>NC_140583.1:476054092-478454092 GCF_964204655.1 Triturus cristatus
TCGAAACAGCCTGAACTGAAAGGCATATTTCTAGGCATGACCTGCAGTGTTATCCATACTGCAAGTCTGTGATCTGAATTTGTCTCAATGTAACACGTTCCTTACATATATCATAATTGTTGGATCTGGCAGTGTTTCCCCCAGATTTTTGCCTTCTGTTGCTGAACCTGTTTTTGTTGGCATTAAGACTCTGTAACTAGTGCTAAAGTTCTTGCACTCTTGCACTAAAACATAGTAAATTTGGCCTACACCTATGTGGCACATTTAATTTACTTGTAAGTTCCTAGTAGGTGATACTACATGTACCCAGGGCCTGCAAATTAAATGCACTCAGTAGGCCTGTGGTACTTAAAGAGCCTTTTAAAGCATGCCTGAGGCCCGCCATTGCAGCCTGTAATGCAGTTTTACACTGGTATTTGAACCTGGCAAGTTAGCCTTTTGCCAGACCTACAACTTCCTTTTTAATACATATAAATAACCCCTAGAGTAGTCCCTCATGTCTCATACATTGTTCATGCATTTTATTTAAAAAGTAAGACTTGCGGGTCCTAGTCGTTTTTCATGGCTGTAAGGCCTATCTCTCACATTGAATAACACTAGGTTATCTTTACATTTAATAAGCAACAATTTTTGATTGGGAACAGATAGAAATATACTTTTTATACTTAAATGAATTTTAATTTTAAATCATCTTTAATGGTAAAGTCGGATTTTAAGACACAATCCTGAAAATAGCTAGAAAGTTGGCATTTTCTGGTCCTAACCTTTTGTGCCTTCTGTTAGTGTCCTGAGGTACATGACTGTGAATGGCTGTGCTGTTAGGGTTTATCTATTCCTTCCAGACAGTGTCACAAAGGGGATTAGGTATGGATAGGGTGGACCATCCTGCCAGGATGGTTGGGGGCCGAGGTGTACCCAGCCCACTTACACTTCAAAGGGTTTTGCCTCCAGCACAAACAAAGGAATGTGACTGTCCTGATGCTTTAGGACTGCCTTGGCCTCTGCAAAGGAAAACTGGACCTGTTCTCTTCATGCCTAACTTGAGTAACTCCAAGGGTCAGTTGGCTAATCTCCCATCGGATTAATACAGCAAGCTGACCTGCTACACTGGACCTACAAGTCAACTGCCTGAACCCTGCTGGCCTCTGCTGCATTGAGTTCCTGATCCCCAAGAGGTGCCTTGGCTGGCATCAGTTGAGGTCCTCCTATGCAAAAAAAAGAAATCTTGAAGTTTTAAGCTCTTTGCAATTATGAACAGGCCTGCTTGCACCGAGACCTCGCTGCCCGAGATGACCCCCAACAAGAAGTTCAAGTGAACTCGGCTCTTCAAGTAACACCAATGATTGGCGCGCAACATCTACACTTTGTGCCACAGCAGCAACAGCCCACGGTGACTGCCAAAAGTGAAGCTCCAGAGACGACCATCCACGATACACGACTCGCTCTTTGCACTACAGCAACAACAGCCTGCGCCACCTGGTCTGATGTTTGCCCTACAGTGATGACCATCCACAACACTGCCCTTGCTCCTCTCTGCTTCCTCCACCGTGAACTTAACTTTTTGCGGTGGGCTTTGTAATGGTAACCTTTACAGTGGGACTAACCTGGTCCCTGTATCCGGCCTGCACTCCATTGTGGTTGGTCTGATCTTGTGACTTTCCCTGTGTCTGCCATGACCTGATTACTGCAAGTGGATCTTTGTGCTTTTTAGGCACTGTATATATTTAATCAATCAATCAATCAATCATGATTTATAAAGTGTGACTAATCACTCGATGGGGTATCCAGGCACTTGCAGGTCCCATGGGCTCATTCGAACAACCAGGCTTGAGGGCCCTTTGGCATTCTGGAAGTGAGGTGATTGTCCGGAAGTGCATGGGGAGGCTGTTCCAGGTTTCTGCTGTGATGTGGGAGAGAATCGTCCTCCACTTTTGCTTTTGTAGATGTTGGAAGTATGGGCAAGCGAGTCTTTGCAACCGTTGGTGGAAGTTCAGGAAGTGGTTAATGTAGGCGGGTCCTTGGTCGTGTAGAGCCTTATTTGTGTGGGTCGTCAGCTTGAATTGGCATCTCTTCCATACGGTGAGCCCGTGGAGATGCCTGAGGTAGGGAGTGATGTGGGTTTATCGAGGACGGTAGACGATGATTCAGGCCGTGGCCTTCTGTTTGGTCTGATGTCTTTGTAGGAGGTATGTGGTGATTCCATAGTAGAGAGCGTTGCCATAGTCCATTCGGTTGGTGATGAAGGTCTGAGTCACGGTGCATCTCATGTACACAGGCAGCCACTTGAAAATCTTATGTATCATGTGTAGAGTGAGGAAGCAGGTGGAGGCAACGGCGTTGATCTGTGATTTTATGGTGAGCTTATTGTCTATGATGATTCTGAGGTTTCAGGTGGGGTCAGAGGGAGTGGGTACGGGTCCTAGGTGTGATGGGCAACAGAAGTTGTTCCATGTGTTGCTGCTGAAGGTCAGTACCTCCGTCTTGTCAGTGTTCAGCTGCAGGCAGTTTTCCTTCATCCAGTCACCGACACATGTCATTCCTCAATGGAAGCTGGTTCTGGTGGTGGTGGGGTCATCAGTGAGTGAGTGAATGAGTTGGGTGTCGTCTGCGTAGGAAATTATGTTGAGACCTTGGGATCTGACGTTCTTGGCGAGCGGGGTCATATATGCGTTTAAGAGCAGTGGGTTGAGGGATAAGTTCTGGGGGACACTGCAGGTGATATCCTTGGGTTCGGAGGTGAAAGGTGGGTCCTCTGGGTTCTTCCATTGTGGAAGGAGGTGATCCATCTGAGCGCATCCGCTTGGATGGTGATGTGGTAGAGCCTTTAAATCAGCATGTGGTGGGATACAGTGGGATCAGAGCTACTGTTTCTACTCAGTCGAGGAGGGTTTGGATGTTGTCTGTGGCTGCGATTAGTGTGGTTTTGGTGTTGTGATTGCTGCAGAAGCTGGATTGGGAGGTGATGAGTAGCTGGTTCTACTACAGGTGTGTTGTGAGTTGCTTGTAAATGATCTTTTCCAGTATCGTCCCTGGGAAAGGGAGCAGGGAGATTGGGCAGTAGTTTTTGAGCTCACTGTGGTCAGCGGAGGGCTTTTGAGTAGTGATCTGACTTCTGTGTGTTTCCAGGCACTGGGAATTGTTGCGGTGGTCATGGAGGTGTTGAACAGGCTGATGAGTTCTTGGCCGATCCTTTGGTTTCCAACATTGAAGATGTGGTGCAGGCATGGGTATGTTTGAGCTCCCAAGTAGATGGATTTCATGGTGGATGTAGTATCCTGGGTGGAGAGGATGTTCCAAGTGGTCAGTCTGTGGTTTGTGTCAGTTGCGGTGGTGGCACATCTGTTGAGGGAGTCCATAGGTGTGGGTTGGGGTTTGACCTTTCTGTGTATGGTAGCCATCTTGTCTTGGAAGACGTTGACAAGGTTGTCACAAAGGATGTCATGTTGTTTTCACTGGCAGCTGGGTTAGGGAATTCCTTAGCAATGTTGAGAAGTTCCTTGGTGTTGTTGGTGCTGGATTCAATACATGTGGCTAGGTCTGTCTTATTTGTTGCCCTCAGCAGGCGGTGGTACATGCTGCCCTGACAGAGGTGTCCTTGCTGGCATCTCTTCTCTAGCTGTTTGTTGTTTCGTGCCTCTGTTCTGAGTTCTTAAAACTTTGACATTTCTGGTTCTACGTGGCAGATTTTCATCATCCGATATCATTTTAACATTAAAATTCACTCATATTTTTGCTAAATTGGTTTAGGATATTTCTGGAGTTGTGTATTCACTTTATTACTGTTTGTGTGCTGCACAAAGACACATTGTGTCTATGTTAAATCTGACTGCTTTTGTGCCAGAAGGTGAGCACAGGTTAATTTCATGACTTTTATAGTTCACCCTAAAAAGGATTGTGGTTGTTGCCTGATTAGGGCTTCCACCCCCGCAGCCAATAACTTAATGTCTTACAATTATTAATACGCATTAGTGTTGTGCCTGGCATCCTGACAATAAACGTTCTCTTCCCCACCTCTTGCAATACTTCATAATATATGCAAATCAAAAGTAACATAAACAAAGTCTGTAAAAATTGGCTGTTCCTTCTGTGCAATACATTAGAATACATTAGAGTTCATTTCTTTTTATTTACTCATACCGCCAGGAGCGTCTGCAAATCTTGAACCGCTCGATCTATCCACCCTCCGGTCTACTGCATTCGCCCAGGGTCCCAACATAACCAGACAGGACCATTACCTCTGGCGGTGCCTCGCTGTAATCATAGGAATATTTGACCAATTCCTTCATCTCTGCACCACTTCGAGAGATCGACCCATAGCGCAGAAGGACAGACCTAGACAACTACCCTGACCCAGTCCTCCACCTTCGAAGGTAACGAATAAACTCACATCTTACAGATTTCCCTCCGTGCGATGAGTAACAGATAGAATAGTAACCCACTCTGCTGCCAATGCAGGAGGTTACGCCTTATCTTGTCAACTCCCATGAGAACTAGCATTAAGTTCATAACAATCACCACCCCAAAGATATCTCCCAGGATAAGCTCTATTCCACTCCAATATTCCTTCAACCTTGCATTGGAAAAAACATGGACATCATTAGCTTCCACACAGCCACACCGTTTACACTTGGGAGGAGGTGTGTGGGCAAACTTAGCAATTTTGGATGGTGTCCAATAAAGCCGGTTAATGGTAAAGAAGTGGTTCCGCTTTAAATTCGCTGGTTTGATAATTGAAACTAAATGAATATAAGAGCCTCAAAGAGCTACTGCAAACTGGTGGAAGACCCATCCCTTGTAAGACACCCCTCGACACTGAATACGGAGTTATTAAGTTCTTCTTGTCAGGAACCAGGAGGACAGTTGCACAAATTTAAACCTGGTCAGGCTATCTCCAACTTTTGCTTTTAGGATTTCCCTGGGGAGCAACCCTTGAGTTGTCATCAAATCAGCCCATGTAGTGATGCCAGCCCGCCATAATGTACCTTTGGGAGGTTTTGAGAGTCATGGGATTCGGCCCGGGTTTTATATATATTCTCCAAATATTGTATACGATCCCTCGGCCAAGATTCTGGTTAATGGTATATTAACACCCTTCTTGTCTGATATCTATGTCGAGCCCTTGGAGCAACTCTTAAGAGCAGATGGCCAGGTCACTCCCTTTAGTTCTCCATCCTATAGCAGCAAGCAAGGTCACGCTAAATGTAAATGATCTGTTGATTTATACCTTGAATCCCGCTAAACTATCCCGAGAGTAGAACAGCTGGTAGCAGAATGTGGTGCTTTCTCAGGGTATTCAGTAAATACCTCAAAAACTGAAGTGATGGTATGGAATGTCAATGGGTGGGGTGGGAGGACCAGCTCAGACATTAGGTATCTAGGGAACTCAATTATAAATGAGATGGATGAAATTCCCCATGGTAAACTGCAAAGGGAGATAGATCGTCTACTAGTTAGGTGGAAACATTTGCTGGTGACAATTTATTGACGTGTGAATTTAATAAAGATGTTAGTCCTCCCTACACTAAACTATCTCTTCAATTGTATCCCTCTTGCGTTTCCAAAATCTAGCATTGATAAAATTCAGGGGAAATTAGTCAGTTTTATTTGGGTGATAAGGGGGCCAGGTTGGTCTGGACAAAGCTTAGACGCAGGCCCTTCCCGATTTTATTCTGTACTGCGCAGTGTTCCAGTTTAAAAATGTGTAAATGTTGCTAGGGAAACCTGATAACTTTACTTGGGGGAAGCTCCCAGGAGAAATGGTGACAGAAATGAGAGACGAGAGATTCTTGTATAAGTTCAGTGCCCCTAGATTTTTCAAGAAAGTGCATTTATAAGTCTTGAGGTCTGCGCTGAATTTATGGTATAGGATCAGGAAAATGCTTGGCTTCGGTTATTATTCGCCCCAGTATGGGATTCTCCTGGTACCACGGTATGTCTGAAAGACGGCTTAAGTCTCCCATTAAGGCAGGCTGGCATTACTACCTGGGCTGATTTGATGACAACTGAAGAGCCCATTAGAGTTCATAATCCTTGGGAAGAATGTCTCCACTACTAGCATCAAATGCTTCAGAGAGATGCAAAAGGATAGGGCAGATAGAATATAATTATTAGCACATTGGTGTAACATTTCTGGAGCTGCAACTACTACTGTTTCAGTACTGCAGCCTAGCCATAAGTAGACCTGCTTTGGATGCATGATATAATTAGCATGTGCATGCTTAGATATTAAGGAAAAACAGACTTCTCTAATGTTTTAGTTAAGTATGGATGATGAGAAATTGGTATAATTTGATGGCTTGCTTTGGTCAAGTGATGAATTTCAAATAGAGGTACAATATTAAAAGTTCATGAGGCAGTCATAATGGATCTTACCTCTGCACGGTCAAGGAGAAAACACGTTTTTATGCAATGTGGCTAGAAGAACATCTACTGAGGATACTGAAGGTTTACTGTGTGTGTATTTTTTACCAATGCAGTGAAATCTTCATTATCAAGAATGGTAAACTGTGAAAGGAGTTTTTTTGAATTTACTGAAAGTGCTTCATGGCTTGCCTAGGAAGGATGAAATTAAAATAGTGGTTAAAATATTAGAAAGCAAGATAATTTTCTAAGAAAAAGAATCAGATTTAGCAGGTTTAATGGGCAGTTTAATTATGGTTCTACAGCTGTCATTTAACTTTAGAAGCAGGTCAGTAATCTTGACCCCAATGGTATTCCAGTTAACAAAGAGTTTGTCACATTTTAAGCAAATCAGCATTGAATCAGCCTTTCATTGGTTTAAGCCATTGGATCAACCATTTAAAATGTGCTATCTATTGAGAATCTGATTGAGCTGAATAATATAGTTTTCAAGATACTGGGAATCTGCAGAAAAAAGTGGAGAATGGGGCTGTGTCATGAGATTATTACTTCTGCTGACAAATCATTCATTTATAATATGGCAAAGGGGTAACAACTTTCCAATTTCTTTAAAGAGGATGATGTGCCATTTCTGGTACAAGGGATACAAAACTGGTCTGATAATGGAGGTCTGACCATAGTGAGACAGAAAATCCAAAAGAGTACATAGTGAATATGTGCCCAATTAATTTATGAGACAATTGCAGTATTGTGTCACCGCTCCATTATATTTTGTTCTCAAGAAGAGAGATCAATTAAGAATATGTATAGATTAAACAGCAATTGACAGTGTAACAGCTGAACATAGCTATCAATTTCCCTTATTATCAGTTCTCCATAGAACAAACATGCCAAGATTTTAAGTAAATTGATCTAAGAGGTGCATTTAATTAAGTCAGCATCTGAGTGGGATATGAATGGAAAATCTATGTTTCACAGAAAGATTTTATTATTTGAATACCAAGTCATGCCCCTATATGTAATGCTCCAACTGTCATTCAATATTGAATTGACAAAGTGTTTCAAATACAGTTATTAGATGGCATTAGAAGTAAGGGTAAAAATGTGGGGTCCTACACCAGTTTTCTCACATTACATTGGAGGCAAATGTCTGGTGCGACATCTACTCCTCAAGCAGACATCGAAACTGTTAAAGCAGCACCAGTAATAGCTCCTGTGGCAACTTGCAGTGCCTGAACACACTTGAACCCAGAGGCTGCTGCTCTTACACATTATCAGTGCCAAGTACAAAGCACAATAACAGATTCAACCTACATGCAGATGCACAGCACTGCTTTGTTGCATTACTGTGACTGCTGGGAGATAGGTGAGGAAGTGACCAGCTATGGCCCTACACTGCATTACCTTTGATTGGTCAGGGTTCATTGTGCAGCACGAGGTGGAGGGAGGGTGGTTGGTGATTGGTGTTCTTGGCTTCTGGCATGTGTGGGAGGGGCAAGTGGTGAAGGCAGCGCCAGTACAGTTAGACAGTGAACTCAGATTGTTATTTTGTTGCAGTGCTGCCCCTGACGAAGGAACATAGAGGGACGATGAAGAGCATCAAGAGCGGACAACATCACCAGAAGTTTCTTCACATTGAGGCTGGGATTCTCACCTGTGTATTCATGGCTCATGGGTCTCTCGCCAGCTCCTTACTTTACATATGTTGCTGCAATTGTTGAACAAGACTGGTGGAGTACAGATTGCGGACACCCTAAGGTTAAGACTTCAGAAATAAAAAATGTAAACTAACCTCTCGCAAATCGAGCAATAGAGGTAAAGGGGCCATATTGGAGTAGACAAAGAAATAAACCAACAATTATGTTGTGATTTACTCCGACCTGATTTGAAATTTATTTGGCATACTTTGCCCCCTTTGATGCACATCTGGGATTCTGATTGATATTGTTTGAAAATAGCATGCATCCACAAGTAACAGACCAGTAATAATAGGGTGCTGTAATAGAGTACCCCAATACGGTCTTGGATACTAATTGCCACTGCCTTGACAGAGAGACTGATAATAGCAGCCTCGCCAGTTGTCTACATATAAATATGGTACATTGCTAGTAACTTATAAGCTACTGAAGGGCTGCAAAGTGTTGTAAGGCTAATGGGACGCAAGACCATGGGCCACTGAAAATATCTATTTAATTAATGCCATTACTGACTTTCTTGATAATCTGATTTAACTTTACTTTCTGACTTGTTCATTGCAAAACAACAATCGTCTTCTTTAGTGCACTATTTAGCCGTGCCTGTTTACTTAATAATGGGATGTTCTAAGAAGGCAAGTGTAACCACCGTGTGAGAAGGTGGCCTGATATACGCTGTCCACTAGTTCTAGTTGGCACCTTGTATCAGTCCAAACAATGGTTAAAGACAACCTTTATTGAAAGCTATCCTAGTGGTAGCTATGGAGAGCAGCCTTCAGGCTAAGTCTTGAAGTAATGTAAAGCAGCTTGCTTTACCAGTCTATAATCTCTTGAATGATCAAATGAAAGGACAACCACACCAGGTATATATTTAAAATATATGTATTTAGGTTAACACACACCCCTCTAGTCTCTTTATGAGACTGGAGTTCGAAGTACTTAAGTTACAAGATGGCAATCATCAGTAAAAGCACAAATACACGTTTGGGCCCTAGGGGCGTACGGAACCATATACCAAAAAAGTGGTATAAGAACCATGACTGGAACAGGCACTAGGTCTATTGCCTCTAGAATCGCTGGGACCCCAAGGAACCACCCAAGGTAGTGACACAGGGGACCCAGGGGGACTGTATGCAGTGTGTAAACACAACCGCGGGTTCCTATTATCTTCTATGGGCAATGTCGCGGTTGGAAATTTAAAGATTATGGACACTTCTAATCGAGTCTGGACCAAACCCTTTTGGACTTAAGAAGTTCTAGGGCTAGCACCCACGTGAGCACCGGAGTACTCGAGTTACCTCACCCAGGGAAGCCGGGTGCATAGGTGTCTTTTGGTGTCGGGTCGCGTCGTCGATTTCAATGCAAGCCTGTAAAGAACTGCTGCTGCCGTGAAGAGGAGAAGTGTCCGAAGAGATCCAAGCCTGGATCTAGGATGTAAGGAACCTGAAAGCAGAGGGGACAGAGTCTGGGTCACTAGCCAGTGACCGAGGGCAGGATGGACCAATGCCGACATATGTCGGGTGCTTCAGGTGAGTTGATGGGTGTCTTGAATCTTCAGCCACAAGGTCCAGGAGGCATCGACGAAGTCCACGAGCCGATTTGAGCTGTCCCACAAAGTCTGTCGAGTGCTGCGGTGTCCGCGACCAGCATGGACACAACAAGCCTTGGCAACGGCAAGTCACTGGAATTTAGAGAAAGGACTGCTGTGCAGACCAGCAAGGTCTGAGGGACTCACCCAGCGAGGGTAAGTCAGGGCACATCTGGAGACACCAGAAAAGCCCAAGCAGAAGGGGAGTCACCTTCGTGGGGACCTGCTAGCCAACAGGCTAGTGATCGCGAAGGAGCCTCGAGCGGTCGCACTTGAAGCTGGCCCACGGGTCACTTGTAGAGTGGGAGCCAACAATCTTCGGTGCAGGAGGTGCTCAAGGCTGGGGATACTCGGAGCCCAAAGCACAACTTCGAGGAGGACAAGGAAGATAGTGTTGCTGTAAAAGTTCACGGTGTCCAGGGGTCACGGTTCCACATCACCCGGGAGCTTCAGCGATGCAGGCCGGTCATGTGCTTCTTTGGTGCCTGCCAAGCAGGGGAGTCACTCCTTGACCCCAAGGGAGATTTCTTCAGTCTTCTAGTTAAAGTAGAATGTCGAAGGTCCAGGGTAGATGTTGCAGAGTTTCATCCAGGGTAATCTAAAGTCCTAGGGACTGGATTCCTATACTTATAGTAAGTTTAGGGGATGGACTAACTCTAAGGCCCCACCTATGGGTGGGCCAGGAAAGAGGGATGGTTACACCCATTTCCTTTGTCCAGTTTCGCGCCAGAGCAGGGGCAGGTAGCCCCTGCAACCGGTTTGAACTGGAGTATGCACAGGGACACCAAGTGTGCCCCCTGTGAAGGACTTCAAAGCACCAGAGAGTTATCCCGCCCAGCCCCAATACACATCAGCCTGTCTGGGGAGGTGGGGACCCCTCCCCTCGACAGGAAACCTATTGTCCAGGCCTCCCCTGCCGGAGTTTCGGTCAGCAGCAGAAGGCCAGACCCGTGTCTGTGGCAGAGGCATACATTTTGTGATGCCAGGGCTCAGGAAAGTCCTACCAGGTTTAGCCAGTGTGAACATGTCTCTCCCTCTAGAAGGATGGAATGCTACCCCCGCCACCAGAATTGGTGGGGGGGTAGTATTCCAAAGCGCTTGACACGACATGTTTTGATGCAGCCATCCCAAAGTTAGCATTTACAGCGAGGTTACAATGCACAGAGTATATGGTATGGGGGGGCGTGGCTAGCGCCCGCGGACAATGGCAGCGTTTCTGTAGCTCTCCCGGGTGGCGAGGTGCGGAGAGACCGCAGCGAGACTCCCAACGTGTCCTGCACCCATGGAAACCGTGAAATTGTCCTTCGGAATGGCTGTGGCACTGCTGGGGTGACTTTGGCGCCTCATAGTTGCCTATATCCCTTCAATTTGGTTAACGAATGTGTGAGGCGCCGACTTCAGTCACCGCGTCCGCCATTTTGTTTTCTCGTTTAAGAAAACTCCTGCATCGGCGCGTACGGTGCTCCAAGCATGGCGTTTCCTGTGTTTTGAAGGTAACGGTGGATTGTCCTGACCATTCTTCACCTAAATAGCCTGCTGCACGCCTTGATGTGTTGTTGTCCCGTTTGAGCGGAGTTCTGGCTCTTTTTTGACCGTTTTTTTTTTCATGCAATTTTCTTCTCATATCTGGCTCCTCCTTCTTCCTCACAGCGACACTGCGGCTCTCTCCCCTACTGCTTACCAGACATGAGCCAAATTCTTTATCTAACTACAATTTGACATTTGTTCGTTTACCTCATAAAGCTATGTGAAGTGATTATATGTCCATATAATTGCCATTCCACTGTTGCTCTTATTTAACATTATTCTTCGTCGCCTGGCAGTAGTACGAAGATTTCTATTTGCGTTCTATGCTGATTGTTACCTCATTTACAAGTTATTTCGTCCTGGTTCTTCAAAATGTTCTGATGCAGTGCTAACTTGGTCACGCTTCTGGTTGCCTACGTCACCTTGTGCTGCTGTTCATTGCTGCCTCATCTTGTGGCTACTACTTTTGCTTTTGTTCTAACATCTATGGGTAGACTGTACAAGGAGCTACGCAAGCCTTCTCCAACTCCTCGTAAGTTTCTTCTTCAAACAGGGTCTAGATACAAGTGCGTAGAGATGGATGACTCCTCTGATCCATCGGTAAAGAGCCCTTCTTCAGTCTCTGCTCCACACACGAGTGGCGTCACTAAAGCTTCAACCAAGAGGCTAAAAAAAGATCCTCCATCTCCTCCCAAGCAAAGCTCATCAGTGACGATGGATATACTTTTGGAAGAAATCAGGGCTTTACGTCCTTTTATTGAGGATACTAAATCTACCCTTGAGGAAACCAAATCTACTCTTCAGCTACTTTCCGATAAATGGTCAAGTATTGATGGTCGTGTTACCCATTTAGAACAACATGTTGACAATCTTGCTTCCTCAGTTGCCAAGGTTGATCCATTGTGTGCTCAAGTGTCTGCGCTCCACAAACAAATTGAGAATTTGGATAAACAGAGGCAGGAGAAATAACCTTCGCATCTATGGCCTGGCGGAAAATTCAGAGGCATCTGATGCCTTAGCATTTTTCAAATCCTTTCTACCGAAAATTCTTCAGTTACCGGATACTACTAGTCTGAACATCCAAAGGGCTCACCGATTAGGTCCTCCTCCAACTAGCTCCTCGTCCACTCATGCTAAGAGGCCGCGAGGTGTTATACTCTATTTTTTGGAATACACCGATTTACTCACCGTTTTGTCTGCTGCCAGGGCACTTCCTCGACTCACATGGTCTGGTAGTTGGCTTTTCTTTTCACAGGATTATGCAAAATCTACTGCTGATCGGCGTAAGGACTTCCTTTCACTCCGTCCACAGCTCCGCTCTATGGGAGCGAGATATGGGCTTTTTCATCCTTGCCTATTCAAGGTGACTTTCAATAACAAAACTACCACTTATGATGATCCGTTGAAATTGAAGAGCTTTCTGTATTCTCATAGCGCTACCAGCATGGACACTGCTGCATCGTCTAGTTCTTAATATTTGGTTACATTTACCTGTATTGTACTAACGGTTATACGCTTTGTTCTTGATTGGTCTGTTATGACTGTTCTGTTTATACGGTCTTCTCAATTTATTGTTTTCTTTTTTTTCTTAACTGTATATGTGCTTCACATCTAATGTTCTCCCCTTTCTTTCCCCCCTTGTTACAGATTTCCTCCTTCAAGTCACCATTTACCTTCATGTCCCTGGAGTTCGTTGCGGTTGTCCTCCCTCCCTGCCTTCCCTTGGGAGCTTATGGCTCGTCATTGCTCTATGTGGCCTTCACCCTCCTCCCCTTTTGTTAGTGTTCGACAAAATGTAAGTTTATTATCCTTCCTCTTCTGTTTTATTGTTCTTTTTGTTATTTTTCTCTCTTCTTTATGCTCGCTAGAGCCCTCTTTCCTCTTTATCTTGATCAAATTTTTCCATCTCTCATCGTTCCTGTTCTTATTTATGCTACATATATGTGCCCTCACCTTCCCATTCTTTCCTTATCTTGTTACTGGTTTTCACTTTTATGTTTTTTCTGACACTATTCTCTTTTATCTTTGTTGTCTCTTATTATCTTATATGAATGCTTTTCATATCATTTTCTTTGTTTATCTTTATACTTCTCCCTTTACTGATATGTTGATATATTCCTCTTTTAACATTGTTTCATGCCTTTAAAAATATTTTCTTGGAATGTTAGAGGTTTACATTCACCAATTAAAAGACAGAGAGTGTTATCCCATCTGACCACACTTAATGCAGATATAGCTTGTTTACAGTAATCACATTTGTCAGCAGTGGAATCTGCCAAATTGAAAAGGGGTTGGGTGGGCGAAGTGTATTTTTCTCCAGGTGATGGTAAACGTAACAGCGTTTTGATTTTATTTAAAAAATCTCTCCCAATCCACTCAGTAACGCATTTCGCTGATACTTCTGGTAGATGGGTGTTAGTCAACTTTACTCTTGATAATGTTTTCCTTTCTATTTTAAATGTATACGCCCCTACTTGTGGAGATCCCTCTTTTTGGTCCTCTTTAGCTCCGCTAATTACTCAACATTATGTTGATAATTTTATTCTAGTAGGGGACTGTAATGAAGTGTGTGACCCCTTTTTGGATAGGCACTCAGCTAGCACCTACATTCCTCATAAGTCACAAAAAGCTTTTACTCATCTTATCGCACAATTCAAGTTTACTGACGCCTGGAGACTTTGCAACCCCACTTCCCGAGAATACTCTTTCTTCTCACCCCCTCATCACACTCAATCTAGACTAGATTATTTTTTTCTTTCACATCGCCTCACTCAGTCCCTCATTTCTTCTGATATTGGTTCTATTTTAATATCAGATCATGCCCCAGTTTCCATTACATTGGATGGGTTACAAAATCCTAGTTTCTTTAAAAAGTGGCGCTTTAATAATGCTCTTCTTCTTGATGCAGAATTTAAATCTTCTTTCACGTCTTTCTTTCATGAATATTTTTTGCTTAATCATACAGAGGAGGTTCCATTCCCTGTAGTCTGGGATGCCTTTAAGGCGTCGGCTAGGGACTTTATCATTACTTATGTTTCTCGTAAACGGAAGAAAGCCCAAAAGGACACTACTGCTCTAATTTCCAAAATTAAACATTTAGAGCACTTATATCATACTTCTAAGTCAAAAAATTGCTTAAACGACCTCGTCTCTGCCAAACTCCAATTTAATAAAGACTCTACATTCAATGCCTCTAATTTTCTCTTAAAATCTAGCGCCAAATTCTATGGTGGGAAGAATAAGGCTGGTAAGCTATTGGCTAATTATTTAAAGGTCAAACATAACAAAGTTAACATTGAATCTATTTATGGTCAGGATGGTTTGCTGAAACGTAAAAATGAGGACATCTTACAGGAATTCTTACTTTTTTACAAAACATTATATACCTCTGAAACATCTTCGTCTGAACTATCCATTTCCCACTTTTTGTCTACTATATCATATCCTTTTGATCCCCCCCCGGACCTTTCTTCCTTAGAGTCTGATCTTACTCATAGGGATCTTCTTCAAGCTCTTCACACTCTCAAACAGGGTAAAGCGCCGGGGCCGGATGGCTTTACTGTTGAATTCTTTTCCTGTTTTTCAAACTTGCTAATTCCTAAATTACATCTGCTTCTCTCCACTTTTCTACAAACTGGTTCGGCTTCTGTTTCATTCTCCGATGCGCTTATTTGTATCATTCCAAAACCGGGTAAAGATCCACAGTATTGTAAAAACTATCGCCCTATTTCTCTGGTAAACATTGACTACAAAATTTTCTCTAAAGTATTGGCTCTGCGTTTAGAATCTTCATTACCCGAGCTCTTAGGGAAAGAACAATCTGGCTTTGTTAAAGGCAGATTGTTATCAGACAACACCAGATTATTTTTTGACGTTCTCTCTCAGACTTCGCATTGCCCTCATTCCCTTGCAGCCATAGCTTTGGATGCGGAAAAAGCTTTTGATCGAGTTGAATGGCCTTATCTATTTGCTACTCTTAAGTGGTTCGGTTTCGGACCAAAAATCTCCTCCTTGATTTCCTTCCTTTATTCTTGTCCTAGAGCTGCTATTTCGGCGAATGGAGGCTTGTCCTCTTATTTTTCGTTGAGAAGGGGGGTTCGGCAAGGATGCCCACTTTCTCCCTTTTTGTTTAATCTTGCCCTAGAACCTTTTCTTTTACGAATTCGTCAGAATGATGATATTCACGGTTTTACTTTTCATGATTCCAACATTAAAATGGCAGCTTCTGCTGATGATGTTTTGTTGTTTTTGTTTCAGCCAGTCACCTCCGTCCCAGCATTTCTTGATGAAGTACATTCCTTTGCTCTAGTTTCAGGTTATAAGCTAAATAAAGATAAATGCGAGATCTTACCACTCACTAAAAGAACTTTCAAGGATGACTTCTCCCTTTCAGGTTTTACTTGGAACCCAAATTCTATTAAATATCTAGGCCTCCTCTTCCATTCCTCTCTTTCGGGTACAATTACTAAATCTATGGAGGACTGTATACAAAAATTAACTCTTCTTATTAGCAAGTGGCATCCTCTCTATCTATCATGGTGGGGACGGTTAGATACCATCAAAATGATGCTTTCACCAATTGTTTTGTTCACAATCTCTAACATCCCACTTCCTATTCCCTTGAAATATTTCAAGAAGATTAACTCTATTCTCTCTTCCTTTTTATGGGGTCATAAAAAATCTCGTATGTCTTTGGTTAAACTGATGCGTCCTAAAAAGGAGGGTGGGGTAAATTTTCCGAACTTTTCCCTATACCATAAATCTTTCCTGTTACATCAAGTTTCTCATTGGCTTGAGGACATTTCATTAACATCTCCTCTCTGGTTAACCTTGGAGCAGTCTTTCATTTTTCCCTTTTCTTTCAAAGAGTATCTTATGTTCTCCCGAAGACCTCAATCCATTTCTACCCCTATTCTTAAGCATACTTCCAAAATTTTTCCTTGTCTACCTAGTTCATCCTTTTTCGATCAACCTATTTGGCATAATACATCCATTTTAATTAACAATAAGCCAGTCTTTTGGAAATCTTGGAGATCACGTGGTCTTATTTGGGTGAGGCAACTATTCCATCATACTCGGATCATTCCCTTTGAGTTAGCTGCGACTTCTTTCAACCTTCCTCTTACTTTTCAAGCCAAATATTTAGTGTTGACTCGCGCCTTACAGCAAGCCTACGAAGCTCATCTTGCTGCACCTCCCTCATCAACTCCCACATCTTCTGATACGCCTTCCTTGTACTCTTTACTTCTTATGCATTCTAAAGCCTCCAAAATATACGCCTCTTTTCACACTCTGCCATATCCTCGCATCAAAACCAATACAGAAGAACATTGGGAACAGGATTTTGAAACTTCATGGCCTGTTCTGTTATGGGACAAATTGTGGTTAAAAATTCGTAGATCCTCCAGGGCGGCCAATACTACCCAAACACTATTTTTTATTTACAATCGTTTATTGTTTTCACCTCTCACCCTCAGTAGTCACTTCCCAGACACCTCAGATAAGTGTTGGTCTTGTTCCCTACCACATGCGGACCTTTTTCACATGCTTTTTGGTTGTCAACTTTTGGAAGCAGGTTTGGTATCAAATTACCAAGATTTTTTCTTCCACTCATCCTTTTTCTCTATCTCACATTTTCTTAGGGAGTTTATCTCCCATCTGGGAACATTGCACTAGTAGTATTAGAATAATTGATTTACTAATAGCTGTGGCATTTCAACAAATCACCAAAAACTGGAAGGACTTTACCAAATTATCTTACAAAGCGTGGTGGTATGCTGTTTGCTATAATCACAGATTAGACACTACTTTTGTTTACCCCTTAACTTTAGCCGTTAAACGAAGAGACTTATGGAGTCCAGTTACAGTATTTTTTGACGTAAATGCCCGCGCCTCTCTGTCTTTACTCCTGTTACAGCAAGAAGTTTCTAAACCTCCATGACTTCCTGTTCTTTCCCAACAAGGTACTTCTTTTGTGTTCTTCTTTTCTTTTTCAACTTTGATATTGATTATATTGTATTTCTCAAATTCCTTTTTAAATGCTGTATCGCACATCAATTGCCAGTTTTTGCTTATATTTTCTCTTATTCTGGGATATTGTACTTTATAACTTATGTTATGATATTGCCATTACTTAACTAGCTATTTTTTTTTCTGTTTTTAGTTGCTTTTTTCTTGTTTTTCTTATTTCTCTCTTTGTACTCTGTAATATTTGAACATCTCTTATTTCAATAAAAATGTTTGAAACTAATAAAATAAAATAAAAAAAAAAAGAGTATATGGTATGGCTGTATCACAGAACAGCCATAAGGAAGTATTTCTGAAAGCTGCAGAAGGGCTCAGCTCATGCTTGGGCACCCTCTCACACAAAACCAAGCACTCTGCCTTCACGATTGTCAAGGCCTGCCATAGGAGTGGCTTACAGGTTTATATGTGTCTGTATATGGTAGTGATATAGGTAGCCTATACCACTGTAAAGGTTGCAAGCACACCCTTACCCAGGCTGCAGTAGCAGACCTGTGGTGCCATTTTGGAGTGCTTCCCAGGGGTGGCATAATATATGCTGCAGCCCCTGGTAGGCCTCTGAGGTACCTATGCCCTAGTTACATAGTATACCATATACTAGGGGCTTATAAGGCTCTCCAGAATCCAATTAGATATGTACCTAATGTATATGGAAATCATTTTAGAGAGGAAGCAGCTAGGCTGTGGTCCTGATTATCAGGGCCACAGCCAGACTAAGGTCGAAAAACAGTGAAACACCAGTAAAAAAGTGGGGGTACCCATGTGAAGCAGATCCTACTATCCTACACACAGTAAACCACAAACAACTGCAAGATCTGACATGGACATTTAAAAAATGCATACAACAAAAAGATGTGCCTTGGGGCAAGTCAGCTATGCTTGATGGCTTTACAATAAATAAAGCTACAGATAAAGAATGACCTAACCCTTCTTGGAAAAAAGGCTGCAAAAAACCGATTACATCTGGACAAGCTAACAAAATAGGACCAAACAAAAGAGCTAAGGTAAAGGGTACAAACATAGTTCGCTATGATGAATTGCCCTCCTACAACAACAGCCCATGAGCTAAAGGGTTGTCTTTTTTGTGACATGAAGGCAAAAATGTCAGATATAAAAAACTAAAAAAATAGAAACAATCAATAATACTTTGCTCTATTTCTAAAGCTTACCTGAAGTCCCTCAAATTGCTATTTGATCTAATGGGTACTTCAGCTACACTATCACTCATAACTAGAAATCAACAAGACTCAAGACAAACAGGTATGCGCAGAGAGCTTCAGCATGAAGAGGTAGAGTGTGAAAATGGATGATATGAACTAAGCCAATAGTACATCCTGATGAGAACCTGCTAGCAATAATACTAGAATATCATACACCAGAGTCATGGCAAATACAAAATCATATAATTATATGAACTCTAACAAAGTGTCTTACATAATAAATCTGATAAACTGACAAATTGGTAGGAGATGGCAGCTGCACTAAATATAATGATTCCAGCCATGTCAAAACAGACGTTCTTCCAAAAAAGGCAAGTTAGTTCACTGTGTAGAATGTACATCTCATTGTGAGCAATAGACAACAAAATGAGTGTAAGAAATTGGGTTGAAAGTTGAGGGGGTCAACTATCCACATTGGGACCCAAACACAATCCTTTCAACGGTGAACCACTAAAGTCACAAAATTAACCTGAGCTCAATGCCCTGGTAGCTATGGCACAGAACAGACAGGCTTAACTTAGAGCATTGCCTAAAGCATTTATGCTGCCCT
Organism: Triturus cristatus; assembly: GCF_964204655.1. Classification (NCBI taxonomy): domain Eukaryota; kingdom Metazoa; phylum Chordata; class Amphibia; order Caudata; family Salamandridae; genus Triturus; species Triturus cristatus. The sequence continues at coordinate 476,073,056 of NC_140583.1, forward strand.
AGACAGTAATAAAGTCAAAGCACAGAACAATAAAAATTCCAAGAAAAATAGATGAAAATTTAATAAATAGAATGACACCAAAATGACAAATTACCAATAAGAGGAGCCAGAGATAAGAGGTTTTCACATTTGTAAATACAAATAGCATCAAAAAGCATTAAGCATCAACCGTGTCAACTGGTCGCGTTTTAACTTGACCTAGACATGATTTGAGGCCAACCGTGATGACATGCAGGTCAGATACAGGGACCAAGTTCGACCCAATTTTTGGATTCATCTTGGAACTTATGCTCAAAGATTGAAGTCCAAATCTTTAGTGGTGCCAGACAGATAGCTGAGGAGGGCTCCACGAGGTCAGATATCTGCTGGATGCAGTCCCAGTGAAAAAGTAGTTTTTTTGGGCGGGGAAGCTCTGAGGGTTAGAAATTCAGATTTTGCACCCAGGGAAGGTCCCTAGCTGGCCTTTTGGCATCTTCACACAGTCAAGATTTCTTAATTTGCAGTGAACGTCACTTTTTGGGCACTCAGACCCCTGCAGCAGGCAAAGGCGGCAGGCTGTAGCTGAAATGGGCTCCACATTGCCAGATACCATCTCCATGAGATCACAAAATGCTAGGAGAAAAAGAAAGCTGAATCTTCAGGCCAGGGACAACACACCTTAGTCGAATTGGCTTGGCAGGTTTGCCCCTGTCCTCTTGCAGTCTTAGGAGAAATAATGTTTCTAAGTCCCCGGTTTTCAGGGGTAGTAGGAGATGTCCAGCCAGGCAAAGCTAAGGGTTCCAGGACCTTCGAAACAGCACTTGTGGCAAGAACTCACATCAGCAGAGGCTACCAGGGCTCAGACAGCAGGTCCAATTCTCTTCCGCTCTTCCTCAAGACCAGTAGTGTTTTTAGGAGTTGGCTACCTTTATGACTGCCATCCGCTTGTGAGTGGGGGTAAATCCTGGATTCTCCCTAACCAATGAGGTAAAAATTTCCAGCGATTACTCTACATTCCTTTGCAACTTTTACTGTTCACTAACACAAACAACCTCCAAGTGCCCCCCCCCACCTAAATCCAAGATGGTAAAACCCTTCTCCACGTGTGCTGAGCCTTTGGACCCAACCCAAAGTTGTGGGTAGAGAAATGAGCAGCCCCTCCTCTGTGGTCAGTCCACACCAGTTCTGGGGGAAGCTCCCCTCCAACTGGGATTGGTGCCCGCCTAAATAGGTGAACAAAGAAATTGGCATATCCAGGTGTCATCGGACATATGCCAATGACAAGGGGAGCCCTTTGAAGTAAATGAAGATCCTAACCCCTTCCCAAATAGTCATCCTGCCAGCTAAACAAAACATACCTCCTCACACCCAGGCCAATGTTTCTACTCGGGGAGCAGTTTTCATACCTCATTCAGGGCTTAAACACTTAGAGAGCTGCAGCTGGAGGCTAATGCAAACTATTATGCAGAGGCTTTAAGCAGGTTAAAGATACATTTCTAAAAGTATATTTTCCTTGCTATGTATTAAAAATTAGATTTCACCATTGAATTGGTTTTTGATACATATTACAAAGAGTTTGTGACTGATGTTTCTAGGTTTTTCCTAGATAAAAATAACATTACTAAATGTAATAGTGCATCCCATTGTTTTCCATGGAATAGCCAGCATAGCTAAACTGAAAATAGATTGTAGGGGTTGACACTGTAAGGACATATTTGTCATTAGCCTTCTACATATCCTACTGTTAAATACCACGCACCATGCCTTATGGTCTCATACTTAGGGTTGACTTATAAAGAGTTAACATGAAGGTTTAGACCTGTCAATTTGTTTATTTTGACAAATCTAAATGCAGTTTTCAAACTGCCACAGACAACCTTCATTAGTAGGTTTGAAGCCATGTTTGCACGTTCACAGTAGTGGAGGCACAATATATGCGGTAAACCACTAGTGGCACTTATCGTACATGACTTGGATACACCTTGTGCCATACACTAGTAAGTTAAAAATGTCAATTAGGGTTATGCAAATTTAACCATGTTAAAACAGGGAGCACATGCATTTTACTACTGCTTAGCAGGGGTAAAGTGCACAGAGTTCTACAGCCAGCAAAAACAGATAGGGCAAAGATCTGGATCAATGCCACACAAAACATGGTCTTACACTGAACAAATTAAACACTTGGGTAAATTGGGCTCCGGATGAAGTCAACCAAACAAAAGCACTTTGCAATTCTACCCCTCTATTAGAAAAACTACCAAATTTAGCAACTATTTTAAAGTCAATAATAGAATATTGAAAAAAATATCAGTGCAAAACGAATCAATTATTACAACTGCTATTCATTTTCATGTCATTGAAAACTAAAATCCCCACCACCAACAATAAATGGCAAAAAACGCTAATTTATTAAAATGAAGTGACTCAGAAAAAATCCAGGAAATTGAGTCAAGAATGCCTATAAAATACACATTGAATAGAGAGGAGTTGGAGATCTGCAGGACAATGCTAATTTTGTCCCTTACATCTCTAAGAAAAACAAGAAATAATTAAAGAAGCTCACTAAACTGACAATCCCTTATGACCTAAACAAAATTCTACAATGCAAAAATGTTAAAAAAATAACCCAAATATTCAATTTTCTTGAAGCAAAAAAAAATCACTTGCAAGGCTATTATAGGAGAAACTCAAAGTATTGGATGATTAATGATATAATCCTTAAACAGTTTGTACACTTTCCCTAGAAAGAGTAACTAAGTAGATCATTTTCTCAGAACAAATCACAAAAGAAACAGAGAGCAAAACACAAGATCAGAAAAATGCTATGAAAACATTGGATAACAATCTCAAAATTTCAACAGCGTTTCCATAAATCTAAATCAAATGTGATAGCTAAATGCCATCACTTCCTCAGCCTGGCGCTCCAGAACAGATTGAGACCCAAACAACTAGACCCATTGAAAATGTGACTTCTAGTAGTCCAACAGGACAGTTAACTGTCCATCAGCAATCAAAGAAAGAACAAGTACAGCAAACTATGGCTCAACATCCCCAAAGTCAAATATACACTCTTATCCTTCCATTACATACCCTAGGTCTCTAACTACAACTTGTACACAGACTACTGATTGCATCTCTGAATTTAAAAAACACAAACTGGTGAATGTTAAACACTCTGAACAAACCTCTAGCAGAGACAACGACAAAGAGACAACAGTGCAAGTTCTATAAAGCCATCAAAAATCCACTAATATGTTAATTTTTCAAGAGCAAAGCCTTCCACACCATCCTAATGCTGAGTGATTTCCATGCTAAAAGAACCAAATAGTGGGCCAATAATACGAGCAAATGTCCAACTTTATGCATATGGATGCTAACTGTACAATAGTCCATCTGGTTCCATAATAAACATCAAGAGGATCTCATGACCTCAGAAATCATGGAAATATATTAAAACTTTAAATCTCTCGCCCAGCCTCATTTTTGCAATACGTCAATCAATCAGGGATTTTTTAAGCGCGCTAATCACCTGTGAGGGTCTCAAGGCGCTGGGGGAAAGCAGCTCCGGTCAGTCGAAGAGCCAGGTCTTGAGGGTCTTCCTGAAGATGCGCAGGGTGGGGCCGCATCTGATGTTGATCGAGAGCTTGTTCCAGGTCTTGGCTGCAATGCAGGAGAAGGTTCTTCCATCTGTTCTTGTGCTGCGGATGTGTGGGGGTTTGGCGAGGTCGGTGGGGTATGTGGAAGGAGATTCTATCATTGAGATGTTGGGGTCCGGTGTTGTGGAGGCTTTTGTAGGCATGGGTGAGGATCTTGAAGGTTACTCTCTTCTCAACTAGGAGCCAGTGGAGGTTACGCAGGTGTTGGGAGATGTGTTTGTGTGAGGGATGCTGGGGACGAGTCTGGCTGCGGTGTTCTATATGGTCTGGAGTTTGCGGAGTATAGACTTGTTGATCACGGCGTAGAGGGCGTTTCCGTAGTCCAGTCTGCTGGTTATGAGTGTGTGGGTGACGGTCTTCCTTGATTTGGGGGGATCCATTTGAAGGTCTTTCGGAGGATGTGGAGGGTGTTGAAGCAGGTGAAGGCAATGGCGTTGACCTGTCGGTTCATGGAAAAGGAGGAGTTGAGTACGATGCTGAGGTTTTAGGTGTGGTTTATGGGGTGGGTGGGCTGTTAAGGGCGGTGAACCACCAGGTGTTGTCCCATGCAGAGGGTGAGGGTCTGAGGACAAGGACCTCTGTTTTTTCTGAGTCGAGCTTCACACAACTGCTGCTCATGCAGGATGCAATATCCTTCATTCCTTCCTGGAAGCTGAGTCTGTTGGTGATGGGGTCCTTGGTGAGGGAGAGGATGAGCTGGGTGTCAGCGTAAGATACTATTCTGAGTCCGTGCTGTCTGATGATGGCGGCGAGGGGAACCATGTAGATGTTGAAGAGCGTGGGACTGAGCGACGATCCTTGGGGTACTCCACAGTTGATTTATGTGGGTTGGGAAAGGAAGGGTGGCAGTCTGATTCTTTGGGTTCTGCCGGTGAGGAAGGGGACGAGCCAGTCGAGGGCAGTTCCCTATATGCCGGCGTCATGGAGTCTGGTGGTGAGTGTGTAGTGGAGACGGTGTTGAACGCTGCAGAGTGGTCGAGTAGGATCAGGGCAGCGGTGTGTCCTTGGTTGAGGAGGGTGCGGATGTCGTCTGTGGCGGCAAGTAGAGCGGTCTCGGTGCTGTGGTGTCTGCAGAATCTGGACTGGGAGGGGCCAAGAATGGAGTTCTCTTCGATGAATTTTGTGAGTTAGACGTTGACGGTCTTCTCTGTGACTTTTGCTGCAAAGGGCAGGAGGGAGATGGGTATGTATTTCTTGAGGTCCGTGGGATCTGCTGATGGCTTCTTGAGTAGGGGTATAACTTCTGCCGTTCCCAGTCATTGGGAAAGATGCTGGTTTTGAAGGTGGCATTGATGGTGCATCGAAGCTCCAGAGCGATGACGGCGGCGGCTCTGTGGAAAATGTGCGGGGGCAGGGATCCGCGGAAGCTCCTGATTGGATGCCTTTCATGGTTGCTGCGGTGTCTTCGGTGGTTACTGGGGTCCAGGAGGAGATCGTGGGCTAGCTGGCGTTGCTGGAGGAGGGAGTGGTTTCAGAGTCAGAAGTCTGGTCGTTCAAGTTGTTGTAAAGGCCCTTAATTTTCAGATGGAAGTAGGCGCCAAGCTTGTTGCAGAGGTCCTGGGAGGGGGTGATGTCCATGGTTTCGCTGGGTTATTTGGTGAATTCCTGGATGACGCTGAAGAGTTCATTGGAGTTGCTGGAGTTGGCAAGGATCTTGTTCTGGATGAAGGTCCTTTTGGTGGATCTGATGTGTTGGTGGTATTCCGTCATGACGTTCTTGTAGGTGGTGTGATCTTCTGAGGTTTTGCTGTTTCTCCAGTTCTTCCTGGCAATCCGCATTCCTCTTGCAGGCCCGTAAGAGCAGAGCTTCCTTGCATAGGATTTAAACACCTCACCCTATGGTGTCTATTCTTATAAAGCATCACAGAAAGATTGTCTTTCAAATTCAGGTCTGAGTTCTCTTGTAACACCAGTGAAAATGTCAGATAGTTAGGTGGATGATAATGAGCTGCTTGTTGCGTCCTGCCTTCTTCGAGGTTGGCCACCTCACAATGTTCATCTGTTTGGTCCCAGTCCCTGCAGACACTCATGCCCACACACAATTACTCAGTTGGGCAGAAAGGCACTGAGTAGTCTCCTCCCTTTTTTTTATAGCATCCGGCCATGCCTGGCTCGAGGGTGAGGTGGCAATACATCCGGGGCACCCAAAGGCAAAACAACGAGACTGATAACCAGCTACATCCCATCCTAACTCAGTCCTTGCAGACAATTAGACAAATTCTTCTATGTGACATGGAAAGTCCTTGATCCGCAGGCTGGGTTGAGGGTTGGGCTGAAGGATGTACCAGGGATGTGGATCATGACAGGGCGGCTCCTGGACTGCTGGCCTGGAGTACGCGCTACGTGGTGGACTTTCCTCTCTTGTTGGCAACTGGCTGTTTTTTGGTCCCACATCAGCACCAGTTGTTTCTTCCGTACTGGATCAATTTTTCCGCCTCTCATTCGCACCCAGGCACTGGGTTTTGCGAGGCAGCTTCTATCTTCTTAAACCATGAGACATTTTGGAACACTGTCTCCTGTCCCTTCTTGGCATTTACCATCGTTCCATCGCTCCTCATTACCATCTACACTCCTGGCTTATGCAGTGTCCTGAACTTCCACCCAAGGTCTTCGGTCTTTGATAACCAACAATGTGGGCATTGTGTCTCGGCGAGGATCATCAAACATCAAGGTCCATAGGGCTCGTTGGGTGGTGCTGTGAGGCTCGCCCCAATATTCTCTCAGGAATGACTAGAGGTGGTGCTCTGGGTTAACCTGTTCTGTTACTGCAGTCCGGAGTGATTTGTTCAGGGTCCACATGAATCTTTTGATCTCTGCATTGGTCTGGAGCCAATGGGGAGTGATGCGGCAATGACGGATTCTGCGGTGCTTTAGAGAATCACTGAATTACCCGCCTTGAAACGGCAGTCCATTGTCACTTTTGATCTCGGAAGGAAAACCAAACAGTGCATATGCCTTCTCCAAAATGGGAGCCACTTGCGTGACTTCTGTTTAATTTATGACTTTCACAATGGAGTATTTGGAATATGTATCCATCATGACTAGTGTAACTCTCCCATCTGAGAAGCTCCCAAAGTCCAGGCTCACTTTCCCCATGAGATAGTGCATGACTCCTCAGTGATTATTGATGCTGGTCTTTCCGGGACACCTGTCAGTTGACATGCTGGGCACCTCCGGACAATCTCCTTGGCCTGATCTTCGAGTCCCGGGAACCATACTTTCTCCCTCATCCTAGACTTCATCTTCATTGACCCTTGATGTCCCCCATGAGCTAATTGTGTCACATGATGCTGCAGGGCTGCTGGGATGACTTTTCAGGATCTGCACAGGATTATTCCCTCCTGGGTCAAGCTGAACTCATCTCTGACTCTCCACATCTTTGTAAGACATTCCCGATTTTTCCCTGACTAGTCATTGGCATCTCGTAGAAAGTTCTGCCATGTGCCTCCTTGGATAGCGTTGCACACCTTAATAAGGACTGGATCAGCTTCAGCTGCATCCTTGATATCATCTGGTGTCAAAGCTCGTGGACAAGCGGCCCTTGCGATCATATTCACCTAGGACTCCACAGACTCTGCTTCATGGTTGTTGACCAGGGGTTCCAAAGGCACTGGGTGGCGAGAGAGAAAATTGGGCAGATTCATTGCTCCAGGTCGGTAGATAACATGCATCTTGTATTGTTGCAGCTGGATGGCCCACCACTCGATTCTCAGGGTGGATGTGGGCTGACCCCCAGAACAACAGAATGAGAAGTTGATGGTCGTGATGAGCTTTAAGGATTGATCACATTTGTAAAGGTGAAAATGCCTTCACGTCCATTAAATCACTACGGCCTCTCACTCAATCACCTCGGTGGGTGACAGCACTTTGCTGGTAAATGCTAGTGCTGCCAAGCACACTCCTGTTTCTGAGTGAGTATGGCCTCGAGATCCACTGGGCTGCTGCCCACCACCTGTTAGGTGTGTTTTTCCATGTTGAAGTACACTAGCGTGGTGATGTCGAGGAGTGTGTCCTTGATTCGTCGGAATGGCGCTTCTTCCTTGTTACTCCCGTTCCACTTTGTTTCTGCCCTGGATAGGGCCCTCAATGGTTTTGCAATGGTGGCCAGGTCCATAATGAATCAGCCACAATACTTGGCCATTCTGAGGAAGCTTCACACTTCAGACACGGATGTGGGCAGTGGTGCCTGTTTGATCGCCTGAGATTTTGAGCAGACATTTTTCTCTATGCAACGTAACACCATGGTCTTGGAGGCGCTTCAGAGTGGCTCAAAGGTGTCTGTGGTGTTCGGCTTCTGTGGCGAAATGAATGAGAATGTCAGCACTAACATTAAGGACGCCCTGCAGGCTTGGTAAAGTCTCACGTATGACATTTTGGAATACCTCACCCACTGATGCTATGCCAAAATTAAGGCGCCATATCAGTGCAGTCCAAGGTGTTTACATAAGGTGGTTATGTACCTGCTCTTCCGTCAGGACCAGTTGGTGATACCTGGCATTCAGGTCCAACTTTGAGAACCACCAGGATCCATTGACGTCAGCCACCATCTCATCAATGGTCAGGGTTATGTGGCGTTCCCTCCTGATGGCTCAATTCGGGACCCACATATCAATGTATAATCATATTATCCCGATTGTTTTGACTTTTCAGCAATTACCATTGGAGAGACCTAAGGAGCTGGTTCGGATACTTTTTCTATTACTCCTTGTTCTTCGAGTTTCTGCAGTACGCGCTCAACCAGCGGTCGAAGGTGGAATGGGACACCGCAGTGCCGAAGTGCCATTGGCGCCACCATAGGCTTGATGTGTAACTTCACTGAAGAGTGTTTGAGGCACCATAACCCTGTGAAAAGGTCTGGGAATTGATCCAGTAGGTCGTCAGTCTGATTTGACCTCACGCTTCTCGCAAAGTATACTAGGCCTAGGCCTTCCACGGTATGGCTGCTGATCAGCATTTCTGCCTCTTGATCGATAACATGGATTGTTGTCATGATCTGGTGACCCTCCTTTTGGAAGGGTGCTGTCATTCGCCCACATAGAGGTAAAGGTGATTGGCTCTATCTTGGTGTGGGACAGGGCTAGTTGCGGCCTTGGTCAGAGATAGCTATATTGTTGCACCCTCATGACATTTACTGAGGTCCCGGTGTCAATGATGGCCTTTAATTCAGACCCTGCAATAGTGACCATGCAGGTAGGCTTTGGCCTATGGTGCTGCTTCAGCTCACTCGTGAAGGATGTAAGGAATGTTTCTTTCATTTCTTCTTCCTCAGGAGAGGTCTCATTAACCCGGTAGTTAGGTTGTGATGGAGGCTTTGAGTCACTCAGGTGTGTAAGGTTTGTTATTGACATTTGACACACTGTTTTTCTTAGTGGCTTGTTGCCTCGTGGGTACTTGCTCTGGTTTTTCCTCCACCAGACTGAAGCAAAGTGATTGGGATGCATTGACGGGAAGTTCTTCTCGCCCACAGTAGCCGCACTTGTTTCTTTGGGGTTGAAACAGGCGTCCTCTGGGGGCATTTCCTTTTTAGGTCTCGCCTGACCCAGCGCGTGCGCTGGTCTGGCGAGACTTATTGAGAGGGCTCCAAAAAGTGCTACCAGGCCAGCCTAGAGCTACAGTGCATGTGCGCGGGCGCGCCGTGGTTTACCACGATTACTTTCACTTTCGCGGCCCCACGGCCGCTTGGCATAGCCAATAGGTCTCGCTTTTGGGACCTTATAAGTATTTAGTTATGCAACTGTTGCATGGCTAAACACTTACAAGGTCCCAAAGGCGAGACCTATTGGCTATGCCAATGCTTGTTCTTTTGTTCTCACAGCATCTGCTCTTTCAGATTTGCTGGTCACATTCTTCTCAGCCATTTGTACAATGGCCAGCCAGATCCATCTCGCCGGCCAACATGGCTCACAGGTCATGCCATCTTGCAAAGATTATAGTGTCATCCAGGCTTATGTTCGGCTTCTCAAAATTAGGCTCTGTAGTGTCTTGTTGCAACAGCCCTTAATCAATTGAGCATTGATCTCTTTGAACTGGTCATCTGCTGTGCAGGGGCTTGCTAACTCACGTAGCCTAGTGTAGATTGCGTCAATTGATTCACCTTCACACTTGTGGGCCTGGCGCAGTTTAAATCTTTCTGGGTTTAACTACGGGTCAAAATGAGCATTTAGTGCTCTAACTATGGCATTGTAGTCGGTAGGTAGGCCTGTATTTGGTAGGTGCTTGAATAGGATATAAATTTCCTCCCCGAACGTAGTGTAGGAGTGAAGAGCGTTTTATGGCACCATCGGTCTTTTCGTGTAGCTATGAAGTAATTCTCCAAACGCCCTAGCCATGTTTTCCATCCGGGGTAGGCATTTGAGGGGTTGGACAGCTCTCTGAAGGGGGGTAATACTACTGTGAGTACGTGCTGTGTGTTGGTCGGCCCAGGCGGTTGGGACACATTTGGTTCATTTGCCATAATGAGGGCTGTTTAGTTTCCTTTCTGTTTCCTTACTGTCTGGGGAGTGGCTTCACCTTGCCATGGTACACCTCTGCTGATGATCGCAACATTGATTCATGCCCCCTTATTGCAAGTCCTCTTTTCCACTTTTCTTTCTTTCTTTCTTTATTGTTCTTCTGGATTGACTGTGCTGGGCCTGACTGTGGTGTGCAAGTTGGATTAGCCACTGCTTGTTGGGTGGCTCCTTCCCTTACTGGGGCTACAGTCTACCTCCTTTGGTTTGTCTCTGTTGGTGCCTCATGTAGGCCTGCTGTCGGGTTGCCCTTATAAATGAGGCCCAAGTAACATCTGTATTGTATGTAGTCATGTATTATTTGATTTATTCATCTAGAGACTGGAAGAAAGCACTACAAGCCTCCTTCTTGGCTGCCCTCCACAGCTTTCCAGAGAGACATGTGGAGATGCAGTCATCCTGGTTGGAAAAAAGGGGACCACTACATAACTGTTAAACTTGCTATACGTAGGGAAAAAAACTATTTAGGTAAAATACTATAGCAAGTGGGTAAACATATGACAAAACAAGTGTTAGGTGTAAACCATGAAAGTGACCACTAATAATACCAATAATTTCTATTGGGTATCAAGCTGATATGCATAATGTTAAATAATGATATAAAAAAGAACAAACAACAAAATATATATAAAGAATATGAAATGGAAAAATAAATACCATATATTTTTCTAAATTATATTTGTGTATGAAGGCTTTATTTATAAGTTTGGTATTATTAGTGGTCACTTTCATGGTTTACACCTAACACTTGTTCTGTCATATGTTTACCCACTTGCTATAGTATTTTACCTAAATGAGATGCAGTCATCCCCCAGCTGCTGCTATGCGGATTCGCGGCATGGCTCCCCGGGAAGTTTTGTCACTGCTCCACAGGTGTTCGTCAGTGATATGGCAGAAAGTGTGGGACCACCCCAGCCCTCATCGCCAGTGTTGTGTCCTGACTTCTTTGAGGCAGGCCGCCCCACACTGTTCACCTGCTTGGCCCCAGTCCCTGAAGAAACTCACGCCCCCACACAATTACTCAGTTGGGCGGAGAGACCTAGAGTGGTCTCCTCCCTTTTATTTATAGTTTCGGGCCTCGCCAGGCCAAAGGTGCAGTGCACCCTCAGGCAAGGCGTCCCACCCCGGAAACATCCGGTCCGCCCACAGGCAAAACAGCAAGACTGCTAACCTGCTAGACTGCCAAAGTAGATGTGGGCTTGCGTTCTGTTTAGAACAATAGAACTATACTTTTTGATTAATAAAGAAAAACAATCATTTGTAATGCAATAGGTCTGCAGCACATTAGCCTGGGTGCTAAAACATCTACTGTTCTTTAACATGGAGGGAAAGTAAGCACCATACTGCATGACACGCCAGGTATGGAAACATGACACATGGAGAGAAATATTGCCTTTCAGCAGGAAATGGTATAGTCCAAAGCTGGTTTTTAATATAAAATCAGGGCCTTCGGTGGTCATATCACTGAAAATTCAAGATTTGAAAAAAATATTATCATCAACGGGTGCTCGTGGAAGACAATATCTATGGACTGGATTCTAGAGACCGCTAAAATGATTCTGGTATTTTACTGACCTCTGCTGGTCTTTTTCTATCAAGAAAGTTAAACAGAGGCAGTTGCCAGAAAAATGGCAAAAAAAGGAAAGTCCCTCAGCAGAAAGCAATTCAGGTATTTTACTGACTTCTGCTGATCGTTTTCTATTAAGATAGTTAAACAGAGGCAGTTGAACAGAAAAAAAGTCCCTAATCTGATGCAGGCAAGTCCTAGGGCTGGTCTCCAGATCCCACAAAGTACATACACATATAAGTATATACTAAAGTATATACAAGAGGTGTTGAATGCTCGACCTAATGATCACACATGACTGGAAAAAGCAATGACAGGAAGAAGCCACTCCAGTACAGAGTACAGTTCTTCCTTCACTGAAATGAGACAGACACTGTAAAATACATGATAAAGGGATTGTTTAGAGGGCTATAGGCCCTCAACAATAACATAATATATTTGAGAGGTTCCTTCACATCAATGTAACAGACCATGAAACTAGAAGACAGAAATTGTTCTCCCAGGGTGCTTATAAATGGTAAGCAATCGCAAAAATGAAATAACCTTCTATGTTATGGAACAGTCCTTCATGACATTGTCAAGGTTTCCTTGGCATTATTTAGCACAGAGGAAGTAATATTTTTCATGCTTTACACAAGCACCAATGATGTAGATAACAGCTTGGTCTCTGTTATATATTGGGCAGTAGGCTCCTGGCCGATCTTAAACAGAGGTACAACCTTCTCTAATCCTACTGGATCCTAGATCAGGAACTGCAGAGCTGTGCTTTTAGGTTGTTTAATAAGCCCCCCTTACGAGAGGTCCAAAATGTCAAGCTGTACCTATGGCACATGACCAGATTTGCGTGGTTACGTGCCTATATATATGTAGCCTTTTCCCTTCCAGCACTGGGATGAGCTTATATTTTGGAATCACAGTGTGAGGCAAAAAAGAATAAAAGCAGTAATTGTTGGTACTTTCCAGGTTTATTTTCCATTTGTATATACTTTAATATATAATGCTGACCGTTGTGACTGATGGTTAAAATTGAGACTCAGTACATATTCAGCATCTATACAGGCTAAACCAATCTATAGACAAATACGCCTTTTGAGTTTCATCAGCATCTTCACAGTGAGTAGCTAAAATAATCAAGAAAATGTTAAAATCATCAATATTTTCTTATAACTGACGTTAACTGGAACCTTAAATTACTGGAACAAGAAGGGACACCTTCAAGTTGACCAGAAAATCTTTATTTTGTTTTACGTGATTTGTTTATTGTTTTGGTGTAGTGTTAGCAATGAGATCAGCTCTACAGAATTTATCTCTTATTTATCTCATATAATTTTGGATGTGTTTTTACCCAGCATGGATATGTTTTGTGATTTGGAACTCAGGTGTGGTGCCTTAATCTTGAAAGAACAGGCTACATCAGTCATCATATGGAATGAGCCTGGTGGTTTACAACAGGCACTGAGTGCCAGTTATAACTATAAGGACACCTGGGCATCAGGGGCCACATTACACTGAGTGCTCCAGGCATGCAACAAGAATGTGCACTCACTTTCTGCACCACCAGGGCACTCTGGTATTACAGAAGAAGCTACAGATGCTTGCATGGCCCTGCTGCAATATATATTACCAAGCACACATGTAGTGCTGATATGATTTCAAGGGGTGTTACCTTATTTCCATGGTGGCATGGTCCCAAGCAAATGAGGAAGTGTTAGACCTGGCACCATTGGGGTGGGCCTCCCTTCCATTTTTTGCCTTTACCTCCTGTGTTTTGCTGTGTTTTGGACTCCATTTGTGCTGGTCTAGATGCTTTGGGCACTTTGCCACTGCTGTTCAGTGCCAAAGTGCAAGTGCTCCCTTTGTAAAGTATTGTTATGGATTAGTGATTCCAAGATTGGCTTATTTGATTTGCCTGTCAGACCCTAGTACAGTGCGCTATGTGTGACCAGGGCCTGTAAATCAAATTCTGCTGGTGGGCTTGCAGCACTAATTGTGCCACCCACAGAAGCAGCTTGTAAAACGTGACTCAGTCCTGCCATTGCAGAGCCTATGTGCAGTCTGGGACTGCCATGTCGAATTGGCAAGTGCACACACTTGCCAGTCCCTAAACCTTCCCTTTTCTTTATGATAGTCTCTTTATGATAGTCACCCCTATGGTAGGCCCAAGGTACCCCTGTGTGCAGGGTGCATTGTAAGTGAGAGGCCTGATGTGTGTGGCATATCCTGATAGTGAAATACTACCAATTTCGTTTTTCACTATTGTAAGGTTATCTGGTCCCATAGAACAGAATGGTGAGTTTGTTTATAACATCTTATAAACATAACTGACCCTGGGAACAAGATCCAAAAATAAAGTTTAGTATGCCTGAACTCAGAATGTTAAAGTGGATCTTTTAGTGAGGGTGTTTTTTACATTCTGTGTTTGAAAATACCACATTTAGAAAGTAGGTATGTTCTTGCCTATCCATTCAGTGTACCTCTGCTAGGTGTGTATATTGCATGGCTGGCTTTTGGATGACAGGGGCTGGAGAAGGGCAGTGGCTCCGGATGTCTTATGAGTCAGGGCTGGGCTTAATAGGCTTTGTCTGCATTGGGAGTGGTGGGAGGAGTAGCACCTTGACCTGAATAGGGCTGTGCCTGCCTTCCACAATGACGGCTCCGCTCCCCTGTGGTGTGTCTGGAGCCAGGGCTCACACTGACAAAGGAGGTAGTAGTGCACTTGCAAAGTGCCCCACAGAACTGGTTTTGGCTGGGTACAGACACTCTCGGCCTTCAAAGAACAAAGAATTTTGGTGTATAAAAAGAGGGGCCCAGACCCCAGACTTTTAGATCACTTCTGGGAAATCAAGAGGAACCATTTTTGCCAAGGAGAAGAGATCGTTGCACCCGATGTATCGTGCAGCGATTTCTCGTGACGCGGCAGGCACTGCGACGGTTTCTTTGGCGATGTGCTAGAAAACAGGTGCCGATGCGACACGCTTCTTCAGTGTTGTGTTGATTTTCCAGCTCCCAGCGACAAACAGTCTCTAGATTTCCTAAACCACAGCAGGCACCTCTTTGCAGGTTGGAATTTCCAGCAAGGGAAATCAGGGGAGCTGGTTGTGAAGTCGTTGTGTCCCTGAGACTTCAGAACAGGAGGCAAGCTCAGTTTCAAGCCCTAGGAAATCTTTTCTTCCAGCAGGTGACAAAGCAAACAGCAAAGTCCATTTTGTCTCTGCACATGCACCATATTACAAGTGCAGGAGGTGTCAGTGACTGTGCCGCCAAGGATTGGCGAACAATTGCTGTGCACATGAGAGCACTCCTCAAGAGTAGGCAAAGGGTGTCCTAAGGTCTCCCGAGACATCCACTTCCAGGTAACTGCAGTCACTCACTGCACCCACTGCGGGAAGATTCTTGCTTCTCTTTCAAAAGCTGACTAGGTTGCCAACTGCACACGGAAATACAATACCTGTACCTTTAAACACCCAGTTTGCCACCTTGAACTAATGCACTGCCAATAGGGCAGATAAAGATTCATGGCTGCACTAGCGGCAGCTCATTAATTGTTGTAGGATGCATTGTCCTAGCCTGCATCTAGAGCACCTATTTAAAGCTGTGCTGTGACACGATCAGTGCCAATGAGCTCTATATATAATGTGTGCCCTGTGCTCTAGAAAGGGCATTGTTCATCAGATCATCCAACCACATACTGAGGTGCAGTGCGCGACAGCTTGCTCCATTCCATGTTATGACAGTGTGTCAGTGCATTTTGCTTCTGAAGAAAAAGGAGATAATTCACTCAACTGGTGAGTGTGCTCCTCACCAAAGGTCCACAATCAAACAATATAAGCCAAGTAGGCCAAACATGTATTTGCATCTCTAAAAAACACAGAAGACACACAATGGCTTCCATGCGCAGAAACAAAACTCCATCTCAGGGTCACTGATATTTCTATTTGCATAGAAAGGAGAGGGTTTATAGAGGGTTTATTTCTCAAAATGAAAAAAGAATGCTGAGAGACAAGCATGGTGAGCATTTAACAATCATCTTTGCCTATATTGTACCCACTGTGAATGCTCTTTCAGCCATGAGATTCTCTACCAGGCATCTATGGAACTCTATGGGCCCGATTCACACAGGTAAAATGAGACGAAATTCTAACTTTATGACTTTCAGTATTCACAAAGGGCATTTACTACTCGTAAATGCTCTTTGTGAATACCGAAAGTTGTAAAGTTAGACTTTAGTATCAATTTACTTTTGTGAATCGGGGTCATTATTACTGGTGGATCTCCATTGGCTGGTGGAAATGAAGGCCACTGCTAACCCAGAAGGCTGCCGGGCTGCTAAACAAGGTCTAATTGACCCCTGCTACATATGGAAATATATAAATTGGCTGAGACAAAGGGGAGAATAACGCAGGCTCAGGTCCATATCATAGGAATAGTCATAAAACTATTGGGCTCAGTTGATTTCTGAAAGTCACTGTACCGTTTGCAAAATTTTTGGCTTGGAAAATGTTGTGCTCAAAGGTGACTTTAATTTAGAGATTGATCCTTCTTAGGTTTCTAAGTCTAAGGACGTGCATTAAGGAACTATGGAATACATGAAATTACTCCTGTTATGGATATTATATCTGAATTCACAACAAGCTTACACTTCTTTTATATCTAGTGTTTTAGTATCTAGTATCTGTTCCCAAGCATGTCAACCATCGATTCATCCAACTTGCATCTCATGGCATGGGGCTCTATTCCTGTATACCCTTAGACAGGCTTCTCCAACGAGTAGCTCATGAGCTGCTCGTAGTTCTCCAGCTACCTATAATTAATTCTCCTGTGTTCAATTAATCCTACTAAATTAAAAGCTTTTGTTTGGTTGCATTAATGTACGTATACAAAAATTCAATAGCATGGTTTTGAGACACAAATGTATGTATTTTCAGATCTTATAAGCATATATTTGTAGAAAAGTTGTTAAATTTAAAAAATATATCTAATGCTGATATTTGAGTGATAAGCCATAAGGCATTGAAGAGATCTATTACTAATAGTGGGGCATATCAACAAGGGATTTATCTCTGCTTTTTGGCTTTAAAAGCCAAAAAAGCTGAGATGAAACTAGCGCCCTATCAGCAACAGGGTGCTAACACGCAAATTCGCATGTTAGCACCCTTTTACTCTACGCTTCCCCTGGCATCTCTAATGAGATGCAAAGGGGGCGTTCCAGAGTTCCTCCTATTATCAAGGATATCGCTAACCCTGTTAGAGATTTAAAAAAAGCAGCGCTAACCGTGGTTAACGCGGCTTTTTTACGTTTGGTATTTTTCTGACTTAGCCATGATATCCTATGTAAGGTGGATATCATGGCTAAGTATGTCTATACCTATCAGCAAGCTATGGTCAAACCTTGTGGGATTATGGCTGTATTTCCAGCGATAATCTCACAATTGGCATCTTGCGCTCTGAATTTTATCGCTTTGGAGATAAGCGTTGCTAATAGCACGCTACCCCGCGATAAAATTCAGAGTTGGCCGGCGATAATTATCGCTGGCCCTTGCTGATATGCCCCTAAGTTTGGAGGCTATTACTGATAGTCGTAGAAGCACTCAGTATCTTCACTGACCCATTCTCAATGCACTTGTTTGTTTATTGCTCTATTAAGTCTACACTGACAGGTTCAGAATGCTGCCCTGAGGAATACATAATAGCTTTAGGTATGAATATTTCTCCTTTTTCGGAGACCCTGGTAAAGGAGAAATAGCTGTAAATGTTGACAATTCTTATATAGCTGCCCTCCAGTGCTAATACTTTTAGGGCAGGTGTCTGCAAACTTTTATGGAAGGAAAACTAATTATGTTCAATACAAATCACCCAAATCTAATAATAATATCAGTGTTGTAGTAGTGACCAGACAAGATCACGTTAGCGGTCACTATTTGCATGATACGAGTAGTTATCAAGGCAACTCAGCAGGCATGGTTGCTTGCAGTAAAATAAACATACTTTTTCAATGTGGAATGCCTCTGCAAGGGTAATGCATAGCGGCCATAGTTGCAATGCTCCTGGCACCACAGTAATACTGGGACATATTAACAAGGAACAGGGAAAATTAACGCTAAGGGCGCTTAGCGTTAATTTTTTTAACGCCCGCTATCGCTGGATAATATCGCCTGGTTATCGCGTTATTAACAACGCTAACCACCTAGGCGATAAAAAATCCAGCAATAGCGGCATTTTGGGAGGTTATCGCTGGTAATGCAGCGATAAAACTACAAGGATAGGGATATCCTTGTTGATAGCCCATGGTGGATTTAGCCATGTAATCCACCTCCCATTGGATTACATGGCTAAAATTAGCAGACGTAAAAAAGCAGCATTAACCGTGGTTAGCACTGCTTTTTTTGTCTCTAACAGGGTTAGCGTGAAGCTTGATAATAGGATAAATGTCGCTTAGCGACATTTCTCCTATTATTTTGCTCTGGAACGCCCACTTTGCATCTCATTAGAGATGCAAAGGGAAGCGTAGGGAAAAAGGGTGCTAACATGCGATTTTGCATGTTAGCACCCTGTTGTTGATAGGGCGATATTTTTATCTCCGCTTCTTTGGCTTTTAAAGCCAAAAAAGCGGAGATAAAGCCCTTGTTAATATGCCCCTCCGTTTCTTGCCGGTTAAGGATAGGTCTGTTTATCAAAATAAGTCAATACATTTTGAGGCTAAAACCCAAGCCATTTGTGGCCAGATGCTACAGAAGTCCCTCCCCTTCCCTCCAGACTTTGTTGGACAGGATGATGTTCTTCCTATTTCAAAAGCATACACAGTCATTTTTAGGTTGAGCCTAGACAGCGCATTCAAGTCTGGTAGTCCCGCCTGCTGCCTTCCCTTTGGTTCAATGCATTGTCGTTCTTCTTTGCTGCTTCCTAAATGGTTCACGCAGCGATACCTCACTTCTGTTTTTTGAAGAGCAGCACCAACTAACTACAGTTACCTTCTGCTTGCGTTGTTAATCTGTTTTTTTGGGAGTATTCTCTTTACTGACTCCGGTGAGCCACGATCATGGCGCCCTTCATGGGCCACTATGCGCATAACATTAATGAGCACGGGTGCCCTGCTATATTTGTTTATCACAGAGCCTGCTTTTGTCTTTCTTGTCTATTTCTTTTCCTCTATTAATGTTTTTTTTAAATCAGCATTACACCATTCATAGGCTGCCATGTGCAAAATCTTTATAGGCACGTGCGCCGTGCTGTATGTTTTAGAACGCTGCCCACTTTTGTCTTTGTTGTGTATTTTTGTATCCTCCCAAATCGAGGTTGGTGATTTCTTGTGGTTGGTAACATGTGCATAGCTCCAGGCGCCACTCCCTTTCCATGCTCCACAGGTAACAGCGCCGCAGCCATATTCACCATTTAAAGGCGGCTCGGTTATAGATAGCAGCCAGAGACAGTTGTGGGCACCCAACTGAAGGAGGCAGCTCTGCCAGTTCACTCCGTGATGGTTGCTTATTGGTGCTGCATGGCTGGTGCTTCAGGGACCAGAGGAGGCGGCAGCAGGGAGCAGCAGAGGCAATGCCTGACGAGTACTGGATGGAATGCCAATACCTGGGCTGGAGGATCCCTGGCCCAAAATGGAGGTGTATTCTAGCAGTGGTGGAGGTGAGGTGGGAGCTTGGATTATGGATTCATTGGGCTCTGGAGAGGGCTGTCTGGAAGCTTCAAATTAACCACTATCCCACTGTAGGTTTGTCGCTTCCTGGAGTGGATGCCGCCCGTCTCCTGGGATTGCTTTGCTGTGTTTTTGGTTCACCTCACCCCAGTATCTGATAGTGGTATAATCATGGTACCTATTAAGAAATCCCTGTGGGCATCCTCTGCCAAGTGCCGCAGTAAAATGGCCCTCCTGCCAGCAAGTGTTTGTGATGCATGTCTTTCTATTTGGTGGAAGGACAAGTTTGAGAAACATGTCTGTGAGCATCCTTTCTGCTCTGCTGTAGAACACCTGCAGCCCGTACCCGGGCACCACATACACTTTGTGGAGTGGATTAATAGGCCTGTTCCACTCTATCTGTGCTGTCAGACTGTTTTCTTTCTGAGGGGTGGATGATGCCCTCGGATATACTGCTGCTACTAACAAGTTTCGTGTGCGTCATCCAACTGCCCCTTCTCATACTGTGTAGTTACATGTCAGAAATATGTTAAGGAAGCTCTGTATGCAAGTTAGCTTTGACAGTCCTTGTGTATTTAGTAATGCCAATAGATGATTACTGAATTTTTGGTGCTGGGGAGAGGGGAGTTACATGGAGGTGAGTCTTTCCTGGTGTTGTTTAAGCCTCTCGTAGAGCAAACTCAGTCAGTACATGTATGAACAGGATGGAGGGTGTATGACAAAATGAATTTGCCCTTGCCTAGCGAGGGATGCATATACCTACCACATTACTGTCCTTTTAGAAGCTGTGAACAAAGCTATAGTACTGCTCCTCTTTTTCGGTGGTAGATTGTAATTGTAATTGTAATTATAATTGCATTTATATAGCGCTTACTACCACATACGAGGCGTCAAAGTACTTTTTGGCAAGTAGCAATCTAATCCAGAACCCAAAAAGTATTGGTGGTGAATTAGTATAGAGATATATGAAATTCATTTGAGTGGTCGACATGTGAGACATGTTAACTGAATTGAAAAGGATAGTGGAGGGATGAAGAGGGAAGGGTCTAGAAAGTGTTTACTTGGAGATCATAGCAGTAGGAGGAAGTTTGGGATGAGTAAAGGAGAGATGGAGGAGGGAAGAGTCTCTAGAAGGAGATTAGGGAGAGAAATCGAGTATTAAATGAGTCTAAGAGGGATACATGAGGGAAGGGTTTAGAAAGACTTGTTTGGGAGATCTGAAAAGTAAAAGAGATTGATATGATGCAAGGAGGGGAAGAAGAGGGAAGAGTTTAGAAAGGGAGATTTTGGAGGTCACAGTAGTAGAATGGGATTTGGGATCAGTCATAAAGTCGAGGTAGAGAATTTATTGGGAGAGAAATAGGGTGAGAAATAGGTAGTGCATTGGAGAGAGCAGAGAGAGAGCAGTGGAATGAGGTTTTGGTTGAGTTAGAGAGTGTAGGTAGAGGATAATATTAATTAATATAGAGAGTAGAGTCTTTATATAGAGAAGGCGAGGGACAACTCCTAATTAGGAGTTGTCCCTCGCCTTCTCTATATAAAGACTCTACTACCGATATCATTACAAAGCAGGCAGGCGCGCACATTGGTGGCGTCTTACTGCATTTATGCAATATAAGAAAATTAGCCCAGCCTTGTCTTTGACTCGTAATATAGTTGCAGTCCGGTTGATTATTGTCAAGACAAAATCCATAACAATGCAGAGTCAGCTATTGCTACTTAGTGAGCGAGTGTTATGACTAGAAATTATCACAAAACAGATATCTTTTGAACGAGGATTAGTGCCATTGTTAGAAATTCGCCCTGCTCGAATAATTTGAACTTTACATTCACTCTACTTTTAGCCGTACCCAGAACCGGGCGGACCAGGAAACTACCCTCTTGCCCAAATAGGACAGCTCGCACAAACGGCGTATTGGCACTCTAACAAATGATTAACTAGTGCGTCCACACAAAGGGTAAGTGCCTCGGATAAAATATTAAGTATGAATTTATTTTCCTATCGATACTCATAAGGCAAATGGGACACATTGGATTTGTATTGTCCACTTCTCTAGATCGTGCCATCCTTGAAGTGCAACGCATTATATTTGGAATTCTTTCACTTTTAAACATACATCGTGAAATGCCTAAACAACTAACATGACCCCCTATATGAAGTGAGGCCGTATCTGATTGGCCCAAGGTGAGAGAAAACTGTAAATAATTACTATGGCTAAAACTACTATTAATACTTGGTGGTAGCAGTATTAATAATGTGACTAACCTAGTGTTCACAAACAGAACTGTGTTATATATTCCTTCTCCACTCTTTTTAGATACAGTTATACATCGTTTGTAGACTGTTCCCTATTCCCAAAGCCATTTGTCAGCGATTTTCATTGCGACATAAATGTAGGTACCTTTACCACTTTTTTTACATAATCAAAGTATGATAGATTATGAAGTACCCACGTAACAAATATATTGTGGGGTTTTGAATTAGCGACATACGAATTATATTTTGGTTACATCATCGCTAAATTGTCTCTATCATCAATTTTGCTAAATTTGACGATGTTGTGAGTGAGGAATGAGTTTTTCCCCTTTTTTTAACTGTGGTGTTCCCAGTGGGATGTTGGAAAACTTTTAGATCACATTACATATAACTAAGCCGGTTTTAGATTTTTCCCTGTGTAATAAAAAAATATGTATATGTATGTTATTTTTGCACTTTCACCTTTTCTAATGCTCACATTATGTTTTATGTTTAGGAATTATTGCTAAAGTTATTCCATGGAGGATTATATTTGTCAGTCCTGAGGAAGGTGGTTTTTATCATTGTACACCACCGAAACGCGTCGACGCATAGGTTGTTGGGTGGAATTTGTTTCGGAACAGAACTTCAAGTAACTAGGGTGTACTGTCACCATATTGTCTCTGTTTACCGTAATTACAAATTCACACATCCAAGACACAATTTTGGTGTCTGTCAGTGTTCCTCCTATTATATAACTGTTTACATGTCTTATTGTCTTTTTTATTTTTTTTTACCAAAAGTACCAATTTTGTACAATTGTGTGTGTCTTTAGGTATAACATATATTTTTATTGTACTGTCTTGGTTGAGGTATGATCCTTAGTCATTTGTCTGTGACTATTTTATCTGATGTGATTTGATCATGGGATTTTTTTAATATGTTAATAAACTTCAACTGATGTTTTTTTACTAAAGATAGGCTTCTTTTATTGATAATTTTCCAACATTTCACGTGGGGTGTTCACAATTGAGTTTGTAAGTGTGCAAGTGGGTGAATGATATAAGGGCTATTGATGTGATATAATCTTCTATACCAGCTCAAAGAGAAAAATCTTTTTAACTAAATAGTTATTGGTGCTCTATCTCTTTGGACTTTATTGAGCCCCTCTCCTTGTTTTGCAAAGAGGATATATTAAGACAGATATAGGGTAAAATATAGGATCGTGCATTGGAGATGCTCAATTAGGAGCAAAGTAATAAATATAATAATACATAAGTACATAGAAGGTATACTCTGCAAATGACCACATTGGTAGCACTGAAGGCTTTACGCAAATAGCTGTGGTGCTCCTTCATCATTTCTATTGGCCAAGCTCCCCTGTTACAGCTTTCTTGAACATTGCAGTCGGCTTACCAAGTTCAATTGAAAATTCACTGCTTCTGCAAACAAGGCCAAAGTACCTAGCACCATAAACATGAAAGAGTCTCCCTTTGAATATCCAATCCATCCCAGAACACCCCTAGTCCTGTAGGGCTTTGAAAACGTTGCAATTCCCACTACAACATCATAGATATTTTCACTGCTTATCTAGTTCATGCGCAGTTTAGTTTCAAGATGCTCATGGGGTGAAAGTGGTTCTAAAAAAGACGAATAACATGACATACCTTAACTGTGATAGCTTTGTTTACCGTTAATATTCTAATGTAAGGGTTACCTATGATATCCAGTGCGAAGCATTACATGCTGGCAGCCCTTTGCACAGGCAACACTGTCTGCTCTGTTCTTGGTCTCTGTGAGGTCTAAGCATTGACTGTCCAATGCAAATGCATCCTTGAATGAAATGTAACCCATACAGGCTCCGTAGAAGTGCCTGCTGAACAGCCTGGATGCTGCAACATAGCAACCTTCATCCACAAACCAGTTAGCAATAGTGTAGGGAAGTAAGATCTGCTTCTTATGGTTACCCCCACTTTTTGCTAAATGCAATGATGCTTTTGACTAGTCCGACTGGGATCCTGATAATCAGGTCCCATGCCTACCTGCTTTCTCCCTAAACTGTTATGTTATGTACTTAGGTACATTCCAGATTGGCTTTTGGGGTACCCTTGTCAGTCCCTAGTATATAGATACCCCAGAGGCCTCCCATGGGCTGCAGCATGTATTATGCCACCCATGAGATGCCATGCAAAATGGAACTATAGGCCTGCCGTTGCAGCCTGTGTAAGTTGGTGCACGCATCACTTACTTAAGATATAGCTTTACTTTCTCTAAGGGTCACTGCACTTAAAACCTATAAGTCACCCCTATAGTAGGCCTTTACAATCCTGAAGGCAGGGTGATTGGTTCTACGTTAGAGGGTGCCACTGCATGAGCAACACACCCCTACAGCCTACAGAGTCCATTCTCCCGAGTTGTAAGTGAAGCAGCCATATATAATATATAGAGGGGCATTACACGACCTTGTGATGGCCAACTCTAAAACGGTTGAAACAAACCCTATTGTGTTTGGTGTCAAACATGTTGGAATCATATCCCCACTCTGGTAACCGGTGTGGGAGATATGATTCCACCCCTCAGAAGCGAGCTTCATGGGGTCCCTGATGTTCTCAGTACCAGCCTTCTAACTCCGGACAGCACAAAATGGTGCTGCCGTCAATAGACACATTTCTGCCCTCCTGCTGCTGAGCCAAGCTCGAGCAGGGAAAAGCAGAACAATAGACATCCTGTCACAGGGGGATGACCACCTCCCAGACAGCATTTGGTGTATTAGGGCTGGGCGGGTGCCCTTGCCAGCGACTGAAAATCTGCAGGAGGGGCACATTTGGTGTCCCTGTGCATAGTCCAGTTCAAACCAGTCCTGGGAGCCATTGGCTTCTGCTCTGGCACGAAACTGGACAAAGGCCATGAGAGTAATCTCCCCTCTGTCCAGACCCTCCCCTTGGAGGGTCCCCTGAATCTTTCCAATTTTCCCGTGGGTACCTAAGGGCTAAGCTGACTGTAGGACCTTAGATTAGTCGTGGACAAGATTCTAACCTGAAACCACAGCACTTCGACCCTCTGGGCACTCTGGATTTCAGTGCACTTCGCTTGGGCCTGACTTCATCTCCCTCTCAGTCTGCTGCATAATCTGTGCCTGTGCACCATATAGGATCTGTGCAGGACCTGTGGAGCATCAAAGACAACTGAATATAATCTCCCTTGGAGTAAAGGAGTCATTTCCCTGCACCGCAACACTGCTGACCGGTCTGCTGATCCCAAGCTCCTACGGACTCCGAAGGGTCCAGCAACACAGGAGGTGGGTTTCTACGTCCCTCGATGCCCGAACTGCCCTCTCACCAAGTTTGAGGTCAGAATCCCTCGTGGTGGCTGCAATACCTGAACCCCAGTGCACCGCGTACTTTTGAAAGTGCATGTACTTGTTGGCAATTCTTTAACAAGTGGATTGGGCTCTGAGTAGCTCCAATCTCTGGCGAATTTCTTCACAAAGATCTTCACCCACCTCGCACCGAGTGCTTGTGGCTTGCTGTTCTGTGAAGGTGCTCGAGGTCCACTTGTGACTCCTGTGCCTCTTGGTCAATTTGAGGGTCAACGTTGCTTTTCTTGGTCTCACATGGTTGCTCCAGGCTTGCCCTGACTCCCCTGTGTATGGTGAGTTTCCTGGACCTTGCTGGGCCAAGCCGTACACTTCCTTGACCTTCTGCATGGGTTGCAGTTGCCAAGGCTTGTTGCTGCTCCCGCCGGACACCGACCCCTCAGCACTCGACATCCTTCATGGGACAGCTCACATCCGCCTCCTGGTTGTCCTCAACGTCACCTGGTCCCTGCAGCTGCAGAGTCAAGGTCACCGTCAACTATCCTGAAGCACCCAACATCGGTGAGCATTTGCCCACTGGGCCCCTGGTCACTCCCAAGTGACCTAGACTCTGCCCCCTCTGCTTTCAGTTACTCCTTAACAAGAATTCATGTTTGGATTTCAACGGGCATTCTTCTCCCTTCCAGCAGCAGCTCTTCTTTGAAGTCCTCCTTTGGGTTCGACTGTGATTTCTGACGCCACTTCACACCTATGCACCCGGCTTCCCTGGGTTAGATAACTTGGGTACTTCGGTATCCATAGGTGGAGTGGCTCTCCAACCGTCTGTCTTCCACAGGGTTTCTTCATAGTCTACTGGGAAGTGTCCTTAATCTCTAAACTTTCTACCGTGACTTTCACATAGAGTTGTACGGAGCACGCGGTTGTGTTCCCACACTGCACTCGTCCTCCGTGGGGTCCCTATCTACTCAACTTGGGTGGATCCTTATGGTCTCAGTGATTCTATGTCCTCCCGACATCATCCTGACTTGAGTCGCGTTTCTTTTACGACTTTCTTAGTAAATAGTTTGGTCCCCCCCCCCCCCCCCGGGGCTCACTGTGTATTAGTTCTATTTACTGTTGTTTCTTTGCTCAAGTATTGTGTGCTTTGTGTCTATCTCCGTGTAGGAGATACTAAAACATACTAGATAGTGATATATAATAAAGACATCATTTTTATATCTGTTGTGTGGTTCTCTTTTCATTTAATCGATACTATAAGATTGCATTCTGGTAAAACAAGCTGCTTTATATTAGGGGAGGGCGGAATTTGCGAAATTCACTTTCGCAAATTATAGCGAAAATGTTCAAAATCTCCGCAAACACGCGGAAATATCGCGAAGATGCGGAAGTTTTTTTCCCGCCCGTTCGCGGTATTTTCTGCGTGGTCGCGGCTCGCCAACTTACCCATGCGGTTGCTCGCGGGCGCGGCCATCTTGTTTTCACTAGTCTCGCGGTGCATGATCACGAGAAGAAAGACGTGATCGCGCGACGAATGACGTTACTGCGGGCGCGAACTGTCGCGAGACTGCGCAAATGGCTACCAACAATCCAACATCTCGTGAAGAACGCGACCTGATCGGGAAAACTTGTCGGCGAACGCGGGGATTCAGGTAAGGCGATCGCGCGCACGCGAGAATGTATTATTTTACAGCGCGAGCAAGCAAAAAATTTTCGGTAAAATGCAGATTGCAGAAATTTTGACATTTTCGCGCTCTCCGCGGAACGCGAAAATGTCAAATTATCGCAATTTCCACGAGCGGAACGGATTTTTAGCCCAGGCCTACTTTATATTCCTTCAAGACTTAGCCTGAAGGCTGCTCTCCACAGCTACCACTTGGATAGCTCTCTAAGGTTGTCTGAGACCTCTTATATCACCATAAGGGTTGTCTGGAATGGTGCAGGGTGCCTACTTTAGTGGACAGCATATACCAGGCAGGCCTCTCACAAATAGGCTTGCTAAATCAAATATTAGTATATTGTTTTGACTCTATACAGGGTATTTGTGGCGGATGGAGGTTTGGGCGGTAGGCGGGAAATAGGCTGATAATTTTTGGTGTCACCTAGGTCAAGGGTAGGATTTTTTTTGTTGCCTTTTTCCAAGCTACTAGTAATTGACCCAAGGTGAGCCCATTATTCAAAGGTTTAGCAAGCTATACCAAAATCGTACTAGAAACCATTTGCAAAACAAATGGTAGACAGGGATCCAAAGGAGAACCTGACAGGAAAGAGGATGTGGCACCGCGGCCAGAGCTGTCGACTTGAGAGCTCGGACCGAGTTTGAGTCTCAGCATTGATGCAACATCCTGTGGTTCCAGGAAATTCACTTAATCTTCCTATTCCCATGAACAGTGCCTTAGTTACCTCACAGGTGGTAAGCCACACTATGTAAACTACAAACCTAAAAAAACAAATTGATGTGGTGGTTTCCAGCAGTCTTATTAGTCTATCTTTGGTTAGAGGGGTAAAATTGTCAAGACTTTTCAAGGCACCCTCAAACTTTCATGCCCCTCGAGATGAGAGGAAAAAGAAGGCTCAACTAGATGATTGGCCTCCTGATTAGCGGAATTACCTTCGCTTGAAAAAACTCGGCCAACTTATTACAGAAGGCTATAGAAGGCTTGGTACAGGGTGAAGAGTTTACTCTGGACAAAGTTTGAGAGAGTGGTGACAGTTTTAAAAAGGTATCTTGTAGAATCCTTAGCAGCATTTATCTTTTCTATAAAATAGTTTTTTTCAGAGATAATTAGAGCTTTTTCCCCATCAATAACTACTTTATACTTATTTCTCTCATTTGCATTGTATTATTTCCTCCATCTTCGTTCTTGAGCCCTGCATTATTGTTTGAATTTTTTAGCTCTGAAGATTACCATGGAGCTTTATAATTTTTTGGGGGGCTAATCGGGTGACTGTGGAGCCTATTCAGTCGGTAAAGTTAGAAGTGGCAACCTCAATATTTGTGTCCAATACTGGACTGTGATTTTTCAAAACGGTATCAAGTTCGAGGCTATCAATTTTATACCAAGGGAGAGTTTTGATAGTGTTCAGAGACTTAGAAGATTTACTACCCTTGCCTAAATGTTTAGTGCTTTAATGAAAGCTGTGCTATTCTTAACTAAAATTCTCAAAAGATTGATTAAGGCTATGAATTTTGGATCTTTATTGCAATAACCAAATTATTCTAATACCTGCCTGAGTCTATTATTGAGTCTTGATGGTTCTTCCATTTAAACTGCGCTATTTTACTGAGGTTTTAAATGCATTGTAAGAAAAATCAGCGAGCTCTGTCAGAGCATCAAGTATTACTTCTTTTGTTCTGTGTTGCTGTGGCAGACCTTTCAATCTGCATAATTCTAGCCCAACTTAACTTCTTCAGGAGGATGGGTCCTCCCGTTGCTATTCTTTATTTCTACAGCATGGTCTTGAGAGTGATGTACCTAAATTTGATCTCAACATTGTGAGTTAGCTGTCAATTAATGGTCCTCATTTGACAGTTAACTTGGTGTTTTGGCCACCCTAATTTCCACCCCACATATTGGTGGAGAAAGATTCATCAGAGGATCAGTGCCTCTGTGGTATATTGAATTGCTGCAGATTGTCGAATCATAAAGGGCCCTGTACAGTTAAAGTAGTAAGCAGGGCCGGACTGGGAACCGAAATCGGCCTTGGCAAACTGCTGGGCCAGCCCTCCTGGGGCTCAGGGGGGCTGTGGCCTAGCTGTTTGCAAGGGATTTTGTTACTGGGGGCCGATATTACCAGCCCCCGGTAATAAAAACGGCCCCCCAGCGGCCCAAAACCGGCCTCCACACTGGCGGCCCACCGGGAAAACGCTCCGTGCCCGCTACGGCCAGTCCGGCTCTGGTAGTAAGTGCATAAAAAAAGTTACCACGCTTGCGCTGCAACAAAACTTTGGTAGCAGAGCTATGGTTTTGCCTAGTGCAGTGAGATGTTAGGGTGTGAAAAATAGTCCTTTGCCCAAGTACAAAGAGTCCACAATTTTGGGTTCAGGAAAAAAAAGGATTGATGGAGTGCTGATGGAGTACTTCTAGCAGCAAAGGAGTGTGAGTATTATTAGGGATGCACATTACTATTGCTTAAGACTACATTTTTTTAAAATGGCAGTATGTTTTTGCGAGAAGGGAAGTGATTAAAGTCCACATGGTTAAAGTCCATGTATGATTGTGGCACTTTTTTTAAAGTTGAAGTTGGGAATTGGTACGTTGTAGCCTAAGATCTCTAGATATTTACCTACGGGTTGCCTCAGTGTAAAAGACACTGAGTAAATTGTCTGCTGTTTAGTTGTGTTGGTGGTGAGATATTGTCCAAAACACCTGTTTAAGGGTTCTCTTTGGGTGTTAGTGGTAAACGGTTGGTATGGTTGATCTCAGGTGCACAGGGAAAAACTACATCAACTAAGGGTGACATCCCCCTGGTCGAGGTTTCATTTGAAGCGAATGAGTATAGAAAAGTTAAGTTACCTTTACTTTAGTGGAGAAGACAGTTTTATTTGTTGCTTGAATAGTATTGTCATTTTTGATAAGGGAAAACGGTCAGGAGAAAATTGTGAAGGAAGGTGATCTGCTGCAAGGAGCGAGATTGACGTCACACTATGCCATTCTGTGATTGGCTGGTTTATGTAAAGCCACCCTGGCACTGGCTCACTACATCATGAGAGTCATGCTGTCATTGGTTGAAGTTGCTGAACTGTGGAAGAATAACATTTCCTGGATTTAAGGAAATCATTTGTGAATACAGAATTGAACAAAAATGACATTTTTCAAGTCATTGCAGAAATTAGTAAAGAAAGATGAGGCTATATCTGCCAAAACAAAGGTAGAAGCACCCCCTGAGGGCACGCCAGCATACATTGTCATGATGGACAAAGGATTACATCCATTATCTGTGGCTCGAGTTTTGGCATGAACTTATTGAAAAAGATGAGACATTACAGAACTTTTTAATTTGAGGATTATGGAAAAGTTAAGAAAAAAATGTATGAAATGAAAGATCCTGTTGGAGCCACTGTTATTGAGGCTTTAAATGCCTTGGATCATTGGTCTGGGTCATAGGTTTATTGGCGTCTCAAGGAAAATGCACATTCATTATCTGTGATTCACTTCTATGACGGTGCTGTAGGGTGTAAAGAAACCACAAACTTTACAAGAGAAAGCAAAAGCTTAAAAAACTGTTTTTCAAGTCCCCAGCACACGTGAAGTTTAGAAAATTCTGACGTTCATAGTCTGTGAGTAAACCAGTATAAGAATAAATCAATAAATCAGTTGCGAAATCTTCTTCTTCTCCTCTTTATTTCATGACGTTTTCAAGTGGAACATCACAGTCACAGCCAACACGTGTTTCGTCGTATTGGGAAAGTAATCCCACGACTTCCTCAAGGCTGTGCAAATAAACAATAATAAACACCCTCTGGTATCAGAAACTTTAAACAGAGAGGAGTTTCTTGTCTTAGAAATGCAACAATTACAATTCAACAAGAGAGGGAGATAATTGGGGGATTGTAAAGAATGCTGGTTGTAAACTAGAGAACTTTCCAGCATTAGGATATGCATCCAAGTGTTAGAGTGAAATCTAGTAAGATGAAGACCCAAAAGATGGAGAGAGAAGGAGGGCTAAAAGTGAAAATCACACGTGATATATTCTCGTAAAAAATTGTGGGCGACTAAGCTGAAAAGTATTCCTTTATAACGTAGTGACATAGTGAAGCGCAAAACAGCATGCCAACCGGTGATATTCAAAACACACCTCCAGGCCCCATGGCTATATTTACCTATTTTCTTGTTTCAATAATATTCTGTTTGTAAAAGGAACATACCAAATGTGCCATTAGAGCTTGGACCACAAGGTTTATTTAAAACCAACCATCCTATTCGTTGATAAAACAAAAGAACACAAAACCTACTTTGAACGTGGTTCTAATTCCAGACCACGTGGGGGTCTCTTTCCGGACGAGGAAAACAGGGTGTCACAATCCTGATTCAGTATAATGTATATATCGCAATAGTCTGTAAATAATAAAAATAGCCCCATAAGTACTCATCCAAAATACGAGTGCCTTCAGAAGGGTTAAAACATTGGCTAATGATTCAATATTCTAGCAGCGTGTCTAGGGACAAACACGCAAAGATTTACACCTAGTTCCATGTGCGGTACGTGAATTCTAATCAAAAGGCGACTAATATTTGCTGAGATAAAAGTTCTCTCAACCCATTCTACTCACAACGGGGTAAGACACAAACGAATCCAAAAGCGGCTAATAATTGTTGGGATAAGAAGCTCTCTCAACCCATTTTACTCAAAACGGGATAAAACACAAATGAAAACAGAGACTCATTTCTCTACAGCGTGTGTGAGGTCTGACACGCCCGAAATATCCCAAAATCTATTCACAGTGCACTGCTAAGTCCAAAGCGACTCATGTTAGCTAAGGTGGTTACTATTTGGTCCGTATTACTCCCCACGACACTACGCCTCCTTACCTAAATATAGGTCAATATCCCTTGTCCTTGTCCTCGTCCTCACAATGGTAAACGGTGGGTCCGCCGAGTGCAGCAGAGTGTTCCTAAGCGCATGTGAAACTTTCAAGTAACCAACTACTGGGTGACGTGCAACGTCTCGCGTCATGTTCATAGAAATAGAAACAAGACTCCACGGAGTCTTCTCAGTCTCGTAATCACTTCTAACACATTCTAATGTACACAGATTTCGCAACTGATTTATTGATTTATTCTTATACTGTTTTACTCACAGACTATGAACGTCAGAATTTTCTAAACTTCACATGTGCTGGGGACTTGAAAAACTGCCTTGGATCATATTGCTAATCAGAAAGA
This sequence comes from Triturus cristatus, assembly GCF_964204655.1. Lineage (NCBI taxonomy): Eukaryota > Metazoa > Chordata > Amphibia > Caudata > Salamandridae > Triturus > Triturus cristatus. The sequence continues at coordinate 476,104,848 of NC_140583.1, forward strand.
GGAATAGAAATGTCATGGGAAGTATAGGAGAACTATGGATCATTACGCAGAAGCTAGCTATGATGCTCAACAGAAAATGTGGAGAGCAGATGTAAGACACCGAACACAATTGTATCCAGTACTAGAGGTTGAGGAAGATGGTAAGGGCAAGAAAAGAGAGAAAAAGTAGCATTTAGAAACAGACAAAAATGATTCAAAAAAGAGGGAGAAGAGAGTAACATAGATAACCAAATTTCGAATGAGTTATTGATGAATCATCTGACACCTTACAGTGAGACACAGACTAGATACCTGACACATACTAGTGCAGCTGAAAAACCTAATGCTCCTATAATGCCTGAAGTGCCAAAGGAACCTATGCTTATTTCCCCTGTGAGTGGGACAACAGAAATGTCAGCTCCTATTAACTCAAGACGCTTTGACTGTTCCTATTGGACCGTTTGTGCCCCTTTACAAGTCTGGTTGACAGGTAAATACTGTTCATAATTTAACTGTACCTGCTGGAGTAAATAAAGGACATGGAAGTTCTTCAGATCTGACAGCAAGATCACTGCTTCATACACTCCTGCTTCCTATTCGAACCAATAATGCTGAACCTCTGAAAGTTGCCCCAAATCAAATACAATTTCATTCGACACAAAGAATGGTGCAGGGGCTTCCATCTTTCTATTGCCCAAAACCGAGTGGACCTCCTGAAATGAATTATCATGCTTCTGGCATGACTTTGTTAATGTGTATTTCAGCTCCAGACACATCTGTACGGAATGTGAAACCTGGAACGAGTGTAAACTTTAATAATGGAAGATTACATTTAAATAATACAATTGAGCAAACAGAATTCAGCAACAGTTTCAGTTCCAGTTTCAGCTATGAATTCAGTTCCATTGCAAACATCAGTTTCTAGTTCAGCACCTACTTCAGTCCAGGAAAATAAAGCACCCATGGATGTGAGGTGATTAAAAGTTGAATTAGTAGAAACGATTCAGGGAACAGTTAGCCCTTCAAGATTAGATATCTCCCGAAAGGAGCATATTACATGACGAGCATAATTGACATATGAAAGATTGGTAGAATATGGAATAGATATTTGAAATTCAAAAATCTTTCAAAAAACATACAGGTTAGATTGTGAACACAAGGGCACCAGGATCAAAATGCAGATAAAAGAGCCAATCATATTACCTAGAAAATGGGAGGAAAGAGAAAAGTAGGAAGGTAGATGGTCGAAAAAGAAGGAAACAAAGCAAGTTAGAATGCAGTCACCACCTGATGCTTTTGATGGTAGTGTAGGGGAAACAGATAGGCTCCCTTTGAAAGCGGTACCTGGAAAAGGCTTACATTCATGTTCCTTGAACAAGACCTGACATTTTGTCATTTACAAACGATCTCCCTAAACTGAGAGAAAATCCTGTGGAATGGTACAGACAAATGGAAGGATCAGTGAAAATGTAATTGGTTTTATGGATTGATTTGATTACTATATTTGAGATAGTGGTACCTGGAGATTTGTTGGGCGATGGTAAGGTTACTGTGGAATGGCCTGAGTCAGAACCAGAAAGGGATCCTATAAGAGGAGCACCATCTCCAGTGGTAATAAGGAAATACCAGCAGAAAATAAAACACCTGAAGACAAAAAGTTCTCAGACAGAGATTGATTGGTTACAGATTGACAGGATGACTCAAGAACTGAAAGGATCAATACATGTCTTTTACTAGAGATTAGTACAGGCTTTCAAACAGTATAGAAGATTGGACAGATAAAGAGGTGGGACATTTTGGTTACAGGTACATTTTCGGTTTGAGGCCTAGGATTTCTAACATGATCTGACAGCAATTACTTTGCAGGCAGAGCAAGTCACTAGAAGAGATTTTCCATAATTCAAAACATTGTGGTGACGAGATTGAGATGAGGCACAAGAATTTGATTTCCCTCTCAGGACACTTGGTTTGTACTACAGCTGGAGTACCAGCTTGGATCCTGGGACAAAGAACTCAAACGTCAGAACCATGCCAGACCTCGAATATTCACGTAATAAGCTATGAATGTAAACTTTTTAAATAAAAATATACAAGTGCAATTAACCTACTCCCAACCATTGAACTCTTTTCCTAATGATTCACATGTGGGCAGGAAATTTTGCAACCGCACAGGAAAACAACGGTCTTGCATTTGATTTTAAGATTTGCATGACATCTAAGGGATTACGAGTTCCCAGTTGCTTGCAAATGGGACTTAGCCAATTAGCCTTGGGAAGAGCACATGATGGATAGGCAAACATGATATGCGCCACATATTCCACAGGAGCTTTGTAGGCTGGGCACCGCCGAGAAGTCGGTGTGTCACAATGCCATCTTCCCAATAGATCATTCAAAGGAATGGTGCCAAACCTGAACTGTATATCTCAATTCCTATCCTTTGGTGTCTCTATTATTTCAAAATAATGCTCCAAGGATCTGACCTGTTTGTGGGCCATTAATTCTAGTGTAAGCTTTCCCCAGGATGTACTACTTAGCTCTACTTGGGTTACCCAATCCCCGTATCTCGCTTTTACCAAGCTTTTTTGAATAGACGGATCATTGCTATCCCAAGATCCCCGGAACCCATTGTCAGCTAAGAGCCTCTTTCCATTACCTTTGCCAACTAATTTTGTTTGATTTGTCCAGCCAAGTGACTTCTACCAACGCATTGGCATATGAAGACAGTTCGGGAATGGACCTAATTCTAATGCAAAATAATAGTGAACACAGCTTTGCTAAATCAACAATGGATCTCCTACTCATGTCCAGCTTTAGGGGGTGGAGTGGGGTACTCTGGAGCATCAACACCAAACTCCCTAAAAATGTATGCTCTGATTTGGTCGGTTCCTCCATTCTTTCGAATCCCCACAGTTCAGACCCATATAGCGCTGAGCTAAGCTGACTGCTTTACGATCGTAAAATTGCAGAGCAGCTGCAACCGGTTTGGTGGAGGAAATGAGATGTTCGTTCCCCAGGGCCCCTACTATCGGTCTGTGCTTTAGGATCATCTTGGCCACATGATGTTTCCATGATATATTTTCAGAGAATTTTATGCCTAAATAATCAAACGTGCTTACCTTCTCAAGCAATGTCCCTCCCAGGATTGGTCTTCCCCAATAATTCTTGTGAGGATTAAATGCCATGTATTGTACATGTCACACAAGTCTTTAAAGCAGTTTAAAAGTGATTGAAGCCCCCCAGTGTTTTTGACACCAACAAGGTGTTGTCTGCAAACAGCAGAGTCACTACTTTCTCCCTTTCTAGGGTGGTAGCGTTGGCTAGTTCCTGAGACAGAAAATGGACTACGCTATCTATATAGAGAGAAAAAAAGTGTATATGCCAGTATGCATCATTGGCATAACCCCCTGTCGAAATGAATAGGGTCGGTGAGCTGACCCTGTTTGCCCCATCTGACCCTGGCCTCGTTGGCTTTGTGTAGGCAAATAACCAGTGTAAGTATTTCACTAGGAAGACTCATATTTTTAAGAACCTGCTACAGATTCTTCCTAGGGACAAGATTAAAGGCTGTCTTTAAATGGATAAAGGCGAAGTAAAGACTACCCTGACCTATAACTACAGTTTTCCAATAGAGGAGAAGGATGCAAATCAAAATCAGCAGATGAATAGAAATTCATTCCAGAATCAGTGTGCAGCACAATAGTATTTGATATAATTGGATGACAGTGACCAGGACCCATCAGATGGTGCCTAAGGGGGGAGAAGGACTGCGTGCTTGGCGCAGCCTGAGAGGTGGTCCTTATGTTTGTGGAAATGTGGATGGGAATCCTGTCTCATTCCTAGTCGGAACTACCTGCTCTACTGTAAGAACCGCAGAGGTTCTTTTTGGGAGAAAATATCCAAGTTGTAAGAGTTACAAATAAAAAAATTGTCTAGCCCTATTTCAGAACCAGTTACAGTACAAATAGAATCCTTCTAGGATCTACATCAATTTGTGGTGTGCGACACAAGTCCAGTGCATCTGCTTGGACGTGATCTACTATGTAAATTAATTTGTTCAATTTATTGCACACACAGGGGAATTGAATTCCATATAAACTATGAGGATGTTGTTTTTAAATTTGCCCACCAGAAATCATGAGTGGGAATGTATCCTCTCCTGACGAGTGAGGATTTGCCCGTTGAATTGGGACATACAGTGCTACCTGAAGTCTGGGACTTCACAGGTACAGGTAAGGATATCAGACTAATCAAAGGTGTTGACCCAGTCCGAATCACAGTTAAACCAAATGCAGAGTTCCCAAGAATACCACAATTGACTCAATGAATGAGCAAGATATTCTCAAGGAGAAAATGGTAAGTCCACATAGCTCTCTCATTATGGGCTTGCAGAAGCCAAATGGCAGGTATAGTATTGGGTAGGATTTATGATGGCTTAACTCTATTGTTGTTCCATGTTGTCCTGTGGTACCGAATTCAGCTGTGATTTTATTTCAAATTCCATGCGAAGCTGAACGGTTTTCAGTTATTGACCTGTGCCAGGCTTTGATTTCCATCCCATTGCTCGTAGATAGTCAATTATTATTCGTTTTCCTTTTTGGAAGTCGTGGTTTGGCATGGTGGCAAGTCCTACAAGGGTATATGAAAAGCTCTTCAATCAATTTTTAATCAGATACTCAAAAGAATCTTGAGTTTTTAATAATGCCAAACCATTCAGTGTTAGTGCAGTATATTGTCGACCTATTGTTGGAGTCAACTACGAAGGAAGCTTGCAAAATTGACAATATTTCTATGCTGAATCATCTCTCAGAAAATTGACATAAAGAATCCTGACCAAGATACAATTTTGCAAAACTAAAGTCCTGTACGTAGGACATCACATATCATAGGATATATAATCTACCGCAGTGAGGCTGTCTCTATGGTCTTTTATGCCAAGAAGGTCACTTTTTCTTGTTGTGCCGCTGAGGGCACCTCTTCCTTGTGCCCCGTACAGGTGGCCAAACTCTCTTGTCCTGTTACGAGCACCAACTTCTATGCCAGCACGAGGGCTTCCATTGCCAAAGGCATCGTTAGATGCCTTGTCAAGGTTTTTCCTCTTCTTTGAAACCTTTTCCTCTACTTGGGGTTCAGCGGTAGTAGGGGATTCACCATCTGAAAGAGAGAAATAGTTTTCCTCTACAGGGGAATACCTCTTCCGCTTGCATTGTTTACCATCTCTCTAACAGAGGATCTAAGCTCTTCTAGGAATTTCTTAATGCTATCCCCCATTAGATCCAGGGTAACTTGGGTTGTGGAGTTATTTTGTCCCATTCTCTTATTTTTAATATGTAATACCTAACAGAGGTAAGTATCTATAACAGCTTGAGTAGTTTACTCACAGTATGCTTATCCGCATTTTAAATATCAGAAATATGGTTCTCTATGGTGAACAAGTCGCCTAGACCTCTGCTTGTTATAATTTTAAATTGTCAAAGAGGAAATTGTATCCTTGATGTGTTTGCGCTAAACGGCCACCGGGTACCAACAGCGCACTTAATTAATCTTATTTTAATGTTTCCCTGTAACCAAGTTTGCCGAGCATTTCTTATGATCCGGTCATTACAGCTTGTTGGGAGCAGTTGTCATAGCAACAACGTTGCCAGGCCCAAGACATCAAACAGGGAGGAAGGACTACCATCATTCCTCCAGCGGTGACGTCCAAGGTAGGGCAGGCATCTGGTCATGAGGCAAAGAGACGTGCTGCTCTCCGCCTCGGGTCCGGAAAGAATGCAGGTGATTCAAAGGACGCGCTAGGGAGAAGTCGCTCTTCTGCGCCCCTTCGTGTCTCTATGGGCACAAGCTTAAAGTAAAACAGCAGTGTCGGCAGAACTATTTAAGATATGGAGACAGCGGTACGGTCTGTTTTTCTTTTCTTTCTTTCCTTTTTTTAATGTTGCCAAACAGAAATAAAGGCATTGCCAAAACTGAAAGGCATTACAGATGCAGACAAACAATCTACCTAAACCAGTCGTAAATTGGCTGGAATGTGGCCTCAAAGTGATGAAAACTATAAAGTAGGAAAAAGCGCGTTAGACAAGACGTAAATCAGCATAAATAGCATAAACAAAAAGGGTGGTGAAGTCCCTATTCCCAAGAATTTAGATAATTGAAAAAACATATTCAAGTATCTAAAAAAACTGTAAATGACACAATACTAAAACCCAATACAAGTAAAAGAGAGTATACTTATCTTGCTGGAAGCAGCTAATAAAAGAGGAAGATGAAATTGTGTACCAGATGCTTATACTCTCTCATGAACATTCTTATCTTTGTGATGTGTTATGTTCTTTAAAGGGGCTGCAGTTGGAAGTGGCAATAAAAGCCTTTGCATACTGGTAGCCCTCAGTCTTGTAATGAAATTTGCAATTCCTTTCAACCAGATACAAATGGACTTTAAAGAGATGCCTCTTTGACACGGACTAAGATGACAGCAAGGACAGGTCTGCCTATAAGGCTGTGGTTAAAGCTTACCACCGAGACATCCGCCTCGAAAAGAAAGCCTATCTTGCAGGGAGAATCGAAGCAGCTTCGAACTCCAGTAAGGAGATCTTTACCATCGTTCGAGAATTCATCTCCCCTCGGACTACTGCTTCGGAAGAGGGGCCCGTAGAATCTTGGGCGGCGGATCTTGCGTGTTTTTTTACAGGCAAGATCAAACTCATCCAGGACTCCTTTCTATCGAGTGAACCGGTTACATTGCCGATGCCCGAGGTGGGCTCGCCTCCCCCAGTTGCGCAGGGCGCCTTATTGGCTGAGTTTCCATCTCTGCCAGCCTCAGCTTCTCTAGCGCTTATAGGCAATTTAAAATCTGGGTCTCCGCTTGACCCCTGCCCTGCTAAGCTCCTGGGTAAACTGGCGGAGGTGGTTAATCCGCTGGCGCACCCTCTTCTCAACCTCTCGTTGAGTCTGGGAGAGGTGCCGCCAGTATGGAAGCAGGCAATGGTCATCCCGTTGCTTAAAAAGCCGGGACTTGACCCGAAAGCCCCAGCCAATTACAGGCCAATTTCGTTGCTGCCGGCTCTTGTAAAAATTCTGGAGAAGCACGTTCAGTCGGTGCTCTCCAATTTTCTGGAGTCCCATGAGATCTTACATGACTCCCAGTCGGGCTTCCGTTCACATCGCAGCACCGAGACCGCGCTCCTTGAGGTTTCTGAAACCATTAAAGGGGTGTTGGATACCGGGGGCAAAGTCATGCTGGTGTTGTTGGACTTGTCGGCGGCTTTCGACACCGTCCCCCATGAGGGCCTGCTCGCAAGACTCTTTGAGATTGGTCTGCGGGGGACGGTGCTCAAATGGTTTTCTTCCTTTTTGGCCGGCCGCCGGCAAACGATCTGGACATCATCTGACACCGCCGTAATGCCGCCTCTGGGAGTCGGGGTCCCTCAGGGCTCTATATTGAGCCCGACCCTTTTTAACATCTTTATGACCCCTTTGGCGGCGGTGGCGGAGAACCTTTCTGACAGCTCATTCCTCCGATTTCCCTGAGACCGCAGAGACTCATCTATTTCATCCGCAGGAAGACCTTGTTATTTACTGAAAACCGCCTTGAAAAAGCCCAAGGCCAATGGGCCACTAGGGCGAAACACGTGTCGGCTTGTTGCTTTTCCTCTCACAATTTATACCTGTTTTGTCTGCCAGAAATAAAAACAACACAAGTAATTTCATTCTGAGCAATGCTCTTGATGTTGATTATCCACTGACGTGGACCAATTAAGAAGGCATCACCCTCCACCGTTTCCTAGCGGAGTCATTTGGTGCCCGGATCGTGTCGTATGCCGACGACACCCAGCTCCTCTTCTCTTGCGAGAGAGGGGCTGACTTTGACGGGGAGAGTATCCAGAATTGCCTTGGGGCTGTGTTCGCATGGTTCCAACTGAACAGCCTCAAGTGCAATTCCGACAAATCGGAGGTACTCTTCTTCGGGTGCGATACGGAGCCTAGCTGGCAGGCCTGGTGGCCCATCGACATGTTCCCTCCGTCCGGCTCTTCTCCCATGGCTAAAAACTTGGGGGTTAAGATGGACAAGGGGCTGACGATGAAAGCCCAGATCTTGGGGGTAACCGGCACTTGCTTCGGCCTGGTAAAAATGCTGCGGAGGTTCTTGCCTCTCTTGTCCGAGGAGCACAGGAGGCTGACGGTGCAGGCTCTGATAGGCTCCAGGTTGGATTATGCCAACATTCTTTACCTGGGCCTGCCAGAGTATCTGCTACAAAGGCTTCAAGTTGCACAGAACGCGGCGGCCAGGGCCATCTTTGGCCTAAGTAGATGGGCCAGCGCCTCTGGGTTGTTGGTGACGTTACACTGGCTACCCATCCGCAAACGGATTGCCTTTAAGGCTCTGACCTTGGCCTACAAAGCGCTCCATGCTGTGGGAGCTAAACATCTCCAAAAGAGACTGACCTTTTACCATCCGACTCGCTCGTTGAGGTCAGAATCTCTACTTTTGGCGGCTGTTCCGCGTGTGAAGAGGGCTCGCCTTGGGGGCCGCTCTTTCAGTCTGTTGGCCCCACAGATGTGGAATGCACTACCGCTCCCTTTGCGGGGGGCGTCTACTCTCCTTGATTTTAGAAGAGGTCTCAAAACCTGGCTGTTTTCCCAATAGGTCTGCTAGTAGTTTTGCTTTCTTTTTGTTTATCTTTTAACCTCTTTTAGCTGTGTTGTGTTATTCTGAAATCTGTTCCCCTTACCTAAAAGCGCCGGGACACTCTTTTTGAGTAACCGTTGCGCTATACAAAAGAATAAATAACATAACATAACATAACATAACATAACATAAGATATGTTTTAGTCATTGTGTGCATTTTTTCAAAATGGGTTGAAGCCTATCCTACTCATAGGAATGACAGTTTGACTGTGGCAAAATTACTGCTGATGAAATTGATTCCGAGGTTCGGATTTCTGGCCTCTCTTGAGTCAGACTGCAGAACTCATTTTAATAATGAGGTCCTAAAAATGTTCTATGCAGCACTTCAGGTTGAGCAGAAGCTGCATTGCAGTTATCAACCAGAGGCTTCTTGGTTGGTGAAGCATATCAATGGCACATTGAAATCCAGATTCGTGGAAGTATGAGCTGCTATGTCTCTGAAGTGGCCAGATGCATTGCCTCTTGTTTTGATGAGTTTGAGTCGTACTCCAGATAGGAGTACAGGATTGTTCCCCAAGGGGTTATCATGGGACGTGTGATGAGGCTTCCAGCTGTTCCTGCAAATGCTCTAGACAACATAATGCAGGATTTGATTTGGGACTTCTGCAAGGGCCTCACTGATTTGATACATTCTATACCTCACCAGGTTGAGTAAGCTGCCCATACGGTCCAACAGGAACAGTACCATGACCTCAGTCCAGGTAAATGGGTAATGGTGAAGAAACACATGCACAATGCTTGTTTTGAACGATCCTAATCACCAATACCACTGTGAAGTGTGGAGGTCTTCCATACTGGGTGCACACCAGACACACTTGCAGACTCCCAAATCCCCTTGATAATACAACAGCACCTGCTCCTAATGTGCTGGTGATAACAGTGAGACAGAGGAATCAGGTTAGTCAAGATGTTGGGCCCAGCAAGCTGCTGGGACAGCATTTGGTTAGCCTGAGGGGAGTCCAAGAGAGTCAACTGTAAGTACTGAAGGGTCACAGCCAAAAGAGTTGACTACGAGAGGTATAGATCCTAACAAAGTGCCTAGTGCAGTAAAAATGTGAGTTGCACCCGGAGACTATTGCCCCAGAAGAGGTGAGATTCTCAGAAACAGTCTGACCACTGGACAAGAACCACCAACTATTCGTGAAAGTTCTGAACAATCAGATCAAAGTGATACAGATGATGAGCAAACAGCAGCGAGCAGATAAAAAAGAGAAAATGTACCTAACCAAAGGTACGCATCTCCTGAATGGACTTATTTGGCTGCCAATGAGTGGTAGATGGAGTTTTACAAGTATTAGGCAAAAATATGCGTCCACCTGAACCTCCTTGAAACACATTTTTTTGTTCATTTGAATTCTAATCTGGATGTATCAATTGATGCACTGACACCGTTTTGCCTGAATATGCTCATCAACAAAGCTGATATGAGATTCTTTTTGTATCTGAGAAGGTTTCAAGCTTTGCCATAATTTTTAGTGCCAAGACTTTGTTGAATTGCTCAAAACACTGCTGCTAATTTGATTTTTCTTTAGTTAAACAGTCTGAATTTTGAGAAACCATGCAAACCGACATTGGAATCTCTTTCAAATGCAAATATATATATATATTGTGATTCTTTCTATTATTGTTTTAATATTAATTACAATGCTTATTAACCTGCCACATTATGTTTCTATGAAATATTCTAAGCTTATTATCCCTTCTGGAACTAATAAAAGAAATAATTCTGATTCTATTGGTTTGAATGGCAACTATTTACACAGCAATGCTAGGAGAATAGATTTTAGTTCACATGTTTATACTAATCTGCTTAGTAAATATGTAAATACTATGGATGATGACGATTGCTATGTTTATATGCAAACACATTAATCAGTTGCTGAGGGCGTAGCTTACCATAGATTACCTTTAACACATGACATTTCTTGCAGTGTATTAGCTAGCTTAATATATGGCACTGATCAACAGCAATAGTATTACTCTAATTTAGATTGGATATTTCATGAGCTTCTTGTGCTCAAGCATTTAAATCTGTAATATGAAGCTTCAACAGCTGAAACTATGGGTTTCATATATAAACCAACTCAATCCTTGGACATGGCTTATGCACTTAGAAATAACATGTGAATTAGTGAGAAATTAGTGGAAATGCATCCAAGCACAAAGAGACACAATTTATTATTGGCACGAAAGGGGTGTAGAAATGTATAATGTAATATGATGCCATAATCAAGCTAATTACTTGTGAGCGATATGTATTTCTTGCTTACCAAATATCTATCCCGCTCCTCCAGCCACGGTGGACATAATATTTTTTCTGTTATATTCATGGCACAGGGAGATCCGTTCTTCCTCCATCTCTTGACATACTGTGCTATATTTATGAACGTATGAGAAACAAGATATTTATCCTGATCCTAGTTTCACCATAGCCACGATAGAAATACCATTATGGTTACAAACATGGGGGACTTTAAAAAAACACAATACTTCATTGTTCTGTGGCTTGCTGACCTCCACTGCAGGGCTTAAAGCCCCCTCCTCAGTGCATTCCACTGTGGAGGAATGCTCTCCCCCGTTTGATAACGTTGTTGGTAGACGCTAAGAGCAAGCTGCGCTGCCGGTTCTAAACTGCTAAATTGTTTTTGTTTTAAAAAATTGTCACTTGTATCGCCTGTGCACTGCGCCGAGTATTTTCTCCTCCCCAGCACTGTGCGTGCGAATCTGCTCGCTTTTACTAAAGGCATTTTTGAGGGACGGGAAAGTCTAGGGAATTAATACTGTACTTACCTTGAATTCCTGCTTAGCGTCCGCTCCCCGGTCCACCACAGCTCTGTGCTGATTGAGTGGAGGGAGTATTGACGCCATATTCCCACTCACTTCCGCTGTGCCACTGACGGGCTCCATCTTGGGAGGGAGACGGTCTAGTCTTCTCACAAGATCACCCGGTGCACACTACAAGTACAGCAAATGGCGCTGACGTGCAGCGGATGCGCGCAGCAGGCGCGCCAGCGGCACGCCAAAGGCAAGCCCGTCTGCGCCCGTCCGTGCCCGATTGGGACCCGGGGCCAAAACCCCTGGGCTACCTCCCACAGCTCAGTGTCATTATTCCAGTGCACAGCTGAGAGACAAAATGTGTACACTCTATCCGGGTTCAGTCGTCTCAATCGAAGTGCTCCCACTGTTAGTTCAAACTGCTCGCTTCCACGAGCAGTGGGAAAATACACAATTTACTTCTACTTAATTGCAGAACTCTGCCTAAGCACACTAGTGAAATCGCATTACTCCTAAAGGAAGAAGCCCCTGAGGCTTTATTCCTCACAGAAACATGGCTCAAATCCAGCTCAGAGCCGGATACGGTTCAAGCTCTCCCCCAGGCTACCTGATCCAGAGAATGGATAGAGGGACAGGCAAGGGCGGAGGGATTGCTATCGTACACAGGGAGTACATGATTTGTCGCCTGTTAGGCAGTCTATTGTTGGATTGTGAAAACATCCATTTTACGCTTGGATTCTCACCCACCCTCACATTCTCCGGCATTCTCATTTACCGCCCACCTGGGGCGATAGGCCAATTCGACAAAACTCTGCTAGAAATAGCTAGAAATCTTGCGAGTCGCGCCTCCAATTTTACACTTCTTGGAGATTTTAACTTACATTTTAACAACCCTCTAGCTTAATTAGCCACAGAACGGACCTTCTGACCTACCATCTAGCCCAGAAGGTCTCGTTAGCAACACATGAAATGGGACACCTCCTTGATCCCATCTTATCTAACCTGGAGAATTTAGAAGGGAAAAAACCCATCCCCCTCCCATGGTCAGACCACTTTCTGATCCCCTTTCACTGGGTACTTTCCAACACAACACCTGGCGCTGCGCCGCCACACTCTCAAATTCGACCATGGTCTAAACTCCCCTTGGAGAGCTGGATAACATAGCTGGAAAAAAACATACCTAACCCCGACACTGACCCCATAACAGCTAATAAAAACTTCGGCAATTGGATTGAGGGGTCTCTTGATCGGGTGCTCTCCAAAGTTTTAACCCAGAAGAAAACCGGCCCGAATAAGGCCCAGTGGTACAACCCTGAACTACGCATCCTACGTCAACAGTGTAAAAAAGCAGAAAGAGCATGGAGAAAATATTTCTCTTCTGACAAAAAAAGGGAATATAGGTCAGTCATTCGCTGGTATAAAGCAGAAATAAAAACTGCCCAAGCTATCTACTACGAGGGAAAGATTTTATCAGCACGCAATTCCCCCAGAGAAATTTTCAAAATTGCCTCGAAGCTAATGAAATCATCTGGCCCAGTGGCTTTACCGGATTCTTCTAGTCAGCGATGCACTGAATTTGCCACTTTTTTAGCGGCCAAAGTCCAGAATATTCTTAAGATTGTCCCTCAAGAAGTTGGGAATATTCCTGGCATAGGCATGAATGACAGTGGGCAATCAGGATTTCAGGAACTAACGATCCCCCATATGACCGGTTTGGATATGGAGGGCTGTGAGCAGTCTGAAAACCAGGAGTTATCGTCCTTCCCCATGCTAACCCAGGAACGTTTCCTGGGTATTTTAGCATCTGTAAAAAGTGGATCCCCTTCAGACCCAGCCCCTCCCAATATTCTGTCGCTGGTTGGACCAACCATTTCCCCCACTGTTACCTGCCTGATTAATTTGTCATTGGATAAGGGTGTGGTACGCTCAGAGTGGAAAAGGGCAATGGTGCGCGCATTATTAAAAAAAAAAAACAATCTGGACCCTACTGAGTTAGCTAACTACCGCCCTATCTCGCTCCTGGCAGGAATCAGCAAGATAGCAGAGAAACATGTAAATTACTCCCTTTCCGCCTTTCTTGAGTCCAATGGTGTTCTCCACCCCTCCCAGACAGGCTTCCGTCCCGGGCAAGGGACGGAGACCGCAATACTTTCAGTGTTGGAAGAAACTCGGAAAATACTGGATGCAGGAGAAGTGGCAGCAATTATCCTCCTCGACCTGATCGCGGCCTTTGACACGGTTAACCACCGGGTCTTGATTCACCGCCTCAGGAGAGCTGGAGTGACGGGAACAGCGCTATAATGGCTGCAGTCCTTTTTCGAAGGGAGAACCTTTCAGGTCTCCGAGGGCAATACCAACTTGCGGCCCTTGCCCTTACAGTGCGGAGTCCCACAGGGCTCTTCACTGAGTCCCACTCTTTTCAACGCCTATATGGCTCCACTGGCTGAAGTGGTGGCCCCTTTTGGGATCCATATGGTATCCTACACCGACGATACACAGTTGGTTGTAGCCCTGAACCACCCAAGCCAACAGACCAATCTCCCCTCCTGCTTGCAAGAAGTGGTCAAATGGATGAGTCTATCCCATCTGAAACTCAATGGGGAGAAAACAGAGCTTATGATTCTTGGTAACTCTGTAAGTGCATTCCCAAAAAATCTCTGGCCATCCACCATGGGCCCAGCACCAATCCCCAAAACAGAGATCAAAAGCCTTGGAATCTGGTTTGACCAGAATCATACCTTTAAAGCACAGGCAAGGAAAACTGCCGCCCTATGCTACGGTTCTAAGAGAATCAACCGTAAAATCCTTCCCCTCCTACTGCCGATTGCAAAAAGACTAGTGATTCAGGCCTTAAGTTTGTCCAGATTGGATTACTGAAATGCTTTATATCTAGGTGCCCCTAAGGAGGTGATCTCAAAACTGCAGGTAGTGCAGAATTGCGCGGCGAGGTTGCTTACTGATACCCCTAATCGATGCTCAGCTAGACCTTCCCTACACTCTCGCCACTGGCTTCCAGTACATGAGAGAGTACACTTCAAGACTCTCTGTATAGCCCATAAGGCACTGAACGAAGGAAGGCCCATAATTACAAATGCTATGATCCGCCCCTATAGGGCAAATAGGAAACTCTGCTCTAATGAACTCCACCTTGCGATGGTCCCTAGGATCAAAAAGGCGAAAAATGGCGGAAGGCTCTTTTCGTTAAATGCCTCTAAACTTTGGAATGACCTCCCGTTACACCTACGAAGGGAACTGAACCATCTAAAGTTCCGGAAACAACATTCCCCTAAAAGATCAGCGCCCCTAACGACGTTTACAGTGCTGGGATGCCTCCGGGTAGCCATGCGCTATACAAATGCCAATACAATACAATACAATACATCATACAAGGAACATAAACAGTTGGGATTTGGAAGTGCTGAGGCACGGAACCACCTTGCTCCAGATAAAAATAGGCACTGTTTTAATTCTCAGCTCTAGCCATTCTTAACTCCTTGCCCGACAAGTTCTCTTGGATTTTCAAAGATGGGGCATCGAAGGCATAGCTCTCAAATGTTTTGCCTCTTGCTGACTAATTAGGCATCTCCTATAGTCATGCAAAAAGTAAGAAATACATCAGAAGTACTTGGAAAATTCTAAAGAAAAATGGAGAACATTGTTTGGGGGGAAAACACAAAGGACTCACAATAAAAATTTCTGTTTACAGTACTGTGAGAAATGCTTTCAAGATAAACTGCACAAAAGTTGCTCTCTTGTTGGTCAGCAGCCGCTGGTCTATTTCCTGATAAAGTAGGAGTCAATTTGACCTGCTCTGGATTGATAGAATAAGTGAGTAAATAAAATATTGAGTCTATGCAGAGCGAAGTTAGTGAACTGTGGCAGAAAGGTTTTCAAGATGAATAAAAGAAATCTTGTCTATCGAAATTAAATTCCCAATGCGTTCTTTGGTTCAAATAACGTTAAGCTGTGACAGACGTTTTAAGCACGTGTTCTGAGCACATTTCCATTCTCTTACATATTTTCAAAGACCGCTGGCAGTATTTCTGTGAAGCTACAACTATCAGAGTTTTCCAAGAATACTCATATACATAAACATTTTCCCATGTGGAATGTATATATGCACATTTCCTTATGAGCAAATGGCATGCTAAATTGCATCTGCTCTTTTAAGCATTTTTTACAAGGATATCGTACATATTTTCCTCAGGAGAAATCCCTTTCTCTTCCTCCCAAACATTTTAGGTGATTGCCGCTAGGGTGGGAGACTACCTCACAGGTTTGCAAAAGCCCACAAACCAATGGGTTTGTAGGAGTTCGGCCCCTTTTGTGAATGACCTTTTCTCGGAAGCCCACAATCCCGCCCCTCTCACTCACACTAGAAATTCAATTACATTGGTGAGATTTTCACTGGAGGTGATCAATTAAGTAATGCTAATGCCTATCCTGTGAAGCTATTTACCTACCTCACTTAAGTGTACAAATACATTTAGGGATTTCTCCCAACATGTCTAGTTGTGTTGAGCATTTCATTACAAGCATTAAATAAATGCACTTTGACTCCATGAATGCTATTTGAAATATGGCAGAACCAGCAGAACTATATAATATCTATTTGCGTTATTAAAAGAGGAGCATAGATTATGGCATACAGGGACAGTGCATTTAAATTACAGTTGAGGACACAAAGTTTCATTTGAAGGTTTCCTCTGCCCTACGCACCCAATGCCTCAAACACTGCTTGGACGTCATCCATACTTGGATGACCACCACCTATCTGAATACAAACCCAACACATCAGAATTCCTGATGTTCACCAAGACCAAGCAACAACTAGTCCAAACCTGGTTCAACAGCATGAACCTGGATGGGTTTAAACCCCAGCTTTCACTCAGTGCTAAGTCTCTTGAATCTCCCTGGGCACCACTCATCAACAAAAGATAGATTGGTACCAGATGCCTCTATTCATGTGGGCAAAATTATTCCTCCCAGAAGGCAACTTCAGAAAGCTGTCCCAGCTGTCACATTCATGCATCTGCATCTTGGCAATGGCCTGCCCCAAGGCACCTTAGACCACCCCATTCCCTACAATGGCACCTACATGCAACAGCATTGCTCACTAAGGTCCTGAAGAAATATGACCCTGATGGTACTTTACCAGCCCGCGTCATCTACAAAACCAGCTGCAAAGTCTACAAAGCCATCAATTCAATTTCAATGTAATCTTTATTTCGGTATAAAAAGACCATAAAAGGTTAGCAAATAAAAGTACAGGACAAGGGACCAACATCGTATCATGACGAGCTTAGGATGCATTACTGCCAAACACGCTAGACACTCTATAGGATAATAGACCATATTATAACCTTAAGAAAATGTATCTAAAATTTCGCAATTTGGTATTTCGATTTAAAAATAGATAAAAACAGATATGAGGAATATTCATATCAGGCTGCAAACGAAATTCAATAAATACATCTAAAATAGTGTATAAAAACACTTGTTTCAGTAGTAAATATAAAGACTAGTCTATAGATCATTATACATTTCATTTTATAATCATAAAGTGCATGTGCCAAGTCCATTATGTTTCTAATATATCATCTTAGAGTTTCAGGCCTTCCCTTTTCCTTAATAAGCTTACACCAAGCAGATACCTACTGATGCTAAAAACCACTGCTTGCGTGGTGTCTGATCGTAATAGTCTTTCTGCCTCATGGCAGGATCTAGTACCAAGGAATCGACAAATGGGTTTAATCCATTTCCTCCTACATCGTGAATAGGCTGGGCAGAAGAACAATAGATGTAATTCATTTTCTATTGAACCTAAATCACATGAAACACATCTACCCTCTTGTTAGACCTGGCACCATTGGCGTGGGTCTCCCTTCCATTTTACGCTGTTGTCTCCTCTGTTTTTGCTGGTATTAGATGCTCTGGGCGCGGTGAAACTGCCATTCAGTGCCTCAGCTCGAATGCTCCCTGTGTAAATATGACATGTGAATTGGTATATCCATGATTGGCTTATTTGGTTTGCCTGTTAGCCCCTAGTAGCGTGGCCTGTGTGTGTCCAGGGCTGGTAAACCTAATGCTGTTGGTGGGCCTGCAGCGCTGGTTTGTGCACCACCCACAGAAGCAGCTTGTAAAGTGTGTCTCAGACCTGCCACTGCAGAGTCTGTGTGCAGTCCAGAACTGCCATCTTGGCTGAGAAGTGCACCCACTTCCCAGCCCCTGAACCTTCCCTTGGCATCATGTAAGCCACCCCTATGGTAGGGTGCATTGTATGTGTAAGGTAGGACATGCCTTGTTGTGAGTAGCATGTCCTGGCAGTGAATTACACCCAATTTCGTGTTTCACTACTGTAAGGCTACCTGTTCTCCATAGGCTAGAATCAGCAGTTTGACTATTACATGCTATAGTCCTAACTGACCCAAAGAACATGGTAGAAAAACGAATTTAGTATGCCTGAGCTCAGAATATCAAAATACATCTTTTAGTGAAGTTTATTTTTATATTCTGTGTTTGAAAATACCACTTTTAGAAAGTAGGTATTTTCTTGCCTAAGCCTACCAGTGTGCTCTGCTGTTATGTGTATTGGCTGTCTGGTTTTGGAGGGACAGGGCAGGCTGAGTCAGACCTGCCTGCATTGGAGTATGGGGAGGGGTAGCTTCTCGACCTGAATAGGGCTGTGCCTGGCAAGGTGAATGCTGGCTCCACCTCCCACTGTGCGTCTGATGGCAGACCCCCTCTTTCTGAAAGGAAGGATGCAGCCTGGTAAACAAAGTGCTCCAGGACTCGGCAAAACTGGTTCTGGCTGGGTTCAGTGACTTGTAGCTTCTGAGAACAAAGACTTTTGGGGTATAAATATCTGTGCTGAAACCCATACAAATTGTAGTTCTCCTGGACAACAAGAAGAACCTCTGTCCGTGTAACTGAAGGAATCTGCAGGAGGTGACTGTCCTTGTGCTTGTGTGCCTTTTCTTGGATTGGCCTGCAGTGGTTACTACTGGACTTGGAAGAAGAGGAAAAGGACTTTGGAGGAACTTTTATTTATCTTGTTACAGCATTCACCCAAGGGCTAGAAGAGAGCTAGCCTCCTGTCTCAGGCACATCAGACTTCACCACCAGCCTCCTGTTTCCTCCCAGTGAGGATTTCTATCTGCAGGTGAGGCTCCCGTGAGTTCCAGGGCCTCTAGTTCTACTACAGAGAAGAGAGTGCTGAAAATCTTCGCTAACGTCAGTTTGCGAGCCGCCGCAGCTGCAAGCGCACGGAAAATCATCGCGCTGCTGCTGCTGAGGGCTCGCTACCGGAGATCATCGCATCGCACGTTTGCGGGCTGCCAAAGGCTCACTAACCCGAAGATCATCGCATCACACGTTTGCGGGCTGCCAACTGCTCTCTAACCCAAAGATTATCGCATTGCACGTTTGCGGGCCTCCAAGTGCTTGCTAACCAAAGAGCATCGCATCGAGTTCATCGATTCACGATATTGCAGCGCAGACACCGGGCGTCCACCATTTTCATCGCATCACACCCAGATCGTCGCTCCCTCACAGAGCGCCATTTCTTCTCATCGCAACAGGGTCACACACGCAACAGGCTCGGCGCATCATCCTCCCTTGAGGCAAGGATTTCAATGCATCGCCGGCTTAGCGTGGAGAAGTTGGTCGCTTTGTCCCGCACGCATCTGTAGATCAGTGCATCATCCTCCCTTGCGGCAAGGATCGCTGGCCTCGCGTGAGGAAAATCATCGCTTCAGCTCCTTTGCGACATTTTGATTGTTTTGCTACAGAATCCAGGTACTTTGTAAGTAGAAGGGTTGCAGAGACCACTGCTTTGAACTGAACTCTTCTTTGCACACTTTGAACTATTTTTGCAGCATTTCAGGAGTAACCTTATTTTTCTAATATTGTGGCTTTTTACTGTTATTGTTCTTGTGTTAAGTCTATATATAAAGATACTTATTGTTTTATAACTACTTCTCAGGTGTCCCTTTGTAGTCTTCCTCACTGTGTTACTGTGTATGGTCATAAATGCTTCACACACTGCCTCTGAGATAAGCCTAGCTGCTCGTGCTATGTTACCACAGGGTTGAGCAGGGGTTATCAAAGGGTGTAGCCCGCTTACTCTGACTTAGGAAGAAGGGTCCCTACTTGGACAGTGGCCAGCCATTGCCAACTAGAGACCGCCATTTCTAACACCTCCTCTGCTTCACCTAACGTCCATTTCGCTGTATTTTCCTTTATCTGCAGGACACCATAACGATATTTTAGATATAAAGATTTGGCTAACTGTGGTTGTATTTTGACTAAAAAAGGCTCAAACTTCCAAACTGTTTTTATTAGGAGGAACCGTGTTGTCAATGATCCTACGATAGAAGAATGAGACAAACAAATCATGTATAAAAGACCAGTAGATTTGCTTTAAAAGCTTTTTTGAGGCCATGGTCAAGCCAGAGGGCTCCTCCCAAAAGTGCCTAAGTCCCAATTTGAAAAACCAGTCATGTATGTGCTTCAACCAAGTCAAGCCAGTACCTCCTTTGTATCTTAGGATTTCCTCAAACCCCTCTCTATAATGATTAAGTTCATCTGTAGACCACAGCCAAACCCAAAATAACAATGGTCTTAGGTTTGCCTGATCATCCACACGGTGAAAGTTTAAACCCATCAAAACAGGGGCTAGTGGTGTACGTATCGGAAGGCTTAAAGCTTTCCTAAGAAACTTATTTTCACCCACCTTGAATGTGTTATTCGTCATGGGGCCCCACAGCTCCGCCCCGTAAAATGATGCCGATTGTGCCTTATGTTTGTATACTTCAAGAGCGGGTGAGACTGCTTTAGACAAACTACTTTCAATTTTTCTTGTTATTGGGAAAGTGTTTTGGAGTAATATAGTTTTACTTTTTTCTAACTGTGGTCTCCAAGTCATTTTTGAGCCCAAAGTAATACCTAAATAGTTAAAATCATGCACATACTCAATCTTCTGGTTATTAACAGTTACATTTTTCCTAAAGGTTTTGTGTGGGTTAACTGCCATATATTTAGTTTTGCTAGAGTTTATTTCTAAACCCTTAGCTTCGCAGTATATCCCAAAAATGTTTATTAGACTTTGCAGGCCTTTAGGGGCTTGGGAGATTAAAATCGTATCATCAGCAAAGACGAGTGCAGGTACAGGCACCCCCCCTAGCTTAGGGGAGTCATGTTTACAACCCAGAAGGTATTCAGGGATGTCATAGATGTATAGTGAAAATAAAGTGGGAGCTAAAAAGCAGCCCAGCCTTACACCCCTTTTAACCTCAATAGGTTCAGTAAGTTCACCCAGTGGACCCCATCTAACCCTTGCCCAGTTATCTTCATGTAGTCTTATTATCTCCAGGAGAATTTCTCCTGGTACCCCCTGATTTTTTAAAGACTTCCAAAGGAGATTTCTGGGGATAAGGTCGAACGCTGCCTTTAGGTCCACAAAGGCAATATATAAGTGGCCCTTCCTGAATATTGTATATTTCCAGGCTATACAAAGAAATCTAAAAACCTGGTCAGTCGTGCTAGTCTTTGATCTAAAACCTGCCTGATATTGTGATAAAATATTGTATTCCTCAATCCAGTCGGTCAATTTATTTAAAATGTGCCTCGCGTATATCTTCTGTAAAACGACTATAGAACGAATTGGTCGCTAGTTTGAAGGGTTATAGCGATCACCCTTTTTAAAAATGGTTGGGATCTCTGCCCCTTTCCAAGCTTCTGGTATAGGTGCGCCCGAGGCGACAGAGTTACACAACAAATTGATATAAGGGCCCCAAACCTCTTTGTCGTGCTTCCATAAGTCGCCAGGTATTTTGACAGGACCAGGAGCCTTCCCTGATTTTACTACGTCTATTGCTGCCATTGTTTCTTTCAAACTAAAAGATAATGGAGCCGTACTTAAGGCTATTTCATAATCTGACGGGCAATAATCAATGTCATTCGAGAAAGAGGAGTAAAGACTGGAAAAGTGTTTTATCCAAATATTTGCATCTAGGAAAAGGTCTTTACTACATCTCCCATTCTAATTGCCCTTTGATACCAAACGCCAAAAACCAATTTGGTCTTTTGCTTTGGCTGCAAAAATTAATTCAGTCCAAATGTTGTCCTCCCATTCTTTTCTGGTATAAGCTAATAGTCGCTTATATTGAGCTCTTTTTTCCCTTAAGGCCACTATATTTTTAGTTTTAGATGCCAGAAAGAGCTCCTTTTTTACAATGCGGCATTCTTTATCATACCACAGACTACTCAACTCACTAGCCTCTAAGATCCCATTTTTGGATTTCTTCAGAATTTTACTTAGTATAGGTGTCAAATCTTTGACTAATCTACAATGAATTTCCACAATTGGGATCTCTGAAGCAGGTGAGTCTACATACGGGGAAACCATATTTGCAAAAGTATCGTAAATCTGCTTAATTGCTACTACATTTCCCCCTATCGAGGGCCATTTTAAGGCTCTACGGTTATAACTTAGTAGTGGTTCTATATTACCATTATCAAGTTCTCTAGCCCACAAAGCAACCGGCTGAAAAAGATGTACCGTCAATGTCAAACATAGTGGGTAGTGGTCACTCTCAGTTCTAGCATCGACTACTAAGTCATGAGCCATCGACCACAGTTCAATGTAATCTATATTGCTCTTTAGATTACTTCTGCTAAACGTAGGGGCTTTTGTACTATCAGAGGACAGTCGGCCATTGCAAGCTCGTAAGCAGTGCCACGAGAAAGGTCTTAATAACTGCGCGACAGCAGTTGTACAGGGTACGACCGGGGTGCTTTCCAATGGCGGGATATTATTGGCCAGATCTTCTTCTTCAAAGAAGTTTTCTAATCCAACCGCAGATTCAAATTTGCGGTTGAAGTCGCCCCCCAAAATTATCAAAGCCTTGAGTCAATGGAACTTAGGAAATTATCTAAATGCTCAATGACCTCCGATTTCTTACTTGTCGAATATGGCCTAGAATATATGTTTAATATATAAACTTCTTTTTTATCAGGTGTGGTAAATTTTATTCCCAGAATATCCTGCGATGGGGTTTCTACTAATTTGACATCAATACCTAGAGTCACCTTTACCCAAATTGAGAGGCCTCCTGAGGGCCTCCCTCTAACTGAGGGGATGGCATCTTTACTAAAGGTTTTAAAGCCTACTTTATAAAAAGGTTCAAGGGTCCATGTTTCTTGCAACAACATTATGTCACTCTGCCCAATATCTTCTTGCCATACAACATCTTCTATGTTCCTTTTAAGCCCTGCAATATTCCAGATCAGTTTTATCTCTTCTCGACAATCCGCTTCACTTTGTTCCTTTTGCATGTCTTCTGTTCCAGAGTTATGAGTAAGGTGATGGTTTCTAACGTCCCTTCTATAGTTCTTGGGTGGGTTAGTTAGCTCATTGTTCAACTTAGTGTCCTCGGTCAAGAGTAGCCCCTTCTCCTCCACCAACAATGGCTTCTGGTGATCATTGTTAACCTGTACTGTGGCTCTCTCTCCATCAACTTGAACCCTACTCATTAGTAATTTATTATCATTTTAAAATCTTAAATGTAGGGACTTGTGACCCGACTGCCAGTGCTCCAACTACTTGGGGTGCAGATAGTTGTCAATCTTGGGCATCCAAATCTGAGAGTGCATGGTATCTATTTGTCGTTGGTACAGGAGTGAACCTATTGTTTGAATGCCCTGACTGCGGTTTGTAAAAAAAAAACAATGGGAGTGTACAGATATTAGTGTTAGTAAAATGTAATGTCTCACGTTTATTCAAAAGATAGTGGACCGACTGAGGCCTATGAAAATTAACCACTATTCAATCACCATTTATGTTTTTAATGGATTGACCTATCCAGCCTACCCTACGAACCATCAATATCTCCTTAGTATCTGAGAGATGCAAACTTTTATGTTTTGCTAGCAAATCCACGGTTTTATTCCGTAGATCATCCCAGCTTTCTCTCTCACTCCCTCTAAGAGCGGGTACATCAGCTAGTATTAGTGTGTATGGACATGAAGCTGGGGGCAGACTTAACATATGCGAGTTGGCCTTTAATAAGTCCTTAGTCAAGGTTTTGTTAGAGTTCAAGGTCGGGGTCAGAACGTTTGGTCCCCTGCCTACATTGAATCGAACTGCACAGTTATTCTGTGTACCTAGGGGTTTTGGGCCATTTAATGCCTCCTGGGGCCTACCTCCCGTACTAACATGAATGGATTTGGTAGTATTGCCACCCTGAACTTCCCCATCATGGTGTACGGTTCCATCCACTCTCTCATAGTTTCCCCTGCTTGACTCATCTACTTTTCTACCCACCATGTTATGGCCTACGTTTTTTATGACATTTTCAAGATAATTCAATTTGTCCCAAAGCTGTGTAAAGCTCTTCTTTAGCAATTCTTGAACATCATTAACCATTACATCGTTAATGGCAGCATCAGTTCCAGTGGTAGCCTCCTTGGTATTAATCTGGCTAGGATCATGGAACACCTGAACCATATCTGGCTGTGTGCCAACGGAAGTGCTTTTGATTGACACGTAATTGTGTTATAGTCTGTATTTGGGCAGTCCATTGTTTGGGGGCCCTTCATAAGCTTAGATTTCTTTACAGGTGTCCCCCGTTTTCTTTTTACTGGCAAAAAGTCAGTTTTTCGTCCTGCCATGTTCTTCAAGGCCCTGGTCCTAGTGACTCTGCCCACAGCCACTTTTGACACTATTTCTGGGTCTGGTACGATAGGGGAAGGACAAGACGTAGATAAGACGTTAATGGGGGAAATAATAGACGGCCATCATGAACACAGTCTCCTGTTCCAACTGCCTGAGTGTCCACTAGATGATGGTCCCATTGGGTAGATGGATCCAGGGAAAAGCGTCGCTCAGTTAGTTCTATCTCATGAATCAGTAGTGATTCTGCCCTTACCAAAAAAGCATCTAGCGTACCCGCCACTCCCTTTCATTTCTCCATTCTATAATAACTCTCAATTGTTAATACAATAAACAAAAAGCAGAGCAATAGTATATTAAGTGATCCACAGTAAGCAATACCTGCATTTGCCAGCAGGTTTCCAGTCAGTAGCTCTCGAAGGCAAGATGTTAGGGAACTTGCCCAGCCCAGCCTCTTCCGGGCTTTGATGGGTGCAGATGGACCCGCCCTTGGCCAGGCACAGCCCGGGCACGCCTGCACGCGTCCCGCACCGCGGTAGTGTGGGGATGTTTTTGTAGCACCTCCTGGCGCTACTGCGGCATCACAGGGGGCGCGAGCTCAGAGGATTCTGGGGGCTGTAGTCCTCTGCTCGGCAGTTCCCCTCGTGGCTAGATTGCGGCAGTGGCAGGTGAAGTAAGGAGCCGTTTCCCTCACGACGCTGGCAGGAGTGATGCACAAGAGCAGCACAAGAACTGCCATTCCCCTCACGGCGGTGGTAAGAACAAGGAAAGTGCGTCCCGCGCCGCGATAGTGTGGCGATATTTTTGTAGCACCTCCAGGCGCTACTGCGGCATCACAGGTCACAGGGGGCACACGCTCAGAGGATTATGGGAGCTCTAGTCTTCTGCTCGGCCGTTCCCCTCATGGCTAGATTGCGGCAGTGGCAGGTGAAGTAAGGAGCCGTTTCCCTCACGGCGCTGGTGCTGGCAGGAGTGATGCACAAGAGCAGCACAAGAACAGCCATTTCCCTCACGGCGGTGGTAAGAACTAGGAAAGTGCGTCCATCACATCCAGTACTCATGCCTGTCTGGCTGACAAGCTCATCATCTCCAGTGGACACATGGTGCACTCACAGCCAGACCACCATCAAACAGTAGACAAAGACGTTCAAAAAATGCATCAAGCAAAATTGTCCTCACTAAAATAGCGAATTGCTAAAATAGGCCGTTAGCGAGTGCCAAACAACAGATTCCAAAACATCTACCCCAATAGCGAAAAAACTAAAGAATAGCTAAAATAAACCCCGTACATTAAAGAATCGCTAAATAAAGAATCGGTAATAGCGAAAACATAAATAGCGCATGCCAATAGCGATTAGCAAATAAAGAATCGCTAAAGAATGCATCAAAAATCGCTACTACCGAAAACCTTCAAATTCGCTATTTAGCATGAGCAGAATAAGGGGAATCTCAACCAGGAGGTAAAGTTGCAGACACACCCAAAAAAAAAAAAAAGTTTAAAAGTGTACTACAGGTGTAATGAATCAGAAAGCCTTCAAAAATGGGCCTGGATACCCCGTTTTCTTTTACAAAATGGCAACCCTCTACGTGCTTGCAAGGAGGATGAGAATAAATGCAGCAGCACAGCGCATGAGGAGGATCCAGGAGAGGGTATTCAGAGTGCGCATTACATTGCTGGGCCAAAATGAGGATGAAGTATATGACAAGTACCGTCTTAATCGTGCCATGGTAATGCGCCTAATTGCTGACCTGGAACCACTAATGCAGCACCAGACATGTAGGACCAATGCCATTCCTGTGCACATCCAGGTCCTATGCAGCCTGCACCTACTGGCGTCTGGAAGTTTCCAGGGGGTCGTAGCGGTAGCGGGAGGCATATCACAAAGAGCACTTTCACGCTTGTTCCGTAAATTCATTGATGCCATGCTGACAATGATACATACCCACATCACCTTCCCCACAACCACACAGCAGATGGACCAGACCAAACAGGACTTCTACCAAGTGGCCCAATTCCCTCATGTCATAGGATGCATTGACTGCACGCATGTCCCCATCTATCCCCCCTCAGCCAATGAATACATCGTCCGTAACAGGAAGTCCTATCACTCAATCAACGTGCAGGTCGTGTGCAATGCCAAGCACATAATTACAGACATAGTGGCACAATTTCCAGGGAGCACACACAACTCATATATATTCAGACACAGTGGCATCCACAGGCGCCTGCTCAATGGTGAATTCGGAGAGGGCCTCCTGCTTGGTACATACTCATACCTATTCATTACATCAGTATCACATTTGTATTAGCATTACTGCCGCTAAGCCTTTTCTTCCCCCCTGTAGGTGACAGTGCATATGCCTTGCGGGAATATATCCCCACCCCCTACCTCAACCCAGCAACACCACAGGAGTAACGCTATAACACGGCATATATTAGCACCAGAAATGTGGTTAAGAGAACATTCAGGATCCTGAAGAGTCGCTTCAGGATCTTACATAAGACTGGTGGTGCTTTGCAATATAACCCCGAGACCTGCTGCAGGATTGTAGCAGTACGTGCCATGCTGCACAACATTGCAACCAGAAGGGGGATACACATAGAGCTGGACAGAAACGATAACGATCGGGATGACCAACCACCCGCACAACACCGACAGTCACACGTGCCAAACACAGCTGAAGGTCTAAGGAGGCGGACATACATCACACAACATCATTTCAGAGCCAGGTAAGAATGAGCCATGACAATATATTGTGGAGTGCTAATGTTTACTTCACATGAGCACTTGTCAAAGTGATTTTACATTAGCAGAATAAATGACAGTGATTCTACACATTGTGGAGAAAAACAGATCCGTTGGCATCCCGGGAGTGCAAACGCAAAATGCAAGTGGCCCATGGTTACACCACCATGGACAGAGATGCAGGACTGAATGTCTAGTGCCGCTTTCCACGTACCCACAGCCTCCTGTCGCGTGTCTCCTCTACCTCACCACGCTGTGTGTCTGTGGCTGTGGAGCTGCGTGAACTGCGCCTCCTGTTACAGGTCTCCGGCACGGACACGCTGCTCACACTTGATGCGGACTCACTGCCCTCCTCCCCTCCCAAGTTGCTGGCACTAAATGTGCCAGACTGTAAATGTTCAACTGCAGTGGTCACCTGGCCTAAGGCCTTCGCTACATCCCCACAGTAATGCCCTTGGTCCACCTGCAGTGACTCGGAGCGGCGAAAAAACTGCAGTGCTGTTGCAGAGCTTGGTGATGGCCCTGGTAGATGCAGTAGTAAGGAGCAAGTTCTGGCGATGCCTCCTGCGCTCGCTGTGTTGTCCTGCTAGGATGGCACGGGTGAGCTCCTGTAGGCTCTTGATGCCCCGATTCCCCTCAGCCACAACTGTGGTCATGTGCCTCACAGTATCTGTCAGAGTGCACATGTGTTTTGCCAGTTTGGAGATGTTGAGGTTCATTGTTCCCATGTGTCTCCCCTGCAGGCGCTGAACACGCAGCACTGGGGCCTCTACACCACCATAGATGTTTCTTGGCTGTTCTGGGATCTCAGCAATACTGCGCATGGACCAGCGCCACTGTGTGACTCGGCCACGTGCTGGTGGTGGAGCTGGCGGAGTGACACATGTCTGACTGGGGATACTTGTGGGTGCTGGTCTCGGCTCTGTATCCATCACCTGCAGGGAGGGGACATGTGCCCTGCGTCTTGGTGGTGTTGTTGGTGGTGGTGGTGGTGGTGGTATTGTCGGTGGTGGTGGTGGTGTTGTCGGTGGTGGTGGTGTGGATTGACGTTCCTGCGGAGTCTCTCCATCGGTCTCTGCCGGTGTCTCGGAGATGATGAGGCGCTCACTGTCATCAGAGTCCACCGGAGATGCATCTGTGTGTGAAACAGTGCATTGTTAGTTTATTTTGTGACTATATCTGTTTGTCATTCCGCATACTTTTACTACAATAAATGACATATTTAGACACACTGTTGGGCCTGTACTTCTGATCTCATTTATTGTGCATTGATGATCATACATGCATACTTGGCTAACATGACTACAACTCCCATGATGCAATACTAATGTGAGGGTGTATGTGTAATGCACTTCTCCATGCACACTGTGATTGACCTGGGGGGATGGGCATGGGTATACAATACGCAGCGTATAAGCGCAGGCATGCATCTTACCTTGTTCTGTGGATGCTGCGTCGGAGGTGTCCATCTGGGTTACTCCGACGACTGCCTCTGGCTCAATAGTCCCCTCAACGAGCTCCTCCAGGGCTGTGTTGGCAGGTACTCTGGATGGCCCCCCTCCTGTGCCAGCTGCTTCCTTGACCCTTTCGGCAATGCGCTTCTTTGCCCTTTTCCTGAGGTCATACCACCTCTTCTTAAGGTCGTCGATGCTGCGGTGCGTCACTCTGACAGCATTCACCCTCTCCCTAATGCAAAGCCATATCTTCCGCTTCTCGGCTTCGGGCACCTTGAGTGACAGCTTCCCAAACAGATTATCATGCTTGCTGCTCACCCCCTCGATCAAATGCTCCAATTCCCTGTCAGAGAACTTTCCCTTCCTCTTCCTGGGCGTGTATGATGGAGTAGGTGCATTCTTGTCCATCCTGGATAACTGTAGTCCGGATGGGTTCTGAGGGTGAAGTCTCTTGGCTCAGCTTGTATGCTCTGCCTCCTCATGTGAGCTCCTCAGGGCAGTGAATGAGGAATGGGCTGGATGACTTCCTGGTTGTGATGTCATCAGTCTGCTTCAGGTGCCACCCGTTTTTTGCGAATTTGCTATCTCCGAATTCGCAAATACCGAATTCGGTATTACCGATTTCGGTATTTGCTAATCTTTGTTTTAAGGAATCGCTATTGTGTTTTCCGTTAGTTTTAGCGATTTTTTAAGGAATCGCTAGATTTTACCGAATCTGTAGATGCATCCTGAAACACGAATCCTTATTTGCGATTCCTTATTTATCGCTAATAAGGACTCGCTTTTCTGATTTGATGCATGTGCACCTAGGTTTTCTACATCTTTGTACTCAGGATCTTGAATGCTATCTCTGTATTCATCTTGACTGCCTAAACCATGTGTCTCCAACAGTTCAAATGCAAGCTACCAGTAGCTTGTAGACTATGTCTGAGTAGGTCACACATGCTAAAATACTTACCAGATTGTTTTAGAATATACATCTGGTCACTGGCAAATGCAACATTTTAAAAAGTGTGTACTCAGTTCTGTTAGGCTTGGAAAGCTGACATTGTGAAACCATGCAACCTACTCTCTCCCAAAAATATCTTTCTTACACCCTTATGCATCAAGCCAAAATCCAGTCGGTAAAATACCGATTCCTTATTAGCTCCCGGTATTAAGTAAAAAATACCCAATCCCAATGCATCAACCCAAAAGCAGAAATCGGTATTTAAGGAATCCTTAAATAGCGATTCTTTAAATAGGGATTCCTTAAATACCGATTCCTTAAATAGCGATTGCATTTAAGGAATCCCAAAGTGAGATTCCTTAAATGCAATGCATCAAAGTTAAAAAATTAGCGATTTCGCTAATAAGGGGAGCAAATTACCATGAAGATGAACTGCATGGTAATTTGCAAAAACTTTGAAAAATGCACTCTTGTGCATTTTTCAAAGTTTCATGTTGCGCACACACATGCCCTTAGAGCATGTGTGTGTGCAACATATGTGCACATATCATTTTCAGGGGTGCAACAGGGTGTCCTTTTGACACCCTGGCACCCTTGAAAGTGCTCCCGCTATTAGCGATTCGGTAATACCGAATCGCTAATACAGAATGGCTTTACATTCATTCCTATGGGCCTCCAAGCCCATAGGAATGAATGGGTAGGTATTCCTTATTACCGATTCGGTATTACCGATTCGGTAATAAGGAATGTTAAGGAATCGCTATTTGAATAGCGATTCCTACATGCATAGCCTTTTGCTATTCCTTATTAGCGATTCCTTATTTTTCGCTAATAAGGAATCGCAAATGCTAATGTTGATGCATATGCCCCTTTGTCTTTTATTTTTTCTGTCTAAACTACTTTTTTTGTTTGTTTTACCTGCTTCCACCCCTTCTACATTTATTTCTTATGTTTTTTTCTTTTATCTCTATTTCCTCCATTTGATTTGCCTCATTTTATGTTTGTTCTTCTTTCTTTCCTATTTCTTCCTGTCTTTTACTCTACCTGTGCGGTGCTCGACACAGGAGCAGCCATCACATTTTTTAAATCTCTTCCAAGGGACTTGAATCTGTATCCGAATCTGCTGTTTTTCCATCTTCAATTCACCTGTTTGGGTTATATTATCCTAATACAGACCACTAAATATTGCACATTCTTGTTTTATATTACTCTTTTATACTGCATCAAAGGTTGATGATTACTCTAATGTTAAATATAACAGTTTTTTCAAATGTACAGAGCTCACATGCTCTTGAGTAATGGGTGTGAAAGAAAAACTTTAATATATAAATAACTTTATTCTGGCACACAATCAGGTTGCTTCCTGATAGTATCTCTACCTCTGTAACCATGATTTACAGTGCAGGCACATAGGCAATGTTTTTCCCACCCCCCACACCACTATGCAAACCCCTCTTAAGATACCACCAGTGCTAAATGTTCACCAGTGCTATTTGTGTTACATAAGGGCTGCACAAGCATCCCTGCGACCTTGTGTTATGCCAAAGAGCTCCAGGGGTGTAGAAAGTGGGCACACACACCTGTTTCCCCCTTGGACACTGTACTCAATAAGTCCCCTGGATAAGTAGTGGTTTTAAAAATGCAAAATAAATAAATGCAGTATGTCAAAACCATTAATACAAGGGGCAAAACAAGGTCAGGAGAAAAACAGGACACTCTTAGTAAGGGTGAAATCTATCTTGATTACTGCATAAGAACAAAATGCCCTTACATAAAAAACAGAGCAAATTAAGAAAATAGTTTCCATTGTTTTCTTTCCTTTTTAATATAGAAAATTTATAAAAACAAATGTACTACTGGAGTTTGATGCTTACAACTAAGAAAGGAACTGGTCACTTTCCCTGTTTGTGCCCGGCGCACCTTAAAAGAGGTGCCCTGGTGCAAACACAGAAGGTGCACCCCATTACATAGAATGCACTGCCCTCAAAGCAGCTACAAACTCAGGCTGCCCTGGGGCACCCTATTCAGGTTAAAAGCAGAGCGTCTTTGAAGCTACCACTCCATGTTTCACTGTGCAGGAGACAACCCACCTGCAGTTTTAAAAGGGATTAAAGATCCCCTTGCAGGGGGTTCAGTGAGTAACTGTACCCTCCTGCAAGGGGATGTCTGGGGGGTCCATAGGACCCTCTTTCCCTCCTCCAGAGGGCTGCTAAGAGGGGGTGCACTGGCAGTGCACTACCTTTTAGGTGGCACACTGTCAGTGAACCCCTTAACAGCTTCTTTGCCTCTCTGCTCACATCTATAATATGGCACTGGCACAGAGGCAAAGGGATTCCCTCATTTGCATGGGGCCACACCCTCATCAAATGAGGGAATGCTCTCTTGAGAAAGAGCTGGCAATGTAGGTGCACCAGCACTTCCAGGATTACACAAGAGTCTGTGGCCCCTACTGTAATACCACCATGTGTAATACGGCCCCAGGAGTGACCAGGGACCCATTTATTGTCACAAAGGTGGACCACAGAATTTGAGGGCTTAAAGAAATGTAGGCAATAAACTATCTCATCTGCTGTAGATCAAGCTTCTTTGTCCTCTTCTCCAAGAACATTAATGGCCAGTACTTGTTCTTGTAGAGGTTTTAAGGTGTACTTTTCTAATCCTCTTAAACCTGGGCATATATCTGTCAACTAGATGTCAATACTTTCTTGGTACCGCAATACATTCAATCATTGCATGTTTCTCTACAGTCATCCCCATTGCATCTGGTGGAGAAGACATAATCTAACGTGGCAAGCATTATTTATAATGTCTGCCCTTCATAACAATATTTTTATTTCTGGCTTGCAGATCAGAAATACAATGGACATGTTAAATATCGTCTTGTGTATAAATTGCACCTTCTCCGGATTGGGAACGCTCTCTCATCGACCTTAGCTTGTTTTGTAATCTCCATAAATATATTCTTTTTGCATTGCTAGCTATTCGTATTGCAGCATATTCTTGCTCAGATATGAATTTACCTCAAATAAATTAAAAGACGAAAGGTGTTTGGCAAAACAGAAACAAGTTGGTTAAATTAAACACTGTGACTGGTAGAGCCTGGACAGAGCACGTCTGCTCAAAATCTCTTGATGTACAACGTTTTGGCCCTCAATTAATACAGTTCATGAGCTCCAGTAAAATGTTCTCTACATTCCTAAAAAGCGTCTGATTCGAAAATCAATCAAATGTTTGCATCTGATTAGGACACAAATGGTTCTCGACCTCGGGAGAGCTGATGTGGACCAGTGTGTATGTGTCCAGATGCCATGCATGAGGAGCACATGTCGACTCCTGATTGGTTGAGTGTACCTATCTACATTTGGCATCTTGCTTTGTGGTATTTCTGGGGAATGCAAGCATTTGGCCAAATGTTTTTTATTGGGGCCAATTACCTCGTACTTGTTTGTGGTGCAACTATCTATCTGTGGAATCGATCAGGGTTTTCCCTGGGTGCATTTCTGCATTCGTTTTTGGGGACCCCACCTTTGAGCTGTTACTTAAAAGGCATGGACATGGGTCGCAGGACCTGCCTGACCACGCATCTCTGACTGAGGGATGTCTCCTTGAGTGAATCCGACAGCATTGATGTGAGTTTATTGGAACTCCTAAAAGAAATACGGCAGCCACTGGTATCATTTTTATCGTCATTATCAACAATGTGCATACAGTTGTCAGTCAGTCAAATGACTTTATTAGATCTTAAGATGAGATCATAAAAGTCCAGTACATCATAAAGTGCATTCTCACAAAATATCATTAGTTATATTTTGCAAATCATATCATATCTAATAAGAATTTACATAAAATGTTTTATGCACTATGACAATTATAAAAAAATAAGTAAAAAAATAAGTCTGGGCAGTGAACTCCACTCTGCTCGCGGAGTTTGCGGAGATTTCTGCACTCCGCGTCAGGTTGGCGAGAGTGAGCGTGGAAAATCTTTCTCATTCGAGGCAGTCAGATTTCTCATTGCGAGTGGTCGCATATGTTCACGACTGCTCGCGTTGTGAAACTGTCCGCATTGAGAAGGCAGCTAGTCAAGTAAAAATCTACATGAGCGGCAAAAAGGAAGCAGCGACCGATTGCGCTGTGCATGTTGCTGTTCGCGATGATTGCTCAGTGTAGACAAGCACCTGGCACTGAAAATCACAGCGAACAGTATTTATCCAATGCACTCCACCACTTGCGGAGCTCTGCGTAGAGCGGCAGAGTATTTTTTGCACTCGGCGGAGGTCCGCGTAGCAGAACTCCACCCAGGCTTAGTAAAAACACAGATGTTTAGGAGTTAAAACCATCCATAAAAAACCTCCAGAATCTTCCTAATTCATAATATAAAATTACATGGTTCCCTATAAAATAGCCTATAAAAGTTCAAATACATGATCAGTTAAATTAGTGAATATTATTATTAAAAATCTTTTAGCTCCTTGTCATCTTGTACATCGAATTTGTTCTTACAGGTATTGACAAAGTTATGTTTGCTTTGGTCTGAACGTATATTGATATTGTTCTTATTGGCAACAATAATATTATCATGCAAGCATGGATTATGACATACATTGGTATCATTATTGCTTTTGCTGGCACTGCTGTGCAGACACAAGTTACACTATACATTGACATTTTCCGGTGGTCTCTGATACCGACCAAGGCCAATTGTTTACATAATGAATCAGTCAGCTTAAGAGATCAGGGGAGAAGGCTTAAATGGGAGAAGGTATTTCCAGCTAATTTTAATTTATACCTGTTTTCCTCCTCTCTATCTGATTGTTATGTGTGTCTAGATGAGGAGGCCTCCAATGTCAACATTTTGGTTACTTTTTCCAATCCCACATAGTGTATTAAGGCTTCCCTTTCTTTGTCTAGTGCTGTGCACTCGGTAGTCCCACACAAATGGTTTGACAAGAAATGTTCGTAGGCTCATAGATTTGAGATATGATGCACCAGTTTATCGAATGTTGAAGAAATTAACTGCTCTAAAGTCTGAAAGGAGTCAGAGTGTTAACACAGCGCTGGATCTAAGACTTGAGCCAGGGGCAAAGTCCCCTCTTTGGGACCCCTAGGTGGTTTATTACCCACAGTAGACTTACTAGATAACCCTGGGATTCTATTTTCTGGTCTGGTACCCTCCCTCAGAACTCTAGCTTGTGAGGTGTGAGTAGTACGAGTCGAATCATGAGAAGGATTACATAGAGAGTCCCTGGATGGGGCATTACAGATGGGCTTATCGAAGGACAGTGCTGTGAAAAGGTATTGGCGGAGGATCCTACGGTGGGACAACTCCCTGACCCTGAGAGAGATTTGGCACACAGTAGATTTTGGCCAGCTGATCTTTTATGCAGGAGATCTCCTCAGTGAGGGAACCGCCAGCAGTGCTGAGGAAAGATAAAATGGTTTTACTATTCCTTGGCTGTTTATTGACAATATCATGGGAATCCAACTTCCTATTCCCCATATTGCAACCAGGGAAAATTAAGAATCAGAATCATTAAAACAGAAACAATAATGTAGCAGAAATTACTCTGGCCCCCGTCCCAGAGGTTCTACTAGGGTACTGGAGACTAGATGCTTTAAAAAAAAACAGTCACAAAAAGTCCTACAGTTGCAGATGAAAAATACAAAATTAATCTAGTGACAGGAGTTCAAATGCCTTCCATGTGCCCCAGAGTACTGTCTCTAAGGCCAAGATAATAGGAAAGGTGAAGTCCAATAGTAAACACATATGGGGTGAAGACCAATAGGTAGCATGTGAGGGGCAAAGAGTACTTTGGTGTAGTAGGAGGCTGAATAGAAAGAGCCGGCAATGTCCAGCCCAGTTGCAAAACAAGGGGACGGGGTAGGCCAAGCACAGCCTCCCCTGGGCGTGGACAGGCCTGCCTTAGCCCGGGCATGGCCCGCATGCATCCAGTGCAGTGGGAAACAACAATGTGTTATATAGCTCTCCAGGGCAGCATGCCCCTGATATGTCAGTGGCACACAGTGCGACAGCCGGATCCACTCAGGCCCCTGATGTGTCAGTGCCTCACAGTGCGGCAGCCAGATCCACTCAGGCCCCTGATGTGTCAGTGGCACACAGTGTGGCAGTTGGTTCTGCAACACCCACAGGGGGGCAGGGCACACACCCGGGGACGAGGACGTGGATGGGACTGTGGTCAGAAGGATCAGGCACTAGCATTCATTACCGCCACCTGGCCTGTTTCTGCTTGGTCCCGCACATGGCCTCATGACCTTCCACTGACCTACGATACACTCCGATGCACTCACCTTAGACAGCGACATGGACTGCCACTTCCGGATTGATGACCAATGACACAGTGACCAGGCTGCGGACTGTACCCTTCCCTTCAGCAGGACTTGCCATCCCCGTATGGACTCTGGCTGGCCCTCCACGGGCCCATATTGTGTAGTATACTGGGCATTGCCCTGAACAGCTCCAGCTGCATAACTGCACTGGATGTGCAATAAACATCCATTGACGTACTGCTGTGTCATGTCTTTCATCAGTCATGTATGCATTTGTTGATGAATGTAGAGGCAGTGATTTCCCTTGCATTAATGATGCTCATTCTGTGGTATGCCAGTCAGAGGGTGCTATATTGCATTTGTGTACCGGGTCCTGTGGACACTACAACAGGGACACACGCATCACTCACTTCCTTGTCCGGACATGGACTGAACCATGCCCAGAGCCCACGTGGCATTGTGGCAAGCCCTACGCTGGTCTGGCGTACGGCAGGCCAGACCACTCCGCTTACAGTCAGAGCGGGGCCCTCATTGCTCTCCATCGCAGGCAAACTCGCTGGCGGTGTGCCGGTCACTGGTCTAGTTGTCAGCATGATACAGCCACTCCCTGAAGGCAGGTTTGCACGCACACCACACCCATCTGGCACAGGCATCACAGGCCATGTGACTCTACCAACATAAGGGGCCGACGACGTCACATTCTCCTCTGCCCGTGGTGACTGGATGACGGATGCCACGGTTCCCAATCATTAAGGGCACAAGAGTTTTGTTGTGCACAGGGTTAGTGGGAACTCAGACCTGCGTACGGCACGGGCCGACCACCACGTGGCACTGACTGGGGTTGCACAGGGTTAGTGGCAACCCAGGCCTGCGTACGGCACGGGCTGACCACCACATGGTGCTGACTGGGGTTACCCGGCGCATTGCGGCAGGCACAGGCACCCCGCCACGGGACAGTGACTTTGGGTGCAATGAGTCAATGGCACCTTAAGCTGCTGAGCGGGTGGGCACCCTGCGATGATGCTCTGTCCCGGCTGTCCAGGCAACTCAGGTTTTGTGTGCCCTGCTGGACTGCAGTGTAGGCCAGAGCCAGCGGGCAGCGCTACTGCCACATGACCTAGCTTCTGGGTCACAGACTTAGTGGCACCCATTGGGCTGATTGATGTACGTAATGCTGAACAAATCAAAACTGAGTGGATGTGCAGCCTGCGATGTTTGCAGGTGGACTGGTATGTCCTCTGCCATGGATTATACAAGACCCAGCACCAAACGTGAGACCTGTTGGACTGCGGAGCATGGCTGCATGGTGTGGAGGGTGCCATGTTCATGGGCCCCGGGCTTGTGGCTTGCAGCGGCATGTGGTGGGACATCCAGTCTGCATGCCGGTGGCAGAAGGTGAGCAGTGAGGCCTGGGTGTGCATGCTCCGTGGGCGGCGGGTGCCTTTGTGATGCCTCTGCCTGGGTGTGCATGGGCGGGTAGGCGATGTTATCTTGTGCAAGTGTGTGTACTGTGCCAGTCATGTATCTGGACTCTGTTTCAGATGACCGCTCTGAATCAGATGTGTGTCCTGGTGTACTGCTATACATACCGGCACGTGGTTAGAGACACACCGGTGGCAGCAGGTGAGCAGTGTGGCCTGGGTGTGCAGGGGCGGCTCTCTCTCTTTCTCTCTCTCTCTCTCTCTCTCTCTCCCTCTCTTCTTCTCTCTCTCTCTCTCTTCTCTCTCTCTCCCTCCCTCTCTTCTTCTCTCTCTCTCTCTCTCTCTCTCCCTCTCTTCTTCTATCTCTCTCTCTCCCTCTCTTCTTCTCTCTCTCTCTCTCTCTCTCTCTCTCTCTCTCTCTCCCTCTCTTCTCTCCTTTGCTCTCTCTCTGTCCTTTGATGTGCGCAGGACACACCTTCTCATCATGTTTTTTGTCTTGTAGGCTCTGACCTGCGGACTGTCCCGTGGGGAGCCGCCATGTGTCTTCATTTAACTTTGGTGTTCATTGCAATAAAGTTTTATTTGCTGCTTCGAAAGTGAATGTGTGATGCTCATTTCTGTGATGACACATGCATTTCAACTGTTGTGATTGTGCAACATCATGCAGAATATTTTGTACATGTTTTTGTGTAGCTGATGTGGCATGGCTTTGTTGGGGGGGTGGTGCCAGGGAGGGGTGGTCCGGGGAGTAGTGTCAGTGGGTGTTGTGGCCCTCTTGGGTGTCCGGGCCACATGATGAGTGGCTCCACATGTGGCCTTTGGCTGGTCTCCCTTTTGTGGTGCTGGCTGCTGTCCGACTTAACCCCAGGTCAGAGCAGGTGTACATTTCCAGGTGCTAGCACGCCTTGTTGCCGGTTTTGTGTTCTTATCGCTGATCAGGCTAGTCGGTCAGAATGTTGAGGTGTGGTGTTGTCACGGCTTTTGGCACGGGAACGCCTACTCTGCATCTCATTAGCGATAGTTGCGGTGATCCTCTGTGGTGATGTTTTTTGCGGCTGCTATGCGGGTAAACTGGTGTTGTGGGCTGTTAGCACCAGCTTGTGAATGGGGAGGTAAATTTATCACGACCTTGGCTGTGATAAAGTGCCGTTAATTCGGCGATAGCTCTTGTGAATATGGCCCCACATTTTTTATTATTTCCAAACCCAATTAGCAATTTCATAACATTTGGTAATCTGTTACAAAATAGTTATTTAGGTTTGGAGAATTAAAAAAAGCTATTTACTATTTGGAGCCTTACTGACACTAAATTAACTACATTCATGAGGGCCAAGGTTTCTAAAGCTGCTGACAGATGACTCCCCAAAAAGGGACAGCTAGTTCAAGAAAAGATTCCCGGGAAACAGGTGTTTGGGCCACCTTGCATACCACCTTTTTCAGTTCTTGGAGTAGAAGTCACAGCAATTGTATGCTGCCTCCACTGCCTGCTTCACTGAAAAACAGGAAGTTGTCTAAAGATACAGTTAAAAAACATTTTGTGGACAATTTACTTCATCAAAGCTGACTTGACACAAAAATGCCTTCAGTGTAGAACTTCACAGCCTCTTCCTACTCTGAGGAAACTACCCCTAGAACAGAACTGTCACAGTGAAATCCTGAGTCCTAATCTGGGGGCTGCACAGCCTGCTGTGTCTCTAACTTTACACCTAATGCCAGATTCCATGGAGGAACTTTATGCTGCAATTTTAACAGATCCACCCACTTCAATTAAAGATATAGAGCCTTATTTACAAGAAAGTAACGAGGCGCTTTGCCGCAAACCGTTTGGATAGTACTACAATATAAAGGGGTTAACCCAGACACGTCACTAGGACCTGGGTAAGGGATGGTATGGAAACAATGGCCCTAGTGGTCTTAAATTTGAAACAAAGACAAAAAATGCTCAAATCAACAACACCTGCTAAAGCAATTACAAACAATATTCTTCATGTTAACCATATTTTATTCATATGGAACATGGAATCTCATGTTCACAAGACGTAACATTCATTAAGCACAATTGAAAAAGGGTGCCCCAAAGGGGAAGGAGGGGCAAGTGCAACAATGTGCAGATGTGGGGGTAAGGGAAGGAAGGAGGGCAGTGAACAATATAAACATCTAAGTCATGAAAGAAGGCCAATCCAACCTTATCAAAGGCTTAGTCTATTTCCAACAACATAATGTTAAAACAGATTACAGGGGCACAGTGAATCTATCACTGTTGTCCACAAAGATAAACAAATAGTGAAGCAGTTGACGTTTCGACCCTGGGAATAGATGACGGTAATTGGAGTCCTTACAGTGGGGTCTTCATCAGGACCAAAAGTGTGGGGGGTTGGGGACACCCTAGGGCCACAGGAGAATTCAGGGGGAAATTGGATGAAGATGGGCTTTTTGGCTAAACAGTCAGAAAGGGACGAGTTTGCGGGTTAATGGTTAGAAATCCTGGCTCTCTTCTAATTTATCGGGTTTTGAAAAATCATCATATACTCCATGTATCTTGTTTCAAAAATCACCTCAGTGTCACAGTGAAGTTGGATAGTACAGCGCTGTGTGACTTTCAAAGCACAGAGCTACATCATATTTACAACAATATGACATATTCCTGAGCACTCCGCTGTGCTGGTGCACAATTGGCTGCAATTCGCCAACGCAGGCACCCTTGCACCACGGTGCAAGGGTGCCTGCATTGCGGGGATGATTGTTTTTTCAGGCAGGGACACCTTCCTGCACAAAACCAATCACAAGAAGTTTTTTCTTCTTTCTGTGTGTGCTACAAAATGCAGCATGTATAAAAAGAAGAAAAAAGAGGAGAAATAAAAGTATTATTCCTCGCTGTGCCTCCTTACGCCTCCACTGAGGAGGTGTAGGATTCTGATGCGTTCCAAGGTTTACGAAATGTTGTAAATCTGGGAATGCAGTAGTATCCATGTGTGTTGCATGGAAACACCCACAGCAACATCCATGGAATGCCCCTTTCATGCAAAGTGCTGTGTGAAAAGGGGATGTATTTACAAGGCCACGAAAAGCTGCACAGGGTGGCTTTAAGTATGGAACACCACACTGCGTCGCTGGTGCGTCAAAACAAGTGATGTACCGGCGGCACAAGGGGCTTGTAAATATGCCACATAGTGTATTACAAGCTGTCACCTGACCAACATGATTGGAAATGCAGCCATTTCAAGAAATACAACTTTAGGAAAATTACACTGACTTTGAGTTAGATGGGATGCCAGCACCCTCCCCTTACATTACTAATTGGTCTTACTTCTGATTTCCAATGGAGTGTTTTTCCCCCATTAATGTGGATCATAATTCTAATTACAACTTTGTTGTTTATAAATGAACTCTACATTCCTGATAAAACTGCACCTTTCCCTGTGGATCAGGAAGAGCAATCACATTCTTCTTGCCACAGAGCACGTCAGGATCAACACCCTGTGCACATCATTGCATAAACGGTGCTGAACTGTGTGGTTTCGGAGAAGGTCCCGTATCAGGTAATAGGACCTGCAGATCTATTGCAGCTGTCTTATGTTTTTAAGATTTCATTAGATGACATAATAATACCTGGTTCAGATCAATGGGACATTAAAACTGTTAAAAGAATGATGTTATGTTAGGTTATGTTATGTTGATTTGTATAACTTACTAATTACCTGAGATAGATCCAGGCACTTGGGAAGGTGTGTAGGTGTGTGGTCCCCAAGGTGCTTAGACAAAGAGCCACATCTTGAGGTTCTTGCAGGACTCAAGAAGTGAGGAGGATGAGCTAATGCAGTGAGGGAGGTTGTTCTCTGTATTGGGTGTGATGTAGGAGCAACCTCCAGTTTTGCTTTTCTGGAGGCGGGGAGTGTGTGTGAGAGTTAGGTAGAGTGTAGGTGTCTGGCGGCTTGGTGAAAGTGCTGTTGTTCAGGTATTCTTTTACTGTGTTGTGTAGGGCTTTGTGTAAATGTCACAATTTGCTCCCTGCACTCTTGTGCCCACCACCAGTGGGGTGCATAGTGTGACTTTCCTGTGTTCTAATATGCTTCTAGACACTCCCCTGCATGCATATCCTGACTTCGAGGCATTTGAACACTGTTAGAAATGGGATTTCTGGTTGGCTAGGGCATGCGCCTAAACCAGGCAGAAACCACCACTCTAGCCAGAGCAAGGGAGTTACACAATGAAGATAACCCCTGCTCACCCCCTTGGTAGCTTGGCACGAGCAGTCAGGCTTATCCCAGAGGCAATGTGTAAAGCGTTTGTGCAATACACACACACACAGCAGCAACACACTAGGCACACTACAAAAGAAACTCCACACAAGGTTATTTAAAAAAATCGCCTTTGTATTATCCAAAACAAATTAGATCAAAACCACACATATACACTGTGCCAACTAGCACCAGGTAACAATTTACAGGGGATTATATATATGACAGGGCCAATCGGGCCATTGTCAGAACCATCACAAGCACAAGTAGTAAAAATAAAACACTACCAGTAACTACTGGCGAAATACTGTACTCAGCATTAGTATTAGCAACATAAACACATTATGTCTGCATCAAATTAGGCATAAACACATTATGCATAAACCTCTTAAGCATAAACACATTACGCAATAGGCATCACAAGCATACACCCATTATGCATAAAACACAATCAGGAAGGCTCCTTAATGACGCTCCCTAGGTGCATACATCACCTTCCTTTAGGGCCTTGCACCCTCATGGTACACACAGGCACTAAACCTGACCCCAGGCCCACTGGTCTTTCACTGGGGCTCAAATGCCCTTTGTCCAAAATATCAGGGCGTAACTGGGGCCTTCCACTGGCCCTTTGGCTGCCTGGGCAGCAAAAACAAAGTGCATAGCGCACTGGGGCAGGAGGGTGCAACTTACCCTTTTCTTAGTAGAAAAAGAAAATGCCCCCCTGTTGCAGCTGCCTGCACTCCTGCGTGCAGCTGGGGAATCACCTATGGCACTGCTGTGCCTCCTGAGCCCCCACTGGGACTCTGAAAACATTGTTGCCCCACGTTGCAGCTGCCCGCGCTCTCGCTGTGCAGCTGTGTCTACAACTCGGCACTGGCACCACCAATGCTACTGGAGCCCCACTCTGGGACTTCTAAAACCAACAGGGCCCAAACAAACGGAATTTGGCACAGGCACCACGGTACCTCAGGGAGTGCCGGCACTGCTCACTGGGAGCCCCACTCACCCGGGCTCTTCGTCGCTGCTCTCTGTCTCCTCCTGTCTCATGCTGGACACAGGACTCCGGCATGGAGCCCACGAGGCTCCGTTCTCTCTCGGCGGTCTTTCTCTCCCTCTGCCAGGTGGGGGAGGCGGGAATGCGGCAGATGGAGCCTGCGAGGCTCTGATGCCCCTGGTTCCTTCTTCCGTTGCTGGGGCACTCTCTGGTTCGGCAGCATGCACGGCTCTGTCCGGTCATGGGAGTAGAGCTCCGCCCATGATCAGGCTTTACTTGCCTGACTTCCACTGCAGCCGTGCTGCAATTGGCGGCCTTGGCAGCTTCCTCTTCCCGGCCAGCTTCTATTGGTGGGCCGTAAATTAGCCACGCCCACAACCAGGCACAGGCTTCTGCCTGTCTTCCGAGCCGCTGATCTCGGCGGCGGCTTCACTCCTTGGAACACCACAAATGTGGGGTGGGCTCCCGCTTACAGTGACATCCAGAATGCGGGGTAGGTTCCCGCTTGTCTTCCCAGCAGCACGGGGGAGTCCCCACACTGGGATTCCCCCTGGTACTCTCCCCATTCTGAGAGAGGAAATTATTTCACTCACAAGGCGCTCGGGCAAAGTTTCAGGGGCACAAGAATGGGCCCAGGCAGGCCAGCTCACAGGGTCCTCCAGCAGGGAAACAGTCCCTTGTGGTGGTTCCCTCATGGTGGTTCCTCCTGGGGTCCCAGCAGCAGCTAATCCACCCGAAGTCACAAGGAAGCACCACCATTTCATGAGGTCACAGCCCCAGTACTTATAATACATTTAGTTTTTGTTCTGCCCTGCCACAGGGCTAGGGTAACCAGTCCCAACTGGTTCTGGGGGTTATTCAAGCGCTTAGTTTACAGGGCTCCTCTTCCCCTTAGTCAGGTGGGGGCTCAGTCATCAGACCACCACAGGGGGGTTGAGCCAATATTGACCAAGGCAGGCACAGACCTATTCAGGGTCAGGGGACTACTCCTCCCACTACTCCAAATGCAGATATCCTATTCAGCCTAGCGCTGACTCACTCTGCCCTCCCTGGAGCCACACACCTCACCATCCCCTGTCACTCCAGAGCCAGACATACAATACACATCAGGCAGGCAGACACTTAGCACACAGAAATGCCAACTTCTAAATGTGGCTTTTCTAAAATAGTGATAATAAATCTGCGCAAAACCTTGCGCAGCATTTATTATTACTATTCCAAACATACCAAACTTGACCACGCTGCTCCTCTCATATCAGGAATTACCACTGAAACACTTATCAGGGAATCCCCAATGCATTCCTATGAGAGGGCAGCCTCACAGCAGTGAGAAACCAAAATGGCTGTTTGTCACTACCAGGACATGTCACACACTTACGGTACATGTCCTACCTTTTACCTGCAATGCACCCTGCCCATAGGGCTAGCTAGGGCCTACCTTAGGGGTGACTGACATGCAGTAAAAGCACAGGCCCTGCAATGGCAGAGGTCTGAGACTGGTTTGAAAGGCTACTTTGGTGGGTGGCGCAATCAGCGCTGCAAGCCCACCAGTAGCATTTTATTTACTGGCACAGGTATATGAGATACCACATTACTGGGGACTGACAGGTAAATTAAATATGCCAAACAGGTGTAGACCAATCTTACCATGTTTACAGCAGAGAGCACACGCACTTTACACTGGACAGCAGTGCTAAAGTGCCCAGAGTCCTAAAACTACCAACACCATGTCAGAAAAAAGGCTAGGAGGAAGGCAAAAAGTTC
Source organism: Triturus cristatus (assembly GCF_964204655.1). Taxonomy (NCBI): domain Eukaryota; kingdom Metazoa; phylum Chordata; class Amphibia; order Caudata; family Salamandridae; genus Triturus; species Triturus cristatus. Next base: position 476,148,810 of record NC_140583.1, read on the forward strand.
AGGGATGACCCTGCAAAAAGGGCCAAGTCCAACAAACACCATTTGGGAATTGACATCCATTCCCAATCCATGACAGGTTTTGTGGAAGCCAGTCTGCTCATGCTGCAAACTCCATTACCTATAATCCCCTGCTCACTGCTTTGTCTCCACCCATGCAGGTCAAGAATGAGTAGAGGAATTCAGCTCACCTGTGGCTGGCTGCTGCTAGCCTGCTCACACCTAATGTGCATGAGTACTGTGAGCCAGCCGCGGTCGGTAGTAGGAGTAACTGCAGGGCGGTGACGTGGGGAGGGGGAGGGGCAAGGTGGGGGGTAGTAAACTATGGATTACGGAGGTTTACAGGTAAATTAACATATAGATTAATAAAAACGAATTTCGTTGCGTGCACTGCATCCCCAAATGCGATGCAGTGCACACAACGAAATTCGTTTTATTAATTTATATGTTAACTTACCTGTAAACCTCCGTAATCCATAGTTTACTACCCCCACCCTGCCCCTCCCCCTCCCCACGTCACCGCCCTGCAGTTACTCCTACTACCGACCGCGGCTGCTGTGAGCTCTTTTAAGCCCCAGCTCCCTTCAGCCCAGGGTTGGTCATTGTAGCTGTGTACAGGTGAGACCAACCCTTGCTTCCAGTGTTTCCTGAGCTTTTGATATCCTTGTTTCAAGCGTTTCCTGAGCTTTAGTTATTTCTTTATTCCTGAATAATAGCTAGCCTGTTCCTGAACCAGCACTGTCTTGCATATCCATCCTGTGTGTTGTTATTCTGAATGTTAAATCACCTCTGAGGGCCTGTCCTTTCTGAGCCGTACCTCTCTTATTCTTTTGTACAGAGCTTCCGCTTTAGATTCCCTTTCTCCTTTGACTCGCTGCGTGATCTTGGGCAGCTCTGTACCCAGTATTCTGCCTACTTTGCCTTCCCTGGCACCAGTTGTTGCTAGAGTCCCTGACACATGGCAGCGTCCCGTACTGAGTCCTGACAGTAAATAAGAAGTATGAATTGGATTGTGAATAGTGAGTGGCCTATGAAGCTTCCTGGGGTGCAGTGTGATGTGGGTGTGACATGGGAGGACAAGTATGAGGCTTGCGATGGTATTCTGGATGGTCCGTAGTCTGTGTAGGAGTTGTTTGGAGATTCTGGCGAACAGAATATTGCCATAGTACAGGCTGCTACTGATGAGTGATAGAATGATGGTCTGCCTGGTGTTCTGAGGCAGCCATATGAAGGAACATGTGTAGGATATGGAAGCAGGAGGTGCACACTGTGTTGACTTGAGATGTCATGTTGAGCTGGTAATCTAGAATAATCCCTAGATTTCTTGCATGGTTTGTGGATGTGGGTGTTGGTCCTAGCTCAAATGGTCACCAGGTGGCGTCCCTTGGGGAGGTCTTGCTGCTGAAGACCAGTACTTCCGTCTTGTCAGAGTTGAACTTCAGGCAGATGGATTGCATCTAGGCTGCTATCATGGTCATGCAGATGGTGAAGTTGGTTCAGGTGATGGTATTCTTGTCCGTCAGGAAGAGAATGATTTGGAAGTCATCCACATAGGAGGTGATTGTGATATCTTGTGATCGGATGATGTTAGTAAGTAGTGTCATATATATGTTGAAAAAAGTTGGGCTCAGGGACGATCCCTGTGGTACTCTATCGATCAGTTTCTTAGTCTCTGGTGTGATGGGTGGCAGCCTGACCCTTTGGCTATTTCTGTGAAGGAACAGATCCATTGAGAGCAGCTCCTTGTATGCCAATATAGTGGAGTCGGCTGATGAGGGTGTTATGATAGACAGTATTGAAGGTCGCACAGAGGTTGAGCAGGATGAGGACCGATGTTTCTCCTCAGTCTAGGATGATTTGAATGTCGTCAGTGGTTTCGATGAGTGTTGTTTTGGTGCTGTGTTTCTTTCTAAATCCTGATTGAGTGTTGTCTAGAAGATGGTAAAGTTTGAAGTGGGTTGTGAGTTGCTTGTTGATGGCCTTCTCAATCATTTTGGCTGAATAGGAGAGCAGGGAGATGGGTTGAAAGTTGTTCAGTTGATTTGGGTCCGCTTTGGGTTTCTTGAGGAGGGCATTGATTTCTTCAAGTGTCTATTAATTCAGGCAAGTGGCAGACTTGATGGAGATGTTGATTATGTTGGTCAGCATTGTGCTGATTGGTGATGTTTCCAGGTTGTAGATGTGGTAGGGGAATGGGTCCATAAAGTCGCATGAGTTGATGATACCCATGATTGCAGTTGTGTTGCTTTTGGTGAGGGTTGTTGTTAGAAATGGGGCTCTAATTGGCAGACCTTTGCACTCTGTGTAAGGAGGGACCGCCACTCTAGTCAGGGTAAGTCAGACACAAACTCTAAATTAACCTGTGCTCACCCTCTTGAGTAGTCAGGCTTAACTTAAATTACAGTAACTCAATGAAAACACCACACAGGTTTAGAAAAATAGAAAATATGTATCTGAGTAAATAAGACCAAAATGACAAACATCCAATCAGTAGAAGTTGAGATATGAATTTTTAAAGAATACATGCTAAATCAGTGCTTAGAACTCAATAGTGCTAAAATGTTACTTGATATTGCAATAGACTCAGGGAAAATCCAAAGTTGAGCCTGATTGCTATCGACGGCAGGCTGGCTACAGAACATTGACAGGTCCTGCTGACAAAGTCCCTTTCAAGGAGAGTTGACGGCAAGGATCGAGGCCAGGACCCGAGGAGGAGCTGCGTCGTTATCTGTTGGTGTGAGCGTCGGCGCTGATCCACGCTTCCATCGATGGACCCTTTGTCGATGAACCACTGTATGAAGCAGGCACTGCATCATCGTCAAGTCGCGCTCTCTGTTGGGGTTGAGCCATGCCGGCTGTGGGGCTGCTGTCGTTGAGTAGCCGCTGCATCGTCATTGAAGTCCGATGCATCTGTTTAGAATGGCGCAAAGCCTCTACTTCATCGATGTAGAAAAAGTTGCAGAAATCCACTTCTGAGGCCCAGGACTGGAGGAGGAACCTCAGGCAAAGGTAGGATTCACAGATGGAAGAGTCTATAGGCACCAGCAGTACTGTAGGAAGTATTTTGTGTCACCGAGACTTCAGAAAACAGGAAGCAAGCCAGCAAGCCCTTGTAGCCACTCTGGGTTCAAGTGAGATAGGTCCAGTCCTTGTCCTCAGGAAGGCAGAGATCAGTAAGCAGCAGGGCAGATCAGCAAAGGAGAGAAGTAGTTCTTCAGAACATGCAGTCCAGGCAGAGTGGCAATTCTTACAGCACAGCAGTCTTTACTCCAACAGAGTTCTTCCCAGGTCCCATAGTCTACTGATTTGGTAGGGACAGAGCCCTGGTACTTATGCCCAAAATTGCCTTTGATGTAAGGGGTGACTAAAACACAACTCTTGGAAGTGCACAATGATCCCTGTCAACCCAGTTCTGTCTGCCAGGCTATCTGTGGGGGGTATCAGTCCTTTGTGTGGCGACAGGATGCAGCTAATTCAAGTGTCAGTGTGAGCTCCCCTCTCCCCCTTCCTGCCCTGTGTTTTAAAAACAGGTTGTAGGCACACAGAGCAAAGTTAAGAGTAGATAAATGTCCCCTTTCTAAAAGTGGTACAAAAGGGGGTGGTGATGGACGGAGCATCAGAACCAATCAAACACTCACACCCAGTCAACAGATCTGGGTTTGATCCATCACCGTTCTTTAGCTCACTCTGCCACCCCAGTTCAGACATAGCCATATGCAAATCAGTCTGACCCTGTGCCTCATGGGAACAGTCCAGCCCGAACTGCCAAGCCATGCCTTCCCTGGACCGGAAACAAGCTTCCTAGGACCGGTTTCTGGCATTTCAGCCGTCTTCAGCCAGGCTTGCTTGAATCCAGTGGCAAAGTGAGCAAGGGACTCATGTCTGAGCATACCCTGCCAACTTATGGCGGACAAAGCGGTACAAAAGGGCGTGGTGATGGACGGAGCATCAGAACCAATCAAACACTCACACCCAGTCAACAGATCTGGGTTTGATCCATCACCGTTCTTTAGCCCACTCTGCCACCCCAGTTCAGACATGGCCATATGCAAATCAGTCTGACCCTGTGCCTCATGGGAACAGTCCAGCCCGAACTGCCAAGCCATGCCTTCCCTGGACCGGAAACAAGCTTCCTAGGACCGGTTTCTGGCATTTCAGCCGTCTTCAGCCAGGCTTGCTTGAATCCAGTGGCAAAGTGAGCAAGGGACTCACGTCTGAGCATACCCTGCCAACTTATGGCGGACAAAGCAGTACAAAAGGGGGTGGTGATGGACGGAGCATCAGAACCAATCAAACACTCACACCCAGTCAACAGATCTGGGTTTGATCCATCACCGTTACAGTCAAAGTGGCAGTAACACAGGCACTGCAGTGGCAGGCCTAAGACAGGTTTCAAAGGCTACTTCTGTGGTGGCACAATCAGTGCTGCAAGCCCACCAGCAGCATTTAATTCACAGGCACATGGCATACCACCTTACAAGGGACTTGCAAGTAAATTAAATATGTCAATCAGGTATACACCAATTACACACATATTTAGGCAATAAGCGCTTGCACTCTAGCACTGATTAGCAGTGGTAAAGTGCTCAGAGTCCTAAGGCCAACAAAAAGAGTTCAGCAAAAGTGGAGGAAGGCAAAATGTTTAGGATAACCCTGCAAAAGGGGCCATTTCCAATGGCTAGGTTAGCAGTGAATTCTCTAGGGTTGGGTTGGCGTGTGAGGTTGCTGTAGATGTTTGCAATTTTGCTGTGCAGTTTCTCTGTGGAAGAAGTTGGATGGGTTAGCTCAGAGTTGTTGGGAGGCAGCGATGTTGTTGACCGTTTCTAAGGATGAATTGAAATCCTTGACAATCGAGAGCTCTTTGCAGCTGTTGGAGCTTCCTTTGAAGTGGCCTACCGGAGCTTTTGTATTGGTGTCTCTGTTTTGCTTGTAATAGCGTCTGAGTGCAGCCGTGTAGATAGTTCTGTCAGGGGTGTCATATTTGTCTCTCTATTTCCTTTCTATCTCTTTACAGTATCGTTTGGTGTCTCTGAGATCTTCTGTGTACAAGCTGGCCTGCTTGTTTGATCTACAATGCTTGTTGGGCTTGATGGGAGTGAGGGAGTCTGTGCAATTCTTATTCCAGTTGTTAAAGTTGTTGATGGTCTTCTTGAGGTTGTCTGTGGGGCCAAGTTGATCTGTGCTAAAGACCATGAGCCTGTCTGCCTCTCTGATTTTGCTGCAGCTGTGGCTTCAAATGTAGTACCTTGTCAGGGTGTTAACTTAAGGTGTGTTGATTTCGAAGTGGATGGTGGAGTAGTCGGTCCATGTGAGAGGCATCGTTAAGTTGTATTTGATGCTGTCGCTTGTGATGAAGATGGAGTTTCATGTGTATCCTGAAGTGCGTGTTGGACATGAGTTGAACTGGTTAAGTCTGTTGTTGATCAAGCTTTCGAAGAGTGTTGTGGAGCAGAGGTCTTTTCAGTCTTTCAAGTGAAAATTGAGATCACAGAGGAGAATGTAGGCTCTGGAATTGACAGTGAGCAGAGCGATGAATTCGGTGATGAAAATCCATTTTTGTACGGGTGCTTGGTAGGCAAGGGTTCAATTTAGGATGAAGGCTTTGGAGATTTGCATCTTGAAGTGCAGGTGTTCCATCCATAGGGTGGCATCTCTGTGGATGTAGTGCATTTGATAGATTCCTTGTAGATGGTAGCAAGTCTTCCTCCTGGGTTATGAAGGTGGTCCTGTCGAGAGATCTTGTATCCTGCTGAGATGTCGAGAGCCGATGAAGGGTTGAGCCATGACTTTGTGATGAAAAGGATGTCAGGTGTTTCGCTGCTCAGCCGGTTCATGAGCACACTCATCACACGCCATACAGCACATCTGTCACTAGACACATTTGTAAACATTCTGTCCTGGGCTACCATGATCCACGCCTGAAGGAGTTGGAATGAGTTGTCTGACACTGTTTGCTTGACAGACTAGTGTGACTGTGTGAAAGGAGCTGTACTGAGTTGTCTGACACTGTTTGCTTAACAGACTAGTGTCACTGTGTAAAAGCTCTAGAAGAGTAAACTGTGGCAAACCATTGTCAACTAGAGAAAGTCATTGTTCTTGTTATCATGAGACTTTCAGAAACACATGTTCTAATTTGAGTGAGGTTGCAGCTGCATACACAGAAAAGGTGTGCGAGGCCTCCCGAGCATTGCTAGTCTCGGTGTCCATCTTGGATCCACCTCTACTTAAACCATGCCCTGACCGGTCCCCATTTGCTAGGCAATTAAGCCTTGGGAAAGAACACATGTACCTAATCCAGCTCCCGCAATGGCGATTGGGCCTGCACTTACGCAAAGCAGCTGCTGCAATGCCAAACCAACCTTGTGCCTCGTCCTCCTTGAACCTGAGCATTCTCCATCGTGAACCCCGGGGTGCTCACCACCTCCAAGCCAAAACGAAAAATTACAGTAAGTGCAATAGTGTTAAGTGCAGCTTTATTGATAAGTGCATGTTGAACCAAGTCAGATAGAGATTGCACCACATCGTATCAGCAGGAATATTGCTTAATGTCTGAACAGAGACTCATCTAATGTGCTCTTCCATTTGCAACTTCTAATTCAACCTTAAGTACCCGCCCAAGTAACCGCACAACGATTAGCAAGGCAGCAAAACAAACTTGATGACTAAGTAACGCTAACTGCCTTTTACAAGTTAATCACTAACCAGCGTTTCCGCAACATCCACAATCGACTAGTGCAATAACTATTCGGTCATCACGCCCAAGACTCTGCAAAGGACTTGTCCCATTGGCTGAAACTGGGCAACAAAGAGTGAATGGAGATTCACGAACCCACGCACAATTGGGCAACCTAATTTTGAGGCCACCATAGCATCATCAATCATTCAAGCAACAGCTAGAATACATTGTAAAGCAAGAACTGGTCATTCCACAGCACTCACAGAACCCAGAACACAATCCAACAGGCTACATTGGAGACACAAGTGTTGCAAGGATGATATTGTGAGACGGAGGGGCCAGATCATTTCTTTTTTTGTCCCATTCCTTTTGAGGCACCACGGGCCGGCAGTAACTGCGGTTCATGGGGCTTTAGGGGATGTTTTAGGACATTCCACATGCATCACTCCTGCTGGGTCTGTATTTCAGAATATTTATTTATTTATTTAACAGATTTGTAACACGCATAGCTGCCCCAGCAATTAGTGCTAACTTGATCTGACAACAGGTCCCATATTTTGGTTGTGTGATTCCTGAGTGGTCGTTTGCTGAGAAGCATGCATGTGAATGAGTGGGTGTTGACATGCAGGTTTTCTGTGGTGTAGAGTGGGGGTGTAGGCGTTGTTTGTGCTTGAGTGGCATATGTGTTTGGAGAGGGCATTTAGGGCATTGATAGTACTTGTGTGGGGGCGTGAGTGGGCGCCTCCTGGAGAACCGGCAGTGGGTACGGGACAAAGCTCCTACAATGGTGTGAGGCACGGCAGCAAATAGATGAACTTTATCGACCCAAGTAGTGCTGCTGTATGTTGTTTTGCAGTGATTGGACCAGGGCTCCGGGCTCTGGGACCGGTCCAGGCGTGGACAGCCATTATGTAATTTCCTTTGCTGATGGGTGAAGGGAAATGAAGCCCTCTTGCTTGTCGTCTTCCCAAGTGGGAAAACCAATAATATCACTTCCTGTCCAGATGGGTGATAGGAAATTCAGTGATGTCACCTCCTGTGCAGGTGGATGATGGGAGATCCAGTAATGTCACTTCCTATGGTGATCGGTGGTTGGAAATGAAGTCATCTTGCTTGACTTCTTATCTCAATGATGGTTTTGACAGGAATACCGGTAATGTCATTTCTTATCCAGATGAATGATGGGAAATTCAGTGATGTCACTTCCTGTTCAGATGGATGATGGGAGATTATGATAATGGGAGATCATGTGCTGTCAGTTCTTCTGCTGATGGGTGATGTTAAAAGATTTAGAAGGATATACTACGTTAGACAATGAAGGCCCTTACGTAAATGCTGACTGTCATAAACAAATGGACAATTTTCACCACTTTGACCATCACTGCATACACAAACCAATACTAGCTGAGAAATATATTAATACACACAGTGGGAGGAGTGGAAGCTTCTGCCCATAAATAGCCATCCAATTTTTTAAAGGATATTTTCTTATTTCAACAGTTTTGACAGGTCAGACATGTCAGCCTTCCATTACAAAACAAAAAGCAGCAAGACCGTACAAGGGTATGAGCAATGGAAAGAAAATATTGAAAAGAAAAGATTTTGGGAAACAAAATTCTGGAAAGTTTAGTGTAAAGAGGCCATATTTAAAGCATGCATAATTCTCAAAGAAAGGATTTTTCAGAATAAAAGTGACTTCAAACCACTTGTCTGGAATTTTACCTACTAGAGTTAGGAAAACATTGCTGACTCCAAATTAAAAGATATGATCCAGAATGATAATTGTAATTTGACCATGTTACAACAAGGCATACCACTACGACCAATTAATAATAATGAATACATGCACAAATTTATTTCCAAGATTCCTTGTCACTTAGCTTATCGCCTAGACTGCAGGTATAATACAAATATACCTGTAAGTATTACCGCATACAGTGTGGGTAAGCTGTGCCAATAATGGTTAGCATATCGCCATACTTGTGGCTGCGAAGGAGCAACTGTCCACAGTTAGTGACCATATAGATTTTAATAATTTTCTCCTGACTCTTCACCCAGTTAAAGTTAAATGTTACATACAAAGCTGCTGAAAAGATTCAGGAAGTAGACAGAGAAATAATACAAGCCATGTTTAAAATTATTGACAATGTCATACAAACGCTCTTTAAATGAGTGTAGGGTATATGTACTATGATACAATCAACCCTTCACCTTAAAAGAAGGCTTGCGTCTTTTACAATATGGACAGGCTTAGTTGCGAGCTATTATGCAGCTACATTGTGTAATACAGATTTGTAAATATAGCAAAGTAACTCAGCAACTCATACCAGAGAGTGCCATATTAGAAAATTATAATTTGACCCCACACAAAGAACTATGGCTAAAAAGAAGCTATATTTACACTATTAAGTATAGAAGGAATTGAAAGTGCCCATTTTCCATAGCAGAAGATTCACACTTGCTGTGGATCCTCCATGGTGTAATATCCCTGTGTATCATTATCTTTCATTTTCACGAAATTCTATGGTTGGCATGAAAACATGCATGAAACCTTCCTCCAACAAGTATGAGAGCTACTGTTTGAATTCTACTCCTACACAAAAGACAATCCCTCATTTATAAGTGTAGCTGGAGGTTCTAATCGACCAGGTCACACACCCCTCTGCTAATCCATCACTCTGCATGAAACCGGTAACTCCTTAAAACCAGGATTAGGCTGTAAATTATTGGCTGCATCTGTCTCATCCATTCCAGCATACCACACACTTCCAAATAGTGCTTCCTATTTGTGAACTACAAATGAAATATGCTGTGGAATGGCCAGTGGCCAACCATATTTGATAACTGTGCCAGAAACCCTAAAATGTTGTATACTTGATACATTTAACAAACTTGTTACAATAATAATACAGAGAGAGGTCCTCTTATCCTCAGAGGCAGACATCTTTGACTTACAAAAAGCCTGCTCGCAATCTCAGATTCAAAAACTACTGCAAACCTAGTATCAGATCACTTTGAAGATTTTAGGCGCATCATCTGTCATTCGTTGAACACCACTATCATAGTGCACTCGTTCAAGTGCCTAAGATCTGGCATATAGACTGGTTTTAATGATGTTTTTGGACTTATTTCATTGTTCTTCCATTTACTGTTTTCCAGTTTGCTTTACATAATTCCAACAATTCATCTGTTGAAAGAAATTCTCATATTTCTTTTAGTAAAGAAATAAAAGCCATATTCAACCAACAACATGGATTTTGGTTATCCAACTAAAAAGCAGTGCTGTGAAACCTTGGAATTCTACCTCAGATAAGAATGGCTGACCACCTTGATTGAGACTTATACTCTGTCGATTCATAAATTGGAAGCTCCACAAGTTAGATAGTCTTTTGGTGTATGAACTGTTTGCAAAAAAAAAAAATATTTCTGAAAGTTCAACTTGAGATGCCCTCAATGTTAAAAAAGTATTTTGACCGCTAAAGTTGCACCAAGCTTATTGCAAAGTTCTGCAATTGCTAATTGCTATGTATGCTCAGTATAATGGGTCATCTATTCCAACCAGAATCAACCTACAAGTAATGACACTATCTCTGGGATTTCTGGATCCAAACAATCTAGACCAATGCAGCTGTCAATCTACAACACTAGCAGTTGCTAATCCGAAGAGATATGGTTGCTGCCTTTAACATTTGTTTACCACTTCAAGGTCCAAAACTTCTAAGACAGCGACTCCTGGACATGGAGACTGCATGAGCTTACCATTTATTGTGAAAGATTGACCAAGATTCACATCACTCTTCAGCATGAATGAGAATGGACTATTCTTGCTTTTTTAAACTACGTGAAGAAGTGTGTGACAAAAGGACAGTTTGTAGCCCTTTTAATTTGTTTAGATTTCCTTTTGCACCCCGCCACATTAAAACGAAACAAAGTGCTTTGCCTTTTCAGTTTATCAATGCATATATAATAATATGAGTTTTCTTTTATATGTAGTATTGTATAATTTCTATTGACGTTTTATGATTTTTGTGTTTTTATGCTATTCAATTTCTCCATCTGCAGTTTTCCAAAATAATAATCAGTGATTTCATAAAGACTGTGGAAGTACCCATTTTATGCCTCTTCTACTTTTATGCAATACCTTCTTTTAGAGTCTTTTATCTCTTTTTAGAAAGTGTATGTGATAATATCATGGTTCAACTCTGTGGTAAGACATGTCTCTATTGTTTTAGTTCTAGAAGAATATAATTATTATTTTAATCGAGATGCCACATTTATCATCATATTGTTTATTCTTGTGTACACTTTAGTGTCTGCACATACAGCTTTTTTTATAAATATAAAGATAAGATCACTGATCAAACTCCATAAAAACAGGTATCTAAATACGTTAGAGGGACTTTTTGCCAGGGCTATCAAACCAGATTCCTTGCCAGTCTGCAGTGTCAGCCAGCCACAGTACGGGCCCCACCAGGAGTTGTTAAACGATGTGGTCTTCAGCTTAACACTGCTGGTCATTTTCTGGAAAACCTCTATTGCTCAGTGGGTTTTGTATGGGTTGTCATATACTTGCTCCATAGGGTTAGAATTCCTACCCCTGTGGTTCTGAGTGGCCCGACAGAGATCAAATCATATGCATTCACATGCACCATGTACAGTTGTGGCATAATTTTTCATACTATTTTAGTTTCTGGAGGCCTTTGTTTCCTGGTGTTTTGCCTGCCCCATATCTCAAATTGCCCATTTTATACCATCTGCATCTAGCAGTACATTATGTCCCTCTCTCAGTTCATCAGAAAGTACAGGCACTTGAGCTTTGTCTAAGACTGACTGTATCAGCTGATCATCCATTGTTTTTTGTCTAAAGTACAATGTAGTACAGAACTCCCTAAATCACTCAATCTATGAAAGTTTAATCAATCACAGAATGTCCTATGCCTTTTTGTGTAGTTACCACTGTTGGGTGCCTTTTGTCTGTTCAATAGGCAGGCCAATAAGTGGCCATCTTTTTCATCCTGTGCGTGCTAAGGTTCCTGATATTATCTGACATCCTGTTTGCTAGGACAGTCTCTGGCTTTACTATGATTTCCATTTGGATTCTGGTTTTTTGGCATTGTTTTACACCATTTTTTCGTTATTTGGTTTTTCAGCTTTAGGTGCTGACACCACTTTTAGCTTCACGAGCTTATAAAAAGGTATGCTTTTAATAGATCACTAGTGTGGGTGGTGGTCACACTTTGTTGTATGATGCAGTTTGCCACATTATATTTGCAGTCTCAATCATTTAATTATTCCAGTACTCCATAAATAAATGGTATTCAGTCTTCATTCCCTTGGAGCAAGGATAGCGATGTTGTATAATTTAATGACATGTGAACTTTTACATTACGTTATCGCTTTGTTTATTGTGATCTTCATGTTCTTTGTACACCTGATCTGCTCCTTTTTAAGCCTGTGTTATAACACTGAATATCAGCTGAATGATTGAAGTTATGTATATTTGGTAATATTTCAGGTTCCCCCGATGAAGGGCTAGTGAACAGCCCAAAATGCATTGGGAGCATTCATAATTTATATCTTCCTGCTGAATTTAAGCATTTGGAATTTGTCATTAATGTTTGAATTTACCAGTGATCTTTGGAAATAAAAGTCATTGGACGTCTCTTCAAGTTTGTTCACTTGTTTAGAAGTGTGGACGAATTGAGATATTGAAGATTCATTGGATTAAGAACTGTATACAATTTGAATAATCAGTATATTCATTGTTTCCTATTTATGCACACTGATTCAGTGATGTGCAGTAGTGCACTTAGTAGTCTTGGATACTTATCCCAGGTTTTTCTTTCAATTTACTTGAAGTGGCATTTTCAGAACTACACTTTAAAATAAAACCTCCACATGAGTTAGGATTTTAAATTGTGATTCCAAAGACACCAGACCTTGCGGTCCCATTTCTTCCCAGTTGGAAATGACACTTATAAATGTAATAAAGTAATCCTAATGTTATCCAATGGGAGAGATAGGCCTTGCAGTGTGAAAATGAATTTGAGTGTTTCTCTACCAGGACACGTAAAATGTAAAAGTACCTGTCATTGGGCTCCCGAGGGCCTTTCTTAGGGTGAAGTATATGTATTAAAAAGGAATGTTTGGGCCTGGAAAGAGTGTTAACTTGTCAAGTTGACATAACAGTTTAAAGCTGCACACACAGGCTGTGCAATGGCATGCCTGAGACATGTTTAAAGGGCTGCTGAAGTGGGTGGCACAATCAGTGCTATAAGCCCACCAGTAGCATTTAATTTATAGGCCCTGGACACATGCAGTGAACTTCATTAGTGGCTTATAAGTAAATTTAAATATGCCAATTGTGGATAAGCCAATGTTGCCAGGTTTAAAGTAGAGAGCGCAAGTACTTTAGCACTGCCTCACAGAACACTTTTCCATCACGTTCACGTATCTACCATTGGTGTCCAGTAATGCTCTGATGGAGACCCACAGCACCAGCCATAGTGCCACTCATCTTTCTGAGGAGCCAAATGCAGCATAACAAAGTGTACCTCCCCTTTCCATCCGGTTCATTTTGTGCTCAGCCACTGTTAAGTGAGTTGTCAGTAACATTATTATTTTCTCCTGCTTGTGTTTTGATAGTGTATCTTAAAAATACTGGTGACAGTGAGCTCCCAAAGTACGTGTACTCCTTCAACTAACACCCCTCCCGAGGGGCCCACTTCAACAAGGCTCTCACAAATCACACAATATGTACCTATCCTCTTCTAAAAATTGGAAAGTAACTTACTACTATATCCACTGTTGTTGCGGTTCTCACAGGCTCCCTTACAATACCACTTATTCTACTTGTGCCCTACAGTAACCGTCACTAAATACAGAACTTCAACTCTGCTGACATGCCACCTCCAATATTTTCAAAAATGCAACTGTAATGACAATACTAGCCCTTCACATTTGTTGACTGCAGCAGGCTACCCCAATAATAGTCAAATGGCAATCAATAATTACATCGCTCCATTGGACCCAAGTTCTCCAGATAACTCATGGCATCTTTGGGGTACTCAAAAAACTGACTTTTTCCCTTTCACATCGATCTGCAGGTGCACTGGTGGGGGCAATCCGTATGGAATCTTTATTTGCCTCAGTTTCTTTTTCACTTCTTTAAGTGTTCTCCTACTCTTTTGAGTCTCAAACCCATAGTCCGGGGCAAAATAAGATTAATTTTCTATTGTGCTCAATTTACCCCTGCTGCCTTGTCACTGTCAATATTTAGATTTTATCACAATATTGTTGAACACGTACCATTATCATCCTTGGCGAGTCCGCAGGTGGAGGTCTCCTCCCTTGGGTTTCTGTGCACTCTGTCGGTTTTTATTGCTTCCGTTTCACTTAAGCTTTTTAGCAACTCAGGAAACAGCTGCTCAATGTACATCAACATGGGGTGTGCCTCCTTGTGATCTGGGATTCCCAAATTGCATATGTTGTTCCTTTTTGACCTGTCCTCCAGGTCCGCCAACACCTTTATGATGCTTTAGTATATTTCTCATGTACACAAGTTGGACAGTGCTGTTGCCAGTTACACCCTCCAACCCAACTACTGCAATTTTAAGTTTTATGGTTTTTTCCCTCATTTTTTCCATATCTTGTCGCAATAGTTCCACTGAGGAAGTGACATAATCTATTTTCCCTCTGCTCACCTTGTTACCCTCCAGTATCAATTGTTGAAAATCTGTGTTAGTGGGTGGAGGCCCATTAAGGCATCATCCTGTATCGATTTGCGACTCACAGCAGATCACGCCATTTCAGCTAGGCCTTCTTCCATTTTCTTGTGCTGTGTGTAGCACAGCTCTTAGTACTCTTAGGCTTATTCAACATACCCACCACATCCCCCCCCCTCCAAGCTCCCCATAAAATCAGTGCTACAGTCTATTGAATGTGCAGGAACTGTTTGAGAAGATATTGCTGCTCCCTTTCCTCTAATGTGCATTCACATCCCTAAGTCTTCCTCTGGATTCTCACTTGCTCGCAATCATGTCTAAATCCCAATTTTCAAAGGAGAAAGCATTTCCCTCTAAATTTTAAACAGCATCACCTCAGCTTTCTTAACAACCACCCTGGACTTCTTTTCCAAAATGGCCACTGTTCACAAGACCAACACCTGGCCTTGATATTATTATAAGCATTTATTCATTAATTTGTATAAAACCAAATCTTATCAACTAACCCAAGCACTTTAAATGCTCATAGAGTGCTCAAATGATATTTGCGATGCCACCTTAAAATGGATCTTAATGGTCACACTGCACGTTAGATTTTACTTTCTTTAGACTCAACATAAGTACCTTTTCTGTTCTGAATGTATGATGAAGGCTCAATTTTGTGTCTTGCATAGGTGTTTTATTGTGTATTATACTGCACTGGGTTTTATTAATCAAGCAATACAGATTTACTTACTTACTATTGAATTTCTGACCAAGTGCCTAGCAGTGGCAACTTTGTTCCTCAGC
This sequence comes from Triturus cristatus, assembly GCF_964204655.1. Classification (NCBI taxonomy): domain Eukaryota; kingdom Metazoa; phylum Chordata; class Amphibia; order Caudata; family Salamandridae; genus Triturus; species Triturus cristatus. The sequence goes on from NC_140583.1 coordinate 476,163,996, forward strand.
CTATCGGCCTGCCACCTCCGCTAACGAATAGCAGTGCACTTTATTTCTGTTATTGTGCTCTGACATATGTATACTCCCCTTACAGTTTCCGCTTCGTCTCCTCATGATCAGCATCATCCATTGCTCAACAGGCAAAAACGTTAAATAAAGTTGAATCACCGGGTGCAACGTTGGAATGTTTTGGCTGAGATTTCACTGCACCCATTCACTCACAACACAATGTCCAAGCTGCCCCCACAGAGTCCAAAACATCTCACTCTTGAATTCATGGTTTTCCTAGGCCATCAACTATAGCCTCGGTAAAGGTATATGGCTCCCCAGGCCCTCCAAATGCAGGGGATCAGCCACTGGGTAAAGAAGCAGGCCAAAGTCCCCAAATCATGCTGTTGTGCACAGTTTATGTGTTGAGAAGGAAAAGTCCTCTGCATGGTAACAGATGTGCAACCCTGCCCTGTTTGCCCCAACAGTACTGATATCTGGATCCCCAATACTGATTTTGTTGTCATAGGCAAAAAAGGATTGTGTGTACTCTATAACATAGACCTGTCTCACAGTCTGCGGTCATGTTGGATCAGGAGGTGTGCCCAAACTGCTTCCATTATAGAGGTGATAGGCTACTGCCTTTACCAGGAATTAAGCAAGATGAGTGTGGTAGTGGCAGTATACCATGTACTGATCATTAGGAGTGAACACATATTCTTTTTAACCTGTGTCACTGGAGGCTCACTCATTCAAAGTTCTGCTGTCATGCGCTTAACTCACCCATTAGCCTACATCGAATTGATGCAGAGTACAGTACAGCGCATGAGTGATGTAAATGCACAAGGCGTATGTGTGCCTGGGATGTTTGCAATACAGGGATAATGCAGTACTGTGCAGTGTGTGTATATTAAGAGTATATGCTGGGTCTATGTGTGACTGTGATTGGAACAGTACATGAAGGATACAGTGCTGTGCAGTACATGTATGTGAAATATATGTACTGGGTGTATGTGTGTCTGTGAATGATATATTAAAGGGCAGACTATGGGTTCAATTTTTGGAGACCCAGGGTTGCATGGTGGAACATGGGGAGGAATCTCTCCTGGCAGATTTGTGTATAGCTGCATTCCTGTAAGCTGGGTGGAACACACTGGAGAGTGGAGAGTCAGGCTTCCTCCCAAACCTTTCAAAGTATGCTTTTTGATTCAGAGAGCAGCTCAAGGAAGGGGCCCGGGCACAACTTCGCAAGAAGATGGGGCTGATATGTGATTCATAAACAGTAGCGCTGAGGCCCTGGGCTAACCTATTGATACACATATCACTGTGACTGACATCCAGGTATTATGTCCAGTCACACCCATGGCTTGTGTTGTGGGCCTATCAACTTTGGAGTCACTCCTGCTGTGACAGACTGCTTCCAAACAGAAGAGAGGGCAGATGAGTGGGCACTTCAAAGGAAGTAGACCCCCAACATTATCTTCATAGACTCAGACCCTTAATCCCATTTGGTGTCTGGAAAGGGAGTGTAAGAAGGCAAGCCTTTAGACCTAAAAAATGATTAGCTTCCAAGCAGTCAGTCATGCTGTGTGAGGAGGTGAAGCTTTTCTGGGTGAGGGGAATCACCTGCCCATGAGAGTTGAGCACCAGTGCCTCCAGGCTTGCCAAGACCAGTGTGCCCGGTGAGGGAGAACAGGACAAGTGAATAGAGTGAGGCGCAGTGTGGGATCCTGTTGAGTGGACTCCACTAGCGAGGTGTGAAGAAATGGCTGCTGCACCGATCAGGTCTGTGTGCAGGACAAAGTCAGCAACCCCTGTATGACAGAGGAGCGCGATCATGTAGAAAGCCATAGATATCCTCACTGAGAGAACAGTAATCATCGCCTTGCCTATCAGGCCATAGCTTGTGTACAGTGAGGGAGGGGTGAACTCGTATGCCAGAAGAGGCTGCCATGAATAGATTGCCATGCAGAGTCGGCTGTAGCCAATGCGTAGTGAAGAGCTGGTGACCCCATTTGCCATGAGGGACTGCCATGGAGGTAACTGCCGTACCAATCGGGTAGGGGCCAATGTACAGTAGAGAAACAGTGACCCCATATGCCAGGGGGCCTCACCAGAACTAGCAAGGAGTGTTACCTGAACTGCAGCTTCTCAGAGGATTGAGGTCCCTGTTGGAACCCCTACGCACCTACCCTGGGATGAGGGATCAGCATCAGGAACTTCGCACCACCTTCCACCCCACCTTCTGATAGACTAAAGACTTAACCTGCAAGGAGCACTATTGAAGAATCACTCATCACTGTGGGTGCACCACTGTGTGTCACTGTGGGTGGCTAACAGCATGTGAAGGAACTCAGCGAACATTGAGTTCATCGCACCTGGGTCGCATGCAGTGAACTCACCAGAACCAGCTGCTGCCTCTCCAGCTCCTGCAGAGGGGGCGAACTCAGGATCTCTGGATGCTCCGATCCTGCAGGTGCGGGTATGACTGAATTCAGGCAAGTTAGCCCTGGAGGAAGTTATTTGCTAGATGGAGCTTCAGCTCTGAAGCATTTTTGACTTCAAAATAGAGCTGGAGAGGACTCTTGGGACTTGGAATGCTAGTTGGGCTTACCATGGATGCTGCCTTTAGTGAATGGGGAATAACACCTATCACTACAGTGAGGTGGGAGTGGGATACAGGGAACTGCCTACGAAACACCAGAGCCCTGACTTCAGGTTGACTGTGTAATTGTTTTTGTTGTTAATGGTAAAATAAAATGTTTCTTTTGCCAGTAAAAGGGAGTATTTGGCTATACAATAATGTATTATTGCAACTTTATGGGCTTAGGATTGTGAGTTGTTTCCACCCACCTGTATCCACTTCCCCCTCAAGGGTGCCTGTGACTGTTCTGACCACGCTATTCTTGAGAGTCAGATGCTAGAAGGCTCCTTGGCCCAGCTGCTTAAAATCCATACCATGTCGAGCCCTGGGACATCAGGAGTAATAGGCCTCAACCCCCACAGTCAGGCCCATTAGCTCCTGCTTCCTCAGTGGCACTCTGAACAGGGCTCTGATGGTGGGTTCGATCCACAAACTAGACCCCATATTCTAGTCAACCTGGGCCCACAGATTAGCTCCCAGCCATCCTGTGGCAACACCAGCTCAACAGCCCACGATCAGTAACAAATAGGTAGTCTGGAGGCCTCAGTGCCTCAACTATCTCCTGTGGTGGTCAGCTGCCTCCGATCTTGTTCCTAGAATAGCACTGCTCACTGTGTCACTGGAATCAAGCTTGCCTGGCTGAAGAGGGGTGATGCCCTGAAACCAGTCCCAGGATGCTTGTTTGCGGTCCAGGAAGGACCTGGCTTGGCAGTTGGCGCTGGACTGTTCCCATGAGGAACAGTGTCAAGACTGATTTGCACATGGCTGGGTCTAAACTAGGGTGGCATGTGAGAAAAAACCCAATGTATTTAACCCAGATCTCTTGACTGTGGGTGAATGTTTGATTTGCTCTGCATTCCGTCCATCATATGTGTGTCTTTTACTTTCCTGTCCCAAAGTGCACCAGATATGCCCAGACGTGGGTCCCGGGCTCACTGTGTCACTGGATTCAAGCTAGCCTGGTTGATGGACCTGGCTTGGCAGTTCAGGCTGGACTGTTCTCATGAGGAACAGGGTCAAGACTGCTTTGCATATGGTTGGGTCTGAAACTGGGGTGGCATGTTGAGGAAAAGTACGAGGGATATAACCCAGATCTCTTGACTGGGGTTGAATGTTTGATTTGTTCTGCATTACACTCATCATCTGTGTGTCTTTTACTTATTCACCCTAAGTGAACCGGGTATGCCCAGACGTGGGTCCCAGGCTCACTGTGTCACTGGATTCAAGCTAGCCTGGCTGATATGTGGTAATGCCCCGAAATAAGTCCCCGGATGCTGGTTTCCGATCCAGGGAGGACCTGTCTTGGGAGTTTGGGCTGGACTGTTTCCATGAGGAACTGGGTCAAGACTGATTTGCATATGGCTGGGTCTAAACTGTGTTGGCATGGTGAGCAAAAGAACAATGGATTTAATCCAGATCTTTCAACTGGGGGTGAATGTTTCAATTGCTCTGCATGCTGTCCTTCATTTGTGTGTCTTTTGCTTTCTCGCCCTAAGTGCTTAGGGTATGCCCAGACGTGGGTCCTGAGCTCACTGTGCCAATGGATTCAAGCTATCCCGTCTGATGGCCCGAAACCGGTCTCAGTATGCTGGTTACTGGTCCTGGGAGGACCTGGCTTGACAGTTCTGGCTGGACTGTTCCCATGAGGAACAGCATCAAGACTAATACGTATATAGCTGGATCTAAACTGAGGTGGCATGGTGAGCAAAAGAACGATGGATTTAACCCAGATCTCTTGACCAGGAATCAATGTTTTATTTGCTCTGCATTCCGTCCATCATCTATATGTTTCAAGCAGGTCAGTCTACACAGGGCCTCCAAACCTCGGCCCACCTTTAATGGGCTGCACCCTTCAGCCGGCCAGGAGCTCTAATAACCTCTTCCTGAGTGTAGTAGTGCAACAGTGATTTGGTTGCTCCCTCTTCTAACCTCTGTCAGGCCACTTTGGCCAGGGGGAACAACTATGCAGACTTGTGGTGATGCAAGCACTCAGACAGGTATCCTGGCTCCTCGCTGCACATCAGGCATATTTTTGTATTTACTTTTTTAACTTAGGAGGCCCTTTGTGGGCTTTTATCTTTCAGGACATGCGGACCATGCCCTAAATCTGTAATGGCAGCTCAAGGACATCATTTAAGAGTCAGCAGGGGTGACAGTTGCAAACCCTTTCTTGTCTCTTGAGAACTCTGGCACTGACTTTGCGACTTCCTGCCTCAGCAGTGGCAAGAGCAGAAGATAAACAGTACTGAGGTGTACACTGTTTACTTTCTGCAGTTCTGACTGCGACCTGAAGTATTAAGGGCCAGATGTACATAGGAAAGTGTTTGTGATTACCAAATAGCACATTTTTGCGATTCACTATTTGGTTATCACAAACTATGTACAGGTGAGTTTAACACAGTTTGCAATTCCCAGTGGGCCTCAAATAGACCTACCTCATTAATATTCTTGAGGTAGGTCTGGTTTGTGACCCATTGGGAATTGCAAAAATCACAGGGATGGTGGCCTGCGGGGTCAGCAGACCATCAATGTCTGGGATTGCTTTTCAATAAAGCAATGTTTTTTTTTAAATGCAGCCAGTTTTCCTGCGTTCCAAAAAGAAAAATGAACAATTTTCTTTCAATTCCTTAAGAGTGAGCTGTTGTCCGTGGGATACTTGCCTGCTCTTAAAAAATGTTTTTACAAACATACACAAAGGGACCCCTTCTCATTTGTGAATGGGTTATCACCTACTTGAAGAAAGTGGTCCAATGCAAATGTTTTGCAACCACATTTTGGTTGGAAAACATTCACACATACCATTGTGACTCGGTATTAGGAAGGGATATCGTAAACACGCCCCTTCTTAATACAGAATTGCAAACCCAATTTGCGATTTGGTCACAGGCTATATAATCACAAATTGAGCCTTTCAACTTTGAAAAAGGCCTTTTTACAATCGCAAATGTCCCAATTCTGCGAATCGATCTGCTTGCAAATGAAAAAAAACTTTGTACCTCTGTCCCTAAATTCCTAGCTCTGTAAAACAAATAAACACAGAAGTGCAAAGTATTCTCTCCTAAAAGAATTTAGAAATTAAATAAAGAATTAGCATTTTCTTTATGGTGGACACATGGAAAATGATGTGTTTGAATAAAAACTCTGTGAGTGATAATGACTTACAAGTTATGCTCATCAGAATGATACCGAATAATTTCTGTCCCTAGCATAGTTCATTTTCATTGTATGATCTCCATTAAGAAATACAAGTGGACAAATCCACTATTGTTTTTTAATTTTTTTTTCATCGTGCTGTAATTTATTGGTACATTGTACATGGGGTAGGCACTAGGAAAACCATTAAATCAATGAGATATAAATAATTTGGCCTTCTAGTGTTGTTTTCATGCAACTAAAAAAATAAATGTGTAATCTCTCATTCATTTCAGTATCACATTAAACATTACATGGTACATAACATTGACATTTATCTGTGTTAGTAAATGTTAATGTACAATTGCATGATCAAGTGGCTCTTAACTTCGGCAATGTGAGTCATCAGGAATAAGGAATAAGGTCATGTGAGATCCCGTCTTGGTAGAATTCAATGTCAAAGATCATGTGATGTCTCTTACCCTGATGTCATTAGGTCAAAGGGTGGTTATGTGAACTCGCTACTGCTACTCTTAGGATGTGGCACTTGCAACAGAAATTTCCATCTTGCGGCCAGTCAATTAGAGAGCTTGAGTTAGCAAATCTTATTCTTAGTTCGAGGACCTGAAAAAGGCAATGGGAGACAAAAGCTACCTTGTCCAAAGAGGTGGCATTATTTTTAAATTTGGGTCTTTTAACAGTACACAAACCTAGGTTATGGGTCTGTAAGCAGTTGCGGTTGTTCCCGCAAATCAGTAGTTTGGACGGAAGGGGAATTAAAATAAAAAAATTCACTTACCTGTCAGACGGGCGGCTGACCGCCTCTCTACCATCCTCTTCCTGGCTTCTGTTGGAGCAGGAAGCAGAATAGACTCCCCTAAGCCAATCATAACGCTGCATTGTGATTGGTAAGCACCAAGGCTCCCCTGAGCCTATCACAACATTGCAATGCAGCGCTGTGATTGGTCTGAGCGCTGTGGTCCTGCGCTGAGACAGTGGCTGGGGGCCTGGGCATGTTGCCTCCACCCAGGCTGTAATGCAGCCTGGGGGAAGAACTTTCATGCGCACTTAGGAGGGTGCCACCACTCCTCCCCCCTGCGCAGCCTAGCCCCGCCCTACAAAATTGCCCCAGCACAGAAAAATAAAATGATAATAACATCTTGTGAGAACCATTTTATTTGTAGTTTTTTGCCAAGCTGTAAAAAGTTAGTGGGCAACGCTTCTTAGCGGAGGAGCCACCCCTGACTGCCCACAAAGTACCAATCCAGATAGATCCATAATTTATTCATCTGAAGCCAGCCTAACACATTTTTTATAATGATTATCTAAAAAATTACTGAACCGAGTTCCACCTAACCAAGCACATAATACATGCAAGAAAGTTGTTAGTTTTGTTTTACGTTTACTGTAATTCTGTTCAGCTTTTTTAGGCTGTAGTGGAGAGCAAAGGTTTCTGTGAGAGTTTAAATGGGAAACACTGTTTTGGTGGACGCTCACTTTATTCCTGCTGATGCATATGCGTGACAAGCCACATGCCGAACCTAAAGCTTTAAAGTTTCATGAAGATTATTTAAATGCTGTCCCAGTTATAGAATAGACCCTCAAAAGAAATAAAATTCACAAGTTATATAGGTTGTTAGGCAACACCATCGAATATGTCTATTACTGTAGTTGATACTTTTAGATTTGTTCTTTTCTTACTTTTTTTGTTTTTATTCGGGTTGTGGGAGTCTAGTAGAATGCACACTAGTTTGATGATCATCCCCTTCCAGTTTATGTTCCTGTGAGGAAACGTTCTAGTTAATTTGCGGGACTCACCAAACCTTCGGGTGCCGGCGACTCCTGCTTCTGTGAGGAACAGACTGTGATGAATCCAAAAGGCTCATACCCTAAAGGTTCATAGAGAAGTAGGCAAGAAGCTTTTCATCAATATTTGTTTGTTGCACATAAGTGGGCTAGTTCTTGAGGCTGGCAATTGTGGAAGTGTGTTTTCAGAATTCCAGCATTTTGAGGTTCTAATCGTCATTCATGGTGGTATTTGATTAGAGCCATGTTACTAATGACAATTCGCAAGTTGAGATTCACTTTTGTTGTTTGTGTAAAGTTGCCTTTCAAGATTACCTGCATGAATATTTTTATTTGTTGGGACCAGGTAAAAGTGGTATTTTCTGAGCTGCCCAAATTACTGTGTCTCCTCTGCGACTTGCTCACATCCTGATAATTCTTGCAGGATTGATTTGGCATTATTTGCCATTGAGGGCCAAATGTACAAAGGTTTTTTTGTTCCCAAATTGCCCGATTCACAGAATTGGGCTGTTTGCAAATGAAAAAGCATTTTTCAATGTACAAAGGCCCAATTTGCGATTTGATAATTTATTATCGAATCGTAAATTGTGTTTACGATTCAGTATTAGGAAGGGGAGTGTTTAGGGCGTCCCTTTCTAATACCGAAGATGTGTGAATATTTCGCGACCGAAGTAGGTGGAACCAATTTGCAAATGTTAAGTGGTCTGCAAAGGCCCCCTTCCCTTTTGTGAATATTTGTAAAAACATTTTATGTTTGTGAAAAACTATTTTAAGAGCAGGCAGGGGTAAAAATGAAATGAAAATGTTTATTTTTGGAACACAAGAAAACGGGCTGTATTTGGAAAAAAAAGTTGCTTTATTGAAAAGCGATTACAGGCATGGTGGTCAGTCAACCCCAGCAGGCCACCATCACTGGAATCTTTGTGATTCCCAATGGGTGGCAAACAGAGACCTACCTCATGAATATTAATGAAGTAGGTCTATTAGCGACCCATTGGGAATCACAAAATGTGTAGACACATTTGTACATAAGTGTTTGCGATTACGAAATAGCAAATTTACCCATTGGGTAACCGCAAACAATTACCTACGTACATCTAGCCCTTGGTTTTCTCTTGGGTGAAGTCAAAGATATGGTAGTTGCCCAGGTTGATCTACATTTGGATCCTAGGACCATGTGTGCAAAGCCCAGAAATTGTGATTCTCTATTTGTGGAAATTAGCGAATAGGAAATACGGAATAGCAATTAGGGATGTACGTAGGCCTAATGCGATGAAATTGCGACTTGTAAAGCATGCGAGATGCAATTTTATGATTTGTATTTTGTGATTACCAATTTTGTGAATGCATTGGCAAATTGTGAATGCAATTTCAAATTAGGAAAAACACTTACTGGAACAAGGGCCACACCCAAAGCCCCAACACTTGAGCCAGGAAGTGCTCATCAGTGGCTACCAGAGAAGTAGAGAGACAGATAGATGGTGTGGCAGCTGACTGCTGAAAACTGTGAGCCTCTGGAAACAACTCCCCTACGCTAAAAAACATGGAAAGCTAGGAGGGAGAGACAGGGGGCAAGAAGAGAAAATATAGATTTAGTTAGAAGGACAGTGAAATCCTCACGGATAAATGCTGTACCCACCACGACATGTTGTTCGGTAAGGCCTCCATCACCCGAGGCCCAAAAAAGAAAGTCTGGACTGACATCCAGTCAAAAATTAATGCATTGGGGTCACTCACCGCTCTGTGGTGGAAATAAGCAAGAGGTGGTACGACCTTAGGACAAGGCCTAAGGAGAAGGTTGCAAGACTCCTTAATGACAGCCATGCAAAATGGGTGGACTGTCCACAGTACCCCTATCTAAAGCCATTGAAACAATGGGGGAAGGCACCATTGAGTCTGAGGCAGGTGCTGGATTTGGACTCTTGGACACCTCAGGTCCTAGACCCACCCCAATTAAGTGCTGCATGTTCATTGTACTGTTAATGCAAGTGGGTTATACAATGACTCATGCTAAGGTATTACTTACAGCAACTATAACAATATATCATGGGACATGTAGTATAAGACACAGTGAAGTCAATCACAGTTTAAAGTAACTAAAACAAAAACATATGAGTAGTTGGCATACAAACAGATAAATCAGAGGTTAGTTAGAGTATTTTCTGCAACACAAGTGTGGCCGGCCGACACACAGAAGGGGCAGATTCCAAGGTAGGAAAGGCAACTCACAGTGATGAGGAAGAAGACACCAATCTATTACAAAGTGGAACCTCCACATCGCTTACCATCCACACCAGTGCTGTCTTTTCACCCCAGCCTGCTTCACCAGAAGAGGAAGAGGGCCATCCAGAAATGAGTCAGATTCTGACTCCCATAGTTAGACCATGCCAGCCACGTATATTGTGACATGGTAGACAATAATGAAGGGAACAACCTGTGCTGCAAACCTTCCCCTGAGTCCACAGGCATCAGAGGACACACAAGTGTGTGGAGGTCCTGAACAGTCCATGTTGTGAATTCAATGCCTGCAACATAATCAGATGAAAATAATGAACAGAAAGTTGCAGAGCATGCATGACAGTATGGCAGTGTTTTCTGAAAATGCGGCCAGACAAATGGCAGAGAACCAAAGCTAATTGGACAACCAAATTGACAGCATGACAGTTGCCCTCAAGACACTGTGTTCACAACTCTCCTACGCTTACTCTGGTCAGATACTCAGGGATGGACACAATGCAGTCAAGATGGACAAGTTGAGCCACTCAGTCAACCAACTGGCACATACTACAGCAACCCTGTGCAGGACGACTGTCAAATTAGAGGTTGAGAGGGGCCACTTTAGTGGTAATGTCACAAGGGGTCTGTAACAGATAACATTTGCTGTTAAGGCACTGCAGACTAACTGCATTGCAGGGATCACAGGCACAGAAGGTGCTGATAGCGAAGACAGATCCATCATCAGCAGTGTCTCCTACTCAGATGCCAGGTCTCTAAGATGCAGCAGCAGTCAATCACATCCTGCAACATGACAAGGAGGTAGCTCATCTGGACGTAGGAGCAAGAAACTTTGAGCTATCTACACTGTTTTGTACATAATATCTGAGTTCACTCCTATCTAGTGAATTAACAAGTAGTGTTGTATTTTCCATTAATAATGTATATTTAGTTTGACTACATACTATGTACCTGACAATAAAGGTATTATGGTCTACATGCATCACCAGAGTCTTGTGTTCCTTTCACATATACAATGTTTTATTATCGTCAACGTACCTCACAAACGTTTGTGTGGCATTTTGATTGCTGTGCCTTCTCCCATCCACTGCTCTGCTCCCATCCCTTGGCTGCTGTACTGGTGGCTCAGGATCTTCATCCCCTGAATCTGACTAAGACACCTTTATGTGTATTCCTCTCGTGGTGGCAATATTGTGGAGGATGACACACCTTCCTGATATTGTGGTGGACTCACGTCCTGATAATTCTTTCGGCAATGATTTGGCATTTTTTGCCATCATCTTGCAAGCTATTTAGGGTGCATATTGTAATACACCTCCACTCTTGTGCAAGCACCTGAAACATGATTCCAGTAGGCCAAATGTCCGCCTTAATTACACTCCTGGTGTCACGATGTGCATTGTTATATTGGTGCTCTTTCTGGGAGGTGGGAGAAAGGTATGGTGTGAGGATCCATGGATGTAGGGTGTATGCACTGTCACCTGCAACACAAATATAGGGCCTCATTACGATGGCAGTGGGACTGCCACAACCGCACGTTGGTGATGGTCCAATCACCATCAGCCTTGTCTGTCTGTGGGTAATGGATTGCTGCCTCAGTGAGGATCAGTGGTACCGATGGGGCGGCGATCGGAATATTTATCGTCAATGGAGGCGGTACCAAGGCTGGCACCGCCTTCGGGATTACGGTGTCCCTTTCTTACATCCTTTTTTTTATAGCAGTCCGACTGCCATGAAAAGCCTGTCAGAAAGGGACTTTGGGGGGCCATAAAAAGCCCCCATCCCTCATGGGCCACTGCAATGCGTCCCTGGGGGTACATGTAGTGCCCCCACGCACCTCCATGTACTGTGTGCCATGCCCCACAAGGAGCATGACACAGAGTGCATGGATGTGCAGAAAGTGCTCCTTTACACTGTGGCTTGTGTTGTAGCTCTTTTCCTGGTTCGCAGCTCAAGCTGTCGTGTAAAAGAGCACTTTCGGACCTCCAGCACAGCGGTCCTATCCTAATGTGGCAGTTGGATTGCCAACTACTTGTCCGACCGACCACTATCCAACGAGGGCCATAGTTGTGAGGCTACATGACATTATGAATAGTTGACCACCATCTTATACTTCTTAGTAACTTTCTGTTCTGTACCCAAAAGATATCAACCATCAAATTCCTCTCTTTCTCTTTGTGGTTGTAAGAGTGAAATAATTTCCAATATGACAGTGCTACTTAGCCTGTATTTCTCATATATTTATTCCTCAGTTTGTTGAAAGAGGATCTGCCTTACTCTAAAAATCAGTTCTTGTTTCCACCGCCCCCTCCGTTGAACAGCCAGTATTTGCATCCTCCGTGCAATAAGGTAAAGAGCAGCGATTGTGCTAATCCCTGATAGATTCTGGACCAGTTTATATACTCTCCACCCATTTACCACCTGCTTGGAATTTGTGCTTAACTGCATGTGCAAAAACTCAATTTTGCGACAATTCACTATTTGTGAGTGCCATGAACATACCGTTTGGCAGTCACAAATACTGATTTCCTATTTGCGACTCAGAATTTATGTTTGTAATTTTTAGACACTCGCATCGTACTTTGGGGTTTTTGCTAATGCCTATTGTACATCGCAGTCAGCCATTTTTTCGGTCACATGTGGCCCCTAGTTTCTAATTTGCAAACCATTCAGTTTAGCCACATTTGCCACGTCAAAGTAACATTGTAGTGACATGCAGCCCTGTTGAATCATCTGTTCAAAGATAGAGCTGTAAAGCACAAACTCTGATTAATTTACTAGTCCCTCGGTGCACCTCAGATTTCTAAACAAAGCTGTAATTTACTCTAAAGTGTAGTTCTTTTCCAAAATATTCTAATACATTCTTTAAATCTGTGATTTCACCTTGTACACCATTTATTGTTATTCCATATCATATTTCTCATGAAACAGCCTTCCCTTTCAAGGCTCTATTCATGTACATTCCTTGTTTTATCATAATGTTAAATCACCAAAGTTCATGATGACCCGAATGTATTAAGGACCTTGTGATGCTTCATATAGGGAGATATCGTCCTGTAAGATTTTCACTGTGAATGCAAATGAAACGTTATGATTTTATAATAATCTTCAATGCCAGAACCAAGGAACTAACATAAAACATTTAAAAGGAAGCACAACAATCTCTGCTAGCATGAATTGTTTTGCTTTTTAGATTTAGGACTGCTTTATCCATTCTACGCTTCATGGTATAGTAGCAAGGATGATAAATCAGCAATATTCTACACGACCAAATCATATGCACCAGTCATATTTTTTTATGTTCTTATTTTTGAATTAGGAATATTATTATGAAATTGGGAAACATGATTTGTTAGCGGAGAATATTGTTGATGTCAACACCAAGAACATCAATATAAAATTAAGTCACAACCCTCATTTTGCATTCCTAGACCCAGATGGTTTGCACTTTGTCAAGACTTGCTTTGCTGAGAAAAAACAGCACAAATATTCAAAAAGTAAAAGAAAGAGAGGAATTGTTGTCAGGTAGTCGTATTAACAAAGCAGTTAGAGAGGGATTTAGGGCCAGATGTACCCACATTAGGAATACCGATAGCCTAATTGCGAAGCAGTTAGGAAATCACTATTACTAATGCATTAAACTCTTTTTGGGAGTTTCATTAGCGATTCTTAGTGGGTTGCAAATAGACCTACATAATGAATATTACTGAGGTAGGTCGCAATTTGCCACATATTAGTAATTGCAGCCGTCACAGGGATGGTTATATGCTGGGGTCAACAGACCACCATGTCTGTTGTTGCTTTAAAACAAAGCAATATATATATTTATTTTAATGCAGCCTGTTTTTCTTAAATGAAAACGGGATGAGTTAAAATAAAAATAAAATAGAAACATTTAAGTTTCATTTTTTACCACTAGTCAGTGGACCACTGTTCTCCAAAAATATTTTTTCAGCATTCTCAAAGGGAAAGGGGGCCCCTAGCGAATGGGATACCACCACTTTTAAAATGGTGGTCGAGTATTGCTGTTTTACGACTGGAACTTTTACGCAAAACAGTAATACATACCAGAAGTGATTCGGTATTTGGAATGGATGTCCAAAACAACCCTCTTACAAATAGTGAATCAGAAATGCAAATTGCAATTTGGTAACATGTTGCTGAATCCCACTTGGCATTTTGTACATCTGAAATGGCATTTTTCCAGGCCCGTTTCTGTGAATGGAGCTGTTTGCGACCAGAAAAATGCTTTGTACATCTGGTACCTAGTTTTTTTATTGTCAACATGTGTTTCTATAGAGAATAGATACACAGAAGCCTGGAATATTCCCCAAGCATAGCATTACAGCTTGGTGTTAACGATGGGAGGTGATTTGTTAAAGCATTGATTTCAGCCAAGCATGGAAGAACACAAAAAGCTCAATAGGTCACAACTATAGCACAATACAAATGTCCGCTTTCCTTTACATAACTTTCTGGAATAGATTGGTGAGTTCCCTTTTTGCATGCTAAAATATTTAGATGTATATTTGTGCATGAAAACCACACAGAAAGCAGAAGAGATACAAATATAAAAGAGTTTGCATGAAACCCCCCCCACAAAAAGCAGACTAGATTGAAATGTGCTTTTTTTTCTGTACGGGGAAATACACTTCCCCTCGACATCTTCCCACATTTTGGGGGATATTTCCTTCTCCTCCCCAACCTGGTAAGATAATTACTCCTGTCCTCGACAGGAATAATTACCCAATTACTTCTAAAGTGAAAAGGGGCCAGAATATTGTTCGTGAATGCCCGCAAAAGTGCATTTTTAAGGTGTGAACAAACTTCCAGGGCATGGAACGTGCACTTACCACCCACAGAACTAGAGACGGTCACTCTGAAAACTTGAGTTTCTTATCCATATTATGTTTTCTTCTGTTATCTAGGAATCCCACTACTTCCATTGAACTTGTGAACAAATGCTGACAGGTGCATGTAAATAAACAAAATTAAGAGAAGTTTAATGCACATAAACTCTCATGAAAATTCTCTATATTTGGCTTCTACGATTTAGGCATGATCATATCACCAAAAGCTCTGCCTACGATTTGCTGTACCATGTTTGATGTTTTAAAGAACGCCTTTTGTGTACAAAATGTTCAGTCCTGCAACAACACCTTTTGTTCTTCAATCACTCATGCAGAACGTTGTTATATTTTGTCTCGCTGAGATGGAGAGTTTTTGAGGCAATCAGCTGGCACAGACACAGTAGGTTCCTCCAGACGGCCTTGTAGACTGTTATAGCTGATTGCTGGCATTGGGAGGGTCTGAGTAAATTCTTCATCCAAAGCAAGATGCTGACATGGCTCATTATAGCTTCGCAGCTCTGCAAGTTCACTGCCAAGTAGCTGATGACCTAAAATGCTGCTGGGAGAGAAATGTTTCCATTTCAGCCTGCCATCGGCTTATGAGTTAAACGAGGGTGTTTGAGGACAATGCTTGTTTGTTTTACAGTTTTGGGAGCACATTCATGTTTCATTATGTGTATTTTGAATAAACATATTCTGCGCTTAGCTCTAGTCTATGACTGAACTATAGTGTGAATATACACATTACACTGCTGCACAAATATATATATATATTTGTGCAGCAGTGTAATGTGTATATTCACACTATAGTTCAGTCATAGACTAGAGCTAAGCGCAGAATATGTATATGCATATATATATATATATATATATATATATATATATATATATATATATATATATATATATATTACCTACTGGCAGTCGCCAGTAGGTAGTTATAGTTTGGCCCTTGTTTCTATTCAAAAAGTGATTTTCTTTTGCCAATATCTTTGGCGCCGTTTGACGACACTTTGCAACATTTTCAAAATTAATGGGGCACTCTAGTCAGCTCCTGTTTTGAAAGTTTTGTGGGGATTCGTCAAGCGGGGGCCGTGAAAAAAGGGATTCCCCAAAAGCGTTTTATCCATGTTAATTTCCGTAGGAAACTTTAGACAAAGCTACAGCCCGAACTGCTGAACGGAATTACACCAAATTTGGCAAAAAGGTAGGTCTTGGCCTAGAAAGCATATTTCTTTTTAAATGGTGTAAATCCGTTTAGTAGTTGCTGAGAAATTAAAAAAATAAAAATATCGATATCTGAGCACCGAGGAGGGTTTGCGAACCCTCCCGGGCACGATCTTCACTCTGATTGGCTGCCAACACTCCAAACCAGGAAGTGTGGGCAGCCATCTTAGTCACAAGAAAACAGTAGAAAAAAGGTTAAAAAAACAAGAAAAAGGGGCAGGGTAGAAACACCCTGACCCCCTAGGCCTGCTCAGAGTGTCCCACAGGGATCCCAGGGCCCCAAAAAAGCATTAAAAAAACACAAATCATCCGTATTCGCGCTGGGTGTGCGAATCAGACCGAGAAAAACAAACAAAAACTATGAAGTGCGGACTTCCGTGCTTCGTTTTGTATAAGCCCCCGGGTGGGCCAGGTTCCGGGGACAATGCAAAGTTAATTAGCGGGGGCGCGTTGGGGCCCCCGCAGCCCTGGGGACCACCGCCTCCCTGGGGCGTTATTCATTATTTGCGGGGGGCACGCAGCCCACCTGCAGCCCTAGGGACTGCCACCTACACAGGGCTTCTAAAAAATGGGTGGGAGGCTCCTGCACCCCCACTCTGCCCCGGTGACCGCCACCTCCCGGGAAATTCATCAATATGGGTGGGGGACCTCGTGGGCCCGCACAAGCCTGGGAACCGCCACCCCTCGGGACTAAAATTCAAATAAAAATGTGGGGGGGTCTCCTGCCCACTCACACTTCCCAGGGACCACCACCTCCCTGGGGCACTAATTATTCAAATATGGGGGTCTGTTGCAGGCCCCTGGTCCCTGGGGACCACCCCCTTGCCGGAGTTTGAAATGCTGGGAGGTGGGCCGTGCAGGTCCCCTCCTGGAGCCCTCAATGGCACTGGGGACTGCCACTCCCTAGGGCCGGCTCCTGCAATGTAGCAGGGTGCCCACTCCCGGGACATTGCGGTTTGCTATGGCAGGGCAGGAGCAGGGCTTCCGCCCTGCCATAGCAAACTCCGGCTTTGCTTCGTTGAAGCGAGAGCAGGAAACCTGCTCGCACTGCAACGAAGCAAAGCAGATTGCTTTTGGGCAAGGAAAGCTGCATGTCAGCAGCTCCGCTTGCCCAAAAGCAATGCCGGCTGCCGCAGGAGGCGGGGAGCAGGCAGGGAATGTGGGGGCATTGGGGCTCCCCTCACGGTCCACAACGAGAGGCCATGCCCCGGGGAAGGGCCAGGAGAGGGGCCGAGTGGCCCCCCTCCCTCTAAGAAATAAAATAAAGAATTAGGCATGCCCCGGGGGTTGGGGAACTGGCATAGGGGAGGGGGGCCATGTGGCCCCCCTCCGGATTTTTTTTTTAAAGAGTCATGGCCCCGAGGGATGGGGTCCCTGGGGCAGATAAATGCCACAGGAGGGGGCCCACGCAGCCCCCCTCCATTAAAAGATAAAATAAATGTATTTGTGGCCATGCCCACGGGGATAGATGGGGTCGCCAAGGCCGAAATTGGCCTCAGGAGGGGGGCCACGCGGTGTATTTTCCTTTTTTTTAAATGTTGAAGGCCCTGAGGGATGGGGTCCCCAGGGCCCCAAAGAGACTGAAAGATGGGGGGCCACACAGCCCCCTTCTAAAAAGATATAGAAATAAAAAGCCGTCATCTTGCCGGAGGCCCCACCCCCTCCCTGCACCACTCTGCAAACGCACCCTCTGGCATGTTCTAAGTTGGGGAATTAAGTCCTCTTAAATACTGAGGGTCCCTGGGGGCCAACGAGCCAACCAGGTACATCCAGTAAGCGCCACACAGCTGGTGCAGGGAGGTGGTCCGAGGCCATGCCCCTTATTACACCACTTGGCAAACGCGCCTCTTGGTGGGGCGATGAGGTCCTCTTGTGTCCTGATCCAATCCAAAACTAAGCTGAAATACCATGGCAGGGATGCTGTTGTCATTTTTAGATTCACATGAATAGCACTGACCTATCCTGTGTTTAAAGATTTTGCCAAAAATAACAAAAGTCTTTGGCACTTTTCTAGGATATGGATGGAACTGGCCTTAGCCTATGCTTAAAAATTCAGCTACAGAAACATATATTTGAGGTTAATGTATTTAGAGGTGTTGTATATTTGCTTTGCTGTAAGACTGGGAACTGCTAGGGTTTCCTATTGGCATTCCAGGGTAACAAGGATATGCTTTTGTGTATATATGTATAATACCCTTTCAGACTGAGAGTGCTGTATAAATTATGCACAAAATGGAAGCAAGGAACTCTGGGTAATTCCAAAGTTTAGGTGGACAGCAGATCCTTTATATTGAGCACCCTACAACACCACCAACAATCTGCATCTGCTCACCTTAAATGTTTATTTTTCTAGCAGAGTTTTTAGGCATAGGATTAGCAAAGTGACATCTATGCCGAGCTAGAAACTAACAATGCATTTTGACATTTTTACACCAGTGTCTTTAAGCATAGGTTTAGAACAGTGCTTTACACATCGAGCTGAGAAATGAAGTAATACAAAATAGTTAATCCACCTCAGCTCCTCCCTAGAAAGTTTTGGGGTGATCTGTCAGGTGGGAGCCCAGAAAAAGGGGGAGTGTACTGGGGAGTCCTGATATTTCCCAAAATAATTAAACAATTACATACATTTGGCAGAAAGTTAGAATTTTACTCAAAAAACTTGCTTTTCATTATTTGGTGCTAATACCTTCAGCCCTTTTTGAGAAGTTTGCATTTAAAGATGTGCTTAGTTTGAGCTCAAAGGGATCAGACAGTTAGATATATGTGGATTGTTAGTCCTATAAGAATCCCACTGTAGTCTTACAGTACCAAATATGTCAAAAATAGGGGTCTCTGATTAGACTAGGGAGATTTTTCTCCTGTCAACCTTTTCAGTATCACAGTACTGGTACCAGTTCCACTGATTGTAAAGTTAGAAACCAGAGTAAAGTTTTGTGACTTGGTCCCTGTATCCTGAATGTATTTAAAGTATATGGGGGTCAGGGTAAAGACTGCCTAAACCACTTGTGTGGGAAATAGAAGGACCAAAAAGGATCAAAATCTAAATAAAACAAATAATAATAATTCAGGTTGTGGGTACCACAGTATGGAAGTGGATATGTATAATTAAATTCAAAAATATCAAACGATATATCATACATTATAAATAAAATCATACATTATAAATAAAACCTGAATTAGTGTTTTCCAAAGAAGGCCGTAACTGATGATAAAAATTCAAACAAAAATTAAACCAACAAATAAAATCAACGTATAAACAAATTTAACCAGTAAAATACGACAAACAAATTGACAATCTAAAAGGCACACTAATTTCAACAACTAAAAACTTCAAAAACCACAAACGCTGCCAGACAAAGTAACTCTGCCAGATTCTCTGACCAAAGCATTAAATAAGAAGTATATACATCTCAACACTACCTCACGTAGGGCGAGATGTACGACCAGTTTTTGTATGCGCAAACGGGTTTACGACATGTTTGCAAACGCAAAAACATACCTGGCCATGTACAGACACTATTTTGAGAGTTGCAAAAAATTGCGGCTCGTAAAATAGTGTTTTGCGACTCGCTATTAGGAAGGGGCATTCCCTTCCTAATAGGGAGTCTCTAGCCATGAATGAATGTTTTGCAAGCGCATTTGCGATTGCAAAACACTCGCAATTTACCACCCTCTTCAAGAGGTTGGTAATGGAGTCGCAAATTGGAAGGAGTCTCTAGGGGACCACTTTTCTATGTAACTGGCTCTGAAGATATTTTTTAAGGGCAGGCAGTGGTCCCATGGACCACTACCTGCCTTTAAACAAGCATTGGCATAGCCAATAGGTCTCGCCTTTGGGACCTTATAAGTATTTAGTTATGCAGCACAATATCCGTGGTGCAACAACATTAACTGTTAAACACTTATAAGGTCCCAAAGGCGAGATCTCTTGGCTATGCCAATGCTTGTTTTAGGTCTGGGGTTAGCCAAGACATTTTGATTTTACTGAAATTATATGCATTATGTACTTATAGGAGCTTTCAGCCAGACCTCTTCAATTATTGGGCTGTTATAGTGTCATTACCATTTTTTTTCAAGCCAGTACACAATGGACCAATGGGCCAGCCGTCTTCAGTCATTTACTAACTTCACTGTGAGTGGTGGCATTCTTTTCTTTCACAAGGAATACATCAAAACATAAAGTAGTTCCCTTAAGTGCCAGGAACTACTAAGGATAAATGTGCTTTTGGAAACCAGAATGCTATAAGCCAATTTATTTTTAGATTGATGAGGGCACAGCAACTTCCCAACCACTAATGTTTTACAAAAAAACACTACAAAACAATCACTGTCAAGCCAAAAAGCTGGTTGCCCACACCAGGCAGATTGGCTTTGCCAATGTTTGTTTTATTTAATCTCTATTCCAAGAAATGTGCAGATTAAGGCAGTTACACTTTAAACATGATTCTAACTGCCAAAGGCAGTCAACTCACAAATATGTTAAACAATCACAGATAGGTTTCACTCTAGTGGTTGGTGGCCTGATGCAGTGAAGAGGCAGATAAAGTTAAACAGTATCAATGACATAATGACTATGGAGTTTGTTCAAAGTTTAGAGGCAGGCTATTCCGTGAAATACAGGGCAGAATATCCTGCCCTACAAAATTATCAAATCCCACACTCTAGGTACATTTGGTGAACCGCCATGTTTTTGATGGCGAAACCTATGCCTGCTCTGCCCTATAAAACCTTTGAGTGACAATGGGCTGTCAGTCAGTGGACAGTGCAACAGTGGCTTAATATGGGCCCCTCGGGGTCCCCCCAGCACAGTACCCTGGCCTGAGAGCTGCTGGTTGAGTCTGGGAGGGGGAGGGAGGGGTGGGCTCCATGTACCCATCGGGGGGGGGGGACCCTCAAGTTACGTTACGCCACGGCTGTGCTACCAAGATTCCTACGTATTGGTTTCCTGTACAAAACCGCCAGGAAAAGCCTAAGGTCCCAAACACGGAATAGAATTAAAGACTCCAGGCAATCTGGAAAAAACTCCCAGTGCATCGAGGCCACTAATTTTTTGTTTTTAAATAACAAACTCAAGCTTTGGGAGTTTTTTTTAATAAGAATTTGTGTGCAGGTGCCTTAAACACCATACCTGCACAACAAAGTTTCCGTACCTTCAGCGGGACCGCAATGGTGGCAGCTCCGCTGAAGGCACAGAGTCAGAGATCTCCGTCTTGGTGGTGGAGTTCTAATATGGCCGGCTGTACTCCTCCAAGAGAGCAGAAAAGAGTAGAGTTTGAACACTAAATATGCACCTAGGTCCTCTTTCATCTACAAAGTTATAGGTGCATACCCCCTGGAATTTAACACATCGCACACAGCCTCGCTCCCCTGGAAATAAACACATTACACACAGAACCCTACACTCCTCTAGCAACATCCATTTATAGAGAGATCTTAGTGGCCATTCCTCACAAATAAATATAAAATACAGGATCAATGAATGAACAGAAAATCTAAAAAGCTTTATGAAAATCCACAATAGGATGTCCTGACTTCAGTCCATATGTGTATTTTGAAGTGAAATCCTTTAATAAAAGCCTTCAGGAAATAAGTGGTGTGAAAATCATGCTTGGAAATGAATGTCTCCTACAGAAATGATCAGAGCAAATCGGGCTGTTTGTTCATACTTAAAAATTCCAGATGCCAAAATTATGGCATTTCTACCAGGGCAAAACAGACAGGGCTTCAGTCACTGCTTAATGTCCCCATAGCATAGTTTAAGCGGCCTTTGCAATTCCTGCATGTTAATAAACAGCAGTGGTCACTTCAGAACCAACCACATAATAGCCAAGACTAAATGGCCCTGAAATCAAAGTGCTGTTGGCTAAAAAGCCAGGGCTCGCTGCAGGTGTTACACGAGAACGGAAGCCCCTTGGCGGCCTCGTAGGCTTTGCAGCATCAGAGAGTGAACACACAAAAACAGTTCCTAGCGCATGCTCTCTGACAGGCATGAGCGAGGCACGCGCACGCCCTCGAGGATTCTTTGTTTTGTTTCTTGTACCACCCAATCCAGGCATCGGAGCCTATAAATGGCAGTCCGAGTCCATGATGGCTTCATTTAATTGCGAGGTAAACAAAAGGCAGCCTTGTCCCTCCCCGAGAGCCGGGCACATTCCTGCTCGGGGCACGTTGGTGTGTACCGAGTGTGCACGTCTGCGGCATAGGAGCAGCAGGCCTCATGAAAAGAGTTGATAAAATTCACTGCAGCGACATGCCAAGGTTTGTTCGACTGACAGCAGGCAGGATAACAAGGGGAAAAAGCAGGGGCCTTAGGAGGCCGCGGCTTAATTCATTTATTTTTCCTGCCACACTGGATTTCTTCTGTTAGTAAAAGTATCTTCTAGTCACATATTTTTTTGAATATTCCACATCACAATTTTAAAAGTTCATAGGATTAATATTGACCTGTGGTTGTTCCACGGCGGCGCTGCAAATTGGCCAGACATAGAAACCTCCCAGACCAGTGCCCACAGCTGCAATGTTGGGCCACAGTTCCCTGAGGCGACATGGTGCTGGCTTTAAATAAACCCATGGACCACTACAGCGACTTACTTCGTGCTGCAGCCTAGAGAGAGAGGGCAGAGGCTGCGTTCATTCGCCAATGCCACCTCTTCCGTCCCACAATTATACACTACTTCCTCTCTCTGACCCCTGCTACAGCCTACTTACCTCAACCCATGTTACATCACCAACACAGACACCTTAAACCTGCAGCATTAGAAGGCCTTTCTTATAACCAGGGCCACTAGAATTATACTGCAAGGGAGGGCAAAATTATGGGACAGGGTTGAGTAAATCTTGCGGCAAGAAAGGCAAATTATGCCAGAAATTTAAGTTAGAAAGTGGAGAGCAAAGGGGTCAGGGGTGACAAGGGCGGCAACGGATGAAGAAAGCCCACGAGTGGTGCGCGTGCGCTGGAGAGCGAGCAGCCAATTTGTTTTCAATTATTGCGCCTGTGTCTGGGCACGGTAATTGAAAACAGATGTGGCCCATGCACGTAACCGCAAGCCTTAGGCCGTGTGTGGTTACATTGGCTGGGAAAGGCGGGACATGCGCCCGCCTTTACCCACTTGCGTGCTGTCTTTTAAGGAAGACGCACGCAAAGGCCAGTGGAATGTCAGGACTTTGAGCACGAGCTTGCTCTCTCGTGCGCAAAGTGCTGGTCAGCTCCATGAGGCCGTATCCTTAGGACAGCGCATGGACGCTGCGCTAAGCCTCGACCTAAAAATGAAACAAAATGTTTCATTTGTTTTTTTTAATGCAGCCCGTTTTCCAGCAGGCCACCATCCCTGGGAGGGCCAGCCATTCCCAGTGGGGTCGTAAATTGCGAGGGGCTCATTAATATTCATGTGCCTCACATTTTGCGACCTCATTGGGAATCGCAATCAGTGTCTCTGACACTGTTGTACATTCCAAATTGCGACTCACAATTGAGAGCAAATTGCAAGTCAGAAACCAGCAAAAGATATAACAAAGTAAGTATACATAAATTAATAAAAATTGTAAATTAACCCAAATAGCAGGTAAAAATAAACCTAACAACCTCAACCTCTACAAACTACCAACAGTTTAACATTTAAATTGAAACTACAAATGTTTTCTCATCCAACAGAAAATAAAGCACTTGCATTACACTAGCACACCACCAATGGAAAAGCTGCACAACAGTGTTAAACAACTAAAACAGGAACAGACATGTAAGAATACAAAATAGTAGTAGTTGCATAGTGTTACATGTAAATAACAAATGTAAACACTTTGAAATATTGTATATATGTATGCAATTATACTACTTTCAGATACAGTGACAGAGGGAACGCAAAGCACAAACTGGCAGAAAGCAAAGCAGTTACTAACTCACATTGGCTACACCTACAGCTAAGAAACAGCATCCATCGAAAATATAAATTGGAAATGTACCAAATATTATTATAATGCATTCTAGTGGAGGACAACTACACAAGATGATGTTGTTATTCATGTAAGAGAGCACAACCACCCCTTAAATGTGACAGAAATAGAAGTAAGGGAGGTATTGCAGAATATAAGAGCGACAAGCACCAGCTCCCAGGAACCCACAACCAAAATCCTTCAAGATAAAGTCTCCGAGCACACCACAGGCCAACTGCCACATATACCCACTATAAAACGATTCATTACATGAGCTAAAAAATCCACCAGCGATACTCCTCCTTCCCCTAGAATTTTAGCAAGCCATAGAAATACCTGAACATTTATCAATGACACATAGGGCTTTATTATGAGTATGGGGGTCTTTCTGTAGGATCGCTACCGTGGTGCTCCCAGGTAAACTGCTAAGCCCATGGTGTACTCGCCCGGCAGGCTTGAATCCAGGGAGGGCGGGTAGTGCGGCAGCAGTGTCGCGGCCATGGGTATGTTAGGCTCATAGAAGAGCCTAAACAGCATTCCCTTGATGTGACAGCACCTACAGCACCTTCATGCACTGTGTGGCATGCATCATGCCATGCATGCCACACAGTGCATGCGCAAAGATGCAATCATAGGGGGCACAACATGTGCCCCCCGTATACACCCTCATGGGCAGATTTGCCCAGGAGACTTGTTAGGTCCCACTTGCCTGCATTTCCGCCTCCTTTTCATGGCAAATGGGTGGTGGAAATGCAGGTCCTAATCTGGTTGGTGGAGCCGGTATCAGCACCGTCAACATTCTCTGCCCCTTTCCCACCTCCACCACTGTAGACAGCTGGATCCCGGTGATACAGGCAGATGTTGCACCTCTTGGGAGGTGGCGGTCTGACCGCCACCACGAGTATGGCAGTCCCAGGACAGCCATACTTGTAATAAGGCCCTTAATGAGGAACCTTCCTTTTTACATGATAACCTAAACTATGAGAAATTAATCCTAATATACATTACAGCAAATAACTTACTCAAACTAAGCATTGTCAAATCTCGATTATGGATGGTACCTTCAAAGTGTGTCTCAAACCACTCACTCAGATATGCTCCTTAAATGGTGATTATCGAAACACAAATATCCTTTTTATATATGCCCTACTACAAAATAAACCAAGTATCATTTACTACAACTGCTTAAACTACATTAAACATAAAATAAATAACTTCCAAAAAATAATCACAGACTTTGAGCAAGTCAAGATTTAAACAATTTTAAAATGTACCCCCACACAGCCATGCAATGCTGTTCCTATCATTTTAATCAAAGCATGTGGAGACACCTCCAACAATCTGCACTAAGAGACGAATATTCTGCAAACATTCAATTGCCTTTTAAAGAAAAAGATGATAGCAGTTGCCTATGACACTGTCACGGAGGTATCTAACCAATAAAAGTATTAATAGAAAGTCTATGAACAAAAAGAAGATAGCCAAGCCCCTTAGTAGACTATTTGGCTTGGATGGGAGACTGCATTGCTCAAGACACCGACGGCAACCCAAATTCCAAATACCATGGTGGAATGTCTTTGACAGCTCCTTGGCACGGGAAGCCAAAACAAACAACGCAGTGGAAGGATGGCACAATGCCTTCCAATCCACAATAGGCAGAACCCAACCTATATAAATGTATAGAAGCATTACGAAAAAGAACAGAGTCCAACAACTACAAATGGAGCAATCTGTTAACCAAATTACCCATAAACTTAGCAAACAGACCAAAAGAATGTACGATATGCTATAATTTAAAGTCAAACTCATCATAAATAACAAAGAAATATATTGCTTAGAGATTATAGCCAAAAACGCTAGCACAACATCTAAACCAACATGACAAATCCTTATTTTAAAATAATAAATATTATTTTTTGTTGCATCAGTCTAAAAAAATAAATTAAAATCCAATGTTAATGAAGAGTAAGAATAAAATTAATAAAATGATGTATACATTATTATTTTTTTTTTTTAATATCATCAACTAAAGAAGTAAAAAACAAACTCAATCTATCAAATAGAATAATTACAACATATATACCAAACTATTCCAAATAACAGTCACACAATATTTGCACAAATAAGACAACATAACACTGCCTACCCAAAAGAAATGAAATAAAAAAGACTTACTGTTGTGTGTGCACAACTTCCTCTGTATCCCACCTAGTCAAAATTGTAATCCACCAAACAGGAAAATTATTATCCAAAAAGCCCCATAAAAATGCAAGAATAAAACAAACCAAAAACAGAGCCCTCAAAGAAGCCATCCTAGGAATCTAGAAACCATACAAAATCCGAACAACTGTTTAAAAAAAAAGGTCCCTGGAAACCCCAAAAAAGGATATCATAGCATGGCCATCGGACACGTTTGTAGACAAAAACCTGTAAAGTAAATAAGAAAACCCACCTGCAAAATACAGTTCAATCCCATAAATACATATACATATCATTTAAGGGGTTATTATTACTACAGTGGTGCTATGAAACACTGTAGATGCATTGGAGGTGCGGGCACCGCTGCACCGGCAGTCCGAACACTCTATTATGAGTTTGGAGGTCAGATCGCCATAGGACCGCTGCAACCACCGGGTATCCGTGATCCCTCAGCAATGTTACTTTGGTGCGATGCTTCAATATGGTGGCGGTGCTGCTGCAGCAATGCCAAGCATATTACGAGTAAGTCTGCCATGATAAGTGTGGCAGTGAGGAACCTAAGGGGGCCCTGCAAGGCCCCCAGCATGCACCCGCAGGGCCTGAGGGTACATGCAGGGTTGCACAAGGTGTGCTCCCTGTTTGTATGCACCCCCTGTTCATACACATCATGGACTTCACAGTACATGCCGTGCATGAACGAGCGTTGGCATTCCTTTAGCGGTACCTTTCTAAGGCCCACATATGAGCCTTTAAAACGCACTGGGCTGGGGATGCCAAAGCAGGAGCACTCACCAGGACATGCAACTCGTATTCCTGTGGGTCGGGGATCAGACGGGTTTGGCAGTGTGGCAGCATGGTGCTGATCTGGCGGCCCGCTGCCACACCGCGGAGCTCGTAAGAAGGCCCTAAATCATCAAATCATAAGTAACTCAACACAATTGAAAATAACATAATGATACATTACTAAAACAGTGTATGAAAACCCAAAACTAAAATTAATGAAAGCCACTACTATTAGCACACCTAAATATACAACGCAACAACAAACAACAATTTAACTACTTTCTAGACCTCCTACCAAGCCCTACGTTCCATCAAAACCCTTAATAAATCCTTAGAAAAGGACTTACCTGTTCCAAAAAACCGCAGCACCTTACAGTGACCTGCTTCGTCGACAATAGACTAAAAATAACACAAATATATTATACAATACAAGGTAGCAATGGCTGCAAAATGAAACTAGACAAAAGACTATCTCCTGATAGAAATGAATGGAAAATGATGTACAAATGTTGAAAAAAGTTTGTAAAATATGTCAGAAAAATTATTGAACAGGTAAAACATGCCAACACATGTTGTACAAAATTGTAAAGTATGAATGAATTACTAATATAACATATATAATAATATTTAATATATACTGGAATAACTTGATGTTGAAAGCATGTACATAAAACCATGTAAAAAAGTTAAATAGCAGAATAAATGGAAAAAGGAGACAATGTATGACATACAATAGTATTTATATAACTTACGTTTTTATTTAATAATCAAATAATCAAAAATCATTAGAAATGTTGTATTTATTTAAATATATAAATGTGTGTTTTTAAGTTGAAATTTATGTTTAAAAATGTGTAAAAATAGACATTAAATGAACGTTGAAAACATAAATAAAATGAGAAGAATGTGTTACATTTTTTTCTGTATAAAACATGCTATTATTGATATCAGTGCTTGCAAACATTCAACTTTTTTAAATTATATTTCTAAAACCCTAACAATACAAATGAAATAAACTATTTCCAATACATACACATAAGATAAAGGCTGTCAGACTAAAATTAAGTACTCTCACTCAAACATAAAGCATTTTTTTTATGGGCTGATATTTACTATTCCCACTCCAATCTAAGCCAATATGGGGACAGTGTTGAACACTAAAAGGTTTCATTTGCTATTCCCACTCCAAGCTATCACACTTTGGTGAGGATGTCGGACAATAAAAGGGTAACATGTACTATTCCTACACCAATAAAAACAAATGTAAGGAAGGTGCCGGACACTAAAGGGGTGACATTTACTAATCCTGCTCTAATCTATGCCAATTTTGGGAATCTGTTAGACATTACAAAGGTGTTAGTTACTCTTCCCTCTCCAATCAATCCCAATTTGAATAAGGTGTTGGACACTGAAGGGGTGGAAAATATTATTCCCACTCCAATCAAAAATAATGTGGAGGCAGTGTTGGACACTAATAGGGTGTCGTTTACTATTCCTACTCCAACCTAAACCAATTTGGTGAAGGTGTTAGACACTAAAGGCCTGATTATGAGTTTAGCAGTGCGGCTCTGGGTCCGCCCCGCCACTGCACAACCAGACCCATGGTCATGCTGCTTTTTTGATGTTTCCATGATGGTCCCCTGAAATGAGCACTGCAATGCGAAAGTCAAAAAGAGTTCCCGCAAGGCATGGACTGTAAAGTGGTGGAAGAACCGCCATGAACACCGTGGCAGAGAGGAAACTCATAATATGCTTCGCGGGACCGCGGTGGTCCGCCAAGCATATTGCGGCCTTCTCACCACCACAACACTGCCAGGGAGTCCAGGTTCCCTGGCAGGTGTGGCAGGGCAATAGATGTCCCACCGCCACCACTGCACTCCCACGAGTGTGGCTGTCCATGGACCGACAGACTCAGGCCCTAAACGGGTAACATTTCTGATCCCCACTCCAATTTATGGCAATTTGGGGAAGGTGTTGGACACTAAAGCAGTGACATTTACTATTGCTACTTCAATATAACCATACTGGGGGAAGGTGCTGGACACTAAAAGAGTGGATTTTACTATTCTCATTTCAATCTAACTATATTGGGGGAAGGCATTGGACACTAAAAAGATGGAATTTACCAATCTCACTGACATCTAACCATATAGGAGAAAGGTGTTGAACTCTAAAAGGGTGAAATGTACTTCTACTAGTAGAAGATTGCCATATTGGCGAAAGATGTTGTACACTAAAGATGGTGACATTTCATATCCCCACTCCAATCTAATTATATTGAGGGAGGGTGCTGGGCACCAAAGGGGTGACATTTTCTACCCCTACTCCAATCTAAGCCTATTTGAAAAAGCTGTTGGATGCTAAAGAGGTGACATTTACTTTTTCTAGTGCAATCTAAAACTCTTTATACAAGGTCATACAAATTAAACATTTTCTATACCCAATCAAAACTCAGTAGTCACACATAATGTTTTGACTATAAAATACACTAAAATGTATTCTATGAACACATCAACAATAACCCACTAAAACCTTATATATCTATATTTAAACATTAACACATGAATAATGTTTTATTGCTATAAATACTTAATATATTTTTACATATTTGCTACCATTCCTAAAATTTAAACAAAAAAAAAAAATTCCAAAGTTAATAATCATTTTTTAATTGGAAAAATTTGAAGCATATTTTTAATATAAACTTATGTTTTTTAATACACATCATGGACTTCACAGTACATGCCGTGCATGAACGAGCGTTGGCATTCCTTTAGCGGTACCTTTCTAAGGCCCACATATGAGCCTTTAAAACGCACTGGGCTGGGGATGCCAAAGCAGGAGCACTCACCAGGACATGCTTTTGTTTTTTAATACACATCATGGACTTCACAGTACATGCCGTGCATGAACGAGCGTTGGCATTCCTTTAGCGGTACCTTTCTAAGGCCCACATATGAGCCTTTAAAACGCACTGGGCTGGGGATGCCAAAGCAGGAGCACTCACCAGGACATGCAACTCGTATTCCTGTGGGTCGGGGATCAGACGGGTTTGGCAGTGTGGCAGCATGGTGCTGATCTGGCGGCCCGCTGCCACACCGCGGAGCTCGTAAGAAGGCCCTAAATCATCAAATCATAAGTAACTTAACACAATTGAAAATAACATAATGATACATTACTAAAACAGTGTATGAAAACCCAAAACTAAAATTAATGAAAGCCACTACTATTAGCACACCTAAATATACAACGCAACAACAAACAACAATTTAACTACTTTCTAGACCTCCTACCAAGCCCTACGTTCCATCAAAACCCTTAATAAATCCTTAGAAAAGGACTTACCTGTTCCAAAAAACCGCAGCACCTTACAGTGACCTGCTTCGTCGACAATAGACTAAAAATAACACAAATATATTATACAATACAAGGTAGCAATGGCTGCAAAATGAAACTAGACAAAAGACTATCTCCTGATAGAAATGAATGGAAAATGATGTACAAATGTTGAAAAAAGTTTGTAAAATGTGTCAGAAAAATTATTGAACAGGTAAAACATGCCAACACATGTTGTACAAAATTGTAAAGTATGAATGAATTACTAATATAACATATATAATAATATTTAATATATACTGGAATAACTTGATGTTGAAAGCATGTACATAAAACCATGTAAAAAAGTTAAATAGCAGAATAAATGGAAAAAGGAGACAATGTATGACATACAATAGTATTTATATAACTTACGTTTTTATTTAATAATCAAATAATCAAAAATCATTAGAAATGTTGTATTTATTTAAATATATAAATGTGTGTTTTTAAGTTGAAATTTATGTTTAAAAATGTGTAAAAATAGACATTAAATGAACGTTGAAAACATAAATAAAATGAGAAGAATGTGTTACATTTTTTTCTGTATAAAACATGCTATTATTGATATCAGTGCTTGCAAACATTCAACTTTTTTAAATTATATTTCTAAAACCCTAACAATACAAATGAAATAAACTATTTCCAATACATACACATAAGATAAAGGCTGTCAGACTAAAATTAAGTACTCTCACTCAAACATAAAGCATTTTTTTTATGGGCTGATATTTACTATTCCCACTCCAATCTAAGCCAATATGGGGACAGTGTTGAACACTAAAAGGTTTCATTTGCTATTCCCACTCCAAGCTATCACACTTTGGTGAGGATGTCGGACAATAAAAGGGTAACATGTACTATTCCTACACCAATAAAAACAAATGTAAGGAAGGTGCCGGACACTAAAGGGGTGACATTTACTAATCCTGCTCTAATCTATGCCAATTTTGGGAATCTGTTAGACATTACAAAGGTGTTAGTTACTCTTCCCTCTCCAATCAATCCCAATTTGAATAAGGTGTTGGACACTGAAGGGGTGGAAAATATTATTCCCACTCCAATCAAAAATAATGTGGAGGCAGTGTTGGACACTAAAAGGGTGTCATTTACTATTCCTACTCCAACCTAAACCAATTTGGTGAAGGTGTTAGACACTAAAGGCCTGATTATGAGTTTAGCAGTGCGGCTCTGGGTCCGCCCCGCCACTGCACAACCAGACCCATGGTCATGCTGCTTTTTTGATGTTTCCATGATTGTCCCCTGAAATGAGCACTGCAATGCGAAAGTCAAAAAGAGTTCCCGCAAGGCATGGACTGTAAAGTGGTGGAAGAACCGCCATGAACACCGTGGCAGAGAGGAAACTCATAATATGCTTCGCGGGACCGCGGTGGTCCGCCAAGCATATTGCGGCCTTCTCACCACCACAACACTGCCAGGGAGTCCAGGTTCCCTGGCAGGTATGGCAGGGCAATAGAAGTCCCACCGCCACCACTGCACTCCCACGAGTGTGGCTGTCCATGGACCGACAGACTCAGGCCCTAAACGGGTAACATTTCTGATCCCCACTCCAATTTATGGCAATTTGGGGAAGGTGTTGGACACTAAAGCAGTGACATTTACTATTGCTACTTCAATATAACCATACTGGGGGAAGGTGCTGGACACTAAAAGAGTGGATTTTACTATTCTCATTTCAATCTAACTATATTGGGGGAAGGCATTGGACACTAAAAGGATGGAATTTACCAATCTCACTGAAATCTAACCATATAGGAGAAAGGTGTTGAACTCTAAAAGGGTGAAATGTACTTCTACTAGTAGAAGATTGCCATATTGGCGAAAGATGTTGTACACTAAAGATGGTGATATTTCATATCCCCACTCCAATCTAATTATATTGAGGGAGGGTGCTGGGCACCAAAGGGGTGACATTTTCTACCCCTACTCCAATCTAAGCCTATTTGAAAAAGCTGTTGGATGCTAAAGAGGTGACATTTACTTTTTCTAGTGCAATCTAAAACTCTTTATACAAGGTCATACAAATTAAACATTTTCTATACCCAATCAAAACTCAGTAGTCATACATAATGTTTTGACTATAAAATACACTAAAATGTATTCTATGAACACATCAACAATAACCCACTAAAACCTTATATATCTATATTTAAACATTAACACATGAATAATGTTTTATTGCTATAAATACTTAATATATTTTTATATATTTGCTACCATTCCTAAAATTTAAACAAAAAAAAAAAAATCCAAAGTTAATAATCATTTTTTAATTGGAAAAATTTGAAGCATATTTTTAATATAAACTTATGTTTTTTAATACACATCATGGACTTCACAGTACATGCCGTGCATGAACAAGCGTTGGCATTCCTTTAGCGGTACCTTTCTAAGGCCCACATATGAGCCTTTAAAACGCACTGGGCTGGGGATGCCAAAGCAGGAGCACTCACCAGGACATGCTTTTGTTTTTTAATACACATCATGGACTTCACAGTACATGCCGTGCATGAACGAGCGTTGGCATTCCTTTAGCGGTACCTTTCTAAGGCCCACATATGAGCCTTTAAAACGCACTGGGCTGGGAATGCCAAAGCAGGAGCACTCACCAGGACATGCAACTCGTATTCCTGTGGGTCGGGGATCAGACGGGTTTGGCAGTGTGGCAGCATGGTGCTGATCTGGCGGCCCGCTGCCACACCGCGGAGCTCGTAAGAAGGCCCTAAATCATCAAATCATAAGTAACTTAACACAATTGAAAATAACATAATGATACATTACTAAAACAGTGTATGAAAATCCCAAACTAAAATTAATGAAAGCCACTACTATTAGCACACCTAAATATACAACGCAACAACAAACAACAATTTAACTACTTTCTAGACCTCCTACCAAGCCCTACGTTCCATCAAAACCCTTAATAAATCCTTAGAAAAGGACTTACCTGTTCCAAAAAACCGCAGCACCTTACAGTGACCTGCTTCGTCGACAATAGACTAAAAATAACACAAATATATTATACAATACAAGGTAGCAATGGCTGCAAAATGAAACTAGACAAAAGACTATCTCCTGATAGAAATGAATGGAAAATGATGTACAAATGTTGAAAAAAGTTTGTAAAATATGTCAGAAAAATTATTGAACAGGTAAAACATGCCAACACATGTTGTACAAAATTGTAAAGTATGAATGAATTACTAATATAACATATATAATAATATTTAATATATACTGGAATAACTTGATGTTGAAAGCATGTACATAAAACCATGTAAAAACGTTAAATAGCAGAATAAATGGAAAAAGGAGACAATGTATGACATACAATAGTATTTATATAACTTACGTTTTTATTTAATAATCAAATAATCAAAAATCATTAGAAATGTTGTATTTATTTAAATATATAAATGTGTGTTTTTAAGTTGAAATTTATGTTTAAAAATGTGTAAAAATAGACATTAAATGAACGTTGAAAACATAAATAAAATGAGAAGAATGTGTTACATTTTTTTCTGTATAAAACATGCTATTATTGATATCAGTGCTTGCAAACATTCAACTTTTTTAAATTATATTTCTAAAACCCTAACAATACAAATGAAATAAACTATTTCCAATACATACACATAAGATAAAGGCTGTCAGACTAAAATTAAGTACTCTCACTCAAACATAAAGCATTTTTTTTATGGGCTGATATTTACTATTCCCACTCCAATCTAAGCCAATATGGGGACAGTGTTGAACACTAAAAGGTTTCATTTGCTATTCCCACTCCAAGCTATGACACTTTGGTGAGGATGTCGGACAATAAAAGGGTAACATGTACTATTCCTACACCAATAAAAACAAATGTAAGGAAGGTGCCGGACACTAAAGGGGTGACATTTACTAATCCTGCTCTAATCTATGCCAATTTTGGGAATCTGTTAGACATTACAAAGGTGTTAGTTACTCTTCCCTCTCCAATCAATCCCAATTTGAATAAGGTGTTGGACACTGAAGGGGTGGAAAATATTATTCCCACTCCAATCAAAAATAATGTGGAGGCAGTGTTGGACACTAAAAGGGTGTCATTTACTATTCCTACTCCAACCTAAACCAATTTGGTGAAGGTGTTAGACACTAAAGTCCTGATTATGAGTTTAGCAGTGCGGCTCTGGGTCCGCCCCGCCACTGCACAACCAGACCCATGGTCATGCTGCTTTTTTGATGTTTCCATGATGGTCCCCTGAAATGAGCACTGCAATGCGAAAGTCAAAAAGAGTTCCCGCAAGGCATGGACTGTAAAGTGGTGGAAGAACCGCCATGAACACCGTGGCAGAGAGGAAACTCATAATATGCTTCGCGGGACCGCGGTGGTCCGCCAAGCATATTGCGGCCTTCTCACCACCACAACACTGCCAGGGAGTCCAGGTTCCCTGGCAGGTATGGCAGGGCAATAGAAGTCCCACCGCCACCACTGCACTCCCACGAGTGTGGCTGTCCATGGACCGACAGACTCAGGCCCTAAACGGGTAACATTTCTGATCCCCACTCCAATTTATGGCAATTTGGGGAAGGTGTTGGACACTAAAGCAGTGACATTTACTATTGCTACTTCAATATAACCATACTGGGGGAAGGTGCTGGACACTAAAAGAGTGGATTTTACTATTCTCATTTCAATCTAACTATATTGGGGGAAGGCATTGGACACTAAAAGGATGGAATTTACCAATCTCACTGAAATCTAACCATATAGGAGAAAGGTGTTGAACTCTAAAAGGGTGAAATGTACTTCTACTAGTAGAAGATTGCCATATTGGCGAAAGATGTTGTACACTAAAGATGGTGATATTTCATATCCCCACTCCAATCTAATTATATTGAGGGAGGGTGCTGGGCACCAAAGGGGTGACATTTTCTACCCCTACTCAAATCTAAGCCTATTTGAAAAAGCTGTTGGATGCTAAAGAGGTGACATTTACTTTTTCTAGTGCAATCTAAAACTCTTTATACAAGGTCATACAAATTAAACATTTTCTATACCCAATCAAAACTCAGTAGTCACACATAATGTTTTGACTATAAAATACACTAAAATGTATTCTATGAACACATCAACAATAACCCACTAAAACCTTATATATCTATATTTAAACATTAACACATGAATAATGTTTTATTGCTATAAATACTTAATATATTTTTACATATTTGCTACCATTCCTAAAATTTAAACAAAAAAAAAAAAATTCCAAAGTTAATAATCATTTTTTAATTGGAAAAATTTGAAGCATATTTTTAATATAAACTTATGTTTTTTAATACACATCATGGACTTCACAGTACATGCCGTGCATGAACGAGCGTTGGCATTCCTTTAGCGGTACCTTTCTAAGGCCCACATATGAGCCTTTAAAACGCACTGGGCTGGGGATGCCAAAGCAGGAGCACTCACCAGGACATGCTTTTGTTTTTTAATACACATCATGGACTTCACAGTACATGCCGTGCATGAACGAGCGTTGGCATTCCTTTAGCGGTACCTTTCTAAGGCCCACATATGAGCCTTTAAAACGCACTGGGCTGGGGATGCCAAAGCAGGAGCACTCACCAGGACATGCAACTCGTGTTCCTGTGGGTCGGGGATCAGACGGGTTTGGCAGTGTGGCAGCATGGTGCTGATCTGGCGGCCCGCTGCCACACCGCGGAGCTCGTAAGAAGGCCCTAAATCATCAAATCATAAGTAACTTAACACAATTGAAAATAACATAATGATACATTACTAAAACAGTGTATGAAAACCCAAAACTAAAATTAATGAAAGCCACTACTATTAGCACACCTAAATATACAACGCAACAACAAACAACAATTTAACTACTTTCTAGACCTCCTACCAAGCCCTACGTTCCATCAAAACCCTTAATAAATCCTTAGAAAAGGACTTACCTGTTCCAAAAAACCGCAGCACCTTACAGTGACCTGCTTCGTCGACAATAGACTAAAAATAACACAAATATATTATACAATACAAGGTAGCAATGGCTGCAAAATGAAACTAGACAAAAGACTATCTCCTGATAGAAATGAATGGAAAATGATGTACAAATGTTGAAAAAAGTTTGTAAAATATGTCAGAAAAATTATTGAACAGGTAAAACATGCCAACACATGTTGTACAAAATTGTAAAGTATGAATGAATTACTAATATAACATATATAATAATATTTAATATATACTGGAATAACTTGATGTTGAAAGCATGTACATAAAACCATGTAAAAAAGTTAAATAGCAGAATAAATGGAAAAAGGAGACAATGTATGACATACAATAGTATTTATATAACTTACGTTTTTATTTAATAATCAAATAATCAAAAATCATTAGAAATGTTGTATTTATTTAAATATATAAATGTGTGTTTTTAAGTTGAAATTTATGTTTAAAAATGTGTAAAAATAGACATTAAATGAACGTTGAAAACATAAATAAAATGAGAAGAATGTGTTACATTTTTTTCTGTATAAAACATGCTATTATTGATATCAGTGCTTGCAAACATTCAACTTTTTTAAATTATATTTCTAAAACCCTAACAATACAAATGAAATAAACTATTTCCAATACATACACATAAGATAAAGGCTGTCAGACTAAAATTAAGTACTCTCACTCAAACATAAAGCATTTTTTTTATGGGCTGATATTTACTATTCCCACTCCAATCTAAGCCAATATGGGGACAGTGTTGAACACTAAAAGGTTTCATTTGCTATTCCCACTCCAAGCTATCACACTTTGGTGAGGATGTCGGACAATAAAAGGGTAACATGTACTATTCCTACACCAATAAAAACAAATGTAAGGAAGGTGCCGGACACTAAAGGGGTGACATTTACTAATCCTGCTCTAATCTATGCCAATTTTGGGAATCTGTTAGACATTACAAAGGTGTTAGTTACTCTTCCCTCTCCAATCAATCCCAATTTGAATAAGGTGTTGGACACTGAAGGGGTGGAAAATATTATTCCCACTCCAATCAAAAATAATGTGGAGGCAGTGTTGGACACTAAAAGGGTGTCATTTACTATTCCTACTCCAACCTAAACCAATTTGGTGAAGGTGTTAGACACTAAAGGCCTGATTATTAGTTTAGCAGTGCGGCTCTGGGTCCGCCCCGCCACTGCACAACCAGACCCATGGTCATGCTGCTTTTTTGATGTTTCCATGATGGTCCCCTGAAATGAGCACTGCAATGCGAAAGTCAAAAAGAGTTCCCGCAAGGCATGGACTGTAAAGTGGTGGAAGAACCGCCATGAACACCGTGGCAGAGAGGAAACTCATAATATGCTTCGCGGGACCGCGGTGGTCCGCCAAGCATATTGCGGCCTTCTCACCACCACAACACTGCCAGGGAGTCCAGGTTCCCTGGCAGGTATGGCAGGGCAATAGAAGTCCCACCGCCACCACTGCACTCCCACGAGTGTGGCTGTCCATGGACCGACAGACTCAGGCCCTAAACGGGTAACATTTCTGATCCCCACTCCAATTTATGGCAATTTGGGGAAGGTGTTGGACACTAAAGCAGTGACATTTACTATTGCTACTTCAATATAACCATACTGGGGGAAGGTGCTGGACACTAAAAGAGTGGATTTTACTATTCTCATTTCAATCTAACTATATTGGGGGAAGGCATTGGACACTAAAAGGATGGAATTTACCAATCTCACTGAAATCTAACCATATAGGAGAAAGGTGTTGAACTCTAAAAGGGTGAAATGTACTTCTACTAGTAGAAGATTGCCATATTGGCGAAAGATGTTGTACACTAAAGATGGTGATATTTCATATCCCCACTCCAATCTAATTATATTGAGGGAGGGTGCTGGGCACCAAAGGGGTGACATTTTCTACCCCTACTCCAATCTAAGCCTATTTGAAAAAGCTGTTGGATGCTAAAGAGGTGACATTTACTTTTTCTAGTGCAATCTAAAACTCTTTATACAAGGTCATACAAATTAAACATTTTCTATACCCAATCAAAACTCAGTAGTCACACATAATGTTTTGACTATAAAATACACTAAAATGTATTCTATGAACACATCAACAATAACCCACTAAAACCTTATATATCTATATTTAAACATTAACACATGAATAATGTTTTATTGCTATAAATACTTAATATATTTTTACATATTTGCTACCATTCCTAAAATTTAAACAAAAAAAAAAAAATTCCAAAGTTAATAATCATTTTTTATTTGGAAAAATTTGAAGCATATTTTTAATATAAACTTATGTTTTTTAATATTTGTATCATTTAAAAAAATCGATATAATAAGCAACTATTTTATATGTATATTAATTCATTCTAGATTAAGATTTATTAAAAAATATTAATGTTACAAAATAAATGAGAAAAATTGAGAATATGTATTTGCATATCATTAAAATATTGCACATTACATTTACTTTAAAATATGCACTTTTAAAAAATATTCTCAGCCTTATCCTTCAGAAATCCAATATCCCCAACTAAAAATAATTATAAAACCATTAGTTATTGATATTAATAGAATTAAAAGTACACATTTCAACAATTGCATGACTAATAAATTATCTTACACAAATAAAAAAAATAAACATATGAATTCAAATACACTACATTAAAGTACATACTAATTATAACTTGCAAACGATATTACATACAATGACATTTCCTAAACTGATATGTTTTATAACAATATTTAAAACAACACTTAGGGGTCGATTCCGATCCGGGTGGACAGCCCTCCGAGAGCTGTCCGTAGCCTTACCTTGTGACTGACTCGTACCGGGAGCAGGTCCGTCCGGGCGATGAAGTACGATGCGCATAACTGACACAATTCCGTCCGACACGTAGGCTGCGATTCCAGCAGCATTTCCCGTACGAGCCGTACCTCCGAACGCCGATTCGAGTCGCCCGGAAGCAGTTCCCACAGCAGTTTCCCTTCCGGACAAGTACGATGCGCAAATCCTATGCACCGGACGGATCGCCACTAGCAGCACGTCACAGCACCCAGTAGAGCTGCATATCAGGTCTGATTCACGCCACAACACGATCTACGGCTACGAGATGGACCAATTCTCAACATGTACGATACAGAGCATCGAGCAGCAAGTACGAGATGAACCAACGATGAATGCCATCGCGCAGGTCATCCCAGTTCTGTACATCTATGACCGGATCAGGAACAGACACGCACAACGCAGACGGTCAGTCAGACACCCCCACAAATTAACGTCACGAACACGTGAAATGCTACACACACAAGGGGGGTGAAATCCCTTCCACCAGCAACAGCAAAACCACAGGGGTAGCATGGTCCCCACTACCAGCAGTCTCCACACCTGGGGGAGTGCCCATCACCACTTCCCTACCCACTCATAGGGGGCTGTATGTCCTGCACCACTACCCACAACTCATAGGGGGATTATGCCCTGCACCACTACCCTCCCCACTCATAGGGGGCTGTATGCCCTGCACCACTCACCTCTCCACTCATAGGGGGCTGTATGTCCTGCACCACTACCTACAACTCATAGGACCACTCCCCTCCCCACTCATAGGGGCTGTATGTCTTGCACCACTACCCTCCCCACTCATATAGGGCTGTATGCCCTGCACCACTACCCTTCCCACTCATAGGGGGCTGGATGTCCTGCACCAATCCCCTCCCCACTCATAGGGGGCTGGATGTCCTGCACCACTACCCACAACTCATAGGGGGATTATGCCCTGCACCACTCCCATCCCCACTCATAGGGGGCTGTATGCCCTGCACCACTACCCTCCCCACTCATAGGGGGCTGGATGTCCTGCGCCACTCCCCTCCCCACTCATAGGGGGCTGTATGTCCTGCACCACTACCCACAACTCATAGGGGGCTGTATGTCCTGCACCACTCCCCTCCCCACTTATAGAGGACTGTATGTCCTACACCACTCCCCTCCCCACTCATAGGGGCTGTATGCCCTGCACCACTCCCCTCCCCACTCATAGGGGGCTGTATGTCCTGCACCACTACCCTCCCCACTCATAGGGGGCTGTATGCCCTGTACCACTCCCCTCCTCACTCATAGGGGGCTGTATGACCTGCACCACTACCCACAACTCATAGGGGGCTGGATGTCCTGCACCACTCCCCTCCCCACTCATAGGGGTCTGTATATCATGCACAACTACCCACAACTCATGGGGGCTGGATGTCCTGCACCACTACCCTCCCCACTCACAGGTTGACCAAGCAAACCATCCCCTTAACATCTTGGCAAGATCATATGTTTGTGTGTGCAAAATGGCCACAACCCAGATCCCGACAGTGAACATACAATGTGACTCACATCACATGTCTGCCCAAAAGGTTGTTGTGGGGTTACAAAAACACGATTTCTAGGATCATTGTGGTAATGGGGTCTAAACCCCACATCACTACAGTCAGCAAAACGTGAGTGTGGGGTCCAAAAAACCAGCATTGTCAGATCATTGTAGTAATGGGGTACAAAACCCTCATCACTACAGTGACCAAAAGGTGAGTGTGGACATAACAAGAGCAGCATCACCAGACCAGCATTTGTGACTACTGCACCCAACACCACAACCAATGTAGTGGCAATGTGGTTGTTTTGTCACTTACAAACATAGATATGAGAGGCAAAGAAGGCTGTGTATCACAAGAACTTCCTCTGCCATGTGCATACAAGCATTGGCCATGACCCCTGACAATGCCAACAGTGTACAATTAGACTATGTGAAAAGTGAGCATCATGATGCATACACACATATCTCTACAAACGGACACACAAACTGCGGAATCCTGTGGAGACTGTCGATGTTAGGTGACAAAGTCACATACCATGGCAGCAATGGGACATACCAAACATGATTAATGTTCAGGATGATGACCTACAAGACGCATGGACACTAGGGAAAATCTCACAAACAACATCCCCCAATGGAACGCTAAAGCCACACCAGTGCAGAGGGGCAGATGCACAAACACAGACAGGCAGCCACACACTGCATTTCATACACAAAACGTGTGTGTGTCACAGTGTCCCCAGGCTAGTGCACAACGCATGATGTGGGCTGAACTACAATGACACACATGTGTTCACAGTGCCATACAAAAGTAAGTCTTTGACTGGGCACACCTTTGGGGGGCAAGCAGGCATTGTCAGGTAAGCGGGATCACAAAGGATTCATGTGACACAAGGTGGGTGGAACAGCAACCAACACAGCAAGAGACAGACCCAGCACAGCACTACCCTCTAGTACCCTAATTTGTGGTTACATTAGCCTGTACACCAATCCCACTGTTATGATAAAGCTAGGTTTTCCCCATACTGCGTAGCACAGTCAGATGTACGTCATGGGTCATGTGTCCGGGACCACAAACTCACATCACACCTCCATAAACACAAATCACTGGCCATGGCCTGCAAACAATGGGCAAAACATATTTATGGGCCTAGACATGAAACAACTCCCATTTTGCCACCATCAACACCACACACCTTGATCTGCAACAATGTGCATCAGCTAGGCACACAGGGACTGGTGATATTGCTCATGCACACATGACAATCCCACGGGTGGTGGGGGGATCCAAGGTACCCACAAATCCTCACACATGGGCTGACAACAACACCTGTGAAGGTCTGCCACACTGCACAGCATGCGGCACATCTGCATTAAGTGAAAACAACACAATTCATTCAGAACCCTGCCACACACCTACACCAATGTTGAACCAAAGGAGAGCCACAACGCACAAATGTCGACACATTCCAACATAGCAGCAATGACCCTGATGATAGGGAGTAGTCACACACACACACACACACAAACACTCACACACACACACACACACATGAGCTTGTCAATGACAGATACCACTTAGGGAAAACAACATGATGTTGGTAACGCATAAGTGCCAAGGGTAATCCAGAATGTGTCCCACTTGCGTGGGACAACATCCCTGGAATTTACTACTGAAACAGCCAGGGATGACAGCCTAATTACCAGTAGTTTGTCATGCACCTACATCCCAGAAAAGGCAGGACAAAGAAGTTGAATGAACATGCCAAGTCAGCAAGTCCACAAAACAGGTACATCTGTCTTGAACACAGGCTGCATCCAAAAACGTGAAGTGAACACACACAGACATGCTCACACAACACATACCATGTGCCCAGGCAATGTCATGGAATGACACAATGCCATGAGGGGACTGCACTCCTGGGGAAGTAAGCTGTGCCAAATTTTGTCTGTGCAGGCTTCTGTCATGCCAGCACAACACTTGCCCAGTGATCCAACTATTACAACTCAAGAAAAGCTATGATCACAGGAGCCTGAGTACAGGAGTCCTCCCTCAGTCATCTGCACATATGCAATACACATGTAAACCAAGTTGGACTGATGACACAGATGACTTGTGTAACATGGATGCACAAACATGCCTGTCCAGTGGAGATTGTCCAAGTCAGGGAATCTTTCCATGTGCCCAAATGTAAGCACAACCTATGTGCAACAGTATATGCTAAAGATGCAAAGTATCAACCCCAAAGAGAAAATCCGGCCCAAAACATGTAGCCAACATCACACCCTGAAATTGCAGCTGAGGATGTCATAGATACATATCTGAAAAGTACACAGATTTCATGGACCACATGGAGTACATCCCCTCAAAAAATCATTCTGTTATACCTTTGTAACACCTGTACAGCAACAAGTCCATGACACTCATCATCAACATCATGTACATTTGATGCAACAACACTGGATAACAATAATTGACTTTATTGGGGTCATAACTCTTTGAAACCGTTTAGACCACAATGTCAAAAGGCCAATGGCCAGTCCATTTCTTGAGTCCTCACAGAGTGAGATGTGACAAGTCATCAACTATTGCTTGCCTGAACTGCTACGGGCAGGGGACATCTCCCCTTGGAGGGGCATAAACAGGGGCAGGCCAGGCACCGCAGTAAAAGGATCAGGTTACAGCAGAATGGGGGTGGGGAGGGCGGGTGGGTGCAGGAGTGCCACTGGCAACTGCAGCGGAGGTGTCGGACACAGTGGGCGCCATCACCACGGCAATGGGGTGTGTGCTGACACTAATGCAGGGCCTAAGTCAGACGGGTTGTTACTGGCACCACTGCAGTGCGCAGGTCAGATGGTTGGGATGGGGCCTCCACTGCAGTGCAAAACTCCATGGGAGTGTCATGGGGCTCAGGTGAGGTTGGCAGGACAGAGGGGGACACCCTCCCCCTGCCATCAGTGGCAGGGGGAGGGTGTCCATGTGGCAGGGTAACTCCCCCCTGTGCGTGGTGACTTCCTCTTCCCCTTGTGTGTCTGAGCAGATGGATCAGTGGGGAAGAGGCCAAGGTCACAGAAAAAGAGGTGTTTGGAAGGGTGGTTGCAGGTGAGGCAGGGGAAGTGCTTTTGGAGGGAGAGGCATCTGAGGTCTTTGGAGTGCTCGTGGATGCCTGTTTGTGCGTCTGTCACCCATCCCCTGTGTGTGTGTGCCATCAGTCCCTGGAGTGTGCGTGCCTGTGGATTTTGATTTTGACTTGCATGATTGTGTGCTGCCTGGGTCTGTTGTGGTGCGCGCCGGTGCTGGTGTGTGTGTGTGCGTTGGACAGGTAAGAT
The DNA here is from genome assembly GCF_964204655.1 of Triturus cristatus. Taxonomy (NCBI): domain Eukaryota; kingdom Metazoa; phylum Chordata; class Amphibia; order Caudata; family Salamandridae; genus Triturus; species Triturus cristatus. The sequence goes on from NC_140583.1 coordinate 476,207,876, forward strand.
AGTGGGGACTGTGGGTATGGCAGAGGTAGGAGGGGTGAGGGACTGTTGGAGGCGGGACACTGCAGCCATCTGTGTGGAGGCAAGGGCAGACAGGTTGGATGAGATGCGCTCCATGAAGGACACCAGTTGAGTCAACAGAGTGGTGTGGGAATGGAGGACACTCAGCATCACTGTCTGCCCTACATGGAACTGCTTCAGTAAGTCCACAGACTCCACACTGAGGGCAGTAAGGGAGACAGGGGCAGGGGGTGCAGTGCCTGGACCAAAGGAGACATGTTCCCTAACACAGGGGCCTCCACGGACATCTGGGATGGCAGCAGATGGGAGAGTGGAGATGGTGGTGGTGGCAGGGACAGACTTGCTAGGTGTTGTCTGGTGTCTGCTGACACCTGTGTCCACAAGGGAGTCCTCACTGGAGATGCTGTGTTCCTCAGCAGAGGTGTTTGTAGCTGAGGTCTCCTCTGTGTGGCTCCCCTCACCCTCTGTGCCACTGGGTCCCTCAAAATCCTCTGAAGCTTACCCAGTCTGGCTCTGCGGCTCCTCTTGGTCCATGGAGCTGTCTCCTCCAGTAGCCTTGGATGGATCTGCAATCAATCAGGATAAACAGATCCACATCAGTCACCTGTTTCACCTGACACATCACAGTCAGTACAGCACATCACAGAGTACGCCTTGGCATCAAGTGCCAGATATTTCAAAAAGTGGAGACATTTTTGGAAATGACACCTGTCAGTCTGCCAGTCAACCATGCCCCTCATATCCTGCCCCTCCATGGACCCATCAGCCTGGGACATGTTGTATGCCACTCCTCATACGTGTGCACAAGCACGACATAGACATATCTCAGAACTGCAGGACTCGTAATTTAAATCTGCCAGGACTAACACATGCCATCTCCTGCCACTGACTCAGTACATGTGTCATGAGAAGGGATGTCCAAAATCATTGTCAGCAAAATGGATATGCTTCACTCACAAGACACCATGATGTGCAGATGTCTTAATGGTCAATGCCACAATAGAGTGCATGCTGTACAACTGACATCACTGCAGGATACTCATCAGCAAGTGGGATACCATGCTACGGCCCAGTATGGCTAAGCAGCCAGCACTGGCTTCAGTCTCAGGGGCAGTGCATCCAAAATTAAACACTCTGAACTGTGTCACAACCATTAACATGTATGATAATTTAAGCCCTGCAGATGTCTAGTGCACAGGTACACCCAATGCTAACCACATCTTCAGGCATCTGATGATGACACGTAATACCAATGCAACAGATGACTGACTGCAAGCACCAATCTGTAAGCATGATGACATCACAGCATGATGAGAATGAATTGAGACTGCCTGCACTGTGATGTAACAATACAACATTATGCACAGTCAAGTGATTCCACACCTATGCATGAACCCATTGTGATGATCCATTGGCCACACCCAAGCTAGCTGCACAAACCAAAATGACCAGCACCACAGGAGTCTAAGAGGCTAGGCCACATCACAATGACACCGAGGCAGACACCATATAGCACACTTTACAATGCACTAATGTTACGCTGACACACAGGAGTAGAAGAACCGAGTGTACTTCATATCCGGAGTAGGCATACCTGTCCAGGAACATGTGCAACATGGGATTACCATGGACACCAGGCATGTGTGAAACACATAATGTACATTTTTCTGATGCCCATAAATTGTCGTTGCTGCTCATGGCTGTGTGTCATATACCCCTGGCACATATGGTGTGCCAAAACATCAGTTGGAACACACATTAATTGCCCACACAGAGTACATATCTTTTTTTCTGGCAATGTGCAGACACATGGAAATCATGTGCCTCACTCATGAAGACAAAACAATGCACCGGTCGCCGATGCTGTTCGCAACGGTAAGTTTATACAACAGCAGGGACACACAACCCAAGTTACACAAGTCACAGACTGAAAGGGGCACACCTGTGTATCGGATGAGGATGGGACATGATCTAGTTTTGCCACATGACTCCTGTACAAGCAGACAGGAGATTTGTGGAAGTGTAATCAGGATGTGGGAGTGCAAAGAGCTTTTGAGACATTGGACACAGAGAATGCATGCACTTACCCCCTCCTTGCTGCTGTCTGGCCTTTAACTGCCCATTCAGGTCCGGGAAGACCACCACCAGAATCCTGAGCATGTGGGGGCTTAGCGTCCACTGCCTGCCCCTTCTGCGAGGAGGCGACAGCTTCAGCTGGAATCTGGCAATCCTCCGGGTCCAGCCACGAACGTCCTGCCACCTCTTCTGGCAGTTGCGGATGTGGCATCTTTGGCCCCCTACAGAACGAACAGCCCGGGCAATGGTCAGCCAGATCTCCTGCTTCTGGTGGGCATCAACCTGTGAGGATGAAAAGAGTAGAAAAAGTCCTTTACCACGCATGCCACATGTTTGTGCATCACACAGTTGGATATACATGTCTTCCTCGCAAGGGTATATGATGGACACATGTAGTGCAGATAATATATTGACAGTTGTCCAACAGGGAAACATAGCCTGAATATTACAACCATGTGAAAATGCACTTTTCATGCACAGTACCTGTCCACTACAGGGACCTACACACCCTATAAACTACTCAGTGAGCATGCTAGACACTGTTGAACACAATTTCATTGGTGCCAGTCCAACAACATACATAATGAATAGGGGATGTGGAGTGCACTCTCACCTGCTCCCTTGGTGTCCCATACAGATTGCTGTACTGTGGAAGGAGGCTGACCAGCAGGGCCTTGTTCTCCTCCTCTGTGAAGGCTGGGGCTCTCTCCATAGTACAAGTCATTCTTGGAGCCAGAGGATGCAGAGACAGCAGCAGTGGTAGCAGAGATGTCAATCTTGATCATGTAGTGCAGGAAAGTGAGCTCACAGGTGAACAGACAGACATATCTGTGCTGCAGAGGCAGATTCAGTCCCATGTGTCAAAAGCGATAGGTCCAACACGTTTGCATCCTATGAATCTGGCCAGTCCATCGCATTGCACGCCTCGTGCATGCCTTCCGCATCATTTGAAATATTCAAAAGCATTGCAATGGCCAGTCTGAAACATGTTGCAGGCAGCCAATGGATTTTCAAGAAACCGATTCGTACCAGGCTCAAATCCACGTCTGTTCCTATTGAAGACATTGTGCAAGGCGTGCGTGCCAGGCGTGCGTGCGGGTCCGTCCACCCGCGTCAGTCCACATTGAAGACATTGTGCAAGGCGTGCGTGCAAGGCGTGCGTGCAGCTCCGTCCACCCGCGTCAGTCCACATTGAAGACATTGTGCAAGGCGTGCGTGAGGCTCCATCCACCCGCGTCAGTTCCCATTGAAGACATTGTGCAAGGCATGCGTGCAAGTCGTGCGTGTGATGCTCATCCACAGTATGTGTGCATTTCCATGCAGAAATTACTCAGATTTAATGTGCTCAATGTTAAACGTTCACAACATCCTTGTCTATTGTCAATGTGAGTTAATGTTGTGTCTGTGTGTCACAGACATCCATGTGTGAGCTGGCATGAAATCAGGGGGCACTTCATGTGCGTGTCATGTGTTCGTTGTGTTGTGCATATGGGACGCCACATCATCATTGTGTCCATGTTGCAACACAAGGTCCATGTGTGTTTGTCAGGAATTTGTGATGTGGGGTAGACATCGGTCCTCACTAGTCACTGTGGTGTGTGTCTGGTATGTGACACTCGTACTGATGTACTGTGACGGAGCCCATTAATTGCTCACAGCACAACAGGGACCTTGTTGTGTGGCCCTGTAGAGCTGAGATGCCAGATGATGGGCATGTATCTGATATGTGTCTCCATATCCAACAGCACACACATCATGCTCTTGTGTCCTGTAATGTGGTATCATGTGCTATTTGTCATGTACACTGGCACATAGATGGGGGAATGACAAATCGTCTTTGCTCTTCTATGTACTGCAGGAGACCAAATGTCCACAGACCATTCCCGGACCTGAAACCATGGTTGAACGTGACTGCATGCGACGGTACCGCTTCACCAGGCCAATGATCGAAGAATTGGCGGAGCAGATGACCCCACATCTGCAACCTTGCCGGACATACCCTACAGCGCTGACCCCCAAGGTGAAGGTGATGGCAGCCCTACACTTTTTTGCCTCCGGTACTTTCCAGCACACTGTTGCTACTGCTGGTGGGATGTCACAGACTATGTTCAGCCATGTGCTTCGGGATGTGTTGGAGGCAATGTTGCATTTCCTCGACCAGTACATCCATTTCCCCAAAGCACAACAACTAGCTGACGGTCAAGGGGGACTTCTATGCCCTGGGCAGGATGCCACATGTCATTGGCTCCATCGATGGGACACATGTGGCTCTGGTACCACCGCAGGCACATGAGCAAATGTACCGAAACAGGAAGCATTTCCACTCTATAAATGCTCTTGTGGTTTGTTTGGCAGACATGACCATTTCCCATGTGTGTGCAAGGTTCCTGCGCTCAGCGCATGACACCTACATAATGAGGAGTAGTCGCATCCCAACGATGATGGCACAGATGCAGTACCAGCATTCCTGGCTTGTTGGTGTGTACTGACTGCTTAGCATTGTGTGTTTGCTAAAGTTGATTTGCACCCTATTTTCACGCTCAACTAATGTGCAATTGTCTCTCTGTAGGTGACTCCGGATACCCCATCATGCAGTGGTTGCTGCCACCCCTCAGGAACCCTGTGACACCAGCGGAGATGCGCTACAATGAGGCACATGGTCGGACTAGGAGAGTGGTTGAACGGACATTTGGCCTCCTGAAAAGCAGATTCCGCTGCCTGGACAAGACAGGAGGGGCCCTCCCATATGCACCTGCAAAGGTGAGCAGGATCATCATTGTGTGCTGCATGCTACACAATCTGGCAGCGCAGGAGTGGTTTCCTCTCATCCAGGATGACAATAACCAACCTCCACCAGCCGTGGAGGATCCTGGCCTGGGGCATGATGCCAGTGATGATGAGGGTGATGGTGATGTTCGGAGCATGCTGATCCAGAACTTCTCATGAATGTCAGTATACAGGTATGTGTTGTCAAAGTATTGTGTCGGCAAGACCTATGTTGGTGGTGCACTGGTGCTGATTGAGTGTGGCTGTATGCTACTTGTCAGGATGCTTGCTGTGATGTGTCCTTTCTGGTAGTCTGTACTACCAAACAGTGTTTACCTGATTGTTAGGATGTGTCTGGGTATTTAGTGTTTTGTTTTGGACATGTATATTGTTGTTGTTTGCAGTAAATCTGTGTGTTTGATTGTGTTTTCAGTCTCTCCTTCACAGGGTACTTTGGATGCTGTGTGGTGCGGTCTGAACCCCAAGACACAGATCCTTGTTCCAGAGTGCAAGTACTCGTTGTCCCAACCAATGATGTGCCACACACCCCTGGACTTTCATAGTTCACCACATGTTTAATTTTCTGCTCACTGTCATGTGAGGTTAACGTGCATCAGTTGTGGAATTCTCACAATGTGAATATTTAATTAACCTGCCCTTCACTTTGTGATGTGCTCCGTGTGTGTCCACACATCCAACAGTAATTTGCATCCTGTACCTCAAGGCTGCTTGCCAATGACCCAGGATGGGTGTTGTGTGTGTGCCTTCCACTGTATTTCCTGTTGACATCAGTGTTGACATTGGTGAGTATGTGTTGTGTTGTCCTAGCGGTGTGTCTCCCTCATATGTGTCACATTCACATGACTCACATAACGGTGTTTGCATTGCTGTATTAGTTTGCATGCACAGTGTTCCTTAGCAGCTCATCATCATGGCACAAAGCAAGTAGGAATCACGACAGAGGCAAGTATTGTGTGATTGTGAATTTATTTCCAAACATGTGCAAGGATGGTGAACGCAATTTTCAGTGCTGTACAATGTGATGGTAATCCAAAGTTCACAGGTGAGTTGGTAGTCTTGGACGACGCTACGGTGGAGTTCCACACCTCCACGTAGCACCTGAGAGCCCCGCTGTCGCCCCTCCCCCCTCCGTGAGCTCGTGGTTGATGGCGGCTGCCCCGCGTTCGCTGCTCTGCGCTCTGTGCCGCGAGTATGCTGTTCTCTTCTCGCCTTGGTATAGCGCCTCTTTTGGAGTCCGATCGTCGAGATTAGCAGCGGAACAGCAGCGGGAAACCGGTACCGGTACTGGGACAGCAATACAGCAATACCGGGACAGCGATATCTGATCGGGGGAAGCTGTCTGACTGTTTGACTGTTTGCACCACCTGAAGCACTTGAATTATCCGGAGGAGATGTGAACCACAGCAGTGCTATATGCTCACAGTTTTCAGCACGGTGAGCTGTCTTCATTAATTAACGACGAGGTCCACATTGTTGGGCGCTAAGCTACTGTTGCAGTAATTTCTCATTACTTCAGTATAAGACTTCTGCTGTCTCCGCTGCTGCGGCCAGTCCTTGGCTATATTGTATCTTTTGGAAAGACTGGTGTAACGCCAGTAATAGCAGTTAAAGTGCGTGAGCCATGCAAAATCTCAAGCTCCAGCTTGCAGCAGTAATCCAATTGGCTGACTATTGATTGACTATTGACTCTTTATACAGTTGCACAGACAGAGGTGTTAGTCCACGCTGCTAGAGTTGTCTGCCCCGCTGCTGCACTTCTATATTTGGTACTGCAGCCGCTGTGTGGGCTAGATTCTCAGTCTTCAGTATTTTTTTTTTGATGGGCTGAATTTCACCTCTAATACAACTGTCGTACTGCTGCTATCACCGCTGCTATCGCTGGTACTCATATTCACTGGTGTAAAGTTATTTCACAATCACCAGTCTTAATAATGGGTAAGCAATTGACGGCGAAGGCCAAGGCCAAAATACGACGCCAGCAATTAAAAGAGAATTCCGTAAGAGCCAAGCGGGCTGGGTCAGCCGCGGAGAGAGAAATCTCCTCTCTTGAAAATTCTGAGAGCTCTGGAGAAGGTGAGGATGGTCTCTCAGGCGGCAGCCCGACCCAGGTTATTCCTCCGAGTCCTTGCAAATCTACTGTTAGTGCGGCAAAGGAGATAATTGAGTCACCAGTGGGGGGAATAGCCGTGGTTCCACTAGGTTCAGAAGCTAAATTACCTGAGATAAATCAGAACCTTAATCCTGCGGACTCACTCGATTCACAGTCATCATCTAAAGAGGCCACACCACTCTATGCTTCTAAGGCTTCCAAGGCTTCTAAACAATTCCCGTTGTTTGAGCGAAAAGCAGCAAGATACGACCTTAATAATACAGTTGGTGCCGGGGCAGTATCTTCAGGTGTTCCAACTTCCTTAAACCTCTCTTCTTCAACAGTTATCCCTCCCATTGAAAGTCTTGTTTCAGCGGCCGGTTCCAGTACCTCTTCTATTATTCCTAGTGAGGTGACTTTGTCTCAGAGTCCGATTATGGGAATGGATACTGAAACTGTTGGGGACTTTCAGATCTCAGTTAAGGATATGCTGAATTTAATCCTGCAAGAAATTAGAGAGATGAAGCAAATGCAACAGATGGAAACGGAGGCGATCTGTAAGCGTCTGGACAAAATTGAAGATTCTATGGCTTCATTTTCTAATCGTCTGCAAGAGTCTGAGACTAGAATTTCTAGGGTGGAGGATAATCTTATCACTGCACAAAAAGAGATCATCACTGGTTCTAAATTATCAAAGGCCTTCGAATCCAAACTGGATGAGTTAGAGAATTATAATAGAAGGTCAAACCTTCGAATAGTAGGTGTACCCGAAAATATCGAGGGATCGGACATGACAAAATGGATTACTTCCTTTTTCTCTCAAGAGGTCATCCCTGAGTTTAAGGGAGATTTAACAATTACCAGGGCGCATCGAGTACCAGCTCGCCCATTCCCTAATTCTCCGTTTCCTCGGACTATCATTGTTAACTTTGCTGATGTTCGGGTTAAAGAAATAATCCTATCTCAGGCCTTTAAGCAAAGACAATTTCAGGTAAATCCCACTACTAAGTGTCGGATTTTTTCCGATATGTCGGCTGCTGCTGCCAGACGGAGAAAGGACTTTGTTAAGATTCTTCAGTTGTTTAAGGATAAAGGAGCTCAAGCATCGATTGCACAGCAATCAAAGTTAAAAGTTTTGATCAAGGGCAAATTTTATTTGTTTACAGATGTTGATGAGGCTCGGGAGATGCTTGACAAGTTGGCTTAAGGTTAGGCTAGGTTGGAATATGGCTTGATTTGTTTAGATGGGTATTCGCATATTTTAGTTAGGGGGTGGGGGGTGCAGGTGGGAACTCGGGGGTCATGGGATTCAGGGCGCACTTCCAAGGCGCTCTTATGAGAGGGGTTGGTGCCATGTGGCCAGCGTGGGAGGGAGACATAGAGGCAGTACAGGGCCACGGGACCAGGGTTAGGGGGGGGAGCACTTGGGTAGAGGGAAGCGCACTTGGGTGGAGAGGGAAGCAGGGTAAAAATGGAAAAAATGAAATTCTTGTGGTTCCTTATGCAAAATTTTGTTGGCAAGAAGTATTTCTTAACAATTAATGTCCATTGGAGGGGTTAGAGTTGTTTCTTTCAATGTTAATGGGTTGAATAATAAAAAAAAAATGCGTACTATTGAGCTCTGGATTAAAACAGAGCGCCCAGCAGTTGTGATGCTGCAAGAAACTCATATTTCTGTGGAGAAAATTAATTCCTTTTCAATGTTTAAAAATTGGTCCTTATATCGTGGGTTTTCATGTGCTCAACAATCTCAAAGGGGAGTTGCGCTTTTTATTAATCGTAACTTAGATGCAGAAATTATTCAGTTTGAAGATGGAGGAGCTGGGCGGTGGTGCTGGGCTACTTGTGTAATTAAAAATAGGAATAGGCCAATTACCTTTGTTAGTTATTATGCCCCTGTGGACGATAGTGCCGCCATTTATGAGGAGTTATTCCAATCATTACTATTGGTCAGAGGAGATATAGTTATAGGCGGGGATTTTAATATCCTCATCGATATAAAACTTGATTCCACGGGTATTTCGAAGAAACAATCTAAACCAAAGTCATTGAGGTCTGTTATGAAGTACTCCGCATTACTTGATCTGTGTGACCCATGGCGACTGAAATTTCCTCATAAACAAGAATTTAGTTACTGGTCGGGAAGACATAGATCCTCCTCTCGTATTGATTTCTTTTTGGCCTCCAATTTATTAGAATTTTCATATCAGAAATTTTTGCATAATGGCTTTTCAGACCACGCAATGTTGGTTATTGAGTTTACAGTGGGGGAAGAAATTAAGTCCCCTAAGAGATGGATATTTAATAAAATGTACCTACAAGATAGCAACTGGGTATCCTTTTTAAAATCCGAAGTTGCTGACTTTATTGCTCGTAATTCACACACGGCCCCATTACATATTATTTGGGACTCACTAAAAGCCTTTGTTCGTGGTATTATTATCGCCAAAGATGCAGAAGAATGGCGTACTATTAAACAGACTAGGACCTTACTCTATCAAAGAATCTGTTCTCTGACTCAGCTTCGACAATCAAATTTCTCTAGTCTTGCGCAAAAAAAATTAAACGAGGCCAAACGTGAATTAAGTACGCTTTTTGCTACACAGAGTGAACAGCAATTCCTTATACAATCTCAAAGGAGTTATGAGGAGAGTAATTTTTCTGGCAAACTCCTTGCTTGGCAGGCTAAGGAGCAAGCCGCTGCAAATTCAATTCGTACTTTGAGATCTCCTACCACTCTGTTAGACACATCACAGCTTGATCTGATTGGTACTATAATGCTTTCTCACTATAAACAGATATATAGTGATCATCAGGAAATAGACCATTCTAGGCTTTTAAAATTCTTAGCAAGATATGATATGCCTTCTTTATCTCAGGCAGATAGTGGAGCAATGATGAGTTTATTTTCAAAGTCAGAGCTGGAATTAGTGGTCAAGAACCTCCCAATCGGTAAGGCCTGCGGCCCAGATGGCCTCCCCGCTGAATTTTTTAAGGTTTTCTTCTGCGCCTTTTCGGATTTGCTACTACAATTAGTTAATTATATGTTAATGGGTGGGCAAGTTCCAGACTCTTTTGGGGAGGGCACAGTTGTGAGTTTTCCAAAAAAAGGCAAAGATCCCAAAGATCCCAATTCATATAGGCCCATTACATTACTTAACACGGATTATAAGATCCTTACCAAATTATTATCAATACGTTTCAATCATATTGCTAAGGATCTTATTCACCCGGATCAGAACGGCTTTGTGGCAGGTCGACAATTAGCCACAAATACACATTTTCTCGTTGAGGCTTTAGATTATTTTCAGACCAATAAAATTTCCGCTTTAATTTTATTATTAGACGCAGAAAAAGCTTTTGACTTAGTGGTATGGACAACCTTATTTGTTATTTTAAATCACTTTGGAATTCCTCCACAGATTATTAGCTTAATTAAAAATGTGTACACGGGTGCCAAAGCAAATATAATCATTAACTCAGTCATGGTCGGTAAAGTATCGGTTCAGCGGGGCACCAGGCAAGGTTGCCCCTTGTCCCCTATTCTTTTTGCTTTTTTTATTGAACCATTAGCCATAGCCATCAGGGAATCCGAAAATATCTCTCCTCCTATTTCCTCTATGGCTAAAATCAAACTATATGCCGACGATATTTTATTACTGATTAAGTCGGATATTCAATCTCAAACTGCCGTTCTTCAACTTTTTGAGGAATTCGAACATCTGGGTGGTTATCGCATTAATAAAAATAAAACTGAAATACTAGTCTGTGGGGGGGGTGAGGTTGAGCTACATACTGATTTATCCGGCTGTATTAATCCTAGACCGAAGAGGTATCTAGGAATTATGTACTCGGTTTTTGTCTCCGAGTTAGTTATGTTAAACTTTGATCCTCTTCTACGCAAGGTTCAATCTTTATTTAATAGATGGGAATCGTTGCCATTTTCCATCCTAGGGCGAGTGGCACTTATTAAAATGTCTATTCTGCCGCTATTTAACTTTTTATTTTCTGCCATTCCTTGCTTTTTGCCCAGTAGCTTCTTTTCAAAAGTACAATCACTATTCACAGGGTTCATATGGGCAAAAAAAAGTCCCAGGATCGCAATGCGGATCCTCTACGCCGATACAGAGTTGGGAGGTTTAGCGGTACCCAATATTAAAGATTACTATAGCGCATATTTTGCCCAATATTTAGAGCGGTTTAAATCCGGAATGCAGACCCCAACTGTGTTTATTAATTTCTTTATTAATAGAATTTGTCATGAGGTTCAGATTCCTTTTCCGTTACATATTCCTAAATTACCAAAACTTACTCGTTATAAGACGATGCTCTGGTTTTTTAAGCGTCAGGATGTCTTTTTTAAAAGATATTCTCTCCCGCAATTTAATCTTAGAACTCCCTTAAGGAATGCTCTTTTTTATTTAGGAATAAAAATTGGAGTTGATACTGTATTACAATGGGCACTTTTGGGATTTCACTCTTTGTCAGATTTTTTGAGGGAAGGGACATGGTTGTTACCTGGAGAGATGCAGCTTCTAATTCCTGGGAACTTTATGTTACTTGGTTCATATGCTTTTATTTTTAAAACGTTGGTACAAGTGGAGCCAGTCAGCATTGGTTCCTCTAATCAACTATGGGACGATTTGTTCACGATTTGTAGGACGAGGAAGCCAGGGGTATGGAAACGTGTTCTTGCTGAATATACTGTGGATGATCTTAGTCAAAAAGCAATGAAAAAATGGCAAGAACAGGAGAATCATGTACTCACTATTAATACTTGGAAAATGATAAATAAGCTGAATTTCAGTGTTCTTCGAGGATCTAATTGGAGAAGAATGCTGTTTTTCAGTAAATGGCTCCTGTACCGTACCCCAGCTGCCATTGCTAAAATGTTTCCCAATACTACGGCCACCTGTTTTAGATGCCAGCAATATACTCCCGCAAACTGGTCCCACACTATAGCTAACTGTGTTAAAATAATCCCGTTTTGGAATGAGATATTCGAATATATGCAAAAGTATTGTGGGATTCGGATTACTTATAATGTTAATCTTATATTGTATGGCTACGATTCCGATCTTGGTTTGACAGAACAGTGGGTTAAATTATTATTTATTGCAATGGCAGTTGCAAGGTCATTAATCCTGCAGAACTGGAAGTCAATTCATGTCCCTCTCTTTACTGCTTGGTTGCAAAAAATTAGGAATGTTAGAAAATCTGAAATGCGATATGCACAGCGAATAGGTGGGATTACGAAGTTTGATAGAATTTGGAATCTTTACTTTGTGTAATGGTTGATTTCCGTACTGTGTAAATTATTTTTTCATGTAATTCTGTATTGTTTTTCCTTCTGCTTGCCAATTTATATTCTTTTTTTTTTGTGTGTGCTAATATATGGTTGTATCAATTGTATTTCTGACACAAGATTTTCAATAAAAAAAAAAAAAAAAAAAAAAAAAAAAAGAGTTGGTAGTCTTGGTAGTTGAAATGTCCAGAGTGGAATACACAGCCATTTGGTGCATTGTCACAACATTGACCCTCCATGTCAAGTGGGTGATTTGGATGTAGGTCGACAAGGTCAACTGGTTTGCACACAAAGGACGTTAACAGGAGCAGGTGTTGGGTGCCTGGGGGATATGCATGGCCATCAGCGTCTCAATTGCCCTTCTTCGGACGACCCCTCTTCTTTCTCAGTGGACCCTCATGTGCAGGCTGCTGCGATGCCGAGGACTCTCCGCCAGAGTCCTCCTCCCTCCCTGTGGCTGTTGCAGATGTTGTGGCAACAGATGTTGTGGGCACACAGGGAGGTGTGGTCAGGTTGGTGCTGATCTGGCGGAGGCATGTCAGTATGTCCCTATGCATCGCTGTTATTTCATCCAATTTGTCCCACTTGGACTCCACCCGGGCCATGTGGGAGTCCAAGCGGGCATGATGGGCAGCCTGTTGTTCTTTGAGTTCCTTGAGGATCCCCACGACCTGTCCAAACCCTCCGGTGCTTTCCTGGTACGCATCTATGATGCGTTCCAGGTGTGGCTCATCATGCAGTCCAGCCCCCTCGGCAGGCCGTGTCCTCTGCCTGCCCACCCTCCCACCACCCAACCCACACGGGCAGGACCTGCCATGGCCGGCCTAGCCGACACTGGGCACCCTTTAGTGTTTGCGCCAGTGGTGTTGTCCCTTGCTTCCGGGGGCTCTGTGTACCTGTTCCGTTGTTGTTCTGGGGCCTGGGCCTGTCCGTGTCGGCATGGGGACTCTGTCTGGTGTGGCAGGAGTGGTTGAGGGGGTGCTGATGTTACTGCTGCTGGGGCTGCACGATGGCTCACGCCGCAGGTGCCAGGTTGGTCAAGGTCATCGTCCAAAGAGGACGGAGAATGATCCATGCCGGGGAGCTCAGGGTCCGCCAGAGTCTGGGACTGTTCCTCAGGATGTGCTGTGTCCCCAGCATCCCCTGTGTTTGGAGGAGACACACAATGTATGTTATGTTTCTATAGCCCTCAATGTTTCACACACATGACATTTGACACTGAACATCATTATAAGAGTCTGTACATTGCATTATCCTAAGTTGTGATAGACAGAGGTTGATATTGTTGGAGCACTTTGTAATGGCAACCTGGAGCATTTTGATGTGCACGTCAAGCTGTGAGCATGACCAGCTCATGTATTGATCAATTGTCTGTAGATGCCCGTTGCCACTCAGGTTCCATCACATGCCTGACACTGCTGTATTATCCCTGTCCACATTTGTGCTTTAACAATGACATACGTACAATTATACTTGGGGTATGTTGCGAGCTTGGGGCATGTGTTGTGTGATTCTTTTCTTTCCTCTGTGCGTCACATTGGTGTGTTTGTGCAACATGGTTGCAGTACGGTATGCCTGAGATCCAATGTGAGATACTAATTTGTTGTCTGTGTTCCTAGTTCACATCTCTTTTCATACAAGTCATGGTGTTAGCATAGCTAATAAAGTTGGTGCTGACTTTTGTATGTGCTAATGCCTTCTATCTTGTCAAATTTTTCCACAGTGAGAGGGATTGGGCACAGAAGCTCTCTTGCTTTTCAATGCTCATTACCGTGATGGGCAGAGGTGGGTGTGTTACAGTTCAGCTGCTGTGAGTTGCATACCTCCTCAGATGCAGTCCAGGTTAGTCATTGTGTTTGGGGTCTCCATGACAGTGAATGATGTGTTGTTTGAATGATGCGTACAACACAGACCAATGTGGGATTGAAATGCAGCTCACAACTGCACATTTTTTTAATGACACTATGCTACAGTGTCAGCTACGTGTATGTCCATTCTAGTCACTGTCAGGTGTCCACTGTCAATGATGTATAGGTGACATTGTGTGTGCTTGTTGCTATGTACTATGTCTACATCTTCCCAATTGTCATCTACAAGACACACCTTCACAGTCAGGTCAGGGGACACCACAGGGACTCTGCATCTCCAGAGAGTAGGAGGATACCTACAATTCCAATGAGTGTCGATGTCTTTGAGTTGGCCAGTGCATAGGTGGGACTTGCAGACAATTCATACATCATGACCATGTATCATCCATCTTGCCAAGGCATTTACTTTTGGAGTGACTGGTCCCAAGGGTGCACTTTGTTCTGGCTGACAAGGAGTGCTTTGAGGTGGCATTGATGGCATTTGGAGTCATTGCAGGACCTCCTTCACCCACAGAGGTCAGCGAATCCCCGGTGTGTCATGCTTCCATTGCAGGGAGTCACAATTTACGTTCAGAATGTCTGCCATTGGTGTCCTGTTGTCAGTTAGAGGCCAAGGCCCACCATGGCCTTGTGCTCCCCACAGCAGGGCCTAGTGTCAGCCATCTTGGCAGTACTTTTGTACTCCCTGTGAGGTGAGCATGGTTCAGTGTGAGCTTGCAGGGACATGTGGGTAGGGGACTGGTGGCTGTGACTGCAACATCATGCTTTCTGCTACATGCATATTCCCCTAATCAAAGAACAAGGGAACCCTACTCGCACAGAGCCTGGGTGCTAATTATTATAAGGAAACAATGGCTCATGTGGATTAATAACCAGATATATAATATATAAAGCACAATGGCAGTACAAAGGGTTAAAGGTGACGTCAGAAAGAAAAGTTGACCATACACATTAGAAATTTGGTAAAAAACATTATTCTTTGTATTTATAATGAAAAAGATTTTTTGAGCAATATCATAAAACACATTCAAAACAAAATGACAGTTTTTAATAAACAATTCTGAAAGGTGTCCCGGTGAAAAAAAGTGATTAAACCTAAACTAAACAAGTGACATTGAAGTGCAACATAAGTGACAGGTTTAAATTATTATTCAATATAGAGGCTATCATAAAGAATAGTACAATTTAATTATCAACACTTATATATCGTAAGTGTTGAATAACGGTTCGCCTCTTATTTTCGTCAACGGCGTTTCGATCCTATTTGAAATAGAGGGTCTCTTCAGGACAATCTAATATAGGGACACCTAAAAGTCAAATAATAAAAATAATGCCATCAGTATGGAGTACTTTTTAGAGAAGACGGAAGTAAGCGACTATTATTAAGCCTTTATACCTGAACGGTGGTAATGCTGCCAAAGTGTGAAAATAGTGTCACCGTGTTAGATGTGAAAGAAATAACTCACAGGGTACCCAGTCGGGTGCTGTGAATGTAAAGTTTGAGTATCATCAATAATCAGGATAAATTATAAATATGCACAGTATTACTAGTGTAAGTAATCATCACTTACCCCTGTGATGGTTGCCTCAAGAAAAACAACTGCCAAATCGTTGTTTATCTTATGCTTGCATCATACTCAGTGATGTTTAAGCGTAAAACCAATATGGTAGCGGAAAGGCTAAGGGATTTAGTAAAAATAATAAGCGAGCCGCGTATTAGCTCTCGCTGACCTCGAGGGTTCCGATAAACTGTAATAAAATTAAAAAGAAAGCCTTATGAAAAGGTTTTCCATATGTCTCTCACAAACGGTATAAAAAGTTAGAGGGAGACATTCTTACCTCTCTCGAAGCCGTTACAATGTATAAATGTTCCACGTTACGCTACAGCAGAGGAACGTCTTTCACTCCGTATTGTACAATCGCAGTGATTGGTGAAAGGAAGTCAGTATTTAAAGATGGTTGGACCCGGAGCAGCGAATCGGAAGGCCGCATTTACAAGGAAAAATTCCGGGGAAAGCGTATATGTTGCTAAGCAACTTAACGATTTTCGGTCAGAGGCAAGCAAGAAAAATGTGGGCGAGTGATTGTCAATAAAGTTACAACAACTTTGTAACTTATTATATAAATATTATTATATACAGAGCAAAATCTATTGGAAATGCGCTACAACATCGTTTCAAAGAATTGCGGATTTTCTTAGAACACAAATCATTTAGTTAAACCTTTAGCAAATAACCACCTACTGATTCTACAGCTAGTCAATACATTTCCATATTAGCATAAATTCGGCATATATAACATTGGTCCACATATGGCAATGTTTCAATTCATTATCGCAGAATAGGCATATTGTTTACTGTATCAATTGGTATATACATACATGTGTCCAATCTTCTGTCTGAACACTCAGTTAAGCAACAAACTCTAATTACACAATACATCTCATCAGGCATTGATCAGTCAATCGAAGTAATATCTGAAAAGGATAATCTCGAAAAAATTGTTTTTTCAGAATTTGACAAAATGTATGAGAACAAGATAAAACATAACGATTTATCCAATGATAATGGTGCTAAAAAGAAACTTTTTTGAGAGTTTTGAAAATTTTGGGAGTTTTTTTATTATTGGGAGTTCGATTTTAAAATCAAAAACAGGGCATCTAAATTAGAGTACTAAAAATATATTTATGCAGACCAGACTGATGACAGCTACTAATGCATCCTGAGCTGTAGAAACAGAGATGTTCACATACCCAAGTGCAAGTCTGTATTGAGGGTAAGGGTGAAGGGTTGGGAACGTCCTCTAAATAGAGCAATAAAGTCATTACAATCAGTGCTTTCAATGTGAGTCAGAGGCACTGCAATACCTACAAACACAGAAATTCACTAAAAACTGCAATATTGCATTGTGTGTCTGTGAGGAAACCCCTAGGCACAAAGTTTAAATAAAATGTTCCCTTAATAATAAATACAACTTTTATTTTTAAAGTTCTGGGTCCCACAGTTCCAGTGGAACCCAGAACAGGAAATAAAACCTATCCGGGACTCCTGTAGCATTCTCTCCTATTGGGTCTGTGGGTACAGAAGGAGTACTGTAATACCTATGAGAAGTAAAAAGAAAAAGAAAAGCAGCCATTTGTTTGGCACTGAGAAAACACTAATCTTTCTTTCTTTCTTCAAACTTTATTCATGTGTCTAAGACACATATTAAAAGAACATAAAAACAATTTAGTCAAACACAGAAATAGTCACACATAATTAATCAAGTGTTATACATGTTCAGACATCATTAGCTACTGGAGCAAAGTATTCCAAGAATGTGCGGCCTATTTCAGAAAAGACTCCACAGAGAAGCATATTTCCTCGTCACTTGATAATTGTAAAAAAAACGTGATGCTATTTTACACTGTATAAAACTGAGTTTCCTAAATAATGACATTGAAAACTTTTTGCTATAAACAACAGAATTTGTAAATGAAAATAAAATGCATAGGTCTTTAAGGTCCATTTTCAGTACCCGTCGGTATCCTGCAAATGATAGATAATGTCCTAAAATTGAATCTTGACCTGTTATTTGTCTTCTACACGAACAGAGGACCGTGGTTTGACCAAGGAAGCATCACCAAGTAGATATAATATTTTTCTAAAAATACAGTTGTTCATAACTGTAAAAAAACACAAATAATAATATGCATCTAATCTCTGTGTGTTGACAGCGTCAGGTTGGATTAGAGGGCTGTGCACAGTGGTTGGGCCTGTCAAGCCTCTCGCCGTTCATTAGCGGATCGGTGAGGTTGCAGCACAGTACGAGGAACTGTTTTTACTTGCTGATAATTGTATGTGGAAAATTTTAATTGATGATTTATGTGAGGAATTGGGGGAACGTTTTTATAAAATAACGAGTCTGCTCATTTAATCCTGCTATTGGCACCTTATTTTGCGATTTGCACATTACCATTGAAGGAGCTGTGTTCAATGCTCCAGGGGGACACATCAAAGGGCTTTCCTGCGCTAGCGTGCGGTCTAGTTGCGACGCCAACCATGCCCACCACTCCTTTTTAGAGGTGGATGACGCGGCCGCGCATTAGACAAGCCTCTCGCCGTTCATTAGCGGATCGGTGAGGTTGCAGCACAGTACGAGGAACTGTTTTTACTTGCTGATAATTGTATGTGGAACATTTTAATTGATGATTTATGTGAGGAATTGGGGGAACGTTTTTATAAAATAACGAGTCTGCTCATTTAATCCTGCTATTGGCACCATATTTTGCGATTTGCACATTACCATTGAAGGAGCTGTGTTCAATGCTCCAGGGGGACACATCAAAGGGCTTTCCTGCGCTAGCGTGCGGTCTAGTTGCGATGCCAACCACGCCCACCACTCCTTTTTAGAGGTGGATGACGTGGCCGCGCATTAGACAAGCCTCTCGCCGTTCATTAGCGGATCGGTGAGGTTGCAGCGCGGTACGAGGAACTGTTTTTACTTGCTGATAATTGTATGTGGAACATTTTAATTGATGATTTATGTGAGGAATTGGGGAAAGTTTTTATAAAATAACGAGTCTGCTCATTTAATCCTGCTATTGGCACCTTATTTTGCGATTTGCACATTACCATTGAAGGAGCTGTGTTCAATGCTCCAGGGGGACACATCAAAGGGCTTTCCTGCGCTAGCGTGCGGTCTAGTTGCGACGCCAACCACGCCCACCACTCCTTTTTAGAGGTGGATGACGCGGCCGTGCATTAGACAAGCCTCTCGCCGTTCATTAGCGGATCGGTGAGGTTGCAGCGCAGTACGAGGAACTGTTTTTACTTGATGATAATTGTATGTGGAAAATTTTAATTTATGATTTATGTGAGGAATTGGGGGAAAGCTTTTATAAAATAATGAGTCTGCTCATTTAATCCTGCTATTGGCACCTTATTTTGCGATTTGCACATTACCATTGAAGGAGCTGTGTTCAATGCTCCAGGGGGACACATCAAAGGGCTTTCCTGCGCAAGCGTGTGGTCTAGTTGCGACGCCAACCACGCCCACCACTCCTTTTTAGAGGTGGATGACGCGGCCGCGCATTAGACAAGCCTCTCGCCATTCATTAGCGGATCGGTGAGGTTGCAGCACAGTACGAGGAACTGTTTTTACTTGCTGATAATTGTATGTGGAAAATTTTAATTTATGATTATGTGAGGAATTGGGGGAAAGCTTTTATAAAATAACGAGTCTGCTCATTTAATCCTGCTATTGGCACCTTATTTTTTGATTTGCACATTACCATTGAAGGAGCTGTGTTCAATGCTTCAGGGGGACACATCAAAGGGCTTTCCTGCGCTAGCGTGCGGTCTAGTTGCGACGCCAACCACGCCCACCACTCCTTTTTAGAGGTGGATGACGCAGCCGCGCATTAGACAAGCCTCTCGCTGTTCATTAGCGGATCGGTGAGGTTGCAGCGCAGTACGCGGAACTGTTTTTACTTGCTGATAATTGTATGTGGAAAATTTTAATTGATGATTTATGTGAGGAATTGGGGGAAAGTTTCTATAAAATAACGAGTCTGCTCATTTAATCCTGCTATTGGCACCTTATTTTGCGATTTGCACATTACCATTGAAGGAGCTGTGTTCAATGCTCCAGGGGGACACATCAAAGGGCTTTCCTGCACTAGCGTGTGGTCTAGTTGAGACGCCAACCACGCCCACCACTCCTTTTTAGAGGTGGATGACGCAGCCGTGCATTAGATAAGCCTCTCGCCGTTCATTAGCGGATCGGTGAGGTTGCAGCGCAGTACGAGGAACTGTTTTTACTTGCTGATAATTGTATGTGGAAAATTTTAATTGATGATTTATGTGAGGAATTGGGGGAAAGTTTCTATAAAATAACGAGTCTGCTCATTTAATTCTGCTATTGGCACCTTATTTTGCGATTTGCACATTACCATTGAAGGAGCTGTGTTCAATGCTCCAGGGGGACACATCAAAGGGCTTTCCTGCGCTCGCGTGCGTTCTAGTCGCGACGCCAACCACGCCCACCACTCCTTTTTAGAGGTGGATGCGCCTAAGGCAAGCCCGTCTGCGCCTGTCTGCGCCCGTCCGCGCCCAGCCGCGCCCAGGGGCCAGGAACCCTGATCCTCTACCTAGGAAAGTGCCCTTTTACACTCGCGATCAGTTGCTGGCTTATAGACACAGTCCACAGCTTTGTTGTGGCCATGTCATGTTGCCTACAAAGGGTACTAATAAATGCCCTCAGTGCTCGTTTCAACTGCTCCCCTCCTCTATCTTCATCAATCCTTGGCCCCAGTTGACATCAACCTTTAACTTGGCTCTTTTGAATTGTCGCTCTCTACCCAAGCACACCACAGAACTGCGTTTATTGTTAGATGAATATGACCTTGATGCTTTGTTGCTTACTGAAACTTGGCTGACTGATTCCTCTGACCCTGCGGTAGTACAAGCTCTTCCCGCTGGCTACCTTATCCAAAGACTTGACCGTGAACATAACAGGGGCGGAGGTCTAGCCATTATATATAAAGATAAATTTAATTGCCGCATGTCTGCTAATAATATCACTGACTGTGAAAGTGGTCTTTTTCTCTTGGCTTTTCCCCCACATGTACCTTTACTGGCGCTCTTATTTATCGCCCTCCTGGACATAGTGGCCACTTTATTAAAGATCTCCAGGATAACATCGCAAGATTGGTTAGCTCCTTCTCCAATTTCTCTGTTTTAGGAGACTTTAATATTCATTTCGATAAGGAATCCGCTACAGATGCGGAATCTGTCGTTGATAGTCTAGGTGCGTTGGCTCTTAAGCCTAAAGTTTCCAGTCCCACACATCAGAAAGGTCATCTTTTGGACCCACTTTTCTCTAATATTAATAATCTGAGAGAAGGAAAGCTACCCTTGGACTGATCATTTTCTTATTCCTTTCGCCTGGATGCACCAGAATGGTGTGCCACCACGGGGGGGAGTCAAAAAGGTGAAATAGGAACTGGTCCAAACTGGACACTAAGGGCTGGGCCTCGATCTTGGAAAAATCTAAACCTGTTATAGGTAATGACCCTGAGACAGCTAATAGTTCTGTGAGCCAATGGCTGGAAATGTCGTTAGACTCGCTAATTCCGAAAAAATTAATGACCAACAAAAAAGATAATCACCGCTCAGAATGCTATAATGCCAAAGTAAGAGAGCAGAAACAAACCTGTAAGCGTCTGGAAAGAAGGTGGAGAAAGAATTTCTCTGTTATTGAGAAATCTAAATATAGGAAGGCCATTAGCATCTACAAGGCTGAGATCAGGCTGGCACAAGTAGAATTTTATGCTAATAAGATCTGTTTGGCCCATAATTCCCCTCGGGAAATTTTTTGAATTGCCAAATACCTTCTTAAGCCCCCTGAGCCCCCCCTCCCTTCTGATGACCCCTTAGGGAGATGTAATAAGCTGGCTCGTTTCTTTTTCAAAAAAATCAATGACATCTACTCTGCTTTTCCTCCCCCTTCTGGGCTAATAGAATCTCCTCACCAAGATGGTCTAGTTAAATCCTCTGGCCCAATTATTGAGACCATCCCCCCCATGGACCTGGAATCTTTAAAGGCCTATACTCATCAACTGAAATCTGGCTCCCCCAGTGACATTATAGCTCCGGCTTTTATTAACCAGGTCTTTGACTCCATTAGCTCAGTTGTTCTGGAGCTCATTAACTTGTCACTATCTACTGGGATTGTCCCTTCCCCATGGAAACGGGCTATGGTCCGAGCCCTTTTAAAGAAACCTACTCTGGATCCGGAGATCTTTGCCAACTATCGGCCAATCTCATTGTTGCCAGGATTCGCAAAGATCTGCGAAAAATATGTTAATCTGACCCTCTCTTCCTTCCTGGAAGAAAACGATTGTTTACATTCTTCCCAAACTGGCTTCCGACCGAAGCAGGGCACTGAAACTGCCCTCTTAGTAGTGGTTGAGGAATCAAGGAAAATTCTTGATGTCGGAGGATCCGCAGCTAAAACATTACTTGATCTTAGCGCGGCCTTCGACACAGTTAATCACCAGCTGCTGGTCAATAGACTCAGGGAGGTTGGGGCCCTACTCAAATGGCTTGAGTCATTCCTTAAAGACAGGTCTTTTCAAGTCTTTGAGGATAATTTCATATCTGACAGAATGCCGGCACATTGTGGGGTCCCTCAGGGCTCCTCCCTGAGCCCTACGCTATTCAATGTATATATGCGACCTCTGGCTGAAGTAGTTAAGACTTTTGGGGTCAAGATCGTCTCATACGCAGATGATACACAGCTAATTGTGTCCCTTAATCAGCTGTATGATAATCAGTTCTGCCTGGCCAGCTGTCTGGAGAAAGTGTCCGCTTGGATGGATAACTTCTTTTTAAAACTAAATGCTGCTAAAACTGAATTGATGTTTCTGGGTAAGCCCATGAACATCAACCCAGATGTTTTTTGGCCTAAATGCCTAGGTGTTATGCCCACACCCAAGGAACACATAAAGAGCCTTGGGGTTTGGTTTGATCGCAAACTAGAGTTCAATGAGCAGGCATGTAAGGCAGCTGCTGCCTGCTTCGGTATCCTCAAAATTATCAGGAAAATCCTACCCTTACTTCCTTTTAATGCAGAGAAACTGTTGGTACAGGCCCTGATTTTATCCCGGCGCGACTACACCACTGTGCTCTATCTCGGCTCGGCGGGAGCCGCTATTAAAAAGCTTCAAGTAGTACAAAATTGTGCCGCTCGTGCCCTCATGCAAGCTCCCTACCAATCTTCGGCAAAGCCTTTGCTCACTTCGCTGCACTGGCTTCCGGTGTCAGAGAGATTCCAGTTTAAGGCCCTTTGCATTGCCCACAGGATTCTGTCCTCCTCTGCACCTCCAATCCTGAGGGCTATCATTTCCCCCTATGTTCCGAATAGATCTTTACGCTCAGGAAAGAAATGCCTTGCTACAGTGCACCGAGTTAACCGAGTGCGGAGTGGTGATAGAATGTTTTCTATTATATCCGCGAAAAGCTGGAATCAGCTCCCAGATGATGTCCGCCTTGAGTCGAATCATCTTTCCTTCCGTAAAACACTGAAGACCCTGCTGTTTCCCTGATGCCCTTATGGTGGGTGATTGGTTTTGTCATTAGCGCTGGGAGGCCTTTGGTAGCCATGCGCTTTATAAATACCTATTCATTCATTCATTCACCCTCTGATGTAGCGCAAAAGGGGTTGGCCACAGGACCTGTTGCCAGGTCCTGGGGCAAACTCCTGCTGCACATGGCTGGGCTCCTGGAGAGCTGGGAGGAGGGCCTGGCTATAGATCAAAGGTTCAAGTGATGTTATAGTTAAGTTAAAAGTTCAGTACCAACGTCAAGTTTTAAACTAAACAATCACTGAATGTCACCAATTCTGGCTATCTCTAGTAACTATCAGTGGGGGTTGTACATTCCCCAGCTTCACTTGTGCCTGCAAACCAAAATGTTTGCTTTCCTTTCGGATAAAGACAGCAGTCCTGGGATGGGGTATTTAGAGCTTTACCAGCTGAAGTTCTGTCTATTGAGTTTCTTGTGCTATGAAATGTGTTTGTGCAGGGTGCCGGCTTGCCTGAGTGGAATGCAAATGTGCCTATCAATTAATTTGCATGTGTAAAGGGTGCTTGGGGGCTAGTTCTGGCTTTAATTGATCAAATCACTCCAAGCTTTGTGATGACAATTTTTTTTTTTTTGAGTGGTAGTGCAAGGTGTTAAAAACTGAGCTGTGAAGTGCGTGCTTTAAATTTTAACTGTATTTACACAGCCCTTAGGACCCCCAAAGGTGCGTTTAAAGGACAGTTGTGTAAAAACTGTAATTGCATTACCTACGCTCTGGTATTACTAAAATCTACATTTCAGAAGCATCATTTTATTGTAAAACTATTTGCACGTTTTGCAACACTCTATCTTACACTGTGTGTAATGCAAGTATAAAGTAATGACTTAAATATTTACCGTGCTTTCTGTCATAGGCTGTGACCTTGTAGCACTAAAAATACACGTTACTATTCTCCACTGCACCAATCAAGATTATGGGGCCCATTACGATGGCGGGCGGACCATAACGGCGAACGGGACCGACTGCCAGAGATGTCCCGCTGTGCCCATTAGAATGCGGCCGCCACCCTGGCAGTCGCATCCCGCACATTTAACATTGTGGCGGGCGGTGCTGTAAGCAGCACCCGCACGGTGCCCGCCACCTTGTGCATGCCAATGTTAGGTACCCCCCCAAGTGCAGCCCCCAGGCCCCTGGGGGCCCGCAATGGGCTCCCAAAGCAATTACCTCATGCCTAGTGCTCAGACCCACTCATTCAGCTGGCCATACACTTGATGGTGTCTTCACGAACACCTCTGATGTCACGCTGGTTAAAACTTCCGCTCTCCCATGGACCAACCACAGGGCGAATTTTTTTTTACAACAACACCATCAAAATAAATGTTCCCACTTTACATAAGGTGGTTAGTCTTAAAACCAGATCCTGGAACAAAGTCCAAGGGGTCCAACTTGAGCAGGCCCTAAACATCTGTCCTCCTGTGCTGGTACAGGACAACAATGATGCGGCTGTCCATTTTAACAACTGGATCACTACAGCGGTTGACCAGGTGGCACCCGAAAAACTCACCAAAGTGAAAAGATCCTGGGCTACGTCACCTTGGTAAGGTCCAGAGTTTAAAAGCCTAAAAGCCATGTGTAGAAGGGTTGAACGCATTTGGAGGGCGGACTATAGCATCGAACATAAGGACGCATATAATATAGCACTTAAATCATACAAAGAGGCAATCATCAAAGCCAAAAACCAATACTCTACTGCAAGGATTGAGGCAGCTAAAAACTCCTCTAAGGAGCTTTTTAAAACCGTCCGCGTGCTATCTCAACCCCAACAGGTCAGTACATTTAAACCTGACCAAGCATTCTGCAATAAAATGGCGAATATTTTTCAAACCAAGGTGCAATCTATCTATGACGATCTCCACAATAACAGGCAGTCTGCTGAAAATGGCCCCAATCTGGCACTGGAGGGAACAGCACCTCACAGCCAATTAGCAAGTTTTAGCACCCTCACAGCAATAGAAATGAATAAAATGTTACTCTCCAAATCTGGATCCCCGCACGACCTGTGTCCGCCAACGATCTTACACTTGGTCTCTGGGCCAATTAGTACGTATTTAACCCCTCTCCTAAACCAAGTGCTTGACTCAGGAATTTTCCCGTCGGTATGGAAAACAGCCTGCATAAGACCCATTTTAAAATAACCTACTCTAGACCCCATGGATGTGAAGAACTATCAACCATCTCATGTCTGCCAGTCATAGCAAAAATCCTCGAGAAGGCAATAAATCTGGAGCTAATGCGACATCTAGACACTAACAACTGCCTAGACTCCAGCCAGCATGGCTTCCGGTCATGTCTCTCAACCGAGACCGCCCTAACCATGGCAACGGAGGAAATTCGCAGACAGGTGGATGGAGGGGGCAGAGCCATCCTCATTCTTTTAGACCTCTCGGCTGCATTTGACACCGTGAATCACACGGTGTTAGTAAGGCGTCTGAGGGCCGTGGGGATTGGGGAACTGGCTCTGTCCCTACTCTCTTCTTTCCTGGCCTCTAGGCAGCAAGGTATACATTGGGATAACATGCAATCCGAAGCTTTTTGCATACCGTGTGGTGTGCCGCAGGGGTCTGCATTATCACCAACATTGTTTAATGTATACGTTGCTCCACTTGCTGCACTTATAAAAGAGTATGGTTTCTCGTTAGTTTCTTATGCTGATGACTCACAGATTGTCGTCTCCGTATCCACACAGTTGGAGGCCACTGCTGTCAAATTTCATGCCTGCATGACCCATATCATTAGCTGGATGAGTCATAACTATCTGAAGATCAATACCGATAAGACCGAGGTGATGGAAGTTGGCAGCGGGCCTTTCTTATGGAATTCTACATGGTGGCCGGCAGAGGCAGGTCAATGTCGGGCTCCATCCAATAAAGTCAAGAACCTTGGGGTCATTTTTGACGACCAGCTGAATCTTTCAGCCCAGATCAACAGCGTGACCTCTTCCTGTTTCTTCATATTGAAGCTTCTCAGGAAGATATTCCCTTTTATCCCACAGGATTTAAGGAAATCTATGGTCGTTGCCATCGTCCTCTAGCGGCTCGATTACTGCAATGCGCTATATATAGGCATTGATAAAGCCCAGAGGCTGAAACTGTAATCCATACAAAACGCTGCTGCTTGGCTACTGCTAAACATCCCCAAAGGACACCCTACTTCTGCTGCTATTAGGTCACTGCACTGGCTCCCGATCCAGCAATGGTCGGAATTTAAGGCCCTGTGCCTTATTCATAATACTTTGTTCGGCGGAGGGCCTGCCAACTTTCGGAGTCTTTTCTACTGGTATTCCCCCACTAGAAACCTCAGCTCCTCGGATGCTGGTTTCATTTCCACTCCAAGGATTCACAAAGCCAGATGGGGAGGCAGAAGTCTATCCCACTGTGCAGCCAAACTCTGGAACCAGCTGCCGATTTCCTTGAGATTAATGTCCAACAGGCTTCATTTCAGGAAGGCACTAAAAACAAGGCTATTTCCACCTCCTTAAACTCAGTCATAGCCGTCCAAATCCCTTATCTCACCTCTCAGCGCCAAGACGCTTCAGCATTCGAGCGCTCTATAAGTCCATATCCTAATCCTAATCCTTTCTTGCCGACTTGGAAAGGCCTTATCTGCCAGGCATCCTGATATGGATGGCGGTGTCTTTCAGACACCGCCACCATATAAGGCCCGAGTTCCGCCTGGCAGGCAATCGGAATGATTGCCTGCCAGCGGAAATGCGGCGCTGTAACCCCCGCCATTGTAATATGGTGGGGGGTAAATGGAGGGCGTTCGGGGAAAAATGTTGGACGGATTGCCACCGCCAGTTGGGCGGTGGCGATCCGCCCGACATCATAATGGACCCCTTAATTATGTGTCTCTCTGGTTACACAAAACCTCTGCATTGCAATAAGTTATAGAGGTTTCATAAAGTACTTCAGTGCATTTCCCACTGAGTAACAATTTTTTAAATTTATTTTTCATTTACTCTACCCATTATTTTATATGTAGATACCTGATAATGAAAGACCTAAAGAACGTACTGAATATTTTGGGGCTTATTTAGGAGAGACTTTCATCCCCAGAGCATTACTTTTGTTATGCTCCGACGGCACAAGTGTCTCAACCATACCTATGAGATTGTGCAAAGTCACCCTGCATGGCTTTGCATGGCCTCATAGATATGGAGTAAGACATAGCAGCGTAAGTCACTGCATTCCCTTACTCTGCATCAAGGGTGTATTCCATGGGCTTTGCGTGGGGTTCCCATGCAACACCCAGGAATTTGATGCTGCCGCATATTTACAAAATCACTTGAACCTGGGGCATCTCCAAAAACAGATGGCTCGCTAGCAGAGGATTAACGTGGAGAAATGTTTTCATTTCTACTTGTTTTTTTGTCTTTCCATGTGTGCTGCATTCTGCAGCTCACATCAAAAGAGGAAAACGGCTCTTGGGATTGTTTTTTTAAGGAAGGTGCCCTCTTCCTGTACAAAAACAATCCTGTCTGTGTTGGTGCTAGGCAGCAATTTATGCGCCAATGCAAAGGAAAAGGACAGGAATACACCATATTTAATTAATACAGTGCATTCCTCCCCTTTCACATCGGCATGGGGCAGCAAAGGCTTGCGTTGCTGCCCTACAACAATTCCTCATAAATAAGGCCCTTTGTTTTTAGCTACACCTTTGAATACACCCCCACGCTCACTGACCTTTAGTTTGCTAAACACTGTTTAATATTATTTCCCCACAGTAAAAATTACTTGCTGTGGAAATTGGGGGTGCTTATGGTTGTCAATAGTTGTCTATGATGAGGAGTACCAGGTTCTAGAAACTTTCATCAGAAGGGGTTCCTTAGGCATAAAAATGTTTGACAAGGGGGTCTTGGCATCAAAAGGTTTGAAGACCTCTGCTCTAAGGTAACTATAACATGCACACTGGCCATGCACAGTCTTGCCATCAATTATGTCATTTTACATGTTGCAGTAATGATATCAGTGATGTTTATAGAAAGAACAACCACATCACCCCGGATCTAAAGTAACTGATTATGCTCCCTTATGAGGCAAGAGCGCAGCTAAAGATTGCATGCATGACACACAAAGCCCTTCACCTCAATACACCAAAGAATCTAGCCAATAAACATGAATTATCAGGCAATAGCAGAACTCTGAGAAGCATCAACACCCTGCTATTGAAATCACAAAAATTTAGGAAAAAGAAAACTTACACACACACATTCTCTGGCCTAGCACCCAGGATATGGAACGTCCTGCCCCAAGCAATCAGAATTAACCCCTCCACCACCTCACTTAAAAATGAAGTCAAACTACTTCTGATGAATAAAACTC
Organism: Triturus cristatus; assembly: GCF_964204655.1. NCBI lineage: Eukaryota > Metazoa > Chordata > Amphibia > Caudata > Salamandridae > Triturus > Triturus cristatus. The sequence continues at coordinate 476,236,466 of NC_140583.1, forward strand.
TCGCCTGATCCCAGCCCTGATGCAAGTTGATACCAACCAGAAGCTACTCATTGACCAAGAGCTATGTTAATATCTAATCGAGAATGACTAACACAATCATGACCTTCTACAAGAACTAACAACATATACGAACAATCTCTTCTTAGAGACTCATTTATGTGACTAGCGTGTAACTTCTCTTTTAATGTAACTTTTGTAATGCGCTCTGATACTCTCATCGGGTCTAGTCCGCGCTATATAAAAGCTTAGAAATAAAATTAAATAAAATAAACATGTCATGAGTGATGTGATATGTAGGGATTAGAAGTGTATGGTGAGGGCATGAGTTATGGTTATTGTAGGGTGCGAGTTATAGCTGCTAGAGATAAGAATCACAGGTAAATGTCAGTGTTTTTTTAGTTTAAAACATTACATTGCAACTGAAATTGTCCTCTAACTAAAATATCATTTTAACCTTTTATTTAGCGAATTTCCAGGTTTTGTTTGCAACGTAAAGTAATATTTTGTTATCGTATGTCAAGTTAACCCCACCGTGTGAGACAGGGTGTTGGCCGCCAGGCTTAGTCAATGGCCAGGCCTGGGGCCGACATCCCACAGTCAAGCAGCCACACACCATTCACATCCTTTGGCCTTGTATGCCGTGGGGTTGGGCAGAGGTCCTGGCCTATGGCCAGGTCCTGTGTCCCACCCACGATGGGTAGCAAACCTCTGCCAAGCACGGCCTCCAGTCATGCATGCAATGTGGTTGATTGAGGGTCTGGCCTATGGCCAGGCCCTGTGTCCAAACCCCCTTGGATAGCAAACCCCTACCATGCAATGCCTTAACCAGGCATGCCGTGGGTTTGGCCAAGGGCATGGCCTTCATTCATATCCTGCATACAACCCCTGCATGCAGCCAACCCTTTGCTGGGGAATGTTATTGCCCGTGCCTCTCACCAAGCTACTATTAGACCCGGAAAGCTTGGGGACTTTTGTTTTTAAAAAGGAGATGGTGTGCGCATTGCCCCTCTGAGCCTCTAGTGCCCCTTGGAATCCAACCCCCAGGGTCTTCTTATTCAATATAGGGGAGAGGTGTTTGGCCTCCCACCACAAGCAACTATTTGCCCCGGGGAACCCTTCCGCTGAGGCCAAAACATATATTATTAGGGTAGTGGTTCACATGACCCCCCTTCAAGAGCACAAAAGGGCCCTGGGGATCCCAACCCCTTAGGCTATACATTAGTTATAGTGGAGGGGGCACATGGGCACTTCCTGAGCCTTAAGAGGCTCCAGGAACCCCATGTCCTGGAGCCAAATTAGTTAACATTAAGGGAGGAGCGTGAGTGCCTTCCCTCCCCTAGCCCAAATGGGCCCCCGCGGGCCCTATCCCCCAGGCCATACATTAATTATAGGGGAGGGGGCACATAGAATAATAGGATAATTATTAGCAGCAGGGGCAGTTTAATGATGGGGAGGACATCTTGAAATCCAAATTTTTATATAGATTTCAAGATGGCATCATACATCATGACCAAGGCTTCTAAGGAAGCTGACATGCATAGATGGGTCCAAATATTATGCTTTAATAAAGATTCTGCACAGCATACCGTCTCCTGTGTGCCGACTCTTTATTGCTAGGAAGCAGGAAAGGTTTTTGACAATGTAATTAACCAAAATCTGTGTGCAAGGGGTTACATTTCTGAAGTAAGATTACATTATTTTGAAGAGGCATAATGTCTTTTAGGAGAGTTGTTTGCATATGTAAAGTAATTGTAACAAGCAAGTCAGTGGCGTAACGAGACTTGAGGGGAGCCCCCTGCAAGGTATGTGGGGGGGCCCCCTCCAGGCTCAATCAGGAGCTCCCAGGCTGGAGAACTGTGCTGAGGGGGCCCCCTGGAGTGTGGGGCCCCCCACACCGCGGGGGCTGCGGGGGCCTGTGTTACGCCCTTGAAGCAAGTAAATAATAATTTTCTAATATGCATGTCACACTTCTGTGGGAATAAACTGGAATTTGACCTCTGCACTATAGTAATAATGTGTCAATGAATGTTTATTAGAACAGTTGTTCTAAATAACATACATTATTGTCTTTTTGTATGCTGACAGATTTGCATAAAGTACAGTACCAGTTACACTATACTCTTCTCCATTATGTTGTTGTACTTATTGCCTCCATTCTTTAGACTAGGGGTGGTCAGAACTTGCAGAGTTCTACTTAGTGGAGTTCTGCAGAGTTACATAAAAACTCTGTGAGATTCCCCACAGTTCAGCCACCAGGCGGAAAATAAGCAGCTTGTACTGCTGGCACTGCAATTGAGCTCTGGTAGTGGGAGGAGCTAAATTTCTGAAAATGAGTGTGAATGTTATCAGTGATGTTTATAGAACATGTCATGAGTGATGTGATATGTAGGGATTAGCAGTGCATGGTGAGGGCATAAGTTATGGTTTGAGTTATAACTACTAGAGATAACAATCACAGGTACATTTCAGTGTTTTTTTGTTTTAAAAATTACATGGCAACTGAAATGCCGAGTGGCACCATGCAATGCGCAAAAGTTCATGGGCATTTGAGTTGATTTTGTCGACGCACAAGTAGAAAATCTACTCGACCCTCAGTCCTTTACCACAACTACTTATGACCTTCTGCATTAGAAAATCACACTAGGTGTTGCCAAATCTCTTAGCATTTTCTGGAGCCTTGCACAAGAACAATTCTGCTGTGTGACAATTGGCGGAATTTGGGCAGAATGCCACGTTAAAGAGGAATGTGGAGTGACCAAAATTACACCAACGGGATTGAACATTCCGCCCACCCCTACTTAAGACCACAATTGATCCATTACAACCCGCTAACACATATATGGTGCATCCTTCACCTGCACAGAGGATATCATAAATCTCCTTGATACTATAATCTTGATGACTGAAATGAACTTACTCATTTCACTTGATGTGGAGGTGCTTTACATGAGCATTCCTCATAGTAGTTCTTCCATGTTACACATCATTGAAGAACCACTGAGATCTTCAGACTGGGCATCTATAACTCCAATCAACTTCATCACTGAATGTGCAACAATAGAACTGAAAGAAAATGTCTTTAAATTTGAAAACAACTGCAAACTCAGGTCACTTCCCTGGTAAGCGGATTTGCTCTGAGTCTGGCCTGCCTCTATATGCATAATTTAGCGATTACTTTAATTTGCAATTGAAATGATCCAAACAAACAGGAGGATGTCTTCTGGTGCAGATTCATTGATGATGTTTCAGTCATATGGAAAGGGGTAAATTCCAAGCCAGAACATTTATTCAACTCATTCAATGGGTTGGATTCATATTTTAAATTTTCTTACACACTCTTGGACCTGGAAATTTCAATTTTGGATCTCACAATTAATATTCAATATGGCATTTTGAGTACCTAAAAACATTACAAGGAAACTGATTTGAAGATATGATAGCCATCACCTTAGAGCCCTATGAATGAACTTACCATACAGACAATTCTTGCAGATATGCAGGTATTGCAACAGAATGGAGGAATATGAGATGCTGGCTGATGACCCGTAGTTAAAGAACTATCCAGCCAAACGCATCCTGAGTGTTAAGAACAACAACATTAGGGAAGCATTACTGGAAACCACAGTAATATTGACTCTAGATCAGATGAACTGCATGATCACAGACACTCTTATGCCTAACTGTCACGGTCACCAACTTGAGTCTTGGACTGATCACACACATTAGGAGGGGGTGCCAATACAGGCAACATGCACTCCTCTCACAAGGTGACTGGTCTGAAAAGGTAGCAGCACAGAGATGCTCTGCTAAGTGATGCTGATTGTGTTAAGGACAGAGCAACCTACAGACTGTACAATGCATATTGGAGAGGCCCTGAGTGTTCTAGCACCCAAGTGCAGTGTCTCTTGGCTGCCGTCATGATCAAGAGGGCTTGCAGCCTTGTAGGTACACACTAGGGATGGTCCAGAGTCCAGTCCGCATGCTCCTGCAACTGAGTGTGACATTTGACCGCAGTGACCTGGCCCCGATAGGCCGGCCATGATCAGAGGCTTAGCATGATGGACTAGCGAGTCCCTGATATCCGCTCCTGCTGCTGGTTCCTCATGGACATCCCTGCTGGCCTGGGGACTCCAGCTCTGCCTTGTAAATACCAAACATGCTAACACAACCCTCCTCCAGGAGATGCACCTCACTGAGATGGAGGCTGAGAAGCTTTGGCGAGACTGGGTGGGATAGAAGATCCACAGTTGTTGTCCCCCTAAGCATAGCAGATGGCCTGATGACCTCCAATAAATGGGGAGTAGCTATCCTGATACACAGAACACTTCCCTACACTGTGCTTAAATCTGGGGTTGACCCGGAGGGCCACAATGCATTTGCTAAACTAGAGATAGTTGAGAAGGTACTATGCGTGGCCTCTGTCTACACACTAATGGGCATGAAGCACCCCTTCTTTCTCCAGCTCACTGGAGTTCTGAACTAAATTGATGCTACAAATCTTTTAATAGGGGCAGCTGGAATCTGGGCTGGGATGTGATCTTGGATCACTTGGGCCCTATTAACAAGATCAATATCATGGATCGGGTTCTCCTGGGGGACATTAAAGTAGATCACAGCCTTCTGGACATGTGGCGCATTTTTCACAGGGTCGATAGTAAATGCACATAACTGTCCCTGGTACAGGGCACGCAATCACAAATGGACTTTTTTCTTGTGCCTCGACCTTTGCTCCCCCGTAGGTGTGAGGCCTCCATCCTGGAGAACCCCCTGGCAGACTATCTGTTAACTTGGGTCTAATTTGACCTGTTCGGAAACCCTGGTGCCGTAACCTATCCCACTATCACTGTCCAATGGGCAGGGAGTAGCTCAAAACCCATGTTCAAACATATTGTGAGCACAGTAAAGGCTTGGTAGCCTAGACTCTGACCCTGTAGGTAGTGGTGAAAGCAACCATCAGGGGCCAGCTGATGAGGGTTACAGCCTTGTCTGACAGGAAAAGGTAGAAATGGCAGAAGGTTCTAGAGGGGGATTTAACTCACCTTACATGTGACTACATGACCCGCCCCTCTTATGCTGCTAGGCACAGCCTGGAAAAAGCATGCATGTTCCTCAACACCCTCTTCACCTCCAAGGTCGAATATGCACTTCATATGTTGAGGTACCAGTATTATGAGCTGGAAGAGAAGGCAGGCAGACTCCTCACGTTGCAGCAGAGGCAAAGGAAGCTGATAATGGCCATACCCACCATTACCACAAACTCTGGCACCCTAATAACCAAACCACAGGCAATCACAGATATATTTGCCTCCTACTATCAGGTCCTGTACTCCCCTGCAACAACTCTGGAGGCGGCGCAAGTTGCTGCCTTCTTGGACAGTGTCTACTTACCCTGGCTCATGGTTTAGGGACAAAAGCTGCTCACACAGGCCCTCTCCAACCTGCCCTATGATAAGGTCCCATGGGAAGATGGCTTTCCTGCTGAGTTCTACAGGTGGACCAAACCTGAGGTGGTAGCTCTCCTCCATGAGGCCTTTGCAGAGGCTGACTGGTCGGGCTCCCTAGGTCTCCACTCCAACAAGGCCCTGATCTCGGTCCTCCGTAAATGGGGGAAGGACCCCCTCCTCTGCAGTAGCTACCACCCCATCTCCCACCTCAATGAGATGTTAATATTTTGGCCAGCATTCTAACTGCCCACCTTAAGTGGGTTCTTCCCTCCTTTGTCCTCCATACACAAGTAGGGTAAGTCCCAAGCCGCTTGCCCTCAACTATCTGCAAACACTACCACAAGAGGTGTGGGTGGTGACCCACCTGCAAGAGAAGACCCTGGCTCTGTTGTTGAATGCCAAGAAGACCTTCGACAGAATAGAATGGGATTACCTATTCACAGCGATCCAGAAATTCAGCCTTGGCACATATTTTATCTCCAGGGTGCGCTGGTTTTATGACTCCCTCACAGCAAAGGATAACTGGGGTGGCTTTCTCTCTGACTCCTTCCCAGTCTTATGGGGTTCCCGGCAGGGGTTTACATTCCGCCCCCGTTGTTCCCCTTGCCATGGAACCCATAGCGCCAGTTCTGCATCAGTCAGATTAGTTCATTAATATACCTGTGCCCGGAGGGCCCTCAACATTATGCTTGTTCACAGATGATATTCTGCTTCCCTTATCAGCCCTGTCCTCCTCCATCCCTGCAATTTTAGAGGTCATTGACACTTTTGCAGCCATATCTGGTTCTAAGTTCAAGTGAGGCCCTCCCTCTCTCACGGGTTATCACCTGCTCTGCCATTGACCAGTACCTGTTTCAGTGGAAAGCATCCCATCGCAAATATCTGGGCATCTATTAATAAAGGCTTGGAGCACATGATGGCGGACAATCTGGACCCACTCACGGAGCACTTGTGACTTGATATTGACAAATGGTCAGACCTGAAGCTATTCCTCTGCAGTCGCAGGCAAAGAGTAAATATGGTGACCCTTCCATACCTCACCTATGTGCTGGGCATGCTCCTCCTGCTGATGCCACACTCGCTACTTCGACTAGTGGATAAGGCCATCATGGCCTTCTTCTGGGGGCCAATAGATCCTGTTGGCCATCAAGAAATGTATCGCCCTCATGTCCAACGAGGCCTGGGCTTCTCTACCATGTAGTACTATTGCTTAGCTCTTCACCTAGTGCAATTGGCTTTTATGTCATATCCTGTTCTAGGTTATGATTTAGAATCCGCTAGTCAATGATGCGCCAGGGCTGTTCCTCTCTTCCTGCCCGAACTCACCGGTACCAGGACCCAAAACCCATACTGCAGGCAATGTACAAAACCCGGATGTGAGCGCGCAGGCTCATTTCGGTGGATGCATACCTTCATGACAAAGCGTCCATCTGGCGCATCCATGGCATCCGCATTGGTGGCGCCATGCTTAACTAGAAGTCCTGGTATGCAGCGGGTAGCCACACTTTAACGCACCGGCTCTCTCGGGGTGAGCTCAAGTAATTTGTGGTGTTACAGGAGGATTTTGGCCTGTCACTCACCCAGCAATGGCATTACATGCATTTGCGCCACTTCCTAACAAGCACACTGGGCCCACAACCCTGGCCTGTCACCTACTCCCCGGTGCTTACATACCTTAAAACGTGGGGCCAGTTTAGGTGTCTGATGTCTGGGTTCTTTAATCTCTTGACTCGTCACCTCTACTCACAGCCGTAAATAGCGAGCTTCAGGGAGACCTGGCAGGCCTTTTTCCAGGTGGGATATGAGGAGGAGGACTAGATGGATTTATTGGAGAAGCAGGGCTGGGGAACTCAGGAGGCCCAGATGAAGTTCATCCTTTTTTTTAAATCCTGGAGGGGTGACACTGGATCCCAGCATGGCTCCTCTCCGAGGTCCTGCTGCCCCACTCCTCCTGTTGGTGGTGCTACAACGCACTCTGTGACATAGTTAATCTCTTAGCAGAATGTCCAGCTGTGAGCCCCTTCTGGGCCGAAGTGGGGTCCACGCTTAGGGAGTTCATGGATGTGCTCACCCCATTATTGGTTGCCCGGTATTAATTCTCCCTGCATGTCCCAGCACATGAGAAGTGACTCACGACTGTGTACAAGACTCCCTCCTATGAGTAGGTGATCTATCACTTGCTAGATTAGTGCTGACATGTTTTTTCTCATTTGGTCCCCTTTTCTACAGGAAGCCTGATCCATTTTCCTTCTCCACTGCCACCCTATATTCTGTTCTAGTCTTCCTCTCCCCCTTCCCCTCCAGCCCTCTTCTCTCCACTGCACAGTCGCAGGCGCTGACTGCCCCTGCTAACCCTCCAATCATTGATCACAGCCTCCCCCCTCTTCTCCTACCTCTCTGCCCTCCTTTTTCCCCTTTCTTCTGCCTAATCTTCTCCTGTTTTCTTTTCTCGTCCCACGTCATTGATTCATGATTGCATCGGTTGCCCCTCCACATGTTGGATGTACATGTGCCACGTTACATAATTGTATCCCTTCCCAAGGTCCGCGTTGACTGTACATGGCATTGCTTCCCTAAGCATTTGTGATTTCGATAAAATAATTGCAAAAAAAAAAAAAAAAGAATTGGAACATTTTAAATTCCAGAATGCTGTATTTACAAAAACCTCTAATTCACTAATTTTCTATACCTCCTGGTCCATAGCAGGCCAAAAAAGCAAACGATTCAAGAACATTATCCTCGTGGAGAGTGCAACATTTGCCACCTCACTGTAACAATGAAAAAGATCAATCTTAGGGCATCCCATACTTGGCAATTACAAAGTTATATTAATTTCAAAACTAGTAATTGCGCATACCTGAAAGCCCATGAAATTTGAAATACATAGTCAGTACAAATCAGGATCAATGGACATCGAAGCACAATCACAGGCCACCGAGCAGCTACCAAATTAACAAATCATTATCTAGGACCAGGGGACACTTCTAAAGATATGAAGTGGGTGAGTCTAGAAAAAGTACAAGATGGACCAAATATTAGGGGTGGGCGGAATTTGCGAAAGCGACTTTCGCAAATTATCGCGAAAATGTTTAAAATCTCCGCAAACACGTGGAAATATCGCGAAGATGCGGAAGTTTTTTTCCCGCCCGTTCGCGGTATTTTCTGCGTGTTCGCGGCTCGCCAACTTCCCCATGCGGTTGCTTGCGGGCGCGGCCATCTTGTTTTCACTCTTCTCGCGGTGCATAATCGCGAGAAGAAAGACGTGATCGCGCGACACATGACGTCACTGCGGGCGCGAACTGTCGCGAGACAGCGCAAATGGCTAAAACAATACAACATCTCATTGAGAACGCGACCGGATCGGGAAAACTTGTCGGCGAACGCGGGGATTCAGGTAAGGCGATCGCGCGGGCGCGAGAATGTATTATTTTACAGCGCGAGCAAGAACCAAATTATCGCAAAGCTGCGGAACGCGGAAATTTTGACATTTCCGCGCTCTCCGCGGAACGCGGAAATGCCAAATTATCGCAAATTCCGCGAACGGAACGGAAATTTTGCCCAGGCCTACCAAATATGCAAGAAAAATTAGCGAAAAAGGAACAACACAGTGTCCTCAACCTGTGCACTGACTCAAGGGGTTTGAATGGCGAGATACCCAGTACTCTGTTAACAAAGAAAATAATACATACATCTTAAAGTAATCTTCCCCCAACCTTCCCATTTACTATTGAGGCCATATATCTCTTCTTACAGATTATTTAACTATCATTCACCCTGAAGCAATATCCTGGGCTAAACATTTACATACAAGGCATTTCTCAGGGAACTCTTCCTAAATAAAGTCCCAAATGAAACTAGACTTAATTCACTATTTAGTACTAAAAAAAAAGTGATTCAACTAATCTGTTGTTAAAACACAGAGACATAAATTGCTAAAGACCCACTAAAATGAAGTAATTAGGTGGATTATATAAATATTGTTCAGCCACACATACATATTAGGGGGGCTTTCCTTTTTCTGTATGGTGTTTAATTAAAAGTCATATTAATTTATCATACGCTAATCCACACTGATTCAAACCATAGGGGTCGAGATGGAGAATAACTAACATGACGTGTCGCATCATGGCATCACTTAATTTCCATAATGGTGACCGCTATCACCAACTGATTAAGACTACTCCACCTCACGTTCTTCTATGTTTGTAGATCTTGGAAGTGGGTAGGCGAATGGAAGCACTACTCCAGAACAGAATTTTCTGGTACATGAGAAGTGGATATAAGGTACTCTAAATGGGCACGCTTAAATCGCTATATGGGTCTGAGAGTGTAAAAATTACTCTAATGTGGGAAACTCCTCTTTTTCTAGTTATATGTGTTTTCCTTTTATGAAACTAAGCTTCTTCCAGAGCAGGGATTTTTGTATCTCAAACACTGGGTATGATCATCAACAAGGAGAGGGGATAAGGAGCTATCATTTACATTATTTACCATAACATTGTAGGCTATTGGGACTTCATGACAAGAAGAATTGCAATGAGTTTAAAAGGGATTTATTAACACATTAGTTTAATAACACATTAGTTCAGTCAGTATTCAAAGTGTTATTCATCACTATAACAAATTCAATGAATCGATATTTCAAAATAAGGTAAAATAGTGCATTGGTACGAATTACAAATAAAATGCAGAAAAGGCAGCGAATGTGTTCCAAAAAGGAAATTTCCTAGTCTAAATTAAGGAAGGCTGGGAGTTGATGGCATTTTAGTTTAAACAAAGTAGGATAAGGTATCAGCTTCAGAAAACCAAATGAAGGTTTCTGATGAGAGAATGGCAATGCATAGCCATGAAACTGTAGCGCTCAAGCAGTGAAAATTCGCAGAGGCTGGAAGGGTCTTTTCAGTTCGAATTCAGCAAGCATCTCTAAGATCTGCTCTGCCCTAATCCAGGAACACACAATCTCATAATTCAATATAACACCTGTTCTAAAATTGCATCACAGACCTACTTTACGAAACCAATCATTTTTGTCTAAAGGCTGGGAGCAGGTAAACTCCGAAGAGCCTCATGTGTATACAATGGAACATACATAATTGTGTCCTTGGTTTATTACTTTTAATAACATCTTGTGGTTCAGACAACTCTTTCCAGGAGTCACATTTCCTGCATCTCCTCTCCTGCCTTAGATAACCTCATTAGCAGTTGTCTAATATATAACAAATCCCTATTCACTTGCTATCAAAAGGTTTCTGGAAAATGACAGCATCTGCAGTGGTAAGACAAAGAAAAACATCTTGTGCGAAACAACTGTTTAAATGTGTAAATAAGCCTTTATAACCTAATGTGTAAAATCGACATTCATAATTTCATCAGCATTTAAACTAACTTAAATCATTACAATAGGTTAGTTTGAGTGTTTGATTATAATGGTTAAGTGTGATTACCTACTACAAATTTTGTACTAAACGTGTGTGTGGTATTTAACATTGAAGTTAGCACTTTACAGTTATATGCGTTTACTTTGCAAAATGAGGAAATTCATTCTATCATTTACCCCCCCATCTCTAGAATATGCATCACATTTTAGCAAAATGAATCTTCAAGGGGGACCTCCTCTCTCTGCTGAGTAATCCATCTTGCACTTTGAGTTTTGCATCTACTTCAACTCTTAATACACCTTTCTGTTTCTCTCTTCAATTTCTATTTGACCTCTTCTTTCTCCGCTTTTTGTTCTTGCTAGATAATATCTAAATCCCTTATATAAATCAGACAGGCAATTAAAACAAATAACAATGATGGAAATAAGATTTAATATACCGCCTCAAAATGCATTACCAATGTATCTAAGCCAACTACATATGAGGGAATATCCTTTACCCAAGGTTCTTAAAACACTACTTGCTTCTAAGTTTTCAATTCTTCAATCACCGTACTATTGTCTAGCATTTACAAATAGCAATAATGTGCTTTCAGCATCTTACAGGCTCCACCTTTGTCTCTTAACAATAGAACCACCATTGATCTCATAGCTACTAATTCTGTATTTACTGCTAACAATGTACCAGATGTGCTAGTGGGAAACATATTCACTACTGTAGAAAGCTTTCTGGTGTTTGCGTAATTTATGAGTACTCCTACTTGGTGAATAATAGCACCAAAAATATCTCCCACTAATTGTGTCCCATCATTAGTACTACGTTTATGTGGGTGAAATAGCATCATCATCAAAGCTTCTATATTATTCATATGATACATCTTTGGAAATATTAAAGCTAACTAACAAACACCTTCCCAATCCACAGTGTGATTCCTTATCTTGTAGAAGCATAGCTTCCCTTTCTGCCGTCTGCCTAATTTCAATCTAGGATATACCATTTTCTCTTTATACTCAACTTCCTTCTTTTTCCACACATTCTTTAAAATATATTTTTGCTTTGTTGCCTTCTGAAACATGTGTGCTCTCCTTTCCCCTAAGGCTTGATTGAATTTCTTTTCTAATGGAATCATTAAACATGTCAAATTACATTCAAATGCCTTAACATTGTCTATTTTTACAGCGGAGCTAAAGAAAAACTAAGCTGTTTCCACCTCCTTAGACTGTGGGTGAGGATTCAATCCTTTATGAAGTGGAGCTTCAGAAAGGATTAAGTCATAATTAGAAAAATTATATTTTACAGGATTCTGTCTATAAAATAAACTAAGCAATGTACTACAAGTACAAGTGGGATTTGATGGTAGGTCACATTCTCTGTAGTTGATGCAGTTAAGGGACTCATTATGATGTTGGGGGGAAAGCCTCCTCCCGACAGTTGGAATCTCCTTGACCGTGCTGGAACACTTCCGACCGACTCGTTCAGTTTACAATCCACCCAACCGATTACGATGTTCACGGTCGGCTTGTAATTGACTCTCGGAGAATTGGTGTCAGTCGGAAACGCATCATACAGCTCTATGGACAGTGTTTCTGACTGAGCGATTTCGATGCCGATTTCCAACAGCCCCTGGTTTGGGCCCAAGGGGGGTACCTAAGGGACCCCCCTGAAAAACCCCGCAAGGTGTAGCAGGCACAATGGGGTGCCTGCGACAGGGTGCAGTGTTTTCTGCACACTCCTCATAGGAGCCTGTATTGTCAGGCGGAACAGAGGTTCCCATTGGAGTCAATGGGAATCTGACCGAACAGTGTTCAGTTGCATCTTCTGCTCATCTGCAGCACGAGAGCAGTGTCCGGACTGTCATGAGGAGGTTGCCTGAGGCTCTGTGAGGTGCCATCGCGCTGACGGCATCCAAGAAGAAAGGAGAAAACATGGAAGAGAGAGAAACACTGAGGATAGTGTGGGTAAGTACATTTTTATTTTTTTTAAATATCTTTTTGTGTCCAACTGGGTTTGGCTCCTGGTCCCCTTGATGCCCTTCAAGTGTTGAGGGTCATCAGCCCCCACTGGTATTATGAAAGGGTAATTGATGTTTTCTTGTAGTTAGTCCATTTTTAACATTTATTTTATTTTATGACATTGCTATTTACTGGTGGTGGGTACAGGCCCAGACACATTTTGGGTATATAAATATATACATTTGTGGGCAATGCTACAATATTTATGAGGGAGGAAGGTGCTCCATGCAGGAAAGAGCAGCCCTGTTATTTGTTCTACATATCTCCTACGATAGCCATGGGGGTGACTACAATGTTGTGGTGCCTGTGTCTGTGTCACAGGCAGCAAATTTGTTTTTGCTCTTCATTATGGTCTTGTACTGCCTAATCCCCCTCATCTTTTTAACTTACCACCCTTGGAGTGGGGGACCCTCTTTCCCCCAAGATAAGTATTCAAAGACCACAGTTGTTTGGATTAGGCGTTGGAAACTCCAGCCGTATTTTATTATATAAAATATCAAAACATTAAAATTAATATTATTCACATTATGTACACACTACGCAGAAAGTCCATACATTGATATGTACAGTATGTCAATTGGCTAACCTTAACATGTTTCTAATACACAGTCATTCCTATCGTAAGCAAAGCGATGAAGATATTATCTTTCTGCGTGTCCCTGTTAGAGCCTACGGCTAGCTCAACTACTGGGGGTCCAAATCCAGATCAAGCTAAGTCCCAACTTCCTACCGGAGTGACTTTGCACAGGGGGTCCAGCTCACCAGATGGATACCTCCCCCGGGCAGCCCCAACGCACTCCAGATTTAACTCCATAAAGGGGCCCCTGCAGTTATGCGTCCTTGCGCCCTTGAGCGCATGCGCGTGCGAGGGTTGACCAACCAGCCTATTGGAAGCAAGACTTCCATTCCCCACAAACCCTGCCAGCCTACCGGCTGTAACTGCCCCTGGAGTTCCATGAGAGATAATCTGTACCCCCCTCGGGGGTCCCCATTTGACAATGGTGATGCCCGCTAAGGACCGAAAACTATGCTCACCATTCAATACCTTACCGACACAGGTCAGTATATTTGCCCGACTATCTGGCCTCCCCCTTTCAGCCTACCCGAAGGTCATGCTCTGTTCTTCATCCTCTCTAACCATGCCAGTATATTCTCCATGAATATCTGATTACCGTAACTTGAGAGGTGCACGCCATCCTACAGAAAAAATGGGTCCCCCCGGATGCACGCATGGCCTATGGACTTAAGCTTCGGGGTCCTGAATAATTTGTCCATCTTGTTGTTAATCATTTTTACGGAGTGGTTCAAGGCTCACACAGACTCACCCTCTCTCCACTGGAATCTTGGTATCATGTGTGACCACACTATCAGTGCCTCGGGCATCTTTTTGCCAACCAACCTACTTCAGTAAGCAGTGTCTCTATCACGCCCCTTTGACCCAGTTGAACCAGATCATTACATCCTAAATGCAAGATACCAACCGCTGCGGTACCTGACTTTTGCTCAGCGCACGTGTCACCATATCCCTGAATTGGCCAAAACACAGACCACCCTGCCCGTAGAAAGAGATTTTAGCACATGCCTGCCGTGCCCTGACCTCATAGGTATCTGTAAAAAAGAACTGTTGCAACCTCTATATATATACGAATGACCAATTATCTAAAATCGCGTTCAGTGTGCTCCCTGGTATGAACCTGGTCCGCAACATGCGCAGTGAGACGATGGACTGCTGCCCGTTGTCCTCCAGCCTGACAGGATGTCGCCACCTTTCAGGGATGATGAACCGCTGCAAGCTTCCTCCCTGCGAGACAGGATGTAGAAACTGCAAATCAAAACCATGAGAGAAAACCAACTGTAAGTACATCTTCTTTGCAATCCCTATAGCACATGCAAGCGCACATAGCGTATATAACAATCAGAGGACCACCTACCAATCCTCTGAACCTCCCTTCCAGTGAATCCCCTGGCCACTGCTTCAGTGGCAGCGCCTATCCTGAAGGAGTGAGTCCCAAAACTGCCTGGATCCAAACTGGCTTTCTGCATGGCCAAGCCCATGACCCTCCTAAACTGAAAAATAGTGAGCGGGGTCCCATCCAAGTGAATCAGTAATGGCCCGCCGCACCCCTTGGTCGGTGCGCCAGGAATGTTTCCAGCCTGGCGATGGGACAGCAAGTGCTTCCTTCCACCTTTCGCAAGACTACCCCTTCTCCTCTACCTTCCTGATCCGTCTTGGACCTGGCTATTGATATCAATAAGGAGTCCCCCGTATCTGTACATGTGCCAACTGAATCCCCCCCGCCAGTCCATTTTATTTTTTGCTACCAATTCTCCTATCCTGAAAGTGCCGTAAAAGGCTAGACAGAAGGCAGTTTGAAACAAGAGTGTTTCACCTGTAGAATTACACACTTGGTGCAACGCATCCATCAGTGTGACCAATGTCTGCACCCCAATTGGTCTTCTCACATCTGGATGTGCCCCCTCTAAGTGTTGCCACCCTTTTAACGCTTTCTGCACTATAAAAGTGCCAATAGAATACTCCTTACCCTTTGATCTTGCAAAAAAGGAAATGGCTGCAATGTGTCGCCTTGCTGATGCCACTGAGCGCCCCTCATCTCTCAAAGTTCTCAAATAGAAAACAACTGACCCAGTGTCATGCCACCTTTCCTCCCAATTCTCCCCCACGAAATACCAGTAAGCCCCAAATGCCCCTTCGTTTGCCCTTCTGGTCCTGGGTGCTAGGCCAACTGCCACGAGGTCCGATAATGGGGGGCACCAAGCTGCCAAAGCTGTTCTGGGAAAGGCGTTGGGTTCTCTGCCACTTCCGGGTGATGAGATCTGAATACCTGCATCTTAAAGCAAGAGAGCGCATCAACGGAATGATGCAATACTCCCGGGACATGTTTGGCCCTAAACAGCAGATTCATCCTCAAGCACAGCAGTATTATCTTTTTTAACAGACGCAGAATCATCTTAAACTTTGCAGTTTGATTATTGATACATTCCACCACAGCCATGTTGTCTGACCAGAATACCACCGATTGCTTCCTCAGCTGTTCTGGTCATATGGACAATGCCACCATGATGGGAAACTGTTCTAAAATGATTATGCTGGTTGTAAGCCCCGTGTCCTCCCACCAAACAAGCCAACGTTGCGCCACCCATGCTGGACCTAGGATGGCGCCAAAACCTTCGCTGCCAGCTGCGTCAGTCATCATCATCATCAAATTCACTTTATTTCGGTTGATAATAACCATAAAAGGGTACAGCCACACAAATCGAGTTAAAGCATACTTAATTATGAAACAATCAAGGAGAAAAATGTGCAAGTGAATGATGGAAGGTACTCTGCTGTACATAATAAAATGACAGCTGCGTCAGTCATCAGCCCTGTCTCTGGGCTGGACCTGGGAGGACCGGGCCACAGAACCCTACTGTTGTAGTCACGCACCTCACTGGACAGTCTGGTGTGGTGGTGTTTCTCCCTGAGCCCTGACATAGCCTGCGCGATGGTGCGCATGAATGGCCGTGCCATTGGAATGACCCTCAACGCAAAGTTTAGTTGCCCCACCACCTGCTGTAGCTGCTGTAATGTTACCTTCTCCTTCCCAAAGCAATGTTGTAGGGCATCCCTGAAAACCTTGATTTTCACCTGTGGCAGCCATGACACGCCCAGCACTGAATCCAATTCTATCCCCAAAAATTCAATGTCAGTACTTGGCCTCACCGTCTCAACCTCATCCCAAAGGTATCCCAAAATCCTGCAAGAGTGCACAGAACTTCTGCAGTGCCTACTCGCAATCCTGAGAACCTGGTGCCCCCAAAAACAGGAAGTCGTCTAGGTAGTGCAATACCAACTGGTGCCATGTCGCTCGCCTAAAAACGACTTCCTAAAAAGTGCTGAATTTTACAAAATAGGCGCAAGAAACTGAGCGTCCCGTAGGCATTCACTTGTCCAAGTAATACTTTCCCTTGAATTGGAAGCCCAACAGATGGAAATCCAGCGGGTGTACCGGCAGCAAGCGGAAGGCTGACTCAATATCCGTTTTTGCCAAAAATGCGCCCTGCCCCAACCCTCTGAGCATCTCCACTGCTTGATCAAAAGATGCGTACTTGACACTGCATAAATCCCCGTCAATGGCATCGGTCAGTGACTAGCCTTTGGGGGCCGAAAGATTATGAATCAATCGGAATTTTTTGGGATCCACCCCCAAAGGGGAGCATACAAAATCATGCATTGGGGGATCCTCAAATGGATCTGCTACTCTGCCCAGCCGAACCTCTTTCTCAATTTTTCTGCTGCAACACCTTCATTGACCCTGACCGATAACTGATTCTGGCAATGTGACACCCCGGTGTAGCCCGGCGCAGGAATCCTGAAACCGTCCCAAAACCTTCCAGCAGAATTCTAGCAGAGTTGGGGCAATTATAACAGTTTAACCATGGGATAAGAGCACTTGTTACGATGGGAGACCTGGCCTGCAAGAGGGAAACACTCTCAATTGTGTTTCTTGCCTCCCTTGTCCTCTGTTTTCTTAAAACATTTGGACTCTGGGTGTGAGGCGTTGCCACAGAATGAAGATGCGTGCTTGAATTTACATGTGCCAGCTGCTCTGGTACATGTGCGTCTAACGAAGTCCCAACACACACCCTTCTTCCCTCCTCCCCCTGAATTACCTGGGGGGCCTGAACAAAAGGACTGACCACAATCCTGGGGGTGTCCTGGGGCCCACTTCTGAAATGTGTTAGGTCCATGATCATTTACGTACTGGGCAGTGGTATTGTTAATAGACAATAGGCGCATATGGTGAGTGCACCCGGTATCTGTGAGCTTCCAATTAAGGTGCGGTGCTACAGGGTAGGGGAGAACCACCAACCTCCCTAGTCAGTTGTGAGGAACACAACACAAAGTCAAGATAAGGATACCCAAGCACACACAGAAATAAAATAAACACAGGTTATAGTACACATGGGCATATAACACAATGAGTGAATCTTCGTCTCTTTCATATGATTTTCTTCAGTTTAATATTCTCATTTGCATAATGATTTCTCAGTCTTCACAGTGGTTCCCAAGCCGCTGGGGGTCGCGTAACTAGTTAGCATGGAGGAGTCTCGTTCGTTATCGGAATTAACCAGACAAATCGCTCCACCAACTAAGAACGGCCATGCACCACCACCCACAGAATCGAGAAAGAGCTATCAATCTGTCAATCCTTTCCGTGTCCGGGCCGGGTGAGGTTTCCCATGTTGGGAACCACCCCCAAAGGGGAGCATACAAAATCATGCATTGGGGGATCCTCAAATGGATCTGCTACTCTGCCCAGCCGAACCTCTTTCTCAATTTTTCTGCTGCAACACCTTCATTGGCCCTGACCGATAACTGATTCTGGCAATGTGACACCACGGTGTAGCCCGGCGCAGGAATCCTGAAACCGTCCCAAAACCTTCCAGCAGAATTCTAGCAGACTTGGGGCAATTATAACAGTTTAACCATGGGATAAAAGCACTTGTTACGATGGGAGACCTGGCCTGCAAGAGGGAAACACTCTCAATTGTGTTTCTTGCCTCCCTTGTCCTCTGTTTTCTTAAAACATTTGGACTCTGGGTGTGAGGCGTTGCCACAGAATGAAGATGCGTGTTTGAATTTACATGTGCCAGCTGCTCTGGTACATGTGCGTCTAACGAAGTCCCAACACACACCCTTCTTCCCTCCTCCCCCTGAATTACCTGGGGGGCCTGAACAAAAGGACTGACCACAATCCTGGGGGTGTCCTGGGGCCCACTTCTGAAATGTGTTAGGTCCATGATCATGTCAATCTGATTCCAGCCGAGGGCTGGATCAAATGCCTTAGCTCTTCTAAAGTCATTGTCATAATCTTCCCATCCATTACCCCCATATGTATCATGCGAGCAGGTAATTCTATTCTGATAGCAAGCCATCTCTGAGCCAAAACCTGGGAAATGCTCACACATAATTGACATAAAAACAGCCCCATCCAACTTCACCACTATCTGTCTGGCCTTCTCTAGTTTGTTCTCCCCGCTACCCGTCACTCCTGCTGCTGGGGACCAATTACCCACTCTTTAAAGCCAGGGTACGACTGCCGCCAAACTTGATACCAAGTCCGGCTGACCCGGCTTGTTTCCTGATGGGCTCCCTGTCATAGGGACAGGTGCAGGTAGAGGCGGTGGGGGGGCCTCCCGCTGTTCCATGCTGACCCCCAGAGGGGAGGGTGGCACCCGACATACCTGGCTGACTCCCAGCTGCACCTTCTGCCCCTGGATGGCTACCCCCCTCATTCGCCCCTGGCTGCTTGTCTCCCCCACCTGTATTAGACATGTGGGACCGGTATGGGTTCCACTGTATGGGCTCTACCGCCCGAGGCACCACCCCCTCCGGGCCTGGCGCTGCAGCCCCATCTGTCCCATCCCTTCCATGAGGTGGAGGTGCCCCACCTTTTTTAGCTCTGCTCCTTTTTGGGGCTGTGGTAAAAGCTGCCTTAGGGGCTACCCAAGCTCTCCTGGGTCTATCTTCTGCCCCTTCTGGGCCATCCACCTTATCCCTTAACTCAGCTAAAGCTTGACCCATGTCTTCTACTTTTTTCATCATGGACTCAATTGCCCTCATTTTTCTTATCATGGTCTCCATAAAAGCATCCATGCATTAACGCTGCTCGTTCCGCTTCACCTTAGGGGCCATTTCCTACACACTACAATTCACTGCTCCACAATAGAACAGAAAGTTAATTGCTGGTACCAGAGCCCCACAATACGCTGTTCACCAATGTAGCCAACTGACTAATCAGGGCACAAAAAACTCACCCCCCTACAATTCACTAAAACACAAGGCACACACCACAACCCACTGTGCTCTGGTCTGGGACACTGCCCACCAATGTAGTAACCATTTAATTAGGGCACAACCACACCCCCTAACAATCAACTCAATTGAAAAAAGTGGCACACACCACAGCCCACTGTGCTCCGGTCTGGGACACTGCCCAGACCCTTACCTCATAGACGTAGCAGCCTCCTGGCCAGCCACAGCACCCACGCAACCAGAGCCACGCCCACCAGCTAGTCTAGTGGGTCGGGTGAGTATTCTAAAACCTGTGTGGCTTCCGGAAGCGATGGAAATGCAGGCCTGCCAGTACTGCCCCAAGGCGAAGTCCCTGCATCCTTAGGGCCAATGTCCACTCAATCCTGCAACCGAAGAATGCTTGCTATCTCCACAGTGCCCAATAAAGCAAAAAATCTGCCAGCCGATGCTCCCTGCGCAGTCCCAGTAGTGTGGAGACAACAAAGAAATTGCGGGGAAACACCCGGAGCACTCCCAGCAAGCTCCCATCACAGAGTGCTGCCTCTGCCGCGAGGAAACATCAGCTGATTGCTGAACTGTCTCCTGGAAATGAAAGAAATTGCAGGGAACCACCGGAGTACTCTCAGCAAGCTCCGGTCACTGAATCGCAGCCACCCGCTGAGAGGAACTCCAGACGATCCTGCCGCACAATCAAATGAGATTGGTGCCCTCCACACACGCCGATACGTGCAGTGGGGAGAAAAAGAAAAAAGAATCCTTGCAGGCCTCTGATTGAGGCCCTGACCATTGTTGTGCAGCATGCTGGGTAGCGGTGGAAAGAGAGAACGTTCTAGCCACTCCCCAGCCTTTTAAAGCCCCTTGTCGGGCAAGCCGGTTCTGACTGGCCTACCCGACGTTTGCAGAACTCACGAACCGGAAGCGCTACCAAGCGATTCCAGTTCACGCCTGAACCAGCCAATCCCCAGAGGTGGAAAGGAGGTCAGGGGCGCCGCGTCACTGCTGTGTGTGGCGCCCCCAACATCCCACGGGATGCGGGGGACCGGCGCGACCGCCATACTGGCGGCCTGCCCGAGACCGTGCCCGCCTTCCAAGACTCCTCCTCTGCCAGCCATGTGGGTGTCGTAGAGGGCCAATTTGTTTTTGTTCTCCATATCTCCTTCCTTGCTGAACTATGTTGTGTGGTGAACAACCACCATTCTGTTTAGCGAATGAATGATTTTGATTATTCATGATATTATTATATTTTATAGGAGTGTCGATATTAGAAGACGCCCATTACTTTTTTTTCCCCTATCATATGTTTCTTAATATATCTATTTGTGCTTGTTGCTTGTGATATATTTATTCAAATGTTTCCTGCTCCCCACTTCCCAGAGTGATGTGATGGGCCCTGGAGGGACACCAACTGTTTATTAATTCATTTATTAAATGTTTGCCAGCTCGCCCCACCTTCCTTGGCCCTGGAAGGACATCAATTACTTATTACGTATTTTTTTCTGTTTTTGTCAGCCTTGCACATTGCATCCAATAGGGACCCTCTGGGCCCCAGAGACACACTAAGGGGCGGATTTACAACTTCTGGCGCATCTCTGTAAATCAGCAGGGATGCGCCTGAACAGATGCGTCACGTAATCCCCCCCTTGCGCCACCACAGATGCGTCGCATTAAAATGCGACGCACCATGGTGCAAGGAGGGAAAGATGTGTGGCGTACGGGCGGTGCATTGCTGGAGTCGCTTCGCAAGCGTGACGCAACTCCTGCAATGCACAGGGGCCGCCCATACTTAACGTGGTGGTCACTCCTTACTCCTGCTTCAAGCAGGCATAAGGATTTGACGCAGCAGCGTCGTAAAACTGACTCAGTGAAATCTTGTAGATTTCACTGCGTCAGTTTTACGGGGCCTTCCTGCGAGGGAACGCCCACCCTGCGACAGAATGCCCACATGAAACCTGACGCAGGTTTCATGTAGTGCAGGGCTTTACAACGTGACGCATCTGCCTAGATGTGTCACGTTGTAAATAAGTCGCAATATGGCGCATGGTTTACGCCGCCGCTGCGTCACAAAAGTGACGCAACGGCAGCGTAAAAGTGTCGCAAGGGGCTTGTAAATCTGCCCCAAAGTGTTAACTAACAAATAAATGTGATTTTTGCCTGTCCGCAACACTTGACAAAGGGGCCCTATCAGCCCTGGAAGGACACCAACTAATTATTATTTCCGGTGTAATGTCTAGGAGATATAGTTAGTTAATTCATGGGTACACTGTTGTTAAGTATTTGTGATGATGAGGTGCTGCATTGACTAGTTTGCTCATGTTACTAACTTTCTGCATATTTTTTATTTCTTGCTGGTGCACCAGACATCATGTACAATACTAAGGGCCCAATTCCGATGTCGTTCGTAAGGCCTCTGAGTCGGATTTAGCTTTCCCAGATCTGATTTGTAACCCTTGTTTATGACAGAATCGTAGACAGGTTTGAATGACCAAGTACAATGCCAAGATCGCCGTATTGACCAAATCGTTTCCGGGACCCGAACCTGTCGGTACGCCTCGCTCGTAGCTGCAACGGGCCACGCAATGGAGCCGGATTCCGACCGAGCAAGTACGATGCAGAATTCGGACAACCGCTTCGTCTTGGTCTCAGCGAGACGACGCGGACATCGGAAGCGTGCTTCGAGGGAAGGGGCATAGTAGGCCACCCTTCACCAGGGGCACTTCATATATGTGGATGTGCCCATGGGTCCCCCCGATCCAGGCATGCATGGTGTGGCGGGCACCATGGGCTGCCTGCACAGGGTGTACGCTTTTTCCAACCCACCCCTTTTCTGCTATGGGAGCCTGTGTATGCGTCTGTACACGGGTGCCCATACAGTTCAATGGGAGTCCGAGCGAACCGAGTCCGTAAGCATACGGAAGCATCGTATTCACTCATGCGGACCAATGGAGCATGTCTCGCTTGAAAAGCCCTCCGGATTTGAGTCGTACAGAGGGCTTTCCTAGGAATATCGGAATCGGGCCTTAAGATGGAGATAATTCATCAGACTGTGCCACCTAGGTCCTCTGCTAAGTGCTTCTGCTTGTGCTGAATGCTAACTCTCACAAGAATTGAAGAATATGGCCTTAAGAAGGAGATTCCTGCTAACAAAGCGGCCAGTACCACTTTCTATCACATTCCACTCCAAGTCATAATAAAGGATTAAGTTAAAGATTTTCTGATTTTCAGCTTTCTGCAGTATTTTTGGTGGTGAGTTGTATTATATATCAAAATGGCTTTCCTTGGCAGTTTTTATTAGCCAGCAACATATGTAATACAACACTGAGAGACCCAATACATGTTGTGTAAGCCTTACTAGGAGACTGCATTAGGTACAACAGATTTAGGTAAGTCTTTGTATTTTCTCTCTCATTGGGTGACAGGGTTGGCCATGCTTATGGTATGAATTCATTCAGTTTTTAAATTTTGACAGAGCCATCCGTTAAACGTTCAATATATCTGCAGTAACCGTAGTGACAGCAGTTCTGGGAAATTCAAGAGATGTTTACTGGGACAGTGGACATCTTTACATTTGACGAAATGAGCACCCTCTCCATGGCAGCAGTTAAGGACTCTGCCAAGCTGGTGGTACTTAATTCTCCTGCAAAACTCTAATTCAGGACTCTAGTCTCAATCATAATTTATCTCAGTTCATACTCATTTAACTGATCTGTTGTGACACTGGCAGTAAGATATAAAATGTATTCAAATCAAATATTTAAATCAATTCTTAGGGAAAGATACAAAAGTGCACCCACCGATATATATCCTTCTATTTATGCAGATTTACAACTTTCAGAAATTCACAAAATGTTACCCAAGTATGCTTGGAAACCACTCATTGCAAACTTTTACAGATTGCATTTTGTATGAGGAAATATACATGGTCACAGGTTTGAATCCGAGTCAAGTCAGTCTTTCTTCCACTGAACATCCATAACATAAGTTCCATTGAGTTGGGTAACAATAAACATCTGTTGTTTCAGCTCTATGGGATCCTACTTTGCAAGTGTGTTTTACGTATACACATATTGTATTATATTTGATCATGCAAAAATCTGCTAAGCGATTGTAAATGCACCTGTCCTACAGCCCCTTTTTTCCCACCCTTGAAAAATGCTTACTTCTGCCCTCGTCAGGTGTAAACTCTCAACCTTTTTTAGGATGGAAGGAGATTGAAGAAGAGCTGGTGATTACCCTTCGACATGCAAGTTAGTGGGTGTGCACAGACTCACAGGTAATTCCAACTCTGGATCTACCATATAGTCAGAGAGGCAGTTATCTGGGCATTGATATTATGGGAAAGCTGCCATAATTTGTCACCTCACTGCTGGCACCAAGATGGATGAGTGGATTATTTTACTGTACAATTAGATTTCTGACACATTGCAGTCCTAGGGCAAGCAGATATTTGATAAAATCCCACATCCCTGCTGCTGGATCCCTGTATTTTGATGATCAGGATCAAGAAGAAATCGAGCAAGAAACATGATTGAGTGAGCTCTGGGCAGCCTCCTAAGACTATCCGAAACAACAGCAGCTACTGCAACTTATCTGCAGGACTGACTCCAATGGAAAGAGACTAACACCCTTTGCATACAGCTATAGTCATTGGACTCACCCCCTGCCAATTGAGTTTGAAATATGTCAAACACATAAAGGCTACAAGGCCACCATGCAAACCCTGAACAATGTGGGTGAATAAAATTGCCCAAAAGCAAGGGCAATCTGGCAAACTGAAACTGAGGTGACATGCACTGACTGCTGATCGGGACCATTGCCTGGAAGAGGTCTGCTTCTATGGAGAGACTAAGAGAAGCTGCAGCCAACGGCTGCAGAAGTAAATGTAGTGAACAGGCTCAATCTGGGTGTGCTTGCCTATCAGAGTGGGGCAGCAACCAAGGCACCTGAGGAGCCAGGTGCATCCCTGATGAGCAACATTGTTGCCGGCTAGGCCCTCCTACCTGTGCAGTGCCCATGCTGCAGGGGACTGACACTCCTTTATGAGAGTTCTGGGCACTAATGCAGCCTATTCTAGGCTACAGATCTGCAAGAAGGCAACAACTAATCCCATGGGAAACCGCTGGGCCATGTGGCTTATGCTGTTGTGACCTGGGCTTCCCATGTGTGAGTCGGTGCTTGGGAACAGAGAACACCAAAGCATGGTATACAGATCCATCAGATATCACTAGATGCCTGGAAACAGTGACTTTCTTTATGTATCTTTGAAGTGGAAGATCAGATTAGGCTTGTACAAACCCACCTCTATAGAGGAGAGAGCCCGCCACTGGACAAATGAACCAATTCCTGCACTAAACGGACTTTTGATTGCTGGATCATGACTCATCTGTTTTCCCCTTCATATTGGAGGTACTTGGTGGTGGACCTGTGTTGCATGATCTAGGGGAGAGGCTAGTGATGGTGTTGCTTTGACCTGGGCCCCCATTGCATGAGTGATTGCCTGGGGGGAAAACTGGCAACATCTGAGAACAAAGGGCAGCATATGACAAAAATACTCATTCGGTTCTTGGGCCTGAGACACCACTGGCAACCTGGAGACGACAACATCTTGCTTGTAATTTTGAAGTAGGGTAGGCTGCATAGGCTTATCCAACACCACACTTATGGAGTAGCAAGCCCCTCTTTAAATGACTCAATCCTTCACTACACAGAAAAGACCTTTGTCTTCCACATTATTGCTTGACCACGGCTTGTTTGTGACTATCCTTTGGGGATGTCTATTCTTAGTGATCCAAGTGGCTGACACCTACGCCATGGGACGCCCCACTGTTGGGTGACTGGCATGACTGTTTCAAAAGATCTCTCCATACTTGACCAGCACTTGTAATGGGTTGCACTAGGGCATTAAATGCCTCAGATGTATTAGAAAGTGGAACTAAGAAAGACACTGGAAGTCATACAATGAGACCAAGGAACAAGACCTGGAAATGGAGGGCCAAAATTACTCTCAAATGCAAATCAAATTTGCTAAATATTCTTGCTGCAATCACCCAAACAAGGGAAATATTGGAACATAAAATAGAGATAGGTGTCATTGACATGGGCATAGTGAGGGATGGTAATAGGAATCTAGCATAAAAAGTCACACAAATTGAGGAAGATCACCTTAACAACCTAGCGCCAGATAAAACATTCATCATTGTGAAGTACAGGAACTTACAGACAGAGTCTACTTCCTAGAAGGCAGGACTGAAGACCTCGAAGGATGGTCGTGCTGCAACAATATCAGGCTGGTTGGTTTTCTGGAGCACTCTGTGGGTGCCAATATGGTAACTTAAGAACTTAATAAAATCCACAGTGACTCCTCAATGGCTTTCAAATTTCTTCTTGATCTCATGAGCCCATAGAGTTATAGCCCAGTCACCCACAGCTGGTAGTGCACTGAGGCCTGTGGTGTTTCACATACTAAAGTATGGAGACTGGGACACATTTCTTGCACTGACAGGAAAGGCTGGTCATTGTGGGGGAGATGAAGCCAAGGCTAGGTTGTTTACACATTGGCAGTGTAACATAGACGGCTAGCCTTTTTGCAAGTTAAATGACACCTATGTGCAGAAGGCATCAAATATGCCCTTCTGTTAACTGAAATGCTCCAACTCATGGTAAATATTAACACCCTGTTCTTCAATGACCGCAAGGATCCATGTGATTGGTTAGACAGCTGCACTAATAAGGGCACTAATAGCACCCCCTTCAATCAACTGAGACATTGACAACGCTGAAAATTGAGGGGATCCACTCTTTTCAGTGAAGGCTGCCCTGCAGCCCAGCAAGTCAAAAAAGGAAGAGAGGACTGTGTGAACCTGACAGCAAAATGCCTGAAATATTTAACCAGTAAAAGCTGACACTAATCCTCAGAGAAGCAGGATGAGCTAATGAAGCTGTACTATATTAATTTTAAATCGAGCACGGAATAGGCTCCTCAGGCAACGCTTGCTTAACGGCACCAGGTCTGCTTGGAACCATACTGACCTTTGTGTACAGCTGTCTTGAACTTGGCATTAATGATGTCGTCCTTCACCAATTTATTAAGATCTATACTCAAAATAAGACTCCCCCGGAGGAAGTTGTAGCACAATAAGTGGAGGGCTCTCAACTTCATAAGCTTACACTTAAAAAAAATTCAATTAATGGTGAGATCACAATAGAAGAGGTAACGTTAGCAATTACTGTCCTAGCTTTGGGAAGATACCCAGCTCTGACAGACTACCAGCCAAATTGTATGAGACCTTTTTAGCCTAATCTGATCACAAACTATTGGACCTGTATAATAAATTATATGATTTGTTTTACTTACCAGGCACAATGTGTTAAGCGCTCCTTATTGATATCTATAAACTGGGTACAGAGGCTCAAGACACAGGAGCCTACAGATCGCTTTAAATGTTAAAAATCAATCATGAAATACTCAGCAAAGTGATTGTTACTAGAATTCTAGATGTGCTTATGACCCTGGTGCACCCAGATCAGACCAGGTTCATACCAGGCCTTAGCACATCCCCTAATATCTAGAGCCTTCTATTTATCCTGGGCTCCAAATTAGATGCCCACTTGCACCAGTGGGTTCTGTCTGTTATTCTATGAAAGGATTTTGACACAATTAGCTCTCGATACCTGGTTGCAATGATGTCAGACATTGATCAGGTGGGTTAAAATACTACACAAGGACCTTATAGTGAGAGTTGAAACTAGAAGGATAATCCTAACACTTAGAATGATTCATGGACGGGCGAGACAGATTTGCCCTCTATCCCCAATGTTATGTAACATAGGGCTGAGAGTAGCACCCTAGAAATACAGGAAGGGCCCGATTCACAGAACTAATTTAAGACAAAATCCTAAACTTACTACCATTTTGGTATTCACAGAAGTCACTTACTCATTTTGGTATTCACAGAAGGCACTTACTCATTTCGGTATTCACAGAAGTTAGTAGTCCTAACTTTAGGACTCCTAAATGCCTTCTGTGAATACCGAAAGTCTTAAAGTTAGGATTTTTCTCAGTTTAGGAGTAGTAAAGTTAGGACTCCTAACTTTACTACTTCTAAACTGAGAAAAATCCTAACTTTAAGACTTTCGGTATTCACAGAAGGCATTTAGGAGTCCTAAAGTTAGGACTACTAACTTTACTACTCCTAAACTGAGAAGAATCCTAACTTTAAGACTTTTGGTATTCACAGAAGACATTTAGGAGTCCTAAAGTTAAGAGTTCTAACTTTACTACCCCTAAACTAAGAAAAACCTAACTTTAAGACTTTTGGTATTCACAGAAGGCATTTAGGAGTCCTAAAGTTAGGACTACTAACTTCTGTGAATACTGAAACGAGTAAGTGCCTTCTCTGAATACCAAAATGGTAGTAAGTTTAGGATTTTGTCTTAAGTTAGTTTTGTGAATCGGGCCCAGGAAGCATCTAATATTGTTATGTGCAGACAGTGTCATGATATATGTGGGGCAATTAGATAAGTGACTCGGTCGACCAATTAAATTTATGGAGGATTTAGTTTGCATTTCAGGACTCATTATAAACTGGGCTAAAACATGTGCATTCCCTATGAGGCCAAACACACTATTTCTCTAACTGAACAACAATAGGCAGAAGATTGTGATTGGAGTCCAACACATTTAAATACCTACTGCTCCACAGTCAGAAGGATATCATTGATGCCAATACAGGTAGAGAAACTTGATCTTTGTGCCCTAAAACTGAATTCTTGAAGAAACTACAACGAAGTGTGATAGGTAGGGTCACACTAGGAAAAGTGGTGATGCCGTTCAGAATGCTTTATTAGTATGCTAATTTACTGTCTAGATTGCCCTGAGTTGTTATAGGACACTGGACTTCTTAGTGGTATCCCTATCCGTTCGCGCGCACCACAAGATGTTGGATTGTTGGTAGCCGGTCGCGCTATCCAGCGAGAATTTGCGATTGCGAACACGTCATTGCGATCGCGAACAGGAAATAAGCATCGCGAGCAAGATGGCCGCGCCCATCAGCGACCGCATGGGCAAGTTGGATATATATTTCCCCGCGAGCACGCAAAAACACATCGCGAACGGGCGGGAAAAGCAATCTCTGCAACTTCGCAAAAGTTTTGCATGCTCGCGGAGATTTTGCGCAACTTTGCGATAATTTGCGAAAGTCAATTTCGCAAATTCCGCCCACCCCTGATTGTGATTGGCACAAAATGGCTATTTAGGAATTTCAATTACCATCAATTCGGGTCAGGTGGTAACCAGGTGCAAACTATAAAAAGGCACCCAAAAGGCACCTGACTCTTTCACAAAGGCTTACCTGTATGATTTTGCTAGGAGGATGAGGGTTTTGGATGGTACACAGGGAAGGAGGGAGGTAATCCTGGAAATAATAGCTGAATTATAACCCCAGCTTCAGACCTCAAAACTCAGGAGCAATGAAATCCCACCATATATACAGGTATTGTGTTGCCTACATCTCCTAGCTTCTGGCAGTTACCAGGGGGTCATAGCCAGGGCGGGGGTAAGGGTCGGATCTCAGAATGTGCTGTTTCCAGGTTATTTCACAAGTTCTTGGACATCATGGTAGCAAGGTTAACCAATACATATATTTCACAAATAGCCACAATTATTGCAACAGACAAATTAATGTTCTATGGGGTAGCACAGTTCTCCAATGTCATTGGCTTTGTTGATGGCACACATAATACCATATGGCCCCCCTCAGCTAATGAATTCATATACAGAAACAGGAAAATCTCCCACTCACTCAATGTGCAGATAGTGTGTTATGCTTCCTTTATCATAATATACCTTGTGGCCAGATTCCCAGGCAGCACCCATTACTCCTTCATGTTCCACCACAGCGGAATATAAAACTGGCTGTCACAGGGTTAATTTGGAGATGGTTTTATAGTAGCTAAAAGAATTGCGACCTCAATGAATACAATGCCCAGAACTGTTTGTGCAATGTGTACTAATGGTTTTCCTTCTCATGCTCTTATGGAGAAGGTGCATATGCCTTGCGCCCCTGGATACGCATTTCTTACTTGACCCCAAGGACAGGGCACACAGGACAACACGACA
The DNA here is from genome assembly GCF_964204655.1 of Triturus cristatus. NCBI lineage: Eukaryota > Metazoa > Chordata > Amphibia > Caudata > Salamandridae > Triturus > Triturus cristatus. Next base: position 476,266,234 of record NC_140583.1, read on the forward strand.
ATCATAGAGAGGACCTTTGAGATTCTGAAGTTCCGGTTTCGCAGCCTCCACAAGACCTGCAGAGCACTACTGTACAGACCTGAGACGTGCGGCAATTGATGACAAATTTGACTCAGATGATGAATTACCACCACTACAGGTGCAGCAGGATGGGACATATGCAGCAGAGTTTGGTGCATGATGCACAGAGATTACCAACAACTATGTTTGAGGTAAAGTTGAGTACAACATGTAAGAAATAGACATCACACATGATGGTAATGCATGGTGCATAACAGAGAAATCACGTTTTATTTAGATAGTGACAACATTGTTTCTCTCAAGAATCAACTGTATGCACTGTGGATGTAAAATTGTTTCAACTAAGCAACAAACAATGTAATGACAAACAAAACAAAGTCGACTCATGACCCTGAGTGTTCAGTGGTTCACTTCTTCAGTCCTCTGGGGTTGGGCGCCTTGTCAGCAACACTGGGCTGTAGAACTGTTGACATGTCAAACCCATGCCCCCTGAATAGATGTGTCACTGAGGCTGGAGCCCTCTTCACTCTCAGGTTGGGGCAGGATGTTGAGGACACAGAGGTTCTGGGTCTGAATATTCTCAAGGGCTGTCGTCACTTGCACAAGCCAAAGTACAGCATCCTCGCAGCAGTGCCCCATGTCAGACTGTATGTTGACAGTTTGCTTTGTTAGTGTTGTTGTGGCTACTGCTAATCGGTTGATGAATCTGGTGAAGGAATCAAAGCATGACAGGTACTGCCTCTGCCTCTGTCTCTGCACACAGTGCTCCTTCTCCATGACAGCAATCCACCGGTCCTGCCCTTTCTCCAATTGCTGCATTGACCTAGACATTCATAGCAGATACCTATTGACAGTCCTTTTTCTTTTGTTTGCACACATTCTACAGAGATGATGGACTTCTCCAAGCCACCAAACACAGGAGAACTCTCTGGCATGTCATCGGAAACATTATCATTGTGGACTGTTGATAGTTGGCCTCTGTGCTGTCACTTTATCCTGCCCACAGATGTTGTGGTGTCCCTTCTCTGCAATTGTCCCTCATTCCAGTTCAAACAGTCTTGTAGTGGTGAGATGGTTGCTCTCCAAGCAGTTGGTGTGATGGGCTGAGTAGAGGGTGATGTTGTGACCTCACTTACCACGTGTCAGTAGCCCCTTCATCATCAATTGTTTCTGAGACCTCCAGGGTGTGATCTGTGGAAATGCATGTATATAGTTAGTGAAATTAATGGTTAATGTTTGTTCACAATATTATTGTAACAGTGCTACATGTGTTTGTGGCATGTTTATGATCTACAGATATATTTGCTGTAGTCATCAGCACACAGTACAGTAAGCAACCTATGTGGACTACAACTCCCGTGATGCATTGCCAGGGTAACAGGAGTCACAGCAGGCCCTTACTATAACCCCCAGGCCTCGCATGAACACTTTAAGGCCATCTATGATGATAGGAATGACAAGAATCTACCCACCAGGGACATCTTGAATTGTGAACTGCAGTTCGTGCGGGGGGAGTTAAAAAAGCCAATTTATCCATGCAAAATAGCAAGGCAGGCCCAAGAACTGTACAGGTACTGTGGGCTTATTTATATCAGAGATGGACCTTCGGGCCCCCATAGTGACCCACCACCTTAATAAAGCCACCGGTGGATCACTTCCCTCCAGTTGAAACCAATCGGTTATTGTACCCATTTTTAAAAATGAGATGGTATCCCTCTTCTTACTGTCCTATCTTCTTGGTGGATAGCGAGAGAAAAATTATCTACGGGTCCTTCTAGACCATCTTACTACATAGGCTGAGGACAATAATGTGCTCTCGGAGATTTAGTATGGTTTCAGGGCTGGACAAGAAACTGTTGAACAGAACTTGAACCTCCTCCTATAGGATTCCAAATACACCAGGTTGAAGAGTGGGACATTCCTCTTGGACTACATGAACCTCAGCCCGGCCTTTGCTAGGGTCAACAGAGAGGCTGTGCTGGGGACCATGGGGGTAGAGCTTGTGCAGATCACATTTTTGCCTGATTTTCATGAGGGACTAATGATGGCGTGTGTGGGATATGGAATTAATGGAGAGCAAATCCAACCTTTTAGTTTGAAGATGGGGGTTCACCAGGGGTGTATATTGCCCCCCTTTCTCTTCATTCCCTACATTAATGGGTCGGAGACAGCCCTTTTTACTCTGGGGCTAGATGTATCGAAGGTGGGTAGTCACCCACTGCCAGCTTTCCTATATGCAGGTAACCCAGTCCTAATAGCATGCACAGCTTTGGGATTGCAGCACCTTTTCGAGCGTTTTTTCTCCTTCACGGATAGCCTTGATTTGCCAACCAATTACACCAAGCCCCATGTTATGGTGATTGGCCCTAGGAAATCTTGCAGAAGAAAATCTGTGATTAAAGGCAACATTATTAGTAAAGTGGCGCACTTCACCTATCTGGGGGTCTTATTGGACGGGCATTTTTCATGTCAACCTTTTTTGTAGAAAAATGTAATGTCTTTTAAAAGGGCAATTAACCATATTAATTTGTTCTCCTGTTGTTTGGGCCATTCTCATGTACAGACATTACTGAATGTGTATAAGGCCATAAGTTTTAGACCATTTTAGAGTCGCACTCTGATGGTTCTTTTCCACAGCATGAAAGTGTAAAGGGGAAAAAAGCGTTAGGAAAACAATCAATTAGTCAGTGATTCCGTTGGATACATGATAACCCATGGACAATTATCTGAGGTTCGTTAATTTATTACAAAGCCAAAAATAACTGAACATGGAGACACCTCAACACAAGTGTTCAGAAATGCAGAGGAATCAGCATAAAGCCAATATGCGCATCCAGTTTAGGCGGTGCAACATAAGCAACACAATTATTTCAAGTAGAAGACAGAAAATCAGGAAGTATGAGCCCAAATTTCCCTGCATCTTGGGTTGGTGAGTGAAAAGCATTAAATCTATCCCTACTCTACAACTAAGGTGACATCCCTAAATAAGCATATTCAGAAAGGAAGGATAAAAGGTGTGAGCACATGGAGTCTCCCTAAGATGTTTCACCATGATCAATGGTTCAAGTAGCATAAATCTACCAAAAATAGAGCTTGATCTAGGATCCTCTCTCTCTCAAGGTAGCAAGAAAGAAGTGGTGCACTATTCCTACTACCACCAACCAGTTATCCTCAGGTAGTAATCCCAGGGTGCACTTCGGATCACGGGTAGAGTCCTGAAGGAAATGTTCCGCAATGTCGACTGTGTACCTTTCTTGATACAATTTGTCCTTGGTTCCCAGGCATTCTCCTGTGTGAAGCACAATGACCTTCCTTTGTTGATTCAAGCCGCTCAATTGTAACTTCTTCTCTCCTTGCCTGACTAGTAAACCAAAGACATTATTCTATCTAAGAGAACACTTATTTACCTGCAACACAAAACGTGAGAAGGAACAGATTACACAGCACCCATGAAATTCAAATGGTTAGTTCTAAAGCGAGAGTCTCTGCATTTCAGGCCTATGAATTTCAGCTAACAGAAGAGAAACAACATATAAGCGTTACGGAATCACATAACACTAGTGCAATTTCAACAAATGCATTTACCGATATATAAAGTAGCATAATTAATAAGCACATTTAATACGTAAATAAGTGTCAGTTGCACAACATGAGTTCTTCATTTTAATTATTCCTGCCGGTTTTTCTACGTCGATTATTCATGTTACTTGTCAATTACATAAAGTACACCACGTATTCATTTAAATACATTTCAAAATTCTAACACTTCAAGTTAATATAGTAAGTGATTATGAGCAGGTGCGATCTACATGTGATTATGATGTACCTCTATGATTTAAATGACATTTCGGCCAAATGCATATCGGTTTTGATTCACTTGTAACATATAGGGGCATGCACCTACAGCGCCACTGCAGGTAGTTCAGAATACATTTTTAAGAGGTCTTTTAAAAGTCCCCCAGTAAATACCTATCAAAATTGTCCATGAGGAATTGGGTGTGGGGTACATTGCTGACTTGACTTGTTCACAACCCTTGCTTTTATGGCTATCTATTTGGCTTAAGGATGATCTTAATCTTAATAGATCAGTGGTTTGTGATTGTCTTAATTTGGAAAACTGGCCTCGAACACCCTGGTTAACATTTATCAGATGTAATTTTGCCACCTTGGGGCACTCCAAATATTTTTTTGACCCAGTGGGAATTGTAAAAGGGGATATAGCATGGCTGAAGCAAACTTTTCTCTCTAGGGTGACAGCTGAGAGAGAGGCTTCTGCTCTGCGGGAATGCAGGATGTGAAAATGTATTATGGTCAAATCAGTCACAGGGATGGAACCATATCTAAACTGTGGGCTGACCAGCTATCATCATAGACAGCTATCTTACTTTAGACTGAGCTTGCTTCATCAGTTGTTACTTCCTAGGGGCTGCTCATTCAAAGTATTTGAGCTGCAAGTGTGTATCCGTGACAGTACTACTTGGCCAGATACCATTATCGGCAAGTTACAAAGAGATGGGGACCAATAGCTGCCACAGAGCCTGATCAGAACCTAACCTTACACACGATACTGACACTGGGGTGACATGACAAGCCATCACTTTACTTTACAAGGCCGTACATGGAGTCCTCCCCAAGCTAAGATCAAAGTAGTCACAGGATTTGGCAAGGCACTCACTGATAAAGATTAGGAAAATGCACTAGTTTTTCCCTCTTTGGACTCTAGGGCTACTGGATTTGGGTTCCAACCATTCTATTTTTCTACGTAGGGAACACCAGTCTCACAAAATAATAAGACTAATATCAGGATCCACGAGAGGAGGAACCTCCAAATGCCAGGACGGCGAGGCTGACTTCTACTACATGGTGTGGTCTTGTTGATGGTTAATGACTTTCTGGGATGAAGTGATGGGCAAACTTCAATAAGTAACTGGTTGGTCAGAGACACTCGGGCGAAAATGCTGCCTCTTAGCACTATATTCGTACTCCAAAAAGGAGAAGGTAATAAATACATTTATAGACCTGTCTCTAGTTCATGCTAAAAGGAGAATTACCACTGCCTGAAAGCCCCCAAAGGTACCGAGGATACAATCGTGGAAATGAACAGAATAAAAAGTACAATGTGTAGAGAATGAATTGCAGATTCTCTGGATTAATAATTGCAAGAGACTAAGCAAACGGAATGTTATATCCTGCTAATGTTGATGCAATGCCAGTCTACCACCAGTGGAATGTTCATGTGATGATGCAGTCAGAATGTTGGGAATCTCCAGTGAGTAATGTCAGTTGACTGGGGCTGAGCTGCCTGCTGGCTGCTCCTGGTGGGGTCTTTATCTGATCTAGACTTGGTCTTTATTTCATCTTAATTTAATCTACCTGTGATCTTCTCTTTCTTGTTTCTATGTTCTTTTCTGTTTCCTTCTGAGTTCTTTGTGGATTCTGCATTTTCTAGGTTTTTACCGTGTTTTCTTTCTTTGTGTTTTCCACATCCTGTAGCTCTAAGTTTTGTTGGTTCATTCCTCTTCTGCCTTTTTACATTCCTGTTCTGGCCAGTGGGTATGTATTGGGGCAGTCTTTTGGAGTTTCTATATTCGTTTCTTTTCTCGTTGCAAGATGGGATGATGTTTCTATCGTTGTTTTTCTATGTTGGTTTCTATGTTGGAGTTTTCTCTGTTTCTTATTTTCTTTCAGGTTATTTTCTCCATGGTTGTTCTCACACTGTTTTCTATGATCGTTGTTCTCCTTGTTTTCTATAATCACTATGCTGTCACATTCTATGATCGTTGTTCTCCTTGTTCTCTATAATCACTATGCTGTCACACTCTATGATCGTTGTTCTCCTTGTTTTCTATAATCACTTTGCTGTCACATTCTCAGGTTTTCTCTTATGTTTCTAGTTTTCTGTTTTTCGGTAAAGAAAGGGAGATATGTTATATCCTGCTAATGTTGATGCAATGCCAGTCTACCACCAGTGGAATGTTCATGTGATGATGCAGTCAGAATGTTGGGAATCTCCAGTGAGTAATGTCAGTTGACTGGGGCTGAGCTGCCTGCTGGCTGCTCCTGGTGGGGTCTTTATCTGATCTAGACTTGGTCTTTATTTCATCTTAATTTAATCTACCTGTGATCTTGTACCATCTTCCAATAAACTTACCTAAATCATCACTACTGAATGGACTTGATTACTACACGGAAACACACACAAGCATGAGAGAGCCTAGTGTCTTCTTTCTTGGAACCAATTGACTCAGGAAATGCAGAGTTACAATACACCTAAATGGCCCCTCCTCCTGCCAAACAATGAAGCTGCAAAGTTCTCCCTTGTGGTATACAGAGACCAACTCGCCCCCACAGATATGTAATACATAACTTAAAAGAGGACACAGTAGGCTGGCTGTGGTAGAAACTTAGTAAAAGCTATGTTCCTCCCCTACTGGATCCCACTGCATGCCACCTGCTCTCTCTCCCTTGAATTACTCACAAGCTTCAAGATGAACATTCGAGATGCATGACCCACCGATCAATTCAATGATTTATGGTTTATAACTATCTAGCGATTTTATCTTCAACTGTAATGCTCAACTGGAGAGAATCTGTATGTCAATGATAGACAAATAACACTGCTGTTTTGTTTCTTAACTTTGTTCACACAGAAGAATAAAAAACGTTTTTAAAAAGTTGGTTATTTTTGTGCAGTTGATGCAGCGCGGAACCTGTGTAACGGGAATCAGGACAAAACCCTGTACCAAATATCCTCTCTTCATCACAGACCAAATATCACATTAACACATTCACTCCTACAATCATTGGTGGGGTCCATAACACCAACATTCACACTTCACTTCTCACTGGCCTGCACTTAGATGAGAGATGAATGTTCCAAGCGCTGACATGAGAGGAATACCTTATAACCTATAGAGAGAAATTTATTTACACATTTATACACTAATATCCTTACCCCCTACAGCTCTCAATCCTAAACATCAAGATACTCCTCCCACCTGATCAATGGATCATTTAGTTGGATTAGTAAGGTGATTTAGGCCAGCTAAAAACACTTTAATATCTTGATCTTTACCTCCCTCAATAAATGACAAAACGCATTTATCTTGTTAATCAATATTCGTTTATCTAATTATCGCAAGTATTTAGTTGTATCTAATAAATTTATTAGATTTTATGCAAATCACAAAACACCATATTTACCTAATCTGGCTATTTGTTGTCCTCTAAGTCATAACATTTTAGTCGTTAATCAGTCGGGATTCGAAAGTTCTTCATGCAGCACGCTACAGTCCCAAGAACGGACAAGAACCAGAGCCGTGCAAGCATCTATCAGTGCCCATAGATTTTAGGAAGTCCTTAATTCATCAAAGAAATGGGCAGCAATTCAGTCTGTCAAAGATTCAGGAACGCAGCCGTCATGTAGCGTCACCGTCGTCTCTGTCAGCAAAAGGAAAGCACGCAATGTAGTAGAAGAAGTATTCCTCTCTATTCTACTGTCATTTTTATAATAAAAGTAATGTCAAGATGACCATTTTACAAAATTTGGGCTTATCCCATTGGTTGGTTGGGATCGTCCAGTGAGGTTTAACACAGCTCAGAAGGTTATGTCATTATACATGATCCATCTGGTTCCTTGTGTTTGTCCATTGTTAGTGTACTTGGCGAGCTTCCCATCGTGAACTTGCTTGGGTGCAACAAGAGTAGGGTCATGTCGAGGCCACTGGTACATGTTGTGGTGCAGGCGCACTTCGACCGAAACCTCGTGGAATGGTGGCCATCTCGTCAGACTATGTCAGCAGCCATCTTTACTTTAGGCCCAAAGGACAACTTAAGCAAAACAAACACAAAAGAGTAATTAATACATAGAATTAACGAATAAAATGTTAAACCCTCACTAATTCCCCTATGTGCTTGTAATTATCTAGCGTATAGCGACATTTAAAGCGTTCATATTCACCCATTGATGTCATCTGGTGCAACATTACGAAAACATCACAAAAGCAACATATATCATGCGATATTCTATTTTTCTAGTGTTAGTATGCGTACATATGTTAATTACAAATTATTTACCCATGCAAAATGCAAATCCCATGTGTATTTCCTACATTAGTAATGTTGATTAAACTTCATGCAAACACATTAATAATATTAAAATTAATAGATTATTCTAATTAGTATAAACATGCAAAATAGGGGGGTATACAAAATGTTGTACTACCCGCTCCATCAATCCTCCCTTTGGTGATTTTATCACCACACCATTAAAATTTTGTATTACTTTTCATGGAGTTGAAATGAGTTCTTGCTTTTATTCACATCTCAGACTCCCCAATATCTTCTCTTTTGGCTGCCTTATACATATTTTCCTTTATCTCTTCTAATTCTATTTCTTCAAATTCTCTCTCTTTTTTTTTATCTTTTCTTCTTAAATTTTCTCTTTTTAACTTTTTTAGATTTTTCTTCCTTTTATGACAGAGGAATCCTAATCTTAATATTAATACTAAGAAAATCACACAGGTCAATGGAAATAAGATTTTACCTAAAAATGTACTACCTAGGTTTACTAAGAAATTTTTAATAGCAGATATTTTCTTTACAATCTTTTCCCAAACACCCATCAACCTCCAGTGGTGCAATTTCCTCATGCAGATCAGTTATATTTTTAATATAAATTTTCAAATCTTTACTTTCGTCTGGAATGTAAGTACAACAATGTTGAACTTTCAGCATTCCACAGACTCCACCCTCTTTTGCCAATAATATATCAAGGGCAAGTCGATTTGGCATTACCATGGCACGCATGGCAAGCATTTCAGTGTTTACCAATAAAAATCCTCCAGCGGTGCTTGTTGACAAGCGATCCACTACTGTTGATAGCCTTCCAATTCAGAGATATTCCCACTACTGGTATCAATGCTCCCAAGATGTCACCTACAATTTCTGACCAAAATTCTCTCTTTCTACGTGCTAAGTAACTACCTAACTTATGTAGACCATCTTCTCCTCTTCTCATGTGAAAAATCTTTGGGAAAACCAGGCCTATGTAACGATAATACGCCTTGCTCCCGCAGATAAAGTATAATCCAGGAAAAACTGGATCTCTTCCTCCTTTAAATCCTCATCCACCCATGATTCGGTATATATCATGGCACTCACTATTACCTACAAAGTAATTATCATATGCAGTTTAATTCCTTCTAATACACAATTTCCCTTTCTGAGGCCAATCTACAGCCGTAGTTGGACTAGCTTCTACGTTCAAGTGTTTTTCCATTTCTACATCCCTGACTGTCTTTTCCACCTTTCCCTCAGATGCTTTCCTTTGCATTTTTAATCTCCTTTCTTCAACCATATCCAAAATCGTCTTTTCTTCTTTGTTTAAACTGCAAGTCAAATTATTTCTAAATATATACTCAAATGTTAGTTCTTTAGTCTCTAAGAAAAATTCACCTAATACCTTTGCAGGTTTTAACTTGTTTAGCTTGTTAATTGATGGTACTTGTGAAAATATGGTATCTACATCTGAAAAATAATACTCTAACTTCCCTATTTGGTAAAATAAACTAGCTATTACACTACATGTTACTCCATAAGTTACTGGAAGGTGGTGATAGGTCACTCCCGTCGATACAGATGCAGGTAACTGCATACAAACATAGCAGTCCCTTACGTCCATTGTCTTTACATATTCATACAATAATTTTGAAAGTACATTGTTAGAAAAATCAGTTATAGACCTATCTTTATTCAAATAGTTTCTATCTATTCTAGTTGGAACTACTTTCTGAATCTTTTCTATATTAGTTTTGTTTTCACCATGTCCATCTATTGTATCTATAGTAACCTTAAATGAGATCATCAGAGCTAGTATACTCCACAGAAGCATTAGTAATCCTGTACAACAACACCTACTTGGTTCTACCAGTTTTTATCTTTTTCCCATATTTTATTGTCTTTCCATTAGCAGCTTTCTTGTCTCATTCAGTTTGGCATCTCTTCATCTTTCACCTTTCGTTTGTGATCTGAATACAGAATATCCTGAACATCCGCTTCTTCTCCAATATCGGACAAGATAACTCTCAGGATTTCCGATTCCTCATCTTCCTCAACCACTTCCGGTACAGTCACCTCTGGGTTTCCTTGGCTATCCGCCTCTTCTTTTATTTCAGGCAGGGCCACATACGTCCATTACGGCGACTTATATTTCTGGTTAGGTTTCCTCGTTCTCTTGCTTTCTCCAATTACAACTATTTCTTCGTCTTTCGATTTCTCTTGACTTGTTACTTCATTCACCTGTTCAGCTCTTGGTGAATTTACTCGTTTCAGTCGATATCTCAGTCTTTTTATTTTATTTGGCCAAACTTCGTCTTTTGCTGCTCTTTTCAGTTTACTTCCTTTATCATTCTTTTCAGTTCTCCAAGCTCTCTTTCTTAGGACTCGACCTTCTGGCACTTCGTCTTTGGTTTCCTCTGACTCTGTTTCAACTTGCTTTTTACTTTCAACAGCTTTTCTTTCCACCACTTCTTTTGTTTTCCCTACTTCTGTCCCTCCTCGAATCTCCAGCACGCCGTTTTCCTGCTGACTACTTGCCCCTTCCTCTAACTGGATGTTGGAGTTCCTTACACCTCCTCGGGGGTCTTCCGCAGAAATCTTTCCCTCTCTCTCTGTATCTAGCACCTGTCCATCTAAGTTTGTTATTTCAGGTGGAAATTCTTTCAATTTATCATCTGGAACTTCTCTCTCAGCAATTTCTTTAATTGTCTTTTCACTGTCTTTTTCTTTTCTTGAACGTAGAGTTCCTTGTTCAGTCTCTGAGTCTGAGCTGGTATAAAAAATCTGTAACCACCTCCTCAGGGAAATACTTCTTGGGACAAAAGTTAGATCTGACTCTAATTCCCCCCTTTCAGGGTTTTCTTTTGTTCTTGTCTCTTCATCATCTGATTTAGTGCTAGATTCTGATTCATCAAAATATTATTTTTCTGTGCTATCCACTGGATTTGGGATTCTCAATGTGTGACTTGCCTGAATCCAGTTCTTGATCCCAGCACACTTCACAGCTGTTGTTGTAGTCAAAATCACTTGTCGTGGTTTTCCCCACCTTGGAACCAAACAGTTTCTTCTTCTGTGTACTTTGATTCTTACCCAGTCCCCTGGGCTCAGATCATGAGCTTGCTTCTTTTCAAGGGTGGTGGCATCCGCTCAAACCTGATGAAACACAGAATGAACTGCGTCAGCCAGGCTTTTACAGTAATCCAACACCATGCCATCAGTTATAGGCATCAGCTTGTTGACTGGTATGAACACATGACGCATTGCTCTACACATGATAATTTCATGGGGGCTCAACCCTGTAGTTCTGTTTGGAATTGATCTAATAGTCATGAGTACCAGAGGCAAGACATCAGTCCATTTCATACCCGTGGCCAAACACATTTTCCTTATCCTGTTTTTGATAGTACCATTCATTTGTTCCACCACACCAGAAGCCTCTGGGCGATAGGCACAATGTAGTTTTTGTCGTACATTCAATGCTTCACAAATCAATTTCATGATCTCATTATGGAAATGTCTTCCTCGGTCTGATTCAATTGTTACTGGGAACCCGAATCTAGGGATAAATTCCCTCAAAAGTAATTTTGCCACTGTGATTCCATCATTTCTTCTTGTTGGGAATGCTTCTACCCATCTAGAAAACAAACAGACCATAACTAGAATATACCTCAACCTGTTACAGGGAGGCATTTCAATGAAATCTACTTGCATTCTGGTAAAAGGCCCTCCTTCTCGACCTATTGTACCCAGACTCACTACTGTCTTTCTTCCAGGATTGCATTGCTGATATATAAGGCATCTCTGACAAAGACTTTCTGCTACAAGTCTAAATTTTGCATTGTACCAGGTCTGCTTAAATGACCTGATCATGGCATCTCTCCCTATGTGTCCCTGACCATGATACATCCGTGCCATGGCAGACATCATGCTATCAGGCATAACTGGTCTTCCCTCCCGTTAGACCCACACATGGTCCTTTTCCCTTGGTGCACATCCTGCTTTTACCCACTGCTTCATTTCCTCATCTCCTGTTTCTTCCTGCAATTGCCTTACTTCCTCCCAGGTACCCACAATGTTAGTAAACATTAAGGTGCAAGAAGTCACTTCTTTCTCCTTTGCCCGATTAATGGAATTCTGATTACGTGCACAGCATTGGGCCATATCATTGGCGTACTTGTTGCTGATGGCGATGTAATCGCCAGACTGACTGTGTGCAGCACACTTCACAACAGCCAATTGCTTAGGCAGCTGTATTGCCTCAAGCAATTTTCCAACCACTTCAGCATTCTTAATGGGAGTTCCACTTGATGTCAAAAATCCTCTCTGTAGCCATATCTGACCAAAGTTATGCACCACACCAAATCCATACTGACTGTCAGTTATCACAGTCACCCTCACATGTTTCCCAATCTTGCATGCTCTAGTCAAAGCAACAAGTTCAGCTACTTGGGCTGATCTTACTCCTTTCAGGTAGGATGCTTCCATTACTGCTGCAACTGTGCATACTGCATATGCTGCATTCAACATTCCATCATCTGTTCCCAGGCAAGAACCATCTACAAACATCACAAAACCACTTTCTGGCAATGGTACATCTTTTATGTCAGGACGTGGTTTGGTACAGAAATCGAGTACATCCAGACAATCTTGACCCGCTTCGTCCCTGACTTCCACATTCTCAGCATCAGGCAATAATGTTGAAGGATTCACGTTCAAGCATCTCACAAGACTCACATTTGTTGCACCTAATATGAATTTCTCATACTTGGTCAGCCGACTATGTGTCATGTACTGAGTGCGACTCCTGGTTAAAAGGATTGCCACATCATGAGGTACAAACACTTTCACAGGATATCCCATCACAATTCCTTCACTCTGTTCGAAACTCCGACAGGTAGCAGCCACTGCTTTCATGCTCCCAGGTAAGGCTACAGCTACTGGGTCTAGTATCGATGAGAAGTATGCAATCGGTCTCCTCAGTTTTCCATGCTTCTGTATTAATACAGAGAGTGCACATCCATTCCTCTCACTGCAATACAACTCGAACTCCTTCTCATAGTCAGGCATTCCTAATGCTGGCACTTCACACAAACCATCTCTCAATCGTTTAAATGCTGCCAATTCCTCTTTGTTCAAATCAATGGGATCTCTCACATCACTTCTTGTCAAGCGTACCAAGGGCTTTGCAATCAGGAAGAAATTGCTTATCCACTGGCGACAGTATCCAACCATTCCAAGAAACATTCTCACCTCTCTTTGTGTCATGGGAGCTCTCATTCCTTTTATGGTCCTGATTCTGTCTATTGTTATCTTTCTCAGTCCCTTTTCGATATTGTGGCCTAAATAATGTACTTCTTTTTGGCAAAATTGTAACTTTGATGGTGACACTTTAAGTCCTCCATCAGCCAGATGATTCAGCAAGGCTATAGTGTCTATTACACAAGCTTCACGGGTCTTCGACGCCACAAGAATGTCGTCGATATATTGTACTAACACTGAATTTTCGGGCATCTCTAGACTTTCTAAAGATTTCTTCAATATCTGATTAAATATTGAGGGGCTTTCTGTATACCCCTATGGAATTCGGCACCAAGCCAAAATACGCTCGTCGAAACGAAACGCAAAAATTTGCTGGCTGTCATGGTGCAATGGAATGGAAAAGAAAGCATGGCATAAATCAATCACAGTATACCATTCTGCATCATGGGGAATCTGATACAAAATCACAGATGGATTTGGTACAATGGGACAACACACCACACCGATTTTGTTTATCTTTCTCAAATCTTGCCCTATCCTGAACTTTCCATTAGGCTTTTTCAGTCCCATAATCGGGGAATTACATGGATTACTCATTATTTCTCTCAAAATTGTTTTATCATTTTCTCAATTATTGGAGTAACTCCTTCAATTATCTCAGGAGTCAGTTTATATTGTGGGACATTTGGATAGCTTATTCCTTCCTTCACTGTTATTTTTACTGGGTCCACATTTCTCATTAGTCCCACATCTTCTCCCGTAAAATCCCAGACTTCTGCCTTTACAGTCTGTTTCAATTCTTTAGGTAATTCATCAGGGTTAAATACAGCATAGGCTTCAGTAACCTCAGTTTCCCTGTTTGCCATAGTCATCTTATAAAGCACATCTTCATCAGGGGTCTCAAATACTATACCATCAGGGGTACAGAAAATAGTGCAATTCATTTTGCACAGCAAATCCCTACCTAACAAATTCACAGGACTTGTGTCGCACACAACAAAGCGGTGCATTTCAGAGAATTTCCCTATGCTAACTTTCACTGGTTCTGTAAGATAAGATTTAATCTGTCTGTTGGATACACCAACTACTTGGATCATTTCATCCGAGAGAGGAGGATTCGTAACATCAGCTGACCTAACAGTTGAACGAGTAGCACCAGTATCGACTAGGAAAGTAATATTTTCATTATTTATCTTCCCATCCACAAATGGGCCTGTCTGGTCTACTTCTAGAGTTGCGCCAAGTACGCACTCTTCTTCCTCCCTTCGGCACCGTCAATAACCCTCTTCTGAATCGCTCTCCTCGAGTTGTAGCCAATACTGCGAAACATTACTGTATTTCTGTGAGTTTTTGCTTTGTGGAAAAGGCGGTTTTGGCACCTGATTCTGTTGGGTAACAACCTGATGCTGTCGCTGCGGTTGACCACTCACCTCATTCTGCACCTGTGGATTCAATGATGCATTTTCATTTTTAGTACTTGGGGGAAATTTACACTCGGATTTCCAATGCCCTACTCTACCGCAATTGTGACATGGGAATTTCTTTTTAGCTTCTTCTATATTAAAATTTCCCTTACCTTTCCCAGGAATTAATTTTGATCTGGGTCCTGTATTATTCGCTTGTTCCGCTAACTGAGCTTCCTGTCTCTCTGCCACTTTTACTTGTGCCCACATAGCTTTCTCTTTTAATTTACGCTGTTTTGCTTCAATCTCAACACTGAAATATTTTGCATGTCTCAATACTTCATCTATTTTCTTGTTTTGCCAATCTACAGTATGTTGTTTGATCATCTCACTAATTTCTGGACGTAAACCATATACAAATCTGTATGCAAAATTACTCAAATCCTTTTCAAATCCTTTTCACTCAAATTTTCATCACCACTGAACTGTTTAAAGGCCAAAATCTACCTTTTGTAATATGCATGTACCGACTCCTTACTTTCCTGATGAGTCCTATCAATTTTTACCCAATCAGTTTCTTTGGGAGGTACTTTATTTTTCAGAAAGGCAATGACCTGTTCATATTTCTTCATTACCTCGGGGTTAGGTGTTCCTGTCTTTGGATTCCTAGGGTATTCTTGTGTGGGCCAAATAATCATCAATTTACACTCTGTCCATAAATCTGCTAGTACTATTATGTCAAATAAACTATTCAGATCAATCCATAATACTTTTGATAATTTCACAAATCTGTCCACTTGTCTATACCACTTGACAGGCTTTTCGCGTAGTCGAGGGAAATCATTGGTAAATGACAAAATATCTTGTCTAGTCCATAGAACATGTACATATCCTCCTCCTGGAATCTCCCTCATGGGGCATTCTGTTACTACCTTTTCTTTTTCTCTAACAGGGAATGCTGCAAATGTTTTATCTGAGGCATCATCTCGTTTTCGGTACCACCTGCTTTTCCATTTATCCACATCTCCCCATTTTCTCAACAAAATAATTATCTCCTTAATCTGACTTATTCGTCCTGTGGTATTCAAATTTTCAATATCTTTTTCAGTAAAATCTATTCGATATGGTTTTTGTAAAGCCTTCACCTTTTCAATATCTATACCCATTTAATTTGCTACTTCCTCTAATCTTTCATGCAGATGTTGTGCTCTCCATGTTACGCTTTTGCACAGAAACAGTAATTCCTCATCCTGATAAGTTTTTAACTTCTCTGTGAGGATAGTTCCTACTATTAACTCTTTCGTAATTTGGCCACATCTATTGATTGGGATTCTTTGTTTTTTCTCTGCAAGCTTCTCAACCATTCACTCAATTCTTCTGAAGATGGGCCTACTGGTTTCTCTACATTACTTCGTTCTAAGTCCCTCTGAGTTTCTGATACTGATTCCATTGTCATTGTATGTCTTTTTGCTATATTTGGACCTATGAATTGGTTATTCGAAGCGTTTGGCTCAATTATACTCCTTGTCTGTCTCCATGGATTTTCATTTAGGCTCTGCTTTGGCTTTTCAGTTTGATTATTACTATTATAAGGAACTGTTAAACAATGTCCACTATCTTTCTGTTTATCAAAAATAGGCATCACAGGGCCTATAGTCACTGGAACAGTTACAGCTTCTACATTTTTGGTCAATTCTCTTATCTTTTTAGTTAATTCTAAAGTAGTTTTTGCTAATTCTGCTGAGTTTTCACCACTCATTTTATCATCTGGTTTTCTCTCTATCTCTCTGATGGAATTATTTTACCCTAATTCTTGGGGAACTGGTTCAGTCTTAATGATTCGCAAAGTTTCTCTCATTGGGGCAATTGGTGTCAACATTTCAGATTCTGGTTGATAAGGAGGTGGATTTTTATAAAACATGTCATCAAGAACATCATCCTCCGATTAATGCATTCCATACCCTCTTGATTCTATATTATGTCTCTTTTCCCTACATTTTTTACCTCCAATTTCTTCAGCAGTTCTCACAGGAAACAGGCCTTCAGTCATACTTGCATTCCGCCACCCTCTCATTCTCTCATCATGAGTGTCATGCCCGTATCTACCAAACATGTACGGTGGGGGAAGCAATTGTCCTTCCCTAGTCACAATCGGTTTGTCCTTTTTAAACCACTTCTTGATTTTCCCAAACCAGGACTTTTTCTCCTTTTCAGGTGGATCGTAATACATCATTTTGTCTTTCGTGTATCGCTAGTCTTTTCCTTACGACTGTTCTGTTATTTTAACCAATCGTAGCGCGACTCACACTAGCGCACCAATCCGGAGCATCTACGTCACTTCTGCAATTCTCCAATCCCAGCGCGTCTCACACTTGCACACTAATCAGCAGCGTCTACGTCACCCTGAACTTCCCCACACCTAGCGCAGCATACACTAGTACATTAATCAGGGGCGTCTATGTTTCTCACTGACTAGCCAATCCCAGCGCGGCTTTTCTGACATCAGCTTTTCTCGCTGCCGCTGCTCCTGCTCCTGCTGACCCCTCCTTTACAAAATTCCCTTGGTAAGCTTTTTACGTTCTTCAAATTCACAAATCTGTTAATAACAACATAAAAACGCCACCATTGTCCGCTTCGCTAACCAAAGAATAGTAAATGACCTTTCTTACAAGAATTCCGTCTTTCCCGAGAGCAGCGCTTACCTCTGCCCTACTACGGAATCGTTACTTCCGTTGATAAAGTAGCACATACCTCTACCTTACCCTTCTAGCAAGCATTAGCTAACTGTTTCTCCAGAATTAAGACACCTAGTTGGAGACCCAATGCTCCTGAGAAATAAAGTTTCGCAATTAACCCGAATGCCTTCTCATTCACTCACTTTCACACAGAAAAATGTAGTTCATTCACGCAGAACTCTGTCTTTCCCGAGATCAGCAAACAGTCTGTCCTACTACAGAATTATAACATACGTCAATAAAGTAGCATTTCCCTCTACTTTATCCTTCTAACAAGCTTAGGGAACACCTATTACCTTTGCAGTGATAAGCGTTATCAGAGTGCCTTTTGGACTCCTGGTACCTAAGACCAAAATTTCACAGGTGACCTTCGCTACCATACACTTCTTTCATACAGGAGATATTTCTAATTGCAACACACGACGATGTCACCGAATCAAACCCAGACAATGCGTCGTGCAACTTCGCTCATTACACGTTTCCCCTGTGTACCTACAGGGCAACAACAATTCCGTTTTTCCCGAGAGCAGCGCTTACCTCTGCTCTACTACGGAACCGTTACAAACTTCCGACCTCCTACATCCCATAAGTCGTCAAACAACATAGAACTCGACGTGACTCAACATAGAGTGTTAATACATAAACCAATACTAATCAATAATCAATAAGCAGTTTACAAGCAATAATCACCAAACCAAAACAATAAAAACCATAACTCTTCTACCAGAAAAACTGATGCAGCGCGGAACCTGGCTAACGGGAATCAGGACAAAACCCCGTACCAAATATCCTCCCTTCGTCACAGACCAAATATCACATTAACACATTCACTCCTACAATCATTGGTGGGGCCCATAACACCAATATTCACACTTCACTTCTCACTGGCCTGCACCTACAGGAGAGATGAATGTTCCAAGCGCTGACATGAGAGGAATACCTTATAACCTATAGAGAGAAATTTATTTACACATTTATACACTAATATCCTTACCCCCTACAGATCTCAATCCTAAACATCAAGATACTCCTCCCATGTGATCAATGGATCATTTAGTTGGATTAGTAAGGTGATTTAGGCCAGCTAAAACACTTTAATATCTTGATCTTTACCTCCCTCAATAAATGACAAAACGCATTTTTCTTGTTAATCAATATTCGTTTCTCTAATTATCGCAAGAATTTAGTTCTATCTAATAAATTTATTAGATTTTATTCAAATCACAAAACACCAGATTTACCTAATCTGGCAATTTGTCGTCCTCTAAGTCATCAAATTTTAGTTGTTAATCAGTCGGTATTCGAAAGTTCTTCATGCAGCACGCTACAGTCCCAAGAACGGACAAGGACCAGAGCCGTGCAAGCATCTATCAGTGCCCATAGATTTTAGGAAGTCCTTAATTCATCAAAGAAATGGGCAGCAATTCAGTCTGTCAAAGATTCAGGAACGCAGCCATCTTGTAGCGTCACCGTCGTCTCCGTCAGCAAAAGGAAAGCACGCAACGTAGTAGAAGAAGTAGTCTTCTCTATTCTACCGTCATTTTTATAATAAAAGTAATGTCAAGATGATACATTTTAAAAAATTTGGACTTATCCCATTGGTCGGTTGGGATCGTCTGGTGAGGTTTCACACAGTTCAGGAGGTTATGTCATTATACATGATCCATCCGGTTCCTTGTGTCTGTCCATTGTTAGTGTACTTGGCGAGCTTCCCATCGTGACCTTGCTTGGGTACAACGAGAGTAGGGTCATGTCGAGGCCACTGGTACATGTTGTGGCTCGGGCGCACTTCGCTCGGAACCTCGTGGAATGGTGGCCATCTCGTCAGACTATGTCGGCGGCCATCTTTACTTTAGGCCCAAAGGACAACTTAAGCGACACAAACACAAAAGAGTAATTAATACATAGAATTAACAAATAAAATGTTAAACCCTCACTAATTACCCTATGTGCTTGTAATTATCTAGCGTATAGCGACATTTAAAGCGTTCATATTCACCCATTGATGACATCTGGTGTAACATTACGAAAACGTCACAAAAGCAACATATATCATGCGATATTCTATTTTTCTAGTCTTAATATGCGTACATATGTTAATTACAAATTATTTAGCCATGCAAAATGCAAATCCCACTTGTATTTCATACATTAGTAATGTTGATTAAACTTCATGCAAACACATTAATAATATTAAAATGAATAGATTATTCTAATTAGTATAAACATGCAAAATATGGGGGGTATACACAATTTTGTACTACCCACTCCATTACAGTCATCCTCAATTTTTGCTGACTGGTATTCCTGGTTTTGAATTATGCTCATTGAGGCACTGATGTGCAATTCCCGGTGCATCGGTGCTGACAGTTAAACATGTTAAAATTGTCTAATCTCAATTTAACTTTGCCGGACGTTTATAGTATATGGTGGGGAAAATACACCAATGGCAATTGCTGCTGCGGGACCCTGTGAGGGATGTTTATTTTGGGCTCTTGGTAGTGGACTTTAATTAAATTCCAATCTTCTTATTGAAGGTGTCTAGCCTCCCCCCAATTGTAGTAATAAATAGATCCAGTGGATTCACAAGATTACTGAATAAGGGCACAAAGTCCCGCCCAATGCAAGCTTTTCTGCCCTGCAAATGCACCATGAATTTTGGTGTGTCTAACTGGCATTTGCCTCTGATTCTTCTCTCACATCGTCACTCAAGGCATCAATGTCGGTGCAAACATCCGTGACGGTACAATCCTGTACCTCCAGGTTCACGGTGTCGGCCCAATCATCTGCTGTGGTGACGCTGTGATCATCCTAGGCATCCTCGTGCTTAATGAGATCTTTAGCAGGTTTGTGGCAGGAGCAGACACCGCTGTTGAGGTGATGGTTCTTGCTGTTTGGTTCACTGTGGCAGTAGTCTGTTGGACATTTGGTGTGATTACAGCCACTAGAGTGCTGGGGCTCCTGGGTATTCTAAAGGTAGGCTTGGAGTTGCCTGGCTGAGTGCTGACAGTGTGGGCAATGGTGCTGTGTTTACATCTGAGGCAGCTGCAGTGGAGGTTGAGCTAACCGTTGTGTGACTTGTGGACATTTCAGTCACAGAAGAGGTGGAGTTAATATCCTGCATATTGTTCTTCTGGGGGATGAGGGATGACTAACTGCCTGTTGAGACCTGTTATTCCTCTCCTGCGGAGTCTCACCCTTCGGAATTCGGATTCATCAAGCAATCATTTTTTTTCACATCTTGAAATCCGAATCCAAAATCTATCACCCCTGCCTGTTTTATAGGTGAACAGATTTAGGCATTAATTTAAAGTTGAACATTAACATACGTCCTGCCTCACAGGAGGATTTCAGCTGAGTCCTACTGGGCTCACTATTCACAATTGACTTTTATAACTTCCATGATATTTAAAAATATATTCTTGAGCATTTCTTCAAAAGGGTCTAATAAAACTGGTAGACTGCGGCGCATTGCTAGGCTTTTCCACGCCATTTTATTTGCATGAAGCTTTTTGGAAGGACAGAAGCATGGTATTTTTTAAAGACTCGCGTTTTTCTTTTGCACAACCTACTTCTGCTCCATCTATAGTTCTTTGAGCCTTCTGACACTAATTATGCTACAAATTCTCTAATCCCATGGGGAATCAGAATGGGGTCAGATGCTGGGCCCTCGCCACTTGTTTGACTGTTTCCTGTCTCTTGCAAATGAGGGCTCGCAGTCAGCATCTCGAATTGTGGGATTTTGCTTTCACTCGTCCAAATACATGGGTTTGATGAAACTGCATTCACCTTTCCATAGTACTTTTCCACCTCTTTGCCTTCAACCTGGATCTTGTCTTTTGCCTCAAGGAGCCTGAGCTCTTCTTAATGGCCTCATCTGTCAGTTGTGGGAAATTACTTTTACTGATCTTTTTTCTTTCCGAAGCATTCAGCGGTCAGCTAGGAAATGACTTTGGTTTGAGATGTGGCTAGCTATCCGTGTCTGTGGATGTAAGTGGATCGAGTTTTGCATAATGCCAGCATGGGTACTTCTCTCACCAATTAGCTTTAAGATAACAAGGTATAATGGGGAGAAAAAGTACTGGAAAGATCTGTTGCTTTCTGATGGCTCCCCATGATTCTGGTATTTTGCTTGGCACCAGAAAAGGGCTTTTTTTGCGCATGCACAAATTTACAACCTGGGTGCCGCATCCGAAGACAAAGAGCCGGCATATGCGCTTTCTCCTACCTAGGTATGAGAAAGGCTGAAACAACCTACGCCTGCACATCTGAACCACCAGCTCAATCCTTGAATTTAGCAAGAAACTGAGAACCTGACTTTTTCAATAGGCCCCAGCTAGGCTGCCCCTTCTTCTCCATTGGTCAGGATGCCCTCCTGGGTGATAACTGTGTCATACAAATATGCATAACTTAACATAACATAACTCCTGGTAAAATTATACCTGAAATTACTGATAAAAACTCAAGTTATCTGGGTATTTTATAACCCTTCATAATTCCAGTTCTGCACGGTCTGATTGAGATTGTGATGTACAACAGTATATGTTTGTCTTTAAATGTAATCTTAAATTAGTTTTAGGTCAGTTTTAAACTGATGCTTGTTATATCATCTAAACTGCATTGATGTGCTCTATCATCATGAGCTGTTGACTAAGTAACATTGGGGTAGACTTCACCCAAATGATAACAAAAACATATACATAATATATAAATATAACTGTATATATATATATATATATATATATATATATATATATATATATATATATATATATATATATATATATATACACAGCTTGCTCCATTTTGCCGGGGGCCTCCAACTCTGCAGGGCGGGCTCTCACAAAGGAATGGAGAATCCTGTTACTTCAAACACAAAAACAACCAGAGCCCACAGCTTCGCCTCCTTTCATGCTGATACTTTATTGGTCTCATGTGCGTGGCAGCGCGAACAACTATATAAACCCTACGCGTTTCGGCGCCATGCGCCTTGTTCACAGGTGAGTTAATTTACTGTCCAAGTGGTCATGTGGTCATAGTTCGAAACCACTGTTCCCAGAATGCATCAATATTCAAATTTTGCAGCTTGGCTCGACATCGTATTCTCATTTGCATTAATAGCATTCAATTATTGTCAGAGTCACTTTTTGCTGTAATACTTTGCGATGTATCAGGGAAAACGATTAAAATGCATAATGCACTTTGCTGCCACGCAGTGAATACTTGCTTGAAACAAAGGTTTGAAGTCTGCCAGAAAGAGGACGGCGCCTCCCTCAGAACCCTTTCTCTTTGCCTCTACCAAATTGTCTTGGAAATCCACTGACTGGTAAGGTTACGAGCGAGTCATGCCCCCTCCATTAGATACACACAGCTTGCTCCATTTTGCCGGGGGCCTCCAACTCTGCAGGGCGGGCTCTCACAAAGGAATGGAGAATCCTGTTACTTCAAACACAAAAACAACCAGAGCCCACAGCTTCGCCTCCTTTCATGCTGACACTTTATTGGTCTCATGTGCGTGGCAGCGCGAACAACTATATAAACCCTACGCATTTCGGCGCCATGTGCCTTGTTCACAGGTGAGTTAATTTACTGTCCAAGTGGTCATGTGGTCATAGTTCAAAACCACTGTTCCCAGAATGCATCAATATTCAAATTTTGCAGCTTGGCTCGACATCGTATTCTCATTTGCATTAATAGCATTCAATTATTGTCAGAGTCACTTTTTGCTGTAATACTTCGCGATGTATCAGGGAAAACGATTAAAATGCATAATGCACTTTGCTGCCACGCAGTGAATACTTGCTTGAAATAAAGGTTTGAAGTCTGCCAGAAAGAGGACGGTGCCTCCCTCAGAACCCTTTCTCTTTGCCTCTACCAAATTGTCTTGGAAATCCACTGACTGGTAAGGTTACGAGCGAGTCATGCCCCCTCCATTAGATACACACAGCTTGCTCCATTTTGCCGGGGGCCTCCAACTCTGCAGGGCGGGCTCTCACAAAGGAATGGAGAATCCTGTTACTTCAAACACAAAAAAAACCAGACCCCACAGCTTCGCCTCCTTTCATGCTGACACTTTATTGGTCTCATGTGCGTGGCAGCGCGAACAACTATATAAACCCTACGCGTTTCGGCGCCATGCGCCTTGTTCACAGGTAAGTTAATTTACTCTCCAAGTGGTCATTTGGTCATAGTTCAAAGCCACTGTTCCCAGAGTGCATCAATATTCAAATTTTGCAGCTTGGCTCGACATTGTATTCTCATTTGCATTAATAGCATTCAATTATTGTCAGAGTCACTTTTTGCTGTAATACTTCGCGATGTATCAGGGAAAACTATTAAAATGCATAATGCACTTTGCTGCCACGCAGTGAATACTTGCTTGAAATAAAGGTTTGAAGTCTGCCAGAAAGAGGACGGCGCCTCCCTCAGAACCCTTTCTCTTTGCCTCTACCAAATTGTCTTGGAAATACACTGACTGGTAAGGTTACGAGCGAGTCATGCCCCCTCCATTAGATACACACAGCTTGCTCCATTTTGCCGGGGGCCTCCAACTCTGCAGGGCGGGCTCTCACAAAGGAATGGAGAATCCTGTTACTTCAAACACAAAAACAACCGGAGCCCACAGCTTCGCCTCCTCTCATGCTGACACTTTATTGGTCTCATGTGCGTGGCAGCGCGAACAACTATATAAACCCTACGCGTTTCGGCGCCATGCGCCTTGTTCACAGGTGAGTTAATTTACTGTCCAAGTGGTCATGTGGTCATAGTTCAAAACCACTGTTCCCAGAATGCATCAATATTCAAATTTTGCAGCTTGGCTCGACATCGTATTCTCATTTGCATTAATAGCATTCAATTATTGTCAGAGTCACTTTTTGCTGTAATACTTCGCGATGTATCAGGGAAAACGATTAAAATGCATAATGCACTTTGCTGCCACGCAGTGAATACTTGCTTGAAACAAAGGTTTGAAGTCTGCCAGAAAGAGGACGGCGCCTCCCTCAGAACCCTTTCTCTTTGCCTCTACCAAATTGTCTTTGAAATCCACTGACTGGGAAGGTTACGAGCGAGTCATGCCCCCTCCATTAGATACACACAGCTTGCTCCATTTTGCCGGGGGCCTCCAACTCTGCAGGGCGGGCTCTCACAAAGGAATGGAGAATCCTGTTACTTCAAACACAAAAACAACCAGAGCCCACAGCACCAACCGGCAAATCAATAACATTAAAACAATATACATTGTTACACTTATACAGTTGGGGATTAAATCATGATAACTGAACAGTGGTGGAAGGCAGCACCACCATCCCCAAGGAATTTAGTTTATATAAATTTATAAATGAAGATGTGAGTGAAGGGACCCCTCACCTTAGAAGAACCTAGTACTGGTAGTTGTTGCATAATTCAGAAGCTCTGGTTCGTAGAAGGGAATCTTGCGTCTAATGCGAAAAATGAAATGGTGTGCTTTAGTATATTGCAACTTGCAAGCATTTCTCAGCCGTGCCAAAAAGTGTAGCATTTATGGATAAGCAATATGGGCTAACAGTAACAGTAGTACACCAGTACTTCCTAAAAAAGTGGCTTGTTAATGTTTGTTGACCGCTTGTACGCAGCGCATAGACTAGACAGTAGCAGTGTGAGGCAGGTCATGTGGGCTCAAAGGTGTCTTAAGAAGCTGCAAGGTAACATCACATGTGCAAAAATAAAAGACACAAAGGTAAAATGGTAGCATGGCTAGGTCTAATTAAGCAAAGGCTACAATGATCATATATAACTATTAGTGTCTACTCTACTACTACCTGATTTGTACTAGTGATGTATGTTAGTATTAACTCATTTTTCAACCTTGCTACTGATCAATAGGGGGGAGGTGTATATGACGCCTATTAAATGTGTAATGTTTTCTAGGCGCACTACCGACCACCATTGCTGGGGCCAGCGAACAAGGCGACGCGGAGGGCGAGGATGCGGCAGTTGCTGCCGATACCGACGATGGAGCGGTAGGGGGAGTGGCAGCACCAGTGGCAGGCGTTGGTAAGTTAGATTCATAATCCTTAACTATTGTTGAACTTGACAGTACACTCACTGCAAGGGTGTACTGTATGTATATGTATACTGTACAGTTGTGACTTAGGGCCCCATTAGGATGGTGGGCGTATTGCCCCCGCCGGGCCGGCTGGAATTCACTGCCGACACCGCAGGGGCAAACCTCCCACCATCCTTGTAGAAAATATTCAGACCCCCCAGATGTCGACCAGGCGGAAAAGGTTTCAATATGCCGGTGGTGTCTCTCTGAACACACCGCCAGCCATATAATCTGCATTTTGGAACGCCTTTGCGTGGCAGCATTGCCGTCCGCCACGGAAAGGCATGCAGACATTGCAGAGTATGCTTGGGTGCCCCCATGGAGGGTACCTACCTATGCTATGGTACCCCCCCCGTCTTTCAAAGTAAAACTTGACAGGCTCCGTGCTGGGCCCGTCATGTTGTGCTTGGAAAAGCAGCACAACATTTTAGCATTGCTTTCAGCAAAGCCAACCAGAATGTAAAAAAAGCTTTTGTGCTGTTTTTTTCTGTGCATCAGCACTGTGCTTACAAAGGCCCATCTTTACATACCAATCCTGTAATGATAATGATTGTACTCGGCCTAATGATCCCGTTATTGTTTCTGTAGTCGATAGTGATGGTGAGTGTTGTGATTGTGAGCCAAACGCACTGCCCTCAGCCGACGAAGTTGCTCTTGATTCTGCATGGCCTGCTTCAGTACTTGTTGTGGGTTGATCTTGCGGGCTTTTAATTAGCAGCCCTTCATTTTCCAACTTACTGGCTGCTTCAGCTATACAACTTTTGTAGCGGGCAACATCAATGTCGGAAAAAGCAAGGAATGTCTTCAGTAGTCCTAATTTTGCACGTGGATCCAGAATTGTGGCACAAATGTAATGTTCTTGTGACAAAATTTTATTTTGTATCCTTACATTTTCAGCTAAGCGCCGGGATAAGCTCTCCACCAAGTCATGGGCTTGCCTTCTGTCCTCTACACCTTTGTATGATTCAGACACATTATTCAGCTCATGCTCTAGCATTTGCAATAATGGGATAGCTTGGCCCATTGTACAGTCCTCCTTGCTTACTTCATGTGTGAAGACCTCAAAAGGAGACAGCATCTCAGTCAGGCATTTAATTAGGGTCCATTGATCCCTCTCAAGTTTCATGCCTTTAACACTAGCATCCCTGCTTCTGTACCAGACATATTCATGGAGTGACCTGTGCTGTTCGTACAGACGATCAAGCATGTAATACGTTGAGTTCCAACGTGTTGCCACCTCCTGTATGAGTGCCTTGACTGGCATCCTAAGTTCACGTTGGATGATCCTCAGCTGCTTCCGAGCTTTAAAAGAATGGCTTAAATGAGTGCATATTCTTCGGCAGATGGCCAGTAAATTGCTGACTATGGGTTCTTTTTTCAGAAAGTCTTGAACTATAATGTTTATGCAGTGCGCCAAACACGGAACCCTGAAATAGGAACCAAGTTCCATGGCCTTAAGTACATTACTGCCATTGTCTGTGGCAACAAAACCAATAGCAAGCCCTCTGGGCCGCAGCCATTCCAAAACCTTGCTGCGAAACTCGTGTAAAATGTTTTCAGCCGTATGAGATTTCTCCATGGCGAACATGGCTACAGTTGCATGTTTCCGAGTACCTTAAAAAATCGCAGCTGTGTCAACTACACCTCGTGCAGATAGTTTATCTCAAACCCCCACAAAAGAGATCCAGTGTGCAGTGATGCACATGTAATCTGTGGCTTGGCAACTGCTCCACATGTCTGTTGTCAGGTGGATATTGTGCACAGCACTCTGCTGCAAAGCTTGTCCAACCAATTCCAGCACATCATGATGTAGTGCCGGAACAGCAATTTTTGCGAAATAGGACCGGCTGGGAACTTTCCATTTCGGGCAGATGGCAGACACAAATTCAAGGAAACCCACCCCTTCCACAAATGAAAAAGGAAGAAGGTCCAGCGCTAACATTTTAGCCAGCTTCGCATTGTACAATCGTGCCATTGGGTGGTTGCGTTGGAACTGCCCCTCCAACCTAAACATGCTCTCAATGGTAGGCTGACTTACTTTCCTTAGTGGTGCTGTTTTCATTAACCCACTAAGGCTCAACGACACAGATTGTCTCATTGAGGTACTCGCCGGTCGCCTTGGTGTCTCACCCAGACTCTGAGTATGGCTCTTACTGCGGTACCACTCTGATGTTACTGAGGAGGATGTGGGCGTTACCACTGCACTACTGGGGACAGGGCTAGAAATGCCTCCCTCTTCTTCACCTGCCACTGCAATAATATCGCTCTCTGATTCATCCTGACCAACTTCAATGAGTTGAGTTTTTCTACTTTCTTTTAACTTAAGTAGGTGATCATCCCACACGATAGTGTGGTGTATTCTTAGATGACTTGCTTGTCCTCCGGTACCATAGTTTGTACCAAGCTTACAACGCCGAACACCTTGCCGACAAATTGAGCATATAGCAATGTTCTCCTTCTTGGTGCTAACAGAAAAGAAGTCCCAAACTGGGGAGGAGAACTTTCTGTCACTGCTGGATGTGCCACTTCCAACACCAGATGAACTGGAGGGGGTGCTTGAAATGTGACCCTGTGCACCTAGACTGTGACTTTTACTACCACTACCTACTGAGATGGTTGAGCTGGATGTAGGTCCCTGCCGGGCCTTGGAAAATATGGCAGCTGGAGGTAGTGGTGGTGTAACCTGTGTTGGTGATATCCGTGCTACATCCCGCTCAGTAGCAGCCTTTCTGGATAGGGTGAGAATGTTGGTCTCCAATCCCTTTGGGGCGGGAGTAATGTGTGTGATGACTGGCTCGTCTTCATCAACATCATCACCCCCCTCTTCTACATCTACCTCCATAACTCTAAGTTTTTCTGGGACCTTCCTTTTCAGAAGCATTGTCTTGTGGTGTATATCACTCTCAGACTGAGCTGGTGGGAGCCAAGTGGCATCACGATCATCAGAAGCGGGGCTTGAAGAAGAAGATGATGGACTAAGCCTCCTTTTCCTTGCTGGTGATCTGGAAGACAATAGATCTTCAGTGGTTTCACTTTGCTCCACTTTGTCTGCAGGAAGCTCGATTTCCTGAAATGCCCCTACGTCAGGAGCAACAACTACTATGGTGGGCTGCGGCGGCCGCTGCTGTTCTTGTTGCGGCGGCCACTGCTGTTCTTGTTGTGGCGGCCGCTGCTAATCTTGTTGCGGTGGCCGCTGCTGTTCTTGTTGCGGCGGCCGCTGCTGTTCTTGTTGCGGCGGCCGCTGCTGTTCTTGTTGCGGCGGCTGCTGCTGTTCTTGTTGCGGCGGCTGCTGCTGTTCTTGTTGCGGCGGCTGCTGCTGTTCTTGTTGCGGCTGCACACTGATCTGCTGAGACTGAGCCTGCGTTGAACTTGATTGTGTACCACTTTGCGGTAATGACATTTCTTCAACATCGCTGCTCGTTAGTAGACTGGCTACCTCTGCGACACTAAAGCCCTTGTGCCTAGGTTGGTGTGGTTGGACCGCTGTGCTGCTCCTAGCTTGGTTCCTGGACAACGCTGCTGCAGGCGTAAATTTTTGGGTGCCAAAAAAAACATTGGCCGGCACACCACCAGTCGTGGTTAATGGCACTTCCTTTTTCTGTTCCTTCTTCTCACCGGCAACTTTCTTGGTACTGAACCTGGTACCTTTCTTTAGGGCCATCTTCTTCAGATGTCAGGCAGGATGCAGATGCACAACAAGTTCTGGTCACACGTGGACGTGATGCGCAGCAGGACTTCTGGCTGGCTGGCAGTACAACGGGTAGCCGGGTGATGCTGATGACACCTCCTACTCTGTCTTTTGTGCACCTAAAAGCAAATAAGCCAGGAGAAGAACATCAGTGAAATGTTGCATTTGTTGTTATGGTTCAGTACTGTACTAGTGCAAACAAAAGATAGTCTAGCCGTTTATAACTTTTGTTTTTCAACTAGGGCTATGTTATACTACTGTGTACAGCCACACACTACACTCTCAGTAAGGATAGGAAAGTTAATAATAACCACCAAAATACAAATGTAATGGAAGTGGGGTGGACCCTATTTGCCATTAAATTATTTGAGCATCTCAGCATTCATGGAGCTGCTGCTGGCAAAGGGGGTGGATGGATGAAAGCAGTAAGGCAAATAGCCAATAGGAAAACCATGCAGGCCTATGGCAAAAGCAGGACACTAATAACTCCCAGTCTAAACACCCAAAAAGGCCACCACCCACATGGACACTCACAAATCACAAACAAGCCGGGGGCATGGAGAACAGAAAACCAGGAGCTGACAAAAGGCCTATAAAATCCAGGTAAAGGATGCATGCTAAAGCACACTGCTCTGCCTTTTTAATGCAACAAAATGTAAATACGAAAATTCACAGGCCCCAAAAAGGTCTGCAGGGTGCATGCATTGCACACCAACAACACACCAGTGACCAGACACATACAACAAAAGCATGTCTTTAAGACAACCAACACCAGAAAGGCCACCCCCCAAAAGCACACTTCCCCAACTCAATCCAATGCCATCCATGCCCTAAATGAAGTCTAAATTCAACGGACCACACAGAAAACACTAGATTAATAAAGCTGTGGCTACCTGCTCTGATCCTAGTGGATGAAAGCAGGCCTGTTGGCAGAAAAGGCCAGGCAAGCTTGCAGGCCTAGGCTTCAAAATGGACACCAGCCACATGGCCAGGCCCAACAACATCAGAAAGGCCACCCCCAAAAAGCACACTTCCCCAACTCAATCCAATGCCATCCATGCCCTAAATGAAGTCTAAATTCAACAGACCACACAGAAAACACTAAATTAATAAAGCTGTGGCTACCTGCTCTGATCCTAGTGGATGAAAGCAGGCCTGTTGGCAGACAAGGCCAGGCAAGCTTGCAGGCCTAGGCTTCAAAATGGCAACCAGCCACATGGCCAGGCCCAACAACATCAGAAAGGCCACCCCCAAAAAGCACACTTCCCCAACTCAATCCAATGCCATCCATGCCCTAAATGATGTCTAAATTCAACAGACCACACAGAAAACACTTGATTAATAAAGCTGTGGCTACCTGCTCTGATCCTAGTGGGTGAAAAAGCAGGCCTGTTGGCAGACAAGGCCAGGCAAGCTTGCAGGCCTAGGCTTCAAAATGGCCACCAGCCACATGGCCAGGCCCAACAACATCAGAAAGGCCACCCCCAAAAATCACACTTCCCCAACTCAATCCAATGCCATCCATGCCCTAAATGAAGTCTAAATTCAACAGACCACACAGAAAACACTAGATTAATAAAGCTGTGGCTACCTGCTCTGATCCTAGTGGATGAAAGCAGGCCTGTTGGCAGACAAGGCCAGGCAAGCTTGTAGACCTAGGCTTCAAAATGGCCACCAGCCACATGGCCAGGCACAACAACATCAGAAAGGCCACCTCCAAAAAGCACACTTCCCCAACTCAATCCAATGCCATCCATGCACTAAATGTGCTTGAAAATGAAATACATTCAAAAAACACCAAAAGGAACAGTTGCTTCATCATGCACACACCCATGAGGCCATGCCCATGGCTAGCTCGGGCCTAATACTACTACCCACAAATTTTTTTTTAAAAATGGAATGATGATAATTATCAAAAATAAATTGTAGTTACAAGTACAACAACTGCAATGCCCACAATCAAACAGCCACAACAACCACTTACTTGTAAAATATCCTATTCCAAAAATCCTCAAATCCAATTGCAATGATGCAGCAGACAAAAAGAGTGATCTTTCCAGCTCCAAATCCAAAGGCAGAATGAGCAGGAGATGGACAAAGCACTAGGAGGAGCCTGCTGGACAGGAACAGGAAGTCCTCCCTCTCTCCACGTTTTAAAAAAAGGACTCCTTGCACAAAAAAGGACAGCCAAATATCAATGTAAGGAGTTGTTTTCATCCAAAATCAGCATTTGCAGAAGGTTTCATGCTGCTAGAGCTGATATTCCTCTCCAAATTGAAAATTTTACATGTTCGAGTTCTCGAGCTTCACATTACTTCCGCCAGCGTGTCGAAAATGACATGATCGCGTTCTCTTCGTCCCTGTCGCATTGGATATGACGTGTTCGGGGTCTCTTTCTCCTGTTCGTGTTCGATTAGACGTGCCCGCGTCCTCACCCTCTCGCTCGCGATGTAGAATGACGTGTTCGAGATCTCAATCTTCTCATACTCGCGCGGTGCATGATCACGAGAAGAATGACGTGTTCGCGCAACAAATGACGTCATCGTGCGAAAATGCGAGCGCAAACTGTTGCGAGACAGCGCAAAATGGCTACCAACAATCCAATATCTTGTGGAGAATGCCACCGGGTCGAGAAAACTTTTCAGCGAACGCGGGGATTCAGGTAAGGCGATCGCGCGAACGCAAGAATGTATTTTTTTACAGAGCGAGCAAGAAACAAATTATCGCTAAGCTGCGGAATGCGGAAATTTTGACATTTTCGCGCTTTCCGCGGAACGCGAAAATGCCAAATTATCGCAATTTCCGCGAACGGAACGGAATTTTGGCCCAGGCCTAGAACAGATAGCCTTGCAATAGTGAAAAAAGAATTTGCCTTTTATTCACTATCAGGACATGCCACACACACCCGGGCATGTCCTACCTTTCACATACACTGCACCCTGCCCACAGGGGTACCTTGGGCCTACCTTAGGGGTGCCTGACATGTAAGAAAAGGGATGGTTAGGGACTGGCAAGTGTGTGAACTGGCCAAGTTGTCATGGCCGTTACAAACTGCGCGCAGGTTCTACAATGGCAGGTCTGAGGTACCTTTCAGGACTACTCACGTGGGTAGCACAATCAGTGCCGCAGGCCCACGAGTAGCATTTGATTCACAGGCCCTGGCACACTCATTGCACTTTACTAGGGACTAAGAAGTAAAACAAATATCCAATTGAGGAAACACCAATCCATAACACAATTGACACAGGGAGCGCCTGCACTTTACCACTGATCCGCAGTGCGAAAAGTGCGCAGATACGTTACGCCAGCAAAAACAGAGTCAATACCGGGAAGTCAGAAAGTAAAAACTCAGGGGAAACACGCCAAAAGATGCCAAGTCTAACACACACAGTCAAAGCACATGGTGTACCCATGAAGTGGACACAAGTGACAGTCTGCCAGTAAAGAACAACAATTACAGACAGCCTGTCTATGTCAATGATTGCATCAGGACAGAGGTCCAAAAGATGTTGGAATTGGGTGTCCTTGAGCATTCAGAGAGCCTTTGGGCTAGTCCACTAGTCCTGATACCAAAACCTCTCATCAAGGGGGAAAAGAGAGGGATGTGGTTTTGTGTGGACTACAGAGCCCTCAATGCAGGTACTAGGGCTGATGCCCATCCCATTCCAAGGGCAGATGAGCTTGCCTCAGCCACGTTTCTGAGTACATCTGACCTGACTGCTGGCTACTAGCAAATCAGACTAGCTGAGGGGGCCAAGCCAAAAACAGCATTTTCAACCCCCAGTGGGCATCATCAATGTATTGTGATTCCCTTTGGTCTGAAAAATACACCTGCCACATTTTAGGCTGGTGAACAAAGTCCTAGTGCACCATATCTAGATGATATAGCTGTCTTTTGCTCCACCTCGGAGGATCACCTGGTCCACCTCAGAAATGTTCTGGAGGCCCTGCACTAGGCAGGCCTCACTATTAAGGTCAGCAAGTGCCAGATAGGCCAGAGAACGGTTGTATACTCGGGCCACCTGGTAGGTGGAGGGCCGGTTCAGCCATTGGAAAGAAAAATCCAGACCATCATGGACTGGATTGCTCCCACTACCCAGACTCAGGTAGGAGCTTTCTTGGGCCTGACTGGGAACTACAGTAGGTTTGTTAAGGGATACGGGTCCATTGTGACTCCCCTTAATGATCTCACCTTCAAGAGAATGCCAAAGAAAGTTCAGTGGACAGTTAGCTGTCAAAAGGCATTTGATGACCTGAAGCAAGCCATGTGCACTGCTTCCATTCTGCAAAGTCCTAACCATTCCAAAACCTTCATTGTCCAGACAGATGCATCTGAGATAGGGGTCGGAGCTGCTTTGTCACAACTAAATGCAGAGATTTGTGACTACAGGCCTGCCATTGCAGTCTGTGTACGCTAGTGCTAGCACCACTTACGACAGATATAAATTTCAATCCTGAAGGCAGGGTGCTCAGTTCTAAGTGGGCGGGTGCCGCTGCATACAACCTTCGGAGTCCATTCTCTCGGGTTGTAAGTGCATCAGCCATTACGACATATCTAGCATCTTTGTCTGAAGCTATAATTGCTTATTGTACTTGAAATTATCTCTTTCTCTCTCCTCTGCATTGCCCTTATTCTAAAAACGTTATTGCAATTGCATGTTCTTGCTCTCCAAGAGAATTTTCATTAAGGTTGCATATTTTCTAGTGTATTCTGAATGGTATTTCTATCTGCATATGCTTCACTTGTTAGAGAATGCATTTTTCTCCATGTACAATCTAAATGTATGATTTTTTTCACTGCAGTTATCAAAAGATATATTTCTCTCATTACGCTTTGAAGTATTCATCATTGTCATAGCTTACAGGATATTGTTCTTCTCTTATTATTGCATTTATGTATTTCATGATGTATCCATGCCAGCTTTTTACCATGAATTGTGTTTCATTTTGTCTTTGCTAAAACACAGCATTTTGTTTTTGCACTTAAAGTGGAGAGGAGTTGGCCTAATGGCTAGGGCGCTCGACCTCGGACCTGGGGAACTGGGTTCGAGTCTCGGTAATGACGCTGAACATCCTGTGATTCTGGGCAAATCATCTAATCTCCCCGTGCCTAACAAAGAATGAATGTGTGTCCTAATGTAACGTAACTGGTGCTATGTAAAGCGCTCTGATACCTGATTGGATTCGGGTCAAGTTTGCGCTACTCTGTAAAAAAAAATAGGGTGGCCATACGTCATTTCTAAACTGACTGCAACAAACCATGTCATGTTTGTTACCAAACATGTTGGAATCATACCCCACACCATGGGGTATGATTCCATGCACTGTAAAGCTCCTCTGGGAGGCCCTCAGTGCTTCCAATACCAGTCTTCTAGAACCGGACAGCAAGCTAGGGATGCTGCCGAACAGAGACATGATACTGCCCTCCTGCTACTGAGCCAAGCTTGAGCAAGGGAAGGAAGAACAATAGGAATACTGTTACCACCTCCCAGACAGGGTTTAGTCTATTGGGACGGGGTGGGGGCACTTGCCAGCACCACTGAGACTGCGTGAAGGGTACATTTGGCGTTCTGCTTGCATACTCCTGTTCAAACTAGTTCAGAAAGCTGTTAGCTCCTGCTATGGTGCAAAACTGGACAAACAACATGGGAGTAGCCTCTCCTCTGTGAGGGACCCCTGAATCGTCCCAACCCTTTCCTAAGGGTTTTTAAGGGCTTACCTCTAGGTGGGCCCCTAGATTCATCGTGGGACAAGATTCAGACCACATACCACTTCAACTTAGACTGTCTGGACACTCTGGACTTCGCTTTGGAAACGAGACTGCAACAGGGAAGATTCCTGCTGCTCCTGGTCTCATCGTCCTGCTGGACTTCTGCAACATCTGTTTTCGTGCTCCATACAGGTTCTTCATCAGGACTATGGGCAGCCAAGACACCTGATGGAATCTCCCTTGAAGTGAAGGAGTCAGTCCCCTGCATCTGCAGGAACTGAAACACAGCTTACCAGTTATCAGATCCTGGGCTCCAACGGACTCAGAGGGCAGATTTATAAGAAAGGGACTCAATGCGGAACGCAAGCAGTTTGACTGCGCCACACTGAGTCACTTTCAAAACACAGGGATGCAACATCTTTACCACAATATGTAGCATCTCTGTTCTTCCCCCTGCGCTAGCGCACAAACTGCTGCCATGCGCCGCCACCCTTGCACCATGGTGCAAGGATGCCTACGTTGTGGGGAGATTGTTTTTGTTCAGGAATGGTTCCCTTCCTGCAGAAAAACAATCTGAAATGCCGTTTTTCAACTTCTATGTGAGCTGCATTACCACACGTAGAGCTGAAAAACGTCATTGTTTCAATGATTGTTTATGTGCAGGAAGGGAAACCTTCCTGCACATAAACAATGATTAGAGATGATTTCCTCTTTCTATGTGTGCTGCAGAATGCAGAATGCAGCACGCATAGAAAGAGGAAAAGAAAATGAGGAGAAATCGCCTCGTTGCGCCTCCCTACGCCTCCCCCGGGGAGGTGTAGCATTCACATGCATTTCCAGAATTGCGATTCCTGGTAAATCAGGAAATGTGTCTGGTTACATGGGTGCTGTGTGAGAACACCCACAGCAACACCCATGGAACGCCCCTTTCACGCAAAGTGTTGCATGTAAAGGGGCCATATTTACAAGGACAGGAACAGTCATGCAGGGTGTCTTTTCCTGTCCTTGTAAATATGGAACAGTAACATGTGCCACTGGTACAACACAAAAGTGGCGTACTGGTGGCGCAAGGGGCTTGTATCTCCCCTCGAATGTCTCAGCAACACGGGTCATGATTTTGCAACTCCCTCGAGGCCTGCACTCTCTTCACACCAAGTTTGATGTTGTAATCCCTTGTTGGAACTGCTGGGACAGAACCTCTGTCGACCATGTTGACTTGCCATTGCCAAAGCTTGTTGACTCTCTCCTCCAGAGATATTTGAGCTCCAAGAAGCTCCAACCTCCAGCAATTCCTGCAGCCAAGATCGTCACCCTCACTGCTTCCTCTGCACTGTGGGCCTTCTTCATTGGTGACCTGCTACTCCTGTGCTTTTGGCCCATTGGTCCTCTTGAGGGTCTTCTTTGGCTTCAGTGAACTCCCCTGCTTGCTCGGTCCTTCTCTGACTTACCTGCTCGTGTTGAGTCACTTGGACCTTGCTAGTCCCGACACTGCACCTTTTTTGCCGACTAAGTTGTTTGCCGCTGCCTAGGCATGTTGGTGCCCCTGCCGGACACTGACCCCTTGGCTCTCAACATCTGACATCTGACGTGGTACAGCTCATGAATGGTTTCCTGGTCCTCTACAGCGTCACCTGGTCCGCACAGCTGTAACTTCAAGGGCACCGTCAACCTCTCCTGCATCTCTGACATCGGTGGGCATTTGTCTTCTGTGCCTCCTGCTCACTCCTGAATGGCATAGACTCTGTCCCCTTTGCTTGCAGGTAACTCTCATGCTGAATCCACCTTTGGGTTCCACCGGACTCCTTTGTCTTCTTCTCCAGTGGCATCTTTCCTGAAGTCCTCCATTGTGGTCTACGGCAGTTTCCGATGTCACTTGACACCTATACACCCAGCTTCCCTAGTGTAGGTATCCTGGTTCCTGGGGTATCCACGGTAGGGTGACTTTCAACCTTTCATCTTCCACTGGGTTTCTTTGGGGTCCGCTGGGAAGGGTCCTTCTTTAAAATTGCAACTGCTTTTTACCTATTGGATAACATTAAGCACACTGTTGTGTTCCCACTCTGCCCATGACCTCTGTGGGGTTCCTAGATATTCCCCTAGGGTAGTTCCTTTGGTCCCCGGCTCTTCTCCGTTTTTGGGTCCATTTTTGATTTGAGTCATGGTTCGCATTCCTCTATTTTAGTATGTAGTTTGGTCTCCCCCTGGAGAACACTATGTGTATTGTGTTTATATATCTGTATAGGAGGTCATACAATGTGTTATTGAGTGTTTGTAATAAAATACATAGTTTTATATCTACACTGTGTGATTATTTTTCACTCAAACTATAATATAAAATTAAGTACAGGTAAAACAAGCTGCTTTACACTCCTTCTGGACTTAGCCTGAAGGCTGCTCTCCACAGCTACCACTTAGAGAGCTTTCTAAGGTTGTCTAAGACCACTAACATCACAATCAGGCTTGTCTGGATCAGTGCAGGGTGCTACACATACAAAATTGATCACCATATAATAAGCCAGCCTCTCACATCTGCTATGTAAAGCAATCATGAAGTTAAGTGCAACCAAAACACTAGGAGTTGTCTAAAAACTATATATGGCATTACCACATGATTAATTACAACAATCCTTATGTGTTGGGAAATGAGAATTTTGCTTTTGAAACCTGCACTGATTAGGGCAGAGCGGAACTCCACAGAATTCCACAAAGTTTTTATGCAACCCTGCGAAATTCTGCGTGGTGCAACTCATCGAATATCACCCACCCATTTATCCCTACTGACAGTTACCAGTAGGTAGTTATAGTTAGGACCTAGTTTTCATAGGAAAAATGTTTTTAACTTGCCTATATCTTTGGTGCTGTTTGAAGAATCTTCACAACATTTTCCCAAAACACTGGCCCACTGATTCTAGTTGTGTATGGAAAGTTTCGGGGTGATCCATCAAGCGAGAGCCAAGAACAAGTGGAGAGTCAAAAAAGTGTGTTTCCTATGATAAGTCACATAGATATTTTAGCTGAACCACTGGACGGAATGACAACAAATTTTGCAGAAATGTAGCTCTTGGTCGAGAAATTGCCCTTTTTGTTATTTGGTGTAAATCTGTTCAGTAGTTTTAGAGTTATTAAAAAAAAACACATTTGTATATCTAGGGTTGCAAACCCTCCGCGAATCCTCACAATCTCAAGCAGAGATCTGATTGGCTGCCATCACTTCAGCCAGGAAGTGTTGGCAGCCATCTTAGGACTCGGCCTCAGCTTAGTGCTGAAAAACGTAAACATGAAGAAAAGGGGTCTGGGTAGGAAAACCATGACTCCCTAGGTCTGCGCCAGTGTAAAAAAGCATTTTAAAAGAAACCTTTTTATTGAGAAATCGATACTGGTTCATGAATTTACTGCAGCTAAAAATAATCAAGGGCAGGCTTCCATGCTTGTTTAATGGTTAGCCCCTGGTTAGTCAGGTCCCGGGGATTCCTTTATATAGAATGGGTAGGGGGCACACGTGGACCACCTCTCCATGGCCAATCTTGGCCCTGAGAACCCCCTACTCCCAGGGCAGTTCTATAGTCATTTAACTGGAGGGTCTGCAGTCCCCCTCCTCAGGCTTTGCAGATCCCCAGGGACCACCACCTCCCTGGGGCTTTATCTTCCAAGAGGAATATGATGACACACCTAACTGAGAGTTCGTCGAAGGCATCACCCCCTTTTTCACCTACTCTGCAAACAGGCTTCCTGGTTCTCTACTCCTTGGGGGATGAAGTCCCCTTGGATAGTGTGGGTCATCAGGGGCCAAGAACCCTTCCTGCTACCACCAATAAGTCCCACACAGTGGGAATGCTGAGAGCTTGTTGGAGGCCCCGCACTCTTTCTCAACCACTCTGTAAAAGCACATCCTGGTGCAAAACTGCTTAGGAGGTTAAGTTTCCATGGCTGCTGAGGATCATTGGGAGCCAAGAGCCCCTCCTGTTGCCACCAGTAAGTCTCACACAGCGGGATTGCTGAGAGCTTGTCTGGGGCCTTGCCCTCTTTTTCACCCACTCTGCAAGCCCGCCTCCTGGAGCACTACTTGTTGGGGGATGAAGTCTTCTTGGCTGCTGAGGGTTGTTGGAGAACCCATCCTGTTACATCTGGTAATTCCCACAAAGCAGGATTGCTGAGAGCTTGTTGGAGTCCCTGCTCCCTTTCTCCACCCACTGAACAGACCCATATAGCCACTCACACATCCACTCACAGACCCATACAGCCACTCACAAACCCGCACAGCTACTCATACACCCACTCACAGACACATTCAGCCAATCTCACACCCACTCACATACCCACACAGTCACTCACAAACCCACTCACACACCCACATAATCACTTACACACCCACTCACCAACCTATACAGCCACTCACATACCCACTTTGAAAGGTTACAGGTTAGAGTTAGGAAATAATATTTTTTTAAAATCTTCAAAATTCACTAGAATAACCAAAGGTTACAGGGATGTTATAGTTAGGAAATAGCATTAAGAAAACATAGATATTCACTGAAAAACCAAAGGTTACAAGGAAGTTGTAGTTGGGAATAAGAGTGAAAAAAAACCTTGCAAATTAACTGAAAAAGCAAAGGTTAAAGGGACTTTTAGTTAGGATGAGATTTCACTAGCACAGTACACGTGAAAATCAGCAGTTATAGTTAGTTACCTGATCTAACTATAATGTTCTACCCTGTAATGCACTGCTTCTGACCTCACATAATACATCACTCATGACATGGTCAGTGACATAAACTCATGGCATCACGGATGACATCTCAAATGACATCACCCCCAACAATGCCATTGTCTCCAACTCCTGGCATCGTCTGCTGTTGGGGGAACCAGAATGGGTCATAAAAAGGCACCTTATGCCTCATTTTCCTAAGTGATTGTGTTGGAGCTCATATGG
Source organism: Triturus cristatus (assembly GCF_964204655.1). Classification (NCBI taxonomy): domain Eukaryota; kingdom Metazoa; phylum Chordata; class Amphibia; order Caudata; family Salamandridae; genus Triturus; species Triturus cristatus. The sequence continues at coordinate 476,306,124 of NC_140583.1, forward strand.
ATCACATCAGTGCAGTGCCATGATGGTTGTCCAAGCTGTGATCCTCGTTTTTGATTGGGTAAGAATTTAAAATACAGGATTGATGGAGTAGTGGTGTGCCAAATGGTCAGTTTTTCATTTACATGTGGTGAGCAATGCCTCCATATTAAGAGTTTTGCTCCTCACAAAAATATGTGCCACTCTAGGGCCTTGTTTAAACTTGCCCACTAGCAAAGTATTTGCTCATGCTTGATTACCACTCTACCTCCCTCCCAGAGGTGTTTATGGTAATTAACCTAAAATATAAACATGACCAGGCAATGGCAAGTAGTGACAGAGCAAGCTCCAATATTGTGATGTCCCTATTCTGCCTAATGGCCTTGCAGACTCATCAAGTGGAATCCATACCGGATGCAATCCAAATGGTTCCCCAGGAATCCCTAGTGGCTGGGGTCCAGAGGCATTATGGCAATCAGAAATATTATAACTGCCATTATGTCTTGGTGTTTGGCTTTGATGGAGGCCGTCTCTGTCTCCTAGGAAATAATCATGGATTACATAGGCCTATAGGTGGTGCCACTGGCACCTCTGAGCTTTCATACCCTCGGTCACCCTTCCATACTACTTCCTTTTTGTCAGTCCATGTATAAATCAGGCTATGAATGCCTCAACGAATGAGGCTGGAGGCAGGGATACCACAATCTACTGAACAGAATACCCACCTTCACCACACCTTGTAACTGGCAACTGGAAGGTGGATGCTGGTTCATGCTAGAGTAAGGCTTCTGCCTCCCTCTCCAAGCTTTAAATAGGGACCTAGATGAGCTATGAATAATAGTATTACAGAAGGGGTTCACAGCCTCTCTGGGTTAAAGAAGTTCCCATGATGCAGAAACTCTTTGTTTTAGTATATCAGCCTTCAAAGACATTAGGTCATAGTCACTTTTAAGTTAAAATATAGCACAGGTCTAGCTCCTCATTAACATACTTATTTTGAAACAGACTTTGACAAAAGTTGAAATCAAGTAAATTATAACAATTCCACGTGGAGATGGACAGAAAGTAAGCTACATATATAAATATTTATTATTATTTATTTAAAAATATTTCTAAAGTGCTACGGGTATCAGAGCGCTGTACAAAGTGGCAAAAGCAAGAGTAAAACAACACAATGGAACAAATGAGGTAGTTAAATAACCACAAGGTCAAACAAAGGGGGGGACAATCAATGTCAAGGACAGGGGAGTCAGCCAGTCTGGAGGGACCAGTACAGTTTCAGAAGGTCAATAGAATAAGATAACAAGTGAACAGAAAAGGATAATATAATTCGAACAAGCAGTATAAAAGAAGTATCAAAACCGGGGAGAGTGGAGGCTTGAGAAGGTAACAAGGTTAGTGCCATTGATTTTCACTCAAGATTAGCCATTTGACATGTTTTTTGAAAAATGCAATGGAAGGGTTGGATCTGATCTTGGGAGGAAGAGCGTTCCAAGTTCTTGGAGCAAGACCAGTGAAAGCACAATTGTAAGTTCTTTTCTTTTTGTATTTGGGAGGTTTAAAAAGTAGGGTGGTCGAACTTCTTAAGTTCCAACTAGATAGTTCAAGCTTTTTAGCCAAGTAAACTGGGGTGTTGTAATGAATAGCTAAATGTGTCAGGCAAGCTATCTTGAAACGTATCCTAGCTTTGATAGTCAGCCAATTTAGTCGAATTAGGTCTGGCGTGATGTGGTCATGCTTTCTGGAGCCTGTGATGAGCCTGGCCAATGGATTTAGAGTGGCTCTGAGCAGAGCCAAACTAGCTTTAGGTAGCCCAGCAATGGTCACCAAACCATATTCCAGTCGAGAGATAACCAGGGATTGTACTGCAGGCTGGATGTCCTCAGGCGGAAGGAAAGGCTTGATTTTCTTAAGGGTGCTGAGCTGAAGGTTGGCTCCCCTGATAGTTGCACTGATGTGATCTTGCATGTTAAGGTGTCTGCCCAAGGTAATACCTAACGAGTTAGCAGAGTCAATAACATGAGGGGGCACATTAAGAGTAGTGAGTTGTTTAAGCCAGTGCAGCGTAGGTGCAGAATGGTTGCGGCGGGCAATCAGAAGGAATTCTGTTTTGAGAGTATTTAGCAGAAGATGGTTCTGGGTTAGCCATCGTTGAGTTTGTAAGAGTGCATCATTTAAAGTTGTTATGTCCTCTGGAGAGGAGATCTTCAAGTACAGTTGCATGTCATCAGCATTCATGTGGTTACGAATGTTAGAACAGTTCAGACTATCGGAAAGTGGCTCCATAAAAAGGTTGAAAAGAGTGGGTGAAAGTGCGTAACCTCAAGGAACTCCAATAGTGATTGGGGTACTGGTTGCACGGGAATGCTTAACTTTGATTCTTTGTGTGCGGTTCTGTAAGAAAGAAGCAAACCAATTTAAGACAGGGCCCAAAAGACCCATCCTATGTTGAAGAAGAGCAATCAAATTTTCATGTTTGATGGTGTGAAATGCTGAGGAGAAGTCAAGAAGGATCAGAAGACAAGGGACATTTTGATCAAGGGATCTCAGGGCATCATCAATGATGTGAGTTAGTGCTGTTTCAGTACTGTGCCCTGCTCTGAATCCCGACTGGTAGAGGTCACAGAGTTGACATTTCTCTATGTGGTTGCATTTCTGACTTTAATTTGTATTTCTGTATGTGTTTGGTTTTATCTAGCACACCTTATACAAATAGCAAGTGATTGCTTCAGAGCAACCAGGATACAGTATTGTGAGTAGATGAAAAGAGCAATGTGAAAGGCAACATGAGGAGGAATCAGACTTTCCTAACATTTGAACACCGAACTGAGAGACATGAGTTCTCTAAGTAGAGAGGTGCTGTTTCTTCAGTTTCTTCTTGCAGGTATATGGTATCTGTGATTTCCTTTATTGATATTGCACCACCATTTCAAATGTAATAAATGCCACAGGCTGTCACAAACAATTCATAATATTTATATCTATCTACAATGAGTGCCTTGAGCCTCATAGCACTGGCTTACTGCTTTTCTGAGTAGCATCTAACAACAATCTTATTGCATATTGCTGCTGAATTGAATTTTACTTAAGTGCATTTATTCTGGCATACAAAATCATAGAACTCATAACCTACCTTTTAGTCAGTGGTGTTTCTCTGAACTATGTCCACTGGTGTTTGTTTCATCTAGCGATCCATCTATACTGATCTCTTGAATAACCATTCTCCTGATGACTTTTAAGAGGAACAAATATGTAAACTTCACCTCCTTTAGGAGTCACAGGTGGACCATGCATGATTAGCTAATCAGAAATACATGCATTTGATACATTGTTAAAGTTCATAAAGAGCAAAGTTTCAGTACAATATAGTATATGAGACACAAGCAGGATATAAAATGAGAACTTTTCTTCAGTTTGCTAAGGATGCACTGAAAGTAATTTTTCGGGATGCAACTTCCTGTGAATCAATTTCCTGGGAAGGACACCGGGAATGGCTTAGATCCTGTACTACTGTACTGATTCAAATAGTTCCATTTTGTGTCAGGGTGCATGTACTGAACATGCCATTTGTGTAGTATCCTTTCAAAGCCAACAGAAGGCAGAGCAATAATATATACTGTCACAAGTCTTTATCAGTTACTTATAGCTAAGGTTTATATACAGTGGCTGGTATCAATGACCGCCATTTAACACTTATAATCCTCATGTTGAAAATCACTATCACCATTTTCTACCTAAAACAAGCTAAATGCAGTCCCGAATCTATTAACCAGCCAATTATTGTATATAGTCCCACAGGTAGAATACATCTATGCCCATTTTTTTTTAGCCAGTTATAAAATAAAGTGCCCGGTTTATGTGACAGAAATATAACACCTATCATACCCCAAGGCAAATTAGTGATTCCCATTTTCCTAACAGAAAGCAATGGAAATATGTGGCAGATGTATGTAATAACCCTTCAAAGCCCATAATTCCCATGCATAAAGTAGCTTTACCTACAGGAATCATGCTAACACAGTGTCAAGTATATGTACCAGTCATTTAGCACCCATCAATCCCCCATTAATAAAAAACCCATATCCTCATTTCTTACCTGGAACAAGCTCATACACACCCAAATATATTCAACAGCCATATAAAACACATCCCCCCATAGAAAACACACAGATATGCTATTATCCCTTCAGCAAGTTGCTAACATACTGTGGCTGATATATGTATCAGCCATTTAACATCCCCTATTCACCATGTAAAAAATAGTTATTCCTATTTTACTAAGAGGAACCATTAGAATACAGTCCCCATTGTATTCAACAGCCTTTTAATTCCCACAACCCTGGTAAACTAGCAATCATGCGGTGAACACTTCACCCAGATAGCGTTCGCATGTAAAAATGACAAAATAATGAGGTAATCATTTCACAAAATGGGGTATGGTATTTCGCTTAATTTGCCTTTTTCTTGCCACACAACTTATTCAATGTAGTACTCCTCTATCTCATAAGTCCAGTGGTCAATGGTATATGTAACAGTCATTACAAATGTATCATCCTCCTTGTAGAAAATGGCTATGCTAATTATTCCAAGAGGAATAAGTAAATTCCTATGTCCAGGATATGCAACACTCATTTGTCAGCCATCATCCTCATGTGAAAATTAGCAAGTTCCATTTTCCTAACAGGAGCCATTAGCGTATAGTAGCAAGTACATTCTTCAGGCTTTTAAAACCCATAATTCCTGCACATCAAATATGTGTTACCATTTTCTTACAGAAATCATGAAAAGGAAGTTGTAGGGATATGTAACAGCCATTTAACACCCATCATACCTCATGTAGAAAATCACTATCCCGATTTCCTACCAGGAACAAGCTTATAGCAGTCTCAGTTATATTCAAAGGTCATTTAACATTCATAATTTCAGAAAAGCGGAAAATAGATATGCTCATTTCCCACCACACATCACTAAAATATCGTGGACAATTATACATGCAATAGCCATTTAACACATATGATCCTCCAATGTAGAAAATCACTATGCCCACTATCTCAAGTGGATAAAACATCATGCCTGCAGTATGGATCGAACATTTACCACTCATAATTCACCGTGTAAACATTATATATTCCCATTTTTCTATCAGGAACCCATTAGAATATAGTGGAAAATATATACAATAGCCCTTTAGCCCCGTCATTCCCCATACAGAAAACGCCATTATTATTTCCTTACAGTATTCGTGAAACTACAGTGGCAGGTATCTGTAAAACCATTTAATTCCCATCATCCCCGAAGTAGAAAATCTCTATCCCTGTTTCCTACCTGGTACAATCCTAATACAATCCAATATCTATTCAGTATCCATGTAACCCCTATAATCGCGCTTGCAGAACACAGCTGCCCAGCTGCTTTACCTTCAACATTCACTAAATAACAGGACAAGGTACATGTGACAGCCATTTAATCCCCATCACCCTTATGTAAAACTATGTATACCCATTTGTTCAACATACATAACTACACTACAGTGCCAGGTGTATGTAACATCCATTTAACACCTATCATCTACAATGTAGAAGTTCATTATGGCCATTATCCCATGAGGACTACATAAAATTACTGCACCCAGGACATGTAGTAGCCTTTTAACCACATAATCCCCCTTGAAAACATTATCTTTTCTGAATACAGCCATTATGATATAGGAGAAAATGTGCTCAACATCTCTTTGAAGCCCACAATCCCCTTGCAGTAACATAGGTATTATCATTTTCTTAAAGTATTCATGAAAATACAGTGCAGTGTTATGTAAAAGCCATTTAACTCCCACCATCCACATTGTAGAAAATCCCTATTCTATTTCCTACCTTGAACAATCCTAATACATTTTCAAATATATTCAAAGGCCATGTAACACTCATATTCCCCAATGCAGAATACAGCTATGCCCATTCACCTTCAACATTTACTAAATCGCAGTATCAGGTATGTGTACCAGCCATTTAACCCCCATCATCCCCATTTAAAAATATGTATGCCCATTTCCTGAGCACAAGTCTCTGCACTACATTGGCAGGTGTTTGTAACAACCTTTTAACACCCTTCTTCCCCCATTTAGAAATCAATATAGCCATTATCCCAAGAGGTATTCTTAAATTATTGTTCCCAGGAGTTGTGGCAGCCATTTACCCCACATAATCCCCCATTTAAACAGTATCTTTACCCATTTTCCTAACATAACCATTATAATATAGAGGTAAATGTATTCAACAGTAGTTTAAAGTCCTTAATCCCCTGTGAGTAAAATAACTATTACACTTTCCTTACAGTATTCCTGATAATAAAGTGACAGGTATATGTAAAAGCCACGTAACGCCTATCATCCCTGATGTAGAAAAGACTTATCCGTTTCTTCTACCTGGAACAATCCTAATACAGTCAAAAATGGCCATGTAACACCTATATTCCCCGATGCAGAACATAGCTCTGCCCATATACCTTTAACATTTACTAAATAACAGTACCAGCTGTATGTACCGGCCATTTACCCCCATCATCTCCTGTTTAAAAATACGTATGCCCATTTCCTCAACACACGTCACTATAGTACAGTGATATGCATGTGTTATAGCCATTTAACACCCATAATCCCCTGTGCAGTGCGCAACTATTCCCCTTTCCCTTCAACATTTACTAATAACAGTGCCAGGTATATGTAAGAGCCATGTAATGCCCACAATACCTGATGTAGAAAATCCCTATCCCCGTTTCCTGCCTAGAACAATCCTAATACATTTCTGAATAGATTCAATGGAAATGGAACACCCATAAACCATAAGGCAGAACCAAGCTATTCCCATTTTCCTTCACCATTTACTAAATTATAGTACGAGGAATATATAAGCGCCAATTAACCCCATCATCTTAATGTAAAAGTAACAGTCAGCGTTAATTACATGTTATTGCAGTGCGTCATCCAATAATTATTTCATAATGTCTATTGTGTGTCCAGTACCAGTATAAATAGCTGCATTGTAGCTGTCTATGACTCACCAATGTAACCGTTAAATCAGCATAAAATCACCAGAAATCTACATTGCTATAAAACAGGATAACCTATAAGTTAACCCACCACATTTCGTATATAGGTGAAAATATCCTCAAATGCACACTGCTTGATTGTTTACCAACCCAATAGTGCTGAATATAGCCATGAAAACATATCCTGATCGGTAATTAATAACAATGGCTGAAGAGAGAGTTGACTTTCACTTTGCACATGTAAGCTAAAGCACATCCGGATAGGTAAACAATACCAATTGCTGAAGAGAGTTAATTTTCACTTTGCTCATGTAAGCATTAAACTACACTGCCACCGGTGGACACTTAAGGGAAAGCAGCCCATCATCCCCAAGGATCCTTTTAGTATGCTCCAATATAAACATTACATCTCTGGTATCTTATCATTGGTTTCCCTCTTAAAACTGAGAAGAAAGAAACAGAACAGTCTGAAGCTTGATAATCACGAACACCTGGACTCTCATTGTGAGTGTCCAGCTATTATGATGCAGTAATATCACATCCAGTGTGACTGATATCAGGGGTTTTGCTAACCACTGGCCCCAGTATTATTGGGGGATTGCAAGTTGATCCACTTTGCCAGGTATGGAATGGGAAACAACATGCAGGGATTAAAGTGTTCACACTAATTTCAACATGTGAATGAGAACAACAATGTACAGTCAGGTATGTTGTCGAGTCCTTCTGCTATGACCTAGTGCCTTTGATGAAATGTGCGTGGTTACTACACATGGGCATACGCGACATAGCGAACGCGTCAAGATTTGTAATGTCATTTTGACCAGTCGACATGCCAAAACGTGATTACCAGGCTACACATCGGGCTCCAAACACTATTGCTATTCTTAGTATGAAAAACAACACTTTAGACCCTGAAAATATAGCCATGATGGGCAGACTCATCAACAATTTGTGTCAAGTTTGCGACACAAAGTGACACAAACTGGTGCAAACTGTTGATTTGGAATTTTTTACCCAGCATTGCAAGGTAGCTATAAAAAAACACAAAGTAACCTCTAGCATTGCTTAGCATCAAGGGCGGTCATCATGAGTGGCACATGGGCGTTTTCATGCAGCCGCCCATAGTTTTAACGCAAAGCCATATCTATTAACAGTAATAGATTTCCACAAATTAACTCGGAGAAAAGGTTTCTTTTGTCCAACCCTTTCCAGCTTTGTGTGTGTGCTGCACTGTCCAACACACATACAAAGCGAGGCAAGTACTAAACTATATCTGGTAGAGTATATTCTAGTGGTACCAACCCTATGGTTGACATCACGTACACATTCATACTTTATAGTGAAGAGTGTGTGCTTCGGCACATGACAGTCTAAAGCACGCCAACACAAGGAGAGTGGAAAACAGCACCATGTCTTAGTAGATCTTTGGTAGTTGTAGTGCATTTCATGAAACGATAGCAAATCTTTCCCAGTGTCTCATTATGTGTTCGAATGTAAGAGGATATGCGAACTGAAAATGTTATGTTGCCTACCCGCATAGGGTAGTGTGCTGCACACGACTGAAGCAGAAACGTGCTATATAGCTGGAAATCTTGCCATTCTGCTGGAAGCTCTAGCAATATGTTTTTCTGCCAGATAAATGAGTCATGTGTTTTTGGAAGTGTGTTTGCTTTAGAACGGTGCTTGGCCTGAATGCGGAGAGGATATTAAGATTCTAATGTAAAGTAGCAGCTGTGACACTCACGTTTCCTTTTAATTAAAAGATATCTGTTACACATTCATTCTTTGGAAGCCTGAGAAAACCTTTAACATCTTCCGCTATCATGCAACAGCTGCAATTAATTGGTTCACACATGTTGTTTCCCAGTTCTGCACAAGGTGTGATTATAGCAAGTGAAATTAAATACATATCTAGTAGTAAGAAATGTTGAGGCATAAAAGCGCGTAGTTTTTAACACTGCTGTATTTAAACAAATATATTTGATCAGCAGCTCACACTATGAAAGTGCAACTTAGAGTGATTTGTGGGGAGTTTGGTATTTCAGTGAACTTTGCCAGTGTTAGGATTGTGTATCAGGGGTGTTCGGTTGCCAGACAGACCATTAAATTGGTACTAAACACTTTTCCATATGAAGGAAACTCCCTTCTGCCAAGAGCCACGAACAGAGGGATCATTTATCCTGCAAGTCGGCTTGGGACATAGTTGGATAAACTTTGAAAACATGGAGAGGTCACTAGGGTCAGGGAGCAGGTTTCAGAGCTTGTCTGGCTAGCTTCCTCACAGGCTCACAGAGAGCTGGCACCGAAAAGAAACATGACATCCTAAATAAACATTGCTTCCCGATGACCAGCTTTTTCCACAAAATTAAGTCACTTAGCCGACAAATATAGAAATCTACTAAATCTGCTTTCTGTCAACGTTTAACACTTGCAATCACAAAATCATTTCTACTATTGAAAACCCCTGTTAAATGAGAAACCTGAGTTTATGTTGAAGTTTAAAGTAAATAGCTTTAACTGAGAATTGAATGGAGAGAAATATTATTAATTTCTGAAGTAGCTTTTTTCCAGCTACATTATTGACCTTACATAAATGCTTGAGGCAGAAGGAGATTTTGGGGAACGGAATTCATTATTAAGCCTCAATTAAGTAAGGTCATATAGAATGGAAAGCCACAGATGGTGATCATACTACCTATTCCGTTCTCCAAAATGGTTAATTTCGGTTTATTTTTCCGAGAGCCAGCAAAACAAAGATTCTTTAAATGAAATAAAGTGCTAAAAAAAAATTGTGTGTTATTTACAGTGGGATGAAGTGGGAGTGGCAGACGTCTTGGCCGTATTTAAAGTGCCATGGAAATCAGAGCACTTAATAAGGTGGGCAAGACTCCCACCACTTTTTTGCGGATGTTCTATACCCCTCCAACTGTAAATGAGGCTCTTAATTTCTCAATAAAATAGCAGACGATTTGTGGATCAAATGTAAGTAAAGTGTTTGATTGAATTGCTATTAACACACTCTTTGATTGCTTTCCTTACTTAAACTAGTTTCCTTTAAAACTCTATTTTAGCCCGGTTATTTACATCAAACGTTCTGTTCGCTGGCTTTATTTGTTATTTTCAATAGTTTTTTGCTACTAATATTTAACAAACCCTTGCCGTGCCACATGACTTTCTTAGTGATGGAAAATAATTTTTTTGTATATAAAGAAAATGTCGCCAACATTAAATCAATGGTAATGACAAAGATATGTTGCTGGACACATGTCCTATGTCTCTCACAGTCATTGTTTAGGTTTAATGTGTAATTGCTTGCACCATTCTTAGCCACCACATGTATTCTATACATACCCTAAAGATACAGAAAGAGTTAGGGTCAGCATACTTCATCCATTGACCTCTTTGGCTGAAGACTCTCCAGACATTGAGATATTGCCAAACATCTTGTGGAACAGCCGACAGTAATATTTTATTCTCACCGACTTTCTATTGACTGGTTGGGTGCATCCGTTCTCCTCCTTATGAATGCACCATGTCAATTTAGCTCTTTATCTCATCCATACATTGTCTGTAGAAGCCAATAATTTCTTAGTTGAAAGCCTATCAGACAGCGCAGCTATCTGCTTTGCTAACAACATCTTGGGGACATTCTGAAAGCTTCCCTGGGAATGCATTTTACCGATTGCTTACCTTTGGCTTTGTGGTTTGTAACTCACATTTTCTTACTTTCCATTTTCGGGCTCTATTTGTTTAAGGCTGTCAAGCTTGAATTCATCCCATCCTTTTCCTTGCCCAAACCTGTTTACCATATTCTTCTGCCAGGGCTGGATTTCTATAAATAGGCCTTTAAATCTTGTTTGTATCTTCTCACATTTGCTGTGCATTCAAAGACAGACATCAAATCTCACCCAGTGTGTTCCAGGGAGCTTGGTGTTTACTTTTCTTTCTCTAACTTCAAAGTGAGAAGATTTATGTGACAATCATTCTGACTACCGGGGGAGTGCTTGTGGAAGGCTCTACAATGTTATTTGTTTTCTAGCACCCAAAAAAATGTAAATGTTTGTAAACGAACTTTGCAAATATTTCAGAGTATATCAGAATTAGAAATGCACAAAGGAACCACATTTTTGTGTAATTCTGAAGTGTGGTGGAAAATTGATACACTAGGTGATGCCTTTCCACAGAATACCATTTGTGTGCCGTATACTTGTATCAATAAAACTGTATGTCTGTGCAAACGTAATGGTCATTTCAATTGAAGATTTGTTTTATGCAATGGCAGTGTGCTACCACACCATGCATACTTCTCTTTACCCCACTCCAATCTACTTGACAACACTCAACGCCGCTGTAGTCTATTCTGCTATACTCCACCCTGTGTCACTGCACTCTACTCTGCATCACTTCACTCTATGCCACTTCACTCGACGCTTCTCTACTCTACTCCATTCTACTCTACACCAATGCACTCTACTCCACTCTACGCCAGTGCACTTTATATCAATCCATTCTGCATGACTCTAATCTGCTTTAATCTCTATGCAACTGTACTGTACGCCACTCTACTCTACTGTGCACCACTCCACTCCCCTTTGAAGCAATCTATTGTTGCTGGAATGTGAATATACTTTGAAAAAAAAACAAGAGGCGGTTGGCAAAATAGGAACAGTTGGTTTAATTAAGCGGCTAGGAAACCGTCACAGTAACGGGTCTGAGGACTGTCTCAACATACATTTGTTCTGAGTGCCAATATATACAGTCTTTGGAGCACCATAAAATAATTTAGATCATTTTAGAAAAAGGAATGTGGGTCTAGTCATAGAGCTGTAAATCAGGCCACCTGATAGTGGATGCAGGCGGGTCTGGACCTTGCGTGAACATCAGGAGGGCCAGTGGGTGTAGTGTGTACATAGCTGCCAAGGTTTTAGATTGCTGTGTGTGACAATTTCATAATTTCAGTGTAATTATGAGTGACATTTGAAAGACTGTGAGTGAGACTTTCTTGCGAGCAAAATCAAGCAATGAAGACAAGATAAAACATATAAATACAAGAATTTACACCCATCTGAGCAACGAGAAACTCTAAGACGTTAACTGCTGCAAAGTACCAGAAATGGAAAGGCACTAACCTAGTGCCGTTGCAACCAGAAGTGGCATTTGAGCTCCGTGGAACTGACTGGTGATTGCTTGCCTATGATGCAATTAGAGGAGGACTCCAAACAGCAGAAATCTGTCATGTAGAGATGGCAGGTAATGGGACATCCACCGGACACTGATGGCTACAAAATATGTCTTACCTCTCAGCACCCCACAGTACCGCAACTCCTCATTCAGAGGTTGTGTACATCGGTGTGTTCGATGCTGAATTGTACAGTAGTACCATCGTCATAGAAGCCTTGCAGGACTGGTGTGGAGCATCAGCTGCTAGAATTTGCTATAGCATTACATAAGAAGACAAACCAAATCTGCTGTGTTTTTTTTCTGCATTCACGATGCAGAACATGGAGGTGCTGGTCATGGAAAAATGATCAATGGCTGCTGACTTTGGCACCGGGAGCCAGGTTCGAGTCTCGGCGAACCGGCCCAAAATCTTGTGATTCTGGGAAAATCAATTAATTTCCACGTGCCAAACAACAAAAGAATGTGTCCTTGTAATGTAACTGGTTCCCAGAGGCCAGTATTTCTGTTGTGTCGCGTATCAATTCAGCAATAAGAACAATTGATGGACAGAATGCAGAACAATATCATACAGTCACCCCAGTACAGGGATCTGGGACTGAATCCATTGTTGTTTTGGCAGTTCGGGCTGGACTGTTCCCATGAGGCACAGGGGCGCCCAGACGTGGGTCCCGGGCTCACTGTGCCACTGGATTCAAGCTATCCTGGCTGATGAGGTGTGAAACCCTGAAACCTGTCCTAGGATGTCTGTTTCCGGTACAGGGAGGACTTGGCTTGGCAGTTCGGGCTGGACTGTCCCCATGAAGCATAGGGTCAAGACTGATGTGCATATGGCCAGGTCGAAACTGGGGTGGCATGGTGAGCAAAAGAATGATGGATTTAACCCAGATCCCTTGACTGGGTGTGAATGTTTTGATTTTTTCTGCATTCCGTCCATCAATTGTGTGTCTTTTGCTTTCTCACCCTAAGTGGGCTGAGTATGCCCAGACGAGGGTCCCGGGCTCACTGTGCCACTGGATTCAAGCTATCCTGGCTGATGAGGGGTGAAACCCTGAAATCGGTCCTAGGATGCTTGTTTCCGGTCCAGGTAGGACCTTGCTTGGCAGTTCGGGCTGGACTGTTCCCATGAGGCTCAGGGGCAAGACTGATTTTCATATGGCCAGGTCTAAACTGGAGTGACATGGTGAACAAAGAATGATGGATTTAAACCAGATCTCTTGACAGTGGGTGAATGTTTTGATTTGTTCTGCATTGAATTGTGTATCTTTCGTGTATCGATTCAGCAGCCTTCAAGCAACAGGCGTCCCCTCAGCGAGTCCAGGTAGTCACTAGTAGGTGGAGAGAGACAACTGGATTCTCAGGTCTGGATGGCTAAGGATTTAGTAGGGGCGTGACGCGGAGCTCGAAAGAAAAGTGTCCACTGCGGCTGCCATCTTGGCCAAGTCACCCTGGCCATTCCTTTGTTGTCTGTTGTTTTTGTTTGTTGTTAATTTTATTATTATTTTGCAAGCAGCTCAGTTTTTCTCTTTGGAGCTCTTTTTCACTTTAACCTCACTTCGATGAGCACTTTTTAATACTGGCATATACATGCACATTTTGCCCCATCGCGCAGGTATGGGAAAGAAACTGTGCTAAGCCGGTAACCCTTCTGCATCCAAGAGCAAACTTTAGTCCCTCCTTTGAGTATGATATTGCCTAATTCTAAACATGCAGAACCTGTCGGCCTGTTCTCTCCCGAAAAAGCCGACGGTTTGTAAATTACGTGATTTGTCTAAGAGGATTTCTCTAGAACGGTTTGGCTGCGGTATTATCTGAACTCCTGTGTCACATGCCTTCTGGAGACAAAAGGAAAGCCGGTGATCAGATGCAGTGTGCTGCCCTCTACACCAAGGGCGGATAATGTGAGAAGCGCAAGAAGGCAATTTTGCATTTCCAGCTCATTAAATAATATTTGTAACCCACTTTGCGCTGAGAAAATCTGACTTTTTGCTAGAATGCACTTTTCGAAGTGCAGTTTTGAGCACAGCGTGTGATTTGCAGTCTAGATGTTTTGCTGATGCTGTTTCCCCATTGACAAAACTGCATATTTGTATGTCTGTTTCTGGTAAAGGAGGTGTGCTTTGAGTTTTATATCAAAATGTCTTTCTCATTTTGGAAGTAATTCTTTAATATATATTTCTCAGTCAGGTAACGGAATGTGGTATTGATATACCATTGTAAATCAGGACTGTGCTTGTCTATACAATTGGAATCCCGTGAGCAGGCTCTGTTTTCATTTCCCGTTTCAGGATGCATATTGTACCTAGCTCATTATTTTTATTATTTTAAACCAACACTATTTGTGGTACCGCAGAAAGAAAATCACTCGTGTTCGCTCTTTGTAATGCAGGAAGTATGCTCACAATGCATCCCTTTTTTAAAATAACTTATTACTGCCACTTTACCTCTTAATTGTAGAATTTAAAGGCCACTATAGATATTGTCTGTGAAGTGCATCGTGATTGCTTTTACTAATGCCAACAGATTTCCTTTTTTAACGTATTCAGTATTGAGTAAAAATGGAAGCATATTATATTTGTAGAAGACAAGAGGATTTTTTAGTGCATTAATGCTGGGGCAATTCACAAATCTGTTTTACAAATATGATCTTCAGCTATTTGTATTCCATTACTGTAGCTTGCGGGAGTGCCCTTTACCAGTGAAACAAATATACTCCATGCCCAATGTTTCTACTATTGGGCTGAATGAAAAGACCAGCACTGGCAATCCAAATATGACTTTTAAGAGTTAATTAATGCAAACACACATTTGCCTGTGTTGTCACTCACCATATGAACATCAAACCTATTGGCTTTGCAAATGCTTATTTAATATATGTTTTTCAGCCACTATTGCATGCTAGTCTTTGGCAATGGAGCAGCTTAATTGTGGCTGTACCCTTACACGTCACATACTTACGTTGTTTTGCACAGATTGGCACTTATTTTATTTGTGTTATCTAACATTCTATTAACCCCTTCTGTGCCCCGCCCTTTCCCCGCCCTGTGCCGGGCTTTTTATTAGCGGGCGGAGTTCATGACGAGATGGTCTCGTCATGGGCACAGCGCAACCGCGGCCCATGACGAGACCATCTCGTCATGGGCACTGAAGGGGTTAATGGGACATAGCCTGTTTATGCTATTTTTTGTGATTTCAACCTCCTTCCAGTTAATGATAGAAATGGGTATGAAAGCAATAATGGATCCTGGAAAGGTATACATTTTAAAAAAGTAGAAATAATTCTGAATTCAGGAAGGGTTCATTTGTGTAGATCCTTCAAGGTTTCTTCATAGAAACTAACAGTTAAATATAGGAAAAATTGAAAATGAGCTAAAACAAACAGTCATTTGTGTCAACGTTTTCACCTGTAACTTCTTCAAATTATTACAGCTGTTCGAAAGCAATATACCGTTACATTTACAGGACTTTTCTGGTTGTGGGGATATATAGGACTTGTAGGTTCACCACGAACCCGATGAACCCAGAGTCAATAACTGAGCAGTGTCTTGCAATGGTTTTTATTATGTACCGGGTATATAGCAATTATTTTGGGAAAATGTATACATGGAAAAATATGTATGAAAGATGCCTATGTATTTCTGAAATGGGAACAAAATATAGAGTTTAGAAACAGTAGATATTTGCACATTTCCAGAATTGAGAGTACCCATACTAGCATGAGAATTATAGGTCATTTTTCAAAATGACTTCTTTTCTACACATTGTCTTTCATTTGGAAGGCAGGAATGCATCGAAAGTCAATAGGTAATAACAGTTGCTCTACAATTCTGTGTTACCCTAAGTCGCCCGATAAAAATGGTCCCTCACTTGTGTGGGTAGACCTTGTGCCCACGACAGGAAACGGCTCAAACCGCAACGTGAACACACCACATTTTCAAAATGAAAAATTACCCTTTTTTTGCAAAGTGCCTAGCTTTAGTTTTTAAACCCTAGCTCTGCCGGCACCTAGGGAAACCTAGCAAACCTATGCATTTTTTAAACCTAAACAACCAGGGGAATCCAGGATGGGGAGACTTGACTGGCTGTCATCAGGTTCTGTTACCCAGAATCCCTTGCAAACCTAAAAAATATTTTTAAAAAACACATTTTCCTCACATTTCTGTGGTGGAAAGTTCTGGAATCTGCGTGGATCCACACAATTCCACTCACCCCACGTTCCTCAAAGTCTTCCAAGAAAAATGGCACCTCACTTGTGTGGGTAGACCTAGTGCCCGCAACAGGAAACGGCCCAAAACGCAAGGTGAACCCACCACATTTTCACAGTGAAAAATTACCCTTTTTTGCAAAGTGCCTAGCTGTAGTTTTTTAACCCTAGCTCTGCCGACACCTATGGAAACCTAGTAAACCTATACATGTTTGAAAACTAGACACCCAGGGGAATCCAGGATGGGGTGACTTGACTGGCTCGCTCCAGGTTCTGTTACCCAGAATCCTTTGCAAACCTAAACAAATGTAAAAAAAAAAGAAATTCCTCATATTTCTGTGGTGGAAAGTTCTGAAATCTGCATGGATCCACAAAATTCCACCCACCCCGTGTTCCCCAAAGTCTTCTGAGAAAAATGGTACCTCACTTGTGTGGGTAGGCCTAGTGCCCGCACCAGGAAACGGCCCAAAATGCAAGATGAACACACCACATTTTCACAGTGAAAAATCACCCTTTTTTTGCAAAGTGCCTAGCTGTACTTTTTTAACCCTAGCTCTGCCGGCACCTAGGGAAACCTAGCAAACCTATGCATTTTTTAAATGTAGACGCCCGGGGGATGCTAGAGAGGTATGGCTTGTGTGGATCCCCCAACGTTTTCTTACCCAGAATCCCTTGCAAACCTCAAACAATCACTTTTTCCACACATTTTTGTGTGGGAAAGTTATGGCATCACCGGGCTCACAGTAATATCCTACCACCCAGCATTCCCCTGGGTCTGCTGATAAAAATGGTGCCTCACTCGTATGGGCAACCCAAGTACCCACGACAGGCAAGGGCCCAAAACGTATTGAGGAGACATCACAAAACTACCTGGTTTTGCAAGGGGGTCACCTGGGTTTTTGGCCTCGTGCTCGGCGGCCAGCTAGAGAAACCTACCAAACCCACACATTTCTGAAACCCAGACACCCAGGGGATTCCAAGGAGGTATGGCTTGCATGGATACCCAACGTTTTCTTACCCAGAATCCCCTGCAAACCACAAATTTAGCTGAAAAAATCACTTTTTTCACACATTATTGTGTGGAAAAGTTGTGGCATCACTGGGCTGACACAAATTTCCTACCACCCAGCGTTTCCCCGGGTCTACCGATATAATTGGTACCTCACTCGTGTGGGAGGCCCAAGTACCCGCGACAGGCAAGGGCCCAAAACATATTGAGGCAAAATCAAAATTGCCTATCACAAAACGACCTGGTTTTGCAAGGGGGGTCACCTGGGTGTTTGTCCCCGTGCTCAGCGGCCAGCTAGGGAAACCTACCAAACCCACACATTTCTGAAAACTAGACACCCGGGGATTATCTAGGGAGGTAAGGTTTGCGTGGATCCCCCAACGTTTTCTTACCCAGAATCCCCTGCAAACCTCAAATTTAGCTACAAAATCACTTTTTCCACACATTTTTGTGTGGAAAAGTTGTGGCATCACCGGGCTGACACAAGTTTCATACCACCCAGCGTTCCCCCGGTCTCCCAAAAAAAATGGTGCCTCACTCATGTGGGAGGCCCAAGTACCCGCGACAGGCAAGGGCCCAAAACGTATTTAGGCGACATCAAAATTGCCTATCACAAAACGACCTGGTTTTGCAAGGGAGGGTCACCTGGGTTTTTGGCCTCGTGCTCGGCGGCCAGCTAGAGAAACCTATCAAACCCATACATTTCTGAAACCTAGACATGCAGGGAATTCCAGGGAGGTATGGCTTGCTTGGATCCCCCAACGTTTTCTTACCCAGAATCCCCTGCAAACCTCAAATTTAGCAGAAAAAAATCACTTTTTTCACACATTTTTGTGTGGAACAGTTGTGGCATCACCGGGCTGACACAAATTTCCTACCACCCAGCGTTCCCCCGGGTCTCCCAATAAAAGTGGTGCCTCACTCATGTGGGAGGCTCAAGTACCACCGACAGGCAAGGGCCCAAAACATATTGAGGCAACATCAAAATTGCTTATCACCAAATGACCTGGTTTTGCAAGGGGGTTCACCTGGGTTTTTGGCCCCGTGCTCGGCATCCAGCTAGGGAAACCTGCCAAACCCATACATTTCTGAAAAACAGACACCCGGGGGATTCCAGGGAGGTATGGCTTGCATGGATCCCCCAACGTTTTCTTACCCAGAACCCCGTGCAAATCTCAAATTTAGCTAAAAAATAATTTTATGTGTGGAAAAGTTGTGGCATCACCGGGCTGACACAAATTTCCTACCACCCAGCGTTCCCCCGTGTCTCCCCATAAAAATGGTGCCTCACTCATGTGGGAGGCCCAGGTACCCACGACAGGCAAGGGACCAAAACATATTGAGGCGAGATCAAAATTGCCTATCACAAAACAAACTGGTTTTGCAAGGGGGTCACCTGGGTTTTTGGCCCCGTCCTCGGCAGTCAGCTAGGGAAACCTACCAAACCCACACATTTCTGAAAACTAGACACCCGGGGGATAATCTAGGGAGGTATGACTTGCGTGGATCCCCCAACGTTTTCTTACCCAGAATCCTATGCAAACCACAAATTTAGCTAAAAAATCACTTTTTCCACACATTTTTGTGCGGAAAAGTTGTGGCATCCCCGGGCTGACACACATTTCCTACCACCCAGCGTTCCCCCGGGTCTCCCGATAAAAATGGTGCCTCACTCATGTAGGAGGCCCAAGTACTCGCGAGGCAAGGGCCCAAAAGATATTGAGGCAACATCAAAATTGCCTATCACAAAACAACCTGGTTTTGCAAGGGGGGTCACCAGGGTTTTTGGCCCCGTGCTCGGCGGCCAGCTAAGGAAATGTACCAGACTTACACATTTCTAAAAACTAGATACCCGGGGGATTCCTGTGAGGTATGACTTGCTTGGATCCCCCAACGTTTTCTTACCCAGAATCCCCTGCAAACCTCAAATTTAGCTAAAAAAATCACTTTTTTCACACATTTTTGTGTGGAAAAGTTGTGGCATCTCCGGGCTGACACAAATTTCCTTACCACCCAGCGTTCCTCCGGGTCTCCCAATAAAAGTGGTGCCTCACTCATGTGGGAGGCCCAAGTACCATCCACAGGCAAGGGCCCAAAACTTATTGAGGCAACATCAAAATTGCTTATCACAAAACGACCTGGTTTTGCAAGGGGGGTCATCTGGGTTTTTGGCCCCGTGCTCGGTAGCCAGCTAGGAAAACCTACCAAACCCACACATTTCTGAAAACTAGACACCCAATGGATTCCAGGGAGGTATGGCTTGTGTGGATCCCCCAACATTTTCTTACCCAGAACCACCTGCAAACCCACAAATTTAGCTAAAAAATGATTTTATGTGTGTAAAAGTTGTGGCATCACAGGGCTGACACAAATTTCCTACCACCCAGCATTCCCCTGGGTCTCCCAATAAAAATGGTGCCTCACTCGTGTGGGAGGCCCAAGTACCCATGACAGGCAAGGGCCAGGCAATACACTTCGCTATGTGCTGCATGGGTTGTTGGCAGCCCAGCACTCACAAGATGTACTGCTTGCTCTGTTCCGTCATTTTCGCCGGCGTCTTGGATACTGTTGGCTTCCATAGTGGGGGTGGGGTTCAGGCAACATTTTAAACAAGGAGATGTTCCAGGTCACTTTCTCTCCTCCCTTTGCTACAGTTACCATTGTCCCTTTCACACCGACCACCGTCCGGTGGCCCGGTTCGTACCTGGTTCGGAACGTACCTCCTTGCCTCCTGTCTTTCCTTATCACGGTGTCTCCTCTTCGTACTTCCTTGGGTGCTGCCCTCCGGGTCTGGCTGGTGGCAAGGTTCTGCTTCCCTTTCTGCTCGAGTATGTCTTCCTCACGGTATGGAGGCAGAGTCCACCCTGACCGGCGGACCCCATTGAACATCAGCACCCACAGTGTACAGCGGGTGGTACTGTGGGGGGTGCTTCTATACTCCCGGAGGAATAGTTGTAATTGTCGCTCAGGGTCTGCATTCTCCGCTACAGCATCCGCAAGGCTTTGTTGAGGGTTTTCATGTACCTCTCAACCTCCTCGTTGGCTTGTCGCCATTGTGGGGTGATGCGGTGATGTCGTACACTGTGTTGCCGCATGAAGTTGTGGAATTAATTCCCTTGTAACGGAGGCCCGTTGTCGCTCTTGATCTCCTCTGGGCACCCGAACATTGCAAAGGTCTTCTCGAGCACTGGGGCAACCCGGGAGAACGCAGTGGAGCTGACCACCTCTACCAGGGGATATTTGGAATAGCTGTAGATCATCACTACGGTTTTCCAACCATCAGGGAAACTCCCAAATTCGATGCTCACCTTTTCCCACAGGGCCTTGCCCTGCTCTTCTGTCTGGATGGCGATGGTCAACAGGCAGGCTGGGCATCTCTTCACCGTTTCTTCCACCTTGGCCTCAAACCTCGGAAACCACACCTTTTCTCCAATCTGGGCTTTCATTCTCTCATCTCCTTGGTGTCCCCCTTGAGCCAGCTGCGTTGCTTGATGTTGTAGGGCTGCCGGTATGATGAGTCCGGATCCTCTCAGCAGAATCCCTCCCTGGGTTATGCTCAGTTAGTTCCTGATTCTCCACATTTTCATGAGGCACTCTCTTTCAGTCCTGGGCCAGTCATTGGCAGATTGCAAGAATTGGTGCCAGTATCCTCCTCGGTGGGCTGCACGTACCTTGGAAATTACGGGATACCCTTTTGCAGCAGTGGCAATGTCCTCCAATGTCAGGGCAATGGGCACGTGATCATTGAGATCATGTTCAGGTGGGCTTACAGCACCTCGATGGACGATACTTACCCTTCATCATCTTGGGGTGCTCGATATCTCGAGAGGAGTCTGCAAGAGTTTTGGCACCTGGGCGGTAGGCCACTTTCATTTCGTATTGCTGGAGTCCAATGGCCCATTGCTCAATCCTCGGGGATCGGTGTGGTGCTGACCCTCTGAACAGCGGCACTAAGGGTTGGTGGTCTGTAATGACCCTGAATGGCTGGCCGCAGATGTATAAATTAAAGTGACAGCACGCCCAACGGATGGGCAGGGCGTCCCTCTCAATTTGTGCATAGCGCCTCTCAGTGGGTGAGAGCGGCTTGCTAGCATATGCCAGGGCCGTCCATCTTCCAGGTTCCTGTTCCTGGGTTAGTACTGCCCAAGGCCTACGGGGCTGGCATGGACTAGTATTTCCATCTGCTTGGCAGGGCCAAAGTACACCAGGGTGGTGTGATCGAAGAGGGCGGTCTTGATTCTCTGGAATGCTGTTCTTCCAGGGTCCCCCACTTCCACATTGCGTCAGCCTGGGTGAGGTTTCAGAGTGGTTCCTCAATGGCATCCAGGTCGGGGATGAACCGGCCACAGTACGTGGCCATCCCGAGGAAGCTTTGTACTTCTGACACTGTCACTGGGGCTGGGGCGTCCGCGATCGTTTGGGACTTCTGCGGATCCACTTCGATGCGTTCCTGATTGAACAGGTAGCTGAAGAATTCTATCTGTTTTTGGACAAAGAGGCACTTCTCCCTGTGCAGGGTGACGCCATGGTCTTGAAGCCGCTTTAGTGTAGCCCTCAGGTGGCGGTAGTGCTCGTCTGTGGTTTCAGAGTGTATGAGGATATCATCACTCATGTTCAAAACCCCTAGGATCTCCCTCACTGCGTCCTGGAATACCTCCACTGCAGCTAATATACCAAAGTTGAGGCCTTCATTGCTCCTTAGTCCAAGGTGGGTACTGAACGTGGTTATGTAGGAGTTCTCTTTGACCAAGACCAACTGATAATAACCTCCGTTTAGGTCTAATTTAGAAAACCAGCAGGCCCCATTGACGTTGGCCACTATGTCATCCATTGTTGGTGTGATGTGGCGTTCGCGCCTTTAGCTTTGTTGGGAAGGCGCATGTCTATTAAGCCTGGGCAAAGCACTACGCTATGCTCGCTTAGTTTGCGAAGTTTGCGCTACTTCGCACTACGCGAACTGCACGTAGCACAGTGCGAACATGCGTAGCGTAGTGTTGCGTAGTGCTGCGGTCATTTTTTGCTTGCTCGCGGTCCTCAACATCAAGTTGGCGACCGCGAGCAAGCAAAATGACATCCCGGCGAGACTTTTTCCTTCTTCGCGATCAGCAACTGCAAGTTGGCGATCGCGAGCATGGAAAATAAACCTCCCGGCGAGATTCCCAACGCGAGGAGGTCAGGTTTCTCATTGCGAGTGGACGCGTATGATCGCGACCGCTCGCGATGAGAAACTACCAGTTCGCGTTGAGAAAGCTGAAGCTCGAGTAAAAATCTACTCGAGCAGCAGAAAACTACAGCTCGCACTGTGCAAGATGCCATTTTCAATGATTGCACAGTGCCGGTTGCTTGTCCGCACTGTGCAATCATTGAAAACGACATCTGGCACAGTGCGAACAAGGTACTACGCAGTTCGCGAAGTGCTACGCGTAGCTCGCGTAGTGCGAACTTCACTTTGCGTAGCTTCGCGAAGTGCTACTTCGCGAACTACGCCCAGGCCTGTCTATGCACAACCTTATCTTCCATAGCTGTTGGGCCTTTTCAGCTATCACCATGGGGGACACCCACCGTGTGGGTCTAGAGGTCCTTTTCGATGACTCCTTGGTCTTCTAGTTTTTGTTGCTCTTGGTCCACTAGTGGTCTGAGGTGGAAGGGAATCCTTCGGTGGCGTAGTGCTGTTGATGTGATCGTTGGGTCAATGTGTATCTTTCTTAATTCAACCCAGGTCTTGGAACAAGCTTGCAGATTGATCTAGTAGCTCTTTGGTTTGGTTCGCCTGCACACTCCTTGAAAACAATACCAGTCCTAGGTCTTCGGCTACACT
This sequence comes from Triturus cristatus, assembly GCF_964204655.1. Lineage (NCBI taxonomy): Eukaryota > Metazoa > Chordata > Amphibia > Caudata > Salamandridae > Triturus > Triturus cristatus. The sequence continues at coordinate 476,329,353 of NC_140583.1, forward strand.
GCTGCTCAGTAGAGTATTGGCCTCTTGGTTGATGATGTGACTGTCGGTCGTGCTCTTGTTGTCCTCCGATCGTATTGGTACTGTTATCTTGCTCCGGAGTGGCAGGGGTGAATCGCTCCCATACGCAAATATTTTTGTTTTGGATGGTTTAAGTTCTGGTTTGGACCTCAGCCAGTTATATTGTTGGATCACCATGACGTTCACTGACGCGCCAGTTTCGATCACCGGGCTCACCTATGACCCGGCGATCTTTACTGTGCATGTGGGGTGTGGCCTTCTTTGTTTCTTTAGTGACTGTGTGAATGACACGAGGTACATTTCTCCTTCCTCGTCCTTGGTGGATGAGTCCTCAGCTCGGTAGGTGGCTTGCTCATTCTTTCTTCCCCCTTGGGACAATGCCAGGGACATGCTCAACAGTTGTCTAACAAGTTTGCACATGGGCCTGGCTCTTCTATTCTCCATACCTGGGCCTTTTCGTCTGCACACAGACGCAAAATGGTTCGTGATTCCCCAGTTGGTGCACATCTTCCCTTGGGCAGGGCACGCATGTTGTGGATGTTCTTCATGCCCACAGTACCTGCACTGGTCCCTCGGAGTCTGGGATGGGCAGTCCCGTGGCCTGCTCCTCTTGTCTCATGTCGTGACGGCATCGTCTCCCTCCGTTTTGATGGTTGTGCTTTTTTTGGTTGTGTGCTTCAGCATCAGGTCCATTCCATCTGCCCTTGCCGCTGACCTGGCCATGACTAGTATGTCTTTTAGGGGAATGTTTGGCTGCCATAATATGAGCCCTCGTAGTACCTTGCTACGCACTCCCTGGATGAGCTGGGCTCGAATCTCTTCCGCGGTCCTTTTCGCCGACTAGATGCATGCTTGCTATCTCTCTCAGTCTTGTGTGGAAGGTGTCAATAGACTCCCCTTCCCTTTGTCTGGCTTGGCACAACTTGAATCTCTCATAGTGGTGATCCAGTTGAGGGTCGAAGTGCGCATTGAGCGCTGCCACTGCTGCATTATAGTTAGCTGGGCCCCCGGTGCCTGGGAGGTGCTTGAATAACAGGCAGAGCTCCTCGCCTGCAAAGTGGAGTAAAAGCGATCACCTGATGGCCCCATCCATCTCCCTGGCGGCTATGAAGTCATTTTCCAGACGTCTCTCAGCCACGTTTTCCACCATGGGGATGCTGTTGTGGGTTCAGCTGCCTCACTGAACGGGGGCAGTACACCTGTGGGCGCATGTTGAGTGATGATGCGGACTGGTGCTGGGGGGCCATCAGGTTTCTCTCCCATCTCCCTTTTCTATGGGAGAAGTAGATGGCTATTCCTTGGTGCGCCTTATGGGGAGTTGTGCCTTCTGTGCTTGTTGCTGCTGTGCCCAAGTTGGACTGTTACTGAAGTGTCCTGTCTTACCTCCCACAGCACATGTGTAACGCTGTGTGTGCAGGGCCTGTTCACTCTGGGACTCTCCGTTTGGCTGCTCTGTAGGCCGCACCAGCAGTGCTTCCTGGGGCCGCGTGGGCAGGCTAGCGTGCAGATGAAGCCATGTGCGAGTCTGACTGCGGGGGCAGAGGCCGCGCCTTACCGGCTTTGAAGGATGCGCTGTGGAGGCTTTATGGCTGCCGCCGTGACTGCTCGTTTAGCCTCTGTCCGTTGCCAGTCTGGTGGCGGGCAGTGTGCACATGTTCCCGCGGCGCCATGTGAGCTGCTGCTTGGGCGGCGTCTGGCTGAGTTGCCGATTTGCAACGGGGCATGGGAGCGTGAATCCGGCCACCCTTGTTGCCAGTGTAGCCTTTGTCACCCCCCCCCCCCCGGCACTAGCGCGCTAATTGGTGTGCATGCAAGCAGACAAATTGAGACCACACTGATATATATTCTGGGTGCTGACTGCCCCCGAGCGGGCACCACCCTTCCATTTATTCATGCGTGCCCTGCCCGTCAGCAGGAGCGCGTGGGTGCGACATATCCGGCCTCAGCTCAGAGGTTTCTTAGGGGTTTAATGAGGGTGCCGCCCTTATACCCCAGAAGAAAACCCACCGCTGTCTGAATATGGTTTGGGTAAAAGAATATTTTGCTTACTACTTCCTGTGCTCGTCTCCTCCTACATCACTGTGTTTCCCGGTTTGGGATTCTATACCCTTCTGGTCCAATCTTTGTTGGACAGGCCTTATTTTTTTTCTGCGTTATTTCCGTATTTCTGAGAATGTCTCTGGTTTGCTTTTTGCATTAGAATGTGTCTCCAACTAAACTGATTAATTGATTTTTAAGGTGTATTTAAATAACACTTCTCTTGTATTTGAGATGCTCTGTCATAGTGTTACAGACGTCCCTTAAGCCATACCTGGGCGGTGTTAGCTACGGAAGTGCTAGGGAACCACTGTAGGAATATTTCCCCCGGGACTATGAATGTTTGATTAATTCTATCTGGATTGGATCTTATCTTGCTGGAAATTAGGTTATTGCCTGATAACCTTTGCGTCTTTGATCACTACAAACTGTTGGTTGTAAAGGTTGTGCATCTCTTTCCTCTTCTGATACTAATGCTAAACCTACTTTCTTCCTTCTATTTCTTCTTCAAGTTCACAATCATAGTATCAAGGCATTGGTGGAATGGTCTCCTGGTGCACGAGAAGCCCAGATCACTTTATCTATGGTTGTCGGTTTCCATCGTTTTATCATTTTCTGATAGTGCCTGCTTGCTAGTTTTATGGATATGTTTGCAACATTACCTTTTCTTCAAGATGGACATATCAGAAAGGCCTGACTTCTGCTCTTTTTTGACATAGTTTCAAACAATTGTTTGAGAATGGGCAGATCTAAGCCATTTAATTATCAAGGGTTTCCATAGAATTTAGGGGCATATTCACAAAAAACTATCGCCGAGTCAATGGCACCTTATCGCAGCCAAAGTTGCGATAAAAATACCTCCCCATTCACAAGCCGGTGTAAACAGCCCACAGCACCAGTTTACCAGTGATAGCAGCCGCAAAAACATCGCCACAGAGGACCCGCGTAATTATCACTAATGAGATGCAGAGTGGGCGTTCCCGTGCCAAAATCAGCGACATCACACCACAACATTCACAACGACCAGCCACATCGGCGGTAAAAACACAAAACAGGCGATAAGGCGCGTTAGCACCAGGAAATCTACACCTGCTCTGACCTGGTGTAAAGTCGGACAGCAGCCTGCACCACAAAAGGGAGACCAGCTGAGGGCTACACCCGAAGGGCAACAGAAGCAATGGAGTCACCCATCACGCGGCCCGGACACCCAAGAGGGCCACAACACCCACTGACACCACCCCAGGACCACCCCTCCCTGGCACGCCCCGACCAAAGATATGCCACATTAGCCACACACAAACATGCGCACAATAATCCGCCTGACGTCGCACAATCACAACAGGTGACACGCATGTGTCGACACAGAAAAGAGCAGCACACATTCACTTTCGAAGCAACAAATGAAACTTTATTAAAATGAACACTGAAATGAAATGAAATGAAATGAAGACACATGACCGCTCCCCTCGGGTCAATCCGTAGGTCCCAGCCCGCAAGACAAAAATCATGATGAGAATATGTGTCCTGCGCACATCAAAGGACAGAGAGCGAACGAAGGGGAGAGAGAGGAAGAGAGGGGGGGAGAGAGAGAGAGAGAGGAAGAGCGGGGGAGAGAGAGAAGAAGGGAGGGGGAGAGAGAGAAGAAGAGAGGGGGAGAGAGAGACAGTGCCGTCGCTGCACAGCCAGGCCACACTGCTCACCTGCTGCCACCGGTGTGTCTCCAACCACGTGCCGGTATGTATAGCAGTTCACCAGGTCACACATCGGAGTCAGAGCCGCCAGTTGAAACAGAGTCCAGATACATGACTATAATCCACATTTGAAAAGTGCAAACAATCACCCGTAAGGGTCTCTAGGTGCTGGGGCCCATTGGGAAGATTAAGCAAGCTATTGCCCAGAGTCACATAGTGCTGGGCTAATATGCTGCCGGCACCAGGGATCGAACCGTGATCCCCAGATTCCGGAGTCTGTCGCCCTGGCCGCGGCGCCACACTTCTTCCCTGACTGGCACAGTACACACACCTGCACAAGACAACAGCGCCTGCCCGCCCATGCACACCCAGGCAGAGGCACCCCAACTCCTCCCGCTGCCCAACGGAGCATGCCCGCCCATGCACACCCAGTCATAGGCACCCCAACACTTCCCGACGCCCATAGGAGCATGCCCGCCCATGCACACCCAGGCCTCACTGCTCACCTTCTGCCACCGGCGCGTAGATGGGAGGTCCCACCACGTGACGCTGCAAGCCACAAGCCTGGGGCCCGTGGACATGGCTCCGCAGGCCAACAGGTCCCACGTTTGGTGCTGGGCCTTGATTACTCCATGGCAGAGGACATACCAGTGCACCCGGCACCATCGCCGGCTACACACCCGCTCAGCCCAATGGGTGCCACTAACTCTGGGATCCTGGAAGCGACACCACGTGGCGGTAGGTCCGCGATGCACGCTGGCTCTGGCCTACACTGCGGTCCAGCAGAGCACACAAAACCTGAGCTGTCCGGACCGCCGGGACGGGCCATTATTGCAGGCTGCACACCCGTTCAGCAGCTCAAGGTGCCATTGACTCAGTGCACCCAAAGTCACCGTCCCGTGGCGGGGTGCTTGTGCCAGCCACAATGCTCCGGGTGCCACTAACCCTGTGCAACCCCAGTCAGTGCCACGTGGTGGCAGGCCCATGCCAGCCGCATGGTCTCGGGTTCCACTAACCTGTGCAACCCCAGTCAGCGCCACGTAGTGGCAGGCCCGTGCCGGCCACAAGGCCTCGGGTGCCACTAACCCTGTGCAACCCCATTCTGCGCCACGTGGCAGTAGGCGTGTGTCGTGCGCCAGGCCTTAGATGCCACCAACCCTGTGTGCAACAACTCAAGGGCCCTTTATGAATGAGAAGCGTGGAGCGGCCGTCATCCAGTCACCACCGGAAGAGGGGAATGTGACGTCACAGGGCCAGTGACGCCTGTGCCGGATGGGTGTGGTGTGTGTGCAAACCTGCCCTAAGGGAGTGGCTGTGACATGCTGATGACTAGACCAGTGACCTGCACACCACCAGCGAGTACGTCTGCGACGGGTAGCAATGATGGCCCCCCTCGGTGCGTCATCGGAGTGGTCTGGTCTGCCGTACGCCGGACCAGCTCAGGACTTGCCACAATGACTTGTGGGCTTGGGCGTGGTGCAGTCCATGTCCAGACAAGGAAGTGACTGATGCGTGTGACCCTGTTGTAGTGTTCACGGGACCAAGTACACAAAATGCAATATCTCACCCTCTGACTCGCATACCACAGGATGAGCATCATTGGCGCAAGGGAAATAACTGTCCCTACATTCATCCACACATTCATACTTGAATGATGAAAGACATGACACAGCAGTGCGTCACTGCATGTTTATTTGCACATCCAGTGCAGTTATGTAGCTGGTGCGATACAGGGCAATGCCAAGCACACTACACAATATTGGCCCGTGGAGAGCCAGCCAGAGTCCATCCGGGGATGACATGTACTGCAGAAGCGGAAGGGTACAGTCCTCAGTCTGACCGCCATGTCATTGGTCATCGAACAGGATGTGGCAGTCCATGTCGCTGTCCAAGGTGAGTGCATCGGAGTGTATCGGGGTTCAGTGGAAGTTCATGAGGCCATGTGCGACACCAAGCAGAAACAGGCTAGGTGGCAGAAATGAATGCTAGTGCCTCCTGATCACAAACCCATCCACGTCCTTGTCCCCGGATGTGTGTCCTGCCCCCCCTGTGGGTGTTGCAGTCCCGGCTGCAGCACTGTGTGCCACTGACACATCAGGAGCCTGGGTGGATACGTCTGCCGCACTGTGAGGCACTGGCACACCAGGGATACGGGGATATTGATGGTGTGGGGGCAGCAGCATTCATCAATGCCATGCCTTGTGGCGGCAATGCCATGATGGAGGTCTGCAGGGCATGATAGATCCCAGCTACATTTCGATGATGTACAGAGGTGGCTGCCATCCTTTCTACCTCCATATGCGTTGTGTCCTCCATGAGCCTCCGCATGTGTGCCAGCTCACAGCTGGTATCGCTGGAGCCACTCTGAGGGGACAGCTGTTCTACTTTCCACGTCATGACTTCAGCAATGTCAGTCAGGGCTCGTTGGAGACCATGGGGCGGACATAGACACCCAAGGATGGCGTCCTGTTTGGCAGCCATGAGTTTGAACCCCACCCTCACCTCCTCAGCCGTCTCCCTCTGGCCCTCCAACACATGGCGTAGGAAGGCCATTTGTTGTTCCTCAGGGACCTGGGAAGGTGCCGGGCTGTGGGTGCCTCCTGCTGGGTGGTTTTGGTGGTGGGTGGGGTCTGCTCGATGTAGCTGGGCTGTCCTGCTCCTGGAGGTGAGTCGTGGATGAGGTCAATGATGTCTAGGAGGGCTTCTGCGTCAATGCTGGTGTGGTGCTCCTCGTCATCAGTGAAGAGTGGCTGGGACTGCTCTGCAGGAGGTGTTGACGATGCCCCTGCGATGTGAAGGGGAGATGGTTTATGTGTCCACATGTATGTAGCCGCATGGTACAGGTTGACATTCAGACAGCATGGCATTGTACATTGTGACAGTCTGTGGATCTGAGCAAGGAGCCAGTGTCATTGTGGGTGTGTACTGTATAGGGGTGGGCGGAATTTGCGAAAGTGACTTTCGCAAATTATCGCGAAAATGTTTAAAATCTCCGCAAACACGCGGAAATATCGAGAAGATGCGGAAGTTTTTTTCCCGCTCGTTCGCGGTATTTTCTGCGTGGTCGCGGCTCGCCAACTTACCCATGCGGTTGCTCGCGGGCGCGGCCATCTTGTTTTCACTCTTCTCGCGGTGCATGATCGCGAGAAGAAAGACGTGATCGCGCGCCCAAAGACATTACTGCGGGCACGAACTGTCGCGAGACAGAGCAAATGGCTACCAACAATCCAACATCTCGTGGAGAACGCGACCGGATCGGGAAAACTTGTCGGCGAACGCGGGGATTCAGGTAAGGCAATCTCGCGCGCGCGAGAATGTATTATTTTACAGCGCGAGCAAGAAACAAATTATCGCTAAGCTGCGGAATGCGAAAATGTTGACATTTTCGCGCTCTCCACGGAACGCGAAAATGTAAAATTATCGCAATTTCCGCGAGCGGAACGGAAATTTAGCCCAGGCCTAGTACTGTGCCCTGCTTGATTGTGCGATAGTGGCCATCTCCACCCGTACCCCCAGTACCTGGTGGTCACTCACCCTGTTGTGGTGGTGTTGTGTCGAGCAGTGTCCGGCCCCCCGACTCCGGCCACAGTATCCACACTGATGACTGTTGACGCCAGCTCTTCCATGTCATCCAGCTCCAGCTGTGGTGCTGGGCCCCCATCTCCGGTCTACATTGCTACATTCTGGTTGGCGGAGAGTTTCTCCTTTGTATTCCGTCATTCCATCGCCTCTTGACCTCGTCCATTGTCCGCTTGAGCTCTCCGACGGCATTCACCTTGTCGACGATGTCCCGCCATATTCCAGTTTTGGTGCCCAATGACATGTTGGAGGTAACAAAGAGTTGTTGATGGTGTTCCATCACCTCCGTGACTAGGATCCTGTTCGCCTGCGGACTGAACTACGCCTTCCTCATCTTCTTGCCCTAACCCTTCCCTGTCCCCGATGTCCCTGGATGGTCGTCCGGGGTGCTTGCGGGTTTGCACTCGTCCTCTGCACCTGCTCCGGCTGCTTCCATCGTGCTTGGGTGTAGGCCAATTTGTGTGTGGGTGTTTTTTCTACTATTATGGTTATTTTTTAGGCCTGCCAGGTGTGTGTTGCAGGACTGGCGCTGCTTATCGCTGATTTCCTCATCGCGCTTTGGCCCATCGCGTGTTTTTTGGTGTTGTGATTTGTGTTTTTATCTCTGTCATGGTGGTTGTATCGCAGACATTGTGCGCGGTGTCGGTGGATTATCGCATAGTACTGCCTGGTTGTGAATTTCATGTTGACACGGGGTTATTTCCCACAATGGGCTGCGATATTGAAAGTTGGGTTACGCTACTCTTGCGGTAGTTATCACATGTTCTTGTGAATATCCCCCTTAATATTTTACAGGGCTGGCTGTTTACTCTTTCCATTAATAATACGCGTTTTATGTTGCTACAAGAGATACTATCTACCACCTTGCATTTTTACAGAATTTACCATAATATCCAGTTCTTTGTCTCCATCAGGCACACAAATAAATAATAAATCATTTATGAAGTTTTCATGACTTGTATTTCAAAGGAGCAGAACTATACATACAAGTGTAGTTTCTTAGTTTAAAATAGAATGGGTTGCTTGTAGAACACTTCAATAAAATTCCTCGAAAGATTTTTGGGGCATTTACTGGAGGCACTCTTTACTGTATGCAGCTTTTATAGCACATTTGACACTGGCAGAACCAGGCACCTTTGACTTCACTTCAAACGGGAAATGTTGTAGACCATCAGCATTTCATAGTCAATTAATTGACTTTTCCTTGAAGTGAGCACATTTTGCAAATACACCTATCCCCAAGAGCAAAAGATGAAAGTGCTCTTGAGCTAATAATGCTGCAAGAAACAGACACGGAAAAATATACATAGTGGCAGCCCGCGGCTCACAAAATCACCTTCAATTCACAAAAACCAAAGCATAAGTGAAACAGAGCTCTCAGCACGAGATCAACCTTGCAAATCTACTTACTGGATTCATTGTGCCACCTGAGAGACAAACCACATCACAATATGATAAAAGACATGCAAATCAAATGAAGATTCATTGGGTCGGTAAGAGGAAATGTATGTTTTTTATTTCAACTATTTTGTTTAATTCATCCTTATAGCAGACATCTTTTGCTGGGGCAGTTTGCATCACAATTCCAGAACATTAAGAAGAATTTAAGTGTTAGTGGCCTCCCCACAAAATTGTTAATTTTCCTCAACTGCTTTTTTCAAGTTATCGTTAAAAATCCTCCATGATGTCAAGATTAGGTAGTGTTTCAGAAGCAAAGGTCTGCTGCATATGCTCATTCGTTTGTTAATGATGTGAAATTGGTCTTTCTAAACCCAGGTCTGTCTGGCCCATCGAGAGATACTCTGGTCTTCACCAACCACTATTTTTAGGGCAGAGCGTTTCTCTGCCCCACTTGTGCTCACCAATTCCCCTGACGCAAGTTAGTGAAATGTAAGATGTAGAATGTTGTATCATTTATGGAGTATATTTTGCCTTACAACAGTTCACATCACTTCATAAACAATAAAGTTCAAACAAAGTGCATGCTGCTCAGTAAAAGAAAAAGTTCTTGTGCGGCATGTGGTTGCCCGCGAAAAAATATAAAATTAAAAAACAAATCACTATTTATTCAGCCTGGCCACACAGTATATAAAGATATTTCCGTTAGCCAGGTATAAATAGCCATTGGCTTTTTCCCAATAGAGATATGTAGTACAGGAAAATACCTATATTCTGTTGACGTTTCGATCCATTGATCTATGCGTGACATTCAATCATAAATTCAGGTCTTCCTCAGCACAACATAAAGTGCGTTGTAAATAGGAGAATAAATCAGCCCTTGCGTGTGTAAAAATGATTGTAGATAAGGACATTTCAACTCACAGAGGGTTTGATTCATAAAGTTAAATGTACAAGTTTGTGTAAGTTTATGCTTTTTCAGTATTCACAAAACTGTATTTTAATGGACAGGCCTATCTTTTTATGTGTGGCGTCTGCTCTAGTAAACTTACTTACTATTAAAATGCAGTTTTGTGAATACTGAAAAGACGTAACCTTACAAAAAAGTGTAAGTTCATCTTTGTGAAAGCCTTATCATGGGTTTTGTGTCATCGCCTCGAAATCATAAAAACAGGGCTCCAAATGATCATCTCTGAGATATAAACATAGTATTTTAAAGTGATGACCAAGCTATTCAATAGCTTACTAGTAACAAGCATTGGCAATGCAATAGGTCTCACATTTGCGAGGATTTCAGCCATTGGCATTGTAAATAATAATGCCTTTTATTTATTTGTTTGTTTTTAAAACAGATAAATAAAAGGCACTGGTATATTTCCACATTTATTTAGCCAATAAATATGCACTCATGCTTGAATGCCTGCCAGGTTTCAGTGATATGAACAACCGCAGAAGATAAATCAATGCACTTTTATGACAACATGCAAATTTCAGTACCCACCTTTTGCATATCTACTGCTGTTTAAGCCTCTTTACTAACAACTGTTTCTTTTTGAACACCCTTTACCTATAAAAACACAGAGTTGTTGGCCTGGCAGTCATGGCAAAATGTAGAATCACTCAAAAAGCAACCCAATTTCCGTTTTTATCCACATTTAAAACATAAATATAGACAAGAACATAAATGGTTTTCTGTCTGTATTTATCTGTAAAAACGGAAAACAGGGAGCCTTATTGATAATGCCAATAGCTTAAACTCTCACAAATGCAAGACCTATTGTATTGTAAATGCTTTTATTTTGGGTAAGTGAGGAGGAGTGAGACTAAGAGGAAGAAACCGAGAGGGGAGGGACAGTGAAACCCTGAAACCGGTCCTACGATGCTTGTTTCCAGTCAAGAGAGGACCTGGCTTGGCAGTTTGGGCTGGAGTGCTCCAATGAGGCACAGGGTCAAGACTGATTTGCATATTGCTGGTTGCAAACTGGAATGGCATAGGGTGCAAACAAATGAGGGATTTAACCCAGATCTCTTGACTGGGGATGAATGTTTGATTTGCTCTGCATTGAGTCCATCATCTGTGTGTCTTTTACTTTCTTGTCCTGAGTGCACCGGGTTTGCCTAGATGTGGGTCCCAGGCTCACTGTGCCATTGGATTAAAGCTAGCCTGGCTGATGAGGGGTCCCAGGATGCTTGTTTCTGGTCCAAGGAGGACCTGGCTTGGCACTTCGAGCTGGACTGTACCCATGAAGCACAGGGTCAAGACTGATTTGCATATGGCTGGGTCTAAACTGGAATGGTATGGTGAGCTAAAGATCATGGATTTAACCCAACTCTCATGCCTCAGTGAATGTATGACATTGTTTAGCATTCTGTCCATCAATTGCTCTTTTTGCAGTTGTCACCCCGAGTGAGATGGGTATGCCCAGACAGTGGTCCCGTGCTCTCCATGCCACTGTAGTCGAACTAGCTTGGCTGATGAGGGGTGAAACCCCCGAAACCAGTCTTAGGGTGCTTGTTTCCAGTCCAGGGAGGACCTTGCTTGGCAGTTCGGGCTGGTTTGTTCCCATGGGGAAAAGAGTCAAGACTGATTTCCATCTGGCTGGGTCGAAACTGGAATGGCATGGAGAAAAAATAATGGATTTAACCCAGGTCTCATGACTTGGGGTGGATGTTTGATTTGCTCTACATTCCGTCCATCACCTGTGTGTCATTTGCTTTCTTACCCTAAGTGCACCGGGGATGCCCAGACTTGGGTCCCGGGCTCACTGTGCCACTGGATTCAAGCTAGCCTGGCTGATGAGGGGTGATGCCCCTGAAACCGGTCCCAGGATGTTTGTTTCCGGTCCAGAGTGGACCTGGCTTGGCAGTTCGTGCTGGACAGTTCCCATGAGGCACAGGGTCAAGACAAATTTGCATATGACTGGGTTTAAACTGTGGTAGCACAGTGAGCAAAAGAACCATGGATTTAACCCAGATCTCTTGACTGGGGATGAATGTTTGATTTGCTCTGCATTCCGCCCATTATCTCTGTGTCTTTTGTTCCCCCGGTAGAAGAGCTTCTGCCGATTTACGCTTACGTCCAAGGTCTCCTGGATCTTGAGCCTGAGACCCTTGATCTTGGTGACACGTCCTCCTTTGTATGTGCAACAAACTTGCTCGCAAAGGGATGCCATCCTGCTTGCCCACCTCTTCCAACCAGGAAGCCATGGGTTAGCTGCAGGTAGTGTTTACTAGTTAATGCTCTTACATGGGGGTCACGGGCGGAACCAAGCATGTCTCGTGAAATTTACAGCCAGCAGAGGGCTGGGTCTTGCTCGGATTAAAGAGCCTTTGGGGGGCGCTGGCTCCTTTCCATCCTCCAAATTAAAACTGCTGCCTGATTTCTAGGCGTGTTCTAAAGGAATGGCCCTCCAGAACATTTGTAAGTGGCATAAAATATACAGCTGTCATGCACTATATCTGATTAGGATGATAGCACAATAAACAACATCCTGCAAACAGTGGAAATTGACGTAGCTGTGACAGAAGCGTTTTTTTGCAGAGTTATGAAAACAATACTTGTGCTGCTTGATGCTGTTTGGGAGGTGTGTTCTTTGCAGGCAAGGCAGTAAAAAAAAAGAGCTGTGCGACCCGTCTTCGAGTGGTGGGTGGCCCCGTAATGAAAGTGAGAGCGCGCATAGCGCTCTGCAAATACCAACAAAAAAAGCAGCCATCAATACTAAAGCTAGCGTTCCACCAGTGCTCTTTAGATTAATTAAGCAAAGAGTTCTCCTGAAGGGTTAATGCAAGCTATACAGTAAGGACACAGTAAAAGGTCCAGTCCTATGGGACGTTACCAAAGAAGACAGGGAGGTATTAGGGAGGGATTAAAAGCCTATTAATTTATCAAAAGCCAACATTTACAAAGGACAGCCACAGCAGCCATTTGAAAATATGGGCAGAGAGCGGTCAGAGCTTCCAGTCCATACCTGAATATAGCATGCCTCGACCTAAAAACAAATGAGGAAGTTAAAAATATATATAATATATATATATACATATTATCTTACCAGGGTACTTCCTTGATCAGTGATGCACACATTACTTAAATAAATCAAAGCCTTGTAAGGTTGCATTGTAAGAAATTGGGTTGGCGGTTGACTGGGGTGTGAGCCCTGGTCAACCAGCAATCACAATCCCTGTCAGGGTGAGGCACAAGCCGACCCTAAATTACCTTGGCACAGAGCAGACAGCAGTGGTGGCTGCCTTGGAATGGGGGTGAAGGGGCGTATGGGAGTGAATGGATAATAAAAAAAATATAAACTTGCCTCCGTGCCACTGCAAGCCTCTCCTGCGTCCTTTTCATCTGCTGGAAAGCACCAGAGGCACCCAGGCTCCTTTATTCTCCCGGTCAAATTTGACACTGCATGAGCAGCATCGTGATTGGTCTGAGCGGCCTGTTTGGGTTGTGGCTGACAATCACACCTCTGGTGGCTTTAACAGTCCAGCTGCCTGGGCATGTTCTCCATGGGCCTGTGCAACACAAAACATGCTAAGTACACATGACGCCCCAAGAGGGCTGGCCAAACCGTCATGCGCAATCAAAGGAGTGCAAACCACTCCTCACTCTGCTATGGTCACAGAGCCCAGCCCCGCCCGTGCTGGCTCCAAGTACTGCATAGAAAAATAAAATGATAATCACGTCCTGTTATTATACCTTTTTTTTGCACTGATGAAATAGCAGTGGGACAACGCTCCTCCGCATTAGTGGAGGAGCCGCCACTGGCAGTCAGGTTTAACTTTGAGGCAATGTGTGCAAGAATTAAAACAGCAATAACATGAAAACAACATACAACAAGCATTGGCATAGCCAATAGGTCTCGCTTTTTGGACCGTATAGGCATTTAGTTATGCAGCAGAATATCCTTGGTGCAAAAACACCAACAGTTGCATGGCTAAACACTTATAAGGTCCCAAAAGCGAGACCTATTGGCTGTGCCAATGCTTGTATGTAAGTTGCATCATGTTAAAAAACATGAACATTTCTCTGCAAAATATCTGTAATAGACTCCCATGCATCACCTAAAAAAAAATATTCAAGGAAAACAGCATTTAAAACAATCTGTTTCCGAATTATTCAAGGTAATCAGAGCAAGGCCCTCTGCAGAATAGAGCTGGTTCAATCAGGTGCCCTCCTGAAAGGATGGCACCCTAGGCCAGAACCCTTTGCCCATGCCTTAAAACGTCTCTGGTCCAGTGCCCACAATCAGGGCATGATGTGTGCACCCCTCCGGGTCACAGACCAGTTTCTGGACCTCGCATTACCAACTACATGCCTAGGCCTCTGCATACATGCTTGATGAGCGTGATAAAAGAGCCAAAGCAAATGTCAGGACACCAGTTTCACTGGAGTCCTGTCAGGCACTGGGGCAGGGGTATGATTGTGTTAGGAGCAGTGTGCCTCACTGTGCCATCAGTACCGCTTACTGTCAGCTTGGGATTGGTGCACTTTATCCTCAAGGGGCTGGAATAAATCGTGGTGATAGGAGGAATAGTGCATCATATTATGAAAAGACTGGAAGCTATTGTCGTGATAGAACTAGTGCATATTATTGCGACAGGGCTGCTGCCTATTGACAGGGTAGTAGGAACACACCTTAATGTGACAGGACTGGTGCCCATCGTCCTAAGGAGGAAGAGAGAATGTATGGACAACTGAAATAGAGGATAACTACCGCACCTAGAAGGAGCGGGAGATAGTGGAAGGTGAAACATTGTGAAAGACCAAAAGAGATAAACAGTAAAACCAGTAAAATAGGATATACCGAGGCAGGGATGTTAAAGAGTCAGTCGTAAGTGGGCCAGAACAGAAACAGTAAAATAAATATGAGACCAAGAGAGATGAAATAGAGAGAAAGAAAAAATGAAAAACTTAAATAGAGTTTACGTGGAGGCGACTTGGAGAAAGAAGTGCAAAACTCCAGAATTCGAAGGGGGAGAAACGGAGAGTGACTAAGAAAGAGGCAGAGAAAGTGAGACAGGATGGAGCGAGATTCAAGGCCGAGGAATAGGAAAGATAGGAAGGGAGAGAGACAAGAGAGGCACACGAAAGAGAAATGAGGGTGAGGTAAATAGTGTGTAGGCTGAAAGGAAAGAGGGAGGGAGAGAAGGTCGCAAAAGTAAGACTGACAGTGAAACAGAGGAGGAAACTGAGGAGGCAGAGTAGGCACACAGAGAAGAAAGACTTATGGAAAAGGGCAGACTGCGATAGGAGGGAAGGGTAATTGAGAGCTTGAAAGCAAATGGTTAGCGAGAGACTGCGGAATGCAGGCAGAGGATACACATGAAGGGGGGAGAATCCGGAAGAAAGAGTCGAGAGAAGAGAAACGGGGAATGGGGCAGACGTGGGACGGGGAAGAAAGAGTCTGAAGGAGGGAATGGCATTAGAGTACAGAGAAAAAAAAAGAGTGTTGGGTAAGAAAGTCTGAGTGAGGGCAAATCAGTGGAAGACAGTGGAACGGAGGAAGAGGAAGAGACAGAGAGGAGAAAGAGTAACTGATTAGACAAAACATGAGACAGACTGCGGGATGGATGTGGTGAGACAGACAGGAATGAAGAAAACTCCGGGAAAAAAGAGAGCCACAAGATGAGAGAGGCTGAGATGGGCTGAGACAGGGGGGAGGGAAAGAGAGAGACCGACGCACAGAGTCTGGGAAACAGAGGAGAAGCTGAAGGGGGCTGAGCAGCAGGGGACGACAGAGGGAGGGGCGAGGGACTGTGAGGGAGGAAGAGGAGGAGAGACACTCAAGGAGGAAGGAACAGAAAACACTGAAGGGGAGAGATTTGGGGAGGGAGAGACTGATAGAAGCAGGGAGTGGGCAGAGAAGGGACGGCTTGTGGCTGCACACAAGCTACACAGAGTACTTGGCTTTTGCCACAAGAGGAGGGGCGGCCTATCCCCAGTGACCGTTAGAGGTGGAGTGAGAGCAGAGAGAGGGGGTGGAGGGGCATGGTTTGGCGCTGTAAGGCTTAATGAGCCATTACAAAAGCCAGATGGCCTGTGCACGTTCACGCGCACGTGCACTCAAGCTTCAGGCCAGCAAAAGGTCTGGTAGCACTTTAAAAACTCGCTTACTAAAGGTCTCGCTTGAGTTAGCGAATGCGCTAGCTCAGGCGAGACCTAAAAAGGACCCCGTACCAAGTTAGAAAAATAGTCTTTTCTTTAATCAATAAAACAAGACCAAAGCAACAAATATCCAATCAGTAGAACTGGAGATATGCAATTTTGAAGATTTTAATGAAAGTAGTGCCAAAAAGCACAAAGGGCTAGCGGTAGATATCTGATCTGCCAAACCAGGACAAAGTCATAAGTTCAGGTCGACCGAGATGGAGTGCGGGCCAGCTATGGGGACTCAGTTAGGCCCACTGAATAAAGCACCTTAAATCATAGTTTGCAGATCATTGCGAGAATCCACATCGAAGCCCAAGCAATGCGTTGGTCCCAAGATGCAGCAGGCTGCATTACGAATTCCTGAGTCATCGTCGAAGATCCTGCCAATGAGAGCTTGAGATGCGAAGTCCGGTATCAAGGATTTGTTTCAAGGCGATGCGTCGGTTCTGAGGAGCTGCGAGGGTGTGATGCAGAGTTCAGAATCATTGTCAAGGCTGCCGTTGACAAGGAACATGAGGGCCTGCAATAAAGATGCACCATGCAGCAGCGGTTCAGATGGGCTGTGATGAGGTGCGGGTCTTTGTGATGGGTCCAATCCATGCAGCAGTGGCGACTCATCTGTTCTGATTGAGTTCACGCCCCCACAGCAGAGGAGTTGCATCGCTTCCACTGGATCATCAAGGGCTGGGAGAGCACTTTTAGACCACTTCCAAGGGTCCACAGCGCTGACCATCTGGGAGCAGGGAAGAGAGGAAGAAGTGCAAATGTCAATGAGAAAAGCAAGAAAGAGAGCTAAGAAATTCAGAATTGCAATGGAGTACTGAAAAGTAAATGAATAAATAAATAAAAGTGTACCTTGCCCATGGAGAATGGGATGAGGAGTGGGACCAAACCAGGGACAAGATCACTTGGGAGCAGTAGAGGGTAGAAGAGACTGTAGCGGGATGAGAAGGAAAAACAAGCATTGGCATAGCCAATAGGTCTCTCATTAGGGACCTTATAAGTGTTTATCGATGCAGCACATTATCCTGGGTGCTGGGCCACTAGAGATTGAAGAGCTTTACATTTATTACACATTGGGTCATGTAGTGTGAACAGGAATACATGCTTGCCTCAGGAAACATTTATAGACACATTCCAAGCCTTTTTATTGCACAGACAGAAAGACAAGTGCTTCGATACAAGTCAACAGCACTATAACATTCGGTGTGCGGCTGCATCACTAGAGTATTGAACCGTCTATGAAAAATAGAAAGCAGTGAAGTACTTTTCAATGTGGAGTTGTCACACCCCTCCTCCCCCTGACTTCGATTCACCAGACACTCTTCTCCAGAGTTTTCCATTCAAAACACTGCTTGCACCACCCATTTACCACCAAGCTCCTGGCCCATGCTCTGCCCCAGACCCTAGGTATAGGAGTATTGGAAATAGCAACAACAACAAAATGCTCCTATTTGTCAGGAAGAGGGGAGAAAATGAATAAACAGGGATGGCGTTAGCATAATTTAATTCCCTCACTCCTAAAAAGAAAAAATTTAAGCAGACCTTGTGTAATGCTACTGGCGCTTTTGTAAAGTGCTCCTTTACCTTCGGGTCAGTCAAGTTTGTGCTCTATAAAAATGCCCCAAAAATTAATCTGAGCTTGTGTAATGTAACTAGTGCTCATGTAAAGCGCTCCAACACCTTTGGGTCGCTCGAGTTTGCATTATATCATAGAAATGTCTCACAGTCCCTGGAGAGCTGCCATGAATGTGCTTTGAAATTAGAAAGCTGGGAGGAGGAGGAAGACAGGAAGAGGAATCGAGGTGGGCATACAACGACATGGGAGCAGGTGGTGGAAGGAACAAATGCTACTCCCATTTGTCAGGTAGAGGGGAAATTATGAATAAACAGGGGCAGCGTCAGCATCACTTGATCACAGCATACCTAAAAACAAAAAAACTTAACCTGACCTTGTGTAATATAACTGGCGCTTTTGTAAAACGATGAAATATCTTTGGGTCAGTCGAGTTCACGCTCTATAAAAATGCCCCCCAAAATTAATCTGACATTGTGTAATGTAACTAGCGCTCATGCAATGCGATCCAACACTTTAGGATCGCTTGAGTTCACATTATATAAACAAGCATCAGAGAAAATGCAATGGGAGTTGCCCAGGCCTTGCCCTTAACTTTGCTCCGAGAATTGGCTCCTGAAGGTCTGGTGACTGAGGCTCGCTAAAGCAACAAGCAGCAAAGCAGGAGGGATTTGGGGGAAATCCTCATAATTTAAAGTTGGCGATTTCAAAAACAGCATCTGAAGCATCTGACATTTCATCTTAATATTTGAAAGGGATAGGGAGATTAAATGACTGGCACTGAAAATGAACCACCGAAGATGGGCAAACAATGACATGAGCAGGAACCGGAGAAACAAATAGTCCCCGAGTTTAACACATAAACACAGAAGCGTAATGTTAACCATAATTGGGTGGTGCTCTATGGGGGGAAACCAAACACATCATGCATTTGCAATACAATAGGTCTCGCATTAGCAAGAGTTTAAGCTATTGGCATTGTAAATGAAAATGCCTTTTATTTATCTGTTTTGATAATTATCACATACAAAAAAAGTCATTGTCATTTACAATGCCAATAGCTCAAACTCTTGTAAATGTGAGACCTATTTCATTTCAAAGAATCAGCCGCCACTGTCCCTGGCTGCTTGGAAAGTGAAAGCACCCATGGCCTGCTGAATGTTGCGGGAAAGCATGTTGTGCATGCAGTAGGAGAAACTCATTTAGGAAAATAGTACCTTCATACTAAATAAGACATACCATGCCATACAATGCCAATAGCTCAAACTCTTGTAAATGCGAGACCTATTTCATTTCAAAGAAGCAGCCGCCTTTGTCCCTGGCTGCTTGTAAAGTGAAAGCACCCATGGCCCGCTGAATATTGCAGGAAAGCATGTTGTGACTGCAGTAGGAGAAACTCATTTATGAAAATAGTACTTTCATACTAAATAAGACATACCGTGTAACAACAGAAGTAAAAGGGGCAGTCCTCATGGGTGGTTACACATGAAGACAATGCAGTACTAAGGAGGGACTAACAAGGCTATTAACGAATCAGAAGCCAGCATTTACGAAGGACAATGACACAGGCCAATAAAAAATATGGGTGGAGAGTGGGTGGGGCTTCATAGTTCATCCTCTAATAGAGCATGCCTTGCAGAGCAGCGCATGCGCTGGCCAGGCTCAACCTAAAAATGTTACCGATCACTGACCCATGATATAAAAGGAAAGTGACTCAGTCTAGAATCATTGCCATTTTACACTGTAGTGGAGTGCGTCTCATTTAAAAATGTTGTGACATGCACTATATTAGGGCTAGGGCAGGGTTACCAATTTACACACCACCACTGTATCAATCACTGTGAGTCATTCAGCATCAGTTTCTTCAAACAGTGCCATGAGGCTTTCTTTACTACTATTACCATAGACTACAGTGAGGCATGACATGGTTTCCTTGTTGTATCTTTCCCTCATACATGTGAATGAATTGTGCCTCTACTCCATGCAATGCAGTCGTTCATGCAGTAATAACTGCTCTTGCACACTGCAATGGTGTGTGACCTACCCCTCCACCGATATTCTCTAACACCACTGTGGGAACTCAGTTGGTCATCATTCTTCTCACATACTACAGTTGAGTATGGCTCAATCAACTACCATGTTATCTCGTATGCTGCAGTGAGGTATGGCTTGTTATACCACTGTTATCCCAATGTACTCGAGGGAAGGTGACTCCTTTTGAATTAACGTTCTACAGTGCAATAGATTGTTCCTCCTTATAAAATTATTCAGGTGCATTACGACGAACTATGTCCCCCTGTATTATTGAAATCATACACTATTATAGATTCCTTCTCATTCTGTCACTGTCTTAATACACTGTAACCGATTGTGTCTCATTCTAACACGTTTCTAATATACTGTGATACACTGTGCCTCATTCTAATACTGTCCTAATATACTGTAATATATTTTGCCTAATTCTACCACTGGCCTCATACACTGCATTAAATTGCATCTCATTCTATCCCTGTCCTCATACACTGCAATAAATTACATCTCATTTTACCAGTCCTCATACACTGTGATAGATAACATCTCATTCTATCACTGTCCTTCATAGTTTAATAGATTGTGATTCTTTCGTCTACTGTCCACATACATTGTTATTGATGGCATCTCATCCTATCGCTGTCATCATATGCTATAATATATTGCACGTTATATTTCCACTGTCCTCATGCAATGCAATTAAAATTGTCTCATTTTACCTTTGTCGCCACACACCATGGCGGATTGTGCCTCATTCTGTCCCCGACAACCTCATTTTAGCTCATTGTATCTCACTGCACGTTTACCTCACAATAAACCCTCATGTGGTTTTTCCGAATCTGCAAGAAAGAATTACATGACAAGGGCATCTCTATACAAAACCAAGGGGCATGTAATCAAGAACGGCGTTAAAATTATCGCCGCTTTAGCGGCAGGAAACTGCCGCTAAAGCAGCGATAATGGGCTTGATAATATGCCGCAGACAATTCCAATAGAAGCCCATGTTCTGGTGTGAACATGGGCTACTATTGGAATTTTCAAGGTAATATTATCAAGCACATTATCGAAAGCAGCGATAATTTTAACTCCGTTCTTGATAATATGCCCCCACATTCTTAGGAAAGCATGTGGTTTATTCCGCTTGCCAGGTCTCTGCCTATCCACGCAGTCTGCGGATGCGACCCTCATTTATACCCCACTGAAATGTAGAAAAAACTGGGATAATATGAGGAAAAAGTGCCCTTGGGCAGAAAGGGTTTCTAACTATGCACAAAAAAGTGTTTTCGTAAAGTGGAAGGCGAGGAAAAAGTGTGGTAAAATAGCAACTTTAGTTCCGCTTTTTATCACACTTTTTTCCTTTTCCCTTCCATTTATGCTTGCCTCCGGCACTGGCATGATCGTGAGAAAAGCCATAAAATACCTCCTGGGCCAAGGTGGCAGTTGCGGAGATGGCGGCATTATGAAATGTATTTTTCCCTTCCCCTGGGCTGACAGACAGTCGGTACTGACCTCCTGCTCGTCACAGCCCGGCCATGGCCATTGTGCACACACTGATTTAAGGCCTATGTGAGAAGTTGGCCTGATATATGCTGTCCACTAGTTATATTGGGCACCCTGTATCAGTCCAAACAACCCCTTATTGGTTATAGGTTAAAGACAACCTTTATTGAAAGCTATCCTAGTGGTAGCTATGGATAGCAGCCTTCAGGCTAAGTCTTGAAGGAATGTAAAGCAGCTTGTTTTACCAGTCTATAATCTCTTGAGTCACTAAATGAAAGATATCCACACCAGGTATATATAAAATATATGTATTTATTACTAAACACACCCTCCTAGTCTCTTTATGAGACTAGAGGTCAAAACACATAAGTTACACTTCAATAATAACAGTAAAATAGCACACATATACGTCAGGCCCTAGGGGCGAGCCAAACCATATGCTAAAATAGTGGTATAAGAACCACAACTTAACTAAACACAGGGCCTACAGCCTGTAGAATCACTGGGACCCCAAGGAACCATCCAAGGTAGTGACACAGGGGACCCACGTGGCCGTGTGCAGTGTGTGAACACAGCCGCGAGCTCCCGTTAGCTTCTATGGGGAAAGTCGCAGTTAGATGTTTAAAGATTAGGGACAATTAGAAACGAGTCAGGACCAAACCCTTTTGGACTTAGGAAGTCCTAGAGCTAGCACCCAGGGGAGCACCGGAGTACTTGTGTTACCTCACCCAGGGAAGCCGGGTGCATAGGTATGTTTTGGTGTCGGGTCGCGTCGTCGATTTCAATGGGAGCTGGCGAAGAAGTGCTGCTGCCGTGAAGACGCGAAGTGTCTGAAGAGATCCAAGCCTGGATTGAAGATGAGAAGAACCTGAAAGCAGAGGGGACTGAGTCTGGGTCACTAGCCAGTGACCAGGAAGGCGATGAGCAGATGCCCACAGGTGAAAGAGGTGAAGCTTGACTCTTCAGCCACGTGGACCAGGAGGCGTCGAGGACAACCAGGAGCTGGATTTGAGCTGTCCCACAAAGGATGTCTAGTGCTGCAGCGTTGGTGCCTGGATTATGTTATGTTATGTTAAATTGATTTATTATGCGCACAGCTACTCCAGCGAAGGAGCGTCCCGGCGCACAGACAAGGAGGAACACAACACAACAGAAACGGGGACGCCAAGATAGACAACTAAAACAGAAAGGTCTTGATGGCTCTTCGGAAAGAAAGCAAATCGTCTAACTGACGGATTTCGACTGGGAGGGTGTTCCAAATTAGTGCAGCTTTCACGCTGAAGGAACGACCCCCCATCCGACAGAGTCTAAATCTAGAGACCACAGCAAGGGCCTGGCCCTGAGATCGGAGGCTACGAGTGGGGACATAGAAAGAAACAAGATTGGACAAGATTTCAGGGCCTATACCTCTTAATATCTTAAAAGTCAAGCAAAGGACCTTGAAAAGAATACGCTTCCTTACAGGGAGCCAATGCAAAGAGCGAAGGACATTCGCCACCGGGCAAAATCTGGGTAGGCCAACAATGGCCCTAGCCGCAGCATTTTGAACCCGCTGTAGGCGCGTTAACTCAGCCTGATTGGCCCCGACCAGAAGAGAGCTAGCGTAGTCCAGGCGAGAGATGATAGTAGCCTGGACTACAAGCTGTCTGGTAGGGGCATCAAAGTATTTAAGGACTGGTCTAAGACCTCTTAATAGACCAAAACAACAGGCTGCCGTTTTTTTAGTATGTCCTATAAAGGTAAGGCCAGCGTCCAACCAGACCCCAAGGTTTTTCACCTCCGACACAGGGGTCGGAGTGGGGCCCAGCTCCGAAGGCCACCACTGATCGCCCCAGAGCTCCACTTTCTTCCCAACAAACCATCACCTCTGTTTTTGAGGCATTAAGCTGGAGACAGTTTTCTGTCAGCCAGCAAGCCACCGCCTTCAGACCGGACTGAAACCTGGGGGCGTCTAGGTGGACATCTCCGCTAAGGGTAACCGCCAGCTGAGTGTCATCGGCATATGAGACCAAAGTAAGGCCCCACTGCCTCGCGACATCAGCCAGCGGTCTCACGTAAAGATTAAACAACGTGGGACTTAGCGAAGACCCTTGCGGAACCCCCATGGCCAGAGGCTGGAAACTGGACGAAAAGGGAGGAATGGCCACACAGAAGGAACGATTGTCCAGGAAGGAGCGGAACCACTGCAATGCCAGACCACTGACACCGATCTCCTCAAGCCGATGTAGGAGGATGCCATGAGATACAGTGTCGAAGGCGGCGCTGAGATCCAACAATATCAGCGCCGCCGTCTGACCCGCATCCAACCTAGCACGCAGATATTCCACCATTGCGAGGAGAGCGGTCTCCGTGCTGTGACCAGCACGGAAACCGTTCTGTGTGGGGTCCAGGGCGTTGGTCCGGGCTAGATGTTCTGACAGGGCCAGATTGACATGGGCCTCTGTCAACTTTGCCGGCCAAGGTAGCAGCGAGATGGGGCGAAAACTTTCAGGCTTAGACGGGTCTAGGGAGGGTTTTTTGATGATCGGTGACACTACCGCCTGCTTCCATTTAGCTGGAACTACCCCCGACTCTAGGGAGAGGTTGACAAGGGAGCGCACCACGGGGCGCCCCAGAAAGGTCTGGTCTCGAAAGAGAGCGGGCTTTACCGGATCAGATGGGGATCCTGATTTAACTTGCAAAGCAAGTTTGTCAAACCCGTCAGAGGTGAGAGGGGTAAATGAAGGCAGGGCGATCTGACGTAGTGCCTCATTGGAACTTCCCAGCGGAACCCCAATGCTAGGGAAGGTCCGATAGATAGCTTGGACCTTTCCCAAGAAATAGGAAGCCAGGGATTCACAATGGGAAACAGAACTCTCGGCTAAAGAGATAGTCCGTTTGGCCATAAGATCTTTAACCGCCTTGAAGATGGCCTTCGACGGGTTAGTGCTGTTCCGAAATTCTTCAGCATAGAAGGCCGCACGGGCACGACATATGGCCCGGTGGTAGAGCTTAACCGAAGCGGCATATGCGGCTTTTAAATCAGCCCCATATGTCTTCCGCCAGGCCCTCTCCGCCCGTCTACAGGCTCCCTTCAAGGCACGTAAGGCCCCGTCATACCAGGGACTAGACTCGCGAGGGTTGATCTTAATCGATATAATGGGTATCAAAGCATCCAGAGCCCTAGTAAGCCAAGAGCAGAAGAGATCGTACCCTTCATCCACATTGTTCAATGGGCCCAAGGGCTCCACCAACAAAAGATGGTGAAGGTCTTCCAACCTGAGTTTGTTCCAGGATCTCCTCAATACCCGTCTAGCTGAAGAAATGGGAAGAGTCACTGATACAGGACACTGAACAGACACCAGGAGATGGTCAGACCATTCTACTGGGGTAACTGCAGTGACTTTGGCCTCAATTAAGTTGGTAAAGAAAGGATCCAAGGTATGTCCCCCGATGTGCGTAGGCTGTGAAACCAGCTGGAGCAGTTGAAAAGCCTCTGGGTCCAAAGCGATAGTACGGGCTGTCAAACTGGACAGTGTGTCGAAATGCAGATTTAAATCGCCCAGTATAGAAAAATTGGCGCAGTCAGTGATCAAAGTACCGACCGTATCAGAGAAAGCATTTCTAAACAACACATCACTGCCTGGCGGACGATAAACCACCATCCCAGACAGTGTAAACTCAGGATTGACAGAGACTTTGAAGGAGGCACTTTCGCAGCCAGCGATCTTAAGGCTGTTCCACACACAGGGAAAACAAGACCTAACTATCAGTGCTATTCCCCCCCCTCTAGATGCTCTGTTCAAGGTGTACGTCGAGTAGCCCGAGGGGCATGCCAGATTGAGAATGGCAGTGTCAGCTTCCTGAAGCCATGTTTCAGTTATAGCCAGGATGTCCGGGGCTTCATCCTCAATGAGATCATACAGATTTTGCTGATGTTTTAAAATCGACCTCACATTCAGGTTCATTATCCGCAAAGAGGAAGAAGAGACCCTGCTATGATGAGAAGCAGAAACAGATTTCCGAGATAGAGGCATAGGGGGGTCAAGTGTCAGGCCATTGCATGGACAGCGGTACGGACCACAGAGAGGATGAACAGGCGGGCGTGCACAGCAGCAACTCACCTGATTGATGGACATCAAGCTCTCCCTAGAATATGTCGGCATGACAACAGACACGTTGTTAAACTCTCACGTACCCAAGCCAGAGCCCGCCACGTCCCGCACGGCCTTAGCGCGGACGGGCGCAGACGGGCAGGACTCTGGCACGACTCCGGCCACGCGAGGACAAGCCCGCTGCGCGATCCCGCTGCGCTAGGGGAGGAGCATTAAATGCGCCTTCCCCCGCTGGCGCATGCGCAATGAGCGCTGTCAGCCCAATCCTCACCACCCCAACCCAAGATGTCCGCCTCCCCGGAACCAGCCCGCCAAACGGCGGTGAGGGCACGATTACAGTGTGAGTGAGGGGAGCAGTGAAGCGCGAGTCCAATACCTAAAAAGAAAATAAACAGGTGAGAATTTAAAATAGCTCAGCAGCGCCGTAACGCTCCTGCAGCAAAGCGCTCCTTGTCAGGGGGAGGGAAAGGCGGGGACTCGCTTTAAATGCGCGTTCCCCCGCTGGCGCATGCGCAATGAGCGCTGTCAGCCCAATCCTCACCACCCCAACCCAAGATGTCCGCCTCCCCGGAACCAGCCCGCCAAACGGCGGTGAGGGCACGATTACAGTGCGAGTGAGGGGAGCAGTGAAGCGCGAGTCCAATACCTAAAAAGAAAATAAACAGGTGAGAATTTAAAATAGCTCAGCAGCGCCGTAACGCTCCTGCAGCAAAGCGCTCCTTGTTAGACACAACAAGCCTTGGCAACAGCAACCCACCAAGAAATGAGAAAGATGCTTCGGTGCAGACCAACAAGGTCTGTGGGTCTCACGACTTGGTTGGGAGTCAGGGCACGTCTGGAGCAACAAGGGAAGTCCAAGGAAATACAAAGTTACCCCGTCAGGGACCCACCAGTCAACGGACCAGGGATCGCGAAGGGACCTCGAGACGAAACACAAAATGGCAGCCCGCGGGTCACTCAGAATCACCAGGCCGACAATCTTCGGTGATTCAGTGCTCGAGGGGGGAGCTACAAGTTAGCTCAAGCATGAATTCAAGAGGCGTGGAGAAGTCAATGCACTTGCAAAAGCGCACGGTGACCAGGAGTTCCGGTTCCATGCTACTCACGAGGGCTGCGGGCCTCAGCTTTGCTGGGGACTCGGGTCGGCCTCTGAGATGTCTGGAAATCCTCTTCCTGGGCTGAAAATACTTCGGAGTCCGGCGGGAGCTTCGATAATGCAGACCGGCAAATTGCTTCTTTGGTGCCTGCCAAGCAGGAGAGTCACTCCTTGACCCCAAGGGAGATTTCTTCAGTCCTCTGGTCTTGAGCAGAGCATCGAAGGTCCAGGATTCAGCTTCAGAGTTTCGTCCAGGGTAATCTAAAGTTCTGGTTACAGAGGTTTCTTACTTATATCTAAGGAAGGGGTTGGACTAGCTCTGGGGACCCACCTATGGGAGGGTTTGGAAAGAGGGTTGGTTACACCCATTTCCTTTGTCCAGTTTCGCGCCAGAGCAGGGGCTGGAAGCCCATGCTGGGGTTTGAGCTGGACTATGCACAGGGACACCAAATGAGCCCCCAGTGCAGGACTTCAAAGCACTCAGAGAGTGCTCCCACCCAGCCTCAATACACATAACCTGTCAGGGAGGTGGTTACACCTCCCTGTGACAGGAAACCTATTGTCCAGGCCTCCCCTGCCGGAGTTTCGGTGAGCAGCCGGAGGCCAGACCCGTGTCTGTGGCTGCAGCAACCATTTTGTGATGCCAGGGCTCTATTAAGTTTCTACCGGGTATACCAGTGCTGTCATGTCTCTCCCTCTAGAAGGGTGGGATCATACTCCCACACCAGTTACTGGTGTGGGGGTATGATTCCAAGGTGTTTGACACCAAACACGACATGTTTCCGTGCAGCCAGTCCAAAGTTAGCATTTACCGTTTGGTTATAATGCACTTAAGACTATATGGTCAGGCCGCACTACCGACAACCCTGGAGAAGAGATTCCGAAGGCTGCAGAGGGGCTCAGCTCATGCCTGGGCACCCCCTCACATATAACCAAGCACCCTGCCTTCAGGATTGATAAGGCCTGCCATAGGGGTGACTGATAGGTTTGTATGTGCAGTATATGGTGAGATATAGTGAACCTATATCTCAGTAACGGGTGCATGCATCACCTTACTCAGGCTGCAGTAGCAGACCTGTGGTTTCATTTTAGGTGGCTTTCCAGGGGTGGCATAATACATGCTTCAGCCCCTGGTAGGCCTCTGGGGTACCTATGCCCTGGGTACATAGTATACCATATACTAGGGACTTATAAGGGCACCTCAGATCCAATCTGTAATGTACCTAAAGTACATGGAATCATTTTAGAGAGGAAGCAGCTAGGCTGGAGCCTTCAATAGTAGGGTCCCAGCCAGACTAAAGTCGAAAAACAGTGAAACACCAGCAAAAAGTGGGGATAAACATGTGAAGCAGATTCTACTCTCCTACACAACCCCCCCACCCCTCCAAATGCAGGGACATTAAACTAATCTTGACCAGTTGAGTCTTCAGTTTTTAAGTGGAAATATCTGGAAAGTCCATCTCTATTGACATGGTTACTCCGAGGTCTATGTTCCACTGTATAGTCCATCCCCTGTAGGGAAATGGACCACCTGAGCAATTTGGGATTTTCACCCTTCATCTGTTTTTGCCATAAGAGGGGCTTATGGTCTGTCTGAACAATGAAGTGGGTACCAAATAAGTATGGCCTCAACTTCTTCAGAGCCCAAACCACAGCAAAGGCCTCCCTCTCAATGGCTGACCAACGTTTCTCTCTGGGGATCAACCTTTTGCTTATGAAAGCTACTGGTTGATCCTGACCCTTCATCATTCAACTGTGACAGTACAGCCCCTACCCCTAACTCAGATGCATCTGTTTGGACAATTAACTTTTTGGAGTAGTCAGGACTTTGCAGAATGGGAGCAGTGCACATGGCCTGCTTCAGGTCATCAAATGCCTTTTGACAGCTAGCTGTCCACTGAACCTTTTTGGGCATTTTCTTAGAGGTTAAGTCATTCAGGGGTGTCACTATTGATCCATACCCCTTGACAAACCTTCTATAGTACCCAGTCAGGCCTAAGAAGGCTCTCACCTGAGTCTGGGTAGTTGGAGCAACCCAGTCCATTATGGTATGGATTTTGCTCTGCGATGGTTGAACCTGGCCTCCACCTACAAGGTGGCCCAGGTACACAACCTGACTCTGCCCTATCTGGCACATAGTAGCCTTGATAGTTAGGCCTGCTTTTTGCAGGGCCTCCAAAACATTCCTCAGGTGGACCAGGTGATCCTCCCAGATGGAGCTAAAGACAGCAATATCATCTAGATATGCTGCACTATAGTCTTCCAGGCCTGTAAGGACTTGATTCACCAGCCTTTGGAAAGTGGCAGGTGCATTCTTCAAACCAAAGGGCATTACCACAAATTGATAGTGTCCACTAGGGGTAGAAAATGCTGTCTTTGGCTTTGCATCATCAGCTAGTCTGATTTGCCAGTAGTCAGCTGTCAGGTCAAATGTGCTTAGAAACTTGGCTGAGGCCAAAGTATCTATTAGCTCATCTGCCCTGGGGATGGGATGGGCATCAGTCATAGTGACTGCATTGAGACCCCTGTAGTCCACACAAAACCTCATCTCTCTCTTGCCATCTGTGATGTGAAGTTTAGGTACCAGGACCTCTGGACTAGCCCACGGGCTAACTGAGGGTTCAATAACTCCCGAATCCAACATCTTTTGGACTTCTGTCTTTATACAGTCCCTGACATAGTCAGGTTGCCTGTAGATCTTACTCTTCACAGGCAGACAGTCCCCAGTGTCCACTTCATGAGTGCACCAGGTGGTCTGACTCGGAGTCAGAGAAAACATATGTCTGAACTGACTGAGAAGTTTTCTGCAGTCAGTTTGCTGCTGGGCAGTGAGGCTGCCTGCCAAGGCTACACCATCAACTGACCCATCATCAGGGTTCTCAGAAGGCAGGTCAGGGAGTGGGTCAATCTCTTCCTCCTGTCCTTCATCAGTAGCCATGAGCAAGCCCATGTCTGGCCTGTCAACATATAGTTTTAGTCTGTTGACCCTGTGGGGACTCCTAGGGGTTCCAAGGTCTACCAAGTAGGTGACCTCCCCTTTCTGTACAACAATTGTATGGGGGCCACTCCATTTGTCCTGGAGGGCTGCTGGGGCCTCAGGCTCCAACACCCACACTTTCTGTCCTGGCTGGTAGACAGTCAGTACAGCCTTTTGGTCATGCCAGGCTTTTTGTAATTCATTTCTAGCCTCAAGGTTTTTGGTTGCCTTTTTCATATACTCAGCCATCCTGGAGCAAAGACCAAGTACATAGTCCACTATGTCCTGTTTGGGGGGCTTGAGAGGTAACTCCCATCCTTCCTTAACTTGACACAATGGACCCCTGTAGCCAACCCCCTTTTGAGGCACCTCCCTGTATGCAAATAAAAGGCAGGGCAATAATATGTCCCATCTTCGCCTAAGCGTTTCTGGGAGTCCTTTAATCATGCCCTTTAAAGTTTTGTTGAACCTTTCAACTAAACCATTTCATTGTGGGTGATAGGGTGTGGTGAACTTGTAGTTCACTCCACACTCCTTCCACATAGCAGTCAAGTAACTAGACATGACGTTTGCACCCTTGTCAGATACTACCTCCTTAGGAAAGCCTACTCTTGAGAATACACCCAAGAGAGCTCTTGCCACCACAGGTGCTGTAGTGGTCCTTAGGGGAATTGCTTCTGGGTACCAGGTGGCATGGTCCACCACTACCAGTATAAACCTGTGCCCAGATGCTGTCTGAAGATCCATGGGACCAACAATGTCAATCCCAACCCTCTCAAAGGGAACCCCCACCACAGGTAGTGGTATCAGGGGAGCCTTTGTGGTTCCACCTGCCTTGCCACTGTCTTGGCAGGTCACACAGGAGCGACAAAACTCCTTAGTGTCTTTAGACATGTGGGGCCAGTGAAAGTGAGGGACAATTCTCTCCCAAGTCTTGTTCTGGACCAGGTGTCCTGCTAGGGGAATATCATGGGCTAGTGTCAATAGGAAGCCCCCAAACTTCAGCGGTATAACCAACCTCCTGGATGCACCAGGCTTGGGGTCTCTACTCTCTGAGTAAAGGCGTCCATCATCCCAATAAACTTTATGGGTGCCACTAGCATTCCCAGCAGCCTCATCAGCAGCTTGCTTTCTGAGGCGTTCAAGAGAGGGGCAGATTGCCTGCTCCTGGCTCATATTAGACCTGGAAGGGCCCCATGTCCCCAAGAACTCAACCTGGTCAGGTTCAAGGTCCTCCGGGACAATTCCTTCTTCAGACTCAAGATCATCTCCCTGAGGAGACTGATCTGCATTCTGAGTCAGGTGGGAAGGCACTGCCTTAACCCTACTGCTCCTCCTCTTGGGAGGCACCTGGTCCATTATTCCAGAATCCAGGGCATGTCCAATTTTAGACATTTTGGCCTGTGACCTAGTCACAGCAAAGACATGAGCAGGGATCCCTAACATTTCTGCATGTGTCCGCCTGAGCTCCCCTTCAGCCCAAGCTGAAGTTTCTAGATCATTGCCAAGCAAGCACTGTACTGGTAGGTCTGCGCTTATCACAACCTTCTTAAGGCCAGTTAACCCTCCCCAGGAGAAGTTAACAACTGCCAGAGAATGGTCTGTTCTGACATTGCTAGCATTGGTCACTTGGTACATTTCACCAAGTATAATCTGCCCAGGATCCACAAGATCTTTTGTCACCATTGTGACACTTGCTCCTGTGTCCCTGAATGCCAAAGCCTCTATTCCATTTATTAAAGGCTGTTGTCTCTATTTGCCCAGATTACTGGGGCTCACAATGAGGGACATATCCATGACCCCATCACAGACTAGAGCAGCCTGAGTTGAAACTCTGACTAGGCCAGGTCAATCAATAAATCAGTCATTTGTAAAGCGCACTACATACCTGTGAGGGTCTCAAGGCGCTGGGGGGAGGAGGCGTAACTGATCGAGCAGCCAGGTCTTGAGCATCCTTCTGAAGGTCAGCAGGTCTTGGGTCTGTCGTAGGCTCAGTGGGAGGGTGTTCCATGTCTTGGCGGCGAGGTGGGAGAAAGATCTCCCGCCGGTGGTTGTTCTTCGGATACGCAGGACAGTGGCGAGTGAGAGGTCGGCGGAGCATAGCTGGCGGTTGGGGATGTAGAAGGAGAGCCGTCTGTTGAGGTAGGCTGGGCCAGTCTTGTGGAGTGCCTTGTGTGCGTGGATGAGGAGCTTGAAGGATATCCTCTTGCTGACGGGGAGCCAGTGCAGGTCCCTCAGGTGGGGGGTGATGTGGGTGTGGCGTGGTACGTCGAGGATCAGTCGTGCCGAGGCATTTTGGATGCATTGTAGTCGTTTGATGAGCTTGGTCGTGGCTCCCCCGTAGAGGGCGTTTCCGTAGTCGAGTCTGCTGCTGACAGGGGCCTGTGTGACTGTCTTTCTTGTATCTGTCGGGATCCATCTGTAGATCTTGTGGAGCATGCGGAGGGTGTTGAAGCAGGAGGAGGATACGGCGTTGACCTGCTTGGTCATTGAGAACATTGAGTCGAGGATGATTCCCAGGTTGGGTGTGTGGTCGGTGGGTGTCGGGGCTGCTCCCAGTGCCATCAGCCACCAGGAGTCATCCCAGGCTGAATGGTTGGAGCTGAGCATGAGGACCTTTCTTCTTGTCCGAGTTCAGCTTCAGACGGCTGGGCTTCATCCAGTCAGCGACGGCCTTCATTCCTTCGTGGAGGTTGGCTTTGGCGGTGATGGGGTCCTTGGTGAGGGAGAGGATCAGTTGAGTGTCGTCGGCGTAGGAGATTATGTTGAGGTCGTGCTGTCTGACGAGGTGTTTGAGCGGGGCCATGTAAATGTTGAACAGAGTCGGGCTGAGGGAGGATCCCTGGGGTACGCCGCAGATGATCTCGGAGGCTTCAGAACGGAATGGTGGGAGGCGGACGCTCTGGGTTCTGCAGGAGAGGAAGGTGGTGGTCCATTCCAGAGCATTGTCTCAGATCCCTGCGGCATGGAGGCATGTGCGTAGTGTGCGGTGGCAGATGGTGTCGAAGGCAGCGGAGAGGTCTAGGAGGATGAGTGCTGCAGTCTCACCGTTGTTCAGCAGGGTCCTGATGCCGTCGGTGGCGGCGATGAGGGCGGTCTCGGTGCTGTGGTTGCTGCGGAACCCTGACTGGGAAGGGTCCAGGATTCTGTTTTCTTCGAGGTATCGGGTTAGCTGTCTGTTGACGAGTTTTTCGATGACCTTGGCCGGGAAGGGGAGCAGAGAGATGGGTCAGACGTTCTTGAGGTCTCTTGCGTCAGCCTTGGGTTTCTTCAGTAGGGTGTTGATCTTGGCATGTTTCCAGCTTTCTGGGAAGGTCGCGGTCTCGAGGGAGAGATTGATGACATTGCGTAGGTGGGGTGCGATGGAGCTGCTTGATTTGTTGAAGACGTGGTGCGGGAAGGGATCTGATGGAGAGCCGGAGTGGATTGTGCTCATGGTCTTGATGGTGTCATCCATGTTCACGCTGGCCCAGGCTGGCAGGGGGTCATGGTCAATGGTGTGCGGGGGTCTGTTGGGTTGCTGTCTGTTCGGTCTGTCTGGGCATTGAAGCTGTTGTGGATGTCTGCTATCTTGCAGTGGAAGAAGGTGGCGAAAGAGTCGCACAGGGCTTGTGACGTCTGGGATGTCGTTGGTGTTGGAGCTGGGGTTGGAGAGTTTCCTCACGATGATGAAGAGCTCCTTGCTATTGTGTGCGTTGTTGTTGAGGCGGTCTTTAAACGAGGTTCTCTTGGTAGCCCTGATGAGGTGGTGGTGGTTGTGGCAGGAATCCTTGTGAGCTGCGCGGTTGTCCGGAGTTTGTTAGCTGTGCCATTTCTTCTCTAGTTTCCGGAAGGCTTGCTTGGAGGCTAGGAGTTCTGGGGTGATCCAGCTGGTGTCTCTGTGGGGGGGTTTCTTCAGCGGGGCGAGGGTGTTGGCGCAGTCTTCGATCCAGCGTCTGAGGCTGTGGGCAGCGTCGTCAGTGTTGGAGGGTTCGGTGGGTGGGCTGAGAGCGAGGTTTGCATGTAGTTGGTCTTCGGTGATCTTACTCCAGCAGCGGCGGGGGATCTGTTGGGTGTGGTGGTGTGTGGTGGGTTTCTGGAAGGTGAAGTGGATGCAGAAGTGGTCAGTCCAGAGGAGTTAGTGATGTGGCTGACAGACGTGCGGGCTTGAGGAGAAGATGGTGTCGAGTGTGTGGCTGGCGGAGTGGGTGGGCGTTGTGACGAGTTGCTTTAGTCTGAGGTTGGCAAGGTTATCGATCAGGGTTGTGGAGTTGTTGTCATTGTTGTTCTCAAGGTGAAAGTTCAGGTCTCCGAGGAGGATGTAGTCGGTGGAGGTCAGGCTGTGCGTGCTGATGAAGTCGGCGATGGAGTCGCTGAACTGTGGGTGGGGTCGGGGGTCCGTAGATGAGGGTGCCTCTGAGGATGGAGTTGGGGTCTGTGTGGATCTGGAAGTGCATGTGTTTGGCGGTGCTGAGCGCGTCGTCGGTGCTAGTCGAGACCCTGATGCTGTTCTTGTGGACAATGGCGATTCCTCCTCCGAGTCCGTTGGTGCGGTCTCTGCGGGTGATCTTGTAGCCATCTGGAATGGCTATGTCGGGTGCGGAGGAGTCGTTCAACCAGGTCTCTGTCAGGAAAGTGACGTCCGGGGATGTTGTGTCGAGCAAGTCCTAGAGCTCGACGGCGTGTTTCGTGCAGAGCGGGTGTTCAGTAGTATGAATCGCAGGTGGGTGCGGTCTTCCTTGGCGGGTGGTTCGTTGGTTCTGAAGTTGGTGTAGCTGCAGTTCCGGCAGGTGAAGGGACCATGTGTGCGTTTCGGGGCGGCCTTGAAGCAGATGTGGGTCCGTCCGGGGTTGAGGGCGTGGAGTGTGCTGGCATCATACCGGCGGCAGTCGTCATGGCGGGTGCGGGGACCAGGGGTTCTGGCGCTGGGCAAGGTCCAGGAGCGGCCAGCGCAGACGGGCTTGCCTTAGGCACGCCTTCGGCACGCCAGCGATGCGGCTGCGCAGCTGCTGGCATATATGGTGAGGTGGGAGGGAGGAGCAGCTGGGAGGTAGGAGGCGGGGGCAGCGAATGGGCAGTGGGCAGTCATGGGGGCAGGACCGTAAGGGACACAGCGGCGGGGGCGGCGAGGGACGATGGAGGGAACAGAAGGAAAAATGGCACAAAAAACGAGGGAAAAACTAGTGGAACAGAATGCAAAAAGGGCACAGAAATAGGGCAAAAGGGCACAAAAATCAATGAAAAACAAGTGGCACAGAAGGCAAAAAGGGCACAAAAACGAGGGGGGAAACGAGTGGCACAGAAGGCAAAGGGCACAAAATCAATAAAAAACGAGTGGCACAGAAGGCAAAAAAATACAGGGGCAGCTAAGAATCAGAAGGCAAAAATGGGCAGAGAGGCACGGGGACAGCGAGGGGAACAGAAGGGAAAACTGGGCAGAGGACACGGGGCAGCAAGAGGTACAGAAGGAAAAAGCAGGCAGAGACACAGGGGCAGCGAGGGGTACAGAAGGAAACTGGGCAGAGGCATGGGGGCAGCGAGGGGTACAGAAGGAAAGAAAATGGGCAAGAACCACGTACAGGCAGCGGGGGAAGACAGACAACAGCAGTCACAGACACAGCAATGAAAATACAGGCAATACAGTAAAAAGAATAAGGCGGAAGATGAACAAACTTATGGCCTACCACTGGCCACCAGGGATGAGGCGCAGATGGTAGCCTGCGGGTGGAGGAGGGCCTTGAACTTCCTCAGCAGCGGCAGCTGGGGCAGGGACACACAGGCGGAGCAGTGCGGAGGGGGAGCGACCTACCTGGTGGGTCAAGGGTCGCTCTCCTTACCGCGCAGCGGCCTGCATATATGGGGAGGTGGGAAGGAGGAGCAGCTGGGAGGCAGGAGGCAGGGGCAGCGAATGGGCAGTGGGCAGGCAGGGGGGCGGGGCCGCAGGGAACAAAGCAACGGGCGGCAAGTGACAACGGAGGGAACAGAAGGAAAAAGGGCAACCCTACTACACCCTTATTCTGGACATTACCACCACCAATTGTAGCTGTACTAGGGGGAACAGTTGCATTAGGAGCAATGGTGGCTGGAGTAGATTCTTTGGACTTGGTGCAATCACTGTTCCAGTGAGTTTTCTGTTTACAAATTTTGCACCATGGTTTCTTTTGGCCTTTTCCCTTGTTAGACTGTGAATTCCCACCTGAAGAAGATTTTCGGGGGCCTTGTGAAGACTTCTGGTCTTTACCCATCTCCCCACCCTTATCAGAGTTTTTAGGATCTTGCTTCTTGGGTTCACCACCTTGGTTCTGTACCTTCTGCCTCACCCTGGTTCTGACCCACTTGTCTGCCTTCTTTCCCAATACTCGGGGAGAGGTCAGATCTGAGTCTACCAGGTACTAGTGCAACAGCTGATTCTGACAATTATTAAGGATCTGCTCCCTCATAATCAAATTGTATAATCCTTGATAGTCATGCACTTTACTGCCAAGTTACCAACCTTCCAGAGCCTTAGTAGCACAATCTACAAAGTCTACCCAGTCCTGAGTCTGTGCCTTTTGGGTATCCCTGAACTTTAACCTGTATTGCTCCGTGATTAGGCCAAATCCATCAATGAAGGCACTCTTCAGACCGTTGTAATCATCTGACTCCTCCTCTCTAACAGTGAGGAGTTTATCTCTACCTTTGTCTGCAAAGGAGAGCCATAAGATTGCTGCCCACTGCTCCTGGGGGACCCTTTGTACTTTACAGGCCCTTTCCAGTGCAGTTATCCATTTGTGGATGTCATCCCCACTCTGGTAGGGAGGGACAATGTTATTCAGGTTTTTATGGTCATGAGACCATTCCCTATCTCTAGGGATGTTGCTCCCACCATGGGACTCTAGTCCCATCTTTTTTCTAGCTCTGTAGAGCTCTAGGGCCTCCCTATCTAGGGATACCTGTGTTCTTCTGATTTCAAGCTGAGCTTCCTCATACTTAAGCAGACTCTTCCTTCTCTCCTGAGAGGTTTCCCTCCTATGAGAGGAGATCGAGGTCCCTATAGATGAGTTAGAATGGTTAGACTCCACTGAGGGAGATCTTGACCTTCTTGGCCCACCATCAACTCTCACAGGAGGGACAAAGAGGAGTCCATTATGGTCCTCTCCATCACTGTCTAGGGAAATTGGATTTTCCAGGTCCAGATCATTGTTATGGCCAGCCTCAGAGGTCAGGTCATGGGGAGTTACAGCACTAGGCATTTCCTCAGGTGCTGTCCCACCCACTCTGCCTAACCCTTCAGATCCTAAAGATCTGCTAAGGTCATCCAGCCTGAGTACCTCTATGAGATGCTTGGTGGTTGGACTTTTGCCTGTCTTCAGTCTCCTAGTGGTACACATTGCTCTCAATTCCATGAATGGGAGTTTATCATACTGGGAATCTTGAAGCCCATTGGCTTCTGGCAAGGACCTACTGGTTCCTGGCCTTGAAGACATTACTAGTGTGGTGTGGTGTATTGCACTACCTACTCTAGTGTGGCCTACTAAACTCTCTTGAGTTGTAGAAAGGGTGTGCTATCCCTTCACACACAACTCTAAGTTCAGTAAAACTTACTGTATTCTAAAGCTTGTATTATATGTACCTAGGGTACCTTTAGTGATTTTCAGTTAGTTACTCAATTGAGATTATCTGGTAAAACAATAGCAAGCTGGAATCCCACACGCTGCACACCATTGTGAGAAGTTGGCCTGATATATGCTGTCCCCTAGTTATAGTGGACACCTTGTATCAGTCCAAACAACCCCTTATTGGTTATAGGTTAAAGACAACCTTTATTGAAAGCTATCCTAGTGGTAGCTATGGAGAGCAGTCTTCAGGCTAAGTCTTGAAGGAATGTAAAGCAGCTTGTTTTACCAGTTTATAATCTCTTGAGTCACTAAATGAAAGATATCCACACCAGGTATATATATAACATATATGTATTTATTACTAAACACACCCTCCTAGTCTCTTTATGAGACTAGAGGTCAAAACACATAAGTTACACTTCAATAATCACAGTAAAATAGCACACATACACGTCAGGTCCTAGGGGCGAGCCAAACCATATACAAAAATAGTGGTATAAGAACCACGACTTAACTAGACACAAGGGCTAGAGCCTGTAGAATCGCTGGGACCCCAAGGAACCACCCAAGGTAGTGACACAGGGGACCCATGGTGGCCGTGTGCAGTGTGTGAACACAGCCGCGAGCTCCCGTTAGCTTCTATGGGGAAAGTCGCGGTTAGATTTTTAAAGATTAGGGACACTTAGAAACGAGTCAGGACCAAACCCTCTTGGACTTAGGAAGTTCTAGGGCTAGCACCCATGGGAGCACTGGAGTACTCGTGTTACCGCACCCAGGGAAGCCGGGTGCATAGGTGTCTTTTGGTGTCGGGTCGCGTCATCGATTTCAATGGGAGCTGGCGAAGAAGTGCTGCTGCCGTGAAGATGCGAAGTGTCCGAAGAGATCCAAGCCTGGATCGAAGCTGAGAAGAACCTGAAAGCAGAGTCTGGGTCACTAGCCAGTGACCAGGAAGGCGATGAGCAGATGCCCACCAATGTCGGGTGATTTCAGTTGAAAGAGGTGAAGCTTGACTTTTCAGCCACGAGGACCAGGTGGTGTCTAGGACAACCAGGAGCTGGATTCGAGCTGTCCCACAAAGGATGTCGAGTGCTGCAGTGTTGGTGCCCGGATTGGACACAACAAGCCTTGGCAACAGCAGCCCACACAGAAGCGAGAAAGATGCTTCGGTGCAGACCAGCAAGGTCTGTGGGACTCACCACTTGTTTGGAAGTCAGGGCACGTCTGGAGCAACCAGGGAAGCAAAAGGAAATACAAAGTTACCCCCTCAGGGACCCACCAGTCAATGGACCAGGGATCGCAAAGGGACCTCAACACAATATGGTGGCCCACAGGTCACTCGGAATGACCAGGCCGACAGTCTTCAGTGGATTCAGTGCACGAGGGTGGGGCCTACAAGTTAGTCCAAGTACAACTTCAAGAGGCGTCAAGAAGTCAATGCACTTGCAAAAGTGCACGGTGACCAGGAGTTCCGGTTCCACTCTACTCTTGAGGGCTGTGGGTCTCAGCTTTGCTGGGGACTCAGTTCGGCCTCTGAGAAGTCTGGAAATCCTCTTCCTGGGCTGCAAATACTTCGGAGTCCGTCAGGAGCTTTGATAATGCAGACCGGCAAATTGCTTCTTTGGTGCCTGCCAAGCAGGGGAGTCACTCCTTGACCCCAAGGGAGATTTCTTCAGTCCTCTGGTCTTAAGCAGAGCGTCGAAGGTCCATGATTTGGCTTCAGAGTTTCACCCAGGGTAATCTAAAGTTCTGGTTACAGAGGTTCCTTACTTATACCTAAGGAAGGGATTGGACTAGCTCTGGGGAGCCACCTATGGGAGGGTTTGGAAAGAGGGGTGGTTACACCCATTTCCTTTGTCCAGTTTCGCGCCAGAGCAGGGGCTGGAAGCCCCTGAACCGGTTTGAGCCGCACTATGCACAGGGACACCAAATGTGCCCCCAGTGCAGGACTTCAAAGCACTCAGAGAGTGCTCGCATCCAGCCCCAATACACATAAGCCTGTCTGGGAGGTGGTTACACCTCCCTGTGACAGGAAACCTATTGTCCAGGCCTCCCCTGCCGGAGTTTCGGTAAGCAGCCGGAGGCCAGACCTGTGTCTGCAGCATCCATTTTGTGATGCCAGGGCTCTATTAAGTTTCTACCGGGTATACCAGTGCTGTCATGTCTCTCCCTCTAGAAGGGTGGGATCATACTCCCACACCAGTTACTGGTGTGGGGGTATGATTCCAAGGTGTTTGACACCAAACACAACATGTTTCCATGCAGCTGGTCCAAAGTTAGCATTTACCGTTTTGTTATAATGCACGTAAGAGTATATGATCAGGCCACACTACTGACAACCCTGGATAAGAGATTCCGAAGGCTGCAGAGGGGCTCAGCTCATGCCTGGGCACCCCCTCACATATAACCAAGCACCCTGCCTTCAGGATTGATAAGGACTGCCATAGGGGTGCTGATAGGTTTGTATGTGCAGTATATGGTGAGATATAGTGAACCTATATCTCAGTAAGGGGTGCATGCACCACCTTACTCAGGCTGCAGTAGCAGACCTGTGGTGTCATTTTGGGTGGCTTTCCAGGGGTGGCATAATACATGCTTCAGCCCCTGGTAGGCCTCTGGGGTACCTATGCCTTGGCTACATAGTATACCATATACTAGGGACTTATAAGGGCACCTCAGATCCAATCTGTAATGTACCTAAAGTACATGAAATCATTTTAGAGAGGAAGCGGCTAGGCTGGGGCCCTGAATAGCAGGGTCCCAGCCAGACTAAAGTCGAAAAACAAAGAAACACCAGCAAAAAGTGGGGGTAAACATGTGAAGAAGATCGTACTCTCCTACAGCCTACATCAGCCAAAGATGAGTAGGGTTGCCCGAATGCAGACTCTCCATACAGGGGCTTACATATAAGCAACCATACGCTCACTGACAAACACATTAAACAATAGATCTTGGATGACCTAAGGTGTCAGTTTACATCCATGTTCCCAATTGCCCCCTTTGGACATGGAGAAATTCATAGATAGGCAAATGTCCTTGTTGCAGACGTGATCCGAGACGTCTTAGCCAACTGTGTACACAGGTGCTTTCTGCCACCAGGTGACAGCAGAACACAACAGGAGAGAGGAATTAAAATGGAAAACGCATGATGTTCTAAGTAACGACTTGTTACCACACAAAACATCTCATAAGTATTTGGTGCCCGTGCACATAAAAAGTATTGGGTGGTTGAGAATGAAGCAGGCGCCATGTTAATAATAATTCTCCCCAAAAATACATAAACACCTACAGTGTAAGAAAACTGTAGCTGGCCAATGCTCCTGGCCTAAAAACGGAAGTGATGCATCAGGAGCACCATCCAATAAAGAGCCAGGAAATAAAAGTGATGTGCAAGTGAACCAATGGCAAGCAGCAGGCGAGTTTACACTCAGTAAGAGTGATTACAGCAGGTCTTGCAGACAGTGCATGCGCAACATAAAAAGGAGGGACAAAGAGGAAGGATTAACCACTAGCAAGCAAGCATTGTTGAACGACAATCAACAGGGACATATAAAAAGGCAATGGGCAGGCAGTAACCCTACAGAGTGAATACAGCATGTCTCAAAGAGACAGCCCATGCACGGCCTTGGCTCGACCTGACAGTGGAGTAGAGCAATGAAACACAGGCACTCTAAAGGATGTTGCAGGGATTCTGACAGGAACAGAACTATGCTTAGGACAATAGAACAGCAGCATGTAGGAACTGAGTCACCATACCACCTGAGTAACCATGAACCGGAGTCCGACTAGCTATAGTGCATCACTTGCCCTCCTAACCTTTCCAGAGAAACAAGTGAATTGGCACTCTCTACCCTCTCAGGGATTGTGGTAACAGGACACACTCTTTCGCTCTCCCACTCGTAATTGTCCAAAGTAAGATAAACAAGAGATACGAAGGAAGTTTATAGTATTTTTTCACACTATTGTGCTCTAAGATGCTGTATTTACATCACAATTAGAAAACAAACGTGTACCTAAAATATTGTTAGCATAGATATCAAACCATATACCATAACAAGCCCTGTCATGTTTTAAGACAGATTAGCCTATCCCCAGTTCCTACTGAAGCTAAATCATTATATATCACAGATCTCTGGGATTAGTATCAGACCCTTTACCTTGGCATACATAGATGGATGTTCTGCATCTCAGTTGACACAGTAATCTTGCTTCAGGACCATTGCTAATTATGTGTTTTTAGAACTCCTGTTTTCAGTTATGGCAGGGCATGCTTGCTCACAAACAGCAGCTGCATTGCTCGTGTTATGTCTTGGTGCTAATACCTGACCAGTGCGAATAACGAGGGGCTTTGTTGCCTCTGATGTTCAGGCTAAATCCCAGGAAAAGAACAGAACACAAAAACGTATACAGGTTCTGTGTGAGGATACAATGTAGCACGGAAGTGAGCGTGTTTATGTAGTAACGTGTTCAAAAGAAATGTGGTCAACAACATGTAAAATTAGGCTAACATAGGGAAAATGACCATGGGCCATGCAGGAAACACATCACAAGGAGCGCTGAAAATAGAATAAGAGGTGGCCGAATGCCGAGCAAGATGGCTGTTCCCTGAGACAGCTACGCTCTGGCGCGCCCACTCTGGGATCAATCCGTCCACTTATCCGCAATATAAGTGAATATAAATAGCAGGACTCAGCTCCTGATCACAGTGTGATTCCATCAAACTAAGATTTGGCCGAATCCAACCTGAAAACCCAGAGTAACAACCTGGTGATGCACTCAGTCAATGGAGGCGGCCCTACCATCGAGGCAAAGTGAAAGGGAACCCCGTCGCTGCTGGAAGCGGGCTGTGCTGTGCGAATGCCTCACTGAGGAAATAGGCAAGTGGCGCCTGTTTGCTGAGGAGGCGAAAACAACAGGAGCAACAGTCCTGGATTGCTGGCGGCGTTCCCGACCTCCCTGGATGGGAGACCCAAGAAAGTGACCAAGGCGGCCTGAGGCCTGAGCGACCTGGGCAAAGCGAGCCCGCTGGGCCTAAGATCTAACGACAGCTGGGGCCCGCACAGTTTACCGCGAGGGACCGGCACACATTGCCGGCCCCCTTCTTGAATAAATACCGGTGCTCCTGGCATGGTGATATCGACCTGAGGGCGCAAACGAGCGCCGGGGCCTTGCCATCGAGAAAGGCCCCGGAGCCTATACAGGACACAGAAGTACGGCGACGAAGCTGAAGCAGATGTCCCCAGCGGCGGATACAGAGGTAACGCCTGCTGCTGCGAGACAGAGGGAGCGACAAGAGCGGCGCCTGCTCTGGACTGCTGGTGAGGTTCCCTGCACCTCCGGACAGGGAGAACTGAAGAGAGGCTGATGCGACCCGAGACCTGCACACCCCGGGTAAGGCAGACCCGCTGCGCTTAAAGCTGTCTGCCGATTGGGCCCACACAAATATCCTGCGCAATACATGTGCACAACCTCCCCGTACCATGACAAGTTGCCTGTGCTCTTGCCCCGGTTCTACTGGGCTACTGGTCATCGTAAGTGAAGACGCCATACCTGGGGGCGGTGTTCGGTGCTCCCGAGTCAATCCCGGGCAAGAGGTGTCTGGCGCTGAACGGCTCCTGAGTGTGACTGACACCTGCTGAGGAGAGAGTAAATGTTGCACGCATCTTGATTTCGGGAGGACCTGTGGCCCAGTGAGCCTTCGGTAAGGATTCGGCAGTGAGAGCTGAGGCAGGGGCAAGTACCATCCCCTGAAGGATAAAGTGGGCAACACCGAAAACATTGCCTTTATTGGTTGGAAAGTGCCAGCGGTAGAGGCCTTGTGTGACTCTGCATGGGACAACTGCCAAGACCACTTGGTCCTAGGTCCTGGTAGTACCTCCATAACATCCATCACCGATACAGACTAAACAGAATCAGAGTGCATGGTGAATGCCGCATGAAGAGGGTGAGGGATCTAGAGACTCTCAAAGACAACAGGAAAAATTGATTCTACCAAACACATTAGTGATCTGGCTTGGTGATATCGTCCTTCACCCCCCCAGAAGTGCATGCATAGAAAGCCCGCAGCAGGGATGGCGGGGGGTCGTGGCTCCAAAACGACAGTTCAGGCCAAGCTGAGCAAATATGCCTGGGACGGGGGCCCCGGTGCTAGTCCGAAGTAGGGGTCCTTCACGCAGGAGAAATCGCAGCCAGGTGAAAAGAAAAAGGAACCGACCCTGCAAGACATCCTCAAAATCATCACGACGGTGCGCACTTCAGTGGACTACATGTCCTCGGAGGTCTCCCTCATCCGGGCGGACATGAGCTCGATGAACTCGCGCCTACAAAATGTAGAGATAAAAACGGGC
Source organism: Triturus cristatus (assembly GCF_964204655.1). NCBI lineage: Eukaryota > Metazoa > Chordata > Amphibia > Caudata > Salamandridae > Triturus > Triturus cristatus. Next base: position 476,372,421 of record NC_140583.1, read on the forward strand.
TCCTCCAAACTGCAGTGGAAGGTGGTAGACATACAGAAACACGCCGCAAAACTCGAGGAGCAACTGGATGATTATGAGGGGAGCTCCAGACGTAATAATATCCGTATTCCTGGGGTGCCGGAGAGGGTGGAGGGGCAAGCAGCGGACCTATTCGTCGAAGAGCTGATCACCACACACCTTAAACCTAAACGGCTCTCAAATTTTTTCTCCGTCGAAAGAGCGCACCGAGTGCCGGCCGGCAGGCCAAAACCCGGGGCCCCCCCGTACCCCTTGCTTGCCAGGATTTTTAACTTCCGCAATAGGGACATTATCTTACAGACTGCCCGGTCAGCACTGCCCGTAGACTATCAGAATAGCCGCATCAATTTTACTTTACACGTCCCGTGCCCCGCACACGGAGGAGGAAGCCTCCTCTCTCCTGTGTGACATTTCGATGCCATCACTCACTAGGGAGGAATGCTCCGATCTCGACCTGGACATTAAAGTGGCCAAGGCTGGGAAAGCTATTCAAGATCTACAAGGAGGGAAGGCGTCAGGCCCCAATGGTATTCCTATCAAATTGTTTAAATTAACAGCGAGCAAAACAGCATCCCTCCTCACCGAAATGTATCGAGAAAGTACGGGAGTGGGAATTCTTTCTGAAGACCAGAGATTGGCCTACATAGTTGTCATCCACAAAGCGAGTAAACCAGCTAATAAGTGTTCATCCTATAGGCTCATCTCGTTACTCAACTGTGAAGCAAAATTACTCGCTAAAGTTCTTGCTTCTCGTTTGCTGTGGGTCATATCCCATCTGATGCACCCGGATCAATCCGGGTTTATGTCAGCAAGGAATACCTCCTTCAACCTTTGCAGGCTCCATGGAGTTCTGTCTAGGGAGGACACAATTCGTGAAGATGCTGTGGTGGTGTCCGTAGATGCAGCCTCAGCATTCAACACCGTTGAATGGCCCTACATGTTCGCCGCGCTCCGTACATTTGGTTTTGGATCTGCCTTTATTGACTGGGTGCGACTTTTGTATCACCAGCCACTTGCACAAGTTATTGTTAATAATAGGAAGTCCCCCGTCTTCGATCTTGGCAGAGGCACGACGAAGGGTTGCCCCTTGTCGCCGCTCCTCTTTGCCCTGGCCTTGGAGCCGTTAGCAATGTGGATTCGACAAGACCCCATCATAAGAGGCCTTAAGTGGATATTGGGTTGGGAAGACTGTATCTCGTTGTATGCGGACGACATTCTGCTTTACTTGGCCTCCCTGGACGCATCCCTAAATGTGATTCAAGATATCTTTCATGTGTTTGGCACATTTGCGGGTTATACTATAAGTTGGTCCAAATCATTGCTTTGCATCCTTTCTGGCAACCGGCCTTCGCTACCCCGGGGCTGCCCACTGACGGTAGCCGTTGATGGCTTCAAGTATTTGGGAATCTGGGTCTCCAGGGATCTTGCTAGTTTTCATGAGAAAAATCTCCTCCCTCCTCTACTGCATCTTAAAGCGGATGTCCAGCACTGGAAGTCATTTCCGTTGACTCTCCTTGGGTGAGTCGCCCTATTCAAGATGATGTCCCTCCCTAGACTCTTGTATGTATTGCAGAACACCCCAATCCCAGTTACTGCCTCGTACTTTAAGGAAATTGACGGTGTCGTTCGAGACCTATTGTGGGAGGGTAAACCACCACGTATTGTGACACACAAACTCACGCTGGGATGGTCTGATGGGGTATGGGGCTCCCAGATATCAAGAGATATCAAGAGATACTACTGGACCTCACAACTCGCTGCCATCAACCAATGTATGTATAGATCGCAGGATGACCCGGCCTTCCGAATGGATAGGTGGCTCCTCCATGGGGTGGTTTTGAGGGAGCTCTATTTATGCATGCCTTGAGACCCACCCTGACTGGCCCAACTGGCCATGCATGTGTATGTATGTATGTATGTATTTTTCATTTGTAGAGCGCACTGCAACCCTACGGCCATCCTGGCGCTAAGACACAGAAAAAAAATAACACAACTGCAGCTAGGCAAAACAGCAGATTACGCTCTGCGAAACAGCAACAAATCCTGTGTTTGTCTCAGCTCTAATGGGAGACTGTTCCACAGGCGCGCAGCTGCAACGCTGAACGCGCGCCCCCCATGGTAGTTCTTTTTGTCGTCGGGATCCTGACCAATTTAGCTACCGCGGAGCGCAAGCTGCGCGTAGGTACATACCAGCTGAACCTACGTTGCAAGTGCAAGTATGGAAGACGGCTAATAGGAGTTTAGGTTGGGAGGGGAAGCTCACACAAGCTACTCCACTTTGGTATTGTGACCGGTTGGGAAGACTGATCCGTTTGAAGGATTTGAAAAGTTGGACCTTATAGGTATTTCTAAGGTGGGAGATTTATGGAAAGCAGATGGGATGATTTCCTTCCACAAATTGCAACAGGAGTACAAGTTAGCCCAAACTGAGCATTTCAGATATCTGCAAATAAGTCACGCCCCGGTTGCTGTCATCCCCAAGGGCGAGGTTCCTCCTGAATCCTCCCCACTTGAGGACAGAATACTTGATGGGGATCTCCTCGAAAAAGTCATATCCCTCATCTACAAAAATCTAATTAAGAATGTAGCTGATCCCCTGAACTGCCTACGAGCCAAATGGGACCACGACGTTGCAAGTCTTGATGATGAGGAGTGGCATTTGGCAGTGTCCTCTCATCGTGATGTGACCATCTCCTGTCGACTCCGTCTGGTCCAGGTGAAGTTTCTCCATAGAGTATACTTGTCGAGTTCGCTCTTAGTCAGTATGGGGTACACTAGCGATGGTAGCTGTGTGTGGAACTGCGGACAGCAGGGCACTTTTATCCACATTCTCTGGGAATATGCAGTGATACAGAACTATTGGGATCAGGTGGTGCACAAGATGGAGGCTGCACTAGGGCAGCAGATTCACTGCAACATTAAATTAGCGCTGCTGAACATTTGGGATCCTCCTTAAACTCCAAGGAACGCACATGGGTCACATTGGGGCTCATGGTAGCCAAAATAAATATTGGACGAATATGGAGGGCTCCATAATCACCGAAAGTAGCGGGCTGGGCCAATGACATGGACTGGTGTATGGTAAAATCTATTTACAAAGCCAGAAGATGCCAGAATAAATAAGCACAAATATGGGAACACTGGAATGCCTATGGGGGGGGGGGGACTGTGTGCCACCAAGGAGCATGAGCAAGCTATTAGAAGATGTTAACGATGTATGATGTATATTGCTGCCTCAAAAATGTAATACGTACACGCCAGAATGCCAATTAATGTATAAGCCACTTTAAACGGTTGCCCACGAATGCCTTACTAATGTCACATGCCTTTTTTTCTTTTTCAATAAAAAGAGTTAATAAAAAAAAAAGAAAAAAGAAAATAGAGTAAGAAAGTTTCTCCTCAAGTAAGCAATTGAAGGATACAAATCATTCAATCAGACAACTGAGACTGAAATGCTCCTGGGCAGGACAAACTCAAAACTAGGGAGGTAAACTATTGAAACGAGAAGAGATATCTAAGAGAGAGTCAACAATAAAGCCTTTAAATGATGTACAAGGGTGGCAGCAAAGCACACTCCAAGTATATTGTATGTATTGGAAAAATAGGCCTGTCTACAGCTATCTGTAATTAAAAACCTAAAAATCAAATATTGAAATTGTTCAAACCTGCAGGATGAGCCAATGGGAGCCTTTTATATTGCAGAGAATTTTTCATGAGAGCTTGAGTTTTGCTGCTCAATGTATGATGTGCAATATTTTATACAGGTTTGATGATAATCGAGAGAGGGTTGAAAGTCTCCAGGCTGTTATTTATGAAAAAACCTACTTTGTGGCACTGCTTGCAGTTTATTTATGTATATTTAGATATGTATTTTTAGCACCTCATGCTGCTCTTGGAAAATCTTGTGCATTTTTAGATGAATGGAGTAGGGCAAATCGCCAATCCAAATGTTGAATTTAAACTTCTGTCAGTTTTAGCGTAAAATATTCATATTTGGACTACAGAAGCAAGTGCAAAAAAGTTCTGTAATACGAATTGCACTGCACACTTTTTAGGGGACACTCCCTGATTTTTATAGGTACCTTTCATATTCAAAGTTAACATGTTTTGCACATTTTCCTATAACAGAAATTCGAATCAGGGCAATAGCTGCCCTAATAATGCCATAGAATGTAGCCAAATGGCAATGTATATTTATCACACTGGAGTGCCTTTGAAAGAGTCTGCTCCATTGCTTCTATTTCTTCTCTTGGTATCCTTGGCAAGGAGTCATATAGCACTTGGAATATTTATCTCTATGCCAGGGATACACTGTCCCTAAAAATTGAGCCAAGGACTGGGACCTTCCCACCTCAAAAGACCAGATACCTTTGCAGAGTGACAGATTAATGCACCAGTCTCTTTGAGCGCACTTCTGCGCAGTTGGGCAAACACACAATAATACAGTGTGTATCCACATATGCAATCTGAGTACCTCTGGTTTAATGTGGCCTGTGGAGCCAGTCTGCACTAGGTTTAGGAGTCTACCCCAGACCCCTAGGTGTATATTCAGTAGGACATTTCTCCAATTTATCTCCACCTTAACGCATCAAAAGTGGAGATAGATTTAACACCCCATTCACAAGCCTGTGCAAACTGCAGACATCACCAGTATTCCCGTGATAACTGCCCCAAAATTTATCTCCACGGTGGACACCACCAACTAACCATAATGTGATGCAGAGTAGGCGTTCCCGTGCAAAAACACACGAAAAAGCCACAACACCACTTTAACAACGAACTGCCAGATCTGCGATGTGAACCAAAAACGGGCGATAAGCTGTGGTAGCAGCAGGTATTTAACACCTGCCTCCTGCAGGTGAAATGCCGGATGACTACCTGCAGTAGGCAACGGAGCCCCACACACAGCCACACCCAAAGAACAAACAACGTCATGGAGCTACTCATCATGCAGCTCGGAGCCCCAACAGGGCCACAACACCCACTGCCACCCCCCCCCAGGACCACCCCCCCCGGACCACCACAGAGGCAGCGCAGAGTAAGACAGCGGACCTACTGAAAATGCACCAGTCTCACAGACCTAACACCAGAGGAAGTCATTGACCACCACAGGCTCAAAAGATAACCATCATCCGCATCATGACCCAAATCGCCCACAGTTTGACGGTTCCAACACAGCGGAGAACCAACATCCCTCTGCAGACAAAGCTGCTGCCTGTGCTGCACCTGTGTGCCTCTGGGACCTTCCCACCAACAACTGCCAGAGTCTGAGGGGTCTCACAGCCAGCCCTATCAAAGTTCATCACACCTGTCCTCGATGCCATCCTCAGCTTCATACCCCAGTACCTTCACTTCCCCCACACTGTGCAGGAACAGCAGGAGACCAAGCAAGGCTTCTACGCCACTTGTGCCCCCTGCAGATACTGCACACCACTACCGCAACAGAAAGCACATGCATTCCATCAATGTGCAGGCAATGGTGGACCACCGTGGAATGTTCACCAATGTCGTCACAGACTACTCCAGCAGTGTGCACGATCCCTACATCTTCCGACAGTCCATCATCAACCAGCACTTCCACGATGGCACATATGGAACTGCGCAGGGCTGTGGACAAAAACTGCGTGGCGCAGAGCGTAGTTCTCTGCCAGAAAGGCCAACGTCACTGATAGGGCAGTGCCTCGCAGTCCGCCATGAGGCCAACACTGTGAGCAGCTGGACCGGTGACCTTGTGCCCGCCTCAGCACCCCAAGGCTGCACTGCTCACCTGTCGACACTGTTGTGTGTCAAAGAGGGCCCACCACATGCCAGGACAAGTTCCAAGCCCCAGTCCCACGACCTCTGCACCCTCCGCAGACTATTGCTGGCCCCCTTGACGCTGGCCCCCATCACTCCTTTCACATTGACATACTCCACCGGCGTCCTCTTCATCCCAGTAGGTCCCACATGTGGAACTGTGTCCTGAGTCCTGAATGGCAGTGACCCCAAGTCTGTGGCAGCGGCCATAGCACCAGACTCCCTTCGATCAGTGAGGCATAATTCCATGTCGTAGGCCTGTGGCATGTGGTGCCACTAACCCTGTTCAACGCAAGCCGATGACATGTGGTGCCACTAACCCTGTGTGCAGTGTGTGACCATCAGCCTCCGGCGGAACATCATTGGTGTCTGAGCCTGTGGCCTAGGGGTTGTCATGAGCAATGGGCAGGTACGGACTTGGTGTCTGGCATGAGTCTGTGGCATTCATATCCGCCATATTGCCGAACACAGCTGGCATGTTCCCTTTGCATCATGCCCTGGGGGTAGACCTCCCATTCTCTCCCAAGACACTCCACGGAAGGCACCTATGACACCTACTAGACCCTACTCTGCCCTCATGACCCTACCCCCATCTCCCGCAGGTCAGCGTCCCGCGGCGGAGGGCCTGTGTCGGCTGCTGTGCATCCGGGGCCACTAACGCTGTGCGACTCAAGTCATCCCCCTTGTTGTTCTGACATTGCATTTCTGTGTGCCTGATGACTGTTGGAGTTGTTGCCAGCACCAGCTACTCCCTGAGGGCTGGCTTACACTTACCCCACACACAGCCAGCACAGGCGTCACTGGATTAGTGGGCCTGCCATTGTTCCAGATCAGGGCATACAAATTCTCCCTACTTCCACGAATAGAGTAAATTCACAGATACACGCACATACACTCACCATACGCTTGGGCCCATTTCACTAACATACACTCAGATTACTCTACCAGTGCCAAACATGGGAGAGAAAACTCCTAAATACCCTGTATCTACAGTAAGGTCAATGAAACCAAATTGATTCTGTCCTGAGTCATGATATAAACAATAATAATCACATTTGTGTATTCAATAAACGACAAGAAATAACCACCAACACTGTAATTCATAAATGATTCTTTATCTAAAATTAGTTCAAAGAAAGTCAATCAAAGCAAATCATCATTCTCATAATTACCTATTCTAGCTAAATGTCATAAACGGGTCAGGACAGGTCTCTCAGTAGAAGTCTCCCGAGTCGCCGTCCTCACAGCATCGATCCTCACCAACGCAGGTTTGGGAAGAAGTGGCCTTAGACCCTCTCTAGTCTAACAATATTTATAATAAATCTTACAAAATAAAGCAACATAAAATGTTCTAAATTTCCGTTGAGCCGCTGAGCAGAGCGAGCAGGAAAGGATGTAGCATCGCTACATTTGGAAAATCTCCGCTCAGAAAAATCACAAAAATAAAAAGACGGAAGAAGGAAACTCGAGTTTGCAAATGTTACTTTTAAAAATGCTCTTCCTCAGAACCATAGCGAAACCACCACTGTAATCACAAAGTTCATTGTGGCTCTCTTTTCCTCCAAGGTTACTTGGATGTTTGCCTGGAGTCGCTGTCATCACGGAAACTTTCAAAACTCCAGCAGAAGCCATAGTCAGGTGACTTTCAACAAGGCCTCTCGTCATCTCATATTCACTCGAGCACAGGCTGTAAATGTCAGCCATCTTTTCTTAGGCCAAAACGAACCATCTTAATTGAAAGAAACACAAACAACGTTACTACATCATCGCAATGATTAAACAGTGTTAATTCCCACTAATACCCTTATGTGTATGTAATTAACTAGCCATCTGCAACATATTTAAGCATTAGTACACGTTATTATTTAAAAGCATCAACACAAAACAAATAGCACACTTATTAAATAACCGCACATTATTATTAAGCAACATATATGCATTCCCACGTGTAGTTTTTCTTGTTAATCGTGTTGGTTAGTCAGAATTTTCACACAAAACAAATAATTATTGATTATGGATTAGTATTTTAAATCAAGACATATAGACAAAACTAGAGCTTAAAAACCCAATAAATTTTCAACAGAAAACTCTGCTCCAGCAATCCCCCCTTTGGTGATATTATCACCAAATAAACAACCCCAAAAATTTTTTACAAAAAATTTTAGTCCCATTTTAGGAGAAATTGAAAATGTCTTTTTCTTTCTCACAACACTACACACCAGACTCCCTTTCATCATCCCTCTTCGTTTCCAGGTAAACACTCTCCCTCAATTCTTCTAATTCTATTTCTTGTGGATCTCTTTTTGACCTCTTTTGTTTCTTTTCAATATTTCTTTTGATTAATTTCTTTTTCCCTCCCCTGTTTTACAACACAAACACACCAATCTTAGTATCAATAAAGCAACAATCACACATGTCAAAGGAAACAATATCTTACCTATAATAGTACTACCTATCTTTGCAATAAAACTCTTAACAGCAACTATCTTATTAGCTATTTTAGTCCAGATACTTTCAGCTTCCAATGGTACCAATTCTTCATGCAAATCAGTAATATTTTTAATATAGACCTTCAGGTCCTTGCTTTCGTCAGGAATGTAAGTACAACAATGTTGAACTTTCAGCATTCCACAAACTCCACCCTCCTTGGCCAATAGAATATCAAGGGCAAGTCGATTTTGCATAGACATGGCACGTACGGCAATCATTTCCGTATTCACCAAAAGAAACCCTCCAGCGGTACTTGTCGATAAGCGATCCACCACTGTTGACAGTTTCTGAATTCCATATGCATTTAAAGAAATTCCCACTGCTGGAATTAAAGCTCCAAAAATATCACCTACAATTTCAGACCAAGTTTCTCTCTTAAAACGTGTTAGTAAATTAATATGTTCTACATCTTCTATTCTATCTATATGAAAGATCTTTGGAAAGACCAGGCCCACATAACACGTGCCATACCAATGGTCAGGCAACCTGTAATAAGCCTTATTCCCACAAACATAATACACTCCTGGGAAAACTGGATCTTCTCCTCCTTTGAAACCCCATCCTGTTGCAATTAAGTATGTATCATGACACTCACTAGTCCCAACAAAATATGTATCATATTGGGATTTCTTTCTTGTAATGCATAGCTTACCCTTCTGTGGTGCATCTAGAGCTAAAGTTGGACTAGCCCCATTCCTCAATTCTTTCCCCATCTCAATGTCCCAAATTGTCTCACTCACTTTATATTTCCCTGCCTTTTCATGCATGCTCATTCTCCTTTCCTCTACCATGTTTAGAAAAGCCTTCTCCTCTTCTTTCAAACTACAAGTTAAATTGTTCTTAAAAATGTAATCTAATGTTAATTCTTCTTTCTCAATAAAAATTTCACCAAAAATGTTAGCTTCTTTAGCTGGATTCAGCCTTTTGTTCATAGGCAATTGCCCAAAAATGTTATCTTTGTTAGACATCTCATAATCTATTTTCCCTAACAAATAAAAAACACTACTCAATACACTACATAAAATTCCATACGTAGCTGGTAAATGGTGATAAGTAACACCCTCTGAAACGGATGCAGGTAACTGCATACATACGTAGCAATCCCTTACTTCCATTGTCTTCACATATTCATACAATAATTTTGAAAAAACATTACTAGAAAAATCATTAATTGACCTATCTTTATGTATGTAAGTATTACTAATTCTAGTTGGAACCACTTTTTGTGAACTCTTCTCTACATTAGTCTCATTCTCAGTATGTATCTCAAATGTACCTATTGTAACTCTAAATGTAACTAATAAAGCTAAAACTCCCCATAATAGCATTAATAATCCAGTACAGCAGCAGCACATTCTACATCATTTTTTTAAGAAGGTACATCTACTTTGATTATTTTCTATGTTAGCCATTTTACTACTTTGACCGTGTCTTTTGACTTAGCCTCCACTACTCCACTACTGCAATTTCTATATTTCTGGATTACTTCAGACAGCTAAATTTCAGACTTTCTTCTTTTCACTTTTCTCCAAGTGATTGCTTCAGTTCACTCAATTTGGATATTCATCACTCTTCACTTCGACTTCTTCAACATCAAATTGTATTAGATCTCCAACAACATCCTCAGTATCCGAATTTTCTCCAATGTCAGTCAAAATAACTTTCAGGATTTCACCTGTTTCTTCCTCAACCACTTCTCGTACGGTCTCCTCTGGATTTCCTTGACTTTCTGCCTCTTCACCTTCAGACAGTGCCACGTACGTCCATTCCGGCGACCTATACTTCTGGTTAGGTTTTCTTATTCTTTTGATCTCTTCTGATTCTTTCAATTCTTTTCGCTTTTCACCTTTTGCTGGATTTTGACTCGACACCTCATTCACTTGTTCAGCTTTCGATGTATTTGCTCGTGTCAATCTGTATCTCAACCTCTTTACTCTGTTGTTAGGCCAAAGATCTCCTCTTACAACCTTTTTTGGTCTTGTTTCTTTATTATTTCTTTCTCCAATCCAAGTTCTCTTTCTCAGAACTCGACCTTCTGATTTCTCATTCTCACTCTCGTCCGATTCTGTTTCAAATACCTCTTGTTCTTCAGCAGTTTTCTTTCGCTCCACACTCTTTATCACCACTGTTTGAGACTTCCCTATTTCTTTCCCTCCCCGGGTCTCCGACACGCAATCTTCTTGCTGTCTACTTGTCCCTTCACCTAGCTTAACAGGAATGTTCCCTACACCTCCTCGGGGGTCTTCCGCAATCTGTCCCTCTCTAACTTCTTCTGACCCTGCTTCTTCAGGTGTAATCTCAAGTGGATTTTCAACTTCCTCATCTGATTCAGAAGTAGTTACCGTGGAACTGCTCTTTTCTCTTCTTTCTTCTCCACTGCTTGTTGGAACTTCAGGCTCTCTTACAGAATCTGATCTCCCTTCTGAGACTCTCAATGTTTCTCTTGAAGCTTCTCCTGGAAAGAAAGAATCACCTGACCCTCTTTCTCCTTCACTCCTTCCAGAATTCTGATTTCTTCTCACTTGTTCAATTTCTTCTTCATCACTGGAATCTGATTCTTCAAAATACTCCTTGCCAGTTCCTTCTTTTGGATTTGGAACTCTCAGAGTATGACTTGCATGTACCCAGTTTTTCACACCAGCACACTTTACTGCAGTCGTTGTAGTCAGAATAACTTGTCTTGGCCTTCCCCAACCTTGGGACCAAGCAATTTCTTCTTCTGTGCACTTTAATCCTCACCCAGTCCCCTGGACTCAGATCATGAGCTTGCTTCTTCTCAAGTGTAGTAGCGTCTTCTCCAACCTGGTGAAACACAGAATGAACTGCGTCAGCCAGGCCTTTACAGTAATCCAAAATCATGTCATCAGTTATTGTCATCAACTTATTGACAGGCACAAATGCATGACGCATTGCACGTCCCATCAAGATCTCATGTGGACTCAAACCAGTAGTTCTATCTGGAGTAGATCTAATAGTCATTAGCACTAGAGGCAAGACATCAGGCCATTTCATTCCAGTGGCTAAACACATCTTACCAATCCTATTCTTGATCGTGCCGTTCATCTGCTCCACAACACCAGAAGCCTCTGGTCTGTATGCACAATGTAGCTTCTGCTGTATGCTCAATGCTTCACAAATTAAACTCATGAGCTCATTATAGAAGTGTCCACCTCTATCAGACTCAATTGTTACTGGAAACCCGTACCTAGGAATCAACTCTCTTAACAGTAACTTTGCCACTGTTATTCCATCATTTCTCCTAGTTGGATAGGCCTCCACCCATCTTGAGAACAAACAGACTACCACTAGAACATACCTCAATCTGTTCACTTGTGGCATTTCAATGAAATCAATCTGCATTCTGGTAAAAGGACCACCTTCTCTGCCTATCGTTCCCAGACTCACCACTGTCTTTTTCCCAGTGTTAAATTGCTGACAAATCAAACATCTTTGACAAATGCTTTCTGCAATCATCCTGAACTTTGCATTATACCAAGTCTGTTTAAAAGACCTGATCATCGCATCCCTTCCCAAATGTCCCTGGCCATGATACATCCTTGCCATTGTCGACAGCATAGAGTTTGGCATAACTGGTCTACCATCTCTATAGATCCAAACATGATCTGTTTCTCTTGGGGCACAACCTGCTTTGATCCAGTCTTTCTTTTCTTCCTTTCCTGCCTCATCCTGCAACTGTTTCACCTCATCCCACGTTTCTAGGACATTAGTAAACATCACAGAACAAAAAGACATTTCCCTTTCTCGTTCCCTATTAATCGAGTGATTATTTTTAGCACAATATTGTGCTATATCGTTTGCAAAACGATTTCCAAGTGTTACAAAATCATCTCCTTGTCCATGAGCAGCACATTTTACAACTGCTAATTCTTTAGGCAGCTGTATCGCCTCAAGTAATTTTCCAATCACCTCAGCATTCTTTATTGGAGTCCCACTCAACGTCAAGAAACCTCTCTGTAGCCAAAGCTGGCCAAAATCATGCACAACTCCAAATCCGTACTGACTATCAGTCATCACAGTCACTCTCAGATTCTTCCCAATTTCACAAGCTTTCGTCAATGCCACCAATTCAGCAACTTGTGCAGATTTCACTCCTTTCAATGGTGATGCTTCCATAACTTCCGAAACCTTGCACACTGCATATGCTGCACTCAGCACACCATCATCATTTCTCAGACATGATCCATCCACAAACAGCACATGATCACTCTCAGGCAATGGAAGATCTCTTATGTTTGGTCTCGGTTTTGTACAGTAATCAAGCACATCCAAACAATTGTGATCATCTTCTTTCACACCCACATTTTCATTATCTGGCAACAATGTTGCTGGATTCACATTCACACATCTCTCAAGAGTCACATTTGATGCTCCCAAAATGACTTTCTCATATTTAGTCAGCCGACTATGTGACATGTACTGAGTTCTGCTTCTTGTCAAAAGAATTGCCACATTATGAGGTACGAATACCCTTACAGGATATCCCATTATTATACCCTCACTCTGTTCCAAACTTTTACATGTTGCAGCTACAGATTTTAGACAACCTGGTAAACCCACAGCTACAGGGTCAAGTGTCGATGAGAAGTACGCAATAGGCCTTCTCAGTTGTCCATGCTTCTGGATTAACACTGAAAGTGCACATCCATTTCTCTCACTGCAGTACAACTCAAACTCTTTTTCATAGTCTGGCATACCCAAAGCAGGGGCTTCACACATTCTGCTCTTCAACTCCTCAAATGCTGCCATTTGTTCTCCATCTAGTTCCAATGGGTCTTTCATCTAACTCTTTGTCAGCTTAATCAGTGGCTTTGCTATCAGGGAGAAATTACTAATCCACTGACGACAATAACCCACCATACCCAGAAACATCCTCACTTCTCTCTGGGTCCTTGGGGCTCTCATTCCCCTGATAATTTTGATCCTGTCATCAGTCACCTTTCTCAGACCCTTTTCAATATTGTGTCCAAGATAATGCACCTCTTTCTTGCAAAATTGCAATTTGACTGGAGATACCTTTAACCCTCCATCTGCCAGATGATTCAGTAAAGCTATGGTATCCATTTCACAAGCTTCACGTGTCTTTGATGCCACAAGTAGGTCATCAATATACTGCACTAGTACTGAGCTTTCAGGCATGATCAAACTCTCCAATGATTTTTTCAATAATTGATTGAATATCGAAGGACTCTCTGTATACCCCTGTGGGATACGACACCATGCTAAAATACGCTGGCCAAACCTAAATGCAAAAATCGGCTGGCTGTCATGATGCAATGGAATCGAAAAGAAAGCATGACACAAATCAATCACTGTGTACCACTCAGCATCATGTGGAATCTGATACAAAATCACTGACGGATTTGGCACAATGGGACAACATGCCACCACAATTTTGTTAACTTTTCTCAAATCTTGTACAATCCTGAACTTCCCATTAGGTTTCTTTAGCCCCATTATCGGTGAATTACACGGGCTACTCAATAGTTCTCTCAAAACTCCTTGCTGAATCATTTTCTCAATAATAGGAGTTATTCCTTCAATTATTTCTGGTGTCATTTTGTACTGAGGAATGTTAGGATAAGTAATTCCCTCTTTCACTGAAATTTTCACAGGATCTACATTATTCATCAATCCCACATCCTCTCCAGTAAAATCCCAAACTGTCTTTTTCACTGTGTCTCTCAGCTCTTGAGGCAAATCCTCTGGATTAAACACAGCATATGTACCAACCATCTCATTTTCTCTATTATCTAGAGTCATTCGGTACAAAACATCCTCATCTTGTGTTTCAAATGCTAATCCATCCGGAGTACAAAAAATTGTACAATTCATCTTGCATAGCAGGTTCCTGCCTAACAAGTTCACTGGACTAGTGTCACAGACCACAAATCTGTGCATGTCCGAAAATTTCCCTATTCTTACCCTTACTGGTTCAGTAAGACGTGTTTTGATTTGTGTATTGGCTACACCAACTACTTGGATTGCTTCATCCGAGAGAGGAAGATTTCTAATATCTGCTGACCTGACAGTTGATCTCGTCGCACCTTTGTCTACTAAAAAAGTAACACTTTCTTCATTTATTTTCCCATCTACAAATGGTCCTGCCTGGTCTATTTCTAGAGTTGCACCAAGTATGCACTCTTCCTCCTCTCCTCGGCACCGTCAATAATCACCTTCAGACTCACTCCCTTCATTCTTTAACAAATACTGTTGTACCTGGTTAGAACGCCTTGGTTTGTTTACCTGCTCATCATTGTAGAATCCTGAATCCTGATTGCACTTTTGTGACCCTCTATTCTGCGGCAAGGGCGGTTTTGGCTCTTGGCTCTGCTGTCTCACAACCTTCTGTTGTTGCTGTTGATTATTCCCCTCATTCTGCACCTGTTGATTTAAGGGTTTACTCTCGTTATTCGCTAACGGTGGATTTGTACACTCAGATCTCCAATGTCCCAGTTGGCCACAGTTGTGACAAGGGAACTTTTTCTTGGCTTCCTCCAGATTCCCCTTTCCTTTCCCTGCATATCTGGGCCTATTCCCTGAATTATTTGCCTGTTCCACCAACTGTGCTTCTAGTCTCTCCGCAACTTTCACTTGTGCCCACATTGCCTTTTCTTTCAGCTTTCTCTGTTTTGCTTCAATTTCATCACTGAAGTACTTCGCATGTCTCAGAATCTCATCTATTTTCTTACTCTGCCAGTCCACTGTATGCTCACGAATTCTCTCACTAATCTCAGGTCTCAGGCAATATACAAATCTGAATACAAAATGACTCAAATCCTTGTCACCCAGGTGTTCATCCCCACTGAATTGTTTAAAAGCCAGTATCAGCCTCTCATTAAAAGCATGAACTGATTCTTTTGCTTCCTGATGTGTTCGATCTATCTTAACCCAGTCTGTCTCTTTTGGAGGTACTTTACTTTTCAGGTATACAATCACCTGATCATACTTCCTCATTACCTCTGGATCTGGTGCTCCTGTTCTCTGATCTCTTGGATATTCCTCAGTAGGCCAACTTACAACTATTTTACACTCAGCCCATAAGTCTGCTGGAACAATTATATCAAACAGACTATTCAGGTCAATCCACAGCACTTTTGACAATTTCACAAACCTGTCTACCTGCCTATACCACTCGACGGGCTTTTCTCTCAGTCGAGGGAAATCATTCGTAAATGATAAAATATCCTGTCTGATCCATGGAACATGTACATATCCTCCTCCAGGTATTTCTCTCATAGGATAAGCATCCACTGTTTTCTCTTTTTCTCTCACAGGAAATGCTGAATAAGTCCTATCCACTGATTCTTCCCTTTTCCTGTACCACCTATCCTTCCATTTTTCTACATCACCCCATTTTCGCAATAATGCAATCATTTCCTTAATCTGTCCTGTTCTACCAGCACCATTCAGATTTTCAATATCTTTGTCCGTAAAATCCATCCTGTAAGACTTCTGCAATGCTTTCACCTTATCAATGTCAACTCCTTGTTCATTCGCTATTGCTCTTAACCTGTCATGTGTATTTTTAGCTCTCCAGGTAATGTTTTTGCACATAAATAATAATTCTCCATCATGATGGTTTTTGAGAATATCTGTAGGAATTGTCCCTGCAACAAGCTCCTCTAATTCTATGCGTAACCTGGCTACATCATTTGCCTGTGAATCTTTATCCCTCTTTTGAAGAACTCTCATCCATTCATTCAAATTTTCAGCTGTTATTTCAGTAGATTTTTTCACTGGAACCACTTTCTCTGGCATCCTTTGTGGTTCTAAAATTGGCATCCCTGAACAACTAGTATCACTAGTATCCAATCTCGAATTAGACTGTACCTCTAATCCTCTACTGCATGTGTCACGTCTGGATTGTCTCAAATCATCATTACTCCCTGTCCTTTTCCCTGACTCTCCTGAGAGACCAGCCAAACTTGTCAACTTATTCCCAACATATGGAACCACCAAACCATTTTCACCCGTCCTCTGCTTATCAAAAATAGGCATAACCGGACCTATGGTTACAGGCACCGTAACAGCTTCCAAATTCTTTGTCAGTTCTCTAATCTTTTCAGTCAGTTCAGATGTAGTTCTGGCTAATTCTCTCGTATTCTCGTCACCACATCTTTTCTCCCTCTCTCTTTCTCTGAAAGAGCTACCACTTCTTAAATCAGGTGTCACAACTTCTGTCTCAATGATACGCAATGTATCTCTTATCGGAGAAGCAACTGGTGTGCTCTCTTCTGGTTCTGGTCTATATGGAGGTGGTCTCTTGTAAATCATGTCATCCAAGACCTCATCCTCATAATCATTAACTCCATATCTTTTCACTTCTGCCTCAGGAACCCTTTCCGTACCTTTCCTTTCTTCCTTCTCGTCAACTGTTCTCATAGGATATAATCCTTCTGACATATTAGCATCTCGCCATCTCCTCATTCGATCTTGATGAGTTTCACGATCATATTTCCTCCCGAACATGTACCTATAGTTGCCTCCAGACCTCTGTTTTTCTTGCTCATGTACTTCATCTTCCCATTCTACCAGAGCCTCAAACTGTGTCGGCCTTGGTCTTGGGTCAAGACACAACATCTTCTCCCGTAAATTTCTCAACACAGCCATATTAAATGAACCATGTTCCGGGAAAGCCAAAACACCATCCTCTTTAGTGTACCTAACCCAATTGTCTAACCATATACAGGTATGATACCCATATTTCGCAGCCATGAAGGATGCAGGCGTTTTCGTTGGAGGTAACAATTCACCTTCTCTTGTTTTAACATCTTTATCCTTGTCAAACCATCTTTTTATTTTTCCGAACAAGGATTTCTTCTTTTTCTCTTCTTGGTAATACATTTCTGCGTTTACCAAAACTTTCTAATCCCTTCCGTAATACTACTGTACAGTACGATATTTCACCCAATAACAGCGCGACTCACACCAACGCACCAATCCTGGAGCGTCTACGTCACCCTGTACTCCTTCCAATCCCTGCGGCTCACACCAACGCACCAATCCCAGCGCGAGCACTGTTCTGATCCACTATCCAATCAGAGCGCGGTCTGTATGACGTCAGCAGTCGCTGCAGTTGCTCCTGCTCCTGTCTCTTGTCACTCGTCTACCCCTCCTTTACAAAACCTCTCAGTAGACTTCGTGTCAAATTCTACAAAATCTATTAGTTACAACATATAAACATCTCCATTGTCTGCTTCGCTAACCATAGAATAGTAAAGAAAATCTATTTCACAAGAATCCTGTCTTTCCCTGAAACAGCACTCACTTCTGCTTCACTACGGAATTAATACTCTCGTTGACACAGTAGCACATCCCTCTACTCTGCCCTTCTAACATGCATTTATTAACTGTTTCCTCTAGGACTGCTCCAAAGAGTCTTACAATCAACTAAATGCTCATACATTCACGCACTTTCATACAAGAAAATGTAGTACATACACACAGAATCCTGCTTTTCCCGAGAACAGCAATCAGTCTGCCCTACTACAGAATTATAACACACATTAACCAAACAGTGTTTACCTCTGTTCAGTTCTTCAAACAAGCTCAGAGAATACCTATTACTTCCCCAGCGATAAGCTTTAACGGCAAACCTTACGGATCCCTGGGACTTAAGACCAGAGTTTCACAGATAACCTTCGATACCATTCACACTCCTTTTATACCGGAAATATATCCCTAATAGTAACACACGACGATGTCACTGATTCCGAACCCAGACAATGTGACGCGCAACTTCAATTGTCACACGTTTTCTCCTGCATACGTACAGGACCAACAATCCCGTCTTTCCCGAGAGCAGTATATACTTCCCTCTGCCCTACTACGGAACTGCTACCAGCTCCCAAGTTCCAGAAGCACTACATAAAACTCAACACGACGATTCCAACATATAGTATTAGTACATATACCAACATCAATCAATAATCAATAAATCAAAAAGCCAATGTACAAGCAATCTAATCAGATCAAGACAATAATCAAAACCATTACTCTGCTACCAGGAAATTGTTCCAGATCAGGGCATACAAATTCTCCCTACTTCCACGAATAGAGTAAATTCACAGATACATGCACATACACTCACCATACGCTTGGGCCCATTTCACTAACATACACTCAGATTACTCTACCAGTGCCAAACATGGGAGAGAAAACTCCTAAATACCCTGTATCTACAGTAAGGTCAATGAAACCAAATTGATTCTGTCCTGAGTCATGATATAAACAATAATAATCACATTTGTGTATTCAATAAACGACAAGAAATAACCACCAACACTGTAATTCATAAATGATTCTTTATCTAAAATTAGTTCAAAGAAAGTCAATCAAAGCAAATCATCATTCTCATAATTACCTATTCTAGCTAAATGTCATAAACGGGTCAGGACAGGTCTCTCAGTAGAAGTCTCCCGAGTCGCCGTCCTCACAGCATCGATCCTCACCAACGCAGGTTTGGGAAGAAGTGGCCTTAGACCCTCTCTAGTCTAACAATATTTATAATAAATCTTACAAAATAAAGCAACATAAAATGTTCTAAATTTCCGTTGAGCCGCTGAGCAGAGCGAGCAGGAAAGGATGTAGCATCGCTACATTTGGAAAATCTCCGCTCAGAAAAATCACAAAAATAAAAAGACGGAAGAAGGAAACTCGAGTTTGCAAATGTTACTTTTAAAAATGCTCTTCCTCAGAACCATAGCGAAACCACCACTGTAATCACAAAGTTCATTGTGGCTCTCTTTTCCTCCAAGGTTACTTGGATGTTTGCCTGGAGTCGCTGTCATCACGGAAACTTTCAAAACTCCAGCAGAAGCCATAGTCAGGTGACTTTCAACAAGGCCTCTCGTCATCTCATATTCACTCGAGCACAGGCTGTAAATGTCAGCCATCTTTTCTTAGGCCAAAACGAACCATCTTAATTGAAAGAAACACAAACAACGTTACTACATCATCGCAATGATTAAACAGTGTTAATTCCCACTAATACCCTTATGTGTATGTAATTAACTAGCCATCTGCAACATATTTAAGCATTAGTACACGTTATTATTTAAAAGCATCAACACAAAACAAATAGCACACTTATTAAATAACCGCACATTATTATTAAGCAACATATATGCATTCCCACGTGTAGTTTTTCTTGTTAATCGTGTTGGTTAGTCAGAATTTTCACACAAAACAAATAATTATTGATTATGGATTAGTATTTTAAATCAAGACATATAGACAAAACTAGAGCTTAAAAACCCAATAAATTTTCAACAGAAAACTCTGCTCCAGCACCATCACATCCTGCCGAACCCAGTATTGACTCTTTTCTCCCTACACTGTCACAGGTGAACAAGGATATGCACTCTGCCCTTAGATGATGACACCCCTCTGAGACCCGAACATACCCGCCCAGAGGCAATATACTGCGGGCCACATACACACCAGGGGCCTCGTTGAACGCACATTTGGCATGTTGAAGTCACGTTTCAGGTGCCTGGACGGCACAGGTGGAAAGCTCCTGTACAGCCCAGACATCATGTGCAAGATGATCGTTGCATGTTGTGTGTTGCACAACATCTGTGTACGCACCAATGCCCCATGGATCCCAGTACCAGACGTGGCCCACATCCCACTGCAGCTGTGGCAGGAATGGCCCGTAGGAACACCATCATTGACAATTACTTCTCATGAGCACGTGATATTGTGGCCATCCCTGGCAATCATGGGACAGTACAAAATGTCTAAAAACATATTTGCTGGTTACAGGTTGTACTTGTACATTGTCATGTCACAGTTTCCTGCTGTGCCAGATGTGATTTGCCATGTTGTACACATTTGCAGCACCAGTTGTGTCCTGTGTTCTGTTGTGGAGGTGTTGCTGTTTGTACCGGGATGTTGTCAATGTCGAGGTGCACTTATACTTATGTGCGTATTCTGCACGGTCGGTGATTCGCTCCTGCGGCTCTGATTTGTCTGCCAATGGTCACTTTTATGCGGTGTGCATGTCAGTTCTGTGCTTCCACCGTTCTGAGGTGTTGCAGACTTGGGTAACTTGTGCTCTTTGTCGAGTTGTGACTCTTGGGCATGGTTTGTCCACAGATGTGTCGTTGACGTCAGGGGTTGTTTGTGCAGGTGGTTGTGTCCTTGAGTGTGGCCTGCTCCTTTCCGGTTGTGATCTGCACTCAGCCACCTCAGTGTAATGCCGTGTACATTGTCATGGTGATAGGACTGCAGCCATGCTACTCGTCATGTGCTGTCTTTTGCATTGTCAGTGTGGCTGACATATATGTATGTTTGCTGTGTTTCACATGTGTGCATGTGTTGGTTGTGTGCTTGTTGAGTGTTGTGTGGGTGCCCCTTTGGGCACATAGTGTACATGAGACTACTTGGTGTTTGTGTGTGTGCTGAAGTGTTCCCGTGGGATCAGGGACATGTTCCTGAGTCATTGTGGGTGTGTAGTGTGCTCTGCTTAATTGTGCATGTGTGCCATTAGGCCCATCTCCCCCCGTCCACCCACTCCATTGTCAGTGCGCACCCTGTTGATGTGGTGTCGGGTCATGTTGGACAGTGTACGGATCCCCAACTCCTGTCACCGTCTCCCAACTGGTGATTGGAGCCACCATCTTCTCCATGTCATTCAGCTCCTAGTTAGGGGTTGACAGAATTTGCGTAGTCGTGCTACGCAAATTCTCGCAAAATTGTAAAAAAATCTCCACGAGCACACGGAAATTTCGCAAACATGCGGAATTACTTGTCCCACTCGTTCGTGATGTGTTTTTGCATGCTCGCAGGAAAATATATTGCTAACTGGCCCATGCGGTCGCTAATGGGCACGGCCATCTGGTTTTTCACATGTCCCGCCCGCTCGCGATGCTAATTTCCTGTTTCGGGTCGCGTATTGCATGCTCCTGCGCGTTCGCGATGAGTATTTCCTGTTCGGGAACGCGTATTACGTGTTCGGGATGCTTTTTGCATGCTCGGGGGGGAAATAACACGCGAACTTGCCCATGTGATCGCAGTGGGCGCGGCCATCTTGTTTTTCAGTCTATTGCTATAGTTCTGGGCCCGCTTTTCTATCCTCCCTCTATCTTTGCAATCCTTTGTTTCTGTACATCTATTATCTATCTCTCTATTTTCCTGAATCTATATTTTGAGATTTTTAAAACTTTTTTGTGCCTTTTTCTACTACTTTTTCACTCTTTCTCTATAACTTGCTTTTTTCATTTCTTTCACTTACTTTTCTAATTCCTCCCTTATCTTTTCCACCCACCCCGAGTCCCAGAACCATGCCCAAGTGAGAGAGCAGGGGCAACAAGGGAAAGGGCAAGGATGCCCGTAGCCGCAGCCGCGGCGCCCAAAAGGGCTGCATGAACAGGCCTTATTTGTGCAGCGCCACCTCCCCTTAACCCTAGCAGCAGGCGTCAGGCCTGGGTCCGGGTACAGGCTCCGGGAGCATCGCCAGCAGTGGGGAAAGGTGCGCCGGGCAGTGTTTTGCTGCTCTGGTGTCCGGCGCACTGATACCCAGTTGACGCACCGGTGGTCCGATATCCTGGACCGGGAGCAGCACCTGCTGGACCTGCTAGGAGTGGAGGTCCCGGGGCTTGGTGAGTAGCTATTTATTATTACTACTTTGTGTTCTTCTGCTCTGTGTTATATATTGCGAAGATATTTTTTTTCCTGAACAGCAAGAATGCTGCTGCTTACATTGCAGGTAAATTACATTTAAAAATCTTCTATGACTGTTATGACACAGGTGCTCGGCGCTATTAATCTTACCTGTTGCAACTTTGCGCTCGCTTGGCCTGATTATGTAAGAGTTTACTTTAGAGAACTTAAATTAGGTAGAGAGACTCTAGTCCTTCCTTTGTCCTCCTGCCACTAAGAAAAGATAGAGGTGGATTGATAGGTTTAGTTACTTATTAGAAGGTAATTTTTTGGTGGTCTGCTTGACGCATCCTCTGTCATGTCACGTGTTGCTGAGTGCTGCTTACCGCAGTCCTTAGAACCTTTTGTAGTTTGTTTAGTGAGTGGTATTAGCCTAGGCTTATCACTAGCAGAACATCTGCAGCAACCAACCAACAATTTGGTGTATGCAAAAATGTATGCATGTGTCCTCCATCTATGCATTTTTGAGGACTAAAATAAATGGAAATGCAGACTTAGTGAACAATTGGCCCGTCTGGAATAGGTGGGCTCGGTCAGGTGGTACTTAGGCTTAGTTAGTATTCTGGAATCAGAATGGAACACTGGATTAGTGTTCATAAATAATAACTAGACGGTCAGTGAATCCTGCAATACTAGTCAACCAGATTAGATAGGTCAATTTTATTGCAATTGTTGTTTCCATAAATGTTTTTTGAGCATTTTTAAAAATATTTTATTTGTTTAACACCAATCATCCATGTTTGTCTCTTTCTTTCTTACATCTTTCATGATCAGCACCCAGGGACAAGAAGAAGACGGTGTCGGAGTCAGCGGGAGCTGGAAAAGATGCCTCCCAGGTCCAGGAACGCTCTTCTATCGAGGACTCTGCTGCTGGCCCCAGTAAGTCCTCCTGTTGTTAATATTAATAATTATACTTCCCTAACTTTTACTGCACCTTATTTTTTCTGAACTAATATTTCGATTTCCTAAATCTATTTTTTTCAAAATCTTTTTCGATTTACACAATCTGTTTCTAAATTCTTGTTATCCCTGCCTCTCACTGCCTCTGCTAAGCCTCTGTGTACTACTTCTATTAGTCTGTCTATAGCTAAGCTTGCCCAGTTGGCCACTCTTTATTTAAAAGGTTTTAAATAAAACTCAGTTTCACCAATCGCTCTAGCCACTGAGTCCAGTCCTTTGGGTTGTCCTCTTCTAGGGGCATATGTATCAAAAAACGTATTTGCGATTCTCAAATAGCGACTTTTTGAGAATCACTATTTGAGAATTGCAAAACGGGATGTATTTAAAAATTTGCACATATTTTGCGAATTCTTAATATTCCTTAATTGTGATTAGCAAATTGCGAAATCGCAATTAAGGAATACCTTCCCATTCATTCCTATGGGCCAGGAGGCCCATAGGAATGAATGGGAAGTCATTCTCAAATTGCGAATTGCAATTTGCTAATCGCAAATTGAGAATAATTTCAAAGGTGCAAGGGTGTCATGATGACACCCTGATGCACCCCTGAAATGAACATGTGTGCGCATATGGCGCACATACATGCCCTAAGGGCATGTATGTGCGCCACATGGCACTATGAAAAATGCCCAAAATTGCATTTTTCAAAGAAATCGCAAATTACCACCAACTTGAAGTTGGTGGTAATTTGCGATTTCTTAAGGAGAATTCACACAACTTGGGTGCGTGTTACATAGCATTTAAGGAATCGCAATTTGCGATTCCTTAAATGCTTACGCAAAATTAAGGAATCGCAAAATTAGCGATTCCTTAATAATGCGATGCGAAAATGTCACATACATCGCGTTTTGCGATTTTGTATTCGCAAACGCTGTTTTATTGTGATTCGCAGCATTTGCGAATACAAAATCGTTTGATACATATGCCCCCAGGTCTTCTTAATCTTGAGGCTTTTCGACAATTCCCACCAACAAAATGCCAACAAGATATTTTACTAGTTTTGATAGGATAGGCCATACTACTGCTGTTGTAGGGATTCTGCACATACAGAACTATGCACAAGAAATTAGGACGTTGGTGATAGGAGGTTGGACCTTTCTCACACCTCACCCACAATCCCCTGACCGACTAGCTATAGTGTCTCATTAGCTCCCCGAACCCCCCGAAGATACCCAATGATTAGACAACCCAGAATATAACAGTTGCTACACTCCCGACCTCTCAGAGTCATGGAAGCAATGCACACCCTTTTGCTCATTCGCTCGTGTAAGTCCACACCAAATATCACAGCGTCACTGTAAATTCAAAAGGTTTATTTTCAACTAACAAGCCCTAGCCAGCAGCACCAACAGTAAAATGTGTAAGATTAAAACAATAAACATTGTTACAACTACAAGTCCATAGAAGACAAAAGGGGAAATCAATCATGATGATAACTGAATAGTGGTGAAAGAACCACCCTCCCCTTGGTAGGAATATAGTTTATATAAAATTATAAATGAAGATCTCTGAGCAAATTCTGGGGGACCCCTCACCTTAGAGGAATCGTCCTAGAAGTACTAGTTAGATCATAAGCTCTGCAAAGCTCTGGTTTGTAGAAGGGAACCTTCCATCTGTTATGAGGAAAATGGTGTGTGTTAGTATTTTGCAAGCCAAAAAGTGTAGCATGTTATGGCTAAGCAATACAGACTGACCACCAGAACTCCATAACAAAGTGGCTTGTTTTTCGACCTTCTACGCAGCACTCAGACAGTAGCAGTATGAGCTCATGTGGGCTCAAAGGCGTCTTACACAACAAGCTGCGAGGTAACGTGCGTAGAAATAAAAGACACAAAGCTAAAATGGTTGCATGGCTCAGGCTAACTTAGCAAAGGCTGGAATGACCCTAGGGACCATGATATAACACTACTAGTGTCTACTGTACTCTAGTACCCGCTTTGTACTAGTGATGTATGTTGTATATGTGTGCATTAACTTTTTTTTCAATCTTGCTAGTGAAAAAGAAGAAACAGGGGGAGGTGTATATGGCATCTAAAAAAATGTGTAATGTTTTTTCTAGGCGTACTATCGACTACCAGTGCCGGGGCGAGCGGCGATGGTGATGCAGCCAATTCGGAGGGAGCAGGAGATGCAGAACAGGCAGTTGCAGGAGCTGCAGGGGGTGAGCCAGCAGCAGCAGCGGGTGGTAGTAAGTTATATTCCTTACTTATTGACATTACACTCACTGTAAGGGTGTACACTGTACGGTTGAGACTTAGTAAGAAGTTGTTGTGAACAACGGTTGAAGAAGACACCCTTTACTTATCATTAGCAATAGCATTAGCGGCGGGAGTTGAGTAACCAATGGCCTCTTCTATCTGACTTCAACTCAACTGTGAAAGTTTTATGGAGAAGACTAAAAGTAAGGGTGGGCGAAGTGGGCATAGTGGGGCTACGTGAAGCAGCGCGTAGTGTGCCCAAATCTACGCACACTCGCGCGCTCTGCGTAGCCCCACTACGCACCGCCCGCCTTCTGCCCACCCTCCTTTTAAATAATACCCTGCATGTTAAATAATTAAAAGTAAAGAGACTTACCTGAAGCGCGGCGTTTCCGGGGCTCCCTCTTCCTCGTTTCCAACTTCTTGTGACAAATGCGCATGCGTGGACATGGTTTACTTGCTGCTGCAGGGCCGCACCCAGTGTTGGATTTAATAAACTGCTGATTTTGTAACACACAAACAGAGATGCAGTACCCTCACTGAGTGACTTGTCCTACTAGTACTGTCAGTGTCTCCTCCTAATCCATTATTATACCTCCCTCAAACTTCTTATCTTATCTGTCAATGATGTTTAAGTTAGGCACAGCGATGACTGCATGGCGACGATGGTTTGGTTTTCCAAGAGAGTGGAGATGCCATGGTTGTGGTGGTTGTAGTAGACACTGGCAGTAGTTTTTGCAAAAAAAGAAAATGAGACTTACAGTCGCCTGAGTCTCTGGGAGGAGTAGTAGAACGATGTAAATAAAACTTAATGGTGGCGGGGATAGCCTAGTACAACAAGTTACAAACTGTAGTTGTGTCGAGTCACTCAACTAAGCCTACACTCGACACAAGCGTATCCTTTAGTGCTGTGTGTAGTAGGATGACAAATCCAATTGATGTTGGCAATTAATGATGATGGATTAGGTTCCTTTGGTAAAACAGTTACCTTGCAAATATACTGATCATGGGTAGGCAAGCAGAAGAAGATCCTCGCCCTGCCTTGAAATTGAATTAGTGTTGCTTTCGCCACATCCGCTCCAGCAAGCGTGTGATCAATTATTGGTGTACATTTAATTTAGTCACACCTCAATAAATCACACAGCAAGGGGGGAGAGGGTCAGGGTTTGATGAATGGTTGGGAAGGGGGGTTTGGGGAAAGGTTTGACAAAGAAAAACAGTACGCATGGACAAACAATAAAACACAATCTTTGTAGACGACCATATCCATAAATCTGTTGAGGGAGAAAAAGTAAATGCATGCATGACGATGATAACTTGATGATTAATGATAAGTAGTACTTACTAACTACTACTAGACAATTAGACAGTACAGGGCAGCAGTATATTAATATTATATGAAATTTGCCTTGCCTGTCTTCCCTCAGAGAGATCCGGATTACATACAGTTTGTGTTCTGTTGTACGGGTCTCACTTTTAATGATAGCAAAGAAAACTTAAAAATAACTGTAGGGGTGAATTATAAGCAGAGAGCAAACATCATAATAACAACAACACACAGTAGTAATGATTGAATACAAAAAAATGAATCAAATTATTTAAAAGATGATGAAAGTTGATACTGTTTCTGTATGTTATCCTGGTCAAAATGGGGAGTTGCACATCGGCATTCCTCTTGGTCCTCCCTTCCATGGACGCTCCGTCCATTAATCTTGGGTGACGCCACTGCCTGCCTGGCAGATGTAGATTCATTGGTAAGGTAAGTGTGAGTTGTTATTCCCAGTATAGCACAGGGTAAGGGCCGACCTGTAATTGTAGATGGAAAAACAAAAAGGAATATTGAAAAATCAAGTAGAAAAGAAATGCATAAATTACGATGGAGTGAAACAAGAACACTTTCAGAGGCGGCATGGAAACATCATGTCTACTCTAGTCTGTTTCCAGCATTAACCTACAACAACAGGACAGAGCAGGCCCACGGCACCCTTGACCCATCCTCCATTTAGCGTACATTTTTTGACAGTCAGACAAAGCACATATACAGCACCTAGCATTTTACAAATTAAGTGACTAAATCAATGCACCGCTGTCAGTCATACCACTACACTCGACTGCACCACTACACAGACATGTAGGTCTGCTGTGGTTGTTATTGACTTGTTTACCTTTTATGCCACTCATGAAATGCCCTGACTTATTTCATCAATCATCTCTGATCCTACTGAGTGACTGTGAAGATATTATGTCACTATGGTCATCATGATGTTGTCCAACTCAGTGTGCAGTGTACAAATTGAGTCCCCTTTCCGTATTCAAAATGCAATGGATCGGCCTGCAGTAGAAGTACAAATTTGTTATTAAAAAACAAGAAGGAAAAAATTGCCTTGAGTTACTTCTAGTGGGTAGATTAGATAATAGTACACAATGAATTAACTTCATGCACAACAAACAACAGCACAAATCACTCAGTCAGCGTCCAATGCATTTCATTACCTGTTCCTTCTCATCTTCAGTTAATGGGCAGTCTTTCTCGGCTCGGAAAGGAGGATAGCTATAGTAGTCATCATCATGTTCCACTTCTTTTGGAGGGACTCAACGAGGCAAGATTTTCTTTTTTCTTCTATTATGCTACATCTAATCATCATCTGGCTTGAGGGCAATGGATTTAGGGCGATTCAGGAGGATGGAGGAGCAGGACTCGGAGGAGTGGACTGAAATGCAGACAGCTGAAACTCATATATGGCAATAAAAAGACTAGTAGACGGTGGTGATGGATTTGTTGTGAGTCGAAGTTTCAAACCAGAAAGACAGACATACAAATAAAAGTAAATAAGGGAGGAAGACAGTAAGAAGTGCAAGCCTAATTGTCAGGGAAGTATTGCTCGTCCTCAAACTCTGGGGGCTCAACCGGAAGTAGGTAATCATCATCTAACACACTACTTCCGTCACCTGAGCCGCTGTGCTCATCTTCCTGCGTTGATTCATGTATTGTGTAATTTGGTGGTATAAAGTGCTGATTCATTTTGATCATGGTTAACCTCTCCACGTTTTTGGGCAAGAGACTGGTCCTTCTCACTGTTAGCATGGAACCAGCAGCACTGAAAACACGTTTAGAAGAGACACTTGCGACAGGGCAAGCCAGAGAGTTTATCGCCAGCCTGCTGAGCATTGGCCATTGGCCCCTTTTCCCATACCAATACCGCAATAGGTTTTGATCAATGTAGACCTCTGTTGGGTCATCCAGATAGGCCTGGACCATCCGCTCAATGTTCAGGGGTGCTACACTTTGTATGGCCTCTTTTGTCTTTGCATCAGCACTGGACCTAGCAAGTCCTTGCTGTAAATGCCAATCCTTTGCCATTTTTACTGGGGCTGATGATCCGATTCTTGCTGTTGTTGATAGTGTTGGTGACAGCTGTGAGCCAAGCACACTGCCCTCAGGTTCTAAAGTCGAACTTGATGCCGGATGTCCTGCTGCAGTACTTGTTGTGGGTTTGAGTAGCAGGCCTTTAATTGCCAGCCGTTCATTTTCCAATTTACTGACTGCCTCAGCTATCGAATTTTGTACGGGGCAACATCCACTTCTGAAAAATGAAGTAATGTCTTACTGTTCAGTCCCGATTTGTACTGTGGATCCAGAATTGTGGCACAAATGTAATGTTCCTGTGACAAAATCTTAGTTTGCACCCTTGTATTTTCAGTTAAGTGATGGGATAAGCTCTCCGCCAACTCATCTGCTTCTTTTTTTTCCTCCCCACCTATGTACACTTCAGACACCTCCTTCAGCTGTTGCTCTAGCATGTGCAACAATGGGATAGCTTGGCCCATAGTACAGTCCTCCTTGCTGACTTCACGTGTGAAGACCTCGAAAGGAAGAAGCATCTGTGTCAGGCATTTAACTAGTCACCATTGGTCCATCTGAAGGGTCATGCCATTTCACAGTAGCATCCCCTCTTCACATGACTTATTCATTGATTTGTCTGTACTGCTCAAACAGACGGTCAAGCATGTAATAAGTTGAGTTCCAACGTGTTGCCACCTCCTGGATGAGTGCTTTGACTGGCATTCTATAGTCACGTTGAATGATCCTCAGCTGCTTCCGGGCTTTAAAAGAATGGCTGAAATGAGTGCATATTCTACGGCAGGTGGTCAGTAAGTTGCTGACTATGGCTTCTTTTTTCAGAAAGTCTTGAACTATCATGCTAATGCAGTGCGCCAGACATGGGACCCTGAAATAGCAACCAACCTCCATGGCCTTAAGTACATTACTGCCATTATCCATGGCAACAAAACCAATGTTAAGCCCTCTTGGGCACAGCCATTCAAAGACCTTGCTGTTAAACCCTTCCACAATGTTTGCAGCAGTATGAGATTTCTCCATGGCGAACATGGCTACAGTTGCATGTTTCCAAGTAGCATTAAAAATCTCAGCTGTGTCAACAACACCTACTTCAGATAACTTTTCTCTAACCCCCACGAAAGAGACCCAGTGTGCAGTGATGCACATGTAATCAGTGGCTTGGCAACTGGTCCACATGTCTGTTGTCAGGTGGATATTGTGAACAGCGCTCTACTGCAAAGCTTGTCCAACCAATTCCAGCACATCGTAATGTAGTGCTGGAACATCAAATCTGGCAAAATTGGACCGGCTGGGAACCTTCCAGTTAGGGCAGATGGCTGACACAAATTCAATGAAACCCACCCCTTCCACAAATGAAAAAGGGAGAAGGTCCAGGGCTAACATTTTAGCCAGCTTCGCATTGTACAACCGTGCCATTGGGTGGTTGCGTTGGTACTGCCCCTCCAACCTAAGCATGCTGTCAATGGTAGGCTGAATTAATTTCCTTTGTGGTGCAGCTGTCTTCTTGATCCCAGTTAGGCTCAACGACGACGCGCTTTTTCTCATTGCAGTACTCTGTTGCCTTGGTGTCTCAGTCTGACTCTGAGTATCACTCTTCTTATAACGGTGCCACTGAGATGTTGCTGAGGATGTGGGCGATACCACTACACTGCTGGGGACATGGCTAGAAATGTCACCCCCTTGTTGACCTTCCACTGCAATCATATCTTCTTCTACTTCTTCATCCCCACCTACAGCAATGGGTGCAGTTTTACTTTTTTGTAAGCGAAGTAGGTGAGCCTCCCACTGGATAATATGGTGTTTTTTTAGATGACTTGTTTGGCCTCCGGTACCGTAGTTTGTACCAAGCTTACCCCACTTAACAGCTTGTCGACAAATTGAGCATATAGCAATGTTCTCCTCCTTACCGCTAACCGAAAAGAAGTTCCAAACTGGGGAGGAGAACTTTCTGGCGCTGCTGGAGGTGCCACTTTCAATACCAGATGAACTGGAGGGTATGCCTGGAATTTGACTCTGTGCAGTCACAGTACCACTACCTACTGAGGTGATGGTTGAGCTGGATGTACGTCCCTGACGGCTTTTGAAAATGTAAATATGGAAGCTGGAGGTTGTGTTGGTGCTACCTGTGTTGGTGGTATCCGTGCTGCATCCCTCGCAACAATTTTGGATAGGGTACTAATGTTGGTCCCCATCTCCTCTGGGCCGGGAGTGATGTTCATGATGACTGGCTCGTCATCATCATCATCCCCCTCTTGTATATCTACCTCCATAACCCTAAGGCTTTCTGGAACCTTCCTTTTTACTAGCCTTGTCTTGTGGTGTGCATCACTGTCAGACTGAGCTGGTGGCTTCCAAGTGGCATCTCGATCATCAGAAGCAGGGCTTGAAGAAGAAGTTGATGGACCCTCCTTTCCTTGCTGGTGGTCTGGAAGACAATGGAACTTCTGAAACAGTGGCTTCCTCATTTTTGTCTACAGGAAGCTCGATTTCCTGAAATGCCCCAACTTCAGCAGGAACAACTAGTATTGTGGGTTGTTGTTGCGGCTGTTGTTGCGGCTGTTCTTGCGACTGTTGTCACGGCAGTTGTTGCGGCTGCTGTTGCGGCTGTTGTTGTGACTGTTGTTGTGGCTGTTCTTGCGGCTGCTGCGGCTGTTCTTGCAGCTGCAGCTGTTGCTGCCCACTTATCTGCTGAGTTTCTGCCTTCGTTGTTTGTGTACTACTTTGCGATAATGACATTTCAACATCACTGCTCGTTAGTAGACTGGCTACCTCTGTGACACTCATGGACTTGGGCCTAGGTTGGTGGGGCTGGCCCACTGATGCGGAGGTGCTGCTCCCAGCTTAGTCCCCGGACAATGCTGCTGCAGGCATAAATTTGGGTTTCCCAAAAAACAACTGGGGCGGCACACCAGTCTTGGTAAGTGCCACTTCCATTTTCTGTTCCTTCTTCTCACTGACAACTTTCTTGGTACTAGAGGACCTGTTACCTTTCTTTGGGGCCATCTTCAGATGTCAGCAGGACGCAGGTGCATAAGTTGCAGAGATGTCTGTGGTCACACGAGGGCTTGACATGGTGCGCAGCAGGACTTCTGTCTGGAAGTACAATGAGTGATGATGACACCTCCTCCTCTGTCTTTTTGTGCACCTAAAAGAAAAGAGGCCAGGAGAAGAACATAAGTGAAATGTTGCATTTGTTGTTGTGGTTCAATTACTGCTAGTACAAACAAGCAAATAAAATATACAACTTAGTGTAGCCATTTGTGAGACTTTGTCAACAGGGGCTTTCATGGTATACTGTGTACACTCTCAGGAAGGATAGGAAAGAAGAAGAGCAACAGCAAAATTACAAATGTAATGGAAGTGTACCCTGTTTGGCATTAAATTATTTGCTCATCACATCATTCAGGGAGCTGCTGCTGGCAAAGGAGATGTATGGAAGCAGTAAGCCATGAGGAAAACCATGCAGGCCTATATGGCAAAAGCAGCACACTTATAACTCCCACCAGAAATGGCCACCAGCCACATGGACACTCACAAATCACAAGCAACAAGCTGGAAGCCTGGAAAACAATGTACTGACAAAAGGCCGATAATAGCCAGGCAAAGGATGCATGCTAAACCACACTGCTTTGCCTTTAAATGCAATAAAATGCAAAAAAGAAAATCCACAGGGCTAAACAAGGTCTGCAAGGTACACAACACACCACACCACACACAACAAAGGCATTTATTTAACACACACCCAAAAACTGAAATACCCCCAAAAACGCGCATTTTGCAATTCAATCCTATGCCATCCATGCCCTAAATGATGTTTAAATTCAACAGAACACACAGAGACAGTTGTTCCATGCACCCGGGACTACCTCTGAGCCTACTGGATGAAAGGCCTGTTGGCAGACTAGGCCACAAGCTTGCAGGCCTATGGCAAAAGCACACTACCGGGCTTCAAAATGACCACCAGCCACATGGCCAGGCCCACACAACTACAAGAAACTAAAGACAGACAATGCAGGCCTATTGCAAAAAGCACACTGCCTGGCTTCAAAATGGCCACATGGCCAGGCACACAACTACAAGAAACTGAAGACAGACAATGCAGGCCTATTGCAAAAAAGCACACTGCCTGGCTTAAAAATGGCCGCCAGCCACATGGCCAGGCCCACAACTATAAAAAACTGAAGATAGAGAATGCAGGCCTATTGCAAAAAGCACACTGCCTGGCTTCCAAATGGCTGCCAGCCTCATGGCCAGGCCCACAACAACAAGAAGCATAGGCCACAAAGGAAACACATGCATGCTTATATGGCAAAAGCAGCACACTTATAACTCCCACCAGAAATGGCCACCTGCCACATGGACACTCACAAATCACAAGCAACAAGCAGGAGTCCTGGAAAACAATGTACTGACAAAAGGCCTAAGGATGCATGCAATACCACACTGATTTGCCTTTAAATGCAATAAAATGCAAAAACGAAAATCCACAGGGCTAAACAAGGAATGCAAGGTACACAACGTACCACACCACACACAACAAAGGCATTTATTTAACACACACCCAAAAACTGAAATACACCCAAAAATACACATTTTGCAATTTAATCCAAAGCCATCCATGCCCTAAATGATGTTTGAAATAAATTCAACACACACCAAAGGAACAGTTGTTTCATCAAGCACCCACCCACGACTAGCTCTGGGCCTACTGGCAACCCACAATTTTAAAAAAAATAATAATAATGATAAGTACCAAAATTGTAGTTGCAGCAACTGCAATGCCCCAATCAAACAAACAACAACACCAACTTACTTGTAAAATCTCAAATCCAAAAGTACTCAAATCCAATGATTATTATGCAGCAGACACAAAAAGTGATCCTTCCAGGTCAAAATCCAAACGGAAAATGAACAGGAGATAAACAAAGCACTGGGAGGAGCCTGCTGGACAGGAACAGGAAGTTGGAGACTCTGTGGCACTTTCTCCCTCTCCCAAAAAAAAGTTATAAAAAAAGGACTCCTTGCACAAAAAAGAACAGCCAAATGTCAATCTGAGGAGTTTTTTTCATTCAAATCATCATTTTATAGAAGGTTTTATGCTGCTCAAGATATTCTTCTTCTCCAGATTGAAAATTTTGTGTGTTCGGGATCGTAAGCTTCACCAAACTTCTGCTCGATGTCCGATGGCGCGTTCAAATGACGTGTTCGCGATCGCATGCTCTCTCTTGCGGTGTTGATGGTGCGGCGAATGACGTGTTCGCGATCGCAAACTCTCACGAGATCACGCAGCTGACTACCAACACCTTGTGGCGAACGCGCACGGGTAGAAAAACTTGTCGGCAAATGCAGGGATCCTGGTAAGTCTCTACCGCGTGCAAGAACACATTTTCAAAGCGCAAACAAGAAAATGATTCCGCTACACTGCGGATCGCGGAATCTTTGACATTTCCGTGCTCTCCGCGGAATGCAAAATTGCCTAAATTCCACAAGTTCCACGAACGGAGCGGAATTTACCACCCAGGCCTACTCCTGGTGTTTTGCTGGCCCCCCTCCTCAGTTGTTCGTTGCTGCTTTCGTGTTGGCAGCGAGTTTCTGCTTGGTTTTGCCATTCACATCAGTCCAGGGCCTCTTGTGCTCTTCCATTGTCCTCCTCTGCTATGCGACGGCATTCACATGGTCCGAGATGGTGTGCCATCTTTTCCTCTTTGTTGCCAATGACACGTTGGAGGTGGCGTACAGTTGGTGGTGGTGTTCTGGCTCATCCGTGGCGATAATCGGATTTTCCTGGCGACTGGACCCCGCCTTCCTCTTCTTCTTCTCATTGGCCTTCCACGGACCCTGTATTCCTGGGTGTTCCTCCGTGGGGATTGTGGGGTTCATGTTGTCCTCTGCAGTCGGTCAGGGTGCATCTGTGGTACTCTGCAGTTGATGTCGTTTTTTAGTGGCATTTTCCGTAAGCTGTTCTTGTCCTTTTTTCTGCATTACGCTTGGGTATTGCCGTCCTCTCGCTGGTTGTCACTGTTTCTTATCGCGTTTGGGCACATCGCGTCTTTTTCCGCGTTGGGGTTTGTGTTTTTATATCCGTCGTGGTGGTTGTATCGCAGACATTGGCCGCGTTTTCGGCGGACTATCGTATGCTACCACCGTGTTATGAATTCCACGTTGACACGGGGTAGTTTTCCTGCGATGGGCTGCGATGTGTAAAGTTGCGTTAGCATTTTTTGGTAGTGTGTGCACGTACCACCATTAATTATAATATATTTCAGGTAACATAATATATGTCTTGATGTGGTCGCATTAATGATGTAGTTGTAATTAGGCCTGGGCCAAAATTCCGTTCCGTTTGCGGAAATTGCGATAATTTAACATTTTCGCGTTCCGCGGAAAGCGCGAAAATGTCAAAGTTTCCGCAATCCGCATCTTAGCGGTAATTTGTTTCTTGCTCACGCTGTAAAAAAATACATTCTCGCATGCGCGCGATCGCCTTACCTGAATCCCCGCGTTCGCCGACAAGTTTTCCCGACCCAGTCGCGTTCTCCACAAGATATTGGATTGTTGGTAGCCATTTTGCGCTGTCTCGCAACAGTTCGCGCCTGCATTAACATCACTTGTTGCACGATCAAGTCATTTGTCACGCGATCACGTCATTCTTCTCGCGATCATGCACTGCGCGAGTATGAGAAGAATGAGATCTCGAACACGTCATTCTCCACCGCGAGCGAGAGAGTGAGGACGCGGGCACGTCTAATCGAACGCGAAAAGGAGAAAGAGACCCTGAACACGTCATATCCAACGCGACAGGGAGCGAGAGAACGCGATCAAGTCATTTTCGACACGCCATCGACATCCGGTGGAAGTAATATGAAGCTCGAGAACTCGAACATGTAAAATTTTCAATTTGGAGAAGAATATCAGCTCTAGCAGCATGAAACCTTCTGCAAATGATGATTTTGGATTAAAACAACTCCTCAGATTGACATTTGGCCGTCCTTTTTTGTGCAAGGAGTCCTTTTTTAAAAAGGTGGAGAGAGGGAGGAAGTGACACAGAATCTCCAACTTCCTGTTCCTGTCCAGCAGGCTCCTCCCAGTGCTTTGTCCATCTCCTGCTCATTCTGCCTTTGGATTTTGAGCTGGAAAGATCACTCTTTTTGTCTGCTGCATCATTGCAATTGGATTTGAGGATATTTTGATTTGGATATTTTGCAAGTAAGTGGTTGTTGTGTCTGTTTGATTGGGGGCATTGCAGTTGTTGTAACTACAATTTATTTTTGGTAACTATCATCATTCCTTTTTTTTTAAATGTTGTGGGTAGTAGTAGTCAGTAGTAGGCCCGAGCTAGTCATGGGCATGGCATCATGGGTGTGTGCATGATGAAGCAACTGTTCCTCTGGTGTTTTTTTAATGTATTTTATTTTCAAGCATCATTTAGGGCATGGATGGCATTGGATTGAGTTGGGGAAGTGTATTTTTTTGGGGTGGGCTTTCTGATGTTGTTGGGCCTGGCCATGTGGCTGGTGGCCATTTTGAAGCCTAGGCCTGCAAGCTTGCCTGGCCTTGTCTGCTAACAGGCCTGCTTTCACCCACTAGGATCAGAGCAGGTAGCCACAGCTTTATTAATCCAGTGTTATCTGTGTGGTTTGTTGAATTTAGACATCATTTAGGGCATGGATGGCATTAGATTGAGTTGGGGAAGTGTGTTTTTTTGGGGTGGGCTTTATGATGTTGTTGGGCCTGGCCATGTGGCTGGTGGCCATTTTGAAGCCTAGGCCTGCAAGCTTGCCAGGCCTTGTCTGCCAACAGGCCTGCGTTCAACCACTAGGATCAGAGCAGGTAGCCACAGCTTTATTAATCAAGTGTGTTCTGTGTGGTCTGTTGAATTTAGACATCATTTAGGGCATGGATGGCATTAGATTGAGTTGGGGAAGTGTGTTTTTGTGGGGTGGGCTTTCTGATGTTGTTGGTCCTGGCCACGTGGCTGGTGGCCATTTTGAAGCCTAGGCCTGCCAACTTGCCTGGCCTTGTCTGCCAACAGGCCTGCTTTCAACCACTAGGATCAGAGCAGGTAGCCACAGCTTTATTAATCAAGTGTTTTCTGTGTGGTCTGTTGAATTTAGACATCATTTAGGGCATGGATGGCATTAGATTGAGTTGGGGAAGTGTGTTTTTTTGGGGTGGGCTTTCTGATGTTGTTGGGCCTGGTCATGTGGCTGGTGGCCATTTTGAAGCCTAGGCCTGCAAGCTTGCCTGGCCTTGTCTGCAAACAGGCCTGCTTTCATCTACTAGGATCAGAGCAGGTAGCCACAGCTTTATTTTGTTGCATTAAAAAGGCAGAGCAGTGTGCTTTAGCAAGCATCCTTTACCTGGCTTTTATAGGCCTTTTGTCAGCTCCTGGTGTTTCCCAGGCCCCCTGCTTGTTTGTGATTTGCGAGTGTCCATGTGGCTGGTGGCCTTTTTTTGTGTTTGGACTGGGAGTTATTAGTGTTCTGCTTTTGCCATAGGCCTGCATGGTTTTCCTATTGGCTATTTGGCTTACTGCTTCCATCCATCAACCCCCTTTGCTAGCAGCAGCTCCATGGATGCTGAGATGCTCAAATAATTTAATGGCAAATAGGGTCCACCCCACTTCCATTAAATTTTTATTTTGGTGGTTATTATTAACTTTCCTATCCTTCCTGAAAGCATAGTGTGTGACTGTACACAGTAGTATAACATAGCCCTTGTTCAAAAAAAGTCATAAATGACTAGACTATATCATTAGTTTGCACTAGTACAGTACTAAGTAACTGAACCACAACAACAAATGCAACATTTCACTGATGTTCTTCTCCTGGCTTATTTGCTTTTAGGTGCACAAAAGACAGAGGAGGAGGTGTCATCAGCATCACCCGGCTACCCGTTGTACTGCCAGCCAGACAGAAGTCCTGCTGCGCATCACGTCCACGTGTGACCAGAACTTGTTGTGCATCTGCATCCTGCTTGACATCTGACGAAGATGGCCCCAAAGAAAAGTACCAGGTCCAGTACCAAGAAAGTTGCCGGTGAGAAGAAGGAACAGAAAAAGGAAGTGCCATTAACCACGACTGGTGGTGTGCCGGCCAATGTTTTTTTTGGCACCAAAAAAGTTACGCCTGCAGCAGCGTTGTCCGGGTACCAAGCTGGGAGCAGCACAGCGGTCCAACCCCACCAACCTCGGCCCAAGGGCTTTAGTGACGCAGAGGTAGCCAGTCTACTAGCGAGCAGCGATGTTGAAGAAATGTCATTATTGCAAAGTAGTACACAATCAACGCAGGTGCAAACTCAGCAGATAAGTGTGCAGCAGCAGCCGCAACAAGAACAGCAGCAGCCGCAACAAGAACAGCAGCAGCCGCAACAGCCCACCATAGTAGTTGTTCCTCCTGACATAGGGGCATTTCAGGAAATCAAGCTTCCTGCAGACAAAGTGGAGCAAAGTCAAACCACTGTTTCAGAAGATCTATTGTCTTCCAGACCACCAGCAAGGAAAAGGAGGCTTAGTCCATCATCTTGTTCTTCAAGCCCCGCTTCTGATGATCGTGATGCCACTTGGCAACCACCAGCTCAGTCTGAGAGTGATATACGCCACAAGACAATTCTTCTGAAAAGGAAGGTCCCACAAAAACTTAGCGTTATGGAGGTAGATGTAGAAGAGGGGGGTGATGTTGATAAAGACGAGCCAGTCATCACGCACATTACTCCCACCCCAAAGGGATTGGAGACCAACATTCTCACCCTATCCAGAAAGGCTGCTACTGAGTGGGATGTAGGACGGATATCACCAACACAGGTTACACCACCACTACCTCCAGCTACCATATTTTCCAAGGCCCGGCAGGGACCTACATCCAGCTCAACCATCTCAGTAGGTAGTGGTAGTAAAAGTCACAGTCTAGGTGCACAGGTTCACATTTCAAGCACACTCTCCAGTTCATCTGGCATTGAAAGTGGTACATCCAGCAGTGCCAGAAAGTTCTCCTCCTCAGTTTGGGACTTCTTTTCTGTTAGCACCAAAGAGGAGAACGTTGCTATATGCTCAATTTGTTGGCAAGGTGTTCGGCGTGGTAAGCTTGGTACTATGGTACCGGAGGACAAGCAAGTCATTTCAGAATACACCACACTATCGTCTGGGAGAATCACCTACTTCAGTTAAAAGAAAGTAGAAAACCTCAACCCATTGAAGTTGGTCAGGAAGAATCGGGGAGCGATATTATTGCGGTGGAAGGTGCCCTAGTGCAGTGGTACCGCTCATATCCTCCTCAGTAACATCAGAGTGGCACCGCAGTAAGAGCCATACTCAGAGTCAGGCTGAGACACCAAGGCGACCGAGTACCGCAATGAGACAAACTGTGTCGTTGAGCCTAAGTGTGTTAATGAAAACAGCGGAACTCCAAATGGATTGTGGAACGTCGCACTCCTGGTTATGATAGGTAAATGCTGTTGAATTTATTTAGGGTGCCTGGTAAATGACCTCTTGAGCCAAGAGGCGAAAACTAATACTTGTGAAAGCGTTGTCTCCCGTAGGAGTAACGACCTTTACTCAGCACTCCCTTTTATTTGTTGAGTTTCAAATAACGGTGATTCAATTGTTGTAATTTTCTTACATGATTTATTTTCAAATTCAAGTTCTTGATAATTTCATTGACATTCATACAATTTCCGACATGGTATTGTTCAACATGAAATTCAAATTTCAATTTTCACTGTATTTCAGCCCTATGCATTTCGGGCGAACCCTTCTTCAGGGGACTTACATCTCTGAAAGCAGAAAAATAATATTCAAATAACCATATACAACATTTATATCATCAAAACGTTTTACATACGTATTTACACTAGCATCTATTTCGGTGGTTGGAAGAATGGTTTAAAAAATTGTGGACGGAAGAGTACCGGACTGAAATAATTCATGTGGTGAGTCAGCAATTAAAGTTATGTGACACCTGATAACATAAACTGTGATTGAAAGTGGAGCGTAAATGACTGTAGGACGAAAACACAGGTGGATATGTGTAAACGCTCTGTCATTAGCAACGGTATTGACCTGTAACTAAGATGGTTAAAGTTCTAGAACTAAACCCCGTTGAGGTAAATTTATCTTCAACAGTAACGGCTCACGGATTTAACGATATCGATAGCTTGAGTGTACTAAGAATCAAAGCTAACCTTTCAGTAAGCAAACAATCTCATCCGCCCGTCTGCCATGGCGAACAGTGTTACTTCCTCTAAAAAGAAAGAGGAATGGTGCGAATAAGTAAAGTTGGATGTACCAGATTTTGCGAACCACTCGTGCAGGTGTAAAGATTTCTTACCTCGTATACGGCTACGGTCGAGTTGAATAGAGGGGTCCTGTTTGCAAAAATGTCGAAAGCGTCTGCTTTCTTATATATTCGCGATATCATGAGTCATTCGTCACGTGACGATAGAAAGTGAAAAAAGACGATTTCTACTTGTACTTTATGCGATTAATTCAAAAGTTGTTGTGATTACAAAGAATGTAATTCAACGAATATAAAAGAGATTGTTTCTCAACCAATATAAAGAGATTGTTTGATAAGCCTGATCAATAACTATGAAAGCCAGTCTTAGGGATGTGTTCTGGAACTCGAGGTGCCGATGTATCGATAAAGTTTCAGGTAAAAAAATGATGTGAAAAAAGGGTTGACAACAGGGTGAAACTTTTAACAACGTGCTTGTCGTGACTCAGTGTATACTCGCTTATATCTCCTAACGGTCAATGTGATATTATAACGAGTATGAACAAATTATAATGGAATTAGAGGTACGTGGGGGGGTTTCCCGTGCTTATGAAAGATAATGTAAATGGTGTGTTCTGATCAATTGATACTTTAAATGAGACTTAGTATTGGGACCGTGGAAAAGTATACGAAAATTACAAAATGAACATATACGTCTGTTAACATTGTTTTTAGTATACACAGTAATAATGGTACTTAAGTTCAAGCTACAGTAGATGAAATACGTAACATCATAATCTTCCTACAGGAAACAATGTAATTCAAAACGATCATTTAGACCTTTTGGTTGAAGCGTATTAAGATGGGATATCCAAAATATTTCTCTTCTCAAGAGATGTTGAGAATTGTCTCTTCCTGGGAGGATGGGTACCTGTTCTAGTATGCAAAATCGCAGTTGACTGGGATTGTGATGGTGTTCAGTAAAATGGGAAGCAACTGTGGATTTAGTGTTCTTGAGTCTTATGTTGCTTTTGTGCTCGATAATCCTGGTCTTTAGTTTTCTTTGCGTTTTGCCCACATAAGGTAAACCACATGGGCATTTCAATAAATAGATCACATTGCTGCTGTCACATGTACCAGATACCCGTAGTTTGATTTTTGTTCCTTGTGAAGGATGTAATATTTCACTGCCCTGTATTATAGCATGGCAATTACTACAGTTGTAGCATGGAATAGTTCCTCGATGTTTAACGGGGTTAACTTCCTCTTTGGGTCTGAGCAATTCTTTGAGATTACGAGTGCGTTTGTACGCAAATCTTGGGGTGTTGTTGAATATTCCTCTGAAGTCTTCTTCTTGTGTAAGTAATGGCCAATGTTTTAATATGATCCTTTTGATGTTAAAACTTCTTGTAGAAAATTTGGAAACAAATACTGATCTTTGCGGATCATTTTTAAGTTGTGTTGTCAAAAGCTGTGTTCGTTCCAGATTCCGGACTCTTTCCTGTGCTTGATTTAAAATGGTTTCTGGATATCCTCTTTGTCTAAATTTCTGGATGGTTGTGATTTTAGATTGATTGTAATGGTCTGTATTGGAAGCAATTCTTTTAAGACGTAGAAGTTGTGAAAATGGCAAGTGTTTTTTTAAGGAAGGCTGATGAAAGCTTGCGAAGTGTAGAAAGTTGTTTTTATCAGTTGGTTTGGTAAATACTTTGGTTTCAAGGTTACCTTCATTGTTAATGACTAGAACATCTAGGAATGGAATTTCTCTTTTATTGATGTGATGTGTAAAGCCAATTCTTTCATCGACCTGATTCAATTTTTCAATGGCTGTTAACAGTTGTATTTCCGTGCCATTCCACAGTAAAAAAATATCGTCAATGTACCTTCCGTACATGATGATGTGTCTGTGCCAGTTGGGGTTTGATAAAATGTAATCCTGCTCAAATTTGTACATGAAAAGATTAGCATATACCGGTGCTGCACAATTACCCATGGAAGTTCCTGAGGATTGAATAAAATATTGGTCTTCCCATTTGAAGTAACTGTGGTACAGCGTAAAATGTAAAAGTTCCATCAGAAATACTTTGAACATTTCCTCATGGTCACTTGTGGTTAAGTAGTGTTCAACGGCTTGTAAGCCCAGATCGTGGGGTATGGACGTGTACAAAGATTTTACGTCAATGGTACACATGATCCTGTCATCTGTAAATGATGGTCTGTGAGTCTCCAGAAGGTTGAGAAAGTGAGTAGTGTCTTTGATGTAAGTACTCATTTTTTGAACGAGTGGTTCAAAAGGATCATATTAAAACATTGGCCATTACTTACACAAGAAGAAGACTTCAGAGGAATATTAAACAACACCCCAAGATTTGCGTACAAACGCACTCGTAATCTCAAAGAATTGCTCAGACCCAAAGAGGAAGTTAACCCCGTTAAACATCGAGGAACTATTCCATGCTACAACTGTAGTAATTGCCATGCTATAATACAGGGCAGTGAAATATTACATCCTTCACAAGGAACAAAAATCAAACTACGGGTATCTGGTACATGTGACAGCAGCAATGTGATCTATTTATTGAAATGCCCATGTGGTTTACCTTATGTGGGCAAAACGCAAAGAAAACTAAAGACCAGGATTATCGAGCACAAAAGCAACATAAGACTCAAGAACACTAAATCCACAGTTGCTTCCCATTTTACTGAACACCATCACAATCCCAGTCAACTGCGATTTTGCATACTAGAACAGGTACCCATCCTCCCAGGAAGAGACAATTCTCAACATCTCTTGAGAAGAGAAATATTTTGGATATCCCATCTTAATACGCTTCAACCAAAAGGTCTAAATGATCGTTTTGAATTACATTGTTTCCTGTAGGAAGATTATGATGTTACGTATTTCATCTACTGTAGCTTGAACTTAAGTACCATTATTACTGTGTATACTAAAAACAATGTTAACAGACGTATATGTTCATTTTGTAATTTTCGTATACTTTTCCACGGTCCCAATACTAAGTCTCATTTAAAGTATCAATTGATCAGAACACACCATTTACATTATCTTTCATAAGCACGGGAAACCCCCCCACGTACCTCTAATTCCATTATAATTTGTTCATACTCGTTATAATATCACATTGACCGTTAGGAGATATAAGCGAGTATACACTGAGTCACGACAAGCACGTTGTTAAAAGTTTCACCCTGTTGTCAACCCTTTTTTCACATCATTTTTTTACCTGAAACTTTATCGATACATCGGCACCTCGAGTTCCAGAACACATCCCTAAGACTGGCTTTCATAGTTATTGATCAGGCTTATCAAACAATCTCTTTATATTGGTTGAGAAACAATCTCTTTTATATTCGTTGAATTACATTCTTTGTAATCACAACAACTTTTGAATTAATCGCATAAAGTACAAGTAGAAATCGTCTTTTTTCACTTTCTATCGTCACGTGACGAATGACTCATGATATCGCGAATATATAAGAAAGCAGACGCTTTCGACATTTTTGCAAACAGGACCCCTCTATTCAACTCGACCGTAGCCGTATACGAGATAAGAAATCTTTACACCTGCACGAGTGGTTCGCAAAATCTGGTACATCCAACTTTACTTATTCGCACCATTCCTCTTTCTTTTTAGAGGAAGTAACACTGTTCGCCATGGCAGACGGGCGGATGAGATTGTTTGCTTACTGAAAGGTTAGCTTTGATTCTTAGTACACTCAAGCTATCGATATCGTTAAATCCGTGAGCCGTTACTGTTGAAGATAAATTTACCTCAACGGGGTTTAGTTCTAGAACTTTAACCATCTTAGTTACAGGTCAATACCGTTGCTAATGACAGAGCGTTTACACATATCCACCTGTGTTTTCGTCCTACAGTCATTTACGCTCCACTTTCAATCACAGTTTATGTTATCAGGTGTCACATAACTTTAATTGCTGACTCACC
Organism: Triturus cristatus; assembly: GCF_964204655.1. NCBI lineage: Eukaryota > Metazoa > Chordata > Amphibia > Caudata > Salamandridae > Triturus > Triturus cristatus. The sequence goes on from NC_140583.1 coordinate 476,416,108, forward strand.
ACATGAATTATTTCAGTCCGGTACTCTTCCGTCCACAATTTTTTAAACCATTCTTCCAACCACCGAAATAGATGCTAGTGTAAATACGTATGTAAAACGTTTTGATGATATAAATGTTGTATATGGTTATTTGAATATTATTTTTCTGCTTTCAGAGATGTAAGTCCCCTGAAGAAGGGTTCGCCCGAAATGCATAGGGCTGAAATACAGTGAAAATTGAAATTTGAATTTCATGTTGAACAATACCATGTCGGAAATTGTATGAATGTCAATGAAATTATCAAGAACTTGAATTTGAAAATAAATCATGTAAGAAAATTACAACAATTGAATCACCGTTATTTGAAACTCAACAAATAAAAGGGAGTGCTGAGTAAAGGTCGTTACTCCTACGGGAGACAACGCTTTCACAAGTATTAATGAAAACAGCACCACAAAGGAAAGTAATCCAGCCTACCATTGAGAGCATGTTTAGGTTGGGGGGGGCAGTTCCAATGCAACCACCCAACGGCACGGTTGTACAGTGCGAAGCTGGCTAAAATGTTAGCGCTGGACCTTCTTCCTTTTTCATTTGTGGAAGGGGTTTCCTTGAATTTATGTCAGCCATCTGCCCTAAATGGAAGGTTCCGAGCCAGTCCTATTTCGCAAGAATTGCTGTTCCGGCACTACATCATGATGTGCTGGAATTGGTTGGACAAGCTTTGCAGCAGAGTGCTGTTCACAATTAGGCCTGGGCAAAAATTTTGTTCCGTTCGCGGAAATTGCGATAATTTGACATTTTCGCCTTCCGCGGAGAGCGTGAAAATGTAAAAATTTCCGCTTTCCACAGCTTGGCGATAATTTGTTTCTTGCTCGTGCTGTAAAATAATACATTCTCGCGCATGCGCCATCCCCTTACCTGAATCCCTGCGTTCGCCGACAAGTTTTCTTGATCCGGTCGCGTTCTCCATGAGATGTTGGATTGTTTTTAGCCATTTGCGCTGTCTCGCGACAGTTCGCGCCCGCAGTGACATCATGCGTCGCGCGATCACGTCTTTCTTCTCGCGATCATGCACCGTGAGACAACTCAAAACAAGATGGCTGCGCACGCGAGCAAACACATGGGTAAGTTGGCGACCCGCAACCATGCAGAAAATCTCGCGAACCCGCGGGAAAAAAAATTCCGCATCTTCGCGATATTTCCACTTGTTTGCGATAATTTTAAACATTTTCGCGATAATTTGCGAAAGTGGATTTCGCAAATTCCGCCCACCCCTATTCACAATATCCACCTGACAACAGACATGTGGACCAGTTGCCAAGCAACAGATTACATGTGCATCACTGCACACTGGGTCTCTTTTGTGGGGGTTAGAGATAAGCAATCTGCACGAGGTGCTGTTGACACAGCTGCGATTTTTAAAGGTACTCGGAAACATGCAACTGTAGCCATGTTCACCATGGAGAAATCTCATTCGGCTGAAAACATTTTACACGAGTTTCGCAGCAAGGTTTTGGAATGGCTGCGGCCAAGAGGGCTTAGTATTGGTTTTGTTGCCACAGATAATGGCAGTAATGTACTTAAGGCCATGGAACTTGGTTCCTATTTCAGGGTTCCGTGTTTGGCACACTGCAAAAACATTATAGTTCAAGACTTTCTGAAAAAAGAACCCATAGTCAGCAATTTACTGGCCATCTGCCGAAGAATATGCACTCATTTCAGCCAGTCTTTTAAAGCTCGGAAGCAGCTGAGGATCATCCAATGTGAACATAGGATGCCAGTCAAGGCACTCATCCAGGAGGTGGCAACACATTGGAACTCAACGTATTACATGCTTGATCGTCTGTATGAGCAGTACAGATCACTCCATGAATATGTCTGGAAAAGAAGAGGGGATGCTACTGTTAAAGGCATGAACCTTGAGATGGAGCAATGGAGCCTAATTAAATGCCTGACTGAGATGCTTTGTCCTTTTGAGGTCTTCACACGTGAAGTCAGCAAGGAGGACTGTACAATGGGCCAAGCTATCCCATTATTGCACATGCTAGAGCATCAGCTGAAGAATGTGTCTGAATCATACAAAGGTGTAGAGGACAAAAGGGAAGCCTATCACTTGGTGGAGAGCTTAGCCCGTCGCTTAGCTGAAAATGTAAGGATACAAAATAAAATGTTGTCACAAGAACATTACATTTGTGCCACAATTCTGGATCCACGTGCGAAATTTGGACTGAAGACATTCTTTGCTTTTTCCGAGATTGATGTTGCCCGCTACAAAACTTGTATAGCTGAAGCAGCCAGTAAGTTGGAAAACGAACGGCTGCTAATTAAAAGCCAGCAAGATCAACCCACAAGAAGTACTGCAGCAGGCCATGCAGGATCAAGTGCAACTTCGTCGGCTGAGGGCAGTGCGTTTGGATCACAACACTCACCATCACTATCGACAACAGCAACAATAACTGGATCATTAGGCCCAGTACAATCATTAAACGATTGGTATGTACAGTTAGGCAATAATAAGCACAGTGCTGATGCACAGAGAAAAGAGCACAAAAGCTTACCAGCAGCACCCCTGAACATTGAGCGTATGGTCCAGGCCTATCTGGACGACCCAACAGAGGTGTACATTGATCAAAACCCATTGCTGTATTGGTATAGGAAAAGGTCAGAATGGCCACTGCTCAGCAGGCTGGCGATAAGCTATCTGGCTTGCCCTGTCGCAAGTGTCTCTTCCGAACGTGTTTTCAGTGCTGCTGGTTCCATTGTAACATTGAGAAGGACCAGTCTCTCGCCCAAAAACGTGGAGAGGTTAACAATGATCAAAATGAATCAGCACTTCATACCACCGAATTACACAATACATGAAGCAATGGAGGAAGATGAGGACAGCGGCTCAGGTGACGGAAGTAGTGTGTCACATGATGATTACCTTCTACTGGCTGACCCCCCAGAGTTTGAGGACGAGCTATACTTCCCTGACAATTAAGCTTGCACTTACTGTCTTCCTCCCTTTTTTCCCCCCTTTATTTGTGAGTCTGTCATTCCGGTTACAAACTTGTGAATCACAACAAATCCATTACCACCGTCTTCTACTCTTCTTATTTAATATGCAAGTTTCAGGTGTCTGCAATTTGACAGTACAGTCCTCCGAATCCAGCTCCTCCGCTCCATCTCCCGCCCAAATCCATTGCCCTGCCCTCATGAATGATGATTGGATGATGGTAAACTAGAAGAACAAATTCAAACTTTCCTAGTCCTGCCAAAAGAAGTGGAGCATGAATCAGATGACTACTATAGCTATCCTCCTTTCAGAGCCGAGAGAGACTGCCCATTAACTGAAAATAAGATGGAACAGGTAATGATTGATGCCATGCATTGGACGCAGAGTCGCAGACTGAATGATTTTGTTGTGTGTGTTGTGCATGAAGTTATGTAATTGTGCACTGCCACTAATCATCTTTCTACAGAACACACTAAACTTAACTCAAAGTGAATTCAATTTTCCCCTTCTTGCAAATAAGAAATTTGTACTTCTCCTGCAGCTTGGTGATACATTGCTTTTAATTCAATACAGGAAGGGGACTCACTCGATCTGCGCAATGAGTATGATTGACACAACAGCACCATCCATGATGATGGCGAAATAGAAGGCCCATTAACTTAAGATGAGAAGGAACAGGTAATGACAATTAATGGCATGCATTGGACACCTGACTCTGAGCAATTGTGTTTGTGTTTTCGTTGTTTGTTTGTTGTGCACAAAGTGAAGTCAAAGTGTACTAGTAATCTATCTTTCTGTACACACTAAAGACTGACTCAAGCCAATAATATTTCTACTCTTGTTGTGTAATAACAATTTTACTTCTACTGCAGGTCGATCTTCACAGTCAGTCAGTAAAAGTATCAGAGATGATGATGAAGTCAGGAGGACGTTTCATGAGTGGCATAAAACTTAAAAGCCTAAAGGTAAACACGTCAACAACAACCACAGCAGACCCAAATTGATTTACTAACTTAAACTGTAAAATGCTATGTTTGGAATGTGCTTTGCCTTTGTCCAACTCTTCAAAAACAAAAAGTACTCTAAAGTCTAAACATAGGATGTGCTACTGCTAAGCAACGTGCCGTCAGGCCTGTCACCATGGGCCTGCTCTCTTCTGTTATTGTTGAAGGTCAATGCTGGAAACAGACTAGAGTAGAGACTAGTGATGATGCATACGTGCCACCTCGGAAAGTGTTCTTGTTGCACTACACCATAACTTGTGCATTTGTTTCAACTTTGTTTCTCAATATGGTTTTCCATCTACAATTACAGGCCGGGCCTTGCCCTATACTTTCAAAAACATTACAATGCACACTTACCTTACCAATAAATCGAGAAAAAAAATTCCAGCCGGGCAGTGGCGAGGCGTCACACCCAAGATTGATGGACGAGAGGACCAAGAGGAATGCCGAGATGCAAATCCAGTCCACATTTTTTACCAGGATAACACAGTAACAGTATCAACTTTTATCTTTTTTAAAATAATTTGAATAATTTTTTTGTATACAATCTTTACAACAGTGTGTTCTTGTTGTTCATATTATCATCATTAGGTTTGCTCTCTGTTTTCGATTATTCCCTACCAATATTTAAAATTTCTATTTGCTATCTGTAAAAGTATTAAGGCCGGAACAACAGAACAAGAAGTGTATGTAATCCGGGTCTCTCATCATCATGCATGCATTTCCTTTTTCTCCCTTATCATATGGATATGGTAGTCTTAAAAGATTGTCGTTTGTTTGTCCATGCATACTGTTTTTCAATGTCAAACCTTTCCCAAAAACCCCCTTCCCATCCATTCAACAAACCCTAACCCTCTTTTCCCGGGCTGTGTGACTTATTGTCGAGGTGTGACTAAATTAAATGTACACCAATACTTAATCACACACTTGCTGGGGCGGATGTGGCGAAAGAAACAGTACTTCAATTTCAAGGCAGAGCAATGATCTTCTTCTGCTTGCCCACCCATGAGTAGGATATTTTAGAGGTTATGTCATTTAACAAAGGAACATATACCTCAGCATTAATTGCCGGCATTGATTGGATTTGTTTGTTGTCATTCCTCATACGCAGCACTAACTGTTAGGCTGTAGGCCTAGTCAAGTGACTCAACACAACTATAGTTTGTAAGTCTGTCTAGTAGGCTATCCCAACCACCATTATGTTTTGTTGTAAAATATTTTAGCATATTATTGTTGCTCGCTAAGTTCTGTACTGTACTTCATTCTACTACTCCTCTAACAGTCTCTCAAAGGCGATTGACTGGCTCCTTTTCTTTTTTTGCAAATGCTGCCGCCCTGCCAGTGTCTACTACTACTACTATACTACCACCACCACCACCCCAATCATGGCATGTTAGAAAAAGGAAACCATCTTCACCATGCAGCCATTGTTGTGCCTAAGTTAAACATAAACATCAAGCACAGGTAAGAGAGAAGTTTGGGGGAGGCAGAATTAATAATGGACATGTTTTCAATGATTTCAATTTCACACACCAGTCCAGATAAAGAATGCATAGACTAGAGGACAGACTGAAAGTACTAGAAGGACAAGTCAATCAGTGAGGTGTGTCGCATCTATCTGTTTGTGTCTTACACAGTCAGCCAATTATTTAAATCAAACACAGGCTATGGGCGGCCCTGCACCAGCAAGGAAACAGTGTGATGTAAAACAGTTACCCCACCTACAAAACATTAACAACATTGCATGTAACATCGAAAAATATATTTAATTTACCTTAACAAAAATAAACTAAACCCACAAAAGCTGACCCACCCCCCTCCCTAATCCCAACCAATGTCCGTAGGAAAGTCCAGGAGAAAAAGTCCGTAAAGCAAAAACCCAACGCCCAAACCAGTTCCCACCCACCCAAACAAGAATTAAAAAAGGGGCAGAACCTGATGACAGGGACTAAGGTGTGGGGCGGGACTCAAGGAGGACACGCATCTGCTCCTCTAAACAGGCGGCACGCGTCTGAGGGCGCGGCAGTTGCAGCCACAGTGGGGGGGCACCAGAGATGGCACTGCGGTGGCGGCGGGCAGCCGCCAGACGGTGGCGCCGTACCGCTGGAGGGCGGTGGCTGGGGCCCGGGGCACTGGAGGAGGCTTCAATTGCTGCTGCAGTCTCCTCCTCCTCCTCTGCCAAGACCACCAGCCGCCGGTATTCACGCTGGATTGCCTCCAGCTTCCGTCGCCGTGCCTTGGCGGCCAACTCCTTTCGATTGAGTTTAGGAGTAGCTGTGTATCAAAAAGAAAAAAACAAGACAATTGTAAAATATACTCTTAGAAAAACAGTAAGATAAGTTAATTATTTATACACATAGTGGCATGGTAGAGTAGCACTATAAAGCACAGTAGTACATAACATTTTAAATCTCGCCCGTCCTTCTTCCTTCCACCCGTCTTTCACTTTTCAGTTGAACAGTGCACCAGGTGCTCTTCTCCATAAAACTTTCAAAGCGGAGTTGAAATCAGATAGATGAGGCCATTGGTTACTCAATACTCCTGCTCCTATGCCGATTAAAGGGATTCTAGTCTTGTAGTTCACTCTTCAAACGTTCACAACTCATACTTACTTAGGACATCGGATGGCGGGCGTACCTCACGCTAAAAAGGCTGGGGGTCCCGTGGGGACAATTAATTAGGATGATGCGCCCGGCACAGTGGCGGGCGCATCCTGTTTTTTTTTACATTCTGGTTGGCGGTGCCGAAAGCAATGATAAAAATACATGTTGTGCTGCTTTTCCAAGCACAACATGACAGGCCCCGCATGGAGCCTGTCAGGTTTTGCTTTGAAAGGCAGGGGGGTACCATAGCATAGGTAGGTACCCTCCATGGGGGCCCCCAAGCATACTCTGCAATGTCTGCATGCCTTTCCGTGGCGGACGGCAATGCCGCCACGCAAAGGCATTCTAAAAATGCAGATTATATGGCTGGCGATGTGTTCAGAGAGACACCACCGCCATATTGAACCCTATTCCGCCTGGTCGACATGTGGAGGGTCTGACTCTTTTCTACAGGGATGGCGGGAGTTTTGCCCCTGCGGTGTCGGCGGTGAATACCGCCGGCCCGGCGGGGCAATACACCCGCCATCCTAATGGGGCCCTAAGTCTCAACAGTACAGTATACATACAGTACACCCTTGCAGTGAGTGTACTGTCAAGTTCAACAATAGTTAAGGATTATGAATCTAACTTGCCACTGCCCGCCACTGGTGCTGCCACTCCCCCTACCACTCCGTCGGTATCTGCAGCAACTACCGCATCCTCTCCCTCCGCGTCACATTTGCTGGCCCCGGCAATGGTGGTCGGTAGTGCGCCTAGAAAACATTACACATTTATTAGGCGTCATATACACCTCCCTCTATTGATCAGTAGCAAGGTTTAAAAATGAGTTAATACTAACATACATCACTAGTACCAATCAGGTAGTAGTAGAGTAGACACTAATAGTTATATATGGTCATTCTAGCCTTTGCTTGGTTAGCTCGAGCCATGCAACTATTTTACGTTTGTGTCTTTTATTTTTGCACATGTGACGTTACCTTGCAGCTTTTTGTATAAGACACCTTTGAGCCCACATGACCTGCCTCACACTGCTACTGTCTACGTGCTGCGTACAAGCGGTCAACAAAAACATTAACAAGCCACTTTTTTATGAAGTACTGCTTTACTGTTAGTCCATTTTGCTTATCCATAAATGCTACACTTTTTGGCACGGCTGAGAAATGCTTGCAAGTTGCAATATACTAACGCGCACCATTTCATTTTTCGCATTACAGACGGAAGATTCCCTTCTACGAACCAGAGCTTTGCAGAGCTTCTGAATGATGCAACAACTACCAGTACTAGGTTCTTCTAAGGTGAGCAGTCCCTTCACTCACATCTTCATTTATAAATTTATATAAACTAAATTCCTAGGGGATGGTGGTGCTGCCTTCCACCACTGTTCAGTTATCATGATTTAATTCCCAACTGTAAGTAAGTGTAACAATGTTTATTGTTTTAATGTTATTGATTTTTCCGGTTGGTGCTGCATTTTATAATAAATAGAACAATGTACAGAGCTTCTCAATTCAAAATAAACATTTTGAACTTACATAGACTTGGCGGTATTTGGTGTGGACTAGCTTACACGAGTGAGCAAATTAAAGTAAGGGTGTGCATGTGCATTGCTTCCACGACTGAGAGGTTGGGTGTGTTATGTTCTGGGTTGTCTGCTTGTTGGGTATCTTGGGGGGAGGATTCGGAGTCCTAATAGTTATGACAAGACAGTACTATAGTCGAGCAGAGGATTGTGGTGGGTTCTGAATTTCTGATTGAGGTGTGTGAGGAAGGTCCAACCTACCATCACCAACATCCTATTTTCTTGTGCAAAGGTCTGTATGTGCAAGATCCCTACAACAGTAGTAGTATGTCCTATAGGCTATCATATCAAAATAGTAATACATCTGGTTGTGCATTTGTTGCTGTGAATTTTCAAAGCCTCAAGATTAACAAAGACTCAAGATCAATAAGACTAGAAGTAGTACAAGAGGACAACCCAATGGACTGGACTCAATGGCTAGAGCTACTGGTGAATCTGAGTTTTATTACAACCTTTCACATAAAGAGTGGCACTGGCCAACTGGGCAAGCTTAGCTACTACAGTACAGACAGACTGATAGTAGTAGTAGTAGTACTGAGAGTCATCATAGCAGAGGCAGGGATAACAAGAAGATTTTTGAAACCGTACAGATCGAAGGATAATTGTTGGTAAAAAAATAGCATTTGGAAACTGAAACAATAGTTTGTGAGAAATATGGTGCAGTAAAAGTTATGGAATAAGAAATATTATTAAAACAAGAAGACTTACTGGGGCCAGCAGAGGAGCCCTCATTGGTGTCCTCCTGGTGGTGTTGTTCGGACTGTTGTCCCGCCGACTCCCCACTCCCTGTCTGTCTGCCCCTGGGTGCTGATGAACCGGAAAGATATAAGAAAGAGACAAACATTGATGGATGGTGTCAAACAAATACAATATTTTTCAACAACGGTCAAAAAACACTTATGTAAACAACAATTGCAATAACTAAATTGACCAATCTCATCTGGTCAACAAGTAGTATCGGGGGATTCGCGGATCGGCTACTTAAGTTACTATTTATCAACAGTAATCCAGTCTTCCATTCTGATTCCAGAATACTAAGTTACAAGTAAGCCTAAGTACGACGTACCACCGGACCTAGCCCACCTATTCCAGGCATGCCAATTGTACATTAAGTATGCATTTCCACTTCTTTTTTTCCTCAACTACATTTTTTTTATACACCAAATTTTGGGTTGATTGATGCTGATGTTCTGCTAGTGCTAAGCCAATTACCACCACTCATTGAACAAACTAGAAAAGGTTCTAATAAAGACTGCCGTAGTCTAGCAGCACGTCACGTAACTGAGGGGGCATCACGCATACCACTAACAAATTAGAAACTCATACAAAGTACCTAAACCTAAGTATTAATCCGCCCCTATCTCTTAGTGACAGGACAAAGTAAGGAGTGGACTAGAGTCACTGTAGCATTACGTAACTTAATTTCTCTAAAATAAACTCTTACAGAATCACGCTAAGTGAGCGCAAACGCAAAGTTTCAAACAAGTAAGATTAGTAGTAGCGCAGAAGAGCACCTGTGTCATAATCACAGAAGACTTTTAAACATAATTAACCTGGAATGTAAGCAGCAACATTCTAGCTGGTTGGAAGAAAAAAATGATATTCGCAATATATAACACAGAGCAGAAGAACAGGCACAAAGTAGTAATAATTAAATAGTTACTCACCAAGCCCCGGGACCTCCACTCCTAGAAGGTCCAGCAGGTCCTGCTCACGGTCCAGGATGTCGGACCACCGGTGTGTCAGCTGCACCTGGGTGCGCCGGACCCCAGAGAAACGTGACACTGCCCAGCGCACCTTCCCCCACTACTGCCGACGCTGCCGGAGGCCGTACCCGGACCCAGGCCTGCCAGCTGCTTCCAGGGTTGAGGGGAGGTGGCGCTGCACAAAGAAAGTGAGTGTAGCCAACTCCATCTCCCCAAAAAAGGCCCGTGCCTGCACCCCTTGTGGGCGCCGCCTTCCGCAAGGAAGGCGGTCGCGGCTCTGGCTGTGACGGCGATCAGCCGTACCCTTAGACATGGTTCTGGAACGGGCGGGAAAGAAAAGGTAATAAAATTAAAGAAGTAAAGGAAATAAATAGCAGGTAATAGAAAGAGAGAAAAAGTAGCTAAAAAACAAACAAAAAAGTAGACAAAAACCAAAAATATAGAAGCAGGAAAATAGTTAGAGAAATAATAAATAGGAAAGATAAAAAAAAAGTGGCTTTAAACAAAGGATTGAAAAGATGTAGGGAGGATTCAAAATCAGGCCCCAGAACCATGCAATAGAGTAAAAAACAAGATGGCCGCGCCCATTACGACCACGTGCGCAAGTTTGCGCGATATTTTCTCCCCGAGCATGCAAAAAGCAACGCGTTCAAGTAAAAGCGGTCGTAAATAGGAAATATCTACCGCGAACGGGCGCGAACATGCATTGCGTGACCCGGAACAGGAAGTAAGCATCACGAGAGGGCGGGACAAGTGAAAACAAGATGGCCGCGCCCGTGAGCAACTGCATGGGTAAGTGGGTGACCCGCGATCACACAAAAAATACCGCGAACAGGCGGGAAAAAAACTTCTGCGTCTTCGCAATATTTCCGGCGTGTTTGAGGAGATTTTTAGCATTTTCGCGATAGTTTGCGAAAGTTAATTTCCCAAATTCCGCCCACCCCTAGATGTAATACAGCTTTTGTCTTCGTCAGAACCTCTCCCTACATGCCCCATCTTACCATAAGCTCCTCAAAGTCTCCTCGATAGTACTGGAATCTTCAAGCTCACTTAATAAGAATCCATTCTTGCATGATAGACTCCAGTATCATTTTCCTCCCTCATTATGTTCTGCTTCTCAGGGTTTATACATATGAATTCCTGTTCTGCTTTTCTGTATTTTGTGATGGAAATATATACAATATTGGATGCCGGCTGACCCCTTCCAACAGGTACACTGCAGCACCAAAATGTGATTTGTTTATCTGGGGTTGCAAGAAAATACTAGGGACCTCAATGCAGAACAGTGTTATTTACATTGGTAGAAAATACTGCCAAACCACTAGACTGCAATGTCCAGAAAGAGGGATAACAACATTAAGCCATCTGCTCAGTCAGGTGGAGAAGAAATCCACTTATACCAATTTCCTGCACCCCAGCTCTTTTTGCCCTGTGCTCCAATTGAGCATCAGAAGAATTGCTCTTCTGGCACATGCTTTTTCGGTAGCATCCTCCCCAGCATGAGTACTAGTAAATGAATATTGTCAAACAGGGAGCTTGTTGTTACAAACCTTTATTCCTATGCAAGTAACTGTGAACCCAATGTTCCAATCATGAACTCTATTCACCACACCTGAACACTTACGTCATAGTTCTATGGAGTCCATGAGGAATCAAAGGGTCCTGTCATCGCTAACTCACGAAAAAGTCCATCTCCCCTTTGTTAAATTTTCTTTTTTACAGTTATATATATATATATACAACTCCTTGATAATTGTCATGGAGCTCTGACCTAATGCCTATACTGTGTCCTCTGAGGCTGGGAAGAGAGAAGAGAAGTGTCCATGACTGACACTGGCGATGTAGGAACAGATGCAGTCATGGGGCTCTCTACAGTCTCAATTGAACCAGTCTCACTCTGTCATCAGGTACTGGTGAATGATGAGGCAGATGCCTGAAGTGTGAAGAATCTCACGTACTGGGCTTTCTAGGATAGTGATCCTTTACCATGTGTCATTTACTGTTACAACTTTGAAAGGTTCAGCATCAAAGGGCACATCAGATTTGTGTTTCCTCTGTTTTAGCACCAATACTCAATCACCTTTATTGAAAGTAATGTTTTAGGCACATAGATGTTTGTAGCCATACATTTCATCTTTTGCATACAGCACAAGTCTGTTTGATACATTTCACCATCTGTTGAAGATCTTCTGTAAGTCTGTTGTGGTAACTAGATCATCATTGCTCTCCCAAGCATCAAGGTGGCAGCTCTTTCACCTGAATGAGGAGTCGACCGGTAAGGTTGAGTGCAGTATGGAGAGCAGACTTCAGCTTAAGCTTCTCCAATGTAGCACAGTGGACGGTCTTTTTTTATTTTTAACTTTTCTTAATTGAGATTAAGCAATATACAGAAATAGCGTAATAGCCATCAAGATATATGGTTTCAAGATTCTCAAATCGTGCATCAATAAAAACTGAATTAACCCAAACAACAAAACACGTTACAGAGTGCTTCCTTAATATCAATGGTGATCATCTCAGCAAAAACATCTTGTTCAAATTGTTTGTCACTTGTCTTCCACATGTTTGATATATATCACATGTATAGCTCCTTATTGCAGTAACGACAGCATAAAAAGGGTAATATAAGGCACATCCAGGTCTATAATCATCCTTCCCGTGAGAGTCTCTTCATAATTCTAAAGCAGACCTTTTATTGTATGCATGCATCCCCCTCCCTCCTCATCAATAGTTAACACCAGCAATAGCAAATGACAAATTGTGTCAATACACCATCTCTCCATCTCGTAGGTGCACTCCCGTAATGTAATATCTGTATAAAGGTTTCCATTGGTCTCTAGGGGGTGTGCGTGCAAGTAAGCCTTTAATGGTTGTCAGATGTCTTTTGAGCGTGAAGCCGATGGTTGCAGTGTGGCATATATATTCACTTGTGGTGTCACAATATACCAGATCTCGGATCCAGGTCTTCACATTGTAGGGAGACCTGCCGCATTTGCAACAAGTAGGGCAATTGCAGAGAACCGCTGCACTCCCCTCTGCAAGGGCTGGACATATCCCAGCAATGCCATCAGTGGCGCAGGGTGCACTGTATGTTCAATCATCAGGGACAATTGTCTGAAGACCTCCCCCCACTAAGCCAGTATGGACCCACAGTTCCAACCCAGATGTGAAAAATCAGCTCTCTCCGCAGCACATCCGGCGCACGTATGTGGCACGCTGGGATCCATTTTAGCTAAAAGATATGGTGTGATGTATGCACGATGCAAATGTTTAAAATGTAGCAATTTATGACTGTGGTTGTTTGACACATAGTGTGTTTGTTTGCAACAGTAAGACCACACCTTGTCAGTCAATGGGAGCCCTAGGTCTTGTTCCCAGGCTAGGCACGCTTTCATTCCGACTGCTGGGCAGAGAGCCAAGTGTGCCCCATCAGATGCAGTGATAATTAATGTAAGTGGGGGAAAATCGAATGATTCAGTTGTCTCAGTTGGGAGCACCCTTTTCAAGGAGCATCAAACCCTGTGCAGAAGGAATCTATCCATATACAGAGCATCTCTATTCAAGGTGAGCTCCTCAACGGTGCATAGTCGTGAATCCTTAAAAATATCTCTCACAGTATGCAGCCCGTATCTGGCTAAGGGGTTTTTAGTTAGAGTTTCTGTTGTGGGGGGTAACCAGGGGTTATCGGCTAGTGGTAAATGTGCAGAGTACAAGAAATCCGCCTGTAGGTATCACCATAGTTTTGACCATGCCCAACAGGCGGTGGGTAGTGTCTGAATCTCAGTGGGATTTTGTGCCAGGCCTTGTGGTAGTATGGCTGATAGTAAGTTGGGATATATCTGAGAGCATTCTGGTTTTAAATATTGGAGACTGGCGTCCATTTGGTACCAGTAATATGTAAAGTGGATTTGTGCGATCAGATAGTATAAGTAAAAATAAGGGACCCCAAACCCCCCTCGGTTATATGGCATGGTTAGGGTATTCCACCCTATGCACGGGTGTCTGCCTGCCCATATAAATCGAGTAAGTAAGGTTCATAGCGTATCAAACTTTTTTGTGGTGAGTGCAATAAGAATGTTTAAAAAGAGATATATAAAAACCGTGGCAGCACCACCATTTTCACGATGGCGATTCTGCCTGCCATAGAGAGAGGAAACTTGATCCATCGTTCGTCTTGCATTGTAAGATTGTCTATTGCAGGCCCGTAGTTTAAGTGAATCACTTCGGGTGCAATACAATGCAGAAAAATGCCCAGATACTTCGGGGGATCAGTACACCACCACAGTGGGAACTCAATATCAACTTGAATAGTGGCCGGGGTCAATGGGAAGACCTCCGAATTGGCCCAGTTGATGCTTAGACCTGAATATACTCCAAATCGTACCTACTTGCACAGCAATGGTGATAGGTTAGTACTTGGGTCACGTACAAATAACATCACGTCATTAGCGTAAAATGAGCCCACTAGTGGGCCCCTATGGAACCTCAACCCACATTGGAGATGCCGCTCACAGATGTGCCGCGCTGGGAAGTCCATGGCTATAAGAAATAGTAAGAGCTAGAGGGGGCAACCCTGTCTGGTGCCACGTGTGAGAGGAAATTGGGGGGTTAACTCGCCGTTTAGCTTAAGACGGACAGCAGGAGCGGCATGTAACAGTCAAATTAAGTTGACAAATCCAACTGGCCTCCCCATTTTCTGTAACACCGCACATAAAAAGGGCCATTCTAAAGAATTGAATGCTTTTTTAGCATCAAGCAAGATTGCTGCCGCTAGAAGGGTGGGTTCCAGTTGGTGAATGAGTGCACATATAGCACGCACATTTACTGTGGTGGAGTGGCTAGAGACGAACCCCACCTGAAAGGGGCATCTGACCTTGTCGACCAATAGAGAGAGGCAGGTGGCAAGGATTTTGTCTAAAATTTTGTATTCTTGATTGAGGAGTGACAATGGCCTATAGGATGTGCAGCTGCGGGGTGTTTTGCCAGGTTTGAGTAAGAGCGTAATTATAGCTTCCCGCATGGTGAGGGAGAGAGATACCTTCTGCAAGGCTTCAGCATACACCTCCAGCAAGTTGGGGGCCAGCATGTTTTGGTAGGTTTTGTAAAATTTGCCCTTTAAGCCATCCGAGCCAGGGGCTCAATTGCCGGCAAGATCGTTAATTGTTAGTTTAATTTCATCTTCATCAATAGGGGCAGCTAGGAATTTGCGGTGTCCCTCGTCTATCCACACCATGGCCACTTCCTCTAAATAGTCTGTGAGGGTTTGCCCTAGTGGTGGTTCACGTGTTGCGTATAGCTTGGTATAATAAGATAGAAAGGTGGCAGTGATTTCATTCCCCTGCAGCAGCGTTACATCTTTTGTCACATCTAGTTGCAAAATATATGCTGATTGGTGCTGGGGGCGAAGTAGTCTAGCGAGAGCTCTGCAGGTCTCTCACCCTCGCCATATGCTCGGGCTCTAGCATACTTGCCCAGATATTTTACTTCACGTACCGTGAGGTCAGTGAATTACATTAATAGTGTCACTCGGTCATTGAGTGATGGGGGGCCAGTCTCTCGTGCAGCTGTATCTATATCTCTGAGTTTTCCCTCTACCACCTCTAGGTCTCTCCGTATTGAACGCAGCACTCCTGCTTGTTTGGATATGCATACCCCTCTAATATACGCTTTAAAGGCATCCCACAACTTCGATTGCAGAGCCACAGTGCTCTCATTTAATTGAAAATATTCTAGGATGGCCTCTCCAACTTCAGCGTGAAAAACTGAATCTAGTAATGCCTCTGCAGGGAACCTCCATAGATGGTGAGGTCGCGATACAGTGGGCAATTCCACCATGAGAATGACCAGGGACTGATATGATAGTGTGCGAAGCAGGTAGTCAATCACTTGGACTGCTAATAAAAGCTGGGGAGTAAGGTACCAATGGTCTATTCGGGACCACAAACTATGTGGGGCTGAGTAAAAGGAGAAGTCGCGATCAGCTGGGTGATGAGCCCTCCAGGGATCTGTCAATAGTGATGAACCCAACAGTGAGGTGAGATCTTTAACAGCGTGCAGCTTAGTGATGTGACCCGGTCCTCTTGTGTCTGTTGTGGGGTCCAGGGTTAGATTGAAGTCTCCCCCCATGATTATCTTCTCGGCATCTAGTCGCACAATATGTACGGCAATTGCGGGGAAGAAGTCCCGAGTGTCTACGTTTGGGCAGTGCTTAATTTGAGCAGGGGCTTTCCGGTGCTCAGCACCGGCACTTAATTGGTGTCCGGTACTCGGCACCGGCACCTAATTGTCAACACCATACTTAGAACAGTCCACTACATGGTGGCGCTGTTCATCTAATTTAGAGATGAGCAGAACAACTGTAGTTTAGGACTACAATGTACATTACAATTGCTAATACCTGCCTCCCCAGCCATTCCTTTAGCTTTGGGGACCTGGAATAATCTGAACTGTCGCATTTACATGCGAGAGAGATGGTTAGTAGTTGTTTTGGCAGCGATGGCAAGGGTGATGGGTGGTGCAAGCTGCAGCGGCCTCCTGGTCAGAGCCCTGGCACTTAACATTTTAAAAATTAAGCACTGCGTTTGGGGCGTAAACGTTGATCAGTAGGAGTGGTTCGTTGCCTAGTGTGTCCGACACCAAAATATACCTGCCCTCCTTATCTGCAAACTATGTATTAGAATTCACACACTTGTATCTCCAGCATCTACCATATAAGATTCTACTGGCAAAATGCAGGAGGAATCTAGGGAAATGCACATCTATAGACCACTAAGAGCATGTTTTTTAATGCCTTCAGTGAAAAGGAGGGGATATCATTTACATGGTGATACCTCCATGCAAATATGTCCTGCCCACCCAACTGCAAGTTGCAGTATGTGCACATGAAACCCCCTGCATTGCTAGTTGGAATCTGCCACTCCAAGTAACAAGAGCCTAGATATGGCCATTTGGCCTCTTCAGGACTCAACTGATTGGTTGCCTACCTATGGAGGGCACATGTGGGCACCATTTAAGATGAATGAAAGAGCACCAACACATTTCACAGCAAACATTATAAGGGACATTATTCTTAGTTTTACTGTTTTTTGTTGAGTTGACCTACAAGTGGTCTCTGGTAAAACCTGAAATGAAAGCTACATAAATCTAGCATTTCAAGGTAGAATATCACTGTGGAAAGTCAAGGCGAAGCCCTCGCCTGAAGCCAAATAAAACAACTGGTTAATTGTGGTAACTCACAGCACATGTTGTAGCTATTTGTCATGAGCTAGCACAGGGCCAGTGCTTCACACGTTATAATAAATACCCCTATTAAACACTCCAGACACATCAATAAATGAGGCGCATGCTGAGAATGAACAAGGTGCACATTGCTTTAATTCGCTTTGCCTTCTCTGCCGGCAGTGATTACTGTCTGCATCTGGCCTTCAATCCTCTGCAGAATAGTTTTCCAATGGAGGCTTAGCAGTGAAATCCACTAATGACCTGCCCGGTTTCATACAAACCAGCCCCTATAAGGCAGGCAACATGGACTTAGCTTTCCTTTAATGATAAATGTTTGCTAAACCAAAAATACAACAGGGATATTTAAGCAAAATTGCAGGTTTAAGAGTGTGCTCTTGACGGAAGTAGGCCGAATAAATGCTATTCCCCTTTAGCATGGGGAATAGTTCAGGAGCAATTTACCTAGCAAACACTCTTTGTTTAAATCTGGACTCGCAGCATGAACGCGAAAAATAAAGCCTGTGAAATCACTACTTGATGGATAAAAATAAATGTGTCACTTTCAACCACTGCTGTACATAGAGAGAAAATATGTAAATACCACCGATCAAGCCCTGCTTGTGTTGTTTCAGGAGCTACATCCCTGAAAGAACTGCAATAGCTGTATTTATAGACGAGCGTGTACCCTTGCAGTAGAAATGCGCTGTATAAATTTCATGATAAAAAAACAATTATCAAACTTGCTTTATCTCCCACTACTTGATACTATTTGAGACATCAACCTCTTGTTTCAAATGTCACGTCTACGTTTAGTTTTTTTCTTTGTTTTGAGCTGAAATTCCAAGAAAAGTTGTGAGGGATGCTCGGGTTCTAGATTGCCTTGGCACTGCATCTTTTCTGATTTTAGCTACCTTAATAAAATGTATGGGTGAGCATTCCTTAAAAGAGATCTAACAAGGCTATATGAGGGGTATTTTGTGCTACATTTTTATGTTTATATATTTGTCAGTGCATTTAACGCAGGGTAGTGAAATTGGATCTCAAAAATTGCATGTATTTTATTTAGTTATTGCATGAATGTTATTTAGGGCCATATGTTTCATTCAAAATTGCGATCGCAAACGCCGAAATTCGCTGAATTTCGGCGTTTGCGATCGCAATTTGGCTCAGTGGTATGTATGAAAGTAAAACTGCCTCGCAAAATAAGGAATCGCAAGATTTGCGATTCCTTATTTTGCGATTGCATTTAAGGAATCGCAAATTCCTATTCTTTAAATACAATGTAGGAAGCACAGAAAAAGTGCAATTTGGCCTTAAGGAATCGCAAATTACCACCAACTTCAACTTAGGGCATGTATGTGTGCCACATGTGCACACATGCACATTTCAGGGGTGCAACAGGGTTTCCCTTTGACACCCTGGCACCCTTGAAATTGCATACTCAATTAGCGAATCGCCAATTGAGAATGTCTTCCCATTGGCCCATAGGAATGAATGGGGAGGTAGTCCTTAATTGTGAATTGCAATTTGCGATTCGCAATTAAGGAATATGTAGGATTCACAAAATTATTTGCAAATCCTACATACATAGCATTTTGCGATTCTCAAATAGCGATTCTCTAAAAATCGCTATCTGAGAATCGCAAAAACTGAGTTTCATACATATGGCCCTTAGTTATCTATTTAGTGTATGTTTCTTGACGTAGCAAAACAATATTTTTTAATTGAGAATGATGATCAATGCATTATTATCTTGTAAATAGCGCCGATTTTACCATTTCGTTTTATAAATCAGTAGAGCCAGCATAAAAAGATGTATAACAAATAAAATACGCACATAGCAATCATATTTACAAATATGTATTTTTCAAATTGGGACAGAAGACAACTGAGATAGGAAAAAGAACATCCAGTCATGAGCAAGTGGTTGATGCAAAGCCCCCACAAGGATATGCTATGTATGGGAAACAATAGATTTGGCCTACTGACAACTTTAAAGTCTTAAACGTTGTGATGGATCCTAGAACAAACACTAGACTAGGGAGAATGACATGTTTCCTGTCTCATCCAGTTCTGTGGTATTCCCCGTTCGCAGCTGAATAAAATGATCAAAATACCTAGCTAGTTTTGCAAATAATTGAGGATTTGCTTCGTTAAAAAGTATTTGAACAGCACTTTTTACCGAATCAATCCTAAAACCAGAACATTAGTTTCAGGAGTATGCCCTGCTCAGACAGGAGGGTAGGGCAGGAACATAGACATAGTGTAAGGTCTACTTTAGGGCCATCACATATACAGTAGTCACCTCACAGGGTATTGTAGGTGAGGGAGCCATGTTTTAACTCGTGTATATAGTCAGCATAACGTTGAGCCACAAAAATCAAATTAGCGTGTGCTTATCAATGGAGATTAAGACATAATCCTGATATGCTGTATTAACAAAGCTGTGTATTACATTATTAAGGGTCAGATGTTCTATTTACTTATCGCAGTTTGCAAACAGTAAATAATTGTAAGAACTGACCATTGTGCTACTAAGTAAACCTTTTTGTTAATGCATGTCGTTTTCCTTAAATGAAACAGGGCTGCATTTAACCCCTTTGCTGCTATGCCTCCTCCCCCCCCCCCCCCGTGCTAAGCCTTTTTTGGGCTATTTGGGGTAGTTCTCGATTAGGCCCCTGTAACTTTTTGTCCACATAAGGTATCCACGCCAAATTTGCGTCCTTTTCGTCCAACATCATGGGGATTCTAAAGGTACCCAGGGTTTGTGGATTCCCCTGGAGGGGCCCCAGAAATTAGCCAAAATGCAGCTAAATGTTGTTGTTTTTTGGGAAAAATGGGGAAAAAAGTGCTGCAAATGAAAGCGTCTGTTTTTTTCCCTTCAAATGGTATCAACAAAGGGTTTGTGGGGCTCAAATCAAAATTGCCCAGCTTTTAGGGACTGACAGACTTTTGTCAGAACACCAACATTATTTACACAGTTTTGGCATTTTACTGAGATATAGTCTATTTTTGCTATTTTGTGCACTTTCAACCTTCTTCCAGTGAATGGTAGAAATGGGTATGCAAGCAATAATGGATCCTTGAAATATATGCCTTTTAGAAAAGTAGACAACATTCTGAATTCAGCAAGGGGTAATTTGTGTAGTTCCTTCAAGATTTATTCATAGAAACGACCATTGAATATAGGAAAAATTGAAAATTAGTTTAAAAAAACTGCCATTTGTGCCAACGTTTTCACCTGTAACTTCTTCTAACTGTGACAGCTGTTTGAAAGCAATATACCGTTAGTATAGGACTTGTAGGTTCACCAGGAACCAGACGAACCCAGAGCCAATAACTGAGCAGCAACTTGTAATGGTTTTTTATTATGTACCGGGTATATAGCAATTTATTTGGGGAAATATAGACATGGAAAATTCGGTATGAAAGACACCTATGTATTTCTGAAATTGGAACAAAATATAGAGTTTAGAAACAGTAGATATTTGCACATTTCCGAAATTGGGAGTACCCATACTAGCATGAGAATTGTAGGTCATTTTTCAAAATTACTTAATTTTTACACATTGTCTTTACTTTGGAAGGCAGAAATGCATCAAAAGTCAATAGTTAATAACAGTTGCTCTACAATTCTGTGTTACCCTAAGTCTCCCAATAAAAGTGGTACCTCACTGGGTGTGGGTAGGCCTAGTTCCCACGACAGGAAACGGCTCAAAACACAAAGTGGACACACTTTATTTTTACAGTGAAAATTGACCATTTTTTTGCAAAGTGCCTAGCTGTAGATTATGAACCGTAGCTCTGCCGGCACCAAGGGAAACCTAGCAAACCTATACATTTTTGAAAACTAGACACCCAAGGGAAATCCAGGATTGGGTTACTTGACTGGCTCTCATTAGGTTCTGTTACCCAGAATCCATTGCAAACCTCAAAATGTATTAAAAAAAACACATTTTCCTCACATTTCTGTGATAGAAAGTTCTGGAATCTGTGTGGATACCCGCGACAGGCAAAGGCCCTAAACCTATTGTGGCGACATCAAAATTACCTATCACAAACCAACCTGGTTTTGCATGGGGGTCCCATGAGCTTTTGGCCCCGGGCTCGGTGGCCATCCAGGGAAACCTACCAAACCCACACATTTCCGAAAAACTAGACAGCCAGGGGAGTCCAGTGAGGTACGGGTTGCGTGGGTCCCCCAACATTTTCCAACCCAGAATCCCTGCAAACCTCAAATTTAGCTGAAAAAAACATGTTTGTTTCTCAAATTTCTGTGTGGGAAAGTTTTTAAAATCTGTGTGGATCCACAAATTTCCTACCAGCCAGCGTTCCCCCAGGTCTCCCAATAAAAATGGTACCTCACTCGTGTGGGTAAGTCAAGTACCCACGACAGGCAAGGGCCCAAAACCTATTGAGGCGACATCAAAATTACCTATCACAAAACAACCTTGTTTTGCAAGGGGGTTCCCATGAGTTTTGGCCCAGGGCTCGTCATGCTTTCATCATGGATGGTAGTCAGCATGTAAACATCTCTCCTGTCTGAAAATGTCACTGCTAGAAGTTCCTCGCAACGCAACGCACTGCACTGTCCCCGCACAAGCTTTTTGGAAACCTTTACGGTTAGAGCGGATTGTGCCACAAGCAACAGTGTCCACTTTGGCCAATTCCCTGAACAACTGCACACCAGTGTAGAAGTTATCTTTATATAAATGATGACCTTTGTTAAAAAGGCCTCTACCAAGTTCCCAAACAATTTTCTCAGTCACTCCAAAAGTGGACGGACAACCAGGGGGGTTAATCCTGGATTCCTTACCGGTGTACACCCTGAAATTAGAGACATATCCAGTCCTACTGTCACACCGCATATGCTTAATTCCACAGCATGCCCTCTTACTAGGAATATATTGCCTAAAAACCAAATGGCCCTTGAACAAGACCAAAGACTCATCCACTGCTATTTCTTTCCCTGGACCATAGATCTCAGAAAATCGATCTACAAAGTGATCAATGACAGGCCGAGTTTTAAAAAGATGGTCACAATCAGGGTGATCTTGTGGCAACGCTAAACCATTATCGACAAAATGCAGTATCCAAAGCAGAAGCAAATTCCTATCATGACTCATGACTGCCGGAAATATAGCCGTTGTCATCAATGTACTAGTAGACCAAAATGAAGACATTGATGGCTTTCTTAGCAAGCCCATCAAAAAAGTTAAACCCAAGAACTTCTTCACCTCTTCCAGTCCACCAGGTAGCTCTAGAGTGAGGCATAAGGCTGGCACTGTTGTCCCTCAAAAACTGTTTGACATACAAATTAGTCTGCTCAACAATCTCTGCTAAAAATACATCGTCCATAAACAACTGAAAAAGTTATCGGCAAAAGGTTTCAGTATGCACTCTACACCCTGGAAAACCAGTAAAGACTGCCAAATCCGGCTGCACCATGCCTGGGGCAACCCAGAGGTCAGCACTTCCAACGGGAAGCCTTGCAGCCCCAGGCCGCAGCCCAGATACCTATTGCTGCACTATCGGCACATAAATGACCTCCTCTAAAACAGGCACTTCATCCGCACTAAGAGTAGCTTTATCCGCACTGAGAGTAGCTTCATCATCCGATGATTCCTCGTGGACAAAAAACTCACTGCCTGAATCTTCTACTACCTCCTCTGCCTCAGATGCAAGAGTCAGTATCTGAACCATGGTCAGAGCAAGACTCAAAAAGTATACCAACAACCTGCTGAGCAGTAATCCTGCGGCTAGCCATTATTCTTACCAAGAAAGGAGACTGCACAAACAAGTCAACAACAACCAACACTGCACAAAATAAGCAAGTAAAACAAATATGTGCCTTTATCACAAAGATCTATATACTCAAAAACTATCTGATTCACTTGCAAGAGACAGCTGCACTCATCAGCACCTACTCTGCAGAGACACAGCAAAAACCAACAATATCCTACTAGAAAGCAAAAACAAAACCAATTACTCACAAGACAACAAAATACACATCGAGCACAAATGCGAAATGATTTTGACACTCAAAAAACTGAAGGCAAACATAGTGCTATTATTACACCATTTGCAAAAAACACATTCATGCAGGGAAATAAAACTCATTTATATTGTGCAAAAGAAGTCTCTTACCAAACACATGCAACTACACAAACAGCAGAACCACCAGTAACGAAACCACAACCTAGAACAGTCTAAAGAGCAAAAGCCTTGAACTAGAACAAAAAGGGAGAAATAAAGCATTGCAATTGCAATTCACAAGAAATAAAACGATTAACATTATAACACTCTATGTCACTACCCAAATGGTCAATCTGAGAGATGGGCCTTCAAATAGAGCTGAGAAAAATGGGGGTGATCTTGCCCAAGGGATCGGGTGAGGTTGTCTGCCAGGCCGATCTGTCCCCCAGGTGGGGCAGAAAACAGCAGACTGAAATGTGCTCCCCTTGCAAAAAAAGAAAATACATCCATGGTGCCTAGTATGGTTTTCTGCCTCCTGCCTATGGCAGAAAGGCCAAAAAAGGGGCAGGCCTGTCCCCAGGAGGGGCAGAAAAAAAACATTTACCAAATTTTTCCCCCTTGGAAGCAACCACGTCGCTTCCATTACACACAAAACAAAATCCCTGGTGCCTAGTGGGGTTTTTGCCCCCCCCTAGGGTACAGAAAGGCCACAAAAACAGACCAATCAGCCCCCGAGGGGCATAAAAAGCATAAACAAAATATCAGCACCCCGGAAGCGACCTTGCCCGAGGGGTCGCTTCCATTTCAATTACAATAAAGTCCCTGGTGTCTAGTGGGTCCCCCCACTGGGATCAGAAAGGCCAACAAAAATGGGTCAATCTGCCCCCAGGGGGGAGGGCAGAATACACATACAAAATAAATCTACCCCCTGGAGGTGACCCTTGCCCCAGGGGTCGCTTCCATTTTAATTTTATATATTCCCAGGTGTCTAGTGGGGTTTTATGCCCCCCCCCCCCCCGGGGCAGAAAGGCCAAAAAAACCTGCCCGATCTGCCCGGGGGGGGGGGGCAGAATACAAATACAAAAAAAGACTGCCCCCTGGAAGCGTCCCTTGCCCAAGGGGTTGCTTCCAATACAAAGGAAAACTCTTTCGTCTCGCCCGATGCCTCTGTGTGTGCAGGAAACCCCCCCCCAGGAGCAAGGAAACCTACCTTCTCCATCGGGACCCTGGAAGCGAATGGCTTCCGGGGCTTCCTGATGACGTTGGCGCATGATGTGCATGCTGACATCATGGGATTGTCCGGGGGGGTCGCTGCCATCCCCTTTGTGGGGGCTAGAGGGGCTGCCCATGGGGGGAGCGCCAGCACTTCCCCATGGGTGGGTGCCATGATGGAGCAGTTCCGTCATGGGCACACGCCCACTGTGGCTCATGACGGAACAGCTCTGTCATGAGCACTGACAGGTTAAAAAGTAAAGTTTACTTTTTTGTTTAGTTTTTCAGTGTTTTCAGCAAACAAACTTTTTTTAACATTCATAAAGGCAAAGTAATCCCCAAGGGACCTTTTCTCTTTTACGAATGGCCTACCAACCCAACTTGACGGTCTGTAATATTTTAGTCCTAAACCACTGATACTCATGGATAGGAATCATTATTTGAAAGTGACACCTACAACCGACCCCTTCCAAATAGTGATTCCTTATCCATTCCTAAACCAATTTTAGGAGTCTGTAAAAAGTTGCTGATGGGTTTAGTACATTGCTAAAAGTTGTTTTTCAGTCCTAAACTCTGAATCAGAGCAGCTGCTATTGAAAGACTGCTTTGTACATTTAGCCCTAGATGATGTTGATGAATGAAAAAAAATCTACGTCTAAGTAGTCAGATAGGTTTTAATGGCTGTCCTATTTAAAATTAGGTTTCTATATATTTTGGTTAGGATGGCCAGCATGTAGAAAGTTTCAGCATTGTGCAATGACTTCATAAAATAATCTGACCAAGGAGTTGCTTCCTTGCATCCTTTAGCATGACCAATAGGAAGCAATAGAACCCAACATTATCCCTTTTAAATTCTGTCCCAAAAGCTGTCTTGCCAGCCTCCTGTTTTCCCCAAAATATCATACATATATAGATCGTCCCAATCAACACTCTTTCACTATTGATGTGTTTACCTGTCACTCAACTTATACTCCCTCCTACCGTAGCAGGAAAGTATTGCTCAACAGACCAACCCACTCCAGGTACTGGATGCCTTCGCATTTTGCCCTTCCTCATGTACACATACACCTAAGAAGTGGTTAACAAAAAATAGACGTAATTAGGCACTTGCACCTACCATTGATTGATAGTTTTTATGTATAGTAAATTTACATCAATTATTTTCATAATTCTTAAGACATTTGTTGTAAATTACAATGTTCATTCCTCACTATTACCAAGATTTGGTATACATATATTTATCCTACTAAAAAGAAGCACAAGTAGTTAGAATAGCGAAGTTGTATACACAGCTTTTTAAGTTGAACCCACCTCCCCCAGATTGACTTGTGATTGACATTTTAGCCACTTGAGAGCATCCTCTATCTACTACCGACTTATGACACTACACCACCCCTATTGGAACATTGTACCAGCAATGCCAGTATTCAGAAAATATTACTCTCAACTCAAAGACAAAGCTGACACCCACCAAAACATATACAGCCAAAATAAGATATATAGATGTACTTCTACTTACCAGTGAATAAAAGATCCTATAAATAGGAGGATGTGATCACAAACTTTAAAAAGAAAAAAAGCAAAGAATTGAAATCTGTAATTTTGTCTTGCTATTAAGAACCAGCTTTGACAAATAAGGAATCTTATGGAAGACAAGAACAAAGTATTAAAATAACAAAAGAGTGTATGCAAATGTCTTTATGAAAGTCATCATTTAAAGCAGTTGCTTCTGACTTGAGCTTGGCCTCTATTAACAAGTGGAAGTGCAGCCTCATGTAAGAATTGTAAAGGTTTTACATTTGACTTGTAAGGAACACCTAGTAACTACTTGTGGAACTGCAGCTTCAGGAAAGTATTTCAATGCCCTTGCATTTGGCATTTGATGGACGACTAGTGGAACTGCAGCTTGATGTAAGAATTTCAATGCCTTTGCATTTGACTCATCATGGATGCCCCTTTTAACAACTTTGAGAACTGCAAGTAGGAATTTCAATGCTTTGCATTTACCTTTTGAAGGACACCTAGTAATAGTGGAACTGCAGCTTAATTAAAGAATGTCAATGCTTTTTCATGTGACTTGTGAGTGACACCTTCTAATGGCTAGCGGAACTTCAGCTTTGTGTAAGAATTTCAATGCTTTTGCATTTGACTTTTAAGGGACCCCTAGTAACAACTAGTGAAACTGCACCTTTACAATAGAGTATGAAAGCTTTTTCATTCGATTTGCTTGAAAATGAAGCTAAATATTTGTGATCTAATATGACAAAGCCTAAGAAGTGTTGGATTTTCAGGATACACAAGAGAAATTTAACAAAGGCTGTAGGATTTGACCTTGCTTAAACATATCATTAAAGGTCTACAGCAGTGTCATTAGAAGGATACTTTGCAACCTTTTCAGTGTCTGGCCACAGACAGCTTTTGATGTCTATTGTCAAAATCTAATGGTACTGATCCCACCGGTATATAACCGATATTTACAAATTAACACATTGTTTTATTGGAGTCAGATTATGGCTTAATTGTGACATAAAGAGTAGGCTATAATTTAGACATAAGAATTGGATTGATGACACTACCACATGACTTAATGTGTGTGTCACAGTTATTCAATAAGCAATTAGGTCGAACAAGTTTCTTTTGCTAATACTTGTTCACAGCTTGCCAATAAAACATAGGGGAAACTAATTGACATCAGTGAATATGATCTGCTAAGATTCGTCTGATTATGAGGAAGAGGTAGTAGAAGGGAGTTTCGAATGTCCAGATTTGAATTTATTACAACAATTCTGTACAATATATCACTGTTAATGGATAGAAAGGGTGAATGACATGAAAAGATTACAGAAACCAACATTAGAAACGTGTAATGAAAATGAAAGAAATTGATTGAAACAAATTCACCTTGGATATTGAAGTGTGATATCAGTGTGGAGAGACATGATAAATATTTTGGATCATCAAACCAAGTTGAAGTCAATTTTATCACAATGGAGAAGTTTCACAATCATCACAATGAAGAGAACTAACACTGGACAGTATAGATTCTTATTGATCATTTTATATATATATATATTTGTTTTATTTATTTATGTTTTCACTCAGATTTATTCCAAAGAAATTATAAAATATTTATCTGTAAGTCTTTGGTACTGAGAATGAGCTAAAGGCCCACCAGAGTTCTTAGAATCACACCAATGAGCAGGGAGGGTCCTTCAGAGTTAATTAGAATACCCTTTATTTCCTATCTTCAATTTTTATGAGACTCTTTTCAAAGTATGAAGTCTGATGTAATTTTACCTTGTAAATCAAACTCCAGCTATTGCCTTTGTGTTTCTATGCCATTAGCATCATAGTATTTGTCTTATACAAAACTAAAAGGAGAACATTGTGAGAAGGGTAATTTAGGCCAATTGCCATGTAACCATATATCATGCAAGATTCGCTTAAATGTGGTGCCAGCATTGCTTTGTGTACTCAAAAACAGTTGTACAACTTTGAATATATTTGGCTTCTTTTTTATTCAACCTGGGAGAAAATAGTGGTCAGGCAGCACCACAATTACAAATACCCATTTCTGTGAGAATCATATTTCCCAATGGGACGTAAGGAAGATGAAACCAGCAAGTTGGGTGGGAGATAATTTCTAGAAATAATGATACTTCATGTCTCTAGTTAGACTATTTGATCATGGAAAGATTCTAACTTGGCTATTGTAGGAAAATGCCACTTTTTTATGGCCACTCCCATTTTTTCTGGACTGATGCTACTGTTGTTTTGCCTATGTGCACTGACCCCTAAAACATGTTGAAAATGGCTACGCTCCTGATTTGCATATTTAACTTACCTTTGAGACCCTAGTATATGGTACAAAAGTGTACTCAACACCTGTAAGTAAAATATCACTAGCAGACTGTAGCACATATTTTGCCACCACTAACATGAAAAAGCAAACCATGACTCCAGGCCTGCTTTTCCAGACTGGGTGTGCAGTTTTAAAATTGACAATTTGACCTGGCATAATAAACTTTTTGCTGGGCCTAAACCTTCCTTTGTAATGCTTATGTCGTAACCTAAGTAGACTAACCCTGGGTGCAGTACTACACTACGCTATGCTCGCAGAGCGTGCGTAGTTTGCGCTACTATGCACTACACGAATTGCACATAGGACAGTGCAAAAACGCATAGTGTAGCAGGCATTTTTTGCTAACTCACGGTTCTCAACGTCAAGTTGGCGACCGTGAGCGAGCAAAATCAACATCCCGGCGAGACTTTTACCTCGTTCTCGATCAGCAACATCAAGTTGCCGATCGCGAGCGTGGAAAATAAACCTCCCGGTGAGATTCTCAATGCGGGGAGGCCAGGTTTCTCATTGCGAGTGGTCGCGTATGCTCGCGACCGCTCGCGATGAGAAACTACCTGTCCGCGTTGAGAAAGCTGCCGAGCGGCAGAAAACGACTGCTTGCACAGTGCAAGATGACATTTGCAATGATTGCACAGTGCAGACAAGCATCCGGCACTCTGTAATCAGTACGAACAGCATTTCCCTACCTCACTACGCAGTTCGCGTAGCTATGCGTAGCGTGCGTTATGCGAAGTGCACTTCACGTAGCTACGCATGGCGCTACTACGCAAACTACGCCCAGGGTAAAAGTATACCCTAAATGCCTATAGGGCAGGGTGCATGGAATTTAAATAATAGGACATGCATATTTTATGTCCTAGCAATGAAAAAACCTTCAAAGCCAATTTTCACTGTGGCAAGGCTGGCTCTCCCATTGGTAAGAATTGGATGACATCATAACACCTTATAATACATAACTTCAGTTTGGAAGTAGCTAGAAAAAGCATTTGAGCACTTATTTTATTAATAGTTTAAATTCCAGGTTAATGTTCAAGCCAAATTTATATTACTGTTTTTTTAAAATTACACTTTTAGAAAGATGTCATTTTCATGCCTGAGTCAAGAATGCCTTTCTTCCAGTTTCTACTGTCACCCAGGTGCTGAATGGCTCCCTCATTACAGGTAATGTGGCTCCCTGAACTGAGATTAAAAAAAAAGAGGGGCTGACATTCTTCTATTAGGATGGCCATCTGGACTGTGCTCAGGAACTTAATTAATATCAATATTTGCCTACCATGTCACAGGCAGATGTTCGCATACGGGCATTGCTCCTCTATTGTCGTGCTAGCCAGCCAGGCTTCACCCAGTGGGAGAGGAACCGCTCCCATAACTGGTTTTGAGAGACCACACAGGAGGATTTACCCATTATCATGGCCACACCTCTGGGTGTCACAGGGGAAGGAAGGTTCTGCAATCTTGGTTTTAGGTACAGAAGAGCATTGTGGGATAGTTTACACTTAAACCTATAGGAAGTCCTGCAAACATGGGTATGGTCAACCTTGCAAATATTTACCACATTGGTTAGGGGTGGCCAGGAGTTTCCTCTACGCACTGCCTGGCACTGTGCATAAATATGGCACCCCCAGTAACCTATTTACAACACCTCTGGACCTGTGAAAGACCGAAGAATGACTGCACCTGCTGTAGTGACTTGTGAGGAGAACCCTGAGTGCCAGAACTACTACTACAGCCACGACTGAGAAGTGGACCTTAAGGGTCAGTTGGTTGACCTCCTTTTAAAGTACTTGGACACAAAAGCTGCAAGAAGATCACATCCTTGAAGGGCCCAGCTGACTAGCTTCAACTGAACCTTTATTGAATCCTACCGGTGGCTTCAATTGGAGTGAGTACTGACCCCTAAGTGGTGTCTCTGAGGTTCTAGGAACCTTTGAAAAGTGTAAGCTTGTATTACTCCTGCCAAACACTAAAACCTGGGACTTAAAAACTTTTTTGAGGATTTTTGTCTGGAGAACAGACAGAAGACCAGGACAAACATGACCAGGCAGTCCGATGAAGGTGCATTGCCGCTGGGCCAAAAATTCATGTTTCTCCAGCTAGGAGCTTTTTCCACAGCAGCAAGTCTGTTTTAGCAGGACGTAAGTTAGTCCTTTTTGGCTACAGCCTGTAGCCTTGCTCTGCAGGGAGAATCAGAGCTCCAAAAAGTAACAAGGTCAGAAGGTACAAACTTTCACTGGAAGACGCCAAAGAAATATGTCTGGAGATGGATGTTCGTTCCAATTTCTCCTGCTCTCAACTTCCCCTCAAAAGTCAACAGCTTCACCAGGGCTTCGACCAGCAGCTATCAAGCCTTGGGCAACCCATCCCGGCCTTGACCCTTTGAGGAGTTTTGAGCCTAAGTCACAGGGTAAAACTTTCAACAAGGTTGAACCTGGTCTCTGTATCCGACCCCCTTCCCCTTATTGGACTTTGGTTGTTTTGTGTCATGCTGTTCATTAAAATAAAGTCGGATTTTTATTGTGTTGTGTTTTTGACTTTTTAACTGTTTTTGTACTTCTAAATGCTTTACACATTTTCTTAAAGTAAGCCTGTCTACTCTGTGCCATAGCTACCAGGGGTTGAGCTCAGGTTTAAATTACTGAAGCTTTTACTAGGCCTAACAAGAATAGTGACATTATTACTTGAGGTGGACTACCATCCACCACAACTGTCAATATTATTTTATTGTTTCAGAATTATGCCATACAACACCACCATGACAAATTATACACATTAAAATAGGTGAAAGTATAAAAACATTCTGTGTAAATTTCAATTAAAAACAAAAGTCTAAGCCAACATACAGCCTTACAGCAAAAGATGTTTGTGAGCAGCATCAACCTACCTCTAAATACATAATGTGGCCCTATATAGCTATGCTCCTAAAAAACCACCATCCAGCTTTATATTGTACGTTCCCTCAAGGAGTTTATGCCCTTTTGCCCTGGTTATAGTACAAAAATGCTATTTACTAAATGTTATAAAAGCTGAAAAGTGCATGTGCAAATTATAACAATGTACAGCTACTAATACAGTACAGATCACTACTCATCAAATATAATTTCTAGAAGCCAAATGTAAAGAAATTAATCTCTGTACTCCAGGAATCACTTTTAATTGCTTTGAGGCTAGTTGAAAATCTATTTTACATATGGCCAATCTGCCCATAGATATGATGCTACAGAATTAATAATAATGTTGTTGTCCGTCCTTAGACAAAAAGCTAAAACAGTACTAGTAGAGCCAAAATCAACTAATCCTCCACTTTCTCACAACTATATGCTGGCTAAATGATGCACCAATAAAACCTCAAAATTGAGAACACCTATGCTAGCTGTTGTACCGCAGATCGAAACAGCCTTGATTTTTTGAAACAAGCCTTTTCAAGTAAAATAACAAGGCCTTCTTGAGAGATCAAACAAACTATCTGGCAAGGCAACCTATCTACATAGTCTGTGGCTAGAACACTTGACCTTCCTGTAGCATAATTTGAAACCTTGGTCCAGTATTTAATGACGTTCAAGGAAAAGGCCCAGGAACAAGTGCTTAGCAAACATTTGCTGCTCCAAAGCCTTCAAACAAGAGTACATTAAAATATGCAATATTTCATAGATCATGGCAAGCCGGAGTTCTATGTAATACTTTGGCACTAACCTGCATCTTTGTTTCTTCCTCAAGTTGAGCAATCCTGTAGGAGTGAGATGTGATCCATGAAGCTATTTCCCCACTCCAACCAAACACTGACACTGCCCAAATCCCAGAAGAAGATTTGAACTGCACCAGTACTTAGAGTTAATGGGAAGTGGTTAAAAGAAAAGAAAATGCCCTCTGCCTAGTCTGGGCCTTCTTAGGATAGGTACTTCACTCTGGATACCACTCTGGATACTGCTCAGGTCACTGAGGAATGTAACTGTATAAACCTATCAAAGAAAAGTGCATGAGTAGAGGGTATTTCTGATACAAGACTGACTTAGACGAGAGCCTATTCTTTGCTAAAGAATCTTAAATTGACTTAGGACCTGATATACCATTTGAAGGACAGGTTACTCCATCACAATGGTGACGATATCCTGTCCAACAAAATCATAATCCCATAGGTTACAATGGGATTTAGATTTCAGCGGACAGGATATCTGGCAATGCTGTGAAGGATTAACCTGCCCCTCGAATTCTAAATCAGGCCCTTTGACTTTAGGCACCTCTTAGAATTTACTTTTATGACAAGACCTTGTCCCATATCTTACTGCACTTTTACACATTTATTTTGCCTTAGTTGATGAATTATTGATTCTTTTGATCCTGGTAGGTTCTAGGTGATGAATTGTCCCACATGGCCTACATGGGAGTTATCCTACTAATATGTAAAAAGGAGTTTATTACCCATCAAAAGGTTTATTTTAGTAGGTCACACTGCAGGTTTAAACTGCAGCATTTGGCTATAATGATAGGCCTGAAGACATGCCTTCCTTGTCACACCGGTTGATGGCAAAACAAGTGCGACAGTCCACATGTGACATTTAATTTTGCAAGCCATGGGTGCAATTTCGCATCAACTACTATGGCCTTCTAGGAAAGTATATACGCCAAACAGAGATTAGCACACTTTTACATTTTTAGTGGTCAGACCAAATAGAGTGGACATTAGAAAATAGTGAACCAGTATACAGAGTCTAAAACTAGTGAAAAACGGGGGAACTACGCGAAAAATTGATATTTCCTTACAATCTTTAAAAGTGGAATGTGTCCAAAATTAAAGTTGGTATGTTCTTACCATGATGAGCCACTATAAGATATTTTCACTGGTAGTACTGTAGCTGAAGCCATGAAAATGGAAAGGTACTTTATATCAATTTAATCTGCAACATTTGACATTAAATGGCTACAAAAGTCATTCAAATATATTTTTTCATTTTATTAAAATATAAAGTTCATTTTAATGGTAATGTTGGGTTTTACTAATATTTACATGTCTGAACCTCTAGTTGAATAGCAAGCATTAGTTGAACTAACAGCTGGTCTGAAGCAGTGTAACCATATGCAGGTGTGAAAACTGCTCCTGGAGCAGAAACAATGGCCTGAGTGTGAGGAGGTGTTGTAGTGAGGAAATGGGGTTAACTGCAGACATTGCTAAGTTAGCATAAGTAGTATATGTTTGGCTGCCATTTTTGCTGCTTTTGCACACGACACTACATGGCTCTGTTCTCGTAAAATACTTTGCTGGCGCTGCTTCACATGAGACCTGTCTACCTTTCACATATCCAGCTGGGCACCGCGCTCTCTGTCTGCACAGCCTGCTCAAGGTCGATCAACAATGTATGCTGTTGATTCACTTTGGTCAGTCCCACGCACATAGACATAACATGAAGCGCAGTGGCCCAACTGAGACTCGGGTGCTTTTAATATGGCATTACATGCATGAGAAGGCACTTGGAGAAAACCTTTTCAACAAAGAAGAGCTGTGCTGATCCTGAGATGTAATTCACTGCATCTGATCTAGTAGGTATGGTGTCTCGCTGACAAAGCCCAGATGTCTTCTATAATTATTCTAAACTAACTCATGAGCACCGGGAGGGTGGTAAAAGGAGCTATAGTCCTATCTCCATTGTCATTAGAAATATGATTTCCTCTTTTGTGCTTTATGGAATTGGTACAATGCTAATTATATTGATGTTATGGATTATGCTGCTCGTATTGGCTAGAGTACTGCATCTTAGAGCACGTTAGTCAAAAATAAACATTTTAAACTATACAGTGTCTCTGATTACTCACATTGTGGACAAGTATGAGTGTGAACGAAAGAGTGTTCTTGTTTCCCACTATTTCTGAGAGTTTACTAGGTCGCATAGTCTAGATTGTCTAATCATTGGTAGCTTCGCTGTAGAACGGAGAACGAATGAGACACTAATGCTAGTCGGATTGGGGTTCTGGGCACTGAGGTGGCTTTTTGGTACACAACAATACACTGAGGTCCTGGTTTCTTGCGCATAGTTCTGTGCATGAGCAAAATCCCTTCAACATGGCACCCATAACGTTTGGTCTGGTACTTATTTAGGAGACGCTTTAGTAGTGCTTCTACTTGTCCACAATACCCTCGCTCCTGTTTTCTGGTAAACAGCGGTGATGGCATAACCTACCTGTATTGATACTTTATAGGTCTTTTCAAGCTTGATATTATAAAATGGTTTTCTGATTCATATGAATTACAAACCTGTTGCACTGCCACGCTTTTAAGTTGTTTTACTTTTCTTAGTCCTTATGGCTGAAGTTGATATTGCGGCGCATAGCTGCACACCAGTCTGTCATCATTTGGCAGCATATGGAGTGCCAGATTCTGGTATAGCACTAATATTTGTGGTTGGAACCAATCCGGCTTTCCAATTTGAGGTATTTTACTCTTGGACGTTTCCGGCAGTGGACGGTGATGATAATTTCTTCCATACATACAATCCCACTACAATACCTGTAGCGTATCGGCCATATAGGACTCTCGGGGTTCCGATTTCAGCATGGCAACACCATATTTGGTTTAATGGCACCCTCCCCCACACTGTGACTCTGGTCCGGTTAGGCCCTTTGTCAATTCCAGGGGCCCTGGGCCAGTTTTGGCCGGGTACACACCACATCCAAATTATCTAGCAGCCACTTTAGACGAATTGCATGTCTTGCACACCTCCTTGATTGAGGTGCATAGGGCTCTAGTACAATTTGTTTCCCGCAACCTCCAGATACGGCGCAAGCAGCTGGCCCGGCCGGGATGTCTATTAGACCCGTCATGGTTAATTCGGTTATGGGCAAGCGACCACAGAATAAGGATGATTTTCCTTACTGGCTTGCTGAGAAATTTGACCAGCTGGAAGTGGTATTTCCTAATACTTCTCCTGTGGTGAAACACAGGATCTTGACAATAAGTTTGCAGAAAGACATAATACTAGAGATAACCGATTGTGAGACTTGGGGTAAAGTGTTCACAACAGTGTATGCACACCTTCTATGACTATGCTGCCCTCCATGATTACGCGTGTTCAGGATGAGCATGGCCTGGAGGCGGCAGTGGAGTTGGGGATGAGGCTTGTCGGAGTGTTTGACGTAGTTGCTGATCTCATACTTGAGAACGTCAAGGGGAATGCGGTTAACTTTCAGGTGTCTAATGCTTTGCATCTTGTCCCGGAGGAAGAGAAACCCCGAGTGTTACTAAAGATTATTGCAGATGCCTATAAGACCATTGGACACAATAGTTTGGGTTTTAAGCCTTTTGCTAAAATACCGGCACAACAGTAAACTCAGACGGTGCAGTCTAATAAAGACGACCGTCCTATTTTTCCTAAAAAGAATTGGAAGAATAAAAAACAGGGGAAGCAACAACAGAAACAAGGGTCACGTGCAGTGTCACCAGCACCCAAGCCCTCTGAGCGCACTTATGATTTGTGCGACCGCACGAGAATTAGGTCTCCTGACAGGTTTCAGGTACCTGACCAGCATTCTCCTTGTTCTTCACAGGAAACATCAGGCTCACAAGCCGGTGGAGGAGATCGCCAGGATTGCGGTAGAGGTCGAGGTGCCCTTTAGGGACATGAGCAATCTCGCCAGACTGACGGTAAAGGAAAGCAGGACGGTTTTTCTCACCAGCGCCCTCCGTTTCAGAAAAAGAAAGTTGCTGCTTTAACAGCGAGATATGCCACGGACGGTGAGAACCCGCCTTCGGAATCTAACTTGGGCAGAAACGCTGCTAGACAGCGCAGCGGAGGTTACCATAGTGCGGCAAGCACTGCGTCCATTTCTGGAGTCGACAGCAACTGACACTTTCATCACAGTAGAAACTGCTGACACCCAAATGGCTCCCCCTGATAGATTAAATGAAATTGTACTTTTAATTGAAGGTAATATACAAGGTGTTATTAAAGGGATTTTTGGGGAAAATCTGACTTCTTCGTATGACATCTTGTTAGCTGAGGCAGACTGGTCCCCGCCTTTTATTTTAGCCGTTCCACTGGGGGAGGAAGTGATCCTCCCTAGTTTTTCACACAATGTAGCCAAGGAGCAAGCAATGGCTTTTGCGAAAGAGTGCGCTTTGGTGCTTGCACCGGCTCCGTACCGTACTCAGGTGGGCTGGGATAAAACCTCTCCGCCTCATGAGATACCATTGCAGTCTGTGCCACAGCCACAACCCCAATATCCCACATGTGTGTCACCGATGAATAACCCTCTTTTTACAGTAACCAAACCAGATGGGCTGTACCGCTTAGTTTTGGATTACCGACATTTGAACTCTCATTGTCGTAACTGTACGGTTCAGAATACCCATAGATCAGGTCTTGTGCGTAAAAAATATAAAACTACACTTGACATTTCCAATGGCTTTTTTATCCACAATCTGTCTTCTATAAGTAGTCAATGTACAGCATTCACCTTGGATGGTAAACAAAAACAATTTACAAGATTGGCCATGGGCTACAAAAACAGCCCGGGCATTTTTGCCGCATGTGTTGTCTTTCTGTTAGACGACATAGACCCTGATGCGTATTTGTACGTTGATGATAATTATCTCACGGACGACGAATTATGGCCGCAACTTTGTCACGTGGACCGCATCATAGTTTTGTTTGCAGACTACGGTTACAAATTTAACTTTGCAAAATCACACATTGCAGAGTACACAGTGTTGTTCCTGGGCTATGAGCTCAATAATGAAGGTAGAGGCCTGGCACCTCACTTCTTGGAGAAATGCGCATGTTTGTGCTCTCCTACAACCCTGAAAAAATTGCAATCTTTGCTGGGATTTTTAAACTTTGGACAAACTTACATTCCTGATTATGCCCAGCGTATCAAGCCGCTGTATGCCTTGATACAACCTACCTTTACAAAAGCCTGCTGGCTTCCAGAACATTCAGCTATTCTGCAATCTTTGCAGTCTGATCTTCTTGAATCTAAATACTTGTTAACGCGTGATAACCACACAAACCTGGTGATAAGAATTGTGCCAGGGGCAGTGGGTTTCACCTACTTGACATTTAATGAAGGTGACACAGTGCCTATTGCTTACAAGTCACATTTGTACACTTTGGCTGAACTGCGTTTTTCAACAGTTGAAAAAGTATTAACCGCAGTCCAGATGGCGATCCTGAAGGAACGTAAACTGGCGCAAGGAAAACGCATGATGGTTGTAACACCATATCTTGTTCTTGAAACTGTGACGAAAGCCAATGTACCAAACTCAAAAGCTTTAGATCTGCATTGGATACAATGGGCTACTTCGTTGACATCATCTGATGTCACCTATATCTTCGACTCCTCATTGCAAACTGAGGATTTCTTACAGTATGAATTTGTTCATGCTGCTCCTCTGTTGATACTCCCGCTCGAGGACTACCATTGTATAATTTATACCGACGGTTCTGCACAACCAGCAACTGGATCAAAACATTCTTACCCGGCCGAATGCACTATAGTTGCATGTACCATAGTGAACGGTGAGTTCAAGTCCAGTGTCGTGCACACGCAGGCACTAGGGGACTGTACCGCCCAGTTAGCGGAGCTGCGTGCTCTGGTGCTAGCACTGGAGTTTGCTGATCCTAATGTGACTACCTTGATTGTAAGTGACTCTTACTACTGTGTTCAGTCTTTTAATGACAACTTATTCTTTTGGTCACAGAATGACTATCGTGATTCTAAGTGTCAGCACATTTAAGCATAAAATGCTTTGGGTTCGAGTCTCAGAGCTTAAAGAACATCTGCCTCTCACACAAGTAATTCATACTCTTGGCCACCAGCGCGTAGGAGTACACGTGGTCGGTAACAGTTTGGCTGATGAAGCAGCTAAAACAGCAGTAGCCACATATTCTGTTGCAGCATTTACAAGATCCATGACTACGATTGATGATGAAATCTTGGCAGCTATAGCTGCAACAGAGAAGGGAAGTAAGTACCCACAGGGTTTCCTTTCGAAATACACTTATCATTTAAGTCCCGATAAAGTTACCTATGTGAGAATTAATGACGCTGGTGACAGGTTGATTCCCAACGAGGACCGCAGACTAGCATTGATAACAGCCTCGCATGAAGGCATGGCCTCGGCTCATGAAGGCGTTTCGGCAACTGTCTCTATCTTGCAGCAACGTTACTGGTGGCGTGGGTTATATAAACAAACCTGTAATTATGTGCTTTCTTGTGACATTAGTCAGCAGATTAAACCTTCAACTGCAGCACCTCTGCCACAAACAAAGCTGTAAATTTCTAATTAACCATTCAATTATGTTTATTTAGATCACTGCTGTCCATTTTCTTCATATACTACATATAAGTTTATCTTGGTTGCAGTTGATTTGTGCACAAGTTTTCTTTGGGTTTGGCCACAACACAGTGCTGAGGCACTAACTGTCATCAGGGATTTGTGTGTCTTTGTGGGAATTTTTGCATGTGGCACCTTTCATTCTGACCAGGGTCCCGCATTCACCTCTAAGGCGTACAAGGATGCCGTGATGTCTTTAGGGGTGCAACTCTAATTTTCCTCTCCATACAGGCCTGAGGGCAATTCAGTTGTGGAGTGAATGAACCGTGACTTAAAGCAATCCTTGACAGCTAGAGTTATAGGTACTGGCAGGAACTGGTTCGCCCATTTGTATAGCGTGTAACGTGCACTAAATAATCTCCCTAGAAGATCTCTGGGAGGGCGGACCCCATACGAAATGCTCTTTTTTTTTAAAAACTCTAGTTTCAGTTTTCTCAATACAAAAGAAATATAAATGTATATTCGTTCACTTGTGCATAATCTTATATTGACGAGTCATAACAGTACTTGTTACTGATTTCAGTCGTGAAGTTATTTGCCAGGTAGTTAAAATCTGTAACATTAGCATTACATTTCGAGTAAGAAATAACTCGAAATAGTCTCTATAACAACCCCCAGTCCATCTATAAACCTCATTAGATGTGCTTTGTATGTAAGTAAGTTGACACATATCCGGACAAGTCACACCCTCTGTACTACAATAGATTCAATAGATCATGCAATGACAAGGTTACCCCACTCTTTCCGGGACAATGCACCAAATGGGATTCGGAATCCTGACGTATGGTCTCAATGTATGACCGGTAGGGGCCCCATATGTCCTTGGGACGGACGTACTAGGTATCACACTTGCGTATACTTAGCTATTTACATTGCAATAGGCCATGCTGTGTAGCCTATTCTGGACAGTTGGAACAGATTTGCGCCCCCAGTGGATAGCCACCTCTCGCTTCGCTAGCAGGAGACCCAGAAATGCAAACCGTCTGATCTACTTGGGGAAGTTGACTGTATAACCCAGTAGGGTCACTTCTGGAGTGGGAGTCAGAGGTAGATTGATCATTTGCCCAAGCGTGTAGTGTATGCGTTCCCAGTAGTGTTGCATTTTCGGGCACGTCCAGGTGAGGTGTGCGAAGTTGGCTTGAGGTACGGAGCAGTTACGGCAGTTGTGTGGTTTGGACGGGTCTATTTTGTGCGCCAATGCGGGAGTAAAATAGGAATTTGAAATGTAGGAGCTTGTGTCTACTATTTAGTGAAATGTCCCGTGTGACTGTACAGCATTTGGCCCATTGCTCATCTGTGATTGTCATTCCCAGGTCGGCTTCCCACGCGCTGCAGACTTAGATGTCATTTATGGGTTTCAGTGCAGCACATGCCTTATATAGCTTTGAAATTAAGTGTAATTTATCTGTGTTTTCTATAATCATCTTGAGAGGGGGGAACGTAGCTGGCTCAACTGGGAAGGTCGGCACGGTGGAACATAAGACAGAGCAAATGCAGCTCAGGACGAATCTGTCCATAATGCTCACAGATTGGAAATGGGTGCCCTCTGATACGTGTGGTCTTTGGCATGAAAATATTTGTTCCGGACCTTGATGGTCTAGACATGGTGGCGACAGCCGCATCCTTTGATGTAGATAATCATTCTGATGCGTTACAGAAACTACAAGAGACTCAAGACGGTCTTGCAAAGGAACACTTACCCTCTGTCACTGAAGCGGCGCTGCAGATTCCGGTAGTCGGCTGGCTACCCAAGATCGGAGACCTGGTCAGTGAGAAGGTTGAGAACAAGAAAGAGTTTGGCCCATTTTATCGTGCACCTGTCCCAATGCTTGGTGTGAAGGGTACTCGTACAGTCATTTTATCATCGGTACCTGGTCGCATAGATAACAGATACATCTCAGTGGACAATGTCAAACTACAACGCATGGCCGATTCTACATAGTATGACACCTGCTGTTTCCTGTCCAATAATATTCAGGAATACAGTCTTGACCAATTTCAACAACATCAGGCCTGACACTGCCATAAAGATGACCGCTGTTACTGATCCTTTGCTAAACCCTTGGTTTGCAAGACAACACCCTAAACTAGTCACGTTTTTCTTTTGACTCTAACTCCACATCATCGAGTCCCCCATCCAAATTTTCTATTTTTGTCACCTATTTAAAAGAAATTATTTGATTCCTCTCTGGACATACATTTGGTTAGTGCTCATCGCAATTTTTTTGTTCATGTTGATTGGATTGGTGACATTTTTCTTCCTTTTAATAAATGGTCACTACCTCACTGAACGCTCTGCAGTAAAAGTAATTGATGGAACTTTGGCACCGCACTCCTCATCACACATCATGAAAAGGGACCAGACTTTTGTCAACATCTCTGCCTGGCCATTTGCGAATGGAAAATTTTGGGGTGCAGTAAACGTCCAAATTCATGGCCCCACAGAAGTCGTTAATGTTCGCAATGTACTTTGCGTTTCTATGGGGGATGTAGTGAAACATAAAATACGCTCTGATGATTGGGACGTTCAAGCCGTTCAATCTTTATTTTCTGATTAAAAGTATTCTGCTGCATTTGATGCTGAGGATTTGTATTTAAATACTGTAAATTATGCTGATTTATTTTGTTACTAGCATTATGGCCATCATTACCTGCATAAAACTAATACATTTAGAAAAGTTTTTAATTACACACAATGGGAACATTGCCAGGCTCCCATTGAAGGCAGTTCGAAAAGTCTTGTGAAAAAATGTGTATATTTCCCTGATTTTATTAAATCAAGATTCATTTTATTTTAAAATGAATACTACGTCCAATTCTAAAGTCATGCTTTATTCCAACTGCTTTATTAATCAACTGGCAGTGGGTGGCTATGAGCTGTAGAAGGATACAGTAGATCTTAAGTCTGTTTGGGGTTCTAAAATCTGGCAGGTACAAGGCTCTGAAGCTTTGCATCGGGGGTGCCCTATCCCAATACAAATCCTATTTTTGAATAGTTCGATTTATCAAACAACCTGTTTAGATTTAGCCACTGCAAAACAAATGAATGCACCTAAAATAGCTACTCTGGCTCCTTATGACAACTGGTATGATCATACTGATTTGGCCATTGATGAATTGCAGTTGTTGCTTACCAATAATACTTTTAATATCTCTAGCCTGGACCCCCAGGGTTGGTTGGTTTGGCAAACAAGTTCAGATTCTTGCCAACGCCATTTTCTAGGCAAGGCCCCAGGATACATTCAGGATAGACCTGATCCACATTTTTCTGACTCCCATTCGGTTACTACCTATTCAGTAGGAAAATTATGTCAAAATTGGTTGCAACACTCGAAC
The DNA here is from genome assembly GCF_964204655.1 of Triturus cristatus. Taxonomy (NCBI): domain Eukaryota; kingdom Metazoa; phylum Chordata; class Amphibia; order Caudata; family Salamandridae; genus Triturus; species Triturus cristatus. The sequence continues at coordinate 476,457,906 of NC_140583.1, forward strand.
CTTACGTCAGTTAAATGCCAATTGTCGTTGTTGACAGGTGACGTTGACTTGACAGATTTTATAAAAGGGCCTTCTGGTCCAAGATCAAAAAGATTTATTTATGCCACTTACAAAGAAATCTGGAATCTGTCCCAAATTTAAACTGCTTCATGTTTAAGGGCTATAGACCAAGCTCATTTAGAGAAAGTGCTTGCTGTTGTTGATAATAGTATTAACACTCTTTCTTCCCGTATTTACACATTAGATAATATTGTTTCATCTGTTGTGGATATTGTCCATGATGAAGTTTCTGTTTTGTATCATGGTCAAAATCAATTGCGTTCAATTCTGCAGTTTGCATTGACATTGCAAACTTTGAAGATGGGGAAAGTTCCATGGGATTACATGAACACGTCATCTTTATTTACGCCATTTAACTTGACAGATGAACAACAGTTTATGTCCATGAAGGATTCCACATACACTCTGTTACATATTGAAAAAGTGAAACCTTTGCCATTTTCTGTTGCTGCAACTAATTCAGCAGTGTGGCTCATCCATGGGGTAATCACTTTGCCATTTTCCTTGTTTAAATTTAGCTCTTGAATGAAATAATTTCCCTTGGGCCGCTATGAACCTTTTACGTAGTGTATTTCTTCACGAGGTGTGGTCTTTACCTTTCACATACAGATGCTTACGGGATGACAAAGAGGTGTGCCTCACTTGGGAGTCGTGTGATTCCTCCCCTGATCTTTCTGTGGTGTGTAAGAATTTACAGTTGCATGGTGCATGTAATTTACAAGCATCGAATTTGGCGAGTATTTTGAAGGGTCATCCAGTACCAGCTATCACACCTACTTTTACCCTGCTAACAAACGGTAGCTATTTGCTTTTAAATAATGAAGATTGCTGCAGCATGCTTGCTGGCATCCCTTACATTGTAGTCTTGCAGGGTGTGGTTTGCTGTAAAAATGTGCTTTTTCCACCCCCGCATGGGAGGCTCAACATCTCGATTTGGCCTTCCATTCCGACCTTGAAAGCAGAGTTCAACAAATTGAGCAGCATAACAGCATTAATGTCCCAAAAAGAAGTTGCTCTCAAATCTGCCCGTGAGACCTTCGTCCTTCATGTGGGTAACACCCGTACAGGTACATGCGCTTCTTAATACAAATCTCCCACTACATTTTGGTGCGTTGATTCACACTGTCTGCAATGCTTCTAACACTACAGGCATTGCCCATTTTTTTTAAAGCCGTCGGCTCTGGCCTTTTGACCTCTTTTCAAACTATATTTGGTGTGATACCAGCATTTATCCATGCTATTTTTGCCAGCGTCTTTGGTGGCTTACCACTATTACTTGCACTAGCTGCTGGAATTCTGCTGTTAATTTGCTTGCTCTGAAATGGATGCTCTTCCTATGGCACCAAACAGCCGGGACCGGTTGCTGCTGCTTCGTAGTCGTATGTTTGAATGCTACGGTACTTTGACACTGTCCACTCTGAGCGTGGCTTATGGATTATATTTTTGTTTTGGTTATTTCACTTGCGTGCAACCAGTCTTTCACTGCCTGGAATGTTCATTTGAATGGGCATTGGATCTTTGCCTCTCCAATATGGTGTCTCCTGCCCCGGATTATGACCTGCTAATGAGTAGGGGTGGGCGGAATTTGCGAAATCCACTTTCTCAAATTATCGCGAAATTGTTAAAAATTATCGCAAACAAGCGGAAATATCGCGAAGATGCGGAATTTGTTTTCCCGCACGTTCGCGAGATTTTCTGCATGGTTGCGGGTCGCCAACTTACCCATGTGGTTGCTCGCGGGCGCAGCCATCTTGTTTTGAGTTGTCTCGCGGTGCATGATCGCGAGAAGAAAGACGTGATCGCGCGACGCATGACGTCACTGCAGACGCGAACTGTCGCGAGACAGCGCAAATAGCTAAAAACAATCCAACATCTCATGGAGAACGCGACCGGATCAAGAAAACTTGTCGGCGAACGCAGGGATTCAGGCGCGCGAGAATGTATTATTTTACAGCGCGAGCAAGAAACAAATTATCGCCAAGCTGCGGAAAGTGGAAATTTTGACATTTTTGCGCTCTCCGCGGAACCCAAAAATGTCAAATTATCGCAATTTCCGCCAACGGAACGAAATTATTGCCCAGGCCTGCTAATGAGTCGTCTAGTGGCGCATGAGCTGGAATATTCTGGTGTTGGGATTATGGTCGGCATGGCTGCTCTTGGAGTTTTAGCGGAATGGGATGTCTGTGCAGCTGCACATGATTTCCTACAACAAAGTTTTCTTGAGGAACACACAAGTTGTCCACTGATGGTGCTACAAGCTCCCATTGTTGATGAACATGTATGTTCAGTCTCTTTGCTGGAATGGATGCTACAATTGCTGAGAATATCAATGACTTCCTCTTGGAGGCTGTTGTAACTTACTTGTCATACACCTTATTGGATTAACCTGGATGACTTCCATCATCTGCCGGATATTTTTTGTAATGATTTTTCTTTTTCACTTTTTTCTCTCTAATCGAGTTTTTAAACACAAATTAGTTCCCATTTGACTCTTTGTCCAAATATGACTGCTGCCTTTAATTCTTGCTCACTCTGACTTGAACTCTGTGTTCTGTTGAGCCCACTATCCGTTGGCCTGACCAAGGGGGTGGGGGGGGGGGTGTAGTGAGGAAATGGGGTTAACTGCAGACATTGCTAAGTTAGCATAAGTAGTATATGTTTGGCTGACGTTTTTGCCGCTTTTGCACACAACACTACATGGCACTGTTCTCGTCAAATACTTTGCTGGCGCTGCTTCACATGAGAACTGTCTACCTTCCACATATCCAGCTGGGCACCGCACTCTCTGTCTGCATAGCCTGTTCAAGATTGAATAACAAAGCATGCTGTTGATTCACTTTGGTCAGTCCCACGCACATAGACATAACATGAAGCACAGCTGCCCAACTGAAACTCGGGTGCTTTTAATATGGCATTACATGCTTGAGAAGGCACTTGGAGAAAAACTTTCCAACATAGAAGAGTTGTGCTGATCCTGAGATGTAATTTACTGCATCTGATCTCGTAGGTATGGGGTCTCGCTGACAAAGCCCAGAGGTCTTCTATAATTATTCTAAACTAGCTCATGCGCACAAGGAGGGTGGTAAAAGGAGCTATAGTCCTGTCTCGACTGTCATTATAATATGATTTCCTCTTTTGTGTTTTATGGAATTGCAACAATGCTAATTATATTGTTTTTATGCATTATGCTGCTCGTATTGGCTAGAGTACCCCACCTTAGACCACGTTAGTTAAAAATAAACATTTTAAACTATACAGTGTCTCTGATTACTCGCGTTGTGGACAAGTATGAGTTTTAACGAAAGAGTGTTCTTGTTTCCCACTGTTCCTGAGAGTTTACTAAGTCGCATGTTCTTGGTTGTCTAATCATTGGTAGCTTCGCTGTAGTACGGAGAACAAATGAGACACTAATGCTAGTTGGATTGGGGTTCTGGGCACTGAGGTGGCTTTTTTTGGTACACAACAATAAACCGAGGTCCTGGTTTCCTGCGCATAGTTCTGTGCATGAGCAGAATCCCTGCAACAGTGTTTTTCTTCCCCTTGCAGGAAGAACAGCTAGGGTAGACAAAGGAACTTTATTATCTTGTGAAGGACCTGTCCTTTCACAAGTACATGCAAGGGGAGACCTAGAGAAGATAAACCTTTTTTCCTGCAGTCTGACTGGCTCCAAACCTAGAGGTAAGGGAGCTACCTTCAGAATTGATTTTGAGCGATCGCTAATGAGGAAGCTACTTTTTTCCCTGGGAACATTTACCATATTTTATGTTATGTTATGTTAGATGAATTTATACCACGCACGGATACTCAAGAGTGTCCCGGCTCGTGCTCGGAGGAAGCAGACAGAAACCAGAGATGCTAAAAGAGGATAGCCTTGAGCTTTTTTTTTTAAATTGCAGGATCTTGGATGCTGCGCAGCACTAAGAGAAAAGCATTCCAGGCTAGGGAGGCTTTTCGCACAAAGGAACTCCCACTGAGCCTTTGATGTTTAAACCTAGGGGTCTGTACCAGAAGTTGAGAAGAGGACTGCAACTGTCTCATTGGGTTATAAAAAACAATCCTCTTCTGCAGATAGGCCGGACCTGAGCCATAGAGTGCCCTATGGGCAATAGCCAGAATTTAAAATGTTATTCATGATTCCACTGGGAGCCAGTGTAAGGAGCGTAAATTAGCTCGCACGCTACACTTGCTAGACAACCCGAACAACAATCTGGCCGTCGAGTTTTGGACAACCTGAAGTTTGTTCAGGAGGTAGCCGGTTAGACCTACATAAAGGGCGTTGGCATAGTCCAAGCGGGACAGAATCACGGCACGGACAACTATCCCTTTGGCCGGTTTTGGAAGGAGAGGAAGAAATTTTCTCAAGGCTTTCAAAGTGCCAAAGCAGGTCCCGGACAGCTTCTTGACTTGAGTTGAAAAGGACAGGTTCTCATTGAACCAGACCCCCAGATTTTTTACCGCATTACCCATAGGTAAAGGGAAGCCGGGGGGCCATAACCTCTCTCTAAAATTGTCAGGAAAAGTGCCACATAAGAGGACTTCAGATTTCTCTTCGTTGCATTTTAGCTGCGCCTGAGCGAACCAACGAAAGACCGAGGACAAACAGTGTTGAGCCGATAGACCAGAGTCATCATCCCTACTGCATGAGAATAAAAGCTGGGTGTTGTCAGCATACGCCATCACCTTAGCCCCTAAAGACTCCACTAGATAAATCAGAGGAGGGACATAGATGTTAAAGAGAAGGGGACTAAGGGAAGACCCCTGAGGGACCCCGGTGGTCACCCGCTGGGGCCAAGAGGCACATGGGGGAAGCCTGATCTTCTGCTGGTTAGGGAGGAACCAGAAATAGCCATAAGCTGATGCCGACCATAAATGTGGCACCACAGGCTCCCTCCTCAGAACACTTTCTTGTCCTGTGAAGAATTGGAAAAGGACCGAACCTTGCTTGCTGTAACCTGAGAGGAGGGCTGAAAGCCAAACTATGTGCCCTCCTGTAACAGAGCAAAGGAGTGGACTTCAACAGTCAGTAGGCTGACCTCCTGTGAAGCTACAGGGACACACAAATCTGAGATACCACAATTTCCTGCATGGCCAGTTGCCCAGTCACAAACGGGCCGGCACTGCACTCTTCACAAGGCCTTTGCTGAGCCAAGGTCTAAAATACCTAGAACCTCTTGAAGCACGAGAACCTTAAGTAAAGAGTTGAGGTGAAAAGGACGTACAACTGCAATGTTTGAAACTTAGAAGAATTCTTACTTAAGTTGAGGGAGGACTGAGACCAGAAACCTGAGCCAATCCGTCAAGGTCATAACTTTGCTGAGCTAAAAAAATATGTTTCTTCAACTTCCTCGCAGCAGCAAATCATGAACAGTGGGCCTTCAAAAAGACATTATATAACCTGTGGAGTCTTCTTAGTTATGGCCTGCTGTCTTGTCCAACTGGAGAAATCCGAGCTCCATTTCAGAGACTAAGGGGCTCATTACGATGACAGGCGGACGTGAATCTGCCCTTCATTGTTGCGGTTTTAGGGACCGCCTGCCAGTCATGCAGCGGTCCCACCACTGCAAATACAGTGCAATTGCCAGTATGGCAGGTACATTTCAGGCACATAACATTTCGGACGGTGCTGCTGGCTGCAGCACTGTATGCAATGTTAAAATGAGATGGTGTGCATTGCACCACACGGTGCCTGCCACGCAGTGCAGAGAAATGCAGGGGTACCGCCAGCCATGGAAAGGCTGGCTGAGTCTAGCATTGTGAACTGGCGGACAGTGCCTGCTAGGCACCGCCACGATTCACATGCATTTCTCCGCTCCGCCAGGCAATCGTGATGATTGTGGCGGAAGCGTGGTGGGCAGTCTTTGCGCCCGCCACGCTTGAGGAACGATTCCCTACCCCATCGTTCATGTAGCGGGGGAAATTGCCAATTGGATGGCGGAGAGCCCACCGCCGTAAGGCTGGCGGTGGCGGGCCTTCCACCATCCTAATCGGCCCCTAAGGGCCTCGTTTAGATCTTGGCAGATGGGTTAATCTGTCATAACTGTGACAGATATCCTGTCTGCCAAAATATAAATCCCATAGGACATAATGGGAATTATATTTCAGAGGGCAGGATAGCCGTCACTGTTGTGACGGAGTTACTCGTCGTCCGAGATCTAAATCAGGCCCTAAGTCCCAATGTGTAAAATGAGACTGGATAGAGGAACCAAAAAGTATCCAACTGATGCAACGACTGCCATGGACATGAAATGAAACTTTTTTTGCCAAATTAAAGGATTTAGAGGGTCCTCTCTTACCTAACCGACTTCTGTGAGACCTTTTTGGAAACAGCCTGCTGACTTAAACTGCTGAAAGATTCTAACTTTCAGTTTGCAGACTTCGTACGAAGGTGAAATCTCTGACTGGGTCTTCCTGCTTGGTGTATCATACCTCAGAATCCATCGCAGTTGGCCTCATAGTGTGCCTGGGTTCCTGTCTGCTACGACTACAGAGTATCATTGTTGTATGTTGCTTTTTAGTGCAATTTTTCTCAAAACTTTAAAAACTCTCTGGTTCTCCTTTTTGGAATATTGTTATGTTGGTGTCCTTTCATTTCTTAAAACTTACTATATTTATCTGATTTGGTTTGGGGTTTTCATTGTTAGTGTTCTGACTTTGTTACTATTTTGGTACTCTATAAATACTTTATGCGTTGCTCTAAATCATGCATGACTAGTCTTGCGTTAACATGTTGAGCCAACAGGTGCACACAGGAGCAGTGTGAAAAACAGTCCCTTTTTCCTCAGTAGAGTGAATTATAAAATAATACATCATATGTATACATTGTATATAAACTCAGGGAAGTATTTAAGGCTCTTTGTCAACTAAATATTAACAATAAATCTAAAACATGATAATAACAGGATATCTCGTAGGTATACATGATTCTACCACCAGACAAATGAATCACCCTACATATTACAGCAGTGCCTCACTCCACCAATCGATTACACAAGTTTAAATGTCAACACGTTTGTCCCCGACCCCTAGAGTTAACCTCCACATCTGTCAATAGGCCAAGCCCCCGTGTACACATACGCACAGCCCCTGCCAGATGTGTACAGTGACCTGTCATCACAAACCAACCAGCAGAGATGCATACAAGAGAAAGCTCCCATACTAAGGGCGTCACCAGCAACTCTATAGCTACCTGCACTAGTGATATCCAAAAGGTGGCCTGTCATCAGACTTTGCTTCCAATTCATTACACACATGTCCCAGGTTTAAATCCCAGGTTTAAATTCCTTGTATCCGTCCAAATCACCCCCATTCAATGTTTTAATGGTGGCCAGCTCCACCACTTCCCACCTTTTTTAATCCTGAATCCAAATCCTCAAAAGTCAAGTAGATGGTGAATTCCAGGTCATTGCAATGTGTTGTTTATATAATAACAGTGCTATGTTAATAAACCTATTTTCCTGTTTTTTTCTTTTTGCATCTAGTCATATTCCCCAGCACACAATAGCAGGGACCCATTATAAAAGTGTTGCCAACCAATTCAGAAACTACATTCAAAACCTCACCCCATATCTGCAGCAGAACTGAACACTTCCACATCATGTGGTGAAAGTGTGCTTCTTGTTGACTACATCTAGGACACTAAGAGTGTTCCCCCAATATATGTGTCCTATGCGTTTTGGAGTGAGATAGGCGTAATGTAAGTTGGTAAACTGCATGAACAAGAATCAAGCATTCAGAGACACTTCCTTAGAGAATTTGTTAATTGCCCTCCGTTGTTTATTCATCAACACCAGATTCAAGCAGTTGAACCAAATATTTCTGACCCCAACACAGTTGTGCAACAGTTGTGATTGCTAGGCTCTGTATAGCAACATGACAGCCTTTCTCCCACATACATGCATCAGCAAACACTGCAATGTTGCCCACTTATGAGCTCCCCAGGGCCCCATAAGGTATGCATTCAATGTACCGGTGCATTGTGCGTCAAGAATTGACTATTATCCCTGCTATAGTTCTCAACCATACCCTGGAATGTATTACGTTTTCCCTGCTCATACATGTCACCCAGTAAAAGAACTGCTGCCGCATTGTATGTAGGGGCAACATCTCTAAATCCTTGCAACACCCACAGCGGCAACTGTGGACCATATGAGCACCACCCAGCCTTAGGCTGCACATAGCTGCACCATCAGAATTTAGCCACTGTGCAATCTGTTCAACCCAGGAGCCATCGGTGCTGATGCCATGAGCCACTCCATTATCAAGTGTCCCTGTCCCCCCACCACTTCATGGTACTCTGAAGTTGAGCTACTGCATAGTACCACTTATAGTTAGGGACACTCAGGTGGCCCTAACTATGCATCTTGTGTAGACAAAGCCTCTTTCGAACGTTGCCTCATATCAAATCTATGGCATGCAGCTCTTCAAAACAAGTTCTATTAGGCACCACTGCTAGTGCTGAGAATAAGCATAGGAATCACAGCAATACCTGCATTTTAGCTATTGCTACACATCCCAGTGGGGACTGTTGGAAAGTCCACCAGAAGGACATCAGTAGTCGTGACTAAGCCAGCACTCTGCCTAAAATGCCTTTTAGCAAATGCTCCTCAGCATGGTACACATTAACCTCCAATACTTGAACGTGACTTATTTCCATTTTAGTCCAGTGAGGCACATAGCTGCCTAGACCATTGTCAAACTCTGTCTAAAAAGGGAACAGCCAGGACTTGGCCCAATTTATCTTGAGGCCTGAAAGCTCCCCAAACTGATCTAACTTGACCATTACCAATGTTTAGGACTATTAGGCTTTCCTGGGAAACACCAGAACATTATCTGCTTACAATGATATTACATGCCAGTAGCCCCAATCGCTTATGCCCCACTCTGGACCTCTCTACCACAAAAGACAAGCCAAGGTTCCACTGCCTTATCAAAAATGATGTGGAAAGGGGCACCCCGGCTGAATGCCCCTGCCAACCCCAAAACCTTCAGATATAACCCATCCAGTTTTAACCCACACCAATGGCCCTGAGTATAACAGTTGTATCTATCCTAGAAATTCCAGATCTAATACCATCCCTTCGAGAACCGCCATAAGGTAAAGCCAAACCAGGGTATTGAAGGCCTTCACTATATCCAGAGATGCTGCTACAGGCATTTCATCTTTGTCCACTCATGCATCCATTAAAGCAAATAAACATCTGATGCTCATTAAGGTAGTCTGAGATGGGTGAACCAATTTTGATTTGAGTGTATCACTGCTGGCAAAACTGGTTGGAGCCTATTGGTCAAAATTTGACTCTGATTTTTATAATACTGATTCAAAAGTGAAAGTGGCCTATTGAATCGAACATCATTCTAGGGGATTGTCGCCCTGCTTAGGAAGGACTACTGACAGTGCCTCACTCATAGGCCTCAGTAGCTCCCTCTTTGCTTAACCCCTTCGGTGCTCATGACGGAACGGTTCCGTCATGAGCGTCGGTTGAGCTGTGCTCATGACGGAACCGTTCCGTCATGACCACGCCCGCGCAAGCAGCGCTCAGCACAGCGGGGGAATCCGCCCCGCATGGAAGGGGTTAAAGGCTTGATACGTCATTGAAAAACAGTTGGCAATGCTAGCTCTGTAAGTGGCATAAAACTCCATAGGCAAATCGTCCATACCAGGCATCTAGTTTCTTGCCAATTTAGATTGAACCACATCCCCCACAGGCTTGTGATTGACACATAAACCATTTGAGAGCACCCTCTCCTATCTACTAACTACTTGTGGAACTACACCACCCCTATTGGTACTTTGTACCAGCAATGTCAGTATTCAGAAAATATTCATTTCAACTCAAAGACAAAGCTTACACCCAGCAGAACATAAACAGCCAAAAAGAGATATCTAAATATAGTTCTACTTACCAATGAATAAAAGTTTCTATAAATACTCACAAACTTTAAAAAGAAAAAAAGAAATGGACTGAAATCTGTAATTTTGTCTTGTTATTAAGAAGCAGATTTGGCAAATTAGGAATCCTATGGAAAACAAGCACAAATTGTTAAAATAAAGAAAGTGTGTATGCAAATTTCTTTATGAAAGCCACACCCTTTTAGCTTGGAGCAGGTCATTTAAAGCAGTTGCTTCTGACTTGAGCTTGACCCCTATCAACAAATGGAAGTGCCACCTCATGTAAGAATTTCAACGCTTTTACATTTGACTTGTGAGGGACACCTACTAATGACTTGTGGAACAGCGACTTCATGAAAGAATTTCAATGACCTTGCATTTGATGTTTAATGGACACCTAGTGATGACTAATGGAAATGCGGCTTGGTGTAAGAATTTCAATGCTTTTACATTTGACTTGTGAGGGGCACCTACTAATAACTTGGGAAACTGCAGCTACAAGTAAGAATATCAATGTTTTTGCATTTGACTATTGGGGAACACCTAGTAACGACTTGTGAAACTGCACCTTCATATATAAATATTTGTGAGTTAATATGGAAAAGTGTTTTGACCAAAGCAGGGTTGGATTTTGGGTATACACAAGATAAATTTAATGAAGGCTGTAGAATTTGGCTTCGCTTAAACATATCATTGAGGTAATCTGTGTGTTTGATATGGCATCATTCTGGGCTCGGATGGCACCTATGGGAATTCTAGACACATGTGACCTTAAAAGGCAGGCAATCATTATGAACATTCTATTGGCTTTCTTCAAGTTGGCTTGACAAGGACTCCCTGTAATCTTTGTTTTCCAATATGTTCAGCAACTCTTTGGCTGCCCCTGCTGCAATGGGGTATGTAACCACCTGGTTTTCAGCCAATCTGATATATTTTTCTACAGTTAATAGCACATTATTCAGTGTATGTTTGACATCACAAGTGGCCTTAGTACACTGCTCGTGTATACCCACCTCATCAGCATCCACTTGATTGTACCATCCGTTGCCAACCCCTCATTTTCTGCAAGACATTGATTAATGTATTTGCCCATATGATTATGGAATGGACACTATAATAATGCTCAGTTCTCAGCCTCCAAGTGGGGATACAAGCCGTATTCCAGTGTCAACCACCTGCTTACACAACCATGAGTCTAGTCTAGTATGCAGCTGGTGTACTGGTGAATAGAACATATATTCCTTGGCCTCAGGGTGCATGAGCCTCCATGCTTGGTACAAGTGTATATTATCCAGCCAGACTTTAAAATGTTGTGCTACCTTAATCTCAACAGTTTTTGGCAAGGGCGGGTCAGATTTAGCTGTAGACACAAGGAGCCCGCAGGTCGTGCAGCAGCCCTGGGGTCATTGTATCTATATAGGCAGTGTGATGGACATTTAGCGAATAGATCGCAATTACAGACATAGGCTCTCCATCAAGAAGCCCCTCCACCACTACAAATCTGCCCCCATCGATCCTAGGGGCCAATTATGATGGCTAAAAGGACCGCCACCGCTAGCCATGCGGTGGTGGTCCTTCCTCCATCGGACCGCGATTTTCCCCCGCCACATTAGGATGGCAGGGGATCCAGACTGCGACCGTGGCGGACGGAAAGACCGTCCGCCACAGAACTGCCATAGGCAATCAGACCGATTGTCTGGCAGAGCGGTCTGCATGCATAAAATGGTGCCGGTGCCTAGCAGGCACCGTCCACCATATCATGATGCAGGCTGTGAGCCAGCCTTTCCTTGACAGCAACACCGTTATGAAAAGACTGGTGGAGATCCTGTTTGGGGGCCCATTGCAGGCCACCAATTAGGGGGGTTTATGTGCACTGGGGGTACCCATGGTACCCCCTAAATTTCAGTGCACTAAGTGGTAGGTACCCTGTGGTGCCTGCCATGTAGAGCACTGAAGTGCACAACATGAATTTGCAACATTGCGGCAGGTGCTGCTGTCTGCAGCTCCCGCCGCAATGTTAAAAATGCAAGATGCGACTGCCATGGTGGCGGTTGCATCCTAATGTTGTGTGCGGAACTGTCGCATGTATTGCAGGAGGTCCCTGTCACCACCACGGTGGCAGACGGACTCCAGTCTGCCATCGTATTCGGCCCCTGAGTGTGCTGCAGAATCAATAGTACCCGAGAAGCAACCAAGACAAGCACAACCGTCACATAAGCTAGTCCCTCCATCTCTTACCTCCCTTTTGAAACCTATTAGGTAGAAATGTGAACATTCATTGCCTCTTTCATGGTGTGGCCATTGCCCAAAACATTCCATGTAATTTGGTTATAGTTCCTAGCAATTATTTGGCCCATGTCATCGAGGGGAAGAAGGGTATCTCACAAAACATTGCATGAGTGATATTTACCCCATGCACAAAATCACGAATCTCCACCTCTAGGCATGGAACATTTACTCACACACAAGGTCTCCTTAAGTGAAAAAAATAGAAATCCCAACTCCCTCACCTAGATAGAGGACCGAAACAAGACCCCACCACCCAAACAACAATCCTATAACATTGGTGAACTTTGTCTCCATCGTTATCCATTAGTATTATAGATATAATGGCCATGCTAATTAATGAGGGTGACTCCCTGGCTATCCATTCCCTAGGCCTATAATGTTTGCATCGTTCCCTCCAGGACCTTCAGAATTAACATCATCCCCTCTCATTATTACAGTAGCAAAACAAACTACATGCTACCACCATTTACATGTGTAGTTTGTGTTTTTAATGATGTCTTCTGAAGTTCTTGCAGTCAAGGCCGGCCATAGCATGCTGTCAGACTGAGACTCCACAGTGTCCTTCTCATAAAAGTCACCTTCAGAGGGGGGACATGGCTTGATGCCTGAGAAGATGGCCGCTCGCTAGGGAAGCTCCGCAGTACTTGTTCCTAGTATCGACCTCCTGATGGACTTGGGCCGCATTTCTGCATGGGGGTGGAGTCTTTGAAGGTGTGAAGTTTTTGTGGCACAGGTGAGCATACTTTCCACCTGTTTTGGCTGGCACATTTCTCTTACAGAGACTCATGAGCACCATTTTCTTTCAGCACTGCCTCACATTTAATTGAAAATGAGGCAGAATTTCAATGTTTTTTCATCATTTCTTCATTGGAATGAAGACTAATTTCCATTGGATTTACTTTGCTTGACCTTGCAGGAATTTGTCTTATGTTCATTTGACAGCACTTATGTTGTTGATATGTTACTGACATTTTATTGAGATTTTTCCTTGCAGAGGCACATTATTTTTCCACAGTTTTGTTTTATTCTCTTTGTATTTCAAAGAGTGTATATATGTCTCATTACTTTGATGAATATTGATGTTTTTCTTGGACTTGCTGAATATTCTTCATTTTTTCTTAGTCTGACTTTTCCTCTGAACATATTATCTCTGCCTGTAGGACCTTTATGAGGGCTGTACCTACATTATTATAAAAGTGCCTGGTTGAAATTATGGGGGAATTAAATCTGCACATCATATTTCTGCAGCTCCCTCGATGTCTTCATCTTCAGCGGATCAGAATCCTTTTACTATTCTTCAAACAGACATGGAAGAGTCTGCAATACGTTCCCTCATTCTGCTGGTGTCATGGCGGTGTAATCAAATATTACGCTTCCCACTAATAAACGTACATCTAAATTGACAGCGTCATCTATACTTTCCTCTAGTAACCGTGTTAAAAAAGAACCTCCCTCACCGGTCACATCTCCTCCGCCACAGGCCATGGAGTTACTTCTTGAGGAAATTCAGGCTCTTCGTCCTCATATGGAGGAAACAAACAACTATCTTCAAGCCCTAGATGACAAGTGGTCAAATATGGGGAATAAAGTTGTACAAATTGAGCAACGTGTGGACTTTGTCCAGGCTTTGGCAAATAAGGTTCCCTCTATGAAAATGGAAATTATTCTTAAAGAACAAGTGGGAAATCTTGAAAATCGTAATAGCCGTAACAATTTGAGAATATATGATTTCATGGAGGTTTTGGAGGGCTCGGATCCTATTTCATTTTTTAAATAATTTCTTCAACAAATTCTTGGTATTCCAACTCTCCTGTTGTGGATATTCAAAGAGCACACTGCCTGAGTCTTAATCCAAGTTTGACATCCTCATCTATCAAACCAAGAGGTGTTATTATCTATTTTTTTAGAATATACTGACTTATTGAAGGTTTTGCAGGCAGCTAAACTTAAGGGACACATTTCCTGGCAAGGCTCTACTCTTTTCTTTTCTCAAGACTATGCCAAGGAAATAGGAGATAGGAGAAAGACATTTTTAGACATGAGACCACCGCTTCGCAATCTCGAATGCAAGACTTGTCTTCTTTCATCCATGTCTTTTTAAAGTTACCTATAAGAATAAAACCATGAATTATGAAGATCAGGCTTTACTTGAATGCTTTCTGGAGCACTGCAAAAAAGAAGATATGGATATTTCCCGGCTTTCCAGTGTTCACATTGATTGTGTTTTTGTTTTAAATGCTCTGTTTTATCATTGTATGTTATTATTTAATGTTTCTCTTTTTGGCGTTTATATGTATTATTTATCCTTCATGTTCTTCCCCTTTTGTTAGATGCAGTTTTCATTCATGATCATTGTAATTCCTAGTCTGCTTTGGATGGTGTCCTCTCCTTCCGATCCTCTGTGGGTTGCCTGGCTAGTTGTGTCATCTTCCTTATGTAGCTTCACCACCCTAATTTTATTCATGTTATGTTTGGTCAGTTGACTTGTTCTCAAAATGTATGGTTTGTGTTTTTCCTTGTTTTACATATTTCTCTTTTATTTTCTTCTCATCCCTGTCTTTTCTCAGAAACTCTATTTTCTTTCTTAAATAATTTCCCCCCTTTTAATCCGTTCTTTTCTTTTTCTTCTTCATATTCAAATGCATAACTGATTATTTCTTTTTCTATGCTATTGAGTTTTGCTGATATCATTATACATGCTCATTTTTTGTTTTGAATGCTCATATAATGTTCTTGTTTTCCAATTTTTGTGGTTTTCCTATCACTTGTTTATATTATTAAATACATTATAAATGGTGTTAAGATTCATCTCTTGAAATGTTAAGGGTTTGGGGTCTCCTATAATACGACAGAGGGTACTCCCCACATATCTAATTTGAATTGTGACATAGCTTATTTACAAGAAATACATATTTTAGACATAGAAATATCTCAACTTAAAAGACAATGGGTTAGTCATGTTGTTGCTTCTCCAGGTACGAGAAAAGGTAATGGAGTTGCCAATTTATGTCACAAGCATCTTGATCTGCAGGTCCTTACACAAGATGCAGATCAAATGGGTAGATGGGTATCAATTTCTTTATTAGTTAACAAGTTTCCCATGGCGCTTTTTAATCTTTATGCACCCACTGCCCCTGACACTCGTTTTTGGCCTGCAATATTATCTAAATTGATGTCCTTTCGAGACGAATATTTATTAGTTAGTGACGATTGTAATGTAGTTTTTGACCCCATTATTGACCTTAATTCTAAATCCAATTTCATTCACCGCCTGAATGTACTATTCAACAACTGTCATTAGTGGATGCTTGGAGACTGTGGAATCCTATTTTAGAATATGCTTTCTTTTCCCCTGTACTCTCTTCTCAATCTCGATTAGATTATTTGTTTCTTTCAAAACCACTTGCATAACATATTACTCGCTCAGATATTGGTTCCACACTAATCTCAGATCATGCTCCCATTACTTTAGACTTGGATCGTTTTCCACCTACTCAAGGTACTAGAAGGTGGCAATTCAATAACTTCCTCCTTTTGGACACAAATTTTCAAACTTTTTTTCTTGAAAACGAGAAGCAGTCTATGTCACTGTAGATTATATGTGATACCTTTACGGTTGCTTTCAGGGATAATATTATCTACTTTGTGTCTTAAAATTATAGATGTGATACATTTAAGGTTACTTTCAGGGACATTATTATCTCCTTTGTGTCTAAATTAAAAGTTACTCACAGCATGAATTAAACAATTAGAACTTTCATATTATCGCACAAATTCTATGTCTTGTCTCAAGCAACTTATTAAATCTAGATTTTAGTTCAATAAATGGATCAATGATACAACATCGACTCTCAAAACATCAAACTACAGAATTATCGAGTCAATAATATCGTAAACAAAAATATTGACACGCAATGCACAAAAATAGAAAGGACACTAACATCGCTTGATAAAAGTAGTTTAAATAAATCTCCATGACAAAAATATCGACGACAAAAATATAGAACAAAAAGTATCAATAAGATTAAAATAAAATGAAAAACATAAAAAACATCAACACAAACAATATCGACAACACAAACATCGATAAAATACATATAAACTATATAGAAAATAACATTTAAACATAAAAAATACTATTTATGATAATACAATGAAATAACATATACCAAATACTTTATAAAAAAAGAATTACAAAAATTCACATTAATTTAAACAAATAATATAATAGGACAAACACAATTTAATAAACAAACAATAACACATAAAAAAGATATAAAAAATAACAAAAATAAACAAACATAATTATATATAATGTATTAAAAATATAACAAATGTATCTACATATACAATCACCAATCAACAAAATAAAAACAAACAATAAATAAACATAATAAACATTAAATAAATCACAAGATAACAGCTAAAAATTCAAAAAAGCTATCTCAACCAATAAACAAACACAAACCAATAGAAAACTCTAACTAAACACTATAGAAAAAATCAAATAATTAACACAGAATTTACCATATAATGGATGACCATGGAGGAAAAGAGAACCTTTGAGAGAGAGAAGACAAAAAGAAAAACAACTACACCAAAAACAATTCCAAACATCCCGCAATAAAGATAAGCACAAATCTTTGTGACTAAATAAATGAAAATAGCTTGGAAAATATTATAATACATTTTCCTTTACATATCACAGATTCAACCTCACTAAAATTGCATCTAGAAAGTTCAACACAAACATTTATGAACACAACAACAATAAAATATAACACAAAGTAAGTATATGACTTCACTAATAATTAACGTAAAATTATATAAAAGAACTAAACTTAATAAAATAGCAAAACATAGCTAACAAAAGGTTTTTTTTAACAGCTTCTACAGAAATCGACAAAACTACAACATCTACCAAGGACACTGCATCAACTAAAAAGAGTAAGTATATTTGTTTAATTACAAATAAATAAATAAATAAACACTAAACAATATAAATAATCTAATTAACTAAAATTACAACGTAATATTTTATTTTTCACAGATTATACTTCACAACATCTCCGCCCAAAAACCCCAAAACAAACATTACGTTAAAAAAATACAAAATCAATATAAGAGAAACATATAATACAAAGTAAGTGTATAAAATAACCAACAAATAGACCTAAATATTGAAAAACAATAGATTTATTAAAAAACAATGTATTACTAACAAATACGTTTCTCGTAATAGCTACTACAAAATTCAACAAATAACAACATCAAGGAAAGAAACTGCACCAACTACATTGAGTAAGTATTTTTTTCTCCAATTAAATAGACTAAAAAAGCAAAAAAACAAATATACTAAAATTATAACCTGTTATTTTATATTTCACAGATAACCCTAAAAGTCGACCTTAAAACAACAAAGCAAGAATTCACTTAGAAAACAGAGACAGAAGCAACATTACAGAAAAATATTAAAGTAAGTAAGTATATAAATTACCAACAAAAACGACAATCTAATTAACAAAATTAAAATGAATTAAAGAGCAAATAAAACTAACAAATATTTTTCTCTTGCCAGCTTCTACAAACTACAACCTACAACAAAATCATCAGAAAAAAAACATCATCAATGAAAAATTGTAAGTATTTTTTTCTCAACTAAATAAAAATAGAAACTAAAGGGCTGATTACGATGGCAGAAGGCTCACCACAGCCAGCCATGCTGTGGCGGGCCTTCCGCCATCTGACCGCGATTTTCCCCAAGCCAGAATAGGATGGTGGGGGAATCCAACCACGACCGTAGCGGGCGCAAAGACCGCCCACCACAGATCCGCCACAGGCAATTGGACTGATGGCCTGGCGGAGCGCCAGCATCCGTAAAATGGTGGCAGTGCCTAGCAGGCACCGTCCACCAAATTACTATGCTGCATCCCAGCCAGTCGGTGTATGGTGGTGGAACCGTCTTCACAGGCTGGCAGTGTTTGTATTTGGGGGCCTGTTGCGGGCCCCCCTGGGGTGGGAGGGAGGTGGGGTGCACTGGGGGGTACCCATACCACCCCCCTACATGTCCCTGCACTAAGTGGAGGGCACTGCGTGGGCCTGCCAGGTAGTGCAGGGAAATGTAAACAGTGCATCTTTAACATTGCAGCAGGAGCTGCAGCTAGCAGCATCCCCCGCAATGTTAAAGATGGTAGATGTGAGCATCACGGTGGCAGTGGCATCATAATACCACTGGTGGGACTGCTGCCTTGTAGGCGGGTGGTCCCCCTCCCCGACATGATGGCAGACAGACCGAAGTCCGTCCGCCATCGTAATCACCCCCTAAATACATAAAATGATGCAATAAAATTTAACATTTTAATAACAATAATGTTTCACTTTTCAACCAACAGAAAAATAACAAGTGGATAAACATCGAAAATCGAAAAAAAGACCATCAAGAAAATAAAATCAAAGCACATGTAAGTTTATTCTGACATATAAATTACACAAAATGTTTACTGTTCAAACTTGTATAATTAATACATTGATATAAATATATTCTCAGATTAACTAAAAAATGGCAGAGGGAGCAAAATTCATTACTTCACAAAAGGGGAAACTACTTCTCTGCTACATGGGCTAAACCTATGCCCAAGAGAAAATGAATGAAAACAAAACACACTGGATATGCAGTAAATAGTACTCTAACTCTTGTAATGGGAGAGCCACTATGATAGAAACCAAAATAGTAAATGTCAAAGAACATAACCATCCCCCCAACGTAACTGAGATTGAAGTTAGAGATGCTCTCGAGACAATAAGAGAAGCAAGTACCAGCTCACAACAATCAAGTACCCAAATACTTAAAAACGTGTTAACTAGGGTGCCTGAGCATTTCACGGGAAAACTACCATCGATCCCCACTCTGAAGAGATTAATTTCCCGAACTAAAACAGCTACAACATAAACACCACCCACTCCTCAAATATTTGCTGCAATACAAATATTACCTGAATATACCATCACTCACAAAGATAAAATATTCCTTCTCCATGACAATTAAAGTCATGAAAAAAAATACTAATTTTTTCAGGAAATACCAACTTACAAAAACTTAAAAACTACAAGACGTGGATGATGGATGGCACATTCAAAGTTTGCATCAAGCTTTTTTATGAATTAAATACAGTCCATGGCGAATATGAAAATACTAACATACCATTCATATACACACTACTCCCTATTAAACAAAACACCATATACATAGACCTCCTAACAATATTAAAACAATACACTGACAATTACTTTCCACAAAAAATCATCATTTATTTTAAACAATCAATGATTCAATCAATTTTAAAAATACACCCACACGCTGCAATAAAAGGTTGCTACTACCACTTTAATCAAAGTATCTGGAGACACCTACAAACATTTACTTTAAGTATAGATTATGCCACCATAGCAACTTTGTTTACCAAATAAACAAATGAATGGCCCTGGCCTACGTACCAACAACTGAAGTAGCAAACCATTATAACCTAGTTCTTGAAAGCCCCTTCTATCAGGCAAATGAAACTAAACTAACTCCCTTCCTAGACTACTTTGAAGATACTTGGGTGGGAAGGCTACATAGGTCAGGACACCTTAGGCAACCCAAATTCCAAATGCCTTGGTGGAATGTATATGTTAGTATTTTAGCTCAAAAAGTAAAAACAAACTATGCAGTGAAAGCATGGTAAAATGCCTTTTAAGCCACAAAAGGGAGAGGACAACCAACCCTACATAAACTTATCAAAGCTATCAATAAAGAACAAAGCTATTTTTCCGCCCGCTAGCAGCGGTACTCACGTCTGCCATATTAGTATGGCCAAACAGAACCCATTTCCCATCAGCCGTGGTGCGATGCGCACCACCATCAAAGTGCACCCCCCACCTCGGCGGTGGGAGCCAATGGAGACTCACCACCATGCAGAATGATGTCCCCCCGCTCCACAAGTTAGGATGCCCCAAACAAGCAGACGCACCGCAGCGGAAAAACCACCCAACCAGAGACGACGGAAGCTCAACAGCGGAGCGCAAAACCAGAGTCCCGGTCCACACCACCCGGGCCCGACTGCCAAGGGATCCAGCTCTAAACATTTTTCTAGTGCTGTACCTGATACATCACCAGCAACTCATGGACTGCCGCGGACGCTGCCGCAGGTACGCAAAAACACAAACACAACACACAACACATGGGCCTACACAAGGTCCAAATCCACATCAGACACCCTGGTGGGGACAGGAACTCATCTACAAGGGCACCCACACATGACCTACCTGCCACCAAGTCACCCCTCCATATCTTGGACACAGATCTTCTGCAACCATGCAGCAATGACCCGGTCATGTCACCTCAGTGGGGAACACAAGGGAATACATGTGCACAATGCAGAAGGCAGGGCCAGTGCCAGGCACGGGCAGGGCACAAAGACCACAGGGCCACAGCTCCACCCTCCACACACTAGCACACCCCCTGAAGGCACATGCCATGTGCCCCACCTGTGCAGCCCCATGCACAACAAGCCAGGTGAATCCACACCCTGCACCACACAACAAACAACCAGGGATACAGCCACTGCAGGAGTGGCTAAAGAGGAACACACAGCACAGTAACACAGGGCCAGGGAAACACACACACCACAACAACCCCACAGTCAGGGCAACAAAAATGAGTACAAGCACCAAATGAACACATACAAGGAACAAACATCCAAATGGACACACAGCCTGCCAAGTCACACAGACATACCCCATACAGACACACAGACACATACACACACCATATGCCAACAGCAAATAGGAAAGCCAAAGGGGGAGCACACAAATGGAAGGCCATGGAGACAAACAACAAGCATGTGTACATCATATGCAAGACAAGGAACAGAGAACAACACCATCAGACCATCAAAGCACACATGGGTTGGAAAGTCAGTGAAGTCAAACCACAGACATCACAGTGCAACAAAACAGGGAGACAGCAAGGCAAACCATGTATAGGCACAAGGAGGAAATGAAGTCTCTGAAGTCAAACTGTGAACAGCCACACATGTATATACAACCACTTCACAGGAGTACACCAGCAGCACAACACACAGGGTCCATTGACACAATCCATGACTGCCAAACACCAGTAGAAATCCACACACATACCCACCCTCACACCAGCAGCACACAACACCACTGTCAAACACACAGAAGACTGGCAATACTTGCCAGTCAATACACACACAAACAATCACACACCCTGGGAGTAGCCACAAACATCACACACACAGGGATGCCAGAACAAATGTCTGCACAAAAACAACACACAAACACACAACCCAACAGAAACACACAAAGAACCACAACGAGAACAGACATGCTCTGTGCAGCTAAACTGTGGAAAGGCAATGGGAGCACACACATAACAGGAGTGCACAACCTCATCACTCAACAATGCACAGACAACATACCACAACACACACAAGAAGTGTACCATCACAGAACAACACAGCAACATCAAACAAACAACAGATGCACAGGCAGACAAATCACATAGCAAACACAGCAGGACATCACGGGATGCACACCAGGCAATGACAAGGCAACATACACACACAGCACTGCATGCACAACAAGCAGTGTGTGCACACCAAACATACCAGCCACACAAAGACATCAGTGACATAACATCAACCCACACAACACCAATCAGCACAGCACAAAGACAACAGCAAACCCAGGAAATGAAGCTATACCACGGCCAACACACATACATCCAACACAACACCAACAGATGCAAGGTCTGGGACGGAAAGATGGAAACTACTTGACCACAGGACTGGGAAACACACACAGTTGAACTGCATAGGAGCAACCATGACTGCCAAACAGCACAAGAACATGACATAAAAACCCATTGGGGAAATGCCATGAGTTGAGTGACACATTGCTCCTGGTCAAAGAACTGCACCACAAACCACAGTGTCACAAACGAAGTGATGGGGAGGCACACACACATGTAAAGCAAGGGGACAGCTGACATCAAAGTGAAGTGTACTGCATGTCAGTAGGGGATATGGCAGGAGTGTACCATACATAAATAGAGGGAGTGCAGACCCACAATGGGTAGGCATCTGAGGCACAGATAGGGGATGGTATGACAACATACACAACATGCCATACTGGAGGCAAGAACGCACCACATGACAGCAATGCATAAGAAAACACAACTACAATGGCAGTGTGGAGCAGCAGGTCTGCACAGTCACCACAAACAGTAACAAGACACATGGATGATCAACAAAACACAACACTGACTTGCCAGTCACACACTCTGCATACTCACAAGTGACAAAAACAACAAGTCAGAGTCTGACAGAACTACAAGGACACACCAACACACTGCACAGTGCACAACATACAACTCACACATGTGCATACAACCACATCCACAGGGCTGAACAATCAAAACAACAGGCATACAACTCCTGGGTGACACGTGTGTGGTGGACAATGCAGGGGCATGCACACATCAACACTCCCGACAAAGTCACCCCCTTCACACTGCACACTTCCTGACCATCCAAGAGCACACATGGAAAGTAAGCTATGGGACTAGGATGACTGGCCATCACAAGATGACCACACACATATACCACTGGGCACACATAAAGGAAGAATACACATACATGATGACCCTGACCAGCCTGCCTACAATACTGTGTGCAGAAACCCACTCTGCTGGCAGTGCCCCCCAACCTGACATGTGTACAATACAGCCAACATGAACAAATTAAGAAAATGATAACTGCTTTCCATTGAAAATTGACACAATTGCCACCACAAGTATCTGGGTCAGGAAGAACTGAAGACCTTGCCATCCCTGTAAGAAATAGAGTAATTGAGCCAAAACATTGACTATGTTGAAGGGACACACAGATCATGTGGCACAGTAAACCATATACACACAGCAAAATAACTTTATTCAGTAAGGACACTGACAAAATAGACAGCAGGAGCAACTGTCTTTATTCACATATTGCACAGATAGGCATCATGAGAAGAGAAGAGCAAGGCACAAAATGCAGAGTATGCCCATGAGAAGCTGCACAGGCAAGGGCAAAACAGCAGTGAACAACAAGGCCAGTGGCCAGGGCTACGTGCAGGGTATGTCCATGAGAAGCTGCACAGGCAAGGGCAAAACAGCAGTGAACAGCAACACCAGTGGCCAGTCCAAGGTACAGTGCATGTCCATGAGAAGCTGCACAGGCAAGGTCAAAACAGCAGTGAACAGCAAGGCCAGTGGCCAGTCCAGGGTGCAGTGCATGTCCATGAGAAGCTGCACAGGCAAGGGCAAAACAGCAGTGAACAACGAGGCCAGTGGCCAGGGCTAAGTGGAGGGTATGTCCATGAGAAGCTGCACAGGCAAGGGCACAACAACAGTGAACAGCAAGGCCAGTGGCCAGTCCAGGGTGCAGAGCATGTCCATGAGAAGCTGCACAGGCAAGGGCAAAACAGCAAGGCCAGGGGCCAGTCCAGGGTGCAGACTATGTCCATGAGAAGCTGCACAGGCAAGGGCAAAACAGCAGTGAACAGCAAGGCCAGTGGCCAGTCCAGGGTGCAGAGCATGTCCATGATAAGCTGCACAGGCAAGGGCAAAACAGCAGTGAACAGCAAGGCCAGTGGCCAGGGCTAAGTGTAGAGTATGACCATGAGAAGCTGCACAGGGAATACTTGAACATAGCAAAGAGCAATAAGGCCAGTGACAAAAACGAAGTGCAGTGTATGTCCCGGAGAGGCTGAGCAGGGAATGTGTGCGACTCTACCTTTCCATGTTCAGCAACACAGTCAGGGGGTAACAATGTGCAGTACAGGCCCACCTGTGTGAGAGACATGTGTGTGAGGGTGACTACCACTCATACTTGGCTTTCAGGCGGACTGGAAGCTGGCTGTGTCTCGGGGACTGTCGGGGCACTTGACCGGGGAGAGAGTGGACCAGCTGAGGTAGAGCTATCAGTGGCTTGGCAAGTCAGAGGGCTCCTTGGACCAGGTGGTGTAGTGGCATGTGGAAGCTGAGTCATGCAGACGGGAGACACGGTGTGGCTGGGAGATTGTGGAGGAGTGCCTTTCCACTTCTTGGGGATCCTAAATGGCTTGCCTGACTTTGGATCAATGGAAAGTGGTGTGGACGCAACAGGAACACTCACCACCAAAGCGGCATCAGGTGCAGACGCTGGCACCCCCTCTGGTGATGTGCTGGATCCTGCAGAACGCTTTGCCTGGCTTCGCCTCTGCCCCCCTTCCCCTGTTTACTAGGTGTCATTCCTACAGTGCCCTCCTTCCCCTGCTTCACTGGACTTGGAATGGGAGTCGAGGTGGTGGGTGAATCTGCCTTGGATCCATTCCTAGGTGTACCCTTGGCATGCACGGCCTCCTCGGTGGACACAGAAACTGTATGCTTCTCTTTGCGAGGTGCTTTAGGGACAGGAGAGTCCTTGGATGGGGATGCCTCTGAGGCATGTGTGCCTGAGGACTGCTGCTTTGCTTTTTGTCCCCTGGTGTCACCTGATGAGCTTTTCTCTCTGCGCTCTGGGGTGGCTTTGGTCTTCTGTGGGGATGGTGTCTGCGCCCGGGACTGCTTGGGTTGCTGCTGCTGTGTGCTTCATGTGCTGTATCGTGACTGTGATGTATGTTGACTGTGGTCACTGTCGTCAGACGTGGCCAATGCCATGGGGGTGGACAAAGGGACCGGAGCTGGACTGTGAGTATGTGCCTGTTGAAGGGCTGACGTCATTGTGGTGGACAAAGCCAGGACAGTCCGGTGCAGCCCACCCACGTCTGAATGTGTGCCTTCCATGAAAGCAACCACCTGGGCCAATTTTTTGTCGTGGTCTATGAAGGCATTGAGGAGAGCTGTCTGGCCTACACACAGCTGGTGCAAAAGGTCCACAGACTCAGCACTGATGGCAGCAGGGGGGACAGGGGCAGCAGTGCCAGGGTTGAAGGACACTCTTCCCCTCTTACTGAGGCGGACATGGGCAGAATCAGAGGAAGTGGCTGGGAGGGTATGCACTGGCCGCTGTGTGGTGGAAGATGATGCAGAGTCCCTGTTCCCTGTGCCCGCCAACATGGATGGACCACCGCTGGCATCAGATGATGTGATACTTTGCATCTCAGGCTGGGAGTCCTCCAGCAGACTGCTGTCCCCCTGAGGCACTGGTGACATCTGTGTCACTGGGCTCCTGTGCAACTGATGTGCTTGTTTAACCCCCACTGGTGTCCGTCTCCTGTCCCTCCGTGACCACAGCAGATGCTGCATGAGAGAAAGAGATGTAGGGTCAGTTCAGTGGTAGCAACAGAACAAACATATGCAAGCAATGCATAACAAAAGATGACTAAATCTACTTGTTGCACACCACCCTGTGCAATCACATTGTGCTAACTGACTATATTGACTCAAACAGTGCGTGGGAACTGGAAATTCAGGCACAAGTGAGCCATGTGATGACCACACAGCACAACACCCTGCTAGTGGCTCCGTTCAACCAGAAACACAAATATCTCTGAGCACACCTAGGGACATGATGAGGGGCCACTACTTGTTGCCACTGACAGATCTGGATGGAACAGGAGGGGACAACACAGACACAGACTACAACATGACATTCCACAATGGCCATGAGTCCATGCCACCCACCATGTTGTACTTTGGGGCCCAAAGTCTGGTGCACATTGTTGTCAGATATCTAGGCCTCCCAAATCTGGCTGCATGCAATGGACGCATTGATGAAGGCACAGTCCTGTTCCCTCCCATGGGATTCCCCAGACTACCCCAATGCAGAAGAAACCTGAGGAGCGTGACTCAGAATCCACAGCATTCAAATTACCTTTGTAAGAAAAGGTAGGGCAAATGTATAACACCGGCACCCAGCCCAGCAGCCACTTACATGCCACTGCATCACACTAGCAACATCACATAAGCCAGCGCTGGCACAGGCTCTGTACACATGCAGCAACTCCCAGCCAAAGTCACCCACCCCGAATGCTCACCCCTGGCTTGCTGCTGATGCTCCTTCAAACGTGCATCCAGCTCAGGCTGTGTCACAGCCAAGATGAGGCCCATTAGTGGTGTCATGCTGCCCTGTGCCAAACGCCCAGTGTGAGGAAGCAGCTCCAAGGTCATCTCTGCCACGTTCTTTGCCAGCCGGCTGATGTTGTCCCACCTCTTGTGGCAGTGGGTGCGCTGTTGGTTTAAGACCCCCAGAGCACACACCTTGGCCGCAATGGCTCTCCACACGGCCTTACACTGGTGTACCTTGAGCTGCAGGCTCGGGAGACAAGGGGGGAAATGATCAGTGACACAGTGTTATGTACCAACACCTATCAGTATAGCAGCAAGATACAGACTCATCACAAATCCAACAAACTGTCAATCAGGGACTAGAATACATCTCACATGGTACATCTGCATGGGAAAAGCTGATGTAAATGCATGCAGGTGTGAGGGGGAACACAGTCCCTGCACATCTCACACATGCAGGATGCCAGCACTGAAACCCCTATGTAGCTTGCCCACATCTCCAGTCTATTGTTGGGTTGAGCAACACATACATCACATATCAACCAGTGTTTGGGGGTATACTCACTGTGTACCAGACTGCACAGCCCTCAATGTCCCTGCCCTGTGAACAGATTACTGTGTCATGGATGTCACATTGAGGGACATGATCTCACAAATTCAAAGTCCTCATTACAAGGCCGGTCGTGTGCAATCTACAGTGCTGAGATGGCTTATAGCTGGAATGCAATGAGAAAAGACTGATGTAATACTCTGTAGGTGAAGTGATGTGTCCTTGTCTTTTTGGGTGGGGACTGTGCAGGCCAGCTGGGCTCACACTGAGATGGACAACAGGGGCACACACAGCCATTCAGCCAAGCAATCACTGTCCTGACTCCTGCATGAACAACCTTCTGCGTCACTGTAGGGCTGACAACACAACACAGGTCACTCATACATATATGTGCAGGCAGGGAAACCTGTGGCATTGGGTACACGCACCTTCCCCCTGGAGACATCATGTTAGGCAGTGCATGATACAACCCCACACTCTCAGGCACATACTGCATCAGTCCAACTACATATTTGCCCCCCCTTCCCTCCCACCCCTCTTGAGGACTTACTACGACATTTGGGACACCATATAGCCTTGGGTACTGTGTGAGCACCTCATCTGCCAGAACCTCCAGCTCCTCGCTCGTGAAGGGACTGGCACGGATCTTCTCTGTCCTTGTCATCACTGTGGACATGAGACTACAGCAATGGAATTGGGTGGTGAGGGGTCTCTGGCAGCAGTCCCTGGAGGCAGCAGCAGTGAGGGGTCTCTGACAGCAGTCCCTGGAGGCAGCAGCAGGTGAAGGGTCTCTGGCAGCAGTCCCTGGAGACAGCAGCAGGTGAGGGGTCTCTGGCAGCAGGTTCTGGGAGCAGTGGAAATGTGAGGCTCCCTCCCACACATATATAGCCCCCTGGGGTCATTTCAAAGGTGCCAAGCTGCAGCAATTGGTGGTCAAGGTCTGCCTCTTTCAAATGCATCCAATGACCACCTCCGCGGTGGCGGAGCACGTCTACCGCGATTTTCAAAATTACATCATGTCACCGCAATCAAGGTTCCCATTGGCTGTAAGGGCGTACTCCATGGCGGTGACACACCGCTGGGGCCCGGTGTGCGCTACCGCGATGGTGCATCTTTCAAATGCATCCAATGACCGCCTCCGCGGTGGGGGAGCACGCCTACTGCGATTTTCAAAATTGCATCATGCCACCGCAATCAAGGTTCCCATTGGCTGTAAGGGCATGCTCCATGGCGATGACACACCGCTGGGGCCCGGTGTGTGCTACCCCAATTTGGGTGGCGGAGCATGCCAACCGCCATTATCCCTTGTCTCCATGCCTATCACTACCAAACTTGTGTGAATGGTGGGTGCTGGTGACACACTGCTGGTGCCAGAGCGGTAGCTACCGTGATATGGGTGCCATACATTGACACGAGGCACTGCGATTTAGGCGGCGGAGCATGCCAACCACCATTTTCCCATGTCTCTTTGCCTATCACTACCGCACTTGTGTGAATGGGGGGTGCTGGTGACACACCGCTGGTGCCAGGCAGTAGCTACCGCAATATGGGTGCCATACATTGACACGAGGCACCGTGATTTAGGCAGCGGAGCATGCCAACCACCATTTTCCCATGTCTCCATGCATATCACTACCACACTTGTGTGAATGGGGGGTGCTGGTGACACACCGCTGGGGACAGGCGGTAGCTACCGCAACATGGGTGCCATACAATGGCAATGGCCATCTGGCAAACATCAACAGTGCACAGTGCCCACATGGTCAATGGCACATCATTGTGCACACGATGCCAATACTCCATGTACTCCACTGGTGACTACACGTGCCATGTTTTTGTATGTGATTTCGTAGATTGGCCTGTACTCCCTCATATGTCAGTTAAGAATGTGATGGTCATGTAGGCAGGACAGTGTTGTTCTGGACTCTAGAATGTGTACACATGTCAATGTGTTGAGGTGCAGTGACAATCACAGCAATGTTTGTCTCAATGAATGATGATCTTTTTTGCATGGCCTCTTATATCTGCTCATGCACACAATCGTCATTTCTGCGCTGACTGTGGTCATTGTGTTGTGGATGTGTGCCAGGTTGAAATGACGCATGTAGGTTTGACAGGTACAGCAGCTAGGCAGGAGACACTGGGGTTGATTTGTTACACATATGCTGGATGCTATACTCCCAGGTGTGCCCATGTGAAATGTGGCCATATCCCTATTTGCATTCACATTGACCAAGGTGGTGTTTGAGGTACTTGTTTTGTGTAAGTTGACAGGTGTACCCTTTGTGTAGCTGAAGGTGTCCCTACATGTAAGCTGGTCTGTAACTCAATATTGATGGCAGTCATTGTTGTTGTTGTGTCATCCAGAACGTGAGATGCTGTGCCCATCTCATGATGTATTGCATTGACATGTGTCCACTTTCATGTCAACAAGGAAGAGGCCAAATCTGCTTCGTCACTTGACAGTGCTCGAGGACATCGAGGATGTGGCGATCATCCGGAAATGCCATCTGGATAGAGCCACCCTAAAAACCCTTTGTGATATGTTGGAGCCCCACCTGCAGCCTCGCTGGACATATCCAACAGCTTTCACCCAAACCTATAAGGTGATGGCGTCCCTGCATTTTTTTGACACTGGATGGGATGTCACAACCGATGTTCAGCATGGTGCTGCGTGATGTTCTGTCCGCCATGATGATATACAAGGACAGATATGTCCATTTCCCTAGGAGTGCTGAATTGCCAGCTGTAAAGGGAGACTTCTATCCCCTTGGACACATCCCCCATGTTGTTGGTGCCATTGATTGCACCCATGTCGGGCTTGTGCCACCACAGGCAAGGGAGCACATTTACAGGAATCGCAAACATTACCACTCCATAAATGTGCAAGTGGTGTGCCTGGCAGATATGATCATCTCCCACGTGTGTGCCAAATACCTAGGCTCAACCCACGACTCCTACATCCTGCGGAACAGCATTGTGCCGCAGATGATGGCTAATCTGCTTCCCGAGCATGCATGGATTGTGGGTGAGTATGCCTAGTCATATGGCATGCTGGGTGTGTGATCTGGGGCCCTCTACCTCCACGACATCACAATGTTTATTTGTGTTTGTCACATCTAGGTGACTCTGCATATCCCAACCGTCCCGTCCCTGGTTGCTGAGCCCACTGCGGAATCTCAGGACCCCGGATGAAGTCTGCTACAATGATGCCCATGGGATAACTCGTTGTGTGATAGAGCGTACTTTTGGTCTGCTGGAGTTACGTTTCCGCTTCCTGGACAAGACCGGAGGTGTACTGATGTACTCGCCCGGGAAGGTGTGTCAGATTGCAGTGGCATGCTGCATGCTCCACAACCTAGCCATTCGCAAGGAGATTCCCCTGCTCCTGGATGATGATGAGGACCCAAAGCCCCCGCCTGCAAACCAACCCGTGTCCAGTGATGAGGACAGTGGAGAGGAGGAAGGTGTTGACCTGTGTCAACAGCTCATCACCTGCTACTTCACTTGAAGGTGGGTGACAATGTACAACGTACCCATTGTCTGAGGATATTGATGTTGTCGTGAAGGGGTATGTGAGAATTGTAGCAGCAGCCAGTTGTAGACTCAGCAGTGGTTGGCAATGTTTCTGGGACAGAACATTTGGGAACATCTTCGGGACGTGTATGTTGACACTTGTTACCTATTGTGACATGTGCATGTTGGCTTATCTTGATGGTAGGTGTTGTGTGATGTCTGTGATGCAACACCCAGACCAGTGAATATTGTTCTGTTGTGTTTCCCTAGGTGCCTTCAACTTCTCCTTGCCTACATACAGTCCATACTCCTGGTACATTGTGATCATGTTGAAGACTGTACATCCTGCAATAAAGACAGAGCAGACACGTCAACATGTGTGCAAGGATTTTTTATTTACAATGGTGACATATGAGGGAGGGGTGTACATTTACGCATGCGCATTTCTTGCGAGAAATGCGCATGCGCGGGCGTCCGCGCATGCGCATTTGTCAGGAAAATTGAAAACCAGGAAGAGGGAGCCCCGGGAGACGCCGCGCGTCAGGTAAGTGCCTTTAATTTGCTTTATTACAAATTTATTTTAGCTTTTTAAAAGTAGGGCGGGCAGGAGGCGGGTGGTGGGCGGCAGGCAGCTACGCTTCGCCCTCGCGTGTGCGTAGGCGCTGCCTGCTTCGCCTACTTCGAAAACTGCGAAGCAGGCAGCGCTACGTACACTACGTGGGCGAAGCGTAGTGTCGCGCCCAGGGTTAAATGTGACACATCTGTGTGTACATGGTGGAGGCTTACATCCTGCTCAGTGGTGTCATAAGACAGAATATGTCTACCTACCTGTTCGTTTGTTTGAGGTGGGCCATTAAATGCCACATGCATCAGGGTGGTATGGAGAGCTCCATCTTGCTGTACTGGGGGACAAGGGTACATGGTGGGAGTAGTAGTGCAGGCCTCCCACCCACAAACACCCTCCCAGAGAAGCAGGCTACCTACTTGTAAGTTTGATGTACTGCAATGACTTCCAACTGCTTCTGGGGGGAGTGCTCCATCCTGCTGAGGTGTGGGCCAAGGTACATGGTGGGAGCAGTGGTACAGGCCTCCCACCCACAAACACCCTCACTGTGAAGATGGCTACCTACCTGTTAGTTTGATGTGGGTAATGTAATGGCTGACACATGCTTTTGGGTGGGGTGGGGGTGGGCTCCATCTTGCTGATGCAGTGGAACAAGGGGGCCTGGTGGGAGTTGTAGTGCTGTCCGCCTGTACACATGTCCCCATGGTAATGTTGGTAGCTATGTTTGGGGTGAATAGGAGTGAGTGAATGTTGGATCTGTGAGACATGTTTTTGTGAGTATGTGGTGCAGATGAATGGAATTTTTCCTAGGTGGTGTAGCTTTGTAGTTGTGCAAGACAGTACATATCAGTGTGGTGATAGTCATGTGTTTGTACTTACCAGCCTCCACTCCCCCGGCTACTCCTGTGAGACTCTCTGGATGCAGTATGGCAAGCACCTTCTCCTCCCATGGTGTGAATTTTTTGGGTGGAAAGGGCAGGACACCGCGAGTCCTCTCAGCCAGCTCACAGTTCTTGCTTCACCTCTCTTTGACAACCCTCTTCAGATCATGCCACCGCTTCATGATCTCCTTTTTGGATCGCGGGGTGGTCCCTACTGCATTGACCCTTTGGACTATCCTTGACCATATTTGTGTCCTTGTGGCTATTGGTGTCTGTTGGATCAGGCTACCAAACTGTTGTGGTTCCACTCTGACTATCTCATTTACCATGACTGTCAACTCACTCTCTGTGAATTTGGGCATTTTATGTGTTAACATGGTGTGTGGTGTGCAAGGTGGTTTTGGGTGCAGGGGTGTGAGTGGTGGGTGTGGTTGTGATGCATATAGTGTGTGATGTGCAGGGCGTTAGTGGTGCAGGTGTGGAAGTGGTGGTGGTGCTGTGTGTGGTGTGAGTAGTGCTGGTGTGTTGCTTTGCCTATCCTTTGTTGTGAGGGTTAGTGGCCTTCAGTCTTGGAATGTTGCAAAGGATTGTGGTCAGGGAAGGGGCTGGTTTTATACTCAGCTATGTGGGTGTGTCCAAATCGGGTATTGCTGTCAGGTATGTTGTGAGTGTTGTCCTGGGAATTGTATTTTTCTTTTTGCTACGTTGTGTCATTGGGGTGTGTTTTGTGTATTTGGGGGGCATGGCTAGTTAGCTGTGTGCACTTTTTGGCCTTATTGTGGGTTTTTTGCTTTGTCTGCCATATTTTTCACGGATCGTCCACAGCGGTGGCTATGCTGCAGCTCTTCCGCTGGCTGTCCCATTCATCCCAGAGTGCGATCGCGGCAGTCAGAAACAGTGGAACATACCGTGGGACCATCGGGGATATCCTAATTTCTGGTGCGGTGGGTTGTTGTTTTTCCGCTGCATATCCAACCAACGCGGACGGATTTTGGCCATCTCTGCCTGCTACGGGTGGTTTTTCTTGGCCTCGTTCCGCTGCGGTCGGTGTTTGTCGGCGGATGAACCTAATTTGGCAATTAATGTTGATGCACACGCAATTATTTAACACAAAGTGAGAACATTAAAGAAAAACACTATTCGTTTTAGGCTTCCGTTCTTCTTTAATCTTCCATAGAGTCTTCCACTCCCAACGCGTTTCGTCGCAATAGGGATTAACCCAAACGACTTCCTCAGGGCTGGAAGTAATGCAAAATTACAAAAATGGAATCTTCCATATTTAAACATAAATTAGCTGAAATAAGGCAAAAATACAAACTCGTGTAGAGGAAAGATTAAAGTGCATATAGAAAGACATGCAATCCTTGTACATTAGCTCCATATTACACATGTTAACAGATCAAAGTTATATCATTCACATGCAGTAATACCTAAGAAACCAATCATTTTGTGTGTGGGGCCAAAGTGCCCAGTAAGCTTCAATTATAACTCCCTAGTTATTTCATCATGAATCCATATTGGTAATAACACCCGAAACTTGTGAATTGCATGCTATGTAAGTTATCTCTTAATAATTTCATACCTTGAGTTCTTTTAGTCCAATACTTCCTATAGTGATCAACATTAAGGGGCCGATTCCGATCTGTTAAAAATATTCCCCGTACGAATCGTATCCAGATTTTTTTCCGTACGAATCGTACAAGCCCCGTACAAACTGGCAAGTACGATTTGTATGTTAAAAAATCCATACGAATCGCACTGGGAAAATTCCCCGACACGTCCTCGGGTCGGAAACAGTGTCTGACATGTCCCCGGACAGTTTTACGTACGAATCGGTAAACTGAAGTCCGAGCGCGCAAGTACGATCCGTCCCGTCCGTCCGAATGCACAACCGTATGGAAAAAACACTGTACGGAGCGAACTCCCATGGCAACCATGGAGATGTCCAAGCATGTGCCCGCATACGCGCTGAACACCCCCCCAGCCTACCCCCCCACGTACACGCCATATCCCCACCCCACCCCCGTAGGTACGGAGCGTACCCACACCCCTGTAGTTACGGAGTGTACCCCCACCCAACCCCCGTAGGTATGGAGCGTACCCCCACCCCACCCCCATAGGTACAGACCGTACCCACACCCCCGTAGGTACGGAGCATACCCCCACCCCCGTAGGTACGGACCGTACCCCCACCCCACCCCCGTAGGTACAGAGCGTACCCCCACCCCACCCCCGTAGGTACGGAGCGTACCCCCACCCCCATAGGTACGGTGCGGACCCACACCCCCGTAGGTACGGAGCATACCCCCACCCCCATAGGTACGGAGCGTACCCCCACCCCCGTAGGTACAGAGCATACCCCCACCCCACCCCGTAGGTACGTAGCGCACCCCCACCCCACCCCCGTATGTACGGAGCATACCCCCACCCCACCCCCGTAGTTACAGAACGTACCCCCACCCCCATAGGTACGGTGCGGACCCACACCCCCGTAGGTACAGAGCATACCCCCACCCCCATAGGTACGGAGCGTACCCCCACCCCCGTAGGTACAGAGCGTACCCCCACCCCACCCCATAGGTACAGAGCGTACCCCCACCACACCCCCATAGGTACCGTGCGGACCCACACCCCCGTCCGTACCTAAGGGGGTGGGGTGGGGGTATGCTCCGTACCTACGGGGGTGTGGGTACATTCCGTACCTATGGGGGTGGGGTTACGCTCCGTACCTACAGGGGTGTGGGTACGCTCCATACCTACAGGGGTGGGGTGGGGGTACGCTCCATACCTACGGGGTGGTGCTATGGCGCGATCATGGGGTGGGTGCTGGGGTACAGCGCGGACATGGGGGGGTGCTGGGGTACGGCGCAGACGTGTAGGGATGGGGGTACGGTGCGTACTGGGCCCCCTTTTTGCCGTGCATCGTGGCGTACTTAGCTTTTCCGGCACTTTTTGGGTCCCGTAAAAATATTGCAGTGCGAAGTGCTGTGGGTACGAATCGTACTAGCTGGTCCGTAAAACGCTGCCTGACTCCGTGCAAATGTTGGGTACGCGGTGTCCTGGATCGGAATTGTGGGTATGTTTTAGCCGGTCGGTGTTTTTTACGATTCGTACGGAAATGGTGTTTCTGTACGAATCGTACTTGCGGGTTTGTAAGGTGTTTTTCCCGGGTACGAGTCGGACGGAGAAAACGCTCCGTCCGACGGTTCATACCCGGGTTTTACAGGATCAGAATCGGCACCTAAGTTGGTGTTAACAACTGCGAGACACATGAGGCACAGATAAGTCAATCTCAAAAGCGGTTTGTCCGCTATCTAACCCGTTTCCTCTTACCTCCTTATATTTCCAAAATGAGTCAAATTCCTTCCAAGTTCCTAATATTTAAGCCACTTTATAATGCTGCCACATAATTCCTAAGAAAAACAATCACGAAAACTAATAAAAGATCAATGATAACAATAGCTAAATCCACAGTGATCAGAATTACTGACACTTATGCTTTTGAACACCTCTCACCTCTCATAATCCGAGAGATCGGCCACTCCAATTCCCACATAGATCAAGACAAATAGGCTCATAAGTTACCACTAGGGTATCAGGACTGTAGTCTTCAGTAACCTAAAAACAGTATAAATGCATTGAAACAGTTGTATATGATAAAAACCGTTTAAACTTGACACAAACCACTGATCCTGAAATCCACCTTACCCCAGACTCGCGTATTAGTATGCACACAATGACGTTCCAATCTTCGGTCTATTCGCTCCAAATTAAATTCCAAGTAGGTACCCTGAAGTACCGGGACCTACGAAATAAATATAATATTCAAATCTAACTGCCTACTTCCTTGATAGTCTTAAGTCATTACGGGAGATTTCAAACCCGCTTACCTCTCCAAACTTCTGCCACCCGAATACATGTACGCGTAGGCAATCACGTGACACCGCCGTCGTGTTATGTAGTCATAAGAATCAACGAGGTGACTAACTCCTTTAACTTTCTACGGGCGCCATTACAATAAACTACTCATTGCGTAAGAGTCTCAATATTTGGGAACTAAGCACTAAAAAAACAATTTATGTGAGATAGAAATGAAGATTGAAGTGACCTATATGGTCAAATTTAGGAGTGCGTGTATGCAATTAAAATAAATCAAAAACAAGTATAAACATCAAATAGATGATTCCCACACAGTTTAGCATGGTCGCCATCTTAGAAAAGTATTAACTTTCAAAACCAAAGCGTGCTCATACTGTTCCCAGTACTATCTCCGTTCCAATTTATGATTAGATACGACTCAAAATCGGACCATACATGCGCCCAGTATTAAAATGAAGATTGAAGTGACCTGTATGGTCAAATTTAGAAGTGCGTGTATGCAATTAAAATAAATCAAAAACAAGTATAAACATCAAATAGATGATTCCCACACAGTTTAGCATGGTCGCCATCTTGGAAAAGTATTAACTTTCAAAACCAAAGCGTGCTCGTACTGTTCCCAGTACTATCACCGTACCAATTTATAATTAGATATGACTCAAAATCGGACCATATATGCGCCCAGTATTAACACATTCTTATGAACCTATTTCAAAGAATATATAAGCGCTTCTAATGTAGATCACACTAAAAATAATACGAACAAATAATAAAAAATATAAATGCAAAAAAAAGGAATACAAGAGAAAGGGGGGTTCTATTGAACCAACATAATTTAAATTCTTTACCTATAGGCATCTAGTTTCTAAAATATATTCAGAAGCGAGTTTCTCTGTAAGAAACACCTAATGATATTAGCTATATTATTAATTAAGATCAGCTTCAACTGCCCTCAAGCACATGATCCACCTAGCCTCATTTCTCCACAGCTGGAGCTCCCTATTTCCACCTCGTGGGTCTGACTTAACATGTTCAATACCAAAAAATTGAAAAAACTTTGATGGACCTTGTGCCAAGCAGTTGTGAACATGTTCTGCAATCGAATATCTAGAATCATTGTGTTTTACTGCTCTCATATGCTCACTGACATGATCTTTTAATGCCCTTCAGCACAGTTCAGGGGCCTCACCCACCACAGCATCCGGCCAGCGCAATATCATCGGGCCTGTGATGTAGAGAGGCACCTCCCACCATTGGTAATCCCCTCCGTGCACACTGGTGTAGTGGTGGATCGTAGTATGCGATGCAGACCTCTCTATGTTGGTGCGCAGGAGCAACTCTACCATTCAGAGCTCCAAGGGGCTCAAGGAGGTCTTCTCACACAAGTCAGCAACGTGTCTCCATGCGACCTGCCAAACTTCACCACCAGATACGAGCAATCGCTGTGCCTCAATGTCTACCTCCTCAGCTCATCGACTTCACAGGTCCTCCGGATCCCACTCCAGGCTCCAGAAGCAGGTCCAGCGAGGCATCCAGGGTCCAGATGCAGGTCCAGTGAGGTCTCCAGGCTCCAGACGCAGGTCCAGTGAAGCATCCAGGCTCCAGGCACAGGTCCTGCAAGGCATCCAGGCTCTCATCCTGGTCATCCTGGATGTTGGGTGGCTTGAGGGATTGTTGATGTGTGCTGCACTTGGCCCTGGCTGCTCCATTCCCGCATTTCATTGTTTTTATTTGCTTATTTTCTATTGGAGGTAGAATGATAGGCTATTTTTTCCAATAGAGGCAAGAAAACTCACGTTGGATTGACTAACGTGCGTTTTTTTGCCTCTAATGAGCCTTTCATTGATTTTCGCTAACCCTGGGCGTAGTACTATGCTACGCTCACGTAGTTTGAGTAGTTTGAGCTAGGCCAATTGCACATAGCACAGTGCGTAGCGTAGCAGGCATTTTTTGCTTGCTCGCGGTCCTCAACGTCAAGTTGGCGACCGCAAGCAAGCAAAATGACATCCCAGCGATTTTTTTTACTCGTTCGCGATTAGCAACATCAGGTTGCCAATCCCGAGCATGGAAAATAAAGCTCCCGGCGAGATTCTCAACGCGGGGAGGTCAGGTTTCTCATTGCGAGTGGTTGCGTAAGCTCACAACCGCTCGTGGTGAGAAACTACCAGTCCGCTTTGAGAAAGCTGCCGCTTGAGTACAAATCTACTCGAGTGGCAGAAAACGACCGCTTGCACTGTGCAAGATGCCGTTTGCAATGATTGCACAGTGCGGCCAAGCATCCGGCACTGTGCAATCAATACGAACAGCATTTTCTCTACCACACTACGCAGTTCGCGTAGCTCGCGTAGTGCGAAGTGCACTTCGCGTAGCATAGCGCCACTACGCAAACTACGCCCAGGATTAGTTTTCGCCCGCTAACGCCGTAATTCCCACCGCCATCACGCTAATGTTAGCAGTAGTTTTCACCACTGATTCCTGAAGCTATCGACACGTCTTGTGCATAAGTCGCTAACAAGGCAGTAGTTTTCAGCAGTACACAGCGGTAAGAAAACTGCCACTAACTAGCGTTAGTGGTACTTCTCACCAGTCCGTGTACATATGCCCCTAAACTGCCAAAACAACACCTAACTACATCGAAAATGAACAAATACTGTTCTCACAAAGCTAACTACACTACTACTACCTCACCACTCCCCTAAAACTACCTTAAAAGTTACCTTAAAAGTAATAAAATCAAACTTACCTTAAGCGACGAAATGCAGCTCCCAACCGCGAGGTTCTGTCTTCCAAAATGTCCTTAAAACAAAACAGATGGAAAAGTAAGGAAACTAGAAATACATGGCTGTGTAATAGAAATAAAAAAAGACTTACTCCCCATAGAGAAGAATGGAGAAATAATATTACATATTAAAATGCAAACAAATAAATGTACATTTTTATATATTGTATTTTTTTTACAAATGTTCCAAAAATATACATTACATTTTAAAATATATATAAAAATATTATATTATCAAACCTTAAAAAACAAAAAAATAATATATATTAAAATGTTTTTGTTTCATGTATTGTAAATTTACCACAAATATTAAAAAGTATAATTTCAAAATATATGTGAAAATATATATTTGTAAATTATTTAATATATATAATATATATTCGGACTAAAAATAATATTCAATATACTAAATATTAAAATATGCAAAAAGATATGTAAAATACATATTATATAATTGTATCCAAAAATACAATTATATCAAATGTATTAAAAAATTGTTTAGAAAAATGAATACAAATGTTCACTTTTTCTAAATATTGAACAATAAAAGTCAAATTGTTCAAAATAAATAAAATATTAATATGTTTACTTTACTATTACATGACTATAATTCAAAACAATGAAAACATTTCAATTATGTTTAAAAAAATATTTACATAAAAAATATTGTTAATTTTCCCAATTCTACATGAGAAAT
Organism: Triturus cristatus; assembly: GCF_964204655.1. Taxonomy (NCBI): domain Eukaryota; kingdom Metazoa; phylum Chordata; class Amphibia; order Caudata; family Salamandridae; genus Triturus; species Triturus cristatus. The sequence continues at coordinate 476,497,103 of NC_140583.1, forward strand.
GTATATTAAAATTATTGTTAATTTTAAAAATCTACATGAAAAATGTATGTCAAAAATATTGTTAATTTTCCAATTCTATATGAAAAATGTATATTAAAAATTTTTGCTTATTTTCCAATATTACATGAAAAATGATTGTTAAAAATATATGATACTTTGTAATAAATTTTGAACATCAAAAAACCTGAATAATGTTTTAATATTGCAAAAAATATAACAAAACCAAATGAGAACAAATAAACTGCAAAAAAAAATTAAAACGTGTAACCAATGAAAATGTTTACAGTAATAACATACATCTCCTATACATACAAATTATAAAAATAAAATAATTAATAAACCTAAAAATGTACTTTTCCTAACCTGGATAATAAACCAAATTAAAGGGGGCATTAGGATGGAGGGCGGATCGCCACCACCTGTCTGGCGGTTGTGATCCGCCCACCATATTTCACCGCCCGCCTACCATTTCAACCCTGCCATATTACGATGGCGGTGGGGACCCCGGCGGACGGAAATACCGTCCACCGATAGGACAGGTGACCGTGCGGAAAAGGGCTACAATATGGTTGCGGTGTTTGCAAGACACTGCCATCCATATTAGGATGCAGGCAGCAATTGGCCTTTCCATGGAATGGCAAGCAGTCTTTTGTGTTGGGGGCCCGTTGTGGGCCCCTGGGGTGTTGTATCCGTATATTTTTACGTATGAATCGTACAAGTCCCGTCCCACCAGTGAAGTACGATTTGTACATGATAAATACATACGAATCGCTTCAGGAAAAGGTCTACGAGACGTACCCGGACAGTTTTACGTACAAATCGTAAAACTGAAGTCCGAGCGCACAAGTACGATCCGTACCGCCCTTCCGAATACACAAGCGTTTGTAAAACGTCCCGTATGGAGCAAACTCTGTACCACTCGTATCCCGGGTAAACTTGTGCCCGGGATACGAGTCGTACAGCCCCCCTCCCCCGCATATGTCTGCACGTACCCCCATATGTCAGCACCGAACCCCCGTATTTCAGCACCGTACCCCCCATGTCTGCACCATACCCCAGCCCCGTACTTGGATGCACCGTACCCCAGAACCATACCCCAGCCCCGTACTTGGATGCACCGTACCCCAGCACCGTACCCCAGCCCCGTACTTGGATGCACCGTACCCCAGCACCATACCCCATCCCCATACTTGGACGCATCGTACCCCAGCCCCGTACTTGTACACACCGTACCCCACCACCGTACCCCACCACCGTACCCCAGCCCCGTACTTGTACGCACCGTACCCCACCACCGTACCCCAGCCCCGTACTTGGACGCACCGTACCCCAGCACCGTACCCCAGCCCCGTACTTGGATGCACCGTACCCCACCACCGTACCCCAGCCCCGTACTTGTACGCACCGTACCCCAGCACCGGACCCCAGCCCCGTACTTGGACGCACCGTACCCCAGCACTGTACCCCAGCCCCGTACTTGTATGCACCGTACCCCAGCACCGTACCCCAGCCCCGTACTTGTACGCACTGTACCCCAGCACCATACCTCAGCCCCGTACTTGGACGCACCGTACCCCAGCACCGTACCCCAGCCCCGTACTTGGACGCACCGTACCCCAGCCCCGTACTTGGACGCACCGTACCCCAGCATCGCATATGTATGGACCTTACAACAACATTGCATATGCGAGCACGGTACAACAACATCGCGTATGTACGCATCTTACATATGCGAAAACGACTCGTACTGAACCAGGACACTGTAAAACAGCACAAGGAGGGTCAATTCGACTCACACAACACCACAAAACACGTCTACAGTAGAAAATACATCAAAATGACTGACCTGGCACATCCAAACAAGCAAACAGAGGCCCAAACTCACAACCACCTCTTATAACACACCCACAAAAATTTCAAACTCAGGAACACCCACAAATGGACCAATAAAAAGGGCCCACACACACAAACCATGAGCCTTTGCAACAGACTCACTGCAGCTACAGAGCACACCCCAACAACTGCACCCATACACCTTAACATATACACCTTCACACACACTCCTTCACACATACCCCCTCTTCACATTCCCACACACACCTTCACATTCATACCCACACACCCACAACCATCCACACCCTCACCCCACACCATGCCCACAGACAAGAATCCAAAGTTCACAAGGAAGAATCTGGACATCCATGTCAACGAAGTCATCAGAGTCGAGCCACAGCTCTTTGGAACATTGGTCAGACAGACCAGCATAGCCGAAAAATCACGCCTGTGGCAGAGGATCGTCGATAGGGTGAAAGCTGTTGACCAGGAATGAATGCTAAGCCAGGTGGTACGATCTGCGGAGGGCACTCAAGCGGAAAATGAACGAGGACTACACCCAGAGCAACATCACTCGAGGTGGGCTGCCCCGCAGACCGGTACATTACCATCCCTGGGAGGAGAAGGTGATGGCCCTGCTTCCGCCAGTGGGAGTACACGGAGTCGAAGGAGTTGCAGAGCCTGGTGAGTACACAAACAACTTACGTAACATGGGGGTAATGGCATCCACGCCCCAACTACACCAAATGCACGCAACTACCCCCAAGCCCTCACCGGACATGTGTATGCCCCATTCACCAAGCAAGGCCATGCCATGTCCCAGGCTACACAAAGCACAAACCCAAGACTGGATGTCTGGGATGCTGGGAGGGTAGGGCTCACAAAACACATTGTTCAACTCAGAATCAGACACCATTGCCCTCAGCCCATATGGCCCAGGTACATACCCATGCACCATGCTCAATGTACAGGGACTGGCAAAGTACTGACAAGGTAGCTAACTCTTGGCCCTGCTGTAGGCAGCACAAGGCCCTCCTGTGACCACTGTAAACTCAAACACCAACACCACAAGCTCAGATATCTAGGACAGGAACTCACACTCACTGTCATGGCAGCATGCTCCATGAGGGGACAGATACATCAAATGGGAGGCCCACTGCCAAATCACACTACACCCACCAGCAGGCCCTGTCACACACACCCCTTACACAAGCACACACCCCCGGGGCAGGCAATGGATTTACCCACTCTCACAATGGACATGTGACACAACAAGCCCAATCCATAGCCAAAGAAGCATCCAAGCCAAAAATCTACATGTCAAAAACTCAGGAGAACATATCAATCTGTCCCCCGCAACATACACATCCACAAGTGAACATTGAGGGGAATGCTAGGCACATACAACTACCTGGAGGAACTGTGCCAACTTGAATATGTATGAAACATGGATGTCGCGTGAAACAACATTAACATTGTCTCTCTCTCAGCTCACACACAGGGCAACGTCATGGATCTCCCCCCAACAATGGGGGGGAAGAATCACAGTCCAAGGCTCGGGAGGAACCTGATCCCACCGGCAGCAACGCCTTTCAACACTCCGCAGATGACCCCAACCCACCTGGACCCTCTGGTGTCCAAGGCCCTGCAGCACCTGCTTCAGGTACATCTGTGCCAACCACCACCCTCATTCCTGCCACATCCCAGGGGACACCAGGAGCCCTGCCCGCACTGAACTGAGCCAGTCTGACCTGGAGGGACAAGGTTCGCCGGGCACCCAGGAGGAGGCGGACAACCCCTCAACTGCCATCCCTCAGGGGTCCCGTAGACCCGTGGGCCCACAACGGCAGACCAGGCTCGTGTGGCCAGGGGTGGTGGGAGTGGAGGCAGGCGGAGGCGAGAACCTGACCAGCCAGCTGAAGGGACCGGTATGTCACACATATGCAACATCATGGACGCATACCGTCATGACACCAGGGCCATCAGCCGGGTAGTGGAGACCCTCTCAGAGATTAAGAACCAGCAGGCCGAGCAACACACCAGTCAACAGGAAACACCAAGGACGGATGGAGGCAAGACTGGCTGAGCTCCTGGTGGTGCAAACGGACATAAGCCGTGTCCGTCGGATCGCCGACAACATGGGCAACCCTCCCTTTGCCACCAGGCGAAGACCACCACCAGCCACAGGGAGGGAGGAGGAGGAGGATTCGTCCGACGGAGCGTCCCAAACATCGTCAAGGCCTGCATCTGAGGGTCCCGCGAGGAAGGTGGCTCGTCCACGGAAAAGACCGTGAGAGGCAGCGGACCATCCACATCTCCCAGGTCACCTGGCCTGGCACCTGGCCTTCATGCGCAACAGCATCACCTCATTCACTGACATTCTCTGCCACATGGACTTGCTGGTCACAGTCTGACCAATGATGACAAACAGTGTTCTGGACTCTGATGACTTCAAATGCCAAGGATCCCATCTCCCTCTGTGAACTTTGGATTCTAGGCACACTGTATAGCACCTATTTTTTCCCACAAAACACGCCCCCCACCGAGAATAAAACTAAATTTCTTTAATTAGATGTTGCAGTCATTTTGCATGAGTACACAACATACGTGTGGGGAAATGTCAAACTATGCCTGAGTGTTGAACTAACTCCAGCCATCCATACCCTGGGATCTGAGTCCGGTACAGGACACACATGGGTTACAATGTATCATCCAATACAGACACGGAGCACAATACTCACCTGTGATGGCCTCAAGCTGCTGAGGGGGGCTTGCAATACTGTGCGGATAGACCAATTTGGAAGAGTATCATTAAGGCGTAGAGGTCATGGCTCATGTGGAGGTTCCCGGGGAGGGAGTCCCAGGTATGTTTGGCCAGGTGGGAGAACTATGTCCTGCATGCTGGAGTTCAGTGGATGTGAAGAATAGTGGCCAGGGCAAGGTTGGATGCACAGAGTTGGCCCAATGGGTCTTGGATGACAGACGTCCAAGGTTGGTTTGGGGTCTGGGGTTGTGGACTGCCTCCTGAGTGTGGGTGAGGAGTGTGAAGGTCATCCTGCAGCAGACAGTGATCCATTTCAGCTATCTCAGGTGGACGGTGATGTGGCTGGGGTGCTGGATGTTGAAGCTGAGGTGTGCAGATGCACCCTGTATGTGGACAAGTTTTCCGGGAGTTTGGCTGTACTTGCTCCGTAGAGGGCGGGGCTGTAGTTGACACGGCTGGTGTCGTGGACCTGGGGGACGGTCTGTCTTGCCTTGGAGTGGATCTATCTGTGGATCATGTGCATCATGCAGAGGGTGTTGCAGCATGAGGTACAGATGCTGGTGAGTTGCATGGCAATTGTGAGCGACGAGTCCATGATGCACACCATCGTGTGCGTGGCCACTGGGTGCTGGTGCAGTGCCCTGGTGGGTGGGACACAAAGAGTTGACCCAGCTGTAAGGGGACAATCCTCAGATGATTACCTCAGTCCTGTACAAGTCCAGCCTCAGGTGGCTGATGTTCAGCCATTCATCAACAGACCTCATGCCTTCTTGAAGGTAGGAACTGGCAATGGCTGTGTCATTGGTGAGGGTGAGGAGCAGCTGGCTGTCAATGGCACACGAGATGATGATGAGGTTGTGTGCGTATGTGATGGTGGAGAGGGGGGTCCTGGACACATTGAAGATTGACACGCTGAGAGATGAGCCCTGGGCCATGTGCCAGATGACGCCACTGTACTACATGCTGAAGGCTTGAGTCCCACTCCCATGGCCTTGCTGGTGAGCTACTTGGTGATTTAATCCTGGTCCATCCCATGGATACCAGTGTTGGAGATGTGTCGGCTGACAGTGTGTGAGCACATCATGCATAATGCTGTGGAGAGGTCAAGGGGGTGGCCTCACCATTGTTGAGCAGGGCAAAGTTGTCAGTGTTGGTGGCAATGATGACGGTTGCAGTGGGGTGATTACTGTGGAAGACGGTCTTGTGGAGGTTGCCTGGGGCTCTTTGCGTGGAGGAAGTTTGTCAGCTGTTCGTTGACTGTCTTCCTGATGACATTTGCTGGCTACGGAAGCACGTTGATGTTCCTTGAGAGCCAGCGTTCCTGCCGTCCATTGTCTAAGAAGGGCCTGGGTCACTGCATGCCACTATCTACCATGGAATGTGGCAAACTCCAATGATACATACATGACGTGCTGGACGTGGGCTACAAGGATGGGGAATGATGTGGTTGAGATGTTGTGTGGGAAGGGGCCTGATGGAGATCCCCTGGGGATGTTGCACATGAGCCGGGTGTTGTATCTGCTGATGATGGAAGTCCAAAACCTGAGGGTGGTTGGTCCCGCGTATAATAGTGCGTTCTGCCTCTGTGTGCCAAGGCTTGCGTGTATGCCCATGAGCTTGCAGTGGTATAAAGTTGCAAGGGATTGGCTCAGCCTTGCAAGGGTGGGGTGTCTTTTGGATGGAGATCTGATGTCAGTGAACTCACGATGCTGATGAGCTCCTTGATGTCGTGCGGTTTTTTGGCCTCGGCCCCATCTGTAGGATCTCCAATTGTCCTTGCTGATGATATGGTGATGGCTGTGTGTGCCGTTTTCCAGGGTTGTAAGGCCACTGATGGTTATTTGTGTTGCAAGCTGTGCACAAGAGTCCTGCTAGACGTGTATGAGTTCAGTAGGTCTGCCTTGTCCCAGGTGGCTTAATTGTTGATGTGCGTCACAGGAAAGTCAGTCAACGTGGCTAGATTGTTGGATCAGTTGCTGATCCAGTGTGTGAGGTTGCAGGGCATGGCGGTGGTGTTGGTTCCAGTGTCCCACACAGCATGTCTGTGTTGACTTACATCAAGCATCTTTGGGGGATTGGTAGCGGGGTGTGTGGCAGTTTGTTGCTCGTCGGAGATGTGGATGGTAATGTGGATGGACCAATGATGGATGGTGGTGTTTTTCTCATCCAGCCAGAAGTTCCTGGCCCACAGCCACATGTATCCTGTGGATGTGAGGGCGTGCGTGATGATGGACGTGTTGATGGCTTTGCGGAATTGTGGATGTAGGCCTGGAGATCTGTAGATGAGTGTTACTCTGAGGGTTTGCAGGGGGTTTGTTCCAAACCGGATTTGTGACCCTGAGTGCGTACTTGGGAATAGATATCAATTCATCCTCCGGGATTGTTAGTGCCGTCCCTGCGGGTGCTCTTGTATCCGTCTGAGATGGCAATGGAGAAGTTGTGTGCTGAGGATGCTTTCATCCAGGTCACTGTCATGAAGGTGATGTGTGGGCCTGTTGTGTTGAGGAGGTAACAGAGTCCAATGGCGTGCTGGTGGACGGAGCCGGTGTGGAGTAGGAGGGACATGACCTGGTTGGTGTGACAGGGCCTGGAAGGCAGGGCAGCGCTGTGTAGGCAGTTGTAGTTGCACACTCAGCATGCAAAGGTGTCGTGTGTGCGCTTAGGATATGCCTGAGACCATGCGGTTGATTTTCGGTTGGACATTGCTTAGAGGGTGGCTGCAACATGAGACTGTTGTGCGATGTGGGTCATGCAAGGACATGAGGGTCGTGCAATGTGCACGTTGCATGCGCTGACGGTCCTGCCTTTGGCACCGCGTGGCCGCAACAGTGGCACAGACAAGCTGATGACAGCCTAATGAATGGGTGGAGGGAGGAAGGGAGGAGCATCTTGGAGGTGTGTGGGTTGCAGAATCCGGGAACTTGGTGGGCCCTTGCCGCAGGGGCCACAGCAGCAGGTGGCATGTACTGGAAACTAGGCCGATAGTAGCACACAAAGACAAGGATGTCAGAAAGGACAACTGCAACAGGCGTATGTAAAGGAAGGAGTGTCAGGTAAGCCTGGGCAAAGCACTACGCTACGCTCGCGTAGTTTGCGAAGTTCGCGCTACTTCGCACTACGCGAATTGCACGTAGCACAGTGCGAAAACGCGTAGCGTAGTGTTGCGTAGTGCTGCAGTCATTTTTTGCTTGCTCGCGGTCCTCAACGTCAAGTTGGCGACCGCGAGCAAGCAAAATGACATCCCGGTGAGACTTTTTCCTTGTTCGCAATCAGCAACATCAAGTTGGCGATCGCGAGCATGGAAAATAAACCTCCCGGCGAGATTCCCAACGCGAGGAGGTCAAGTTTCTCATTGCCCGTTGGCGTGTAGGCTCGCGACCGCTCGTGATGAGAAACTACCAGTTCGCGTTGAGAAAGCTGCCGCTCGAGTAAAAATCTACTCGAGCAGCAGAAAACTACATCTCGCACTGTGCAAGATGCCATTTTCAATGATTGCACAGTGCCGGTTGCTTGTCCACACTGTGCAATCATTGAAAACAACATCTGGCACAGTGCGAACAAGGTACTACGCAGTTCGCGAAGTGCTGCGCGTAGCTCGCGTAGTGCGAACTGCACTTTGCGTAGCTTCGCGAAAGGGTTAGTGTCAGGTTACTCATGGCTCACCCAGAGAAAATGGATGAACAATCACTAAAGATGACTGACACAGGATCAGGAAACAGAAGGCCGAGCTGCGCACAGTAGACACACCCTCAGCAGGCGTTGACGGCCCGTTGGGGGGAGCAACCTGCCCAAATACATACACAACCATGGACTTCATGCACAATAGAGATTATAAGCCATGAAGAACTGCATGCATGTTACCAAACTACACATAGACTAATATGCACAATCTCTGACAACTATGCCAGAGATAACGCATACAAAGTGGCAAGAGACCTGCATTGACAGAGATGAGGCACTTTGGAGGGTGAGGAACCCCTTTATTACTCAGGCTCACACTAAGGGAAATGCATCAATATGAACAGACACACAGGTCATTTGACTGAACATGTGGGACCTACGCTGGACACCCCCTTCACAACACGGATGTTGTTAATCCAAATGAACTGGCACTTTAAGGGGATGAGCCAAACACCTCCTGCTGCACACGGAGAGGCTGCAATTCCCCATTGAGCCTGTTATGGGGATGTCCCACACTATGTCCACCCGTAGCATCCCGTGTGTTTCAGAGGGAAGTTTTACACACATTGATGCCTTCATCAGAATCCAAAAACCATAACAGATGACTGTCACGAAGGGTGACTATCAATTCATGTGAGTCATGCTACATGTAATGTGCCCCATGGTGAGTCGACATGTATGCATGGTAACACAACATGCACAGAAGCAGTCCCCACACATTCCAAACACGTACCACACCCAAAATGCCTTGCTACAATCCTTACCCAAAATGACATTTCCCCATGTCCGTGCATGGAACGCTGATTCAGCACACGTTGCAATACTCATGAGGAATAGCAGGAGGACAACGATGACATGAGCAGACAACATGCGCAAGAACCTGGGAATGACAGACACACAAGAAGTCTGCAAAAATATTTTTCTACGCATACATGGTCATTTACTAAACAGGAACAATGTTGTCCCCATGCTAATTTAAAAGAAAGTGTCTCAGCTAAAATGTGTGGAATGACATCATCACTCGAGTGACACATCAGAACACACATCTAAGTCACTTAGCATACACACACAGTGCAACACATGCCACCCAAGGCTCCAAGCGTGCACACTCAGACCCAGTGACTCACCATTATGTGAACAAGTTGCGTATGAGCTGACTCCGGACATCCTCCTCCTCCTCCTCCTCACTTGCCTCGTGACCAAGCCCTTCATCCTCCACGGGTGGATGGTCCTGCTCATCCTGCTCCAGGATGAGTGGCACTGCCTTCTCCACTGCCATGTTGTGCAGCATGCAGCACACAAGGAAGATTTTGCCGGTGCATATGTCTTGTGAAGGCCCCAGAATCGGCTCTTCAGGAGGCCAAACGTCCTCTCAATCACTCGCCTGGTCTGCCCGTGTGCATTGTTGTACCAGTGATCTGCATCTGATCTTGGGTTGCGGAGAGGAGTCATCAGCCATGGCATGTTGGGATAGCCACAGTCCCCTAAATGGAAACATCATGTAAATAAGTGGGTCAGGAGATGCCATAAGAGCCACAGATACCGCAACACACAGGACAAAAAGAGAATACCCACCAACAAGACATGCTCGTTTGTTGTGCAGCCGCAGCATCATTTGTGGCACCCTGCTACGCCTCCTGATGTAGGCATCGTGTGCTGACCCTGGAAAACGAGCACAGACATGGGAAATCAGCATGTTAGCAAGACACACCACAAGGGCATTTATAGAGTGGTAATGTTTACGGTTGCGATAGGCTACCTCCTGTGCCTGTGGTGATACCAATAGGCCTGGGCGAAGCACTACGCTACGCTCGCGTAGTTTGCGAAGTTCGCGCTACTTCGCGCTACGCGAACTGCACGTAGCACAGTGCGAACACGCGTAGCGTAGTGTTGCGTAGTGCTGCGGTCATTTTTTGCTTGCTCGCGGTCCTCAACGTCAAGTTGGCGACCGCGAGCAAGCAAAATGACATCCTGGCGAGACTTTTTCCTTGTTCGCGATCGCGAGCATGGAAAATAAACCTCTAGGCGAGATTCCCAACGCGAGAAGGTCAGGTTTCTCATTGCGAGGGGTCGCGTATGCTCGCGACCGCTCGCGATGAGAAACTACCAGTTCGCGTTGAGAAAGCTGCAGCTCGAGTAAAAATCTACTCGAGCAGCAGAAAACTACAGCTCGCACTGTGCAAGATGCCATTTTCAATGATTGCACAGTGCCGGTTGCTTGTCCGCACTGTGCAATCATTGAAAACAACATCTTGCACAGTGCGAACATGTTACTTCGCAGTTCGCGAAGTGCTACGCGTAGCTCGCGTAGTGCGAACTTCACTTTGCGTAGCTTCGCGAAGTGCTACTTCGCGAACTACGCCCACCCTTAGATACCAAAGCCACATGTGTCCCATCAATGGACCCAATGACATGGGGCATCCCTCCCAGGGCATAGAAATCACCCTTGACACCTGTCAACTCCTCAGGAGTCAGAAAATGGATGAATTCATCAAGGTGCTCCAACATGGCTGCCAAAACATCACGCAGGACACGGCTGAACATTGTCTGTGACATGCCACCAACATCAGCTATGGTGAATTGAAATGTACTTGTGGCAAAAAAATGTAGGGCTGCCATCACCTTCATCTTGGGGGTCAGCGTAGTAGGATACCTGTGTCGCGGTTGGAGGTGTGGTGCCAGCTTGGCGGTCAAGTCCTCAATCAACTGTTGAGTGAATCTGTAACGTCAGATGCAGGCACGTTTCCTCATGGCACCCAAGTCTGGCATTGGTCGGGGGACAGGCGGTGCCCTGCAGAAAATTTTAATGAATAACGAAGATTGAGAGCATAACAACATCAATGTCAATGAACAGAGCACATGCTCAACTGCTACTACACATCTGCTAAATACAGAGTGTGGTCTGTGCAATACATCCAGGTCACGTATGCCAGCTTGGTTATACTCCTACGAAAAGCCAGATACACCCGTTGATTGGCAAGTCTACATGACATGCCCTGAAACGAGCTGGGGGCCAGTCTGAGTGAACAGCCAGAGACATCACAGGAGTGACATACATTCACATAGCTGCATTTAAAGGATGTCATCTCATACAGACAGCTGACGGCAAGCTAGACGCACAGGTCACATGGAATGTCAAATGTACAGATCACACACATTTCGATGAAGGGGCACACGTGAAAACAGAAAACACAGACATTGAGATGACGCTGATATGTTCTCATGTCAAAATATCATGTTTGATGCATACAGACCCTGCTGACGTGGGAATCCACATGTGGCATTGTGTGCGTAGATGTGTGCCATGCCCATCTCCACACAGACACATGTTGGATGCAGCAACAGCAGATGTAGTTGACGGAACACTAACAGCAAGCTCATGGGAACACATGACACACACATGACATAGTCACATCGGGGCACGCTGATCGTGAAATGTCAGTTGTTAGTGTCTCTGACCCTGACATCAGGGGACAGTTGCGGGTGGTGGTGACTGTGCCATAGCAGTGATGCTGTGCTTGACACGTTTGTACTACAGGCACACATGTGCAAAGTGTGAAGGGAAAGTGTGCCACATAGTGCCCCATCACACATAACATGTGTACACAGGTCATCACACATCAATTGTGCAACTACATGAGGAGACATGTGCAATATCACTGCCTGACACACCTAGGCCCTGCACATGAAAGTCTGCAATAACAATCACTTGATGTACAGCCTTGTGCAAGTCGGAGACCTTCATTCCTTTCGTGTGCGCCTCCTATCACCAGTGTAAGCGTGTGAAACACACCGTACACACGCTCTGAGAGCGTGTGTACGGTCCGTATCACTATTGTAGTGGTGCCGTAGGAGTACGCATGGTACGGACCGTGCACACACGCGTACTCCTACGGTACCACTACTATAGTGATACGGACCGTACACACGCTCTCAGAGCGTGTGTACGGTCTGTATCACTATTGTAGTGGTGCCGTACGTGTACGGGCACGTGTGAAACACACCGTACATGTATTTTGGAATCAAAAATTACATAGGGGACAAGTATTAGGCCCAAAATGCATGCTGGTTGTCATGGATACAGAGATTTCAGTTGCAATGTGGCCATCATGTGGGCTTGAAAAGTCAGTTGGCCCAAAAATTACAATGTTGCAAAGTGGTGTTTGCCTTGCTATGATGCTCAAAATTTGAACCATGCAAATTTGTGTCATTGGTGTATGGTTAAAGGGATTGGAGGAAACGTAGGATGCAAATGAGTCTGACCAATCACTCTGTACTCCTGTAAATGAAAGCCCCCAGCAAGACAGATATAAGTCAGCCAGAAACCATGAGAGGGCACTTGCCTGCACTACTTTCCTGTCGACCACACTGCTACTGTCTGTGCTTCCTCTGGCACCATGTCGCGGACTGTGGAGAGGGCCCAGCCATTCACACTTGAGGAGAATGAGGCATTGCTGAATGTCCAACTCCCACAGTACCCCAGCCTGTATGGGAGACCAGGGGAGCAGGTGAGTGCTGACTCCACTACCTTTGACTGTGCACCTTTTTTGTGACTGTCACTTCTGGCATTGTGTCCAGGTGTGACAGACATGTAATGTGGTTTAGAGTGGGTCCCAGGGGGGGAAAGGCTTATGTCTGTCATGCAGAGCATGATGTAGTTCCTGTGTGCACTCCTCCCTTGCATTGTGCTTACTGTGACATTCACTGCATAGTGCATGACACATTCAGCATGGCAAATCCTTGGTGGCATTTTTGGCTATTGTCCTGAGGTGATTCAGTGGTCCCCCCGGTGTGACAGGTGACTGTACCCACAGATGTGTATGAGTTGAGTGGAGCTGTGGTGAGAGTGTCCAAGTGATGTGTACGCCCTCCTGGACATTGATGTGTGTGAAGGTTCCTTGTCATGTGGGTGAGTGTCTATGTGAAGTGTTGCACCACAGCTGCATGGAGGAGGCAACAGCTCTACCCATCTGATGTGAGAAGTAAGCCATGCTGTGTGTCTGACTTGCTGAGCTAGCCCAACACCTGTGTCACCCCACAGGCAAGTGGCACATGTGCAGAGTGAGGTATGTATCTGCTGTTGCCAATGGCAGGTTATTGATCTGTGCCTGTGTGTGTCTGTGTACCCTGCTGAGGTTGCGTCAGTGGCCTGGGGCATGTAACTGCTTTGAGGTGCTGTCCATCAGCCTGGTGTTGCATGTGATGCACAGTGTGTGCCATGATCAGGGAGTGTGTCGCACCCCTCCTGCCACCTGTGTACTTTCAATGCCATATAGTGCATTGGGGCTTCCACAGAGGCCAATGTCTATATGAGTAAGATGTTATTCCTTGGCAGCATCCTATGCCCTGTTCAACATATCATCGATGTTCAAATGTGTGTCTCTGTGACATGGAGCAGGTGTAGTGATGTTGTCTCACTTTGTCATCCTCACAGGTAACTGCCTACGAGAAGGGGGGGATCTGGAAGGAGATCGTCAGGGCCGTGAGAGTGGCGGGGTGTCGCAGTCGGCACCTACCCCAAGTCCGAAAACGATGGCAGGACATCCGGTGCTGGACCCGGCGGATCGCCCGGGTCCAGCTGGGGCTCTCACTTCCACGCCCCCACGGCGGGCACCGACGACTGACAACCCGCATGATGCGTGTCCTGGTGGTGGTCTTCCCTGACCTGGATAGGCAGCTACAGGAGGGACAGCAGCAAGGAGGGGGTAGGTACCTGTCTGTTTGTTTTGTGGTGTGTCCCCAGCTTGTGGAAGTGCTCTGTAGCCTGGATACACTGCCAGGGTTTATATGTGCAGTGCATATTCTGTTCCCCAAAGTCAACCGGTGCTCTTATTCGTCCCTACTCCCTTCCCCTGCTTGACATGTGTCCCCTGGTCTGTGTGTAATCACAATTGCACATGGTAATCTAGCCTGCCAGTTGATCCAAGTGCACATTGCTTTCTGCATCAAGTGGGAGGGTGGTCTGTGACATGTGTTGGTACCTTGCCTGTGCCCTGTCCTGTTCACTCTGTTGGGGGTCCATATTTGTTGGCACTGATGATGAGTCTCAACATGGGATGGTGAGGTTTCAAAGTAACACACTTGCAGCATGCATGACCAATGTTGTGGCCTCAGACATGATGTGCATGAGTGGGAGATATGCATAGTGCCAGGACGGTTGCTCATGTTACAGTCGGATCATTCCAGGAACAAGGAGCAGTGTGCCCACTACAGTCACCTGAGACATCCTAGCCTCGTAATCATGTGTGTCATCCAACACTGTGTCCATTCTCAGTGTGTTCAGCATATGTTTGCCTCTGTGACATTGTTCCCTGGCCTCATTTGTATTTATCCAAAGTGTGCTACATGTGTCGACTGGACAGGGAGACCCCATTTGGCTTGTGCATACTCACACTGGGCAGTGCCTGTGTGTCTATTCACAACTATCTGTCGATGGTTGTTTGTCACAAATATGTCTTGGCAGCCTCAAGAGGTGATGTGGAGTACATTTGGGAATTCTTGCTGCACATTTTTGTAAACCCTGATCAAGAGGTGTCACTTCTTGATCTGTCTCAATCACATTGTCTCAGGTATGGGGGATTTGTGTGGGCGAGGCCTACATGGCCAAACCTTATGTCTCCTTGCCAGGTCTGACCTGTGTGTGATAATTGACTGGACAGAGACTCAACGTGCAGTGACCCAGTGATGTTGTGCAGGGTTTCATGTTTGTGCTTTGCAGCATGTGTCAATTGTTTAAATACATGATTCCTGCTCATACATTTTTTGCACCAGTGTGTGGTCCAGATGCTACGTAGTTTGGTCTTTGTGTGCTGACATCTGTGTGGACATTCTGGCTTGCCGTGGGTGTGTCTCCTCAGTGCAGGTATGCCTTTTTACAACACAATTGCAGGCCCATTAGCTCATGCATTGTCCTGGGTTTGGACATGTGTGCCACTCCACATGACAGGCAGTGGGTCAGATGTGTTGGCAACTGTGTCATCAGGTAACCGATGGCCATGTGACAACTGACATAATTCAAGTTGTTAGTCACAAGGTATTGTACCTTGGCACTCATAACACTTGTCAACAAGTCTTCATATTTTAAATGCTTTAGTTTGATATTTTGTTGTTAAGAACAATAATGTGCCTGCATGACAGATGTCTCCCAAGGAAGTGCACAACAAACCACCTTTACACTTTCAGGGAACACGCTGGCACAATTTAAAAGAAGGCACTGTTCTAATGAGACTTTTTTTCAAATTATACATATACATGTTCCCCCAGTGTTGTGGAAATTGGCTAAGTCCTTGGTTGTTGGTGATACCAACTTACGAGTGTCAAGTCATCAAGACCTCTGTGGGCCCATGTATATGTACTTTCTGCAACACCATTTCTTTCTAACAGTGGCTTCTTTAAAGAAGACTGCCAGCTTCTTCAATGACTGGGTAAATGTAGTTTTGTGTGCACCTCCTTGGGAGCCATCTCTTATGAAGGCATATGTGTGTTCTGTTCACAAAATGGCACATTCCCACATTCTGACCATGTCGATTGTGTAAAGTATTGTGATTCCCAAGGGACCAACATTTTTTCGTGTTGTGTTCCAAAGTACTTACAGGTCTCTGAGTGTGGGGACACCTTTGGTATTGAGGTGTGTTACTTTGCCTTGGGTGCACCACTACTTTCAGGGTAAACAAGAGGTAGCATGACTTCATTGTATTGCTGTGCTCACCTGTTCCCAGACACTAGCTCCTCAGTGTATTTCTCATTCAAGTTTTGGGCTGGTGAGTCCTAATTGTCCTTGTGTCCAACTGGCATGGTGGGTCTACCAACTGGGGAGTACAGGGCTTACATATGTGCGGAGTAATCTAGCTGGTACTCATGATGCATTGCCTGATATGCACTGTGACCTATTGGTTTTGTACTCATGTGTCAGATGTATACAGGTGACTGATGTTTTTCTGTATCTTCACCTTGCCCACAGCATCATCATTGGAAACCGAGGGAGACACCTGCACGGACCTGGATGAGGGACCCAGCACCAGTGCCACCAGTGTTGGCGAGTCTGCGGGAGCCAGTGGCACAGAGGGCGAGGGGAGTCAGTTGGAGGACTTGTCTGGTGGCGATTTCAACTACGACGCAGACGGGTCCGAGGCTGACCTCATCGAGGGGGCGGAGGCTGCTACAACACCTGGCAGTAGCCCAACATCTGTCCCCGCCTCTTCCATTCCCATCACCGCCCTCCCAGTTGCTCCGGTCCCTTCTGTCCGTGCAGGGCACCACCATGTCTCCTTCGGGACAGGCACCGCACCCCCTGCCCCTGTCACCCCTGCTGCCCTCAGTGCAGAGTCTGTGGACATACTGCGGCAGTTGCAGGTTGGGCAGGCATCGGTGCTGACTGTCCTCCATGGCCACACCACACTGCTGACACAGATGGTGTCGTTCATTGCGGGCATGTCAGCAACGATGTCTGAACAACGCAGGTTTCTGCGGTCCATGGACTCTTCCCTGACGGCAGCAGTGAGTCTCCTGCAGCGCTTCGTCCCCCCCACCCCAGCCCCATCCACACTTCCCTCTCCCATACCTGTCCCTTGCACACCCAGACATTCCCAAGCATGCACCCCACCAGACACAGGCAGACCACCACCAAGTAAGGGCAAGCGCACACATCCTGGCACGCACACTCAGGGGGATGTAAGCACACCCACTGGGTCTGGGGCAAAAAGACATACATGCAGCCACAGTCTGAGTCTGCAGGCCTCACAACCCAGTTCCTCCAAGAGCACTCCCCTTGGCTCCCCTGCCAAACTGACACCCAAAGAGGTCGACATGGGTGAGCTGCCTATCACCACCACTGTGACACCACCCCACAAGCGGGCGAGGAAGTCCCCAGGCAGGGTAGCTGAGTCCCCCCCTGTCCACCCCCTCCCCCAAGAGCGCTGCACCCCATCCCTCGGCCACCCCCCCTCCGTTGGCCCTGGGGTTTCTTCCGGTGCAGGGCTTACCCTGGACACCCTGGCAGCAGTGTGCAGCGCCGTGCTCACCTCCACCTTTAGCACTGCCCCACCCCCTGTGGTGGAGACGTCCACCCCTGCACCCACCACACCTGCCCTTCCCCCTCCTGTCCCTGCGGTGCCTGGTCCATCCCCACATAATGCCCCCCCCCCGGTCGACGAACCTGAGGGTTCCACTGTGCAGGCAAGCTAGGGGAGACGCATGCCCATGTGTCCCCCCAAGGACTTCTATTATGGACTGGCCATTGGCCTTTGTATATAGTGTCATTTCATTATTTGTTTTTTATGCTGAATAATGCATTTTTTTTTTACTTTGAACACTATTGCATTTCAGGTATTGATGTTGGTGCTGAGGCTCCAGGAGTTGGTGTTGTGGTAATGTGTTATGGTTCTGAGAAATTTTCTAGTCTGATGGTCATGAGGTGGACCATGGTATCTGCGTGCCATCACAAGGTCTCTGCAAAGAATCATTGGTAGTGTGTGTTATTTTGGTTTTGAGACATTGTCCCAAGGAGTATTCCTTCCTCTGTGGCACCTGACATCTTCCCTGCAAAGAGTTGCACAATTGTTGTGCTGACCTGTGTCTACATTTCCTTTGTTGGTGACGGATCCCTTCAACTATGGCCATGCCTGCTCAGCAATGTCTCCGGCTGCATCGTCTGTGCCATCCTTGCTAGTCACTGTACTTGTGTATTGAGTATGTCGAAGTGCCTTCATGGAGAAATTCTCCCTTTTCAGCACTATGCATATGTGTACTCCCGGCCTAGCTCACATATGGTACTTGTTCTGCAGGGTATTTGGGCACCTGACTCACAATTGTGGGCATTGTATCTGTGGGAACTCCACCCTAGTCCTTCCATGAGAGACAACATCTTGGTGGCTGACCCAGCACCTGAACATTCCTATCAGTCCTGGGATGTGCGCGACAGTGTGTGTTCCCTTTGGCTCTCTTAGTTTAGTAGGCAACGACATGACTATACAGTCTTGTGGCATGATCTCAGTGTGTGTATTGTGCTGCATCCGCCAGGGGCGGGTATGCATGTGTTATTTGTCCTCACACCCACATGTGGTGTGTCATGCAGTGGGGGAAAGACATCCATCCTCCTGGGAGTGGGACACCACTGTCAGTGATGTGTTGTTATGGCACTATCATCATTGTCCAAAGTTAGGGATGCATACATACACCCATGGATTTGTGGTCATCTGATAATGATGTACACCCCCCCATGTCTCTGTCCACTGCTGGGAGTCCTCTGCACCCACCCCCATGTCTCAGTCCACTGCTGGGAGTCCTCTGCACCCACCCCCATGTCTCTGTCCACTGCTGGGAGTCCTCTGCACCCACCCCTCACATGTCTGTCCACTGCTGGGAGTGATACGCATCCACCCCTCATATTGCAGGCCACTGCTGGGAGTCCTCTGCACCCACCCCCATGTCTCTGTCCACCGCTGGGAGTCCTCTGCACCCACCCCCATGTCTTTGTCCACTGCTGAGAGTCCTCTGCACCCATCCCCATGTCTCTGTCCACTGCTGGGAGTCCTCTGCACCCACCCCCATGTCTCTGTCCACTGCTGGGAGTCCTCTGCACCCACCCCCATGTCTCTCTCCACTGCTGGGAGTCCTCTGCACCCACACACATGTGTCTGTCCACTGCTGGGAGTCCTCTGCACCCACCCCTCACATGTCTGTCCACTGCTGGGAATCCTATGCAGCCACCCACCCACCCCCTTTGTGCAGTACACTGCTTTCCTGGGCCTACACACACACCAATATAAAGGTAATATGCTGCACCAGGCCGTAGGCCAACATTCCTGGCATGTGTACGCCTTGTATCCCAAATGTACTGGTGCCGTAGGGGTACGTGTGATACGGACCGTATCCCCGCATTCATAGGGTGTGTACGGTCCGTACCACGCGTAACCCTACGGCCCAAATCCAATGGTGATACGGCCCGTACCCACGCTATGTATGTGTGGGTGCGGTCCATATCACTATAGTAGTGGTGCCGTAGGAGTACGCGTGGTACGGCCCGTACACATGCTCTGAGAGCATGTGTATAGTCCGTACCACACGTACCCCTATGGCACCACGTGGTACGGCCCGTACACACGCTCTGAGAGCATGTGTACAGTCCGTACCACGCGCACCCCTACGGCACCACTACAATGGTGATACGGACCGTACACACGCTCTAAGAGCGTGTGTACGGTCCGTACCACGCGTACCCCTACGGTACCACTACAATGGTGATACGGACCATACACACGCTCTGATGGCGTGTGTACAGTCCGTACCACGTGTACCCCTGCGGCACCACTACAATGGTGATACGGACCATACACTCTCTCTGAGGGCGTGTGTACGGTCCATACCACGCATACCCCTACGGCACCTCTACAATGGTGTTACGGACCATACACACGCTCTGAGGGCATGTGTATGGTCCATACCACGTGCACCCCTACGGCACCACTACAATGGTGATACGGACCGTACACACGCTCTGAGGGCGTGTGTACGGTCTGTACCATGCGTACCCCCACGGCACCACTAATATAGTGCTACGGACCGTACCCATGCTATGGATGTGTGGGTACGGTGCGTATCACTATTGTAGTGTTGCCGTAGGGGTATGTGTGCATGTCCACTTCCGTTGTTGCGTGACGCAGGGATTGGTGGACACGCCCCCCGGAGTGACCAGACCCTGGAGGTAATGTATGTCCTCAATATTGTAGGTTTTAATTTGGATAGGGGGTATGTTTCCTGCCCCTCACCCCCCTTGGCCCCTGGGTGTTGTTCTCACCTTCTGCGGCGTGTGCATCGGGTTCGGTGCACCAGGTCGTAGGCTAAGAGGGCCGGGATGACACGTAGGATGGGGTCCATAGCTGTCTGTCGCGTACCGGAGCTCCGTTTTCGCGTCGGATTCAGTTTTCTGGCTTTTTTTGGCTGCTGTAAAAAAATAGCTGTGCTGAGTGACGTAGCGACGAATCGTACTTGCTGGTCCGTAAAACGCTGCCTGACTCCGTACGGACGACGCGTACGCGCTTTCCAGGATCAGACTCGTAGGTATTTTTTAACCGTATGGTGTTTTGTACGAATCGTACGGAAATGCTATTTCTGTACGAATCGTACTTGCTGGATTGTACGGTGGATTTCCCATCGTATGGAGAATACGCTCCGTACGACGAATCGTACCCGGGTTTTACAGGATTGGAATCAGCACCTAAATGTATTAATTACTCCACATCCTTATCCCCTTTAAATCCAACATCCCACAACTAAATATTTCAATTTTTTTTAATTTATTACATTTTTATTTTATAAATGACACCCCACCCTTATCCCCTATGAACCCAATATCCTGCTCCTAAAACTTTGGAATTATTTTTATAATATTTATATTCAATACCATATTTTTAGGTCTCGCCTAGACAGCGCTTGCGCTGTCTCTACGAGACATGCAGTGTACACTTTAGTGAGGAAGTTTCTGTGGAAGCTCCGCCCATCTTTTATATTGGCTTAGGTCAGTAACTACAGTCTTCCTATTAGTTTAAGGCTTGTTAGTCCCGCCTCATGACGATTAAGTCGTCATTTGTATCCTTCCAAGGCTACTGGCCCCTTTACCGGCGCACTTCTTTCTGACACGCGGCCTAATCCGTCTGGAAGCGTGTGTGTGCGCATGCCCAGTCCTTGAAAGGAGAGGCACGTTGATGCATTGTCACTGCCACACTAAGTGTTAATTCAATGACAAGACCAAATACTAACAAATGATGCTTATCTATAATTGATTAACGGAACCATCTCACGGTATACGTTACCTAAGACTATTAGAGCGACATTGATAAAATTGTTAACAGGCAAAGTGTGACAGCCCAGTTCAAGTACTTTGATGCCTTACACCTAAAATAGTGAGAAATATCGTTAAGTTGTTTGTGAATGGAAGATAAATACCTGTCACAGTGCAGAGGATTGTGGGTATGCATATGCCCTGCTCAAGTCCCGCATGACACTATCAGCAGGTCTACGCGCCCATTAGGGCAAAGTCTCGCGACGTAACTGCGCTCGCACTGACAGCTCTAGCATTGAGTGAAGAGAGAGGGGCGTGGCCATGCAGCCGTGCTGCTGGCAGACCCCAATCGCCCCCTTTCCCCCTCCCACAGGATGACACCATGCGAACCCGCATCGGCATCCACAGCAGCCAAAAAAATTAAAAAGCCCAGCTAATTCCAGTAAAACAAACATCATTTGTAAATATATTTATATAGCAATGACATCGCCGCTCACCCACCACCCCCCTCCCCGTTCGTGCCTTCAAATGAGTATAGATAATAAACAAAGCTAAAATCAAAATGATCACACGATATGCTCTTGAAGAATGTAATCATGCGCGAACGAAACCGTGGCTGCTCTGTAGCAAAGCATTGTGGGAATGCAAATTTTCCACGAGTATTGTGCTTCCTGCAGACGTCATTTCCCCGTTACATATATGAGGGTGCAGTACCTCAGGTGATTACTAGGTGTCCCTGTATAGTCAGGCTCTACACAGCCTGCCAGGACACATTGAAAGAGCAGGAGCACTCCATAGTTTTAAGCGCAATCCTCCAGTTGCTGAAAATGATAACCATTAATTTGTTTCTTCGCGGGTGGTGCAACCCTACCACAAACCTCACGTTTCCAAACAACAATATTAAAAGGGGAGCGCGCGCCCTAATGAAAATTTACGCGCACGTGATGACGGGGTCTTTTCCCGAATTGCTGTGGCCTAGCTTTAAACAGAAGGCAGCGCGCGAGTTACTTCTCGGATTCCCGCAGGATTCCTCCAAACATTTAACACAGTATCTTTATCACACGGAGTACAATGAACGAATGAGAAAAGTTTTTTTTTCTCTATCTATCGGTCAAGGCCTTATCTTAGCCAGCCGGTCAAGCCAGCCTGCCACGGGCCGTTGCCCTCAGCAACTCGGCTCGGGGTACTCAGCACCACATTCCAGCCTGTCCAGCCCGTCTCTCCACCCGGCAGCCAACTAGCCCAGCTGAACTGTGCGAACCACTTCGCAGTCAGCCATTATCAGCCTTAGGCCAGTCGGGCCCGGGAGAAATGCTCCATATATTTAACAGAATATCCCCATTCCTATCACATGGAAAACAGTGGATGAAGACTAAGGGTTGTCTTTAAAAGTACAAGAAACTTAAATCACGCCAATGTTTCGGGGTGTAAATGCACATCAAACGTTCTCAAGTATAGATAATAAACAAAGCTAAAATCAAAATGATCACACAATATGCTGTTGAAGAATGTAATCATGCGAGAACGAAACCGTGGCTGCTCTGTAGCAAAGCACTGTGGGAATGCAAATTTTCCACGAGTTTTGTGCTTCCTGCAGACGTCATTTCCCAGTTACATATATGAGGGTGCAGTACCTAAGGTGATTACTAGGTGTCCGTGTATATTCAGGCTCTACACAGCCTGCCAGGACACATTGAAAGAGCAGGATCACTCCATAGTTTTAAGTGCAATCCTCCAGTTGTTGAAAATTATATCCATTAATTTGTTTCTTCGCAGGTGGTGCGGCCCTACCACAAACCTCACGTTTCCAAACAACAATATTAAAAGGGGAGCGCGCGCTCTAATGAGAATTGCGTGCACGCGATGACGTGGTCTTTTCCCGAATTGCTGTGGCCTAGCTTTAAACAGAAGGCAGAGCGCGAGCTACTTATCGGATTCCCACAGGATTCCTCCAAACATTTAACACAGTATCTCTATCACACGGAGTACAATGAACGCATGAGAAAAGTTTTTTTTTCTCTATCTATCCGTCAAGGCCTTATCTCAGCCAGCCGGTCAAGCCAGTCTGCCACGCTAGCTTACAGCCCAGCCGTTGCCCTCAGCAACTCGGCTCGGGGTACTCAGCACCACATTCCAGCCTGACCAGCCCGTCTCTCCACCCGGCAGCCAACTAGCCCAGCTGAACTGTGCGAACCACTTCGCAGTCAGCCATTATCAGCTTTAGGCCAGTCGGGCCCGGGAGAGAGTCACCAGACAGAGAATCATTTAAACCTTTCGATTTAGCCAAGTACGTAAGCTTGGCCTCATAAGCATTAGTCTGGCCTGCACAGCAGTCCAGCTCAGCCAACCGACTAACGTAAAAAAAAAAAAAACAGGTAGGCCCATCTATCAGCCACCTTGCCTCACAGCAAGCTGCCCAGCCGTACGGGTACAAAAACGTAACTGAAACATCATTCAACACGTGAAGGCTCTTAACCATAAGACCGAGTATAAAGCTGCCACTGCATAGTCAGCTAATGGAATTGCAGATAAAACATACATCACACCAATGTTACGGGGGTATAAATATAAATATTAAAGCTGAAAACAAAAATCATCCCATGATATACTCTTAAAGAATAATCATGCGAGAATAAAACTGTGGCTGCTCTGTAGCAAAGCATTGTGGAAATGCAAATTTTCCACAGAGTATTGTGCTTCTCGCAGACGTCATTTCCCCGTTAGATATATGAGGGTGCAGTACCTCAGGTGATTACTAGATGTCCCTGTATAGTCAGGCTCTACACAGCTGCCAAGGTTTCAAATTGCTTCTATGTGACATTTACATTATTTCAGTGTCATACGAGGCAATATTTCTCTCCATGTGTTCCCATACCTGGCATGTCACGCAGCTTGGTGCTTGCTTTCCCTCCATATTAAACAATAGTAGATGTTTCGGCACCCAGGCTAATGTGCTGCATGGCTAAATACATACAAGGTCCCAAAGGCGAGACCGGTGCATTGCAAATGCTTGTTTAAATTACTCCCACCCTTATACCCTATGAACCAAACATCCCACTCCTAAAACGTAAAAAATGTAAAACAATATTTAAATTTTAATCCTACATTTATTAATTACTCCCCACCCTTATTTCCTAAAAACCCAACATCCCGCTCCACAATTTTTTTTTTTTTTAAAACAAACATTTTAACATGTTTTTATTTATAAAACATAAAGGGGTCCATTAGGATGGCAGGCGGACTTCAGTCTGGGACCGGCCGCCAGTGGGCCATGACAATTAGGATACAACTGCCATGGTGGCGGTGGCATCCCTCATATATTTCATTGTGGCGGGCGGTGCTGTAAGCAGAAACCGCCACAATGCAATATATGCATGTTGTACATTGGCATGCACAACGTGATAGGCACCACGGGGTGTCTGCCACCTTGTGCATGCCAATGAATGGGGGCACCATGGGTACCCCCTGAGTGCAGTCCCCCCAACTGGTCACCCCCCTGGGGGCCTGCAACGGGCCCCCAAAGACTACTCCGCATGCCTTTCCATGGCAGAATCTCCATCATGGAAAGGCATTGAAAATGCCTCATACTAATATGGATGGCGGTGCCTGCAAGGCACCGCCACCACATTATGGGCCTTTTCCACCCGGTAGGCAATCGTAACGATTGCCTACCGGTGGAAAAGCGGCAGATGGCCTTTTCGTCTGCTGCTGTACCCCCGTCATGCTAATGTGGCGGGGGGTAACATGCCGTCCGGTGGGGTGTTTTGGCGGGCGGATTGCCACCGCCGGTCTGGCGGTGGCAATCCGCACCCCATGCTAATGACCCCCAACAAAACTAATACTAAATTATCGATATTTTTAACTATGAAAAAACTCGACTTTTGACCATCGATATTCTTGACTCGATATTGATGCGATTCGATATATCCACGTCGATATTCTGTCTCTGCACCCAATAAATTATCCACAGAAAATGCTAATTTGCTTTTACAAAAAGCCTCTGCTAAATACGCTGGAGGTTAAAGTAAGGCTTGGAAGCTTTTAGCTAATTATCTCAGAGTGAGGCAAGAGTGTACCAAGATTGATTCTCTCCTTACTTTTACCAACCATGTGGTTAACAAAATGAGGATATATTATCAGAATTTACACAGTTGTTTGAGTCTCTTTGTACTCCAGATTCTCCTATACTTCAAGAATATATTCTTCAATATTTATCTTGTAGTACTCCACCCTCTTCTCCTAATATAGATTTTTTTTGTGTTAGATGATGATATTTGAGACTAGGGGGGTCATTAGTTTGGCGGGCGGACTTTGCCCTCCATACCCCCAGGAAACGGGACCGTCCGCAATGCATGCGGCGGTCCCACATCTACAATTAGGATGCGCCCGCCACACTGGTCACTAAATCATTGAAATGCAGGTGGGTAACATAGGTACCCCCCATGTGCACCCCCCAGAATCCCTGTGGGCCAGCTACGGGCCCCCAATGTGGAAGACCGCCTGCCTTTCCGTGGCGGCTTACCAGCTTTTTTATCTGAAGTAAATCTTTTTGCTTCTGTGTCTGGTTATAAATTAAATGCTGTGAGAAATTCTTCCATTTAATAAATTATGTTTTTCTGCAGATTATATTTATTCTGGTTTTCGTTGGAACTCAGATAAAATTATCTGGGTTTATGGTTTAAATCTTCTATCAAAGACTCTATATTACTAAATTTGAAAGAGTTACAGATAACATTGAGATCCTTTACGTCCAGATGGAATCCCCTGTTTTGGTCTTGGTGTGGCCCTCTTAATGCGATAAAGATGATGGTAGTTCCGATCATACTTTTTTATATTTCTAATATTGCTGTAAATATTTCTAATTCTCATTATAAGATACTTTACTCTATTTTATCCAAATTCTTTTGGAATAATAAAAAATCTTGCATGTCTCTTCTCAATCTTAAACATCCTAAGCATTTGGGGGGGGAAGTTAATTTTCCAGACTTTCAAACTTACCATAAACCATTTTCTCTCAAACAACCCTCTCTGCTATGATGGTGGACCAATATTGCAAAATCTCTATTTCAGCCATTCTCCTTTCATGAGTTTTTATCCTTCACACATAGACCTCTGTCACAATTCCTTTCTATTTTTACTAATACTTATAAACATTTTCACCCTATCTTTATTGTTTATCACAATGCTAAGAATTAATTTTGCAATCCTCAATATGGTACAACAAATATCTCAGAATTAATAATAAATAAATTTGGGGAAGGACTGGCATGCTAAAGGACTTCATTAGGTTCATCAACTCTTTCAAGGTGACACCTGAGTACCTTTTGTAGTTGCTCAAGCACATTTTCCCTACCCTTTTCTTATCCATCTAAATATCCATCTAAACTTTTGTCGGCCCAATCAATGTATGACCATCTTGCGCGTACTCCCACTTCTCCTTCTTCAACTCCTAGTATTCTGTCCGTTCTGTCTTTTTCTTCTTCCATGTCTCAATTGTATAAACATTTAACCTCCTTTCCAGTCACCTGAAATAAAACAGTGATGGTATTCTCCTGGAAATCTGATCTCTAAATTCCCTTAGATTTGGACTAAAAAAAGGAAATCTTCTAGAGAAGATAATACTACTCAAACATTATTTTTTATATACAATAGACTGATATTTACCCCTGTTTCATTGCATAAAATAAATTCTACTTCTTCTCCCTCATGTTGGTCCTATAATGCTACTCCAGCAGGCTTAAAACATGTTATTTGATTGTCCCCATATTCATCTTTTTGAACACAAGTTTGCCGACAAATCAATGAAATTTTTGGCACACAAATTCCTTTTACATTTGTTAATATTTTGTTGGGTAGTGTCTCCAAAGAGTGGTCCCCTTATTCCACTATATTTCATATAATAGATGTGCTTCTTGCAGTTGCTTTCCAACAAATTAAGGGCATGGAAAGATACTACTACAGTTTCCTACTGGGCCTGGTGGTATGGAGTTTATTATAATCCCAGATTGGATAGAGCATATGTTTATCCCATCTCCCTTGCTATCGAGCGAAATTTTCTTTGGTCACCTATCTATAATTTCTCAGATTTTTCTGCAAATCCAACATTCTTACACAATCCCCGACTTGAGGTAGTACCCAAACCCCCATGAATTTGTTTTTTACAGCATTTTATACCAAAACCAATCAATTTTGATTTGAATTTTTTTCTCTAGGCCTTTAGGAATAGTTATTGCATAAGGGGTTATGTTATTCTAGTTATATATTTAATGCTTAAGCATTTTGTATAACTTGATTTATCTTGCATTATTATATTGGGATATTTTCTATTTAGAAATAAAATCTCCTTTTAAAATTAAGTCACCTTCCAAGCCCTATTCCGATACTCTGGGGAAAACTGGTCACTGTTTTGGAGTAAGACAACAGCCACCACGTTTGCATTTTATTTAGCTGCTTCCTCCTTAGTAGGGTGGCTCTGACGTTTCCTTGGTCTATTCATTTGGGAATGCCTCATCTCCCATGACCACGTTACCAGCTCCTTATTCAGAGGTATGCTGATTCTTTCAACTGCAGCCAGGCCCAGGCCACACATGATGTTGTGAGAATGATTTGCCTATATCTGTGACTCTTAGGGGCCGATATGGATGGCAGGTGGTGGCACCACCGCGGTGCTGGCGGAGCAGAAAAATGCATTTTACCACCTGCGGGCAGCGGATCCTACGCCCGCCATATTAGTATGGCCAAACATAGCCCATTTCCCGTTCGCCGCGGTGAGACGCGAACCGCCATCAAAGTGCGTCCGCCACCGCGGCGGTGTGAGCCAATGGAGACTCACCGCCATGCGGAATGACGTCCGCCCGCTCCACTAATTAGGTTGCCCCAAACAACCGCAGCGGAGAAACCGCCCAACCAGAGACGGCGGAAGCTCGACAGCGGAGCGCGAAACCAGAGTCCCGGTCCACACCCCCCTGGACACAACCACAATAAACCCAGCCCTACACGTTTTTCCGGTGCTGTACCTGATACATCACCAGCAACTCATGGACCGCTGCGGACGACGCCGAAGGTACGCAATGACACAACCACTGCACACAACTCATGGGCTGATGCAGGGTCCAAATCAACATCAGACACCCTGGT
This sequence comes from Triturus cristatus, assembly GCF_964204655.1. NCBI lineage: Eukaryota > Metazoa > Chordata > Amphibia > Caudata > Salamandridae > Triturus > Triturus cristatus. The sequence continues at coordinate 476,525,296 of NC_140583.1, forward strand.
GGGGATAGGAACACATCCACAAGTGCACCCACACATAACCCACCTGCCACCAAGTCACCCCTCCGCATCCTGGACACACATTTTACGTGATCATGCAGCAATGTCCTGTTCACGTCACCGCAGCAGTGAAGACAAGGGAATACATGTGCACAATGCAGAAGGCAGGGCCAGCGCCAGGCATGGGCAGGGCACAAAGAGCACAGGGCCACACCTCCACCCTCCACACACTAGCACCATCCTGAAGGCAAATGTCATGTGCCCCTCCTGTGCATCCCCATGCACAACAACAAGCCAGGTGAATCAACACTCTGCACCACACAACAAACAACCAGAGAGACAGGCCACTGCAGGAGTGGCTGTGGAGGAACACACAGCACAGTAGCACAGGGCCAGGGAAACACACACTCCACAACACCACCTCACTCATGGCAATACAAATGAGTACAAGCACCAAATGAACACACACACATGCAAGGAACAAACATCCAACTGGACACACAGCCTGCCAAGTCACACATACATACCCCATACTGACACACAGACACATACACACACCACATGCCAACAGCAATGGAGCACAACAAATAGGAAAGCCAAAGTGGGGTGCACACAGATGGAAGGCCATGGAGACAAGGAACAGAGAACAACACCCTCAGCCCATCAAATCACACATAGCTGGCACAGTTAGTGAAGTAAAACCACAGACAGCTCAGTGCAACAACACAGGGAGACAGCAAGGCACACCATGTATAGGCACAAGGATGAAAGGAAGGCCTGAAGTCAAACTGTGAACAGCCACACATGTATACAACTACTTCACAGGAGTACGCCAGCAGCACAACACACAGGGCCCATTGACACACTCCCTGACTGCCAAACACAAGTAAGAATCCACACACATACCCCCCTCACACCAGCAGCACACAAAACCAGTGTCAAACACACTGAAGGGTGGCAATACTTGCCAGTCAATACACAGACAAACAATCACACACCCTGGGGGTGTCCAGAAACATCACACACACACACAGATGCCAGAAAAAATGTCTGCACAAAAACAACAGACAAACACATAATCCAACAGAAACACACACATAACCACAACAAGAACAGCCATGCCCTGTGCAGCTAAACTGTGGAAAGGCAATGGGAGCACAGACACAACAGGAGTGCACAAACTCATCACTCAGGAACAATGCAGACAACATACCACAATACAGACAAGAAGTGCACCATCACAGAACAACACAGCCACATCAAACAAACAACAGATGCACAGGCAAATAAATAACATAGCAAACACAGAAGGACATCAGAGGATGCACACCGGGCAATGACAAGGCAACATACACACACAGCACTGCATGCACAACATTCAGTGTGTGCACACCAAGCATACCAGCCCCACACAGACATGAGTGATATAACATTAACCCACACAACAACAATCAGCACAGCACAAAGACAACAGCACACCCAGGAAGTGAAGCAGTACCACAGCCAACACACATACATCCAACACAACACCAACAGATGCACAAGTCTGGGACAGAAAGGTGGAAACAACTTGACCAGAGGACTGGGCATCACACACAGTTAAACTTCATATGAGCAACCATGACTGCCAAACAGCACAAGAACATGACATATAACCCATTGGGAAAATGCCCTGAGTTGAGTGACACATTGCTCCTGGCCAAAGAACTGCACCACAAACCACAGTGTCACAAATTAAGTGATGGGGAGGCACACACACATGTAAACCAAGAGGACAGCTGACATCAAAGTGAAGTGTACTGCATGTCAGTAGAGGACATGGCAGGAGTGTACCATACACAAATAGAGGTAGTGCAACTCACAATGGGTAGGCATCTGCAGCACAGATAGAAGATGGTAGGACACCACATACAACATGCCATACTGGAGGCAAAAAGGCACCAGCACCATGTGACAGCAATGCATGAGAAAACACAACCACAATGGCAGTGTGGAACAGCAGGTCTGCACAGTCTCCACAAACAGTAACAAGACATACGGATGATAAACAAAACACAACACAACACAACACAACACTGACCTGCCAGTCACACACTCTGCATACTCATAAGTGAGAAAAACAAGTAGGAGTCAGCCAGAATTGCAAGGACACACTAACACACTGCACAGTGCACAACATACAACTCACACATGTGCATACAACCACATCCACAGGGCTGAACAATCAAACAACTACTGGGTGACACATGTATGTAGTTGACAATGCAGGGGCATACACACATCAACACTCCTGACAAAGTAACCCCCTTCACATTGCACACTTCTTGACCACCCAAGAGCACACATTGAAAGTAAGCCATGGGACTAGGATGACTAGCCATCACAAGATGGCCACACGCATACACCACTGGGCACACATAAAGTAAGAATACACATACATGATGACCCTGGCCAGTCTGCCTGCAATACTGTGGATAGAATCCCACTCTGTGCTGGCAGTGCCTCCCAACCTGACATGTGTAAAATATAGCCAACATGAACAAATTAAGAAACTGACAACTGCTTTCCATTTAAAATTGACATCATTGCCCCCACAAGTATAAGGGTCAGGAAGAACTGAAGTCCCTGTCATCCCTGTAAAAAATAGAGTAAGTGAGCCAAGACATTGGCTATGTTGAAGTGGCACACAGAGCATGTGGCACAGTAAACCATATACACACAGCAAAATAACTTTATTCAGTAAGGACACTGACAAAACAGACAACATGAGCAACTGTCGTTATTCACATATTGCATAGATAGGCACCATGAGTAGAGAAGAGCAAGGCACAAAATGCAGAGTATGCCCATGAGAAGCTGCACAGGCAAGGGCAAAACAGCAAGGCCAGTGGGCAGGGAAAAGTGCAGAGTATGTCCATGAGAAGCTGCACAGGCAAGGGCAGAACAGCAAGGCCAGTGGGCAGGGCAAAGTGCAGAGTATGTCCATGAGAAGCTGCACAGGCAAGGGCAGAACAGCAAGGCCAGTGGGCAGGGCAAAGTGCAGAGTATGTCCATGAGGAGATCAAAGTGCAGAGTATGTCCATGAGAAGCTGCACAGGCAAGGGCAAAATAGCAAGGCCAGTGGGCAGGGCAAAGTGCAGAGTATGTCCATGAGAAGCTGCACAGGCAAGGGCAGAACAGCAAGGCCAGTGGGCAGGGCAATGTGCAGAGTATGTCCATGAGAAGCTGCACAGGCAGGGGCAGAACAGCAAGGCCAGTGGGCAGGGCAAAGTGCAGCGTATGTCCATGAGAAGCTGCACAGGCAAGGGCAAAACAGCAAGACCACTGGGCAGGGCAAAGTGCAGAGTATGTCCATGAGAAGCTTCACAGACAAGGGGCACACAGCAGTGAACGACAAGGCCAGTTGGCAGGGCAAAGTGCAGAGTATGTCCATGAAAAGCTGCACCAGCAAGGGCAATAGAGCAAGTCTAGTGGCCAGTTCAGGGTGCAGAGTATGTCCATGAGAAGCTGCACAGGCAAGGGCAAAACAGCAAGGCCAGTGGCCAGTTCAGGGTGCAGAGTATGTCCATGAGAAGCTGCACAGGCAAGGGAAAAACAGCAAGGCCAGTGGCCAGTTCAGGGTGCAGATTATGTCCATGAGAAGCTGCACAGGGAATAGTTGAACACAGCAAAGAGCAACAAGGCCAGTGGAAAAAACGAAGTGCAGAGTGAGTACATGAGAAGCTGCACAGGGAATGTGTGCAACTGTACCTTTCCCTGGTCAGCAACACAGTCAGGGGGTAACAATGTACAGTACATGCCCCCTGTGTGAGAGACAGGTGTGTGACAGTGACTACCACTCAGACTTGGCTGTCAGGTGGACTGGGAGCTGGCTGTGTGTCAGGTACAGTTGGAGGCCTGGCCCGGGGAGAGAGAGGCCCAGCTGAGGTAGAGGAACCAGTGGCTTGGGAAGCCGGAGGGCTGCTTGGAATAGCTGGTGTAGTGGCACGTGGCGGTGGAGTCATGCAGACGTGAGACACAGTGTGGGTGGGAGATTGTGAAGGGGTGCCTTTCCACTTCTTAGGGATTCTAAATGGCGTGCCTGCCTTTGGATCATTGGGAAGTGGTGGGGACACAACAGGCACACTCAACACCAAGGCTGCAGCAGGTGCAGATGCTGGCACTCCCTCTGGGGACGTGCTGGATCCAGCGCCTTTGCCCCTCCATCCTCTGTTTACCAGGTGTTACCCCTACAGTGCCCTCCTCCCCCTGCTTCACTGGGCTTGGAATGGGAGTCGAGGTGGTGGGTGAATCTGCCTTGGAGCCCTTCTTAGGTGTACCCTTACCATGCACCACCTTCTCAGTGGGCACAGAAACTGTAGGATTCTCTTTGCGAGATGCTTTAGGGACAGGAGAGTCCTTGGCTGGGGATGCCTCTGTGGCATGTGAGCCTGAGGTCTGCTTCTTTGATTTTTGGCCCCTGATGTCGCCTGACGGGCTTTTGTCTTTGTGCTCTGGGGTGGCTTTAGTCTTCTGTGGGGATGGTGTCTGCAAGGGACCTGTTCACACGGTGATTCTAATGCTCAAATCCCTTCAAGTCCGTTATAATTCTTCAAAAAATCTATTGGACCAGTGGTTAAACCTATACCGTCTGTGCTACTGGGATCTGGATCACCATTTTTAAACAATTAAAAACGATGATTTGCATTAGTTCTGACTAGTGTCTCCCCCAGGCAAACCCATCCTCTCATACGGTGCGACCAGCTCAATGAGGAAAAGAAAATGTGGAAAAGAAAAAAGTGTGAGGGAGGATTGGCGGTGCCTCACGGAAGTAACACCAAGGGAGTGAGCAGGATGGTACTCGCCTGCTTCATCAGGTTCTCATCATCAGCAACCGCCAATCCCTAACAAAACTGTGATAAAGTGAAAGAAAAAATGTGAACAAGGTGCTGGGGTGTGATATCAATTACTGTCTCTGCACCAGGTGATTTATCTCAGTGTGCGGCAAAGTCAACCCAAAAATATTTGAATTGCGGAGTCAATGCTGTTGCTCCACTCGTCCCAAATTAAAACCGAGCTAGATCACACTGGCTATTTAATTTTATTCAAAGCTGTGTGTCTGCTCATGTAAAAGCCAACATGTTTCATTGCCAAGGGGAAACTCACGGCAATTTCTTCAGGGCGTGGGTCGATCACTCCACCCTGCACCAATGCTTCTCTATTTTGATGTTCCTACGGGAGACACAAATAGGAACACAACCGCAACATAATCAAATGGCACATGATCACACAATCTGAAATTTCCTCATTCTGGAAGCCCCCCTCCATATTGTCACAATAATTACTGGGATACTGCCCCGCATGGGCATACCTATACCCTTATGCACTTGTGAGTGTGTGCACGTTCACTATCTCACTGGCTCTCGCAGTCACTGCCCACCGTCACTCTGCAAGACATAGTAAATTGTGGTGAAACTCAACTTAAAAAAGGGCATTTCAATATTGTGTATTCCATCTTATGTTTAACCAATGGTTATACATCCAATATTATCAATCCGAGGGTGTGCTTATGTCCTTACTGCATCTAACCCCCATTTCAGTAGTCAAAATCAGCTAATCGCATTAGTTCTAAAAACAAAGCCCATCGTTATCAGCAGCAAATTCCACTAAAGATCATAGGTACTGGTTTCTTCCTGCTCTACTTCTAGCCTCTTCAAATCCCGCTTACCGTGATCGCGTCGGTGTCTGGCATTAACTCAGCACCACGTTGGTCCGGTCCGCGCTGGAAGTTTATGATAAGCCGGTCGCGCCACGTCATCTCATGCGCCACTGGCCCCTCCTTCAAGCTTCTAATCAATATGTACCACCGGCAAGGGAAAAACCGGCACCATATTGAAATGGAGGCTGCTTCACTATTCTCCCGTTTGATTTAATAATACGTGCCATACTCCCTCCATATATGCATAGGTCATACAAGTAATTGATACCATCACACTCTAACTTTGATTTTCATTGTGTTTCATCTCTAATATTTATATATGTTTTAATGTATTTTATGTTGTAATCGTGTATATCGCTATGCATCATGATTCAATTCACTGCGTTAGTCAGTACATGTGCAGAACTTACACACATGTTCAGGCTGTGTTATGAACCAGGGCATAGCGAGCAAGAAAATATATATATATGTGTTTTTTTATTTTGTTCACTTTATTACACACAAATAAAACATATAGAGCATTGCCAGTACTCCTAAGATAATATTATATTGTGGCAGCAACCGCCATATATATGAAGGCTGAATGTGTTCCTACCTGTCCCTATAATTAGGAGGGGTGTTCAGCAGATATTAAATTGACAGAATGAAACCTACTGTTCTGTTGGTAGAGTACCATTTAAAGGGAGCCTTGTATATTTTTCTACAGTAATGGAATGCATGGGCTGTAGCAACTAGGGGATATCAGAGACCCAGTGGTACACATTGATTAGAAGCTTGAAGGAGGGGCCAGTGGCGCATGAGATGACGTGGCGTGACCGGCTTATCATAAACTTCCAGCGCGGACCAGACCAACGTGGTGCTGAGTTAATGCCAGACACCGACGTGATTGGTTAAACATAAGATGGAATACACGATATTGAAATGCCCTTTTTTAAGTTGAGTTTCACCACACTTTACTATGTCTTGCAGAGTGACGGTGGGCAGTGACTGCGAGAGCCAGTGAGATAGTGAACGTGCACACATTCACAAGTGCATAAGGGTACAGGTTACCCAAGTGGGGCAGTATCCCGGTAATTATTATGACAATATGGAGGGGGGCTTCCATAATGAGGACATTTCAGATTGTATGATCATGTGCCATTTGATTATGTTGCGGTTGCGTTCTTATTTGTGTCTCCCGTAGGAACATTAAAATAGAGAAGCATTTGTGCAGGGTGGAGTGATCGGCCCACGCCCTGAAGAAATTGCCGTGAGTTTCCCCTTGGCAATGAAACATGTTGGCATTTACATGAGCATACACACAGCATTGAATAAAATTAAATAGCCAGTGTGATCTAGCTCGGTTTTAATTTGGGACGAGCGGAGCAACAGCATTGACCCCACAGTTCCAATTTTTTGGGTTGACCCTGCCGCACACTGAGATAAATCACCTGGTGCAGAGGCAGTAATTGACATCACACCCCAGCACCTTGTTCACATTTCTTCTTTCACTTTATCACAGTTTTGCTAGGGATTGGCGGTTGCTGATGATGAGAACCTGAGGAAGCAGGTGAGTACCATCCTGCTCACTCTCTTGGTGTTACTTCCGTGAGGCACCGCCAATCCTCCCTCACACTTTTTTCTTTTCCACATTTTCTTTTGCTCATTGAGCTGGTCGCACCATATGAGAGGATGGGTTTGACTGGGGGAGACACTAGTCAGAACTAACGCAACACATAGTTTTAAATTGTTTAAAAATGGTGATCCAAGTCCCAGTAGCACAGACGGTATAGGTTTAACCGCTGGTCCAATAGATTTTTTGAAGAATCATAACAGACTTGAAGGGATTTGAGTATTAGAATCACCGTGTGAACAGGTCCCTTGTTGTGTATGACTATAAGATTGGGGGACGACCTGTTTTCCACTCCTAAGCTCCTTATTGTATATGGGGATGGTGTCTGCGCCTGGGACCGCTTGGGTTGCTGCTGCTGTGTGCTTCGTGTGCTGTATCGTGACTTTGAGGTCTGTGGACCGTGGTCACTATCGTCAGACGTGGCTACTACCAGGGGGGTGGATGAAGTGACCAGAGCTGGACTGTGAGTATGTGCCTGTGGAAGGGTTGCTTTCAGGGTGGAGGACAGAGACTGGACAGTCCAGTGCAGCCCATCCACGTCTGAATGCATGCCCTCCATGAAAGCAACCACCTGTGCCAATTGTTTGTCGAGGTCAATGAAGGCATTGAGGAGAGCTGTCTGGCCTGCACACAGCTGGCGCATAAGGTCCACAGACTCATCACTGATGGTATCAGAGGGGGCAGGGGCAGCGCTGCCCGGGGTGAAGGTCACTCTTACTGGTGCAAACACGGGCAGCACCAGATTAAGTGGCTGGGAGGGAGGGCACTGGCCGCTGTGTGGTGGAAGATGATGCAGAGTCCCCGTTCCCTGTGCCCACCAACATGGACGCATCACCTCTGGCATCAGATGACGTGGAACTTTGCGTCTCAGGCTGGGATTCCTCCAGCAGACTCCTGTCCCCCTCCGAGGTGCTGGTTACATCTGTGTCACTGGGCTCCTGTGCAGCTGTTGTGCTTGTTTCACCCCCACTGGTGTCCGTGTCCTGTCCCTCCGTGACCACAGGAGATGCTGCATGAGAGAAAGAGAGAGAGATGTAGGATCAGTTCAGTGGCAGCAACATGACAAAGATATGCAAGCAAAGCATCACAGAAGATGGCTAAATCTACATGTTGCACACCACCCTGTACAATCACATTGTGCTAACTCACTATATTGACTCAAACAGTGCGTGGAAACTGGAAATTCAGGCATAAGTGAGCCATGTGATGACCACACAGCACAACACCCTGCTAGTGGCTCTGTTCAACCAGACACAGAAATATCTCTTGACTGGGGGAGAGACATGGCTTGGCAGTTCGGGCTGGACTGTTCCCATGAGGCACAGGGTCAAGACTGATTTGCATATGGCCATGTCTAAACTGGGGTGGCGTAGTGGGCAAAAGAACGATGGATTTAACCCAGATCTCTTGACTGGGGGAGAGTGTCTGCATTGTCAGCATTCCGTCCATCATTTGTTTGTTGTAACGCTTTTCGCCCTAAGTGGGATGGGTATTCCCAGACGTGGGACCCGTGCTCACTATGCCACTGGAGTCAAGCTATCCTGGCTGATGACGGCTGATAGCCAGAAACCGGTCCTAGGATGCTTGATACCGGTCCAGGGAAGACATAGCTTGGCAGTTCGGGCTGGACTGTTCCCATGAGGCACAGGGTCAAGACTGATTTGCATATGGCCATGTCTAAACTGGGGTGGCGTAGTGGGCAAAAGAACGATGGATTTAACCCAGATCTCTTGACTGGGGGAGAGTGTCTGCATTGTCAGCATTCCGTCCATCATTTGTTTGTTGTAACGCTTTTCGCCCTAAGTGGGATGGGTATTCCCAGACGTGGGACCCGTGCTCACTACGCCACTGGAGTCAAGCTATCCTGGCTGATGACGGCTGATAGCCAGAAACCGGTCCTAGGATGCTTGATTCCGGTCCAGGGAAGACATGGCTTGGCAGTTCGGGCTGGACTGTTCCCATGAGGCACAGGGTCAAGACTGATTTGCATATGGCCATGTCTAAACTGGGGTGGCGTAGTGGGCAAAAGAACAATGGATTTAACCCAGATCTCTTGACTGGGGGAGAGTGTCTAGATTGTCAGCATTCCGTCCATCATTTGTTTGTTGTAACACAGAAATAGCTCTGAGCACACCTAGGGCCATGATGGGGGTACACTACTTTTTGACACTGACAGATCTGGATGGAGCAGGAGGGGACAACACAGACACAGACTACAACATGACATTCCACAATGGCCATGAGTCCATGCCACCCACCATGTTGTACTTTGGGGCACAACAACTGGTGCACATTGTTGTCAGATGTCTAAGCCTCCCTAATCTGAGTTTAGGCAATGGATGCATTGATGAAGGCACACTCAGATTGGGCACACTGGCATTCCCTCCCATGGGATTCCCCAGACCACCCCAATGCAGACGATATCTGAAGACCACGACTCAGAATGCAATGGGAATGCACAGTACTCAAATTACCTTAGTAGGTACAGGTAGGGCACATGCATAACACCTGCACCCAGCCCAGAAGACACTGCATCACACTACCAACATCACATAGGCCAGCGCTGGCACAGGCTCTGTACACATGCAGCCACTCCCAGCCAAAGCCACCCTTCCCAGAATACTCACCCCTGGCTTGCTGCTGATGTTCCTTCAAACGTGCATCAAGCTCAGGGTGCATCACGGCCAAGATGCAGCCATTCCAACCGCCCAGTGTGAGGAAGCAGCCCCAAGGTCATCTCCGCCACGTTCTTTGCCAGCCGGCTGATGCCGTCCCACCTCTTGTGGCAGTGGGTGAGCCATCGGTGTGAGACACCCAGAGCCCTCACCTTGGCCGCAATGGCCCTCCACACAGCCTTACGCTGGTGAACCTTGAGCTGCAGGCATGGGAGACAAGAGGGGGAAATGACCAGTGACACAGGGTTATGTACCTACATCTCTCAGTACAGTAGCATGATACAAACTCATCCCAAATCCACAGATATGTCTAACAGAGACAAGGATACATCTCACATGGTACATCTGCATGGGAAAAGCTGATGTAAATGCATGAAGGTGTGAGGGTGAACACATTCCCTGCACATCTCACACACATGCAGGATGCCAGCACTGAAAGCCCTGTGTAGCCTGCCCACATCTCCAGTCCATTTTTCGGTTGAGCAAGACACACACCACATATCAACATGTGTTTGGGGTCAGACTCACTGTGCCCAAGACTGCGCAGCCCTCACTGTCCCTGCCCTGTGAATAGATAACTGTGTTATGGATCTCACATTGAGGTACATGATCTCACAAATACAAAATCCTTTTCACAAGGCCGGTCGTGTGCAATCTACAGTGCTGAGATGGCTCATAGCTGGAGTGCAATGAGAAAAGACAGATGCAATACTCTATAAGTGAAGTGACGTGTCCTTGTCTTTTTTGGGTGGGGACTGTGCAGGCCAGGTGGAATCACACTGAGATGGACAACAGGGGCACACACAGCCATTCAGCCAAGCAATCACTGTCCTGACTCCTGCATGAACAACTTGCAGTGTCATTATATGTCTGACAACACATGACAGGTCACTCACACTTACATGTGCAGGCAAACAAATGTGTGGCATAGGGTACACACACCTTTTCCCTGGAGACAGCATGTTAGGCAGTGCATGACACAACCCCACACTCTCAGGCACATACTGCATCAGTCCAACTACATGTGTGCCCCCTGCACTCCTCCCACTGTTGAGGACTTACCACGACATTAGGGGCACCATATAGCCTTGGGTACTGTGTGAGCACCTCTTCCACCAGGACCTCCAGCTCCTTGCTTGTGAAGGGACTGGCACGGATCTTCTCAGTCCTTGCCATCACTGTGGACATGAGACAGCAGTGGCGGATTTGGGTGGTGAGGGGTGCCTGGCAGCAAGCTCTGGAGGCAGCAGCAGATGAAGGGTCTCTGGCAGCAGTCCCTGGCGGCAGCAGCAGGTGAGGGGTCTCTGGCAGCAGACTCTGGAGGCAGCAGCAGGGGAGGGGTCTCTGGCAGCAGGCTCTGGAGGCAGCAGCAGATGAGGTGTCTCTGGCAGCAGTGGAATTGTGAGGCTCTCTCCCACATATATATAGCACCCTGGGTCGTTTCAAAGGTGCCAAGCTGCAGCAATTGGTGGTCCTGGTCTGCCTTTTTCAAATGCATCCAATGACCGTCTCTGCCGTGGCAGAGCACGCCTACCACGATTTTCAAAATTGCATCATTCCACCACAATCATGGTTCCCATTGGCTGTAAAGGCATGCTCCATTGCGGTGACTCACTGCAGGGGCCCGGCGTGCGCTACTGCACTGGTGCAGGTTTCAATTGCATCCAATGACCGGCTCTGCGGTGGCGGAGCACACCTACCGCGATTTTCAAAATTGCATCATGCCACCGCAATCAAGGTTCCCATTGGCTGTAAAGGCATGCTCCATGGCGGTGACACACCACTGGGGCCAGGCGGTAGCTACCGCGATTTGGGTGCCATTCATCCACATGAGGCACCGCGATTTGGGTGGCGGAGCATGCCAACCGCCATTTGGGCATGTCTCCATGGCTATCACTACCGCACTTGTGTATATGGGGAGTGCTGGTGACACAACGCTGGGGACAGGCGGTAGCTACCGCGATTTGGGTGGCAGGGCATGCCAACCGGCATTTGGCAATACATGGATATGTATCATTACCTCACTTGTGTATATGGGGAGTGCTGGGGACACACCGCTGGGGACAGGCGGTAGCTACCGTGATTTGGGTGGCGGGGCATGCCAACCGCCATTTGGCAATACATGGATATGTATCACTACCGCACTTGTGTATATGGGGAGTGCTGGTGACACAACACTGGGGACAGGCGGTAGCTACCGCAATTTGTGTGCCATACAATGGCAATAGCCAACTGGCAAACCTCAACAGTGCACAGTGGCCACATGGTACATTGCACATCATTGTGCACATAATGCCATTGTTCCATTTACTCCACTCGTGACTACACATGCCATGTTTGTGTATGTGATTTCGTAGATTGGCATGTGCTCCCTCACATGTCACTTGTGATATTGATGGTCCTGTACACAGGACAGTGTTGTTATGGACTCTACAATGTGTACACATGTCAATGTGTTGAGGTGTTGTGACAATCACAGCAATGTTTGTCTCAATTAATAATGTTCCTTTTTGCATGGCCTCTCATGTCTGATCATGCACACAATCATCATTTCTGCTCAGACAGTGGTCATTGTGTTGTTGATGTGTGCCTGGTTCAAATGACGCATGTAGGTGTGTCAAGTACTGCAGCTAGGTATGAGACAGTGGAGTTGATTTGTTACACATATGCTGGCTGCTATACTCCCAGGCGTGCCCATGGTAATTGTGGTCATATCCCTATATGCATTCACATTGACTGAGGTGGTGTTTGAGGGACTTGCTTTGTGTAAATTTACAAGTGTGCCATTTGTGTAGCTGAAGGTGTCCCTACATGTAGGCTGGTCTGTAACTCAATTTTGATGACAGTCATTGTTGGCGTTGTGTCATCCAGAACATGAGATGCTGTGCCCATCTCATGATGTATTGCATTGCATTGACATATGTCCACTTTCATCTCAACTGGGAGACCAAAACTGCTTTGTCACTTGACAGTGCTGGAAGACATGGAGGATGAGGCGATCATCCGGAAATGCCGTCTGGATAGAGCCACCCTAAAGACCCTTTGTGATATGTTGGAGCCCCACCTTCAGCCTCGCAGAACATATCCAACAACTTTCACCCCAACGTATAAGGTGATGGCGTCCCTGCATTTTTTCGCCACTGGATCGTTCCAGCAGACTGTGGCCAGCGCAGGTGGGATGTCACAACCGATGTTCAGCATGGTGCTGCGTGATGTTCTTTCCGCCATGATGATCTACAAGAACAGATATATACAATTCCCCAGGGGGCCTGAATTGGCAGCTGTGAAGGGAGATTTCTATCCCCTTGGACACTTCCCCCATGTTGTTGGTGCCATTGATTGCACCCATGTTGGGCTTGTGCCACCACAGACATGTGAGCACATCTACAGGAATCGTAAAAATTACCACTCCTTAAATGTGCAATTGGTGTGCCTGGCAGATATGATCGTCTCCCACATGTAAACCAAATTCCCAGGCTCAGCCCATGACTCATACATCCTGCGGAACATCATTGTACCCCAGTTGATGGCTAATCTGCTTCCTGAGCATGCATGGATTGTGGGTGAGTATGCCTAGTCATTTGGCGTGCTGGGTGTGTGACCTGCTGCCCTCTGCCTCCACGACATCACAATGTTTATTTGTGTTTGTCATACCTAAGTGACTCTGCATATCCCAACCGTCCCTGGTTGCTGAGCCCATTGCGGAATCCCAGGACCCCGGATGAAGTTCGCTACAATGATGCCCATGGGAGAACTCGTTGTGTGGTCGAGCGTACTTTTGGTCTGCTGAAGTCACGTTTCCGCTGCCTGGACAAGACCGGAGGTGCACTGATGTACTCGCCCGGGAAGGTGTGTCAGATTGCAGTGGCATGCTGCATGCTCCACAACCTAGCCATTCGCAAGGAGATTGACATGATTCTGGATGATGATGAGGACTCAAGGCCCCCGCCTGCAAACCAACCCATGTCCAGTGATGAGGACAGTGGAGTGGAGGAAGGTGTTGACCTGCGTCAACAGCTCATCACCCGCTACTTCACTTGAAGGTGGGTGACAATGTACAACGTACCTATTGTCTGATGATGTTGCAGTTGTTGTGAAGGTGTATGTGAGATTTGTGACAGCAGCCGGTTGCAGACTCAGTGGTGGCTGACAATGTTTCTGGGACAGTTAATTTAGGAACATCTGCAGGATGTGAATGTTGACACTTGTTGCCCATTGTGATGTGTGCATGTGGGATTCCCTTGTTGTGAAGTGTTGTGTGATGTCTGTGATGCTACACCCAGACTAGTGAATGTTGTTCTGTTGTGCTGAAGGTGCCTTCAACCTATCCTTGCCTACATACACTCCAGTCTCCGGCTACTTTGTAATCATGGTGAAGACTGTACATCCTGGAATAAAGACGGAGCAGACACAACGACTTGTGTGTAAGGATTTTTTATTTACAATGGTGACATGTGAGGGGGTGAACATGTACATTGAGGTGATTAGTGGAGCAGTGAGTTGACAGTTGTGGTAAATGAGATAGTCGAGTAGTTACAACATTGATGTGGTGACTCAGTCCAACAGACAGATGCCATTCACAAGGCAGTGTAGGGAAGGACAGTCAATGAAGCCAATGCAGTGGTGAAGAGGGTTGCCATCATGGCTAGCTCCGTGACTGGCGTTTGGCAGGTGCTTTTCCTCCTGTTACTCCCAGGGATTTCTTCGGACGGCCCCTTCGTCACTAGGGCCAGTGGGGTCTGAGGACTCACCCCTCTCTGTAGCCACAGGGGAGGATGGTGAACTGTCATCCTGCAGACCACCAGAGGGTGGTGGAGGTGTTGGTTGTGGCGCAGGCCTGTCCCTCAATAACGCCACTTGCTGGTCCAAGAGGTCCACAATTTGCCATATGCGGGTGTCGATGGACCTCATCAGCAGGATGAGCTCGCGGAACAGTTCGTCCCTGGGCCCGTTCGTCCCTGGGCCCGTTCATATGCCCCAAGGACTCTGGTGATGTGGTCCAGGGTTTGGGTCCCAGCCTCTTGATGTCGGTGGGTGACCCTGCCCCTCCCACCTGCCCTGCTTCCACAGACCTGTTGCCTCAACACTGTAGGCACCTGCATCCTCTCCCTGCCCTCTTCAGTCGGTGGTGTGGGGTGGTCATCCTCTGGGACAGGGAGGGTGTTGCAGGCAGCACTGGTGGTGGTAGTGGTGGTGGTGGTAGTGGTGGCGGTGGTCGCACAGGCTGTAACAGCAGTGCTCTGCAGTGACGTTGTTGGTACATCATATGAGGTGGGGGGGACGATAGGGTCCTGGGACCTGTTGCTCCCTGGCACACCAGATGGGCTGGCTTTGAGCTCATCGTCCAGAGAATCCCGAGAGTCAACATCCGAGAGTCCATGTACCAGGGGGACTGGCTGTGCAGGTTGCTGGTGTTGTCCTCTGCAGTGAGTTCTTGGTCACCTGTGGGTCAGATGGGAGATGGCCATTGTAATGCACACTGAAAGCTTTGTCTTAGCTGTATGTCATTCACTGTTTGTACACCACACAGTTGACTGATCATCACATTTTGTTGTATGTGCACTACTGTGCCTCCTGACATGGTGCTGTGGTACATGCATTACTTGTCCATGGTGTAAGTTGTCAATACCTACCATGTGCTACGTGCATGATTTCTGAGTACAGGGACATGTTGCCATCTAGGGGCTAGCGCATGGAAAAATATGTGAGGACTCTTTTTTGCACACTCAGCCCTGTAATGTGGAAAAGTGGATTTCCCTGGTCAGTTATGTCCCCTATCTTGGACCCCAACGGTTCTATATGCATGTTACAAGTACATGTATGTTCTCTCCAGTTCCAGTTTCGAAGACGCAAATACATGTGCGTCCATCGTCAATATGTTCTCTGTCAGATCCGCCATCAATGGGCCGGATAGTTAATTCCTAAATAGGAAAGGCCACCGACTTTATATGGCTTAGCTACTCCATTTTCACAGTTCAGGCGAAGTAGGCCCGATTCTGTCCTCGAAGCCTTTCCCTGCTCTCTGTCTCTGACAAGCGTCAGCTTGAGCTCGCAGCTGCATCCATGAACTTTGCCCTATTTCTTGTGCAGCTAACGGTGCCTGCCTCGGCCAGTTTAGCCTGTCTGCCAAGAAGCTGTATTTCACCTTCGAATTATCTACTTTGCTCTTCAGCCGATGCATTCCTGTCTAGTGATTTAGGTAAACATTTCCTTTAGCTCTCGTGCAAAGGGCTGTTCTCCTGCAAGTAATTCATAGTCCAGTTGCCATGGAAAGTTTTCTGCCTCTTGCATCTCACATAGACACTTAGACATTTGTGCACGCACACAGTCAGTATAGAATAGATTATGTTCGAAGTCCTTCAGTCCTTCCTTGTGGATAACATAGTTCTCTAAACATAGGATGTTAGATATGATTTGGGATTAGGTTGACTTGACCCCCCAGACTTTTCGTCTCCACACGTAGAGTTAATGTCAAGCCCCCTTCTCCCCCTAGTTACACGTCAATTACACGTCATGCTGCAGCGCGCGCATCTATGCCAAGTATTATCTTATAGATCCACCTATATTTGATAACTTTAACCAATTATGTTTCTTTTTACTCCTTATTACGCCTAGTTTCGTTTATGTCACTTTTCTTATCAAATGTTACGCCTCCTACATTCGTTTCATTATAATGTAATAACTATAAAAATGTATGTCTAATAATAAAGAATCGTACTTCACTTCCTGAACCTTCTTGGTGACGGAACCTGAAGGCCGCCACTCGAGTCGGCCATTTTGGAATAAAGCCCATTCAGAAACCTCTTATACCACGGATTCTGCCTCTCATTATTCTGAGCTATTTGTTAAAGTTCTCGCATGAAATTTAGATTGGTAATGAGCAGAAATTTATTTACCACATAATGGCGCCCGAACAGGGACACCTTCTCATCTCACGCGCCGGCGGTGCGTTGCAGGCCCGGTCTCCTGCCACAGCTGGACGGACCATAACGCGTACCAGCAGGATTTCCTGTAGCTCCCTCCGGTCAAGCGGGGGCGACTGAGGCTGCGATCAACCCAGACGAGGCGGTGAGAAGCGCAAGGTATCCCGACCAGAGCCTAGCTGAGAGAGCAAGATCCGAGGTACACAGAGGCCCACCAGGTCTTCCGAAGTCCCGATGTCCAGATGTCCGATGTCCGAAATCGAGTCCAGTCTCCGAGGCCTTTCGTTGTGAGCTACTCGGTGAGTACCATCGCCGGGGAGGCGTGTTGACGTGCACATAGGTTGTGCCGGTCAAGACGGATTTGGGTACACAAATCCGGTCTGCACTGTTTAGCAGTGTATATGTACGGTTTAGCCGTATATCAAGTATTCCGAAGTATCTAGTTATTGTCAAGAATTCTGCTTGGTGATTTAGTCATGCAGACTGTCATCATTGTTGGTCAGTTTTAAATGTTTAGTGTTTTATTTTTAACGTGCTTAATGTTCTGCATATTGTGGTATGAATGATTGTTTTACTGTGTTTTGCTCATTATTGTGTTTTTGTCCTAAGTGTGTTCAAGATTAAGTATCAGATCAGTTCCGTTCAAGAGTAAGTACCAGATTAGCTGTTGTCAATATGCCGCTCTTTTCAAAGTTAAGACAAATTACTACTCGAAAAGGGGTGCTTGAAGAGGCAGTCCCTATTCCTCCTAGGGACACTCCAGGACATTTCATGTACCATAAACATGGCTTAGATGCCATATTATTTCTAGATCTATGGGTGGACTACACCAAAGAGTTACCGGAGAATCAGAGATGGCCCGTAGCTGGGACCTGGGATGCAGACTGTATCATGAAAGTAGAAGAAGAGTTGTGGAAGAGGAAAGGTAGACAGTCACAGAAAGACGCTATTGAATTATGGCGTAAAGAGTCGCATAGGCGCACCGAAAAGGCGCTGAGACAGGAAGAGAGAAGTAAAGAAAGTGCAAATAAGGTTCGAGAGAAGCAGTTGATTGAAGAAGGTACACGAGTACAAGTAGAACAAACAGAGAGACAAAGAAATGCCCTTATGAAAGGGATGTATCCCCTTCTGGCCGAGGGTTTGCCTCAAGCCACTACGGCCATACCTAAAGACTTGCCAACCCCATTGTTTCCAATAAAAGTACATCCTAAAGGACATCCTAGAACGGCAGAAGATATTTTTCTTTCCTCCTATTTAGATGATACAGTTCCCGAATATGCTAACCCCGCACCGCACAGACCGGCTGCTGGGGGGGCTCAACGTCAAGATCAAGTTCCTGTCCCGGTACCACAGCAAGCTCCGACACAAGTCACGACACCAGTTTCGGCAAGCACATCTGTTTCCGCATCTGTCCCCGCAACTGTTTCCGCAGCCGTGTCTCCACCTGTAGTGGCTGTAGCACGTTCAACGAATCCTTTCACGTTCGATACCTCAGAGGGGGATACTGGAGGTGCTACTAGCCTTCCTTTTACGCCACCCAGAGGGAGTAAATTTTCTTTCCAGGAATCAGCACATGCACGTACGCCCAAACTCATAAATAACCGTACGCTTAAGGATCTTATGGTAGATTGCAGATATGACCCGGTGCCTGGTAGAGGGGATGAAATGATTATAACATCATTACGTATTAGACGAGCTGCGTTATTTTTAGGAAGGCTGCCAGGAATGGCCGCGCATTTAGATAACATATATCATTTTGTCCAAACAGGGAAAGATCCTGAATGCATTAACAGAGCTATGGAATATCAGAAAGTTGAGATACAGGGAGAATTGTTACGTTTCTTCATAAATTGTGTGATCAGAAATGAAGACCGACCGGGGGTAGACCCGGGAATAATGCAGATCCTCACTAAATGGAGTCAGAATATATCCGATGGAAAACATGATAAACAAGGAAGTATAGTAGCCATGTGCCGAAAAATTAGGAAAGAAGTAGAACGCATACATGCAGAGAGATTGGAAACAGACGAGTTTGAACAAAATGAAGAGTCCGACTCAGGAGATTCAGGAAGACAGGCAGACACCATAGCCTATGTGGGCAGAGGAAGGTCCTGCAATAATACCGGAGGTTTTTCTGATCCGATACACTCTACACGTCCCACTATAATAAATATGAAATCTCCCGAGCGTTTGTTTCAAGCCGCAGATAATATACTCCGGGAACGAAGGGGTTACCACCTCCTCGATTCTATGGACGAACAAGAATTAGCAAGGGCAGCTGTTCATTGGATGGACAGTCCCGGTAAATATGGTGACATGACAGTAGCACACGCGTTTTTAAACCTCAGTCCAGACGAACAATGTTTAGCTGGGATTTATATGATCCAGCAACTTCTTATACAATATAAGAGCCAACATGCTGATCCTGGTCCCTTACCTGATATATTAACC
This sequence comes from Triturus cristatus, assembly GCF_964204655.1. NCBI lineage: Eukaryota > Metazoa > Chordata > Amphibia > Caudata > Salamandridae > Triturus > Triturus cristatus. The sequence continues at coordinate 476,544,652 of NC_140583.1, forward strand.
GAACTTCTCACGAATAGATGGAGAGGATCCAGTAACAAGTTAATTAAAGAAATATTAATGTCACGTAAACAGTACATTCTCTTAGTAAATGCGGATCCTTTCTCGATCCCCAACAAAGAAGGAACACTGTACTACATGGATAGACAGAATCCCTTACGAGAGGTGCACCCGATAAAGGGTGATGACGATCAGTTTCATCGTGTATTTGTTTATACACCCATATCAAAAATGGAATTACTAGAAATGAAGAAAGTAGTGCCCAGTCATGACAAAGACCCAGCGGGTTTCCACCGAGAAATTAAAGACATGTTACTGATGGGAGAGTACACCTTTCCTGATATTATGACGATATTAAAGGTGCTTTTACCTGCTGGCATTTATGAAAAACTGAAAGAAAAGGAGTGGGAAGTGGGAGACCAAAAGATAGATTGGACCGCATTAGCAGCGGAGGAAAGGGATCGAGCTCCAGGGTCAGGGCTCGGGGATAAAGTCAAGCTGTTACCAGGTTTACTAGTACAAGTACTGCCACGTTTATTAACTACTAAAAAGGAAGATTGGGGTGCAATCTCAGCCTGTAAACAAAAGCAAGATGAAGACACAAGTGATTATTATGCCCGATTTGAAAAATGTTTTGGTATAAACAGTGGTATAAAGGCAAGCAGTGACTCATATCCACATTTGTTTGTGACAAAATTGGTAGAAAATGCATTACCTCCAGTGAAAAATAGAATATTGAAGTTCGAGAGTACCTGGCAAGGTAACACTCCGTCACAAATGCTACAAATGTTACAGTATCATCACAATAGAATTAGGGATGAACAAGAACACGAGCATAGACGCATGAAAGATACTAAAATGAAAATGCTAGTTTCTCAGACAGTACCAGCGGATGGTCACAAAAAGGGTGCGACACATTCTGGAGATTCTGCAGTTCCTGTAAAAGGAACCTGCAATTACTGTAAGCAGCCAGGCCATTATGTACACGATTGTCAAGTCCTGAAACGTAATATAGCTTCAGGTATTGCAAAAGAGAGACCACGATTAGTTAGACAAGATCAGAGTGAACAGGGAACTATGCAGCATGGACAGTCCATGCCAGGTCAGCAACAGTCCATGCCAGGTCAGCAACAGTTTGTGCCAGCTGCACCACCGTTGCCTGCGGCTGCCACACAAGTAACATCACGACAAATGTATCAGACTGCACAATATGAATATCCTGAGTATCAACGTTACGCATGAAGCAGCCTAGAGAGGGAAGTTGACTTACCCCTCATCGAGATTCCAGTAGATCAAGAAGGACCTTATGTCCATAGTGAATTATTAGGTCATGACAGAAAATTTTTACTCGATACAGGGGCAAGTCGAACAACCATAAAAAGTAGTGAAGTTCCAGGGGCACCCCTCTCAGGCTCTAAAAATGTTTCCCTTGGTTTTTCAGGAAAGCCTATTGTTAATGAAGTAACACAGCCACTTCCACTTACGATAGGTCCCTTGACACGAACTACCGACTTATTGCTTACCAAATCATGTCCAGAAAATTTGTTAGGTATAAAGACATTGAAAGCCCTGGGGGCTATTATTTGTTGTTCTCCGGAAGGAGTAAGATTGTTTTTACGTGATTTTAAAGGTCACTATGTATCCAGAGACATGGATTCCCGACTACAGAACTTACCAGCGCATCTATGGGCACAAGGCCCTACTGATGTTGGCTGCATGAACATTACACCATACCGAGTCACACTGAAGGCAGGAGTGGTACTACCACGAATGCGACAATACAGGTTACCACCAGATGCTGTAGTGGCTTTACTGAAAATTATTGACGAGCTAGTTGCGCAAGGAGTGGTTGTGGAAACTAACTCCAATATGTGTAATTCACCGATAATTCCGATTCTTAAACGAACTGATCCTATGGCCCCACCAGTATATCGATTAGTTATTGATTTGCGTGAATTAAACAAATGCATTGTGCCACAATTCCCCGTGGTCCCCGATATCTCATCATTACTGACAGCCATTGATTCTCAAGCTACATTCTTTACCGTAATTGATCTCAAGAATGCCTTTTTCAGCGTCCCAATAGATCCGGAGAGCCAATACTTATTCGGATTTAGCTTGAGTGGACGAAGCTTTAAATTCACCCGCGCTCCCCAAGGATTCACAGAAAGCCCCAGCATCTATAGCCAAGCACTGAAACGAGAACTTGACAGTATACACATGCCAGTTAACACTGCATTGCTTCAATACGTCGATGATCTGCTGATCACCGCACGAAGCGAACCCGAATGTGAAAAAGCATCACTGACAGTTTTACATTTTCTAGCCGACAAGGGGCACAAGGTGTCCCCTTCTAAGCTGCAGTTCTGTGTTCAGCGAGTTATTTATCTTGGTCACTCGCTGTCCAAGGAGGGAAGGCAGCTTACACCTGATCGCATCCAGTTAATTGCAAACATGCCAATACCGCAAACGCAAAAGGAAGTGCGGGCTTTCATAGGCCTCACTTCATACTGTAGACAGTGGATTCCCCAATATGCATTTCTAGCGAAGCCACTCATTCAGTTGACAACACAGGAGGCAGCCACGTCGACTGTCCTCCCTTGGACTCAGGAACACACACTAGCTTTTGAGAGCTTAAAGAAAGCTCTATGTCAAGCACCTGTTCTAGCGACACCATGTTACAGCAAACATTTTACACTCTTTGTTACAGAACGTGCAGGTACTGCCTTGTCAGTACTCACTCAGGAACAAGCAGGAGCATGTAAGCCATGTGCTTATTTTTCCAGTACATTAGACCCCGTAGCTCAGGCTTTGCCTGCGTGTCTGAAATCAGTAGCAGCGACAGCTTTAGCAATCAGACAAAGCGATGCCATAGTGTTAGGACATCCATTGACAGTACAAGTACCACATGCAGTAGAGGTTCTTGTGAACCGAACGCAAACACAACACTTGACCATAGCAAGACTTACTGGTTACGAACTGACATTGTTTCAGCCACACATAGAAATCAGACGTTGTAATACACTGAATCCTGCTACACTTTTACCAGTAATTGGAACCGACCCACTAGCTCATGATTGTATTAAAGTCATTGAAATAAAGACAAAACCCAGACAAGACTTAACAGATGTTCCATTGATAGATCCAGACCTGACGTTATATGTAGATGGTTCGTGTATGAGGACAAGTACAGGAAATTTAGTTGCCGCATACGCAGTCACCACAGACACTGAAGTTATTGAAACAAACTGTATAGATACTCTGTCAGCCCAAGCAGCAGAACTTGTTGCTCTAACACAAGCCTGTATTCAAGCCACGGACAAGAAAGTCAACATATATACTGATTCACGTTATGCATTTGGAGTCGTACATGACTTCGGAGTGCTTTGGCGGGAGAGGGGTTATTTAACTTCTCATGGAACCCATATTCAACACGGGTCCCTCATTCATGCTCTGTTAGACGCGATTCATTTACCGACTGCAATATCGATTATGAAATGCAAAGCACACACGAAGATTACTGATATCATTTCTCAAGGCAATGATTTAGCTGACAGAACAGCCAAACAGACTGCTCAGACTCATACATCCGACATGACAAAGCCAATAGTTCAGACCCCGACACAGTGTATGACAATTAAGGATCCCACACTTGATGTAATTGACATACAGACACATGCCACAGCAGAAGAAATAAAGAAGTGGACTGAACTAGGAGGGATCCAGACAGATCAAGGATGGATGACGAAAGAGAAATCCGTGTGGTTTCTCCCAGACTCCATGGTTCAAGTCATTATAGCTACAGTTCACAGTCCCGCACATTTAGGAGAGAAGGCTATGTTAGACAGCATTCAGCACATCTGGTTTAACAAACATTTACGAGCAGCTGCTAAGCAGAAAGTTCGTACCTGTATGATATGTTGTCAGTTTAATCCAGGAAAGAGTGTCCCCGTAGAACAGGGTGGATTTCAGCCTCCTGATCATCCTTTTGAAGTCCTCCAGATGGATTATATTCAGATGGAACGTTGTCGAGGATTCAAATATGTTCTCGTAGTTGTCTGCGCTCTCTCTCGTTGGACAGAGGCGTACCCTGTATCAGATTACACTGCCTCGACTACTGCCAAACAGCTAGTTCGAGAATTCTTCCCACGGTATGGATTACCACGTGCGGTATATTCAGATAACGGCCAACCCTTCTCATCTGAATTAATGAAACATGTTTCGCTTCTATTGGGATATCAGTGGAAGTTCCACTGTGTCCGACACCCCGAGGCAGCAGGTCTTGTGGAACGACATAATCAACTTTTGAAAATCAGATTGTCAAAAATATGTCAGGAAAAAGGTGTTGATTGGATAGTAGCCTTACCAGTTGCACTATTTTACATGAGAATGGTACCACACTCTCGAACAGGGCTATCCCCGTATGAGGTGATCTTTGGCAGACCACCGAATATGTGGGGGACGCCTATACCGCGTAAAATAACTGATGTTGATTGTAATATGCTGACAGATTACCTGGCTTCCTTGATGTCTGCACTACAATCTTCTCGTTCACAGGTGGTCGCAGCTTTTCCTGACAACACTGAGGTGAAACCCCATGACGTGGTTCCCGGGGATTTCGTCCTCGTTCGGAATTTCGATAGGAAAAGCCAACTGGAGCCCAGGTGGAAGTTGCCTAGACAGGTCCTGTTGACAACAAGAACAGCCGTGAAGATCGAAGGGAGGAAGGGCTGGCTCCATTCCAGTCATATTAAGAAGTTTTATGGACTTCCTCCTGATATGAACAATACTTCCCGTGCATCTTCTCCCATTGACTTCATTGACTCAAAGCTACCTTTGGCTGAGGCCAGTAGCTCCGAACTTTATAAACAAAAACTTAGGCCCAGGCCTACACTGTCGGACGATTTGATTGTTTAAGTCCTCTCCAAGGTGAAGCGGTTGAATCTGTCCTGACATGTCTCCTTTAGGCCTGAATCATGAAGAGTCCAGAATCATAATGAAAAGACGTGCATACTGTAAATTACTGCGTAGCCACTGTATGGTGACTTTATTAATTTTGTTTTTCTTAAGTTTTATAATAGTTACTGCAAGTATATTATTGCATATGTATTATCCTGTCTCTAGGCGTACTATTAATATAACTGATGAACATTCTTTTAGTGACCTACCCCCACATGAGTTGTCCTACAGACTTGCGCTGCGTAATAACACTTTCATTAGTATGTTACATCATTCTCACCAGACTAGTAATGCCACTAATTGTTGGGTGTGTGGTCGACTCCCTCCCTATCAGAATAACAAAGGAGTTCTGCCTTTCTTTCCACATCCATTCACATATAATGGCACCTGTGGAGCATGGTTTAGTTTATTGAATTCTATAGATTCAAACACAGCAGTTTACCAACACCATTGGATATGGGGAAATCTGAATATAGTGTTATACAAGGTCTGTCACCCTGACAAGGAGGGTCGCCCTAGTAGAACAGGTACTGATCTAGAAAATGAAGTCTATCGCTTAGGTAATTTTACACCTAATCTCATGATTCTGAATGTCAAATCCGAAGTTGAGTTAATTTTGCCCACCATGTCAGTATTCCCAGTTAAAGGTGAATTATGTGTAAGAAAAGTTGGTTCCATACCTATGGGCCATAGCAAATGTGTTACTACAGTAGAATATAGTGATGAAGGAAAATCTACATTTAGAGCTTCCCGCCATTCCTACTTTATATGTGGTCAGACGGCATACATGCGTCTACCTCTAGATTGGGATGGTACCTGTTACATTGCATTTCTTTTACCACCTGTTTTCTTAGCTCCTCCTGATTATTACCGGAATACTCGTTTAGCACACAATAGAGAGCGAAGAGATCTCCCAGTTGTTGATTATACTGAGACAGCATGGGATAAGTATGTAGATTTCAATAAAGGTATTTTCCCATATATAGGTACAATCTCTAATAGTAAGCTGATACGTAGACTAACCAAGACTCTTGAAGCTGTAGTGAATGAAACTATAGCTGCCCTAGGCAATCTGACAGAGGAACAATCAGTGATGAGGATCGTTGTCCTTCAGAATCGGCTTGTCCTTGACGTCATCTTGGCCGATAGGGGCGGAGCTTGTAGGGTCATCGGATCCAGCTGCTGCATATTCATACCAGAAAATTCGCCATCTGTATATAAAGCTATAACACGCCTTCATAAGATTGTGAGCCAGATACACGAAGATCCAGGCACTTGGACTTGGTCCGGGTGGTTTTGGAGTCTGATATCAGCCTGGGGATGGAGAGTTCTATCCTTCCTAGGTATTGGCCTTCTTATACTATTCAGTTGCTGCTTATGTCTGCAATGTGGACCAGCGATTTGTGGTCTGTGTGCCACATCGTGTATTCCACATCAAGGTTTTCGTTCAAAACCCCGGAAAAAGAAAGAAGAAGAAATGATGCTCGATGAGCAAATCGATGGATTAATGAAGATTGATGTTTCTTGACGGGCAAGTAAGGGGACAAGGAGGGAATGTGGAAAAGTGGATTTCCCTGGTCAGTTATGTCCCCTATCTTGGACCCCAACGGTTCTATATGCATGTTACAAGTACATGTATGTTCTCTCCAGTTCCAGTTTCGAAGACGCAAATACATGTGCGTCCATCGTCAATATGTTCTCTGTCAGATCCGCCATCAATGGGCCGGATAGTTAATTCCTAAATAGGAAAGGCCACCGACTTTATATGGCTTAGCTACTCCATTTTCACAGTTCAGGCGAAGTAGGCCCGATTCTGTCCTCGAAGCCTTTCCCTGCTCTCTGTCTCTGACAAGCGTCAGCTTGAGCTCGCAGCTGCATCCATGAACTTTGCCCTATTTCTTGTGCAGCTAACGGTGCCTGCCTCGGCCAGTTTAGCCTGTCTGCCAAGAAGCTGTATTTCACCTTCGAATTATCTACTTTGCTCTTCAGCCGATGCATTCCTGTCTAGTGATTTAGGTAAACATTTCCTTTAGCTCTCGTGCAAAGGGCTGTTCTCCTGCAAGTAATTCATAGTCCAGTTGCCATGGAAAGTTTTCTGCCTCTTGCATCTCACATAGACACTTAGACATTTGTGCACGCACACAGTCAGTATAGAATAGATTATGTTCGAAGTCCTTCAGTCCTTCCTTGTGGATAACATAGTTCTCTAAACATAGGATGTTAGATATGATTTGGGATTAGGTTGACTTGACCCCCCAGACTTTTCGTCTCCACACGTAGAGTTAATGTCAAGCCCCCTTCTCCCCCTAGTTACACGTCAATTACACGTCATGCTGCAGCGCGCGCATCTATGCCAAGTATTATCTTATAGATCCACCTATATTTGATAACTTTAACCAATTATGTTTCTTTTTACTCCTTATTACGCCTAGTTTCGTTTATGTCACTTTTCTTATCAAATGTTACGCCTCCTACATTCGTTTCATTATAATGTAATAACTATAAAAATGTATGTCTAATAATAAAGAATCGTACTTCACTTCCTGAACCTTCTTGGTGACGGAACCTGAAGGCCGCCACTCGAGTCGGCCATTTTGGAATAAAGCCCATTCAGAAACCTCTTATACCACGGATTCTGCCTCTCATTATTCTGAGCTATTTGTTAAAGTTCTCGCATGAAATTTAGATTGGTAATGAGCAGAAATTTATTTACCACAGTTAGACGTTACATCTGGGCATATACAGGCCATTGTCATCTCCTGCATACCTTCGTCTTGTCATGTGCATATCTGGATTCGTACCACAAACCATGCTTTCTAGTTTCACATTTGGTCCTTGCTGCTCTGGCCCCATGGCACTTAGACATGGAAGTCAGTGCTGTGCATGATTGTTCCCAAACTTTCTCCTACATGTGCATTGGTGTGTCACACTTTGGTTGCTGTGACAGTCTCATTGTCTTAGCTGTGTGCACACTTTGAGTGGCAAAAGGATCTGTGTGTATGTGTGTGCAATAAGGGGGTTGGTGTTGTCATCTGTCACCATGTTTTTGCGGACACTGGCTGTGTGCACATACTGGCTACTTACCTGTTCTGTTTACCCATTTGGCTTTGACTTGACACATCTGTCTGTGTGTGTATGGTGGGGGCTTGTATCAGGAATGTGACTAGAACGCATGATATGTCTACCTACCTGCTGTTTTGTTTGTGGTGATACAATGGCTGACACATGCATCTGGGTGGGAGGGGAGGCTCCATCAAGATGGTCTGGGGGACAAGTTGGCCTGGGGTGAGTTGTTCTACAGGCCTCCCACCCACGAACACCCTCCCAGGGAAGGTGGCTACCTACCTGTACCTGTAAGTTTGTTTTGTGTACTGCAGTGGCTTCCAACTGCTTCTTGGTGGGGGAGTGCTCCATCCTGCTGAGGTGTGGGACGGGGGCAGTGGGAGTAGTGGTACAGGCCTCCCACCCACAAATGACTTCCCAGGGAAGATGGCTACCTACCTGTAAGTTTGTTTGGTGTACTGCAATGGCTTCCAACTGCTTCTGGGTGGGGGAGTGCTCCATCCTGCTGAGGTGTGGGACAGGGGGCATGGTGGGAGTAGTGGTACAGGCCTCCCACCCCCAAACACCCTCCTGGGGAAGATGGCTACCTACCTGGAAGTTTGTTTGGTGTACTGAAATGGCTTCCAATTGCTTCTGGGTGGGGGAGTACTACATCCTGCTCAGGTGTGGGACAGGGGGCATGGTGGGAGTAGTGGTACAGGCCTCCCACCCAGGGAAGAAGGCTACCTACCTGTAAGTTTGATGTGGGTTATGTAATGGCTGACACATGCTTCTGGGTGGCGTGGGGGGAGGGCTCCATCTTGCTGATGCAGTCGGACAAGGGGGCCTGGTGGGATTTGTAGTGCTGTCTGCCTGTACACATGCCCCCATGGTAATGTTTTTGCTAGCTACGTTTGGGGTGTATGGGAGTGAGTGGATGTTGGATCTCTGAGACATGTTTTTGTGAGTGTGTGGTGCAGATGAATGGAATTTGGCCTAGGTGGTGTAGCTTTGTAGTTGTGAAAGACAGTACATAGCAGTGTGGTGGTAGCCATTTATTTGTACTTACCAGCCTCCACTCCTGTACTCCTGTGAGACTCTCTGGATGCAGTATGGCAAGCACCTTCTCCTCCTATGGTGTGTATGGTTTTGGTGGAATGGGAGGGCTACCGCCAGTCCTCTGAGTCAGCTCACGGTTCTTGCTCATCCTCTCTTTGACAAGCCTCTTCAAGTCATGCCACCGCTTCATGATTACCTTTTTTGATCGGGGGTGGTCCCTACTGCATTGACCTTCACGACTATCCTTGCCCACATTTGTGTTCTTGTGGCTAATGGTGTCTGTTGGACCAGGCTACCAAACAGTTGTGGTTCTATCTCATCTACCATGACTGTCAACTCACTCTGTGTGAATTTGGGCATTTTATGTGTTGCAATGGTCTGTGGTGTGGAAAGTGGTTGTGGGTGCAGGGGTGTGAGTGGTGGGTATGGTTGTGATGTGTATGGTGTGTGATGAGCAGGGGGGTTAGTAGTGCAGGTGTGGAAGTGGTGGTGGTGCTGTGTGTGGTGTGGCTAGTGATGTTGTGTTCTTTGCCTCTCCTTTAAGCTGGGGTGAATGTCCCTTCACTCCTGGAGTATTGCAAAGGATTGTGGTCAGGGAAGGGGCTAGTTTTATACTCAGCTATGTGGATGTGTCCAAATGGGGTATTGCTGTCAGGTGTGTTGTGTGTGATGCCCTGAGAATTGCATTTTTCTTTTTGCCATGTGGTTGTGTCATTGGGGTGTGTTTTGTGTTTTTGGGGGGCATGACTAGTTTGCTGTGTGCACTTTTTGGCCTTATTGTGGGTTTTTTCATTCATCCGCCATATTTTTCACGGATCGTCCGCAGCAGTAGCTATGCTGAAGCTCTTCCGCCGGCTCTCCCATTCATCACTTCATCACCGCGGCAGTCGTAAACAGCGGAACGTACCGCGGGACCATCGGGAATATCCTAATTTCCCGTGCGGTGTCTCCGCTATACTTGCAGTGGGTTGGTGTTTTTCCCCCGTGAATCCGACTGCCGCGGACAGATTTTGGCGGTTTTCCTTGGCCCCGTTCCACCACGGTCGGTGTTTTTAGGGGGTTGATCCTATTTTCCCCGCTAGTTTTTCCACGGTGCCGGCGGACGGTTGTGTTCCACTTCCATGGCGGTCGGGGTAGTTTTCCGACCGCCATCCTAATAGACCTCTTAGTTTTATCGGGTACATGAGGGCATATGGCAAATCTAGTTGATGCAACAGCTTTTTAATCTAAATGGAAGTGGATCATTGCCACTGGATTTAATTAGGGCAATCAGGGCAGATATTAACCAAGGAGCTACTCATTTACCTAAATCATTTAGACAGGGCCAAAATAAATTAGTTTAAAATTGATCTAAATATTTGTAATAATTCATTAGCGTTAGCAGTAATCTAATTAACTGATGAATTAGCAGTAATTAGTGACAGCTAATTTATCAGGTAGCAGCATACTGCAATATCCAGAAAACTTAAAAGCACATAAACTTGACTGTAAGCGGCTAGAGCGAGCCTGGAGGAGAGGGTACAATAACATTGATAAAGAGGCCTATAAAGTAAGTCTCACAAAACTGCTCTTTGAAACTAAAAAGACATACTTTGGGGAACAAATTAGGAAAGCCAGATCCTCATCTAAAGATCTGTTTAAAACTATTTCCACACTTACTACCTCCTCCAGGCCTAAGATAGACAGCAGTCCTGAATTATATGAGACACTGGCTGCCTTTTTTCTGCAAAAGGTAGAAATCATCTTTTCCTCCTTTACTCTTCATCCCACTGTCGCTAATATGATCTCAGTGACAGGGTTGCTCAAGGATAATAGGCCAATCCCCACACTAGACTGTTTCACATCGCTGGATTCACACGGGGTTACCAAATTGTTGTTAGAAATTCGATCAGGTTACCCCCCTAAACTCCTGTCCAGGCTCTGTACTTAAACAGGTTCCAGAAATCATCGGGAAAGCTCTCACTCCACTGTTCAGTTCCGTTTTTAACTCGGGTCATTTTCCTGGTCCCTGTAAAACAGCATTGATCCTTCCTTTATTGAAAAAAATCCAATTTGGATCCAAATGACTCTAACAACTACAGACCCATTTTGCGCCTTCCCTTTCCAGGAAAAATGATTGAGAAGGCCATGAATGGCCAACTCAGTACATTTCTTCAAACCAACTCTCTGTTGGATTCTACACAGTTTGGCTTTCGTGCGAAAAATAGCACTGAGCTGGCACTGATCAAATCCACAGAGGAGATTAGAGAGGCCTTGGACCAGGGAGATACCTCTATACTCATCATGCTGGACCTCTCAGCCGCCTTTGATATGGTTCATCATGAAGTTCTGATGGACCGTTTATCCGAGGTTTGGGGTCCAAGGCAAGGCCTGGGATCTTCTGAGATCCTTTCTTACCGGGTGGACACAAACTGTAGACCTAGGTAGGGATAGATCTAGGCCCTTCTCTCTCCCGTGTGGAGTGTCGTAGGGGTATTCTCTTAGTCCCACATTATTTAATGTGTATGTGTCACCACTGGCAGCCTTAATTAGATCCTTTGGGTTCCAGTTGACCTCATATGCGGACGACACGCAAACTGTGTTGTCCCTTTAGAATGGTACAGAGGTAGAGACTGGATCAAAATGCCATGACTACATGCAGGCGATTGCGGGGTGGATGGCTTCAAATTCCCTAAAACTCAATGCAGGTAAAACAGAGGTGAATATATTTGAGAACAAATCTAACCTTTGGACACCGGACTGGTGGCCAACTACAATGGGCACGCTCCCAGTCCCTGTGGAGAAGGCTAAGAATTTGGGGGTGATCCTGGATTCGAACCTCTCCTTCGGTGACCAAATCAGCAAGGTCGTCTCATCAAGTTTCCACATTCTTAGAATTCTGAGAAAAATCAAATTCCTCCTTCCGGCAGACAGCCTGAAGACAGCAGTCACAGGGCTCATTCTTTCACGTCTGCATTACTGCAATAGTCTTTATATGAACATCCAAAAAAGACATTTGAACAGACTCCAGATCGTACAGAATGCGGCAGCCAAGCTGCTAACAGGTTTGTCTCTTTGAAAATGGGACTTAGAGAGCTCCACTGGCTCCCGGTTATACAACGGGCACAATTCAGGGATCTGTGTACAGTTTTGAAGGCCCTTATGGGTGTTGGTCCTGATTTTCTGAAAAATTGGATACAATGCTATGTTCCTGGAAGAACCTTGCGCTCCTCGCAAGCTAAACAAGTGATTGTTCCTCGCTTTAAGAAGGCTAGTTGGGGTGGTAAGAGCTTTCTTCACTGTGCTACAAAGGCATGGAACAACTTGCCTTTCCATCTTAGAAACTCAAATGAGCTCCTCCCCTTTAGGAAGGAATTAAAAACATGGCTCTTCATGTGATCAGTTTCATCTTATTTACTTACAGGTAGGCAGTGTTCAGCGCCAGGACACCCCAGGGTAACAGAGCGCTTTAGAAGTCCTAATAACATTAACATTAACATAAAAATGATATCAAGACAATTTCTTTTGGCCATTAACCTCTTCAGCGCGGCGCGGATTTCCGCGCCACGCTGAAGATTCCGTGCGCGGGTGTGGCCATGACGGAACGGTTCCGTCATGCGCACAGCGCAACCGACGTGCATGACGGAACCGTTCCGTCATGCGCGTCGAAGGGGTTAAATAAAGAAAAGGGGAAGAAGACAAATCAATAATGGAAAAATAAAATGTATTTGTAAAGTGCTTTTTCACCAGTGGACATCTTCGTGCTGAATAACAGATGTTTATTGTTATTCAACAGTGCTCATTTTAAGACCTGAGTAGACCCACTGGGATTTGAATCTGTAGCCATGAGGTCAAACACAGGCCCCCTACACTGGACACATTAGTGCACTAAGCCACCAGACAAGGCTTAAAAAATATGAAAAGTTACCACCTTATGCATAGGGTTTGATGAAAGAGATCGTGCCACTGCCACTGCCCACAAGCAGTGAGCACGTTCTCATGCCATCTCCTCCAGTTCTCCTGTCCAGCTTGCCCACAGCCCACTACCCTCTGCTGCTTTTCTACCTGCTGCCATCTGTTTGTGCCTCCTCTGCTCGTTTCGTGCTCTTTTTTAACATTTCTGCTTGTTTTTCTGCCCTGTTTCTGCTCGGTTTTGCTGTGCTGTGGTTTGCCTTTTTCTGCTCGTTTTCTGCCCTCCATTTTGCCTATTCTGCTTGTTTTTCTTCCGTCTGTTTTGCCTCTCTGCTCTCTCTTTTTGCTCTCTTCTGCTCTGTTTTGCCTTTTCAGCTTGTTTTTTTTCTGCCCTCTGTTTTGCAGTTTTCTGCTTGTTTCTCTGCCCTCTGTTTGGCCTTTTCAGCTCACTTTTCTGCCCTTTTAGCTCTGTTTTGCCTTTTCTGGGTTTTTTCTTCCCTCTGTTTTGCCTTTTCTGCTTTTTTTTCCTGGCCTCTGTTTTGCCTTTTCTGCTCAATTGTTTTTCTATATTCTGTTTTGCATTTTTCTCCTTGCTTCTTCCCTCTTCCTGCCATTTATCCAAGATCTGGCTTTTCGATGGAGACCTCACACCCCAGCACCCAGATATTCTGAGGGGTGACTGTCCTGCACTCTACAAATACCGATTGATTAGTTGACAAGCAAGCCCTCATAATGAAACCCAATCCCGCACTACTGCATTCTTGAGCCTGTTGAAATTCCTAACGGAAAAAAAACAGTTAATGGACAGAATGCAGAACAATGTCATACATTCACCCCAGTACAGAGAACTGGGCCTAAATCCATCGTTTTTTTTCTCACCATGCCATTCCAGTTTGAACCCAGCCATATGCAAATCAGTCTTGACCCCGTGCCTCATGGGAACAGTCCAGCCCGAACTGCCAAGCCAGGTCCTCCCTGGACTGGAAACAAGCATCCTAGGACCGGTTTCGGGGTTTCACCCCTCTTCAGCCAGGATAGCTTGATTCCAGTGGCATGGAGAGCACGGGACTCACGTCTGAGCATACCCGTCCCACTCGGGATGACAAATGCAAAAACAACAGTTTATGGACACAATGCAGAACAATATCATACATTCACCCCAGTACAGAGATCTGGGCCTAAATCCATAGTTTTTTGCTCACCATGCCATTCCAGTTTGAACCAGGCCATATGCAAATCAGTCTTGACCCTGTGCCTCATGGGACAGTCCAGCCCGAACTGCCATGGTCTTTTGAAATTCCTAACGGAGCCAGATGTTTCAATGAATTGTAAAGCTGTCGAAAGCAAATTAACACACATGTTACTTTATGGCATGTTAAACTGTAGAAATACTTTGGATAAATGATATGATAGAATTCAGTAAAGCACCTTTCACCTAGTCTTTTAACTTCCTGACGCCACACTACAAGCTCAGCTACATCTGACATTTGATCAACACTATGTCAGCTGTTGCTCTATTCAAAATTCCTTGCTTACTGCCTTAAACTCAAAACGACATTGCATTATGTCTGTACCTGCCCAAAACATCTTACCCTGAGGAAATTGTGGCTGAAATCCCCATTCAGAAACTTGAATATCCCAACCTGTAATATCACAGTGCAAATGTGTCTAAGGGGCAAATTAGGACTTCTAAAAGCACAATTTCTACAATTGATGAATAGGGAAATTGAAGAATCGTGCAGGGTGGACCGTGAGGGCCATCAAGGAGACTTGGCTGCTTCAATAGCTTGACTGTGGTGGATAATGCTTCGTCCTGCTGGCTTGGGTGTTAGCAGTTCAAACTAACCCCATCCAATAAAGATCAAAGGTACATAAGCCCCCATTTAGATGTAGCTGACTTAGAGCACATGCTACATTTTAAGTGCCATCTTCCGAAAGGGGATTGCATAGGTATTTTTTATAATACTTTTGTAATGATGCAATACATTAACATATATTTTAATACAGTGGCTGAAGTGCCTTTTGCTGCTACAAAACAATGGTTCAGCGGTTTTGGAGGGACCCACCAAACCGGAAGGGTGGGGAGATCATTTGAACAAGGATAAGGGGTTACGTCCTTCCAATGCAAAGCTACTAGTAACTCTAGAGTACCCATCAGGGACAAGAGACACTTTACAGGTTGGGAACGTTACGTGCCACACCTATACACCTCTACTAAGGGAGTGGGAGAAGGGCCACATTTCTTTCTTTGAAATAACCCTCTCCTACTCTATTCGAGGCAGGTTTCATCATCAGGTTCACTCTGACTTCTAAAGGTAAGGATGGGCTCGACCATGTTCCAGGGGGCACTTTGAAGAATTTTAACTAGGGTGCATAACTTAAGTTAACAAATTCCTCACCCACTCCAAGTTTCCTTTTATTAGCTGGGTGGACAGAAAGATTCAAAATATAATATGGTAGGGGTTTCATGATTTAATGGTCCTATGACCCTAGGTTCACCAGTTACACCAACATACTTTATCCCTACTCTAAAATGCCTAAATAGGTCCTGGGGTTTTTGCCAGGGTGGGCTCGCATTTTATGCACTCCCCAATTGACGTTTCATGAACATGATCTTGTGCAGCATGTAATCTCACTTAAAGCATGCACAGGCAGTGTAATACATGCCACTCTGTTCTCTACCTGTAAATGCAAATTACATGGCATAAGAAATGTGCCACCATGTGGCCTCTCAAAATATAACACGCACAACTCCCCAACATGTGTGCTTAATCACTTGTCATACTTTGTAAGCAATAGTGTCTTTATCTAGATCATACATCTCAAACATGCACAACATCGCAGATTCCTTGTGAGCCATGCCGAACCAGTGACTCAATTGACTCACCTCACATATGTGTAAGAAGTGGAGCCCATCCCAGGCTAAAAAACATTGGACTTGCATTTAGGGGACCATCCTACACATGAACCATCAAATATGAAGCCCCACTTGGGGTTGTGGGATACATTCAAACACACAATGAAGACTGTATAATGTACCACATATATGTACATTCAACCGCAGTCATGATAAATTTAGGCCCAGATCTCAGTACTAAGGCTGAGTATTTGACGTTGTTCAGCTTTCCATCCATCATATGTTTTTTCAGATTTGGTGCTCTAAATGGGATGGGAATACCCCGACGTGGATCCCATGCTAACCATGCCACAGGATTCAAGCTGTTCTGGCTGATGAGGAGTAATAGCCCACAACTGGTTCTAGGATGCTTGTTTCTGGTCTCAGAAGGACCTGGCCTGGAAGAACAAGTTGGACTATTCCCATGGGGATCAAGGTCAAGACTAATTTGCGTATGGCTGGGTCCAAACTGGAATGTCATGGTGAGCAAACAAACAATGGATTTAGGGCTAGGTCTCTGTACTGGGGGTGAGTGTTTGATGTTGTTCAGCATTCCATCCATCATTTGTTATTTTAGTACATGTATTGAGCCTAAACTGTAGTACTTAGCTTGTTTGCATCAAGCAGGGAGATTATGTTATTACTTTTTAGTGGTAAATACCACTGCAAGTATTGATAAACACAAGTTCTCGGAGTCTGATTGACTGAAAGACAGAATTTGGCTAACTATCAGAAAGCACACATCTGGGAACACTCTTAAGGAGTTCCTGAACCATCGCTTACTAGACCAGTAAAACAGACTGCCTTCTATGCAGCCTCAATGATAAAAAAATCATTAGATCAACCATGTATGGTGAGATAAAATATAGTCTATGATGATTAGGGGTGGGTAAAGCTATACATTACACCTACAAAGTGGGATTATGTCTAAAAACATCACCCTATTTTAAGATGATAAAAATATCTGGAGCATGCACCATTGAAAGTTTAGTTTACCAGACCAGCCTCCATCCCAAAATCTTGACACAGGTTAGCCTGCCCATGAAGGGCAGGACATCTAATGGCAGAAAATTGATACCAATTTGCTATGTAGAAAAGATGCCCAAAATATTCCTCTTCCAAACATCATATTGTATTCAGTCGTGAACCGATTTTTAGGAGTCTGTAAAAACATACAGACTCCAAAAATGGGTTTTGCACATGGCCAGAAACTTTTTTGCAGTTGCAAACTCTGAATCAGATTGTTTGGGAATGCAAAAACATCTTGGGGCTCATTATGGTGGCCATACTAGCGGTGCAGGGACCACCCGCCTGATGTGTGGTGGTCCCACCAGCCCAATTAGGATGCGCACGCCAGTATGGCAGGCGCATCCAGGCCTTTTAAAATTGCGGACGGTGCTGCTGGCTGCAACACCGCTTGCAATGTTCGCACTGTTAAAATGCTAAAATGGCACATCGTGGCAATGTTAAAATGCCACGATGTGCATTGCCTGCTAAGCACCGCCACCATATCCTCGGCCTGAACTGCTCCGTCACGCAATCGCAACGATTGCCTGTGGTGGAAGCGTGGCGGGCACTCTTTGTGCTCGCCACACTTGTGGAATGATTCCCCCGGCCATACTAAGGTGGTGGGGGAAATGGTAGCCAGATGGCGAAGGGACCGCCACTCCGCAGCTGAGCTCTGTGGGCTTGGAGAGGAAGGGTGGGAGTCTGATTCTTTGGGTTTGGCCAGTGAGGAAGGAGCGGATCCAGTGTAGGGCGGTTCCCTGTATGACTGGGTCGTGGAGTCTGGTGGTTAGTGTGCGATGGGGGACGGTGTTGAAGGCTGCTGAGAGGTCGAGTAGGATGAGGGCCACCATGTGACCCTGGTCGAGGAGAATATGGATGTTGTCTGTGGTAACTAGGAGGGTGGTCTTGGTGCTGTGGTTGCTGCGGAATCCGGATTGGATTCTATGAAGATCGTGGGCTGGATGTTGACGATCTACTCGGTGACTTTGTCTGAAAAGGGGAGGAGAGAGATGGGTTTGTAGTTTTTGAGGTCCATTGGGTCTGCAGAGGGCTTCTTGTGCGTTTCTAGTCATCGGGAAAAGTGCCGATTTCGAGGGAGTTTCGTCGTAGTTTGGGTGCTGTGGCGGCAGTAGCTCCGTGGAAGATGTGCAGTGGCCAGGGGTCGGTGGGGGCTCCTGAGTGTATGTTTGTCATGATCTTAGCCATGTCGTCTGTGGTGACAGGGTCCTGACGTGGATGGTAGGCTGGGTGGCTTTGCCGGTGGTAGATGTAGGGTCGGTGCGATGGTTTTGTTCGTTGAAGTTGTCGTAGAGAGTCTTGATCTTGTGATAGAAGTAGGAGCCAAGTTTGTTGCAGAGGTCCTGGGAGGGATGGGCAACTTATACCCCTTTATTAATAATAATAGGAAATTTGAAGAACGCACAGCTACCTCAGACGGAGGTGTCCCAGTGCTAGGCAGACTGACAAACTGGGAAGTAGGGGAAAGACTAAGGAAGGCTAAACATCCAAGTTTACAGCACCTTTCTGAAGGTCAACTCCGACTCCAGCAAGTGAAGATCGAGAGACATAGAGTTCCAGAGAGTGGTGGTTCGCACTGAAAAAGCATGTCCACCCAGCCTAACCCTAGAGAACCGGGGAATCTTGAGCAGATTCTGATGATTGGATCTAAGCGCCCTATCAATGTGATAGTGCTGCAGTCTCTATTTCAAGTAGCCAGGTCATTGATTTCTAATGGCTCTAAAGGCAATAGACAGAACCTTCAACTCAATTCTCCTTCCAACAGTGCTGTATCCATGCTGTATCTGGATCTAAAGCCAGAATGGGAGTCATGCAGGCAATTGTTGTATTCTAAGAAGTTGGAGAGTTGTGTCTGGACTTCTTTCTCCAAAATGTTGACTGGAGAAGATAGTAGGGAGATCGTCCGAAAATTCTTAAGTTCAGCTGGATCAACATCAGGTTTCTTCAGAATGGGCAGTACCTGAGCCGATTTTCAGGCAGCGGGATGTATACCCATAGTCAAGGAAGAGTTCCAGATTAGGTTTAAATAGGGGTTCAACCAAGGGGCTAGTGCTTTAAAAAATGTTGCCAGGTAAGGGTCCCCCAGAGAACCTGATTTGCACTTATCTTGCTCTATTCGAGAGGCAACCGGACAAAGTGGGCGAAATTGGGACCAGATGCTCCGTGGTTCTGAATGGGGGTCTAGTAGAGCAGGGAGCTCAACCAGAGTGAAAGATAAGTAAATAAGCTGTATTTTCTCCAGGAACAAGATTGATAGATTCCCACACAAGGTCGCTGAAGGGGCAATAGTGCTGTCCAGAGCCGTAGGCCTGAGAAAATCTTTGACAATCTTAAAGACCTCTTTGGCTGAGTTATCAGAAGAACTGACTTGATAAGCAAAGACGTTGCTAATGGTTTTGCACTTCAGGCCCTGATATTTTTTTAAAGCTGCTCTGTAAGCGCACTTGGCCTCGGGATTATATGATTTGCGGCAAGTGCGTGCGAGCTTCTTGCACAGGCTTTTTTCCACTTGAAGTTCCATAGCAAACCAGGGGGCAGAGAGTTTTTTTCTGAATGATTTAGCCATCCTAAGGGGAGCAATTCTATCAAGGGCGAGGGTGACCCATTGATTGAAAATAGTCACATCGTTGCTGGGGTCTCCCTTAGTTGAGGGGTATTGTTTGGTAGCTCAGAGCCTAACGAATCCGGGGAAACATTCGACTAATTTCTGCTTGTGATGACTACCGAGCTAACATTAGAGTCAGAAAGCCTTTGAAGTAGGCAAACTTAAAAGGAAGGTCTTTACAGTGCACAAGACTCAGCCTTTCCCTGCCCTGGCTCGAGACACACTACAGGGGGGTGGAGACTACTTTTTGAGAGGGCAGACCCAGCCCTATTCACGTGTCAGTGGAGTCAAGGAAGGCCCATCATCCGGGTAATGGGCCTTCAGGATATGCAGCGCACACCTCAGCTCCCTTTGTGTGACTGTCTTGAGTGAGCGCACAACAGGCAGGCAGGGGCACAGAATGGTTAAGCACGAAAATGCCTACTTTCGAAACACTTACAATTCAAAAACTAACTTCACCAAAAGATGTATTTTTAAATTGTGAGTTCAGAGACCCCAAACTCCAAATCTCTATTTCCAATTGGAAGAAGTACTTGTAAGATGTTACGAGGCAGCTCCAATGATAACCTATGGAAGAGATAGGCCTTGCTCTAGTGTAAAAAACGAAATTAGCAGTATTTCACTATCAGAACATGTAAAACACAACAGTTCATGTTCTACTTTTTGAATACACTGCACCCTGCCCATGGGCCTGCCTTCGACCTACCTTAGGGGTGATTTACATGTGGTAAAATGGAAGGTTTGGGCCTGGCAAGTGGGTGAACTTGCTAGTTCGAGATGGCAGTTTAAATCTACACAAACAGACACTGCAGTGGCAGGCCTGATATATATAGCAGTGGGTGGCACAATCAGTGCTGCAGACTCACTAGTAGCATTTGATTTACAGGCCCTGGGCACACCTGGTGCACTTTACCAGGGACTTACTAGTAAATCAAATATGCCAATCATGGATAAACCAAACACCAATACAATTTAGACAGAGAACATATGCACTTTAGCACTGGTCAGCAGTGGGCAAGTGCCCAGAGTCCTAACACCAACAAAAACAGGTCCGAATAAATAGGAGGAAGGCGGCAAAAGTTTGGAGATAATACTGCAAAAAGGGCCAGTTCCAAAGGTGAGATGGTTGCATTTATATCACACTAGACCGGGCTCTTGCAGCATTTGTGATTAACCTGGGCCTTTGTTTTGAAGTTTTTGTGATAAAACACTGATGGTTTTGTCAAAGTGCTGAAAATCAACATACGTATAAAAAAAACACCCTTTTGGTCGCTGTTAGAATCCTCTGATTATCCAGCCCCAAGCACTCTGGACACCCGAAACCCCAACAACTGATGTTAACACCTTTTCATCTTATATATTACACGGTTCCACTAGTGCTAAGACAATGAATTGGCCGCGCTGATTTCCTCAAGTTACAAGTCAATAGACCAGTTCCGGAACACCATCCCTGAATTATGACAAAAGTGGCCTTATAAGTGTTAGAAAAAAAATGAAACATGACGATGAGAGGAAGAGCAGGGGATGATGCAGGAGAAGGAAGGACAACAACTGGCATGAAGAAAGGACGAAGTAAAATATTGTGAACAGGTACCCTTTAAAAGAGTGTGATTCAAAAGATTGCTCGCAGGGGTTTCAAACATTGACAGCCTCCCCTGCCCTGGTGGAAGAGTGTCGCCAAGCGCAGAGACCCCCACCAGGGCAGTGCAGCCAGTGTGCTACCTCCATTGAAGACACTGAACTTCGCAGATTGGTCACCATCTTTGTGGTACTCGCGCGCCAAAGGCCTTTTGTTTATAAGAAACACATTTAACAAATTGCAGGAGCTTTTTTCAACGAAAAAAATAAAATGGGCAGCCTGGGAAGTCATTATGAGTTTTCCCTACCTGCGACCGCCTTGCCTTGAATGCCAGTCCTGGGCAGGGATAGTGAGTAATGGTCGCCGTGCCCTGAATAGGAATTTTCGTCTTTAAAGGCAGAACAATTTAAGTTTCATGGTACGATTTAAGAATGTGTGGTATTCATTGAGTGCATGGTAGACAATAACTGTGACAATCACATTGTGTGAAGAATACTTTTAAAGAAGGGTTCAGAGAGATTCTTCCTTCATCATAATTAGCTGACTACCCAGTATAAAATAACATTCAGTTAATACTGACAGATCACATGAATTACTGTCATAGATGCACGAGTTGTTAGGGCCACTGCCGTGAGATGCAGTTCTACTGATTTATATATAAATTGCCAACAAGAACTTTTGCATCATATAATTGAAAGTGAGTTGCAAGACACTCGGAGCCTGCATACAAGGAAGGCAGAGCGGAATGACGTTGCTGAATCCCACTTTGCTTCATTTCAAGTTGGACGTACTGTGGGGCATATCAGCAAGGCGAGGCTATAGAATTATCGCCGCTTTTGCGGCCGTTTTCGGCCGAAAAGCGGCGATAATTTTATCGCCTAATTAGCAATCTCACGCTAACGTGTGAAAACTTGCGTTAGCGTAGGAGTTCCTAACGCCCAGCTTTACAGCTCTAATGAGATGCAAAGTGGGCGTTCCTGACATGACAGGAGAAATGTCGCTAAGCGACATTTCTCCTATCATCAAGCCCCACGCTATGAAGCATAGCGGCAAGAAAAGTAGCAATAACCCCTGTTATCGCTACTTTCCATACGCCTGCTTCAGGACTGACTTAGCCATGATATCCTATGGAAGGTGGATATCATGGCTAAGTTTGTGAGTCCCTATCATCGAGCTAACGCCACATTGCGTGAGATTATCGCTGGGTTTCCAGCGATAATCTCACGTTAGGCAGTTAGCGTGAGGATTTTTATCGCTTTTGAAATAAGCGTTGCTAATAGCACGTTATCTCAGCGATAAAAATCCACGCTAGCCGGTGATAATTATCCAAACGCTAAGTGCGCTTAGCGATAATGATCGCCGGTTGTTGCTGATATGCCCCTATATACATTCAGGGACTTATCTGCAAGCCCCTTACACCAACGGTACATCACTTTTTCCCGTATTAAAAAAGGGACACATTGACGGCACAAAGGGCATGGAAATAAGCACCTCTGTTTTTAAGGGTGTAGTAGAAACAGACCGAATGTAAAAATGTCCTGAGGCTTTAGCTGCAGCAGCGCCCAAGTCTCACGTTTCCCCTGCCAGAAGATATCTTCACCTTCTCCTTACTACTACCCTTGCAACCTTCTCTCACCTCCCACACATCCCACCCAAAGGTCCTCTCATACAATTACCACTTTCTCAGATCACGTGGCAAACAAATGCACTAAAGCCCACTATAATTTCCCATTCCAAGGGTTTAGCCTGGAGTTGCACGATATGGGGCAGATTCACTGCAGGGTAAGGGTAAAACTACAGGAGACGAGTACCAGGCAACACATAAACAGCCCTTAAGAAAGATGTCATAGACATTTCAATTAAACAAATAGTTTTTATCATGGATTTAAGTACCTCTAAATCTATATGCGGTATAATATTTTAGTTTATGACAATTCATTTCTGTGCATGCTTATCCAAAATATAACATTCTCCTATCAAGCACTGGAAAAATGTGTTGCATAACTGTCAGCTAATTTACAATCAGTTATTTCATTTATAAATAATTGCTGTGTTTAATCCTTAAAGACTGCGATTTCCTTTGAATTAATCTTTCACTGGCACATCTGTTTAAAAAATAATAATTCAGGGCTGACACTGCCAGTCATGTTAAAAATATAACATCATTATCATAAGTATATGATGCCAATTAACCACAAATTAGTATGAACTGGTGATCAGCAGATGATGTGAAGAGAATGGGAATACAGATTAATTATATTTTGATAAAAAGACTCCGAGGAATTTTCTGGCATTCCCTGTCAGGATCTTGCTGCATGATTACATTGACACTGTTTTTCTCAGACAATTTAATGAGCTAGCGTACCCACTGAGCACCGTGGAACAAACCTCACTTTCTACCTAAAGAGAATATTTGCTCTAAATATATTTTAAAAAGAAAGAAGTTGACACCTGACATGTAAAATATGGAAAGATCATTTTACAAAGAACACCATCATGTTAATAGGTCTTAATAAGGGTACCAGACATTAGAGAATATAGAAGCAGTGCCGAAAATTGCTGCACTCTGCTATAATGCAGGTCACGGATTTTGTAACCGTGCCAGACATTGCATGCACTGCTGTGAAAAAGTGCCATCTTTGTTGCATGGTATGCCTCCACTTTTTTCTGAATTGCTGAATGTACTTTGACTGAGTGTGCCCTGGGCTCCTGCCAATCAAGTGCCCAGGGCCTATGTTCCTTCCCTAAAAACTGTGCTGAAATCAAAACTCAAATTGGCAAACCCTGGCCACATGTCAGCCCCTGACCCAGGGCCTTGTGACCAGGGAAGGGCCCTAAGGGCTGCAGCACTTATTGTGCCACCCTTAGAGGCCCTGTACCCTGACACAAACACACTGCCCTTGCAGGCTGAGTGTCTGGGTATAGAACAAAATAGAGAGTCGACATGGCACACATCCTTGTGTGCCATGCCCACAACACACACTGCCCTGGCATACATCAGCCACCCCTCTAGCTGGGTGCCCTATGCCAGTCGTGTGGGTACAGGAGCATGAGCCCCATGCCCCTACAGTAACCAGGTCCATTCCTGGGCACTGTAAGTGCAGTGCTGCCATTTAAGAGTATATGGTGCTGGGAGATCGTCAACACAAACTCCACAGCACCATGATGGCTCCACTGAAGACTGAGAAGTTTGGTATCAAACTTCTCAGCACATTAAACCCGCACTGATGCCAGTGCAGGATTTAATGTACAATGCACGACAGAGGGCATCTTAGAGATGCACCCTGAACCTAACCTACAATCCACGTCTTGTCTGAGGGGCTGCCTAGGATGCCACACAGCAGACATGTTGCTGGACCAATGGGTAGAGAGCCATCCGCTCTCCTGGGCCTGCAACAATGCACATCCTGAGCGAGGTGCTAGGTCTCCTCCCCCAGGATGGGCAGGGGAAGCTTCAAAGGCATGCCGCCTTTGTGAGCTTCTCTAGGCCACTTGCTGTACTCAGCAACTGGCCCCTACCGGTTCTAAACCCCCACTCTGGTGGGAAGACTGGCCGGAAACCCCAAGGAAGGACAGGGGGTGTGCCAGCCTCTGCCAACCCCACCCCCCAGGTGGATGAGGCAAGGTGAAGCACATCTCCGGGCTTTCACCATCTTGAAGATGAGGGGCCTGCCCAATCAGGACAAGGCCACTGCCCCCCTCCCACAGGAGACTGGCAGGATAGGGGGTGTACCCACCCCAGGGCAGGGACCCAGTGGTCCCTGCCCCTTACCTACCTGTAACGCCCCTAAATTTAGTATTTAGGGGCACTCTGAACCTTCCATCCTTAGATCCAGATTCCGAAACAGCAAAGAAGATCAAGAGACAAGAAGACCTGCCGTGCAGATGCTCTCAAGAGGAAGACACCAACTGCTTTTGCCCCAGCCCTACTGGCCTGTCAACCCTCGAACCTGCTCCTGCTAAACTCCGGCATCTCCAGGGGCCAGCAACCTCACAAACCCCGGAGGACCTGGCTACCTTGTGACTCTAAGCAACTGGGACTCCCACGAGCAGTGGTACTGCTCAAATCAAGTAACTGACCCCAGGCAGCAGCCAGGAACCGCGAACCCTGCACACTCTGCACCCGCCAAGCCTGGCCTGTGCCGGAGTGGACAAAGACCCCGAGGACGTCCCCCCCGGCGACTGTGACCCCGAATCCGGCCCCCAAGGACTCACCTCGACGCTCCTGACAACGTCTGCAGCCTCAGAACCAGGGACCCCTCCAACCGCGACCAGCCGAGGGTAAGATTTCCCGACACCAAAAGGCACCCCTGCACCCGGTGCCCTGCGGCCCCCTGTGCCCAACTCCTGGGTGCCTACCTATCCTCCAACTACCCAACTTACCTCTCGATGTGGTGGTCATACCTGAAGAATCTTCGTCCCCGAGCTTGCAGCCTTTGTTCGTTTTTGAGCTTCTCCATTGCAATCCATTGAGCGCTCGACGGCTCAAAAGCACCCTGCACCCAGCGGCCCGAGTGCCCCTGGCAATGCAATCTCTACTCTACTCTACTTCCTCATTTGCCCTGAGCAAGTGACCAGGAGCCCAGCTCCCAGAGCCGCGTGGCCTGCTAACTAGCAGCCACCAACCAAGGGCCCCCTGCCTCCCATAGGATAACATTCGGCCTAACTCACTCTGCACCCGGCTGCCCCTGTGCCGCTGAGGGTGTAACAACTATACTGACCTGACCCTGGGAGACCCCTGAGTCTGTGCCCAGAACCTTAACTCTGCCAGTCGAGTACTTACCCAAAAGCCGATAACTCTCTTTTCTTCCATAGGGTAACATGGTTTCACTTGGAAATTCTTCTGCGTGGAGTTTCCAAACTTTAAAATATTCACCTAAAATCAACCGAGTAACGAAAACAAAAATACTCACCTGCTATCAGGAGAGATCCCAGTGCTGGATCGTGGTGCCCAGCACTGACCCTGAAAAGTAATTACAACCATACTTACCGCTAACCCAATTTTCTTCCATAGGAAACCATTGACTGTTTTTCAGTGAAATTTCTTCAGTCAATTTTTGCAAACTACAAATATTCCTTAAAAATCACTACTGTACCCAAAACGCTTTTACTCAACTGTTCACAGGAACTGTCCCAGAACTGAATCTAGGATCCAGTCTTGTGCTAAGAAAAGTAATCCAAAAAGTAATCTATTGTATTTTACTAGAAATTCCCATTGAGCTCAATGTATAATTGTGTTTGAAATTGTGTTGCCTATTGCAACAACTGTATATATTGCATCCAAAGTCTATTGCCTATTGAAAAGTATTTATCTAAAGCCTCTCAATCTGAGAAAGTATATTTTCATACCTATTGTTGGTTCTAAAATAAAACAACTGCATATTATTATACAAAAACCATTGGCCTACAGTTCAGTTCTTTAGTGTGTGAGACCATTTGCTGACTGAGTGTGTACAACAAATGCTTTACACTATCCTCTGATACTGCCTTACTGCTCGACCAAGCTACCACTTTAGAGAGTAAGGTTATATCTAACTTTAGCCTCTGCCAAACCTCTGGGGACTGTGGACTCTGTACACACTGTACCTATTTGGGAACAGTATAGATAGAGCCACTTTCCTACAACTGCATGTCAATATACCACAAGCCAACACAAAAACAGCACAAGAGCAAAGGTTTACTCCATTCATTTCTCGAGAGGCTGCCAAAATGAAATGTGTTGCTGTTTCAATGCTTGTGTATCAATAAGACCAGAATAGAGTGACACATTTTCAAATTTCAAGACAGCTATAGAATTGATAGTTTGTTTTGCAAAAAAATGGGGGCATTCAGATCTTCGACAGACTGAAGAGAGAATTCAGGAATTGCATCAGTACTTACAAGTTTGAGATTAATTTGAGTAAGTATTCTTTGGTGCAAAGAAATGTAAGGCTGCCAAACTCTCCTATACTGAATATGTTCTACCAACAAACATCCCCCTATCCCTTAGATTCTTATTTCTGGCCTCATGTTTTCCCAAAAATATAATACATACATAATGGAACTCCCAATCAACACTCTTTCCTCATTGGTCTGTTGATGTGTCACTCAAATTATACTCCTTAACACCCCAGCAGAAGCTGTAGATCAACTGATAAGCCTACTCGAGCCATTGGATGTTTTCACTCAAAGGTGTCGATTAGAATGGCGGTCGGAAAAACATTCTGACCGCCGTGGTAGCGGAAATTAACCATCTGCATGTACCGCGGTAAAACCAGCGATCAGATTAGGATGAACCGCTAGAAGAATCACACCACGGCAGACAGATTCCATGAAACTCCGCTGGGACCGTCCGGAGCAGGTGAAAATCCATCCGTGGCGGTCGGATGTGCTGCAGAAAGACCCAAAACCGCCGCACCGCCAGCAGATTGACCGCACGTGAAATTAGGATACAATTGCGGTGACAGCGGAACGATCAGTTGATACAGACTACCGCGATTGCAACAATTGATGAATGGGAGAGCCGGCGGAAGGGCTATTGTATTCCGACTGCGCGGTCGCACAGGAAGAGTAATGGCGGTCGAAAGCAAACACACAACAAGGCTACCAGGTGTGACCATTAATCTGGCTCAACCTCAAAAAGCACCTCACATACACCAATGACACATCCCCATGGCAACTAAAATATACAACTCCCAGGTCAACCCACACAACACACCTGACAAAACCAGCCTCCTCCCTGACCAGAATCCTTTGCACAACTCCACAACTGAAGGGCCCAACCCCACAGCACAAAGGAGAGGCAAATCTGCACACATCACAACCTCACAACCACACATACACCACACATATCACCACCACCACCTTCACAACTGCACTTTTCACACATTTGCACATCACACACCATGTCACAGAAGAACATCCCCAAATTCACTGACAATGAGTTGTCAGTGATGGTAGATGAGGTAATCAGAGTAGAACCACATTTTTTTGGAAGCATGGTCCAACAGACACCACTAGCCACAAAAAACCCAAACGTGGGCAAGGCTAGTCTACAAAGTCAATGTAGTAGGGACCACCCTACGCACCCAGATGGAGATCAGGAGGAAGTGGCATGACATCAAGACCAGGGTGAAAGAGCGTGCCAACAAGAACCATGAGTTGGCTCAGAGGACTGGCGGTGGCCCTCCAATTCCACCACTAACATTCACCGAATGAGTGGAGAAGGTGCTTGTCATACTACATCCAGAGAGTCTCACAGGAATAGCCGGGGGATTGGAGGCTGGTAAGTTACATAAAATATCTCCTATTACACTGGTATGTACTGTCTTGCACAAGGACAAAGCTACACTACCTAGGCCCAAATGACCTTAGGTGCAACACATTCTTACAAATACATGTCTCACAGATCTAACATTTACTCCCTCTGAATCACCCAAAAAAGGTAGCTAGCAACATTCCCAGGGGGTGGGGGGCGGTGTGCATGCAGCCAGCACTACAACTCCCACCAGGCCCTCTTGTTTCACAGCACAGCAGGAAGGAGCACTCTCCACACCCACAACCATGTGGCAGACATTGTATTGCTCACCTTCACCTAACAGGTAGGTAGCCATCCTAACTTGGAGGGGTATTTGTGGGTGGGAAGGCAGCACTCCAACTTCCACCAGTCCCCCTTGTCCCACAGCTGAGCAAGATGGAGCACTCCCTCACCCACAACCAAGTGGCAGACATTGCATTGCTCTCTTCAAACTCACAGGTAGGTAGCCATCTTATGCTCTCTTGTACCACCCCTGAGCAGGATGGAACACTCCCCCATCTAAGAGCCATGTGTAACCTATTCCTTTCCTCTGCTCCACTTCACAGGGAGGTAGCCATCCTAACAGGGAGGGGTGTTTGTGGGTGGGAAGCCTGCACTCCAACTCCCACCAGGCCCCTTTGTCCCTCATCTGACCAAGATGCAGCAATCCCCCCACCCAGAACCATATGGCAGACATTGCATTTCTCTCTTCAAACTTACAGGTAGGTAGCCATCTCAAAGGGGGTGGGGTTTGTGGGTGGGAAGCCAGCACTACAACTCCCACCAAGCACCCTTGTCCCACAGACCAGCAGAAAGGCACACCCTTCCCACTCATAACCATGTGGCAGCAATTTCCCTCAACTGTATCACAGAACAGGTAAGTAGACAGTGCATGCACCCTGCCATTCCTCTAAAAAAGCATGGAGCCATATGACCACACCAGCCCTCACATGTCACCCAACTTGGCATAGATCCAAAAGCTACATACAGTGTGCAGACAGCTAAGTGTATGTGACAGTCACTCGAAACAAACTTTGACTCACAAAGTAAAGTACATGAAATGAAAAAGGTATGCATAAGATTACAATGGCTAGTGCTTGCTCAGATGAAACGTCTTCCATGCAGAGCAAACCAAAAAGACGCATTACATACAGTTTATGTGCTGCAAGTGGTTAGATGACGACATGTCCTTCTAAGCACACAATCTGTATGTGGAACATGGTATCTATTTACATGTCACACCATGGACAAGTAATGTATGTACCTCCACATCGTGTCATGATTCTCAGTACCTTGCAGCCATACAAAGTGATATCAATGTAAACTGTGTGGTGTATCACATGTAACATCCAAACATCTAACACCAAGCTTCTGGAATGCACTTCAATGACCATTTCACCTCTGTTCAACAAGAGATCCACAAGCAACTGCTGCAGAACACAACACCGACCTGCGGAGCCAGTCTCCCCCCCCCCCAGAACATGAACTCTCGGATGCAGACTTCCTACGTTTCTCAGATGAGGAGCAAGAACCTGGCCCATCTGGACTGCCAGGGTGCACCACGTCTCAGGCCCCGATTGTCCCCACCACCACCACCTCAGCAACAACCACGCTGACCCCTGCTGCAATGACCTGTGCAGCCTCAACCACCACCACCACCAGTGCTGCCTGCAACACTCTCCCTGCCTCAGTGGTTACCAACACCACCACACAATCAGAGGAGGGCTGGGAGAGTCTGCGGGTGCGTCGAGTGTCAACGCCACAGGTCTGGGACAGCAGGGCAGGTGGGAAGGCAACTGGGGGATAAATTCGAGAGGACACTGGGACTGAAGCACTGGCCAACATCGCCAGAGTCCTTGGGGCATACAAGCAAACCCAGGGACACATGGGCCAGGTTTTGAAAGAATTGCGTGAGCTCCGCTTGCTGCTGAGGTCCATGGACACACGTATGGGCCAAAATGTGGACCTCATGGGCCAGCTTGTGGGTGTTCTGAGGGATAGTCATGCGGCCCAAAGGACAGCTCAACCCACCTCCAGTGGCCCGCAGGATGATACACCCACCACCTCAGCTGCAGCCACAGAGAGGGGTGAGCTGCAACAGGATGACTCCTCAGACACCGCTGAGCCCGCAGCAGTGGCACCCCATCAAAACGCAAAAGGGGCCGTCCGAGAAATACAACAGGAGGATCAAGTGGCAAAGCACCATCCAAACACCAGTCGCAGAGCCAGCCATGATGGCACCTCTGTACCCCTTGACATTGACATTGTTGACTATCCTTAACCACACTGCCATGTTGATGGCAGGTGTCTGTTGGACTGTTTCACTACATCAATGTGGTGACCACTCTATTCTCTAATTTACCATGACTGAAAACTCATTAATTCACCATTTTGTAAATAATCACTTTTCCCCTCACAAATACTCATTGTAAATAAACACTCTTTACACACCTATGTCTTTGCGTCAGCTCCATGTTTATAATCTCATAACAAGGTCATGCCAGGAGGAATTGTTACCATCCATGGTAACACTCCTACACTATAATACTCACAACAGAAACCCGGATGGTATGCCAACTCTACCAAAATGTAAGTTGAAAAAAACAAGATATGAAAGACAGGTTGAAAAATAGAGGGACAAATGATTTTGTAAAGATGAGAGCCCTCACTCACCCAGAGGTGACATGCTTCATCATTGGGTTCCCTCTTGCACACTGTGACCACAAGGTGCACAGTGGGGTCTACAACTCTCCCTCAGGAGAGGAGCGTGAGGTGTTTTTATCATTCAATGTTGAGATGAGTGAGGGGCAGAGTGCAAAATTATAACAAAAAGTGTGAATTTAAAACTATCTCCTCAAGGCACAAATGAATGTAATGGTTGTCCCAAGTGGATAGAGCTAAAAAACAGTGTGAGGAATAGGGATACGGATATTCCCTATATGACTAGGTCAACATGTTTCTGCCTTGATGACGAGAGGTTCATGGCATTCGTCAGGACCAACATCATGTCACTCTGCTGTCAATATGAATAAAATAAAATTACCATACTCAATATGTAGGGAGGGTACGGGAACCAGCTGCAGTCTGGTCCGTAATTTATGAATATAAATATGAAACATTCACAATCACACCTGCTCAACATACCATATAAACAACCAATACACCCAGTGTATGTGAAACCAGTGCATCATCCACATCACTGCACACGTGGGAGATGGAATTATTTAACCTCACCAGTCTCTGACTGATCGTCTACTTCTTCCTTTATAAGATCCTATATGCGTGAGTCACGAGAATCTACATTGTAGCGATCAATACAGTTAAAACACAATTTTGATTCTTTCACATTTCATTTCTTCATTTTTTCCATTTTTATGTCCATAACATAATCATGGTCTTATCTGTTGCAAAGCTATGAGCCCGTGCCATCCAAGCTCTTTTAATTCAATAGGTATAATAATAAATCAGGCCCCATTACACAATGGTCTCTTCTCCGAGAAACAACATTCTTTTAAATCTAGCAGGGCAAAGTTACTTTATCACTGCCATCATGTAACAAAGGACTACACGGGATCAACGCGGCATAACGAGAGAAAATCAGCATAGCTCGCATAATAACGAGTATCGGGAACGTTCTCACCGACTTTCCCCGCTCTCCAGCTGCTGCATGTAGGTCAAAAGGGAACTAGCCGGGCCATCGGATCCGCTTTAAAAGCCATGCCTGCTCTGTGTATTGTGTCCCAGAAGTGAAAAGTCACTTCCGGTTCACTTAGAAACTAATAAAGCCCCCGTAATAACGCGGACAGAGGAACACAGCCAATTCCGGTTCACTAAAGCTCTTATTACAAAAATGGACTTGTACACGAAAAATACATAACAAAATTATTCGTATATATGAGGGATATTAAAAGAGTCCGTCAGCCCTAAGAATTATTTTCGTAATCTTCTTACAGTGTAAATGGGACTACAAAAGTGACTGGGATTTCTAGTTTCTATCCAGAATGATATTAGGTATCAGGAATACATGCATGCTGGGTAATTACAAGGAGAACAGTGTGTAGATGCCGAGTACAGCAGGTTTAAGGAATAAGTGTGAACCATTCCAACCAAAACTTGCCAAATGTATTTAAAGATAATGGGCCTGATTCACAGAACTAACTTAAGACAAAATCCTAAACTTCCATTTTCGTATTCACAGAAGGCACTTACTCATTTTGGTATTCACAGAAGGCACTTACTCATTTCGGTATTCACAGAAGTTAGGAGTCCTAACTTTACTACTACTAAATTGAGAAAAATCGTAATTTTAAGGCTTTCGGTATTCACAGAAGGCATTTAGGAGTCCTAAAGTTAGGACTCCTAACTTCTGTGAATACCGAAATGAGTAAGTGTCTTCTGTGAATACCAAAATGGTAGTAAGTTTAGGATTTTGTCTTAAGTTAGTTCTGTAAATCGGGCCCAATGATTAATCAAAATACCACTGGAAAAATCCAACTATATGTAATACAGCCATATGCAAATATATGTGTGTAGGGAACATCCTACCGATTATGATACAGAAGAGTTATCATATATTAAATATGCGGAACACCCATCTCTGTTCACGCTGGAAAAGCACCCGGTCTAAGGGCCCCATGTTAATTTCATATCTAGGTTTACCAATGCTAACCAATGAAAAATCATCCTCAGTATGACCCTTTTCAATGTAGTGTCTGGTCATGCGTGTATTTGATTTCCCGCATCTAAAGGCACTGCGATGTTCAACCATTCTATGTTTAACTTTACGTGTAGTCATTCCAATATATACTAATGAACACGGGCAAGTGATCATATAGATTACCCCTCTAGTGTTACAATTAGTATGTGAATTGAGTAGCCAAGGTGTTTTTAAACCCATATCCAATTGAGTCATGTGTTTAATGAGCGGGCAAAAAGAACAAGTACCACATGGGAAGTGTCCTGTCACAAGTGACGCTCCCCATAGAGTGCCCTGTCTAGGCCCATGCTGCATTAATCTAGGTCTTGTATGTACTAGTAGATCTCAAAGATTACTGCTCCTTTTTAGTGCAAATAATGGTCTTTCCAAAGTCAATCTCCCTGTATTCAAAATATGCCAAGATTTGTTAATGGCCTTCTTAATATTGTCAGTCAATATTGTCAGTCAAATCACTAAAGGTAGTAACACAAACAATTCTCTTATTATCCGGCTTATCATAAGACTCAAGGAGCGCTTCTCTATGGTTGTTACGTGCTCTTTTTGCAGCTTCACATACCAGATGAGTAGGATAATTCCTTGCCAGTAATTCTTCACTTAGATTCTTGGCGTGTTGTTTGTATTTAGCGATCTCACTACAGTTCCTACGAAGCCTTAAAAATTCACCAATCGGAAGATTGGTCAATAAAGCACATGGATGTAAGCTATGATAGCTAAGCAGTGAGTTCCTCGCCATAGGCTTTTGTTATAGTTCTGTGTAGATTTTACCAATTTTTGGGTATAACTTGAGATCCAAGTATGATACTGTTGTAGTGCTAGCCTCACCAGTAAACTTGAGATTGTCATCATAACAATTCAACCAATTGGAGAAAGTGTCAAGAGACCCCTGGTCACCTTCCCAGATGATCAGGATATCATCTATATAGCGTCTCCAAAGTTTAAGTTGAGGTTGAAACGGATTTGTACTGGAATATATAAACTTAGTTTTGAAGCCATGCATATACAAATTAGCCATGCTGGGGGCACAGGTGATGCCCATCAAAGTTACCGTAGTTTGCCAAATTAAGTTACCTTCAAAACTAAAGAATTTCTCTTTTAAGGCCAAACTAGCACATCGCATGTCAAAAGTGTTAGGTGTTTGATCCTCGCATGGATGACACTCAAGCAGTTGTTCTATAGTTTCAAGTGTGTCATCCTGCGGAATATTGGTGTACAATGACTCCACGTCATATGTCACCATCATGTTCACCATAGGGTCAAAAGACACAGTTTCCAACACAAAGAGGACATGTTTACTGTCCTGCAATTACGAAGGCATCTCAGCCACTATCGGCCAGAGAAAATGATTCATAAACTTCGAAAGTGGTTCTAGAATAGAACCTATTCCTGACACAATTGGTCTGCCAGGTGGAGGTCTTTGTGCCTTGTGGATTTTTGGAAGAGTGTAAAACGCTGGTACCCTAGGATGTTTTTGGATCAGAAATTCTGCCTCACTCTTGGTAATCTAGTTTGCTTCTCTTCCTTCTTCTACAAGAGATTTAATCTGTAGTTGTAACCTTGATGTAGGATCCTGTAAAATGTGGGTATAAAATCTAGCATCATTCAATTGTCTCAGACATTCATTAAGGTAAATCTCAGTGTCCATTATGATCGTTGCACCACCTTCGGAAGGTACAATTGCATTTTTTCTTTGCTGATTTTGAAAAAGATGATATGGCTCTTGCTCAAGGTACCGGTCTTAAGAACAAGTCTACCTTATTACCTTCATTACCACAAGTGTCCTCTGAAGTCAATACTTTTGAAAAAGCTGTACGTTAAAGAATATTAGTCGATGGATGAACACCCCAAAAA
The DNA here is from genome assembly GCF_964204655.1 of Triturus cristatus. Classification (NCBI taxonomy): domain Eukaryota; kingdom Metazoa; phylum Chordata; class Amphibia; order Caudata; family Salamandridae; genus Triturus; species Triturus cristatus. The sequence goes on from NC_140583.1 coordinate 476,579,547, forward strand.
ATATTTTTGCAATATCTCAATGCTGAGAGGAAGTGTATTGAAGAATTAGGTAATGATGCCAGCATTACTTTTAAACCGGCTGATAATAGTGGTGCAATGGTCATAATGGACACTGACATTTACCGTAATGAGTTTATATACTCCAGTACAAATCCGTTTCAATCACAACTTAAACTTTAGAGACGCTATATAGATGATATCCTGGTCATCTGGGAAGGTGACCAGGAGTCTCTTGATACTTTCTCCTATTGGTTGAATTGTTGTGATGCCAATCTCAAGTTAACTGGTGAGGCTAGAACTACGGCAGTATCATACTTGTATCTCAAGTTATACCCCCAAAATTGTAAAATCTACACAGAACTATACCAAAAGCCTATGGCGAGGAACTCACTGCTTAGCTATCATAGCTTCCATCCATGTGCTTTATTAACCAATCTTCCGATTGGTCAATTTTTAAGGCTTCGTAGGAACTGTAGTGAGATCCCTAGATACAAACAACACGCCAAGAATCTTAGTGAAGAATTACTGGCTAGGAATTATCCTACCCATCTGGTATATGGAGCTGCAAAAAGAGCATGTAACAACCAAAGAGAAGCGTTCCTTGAGTCTTATGATAAACCGGATAATAAGAGAACGGTTTGTGGTACTACCTTCAGTGATTTGACTGACAATATTAAGAAGGCCATTAACAAATCTTGGCATATTTTGAATACAGGGAGATTGACTTTGGAAAGACCATTATTTGCACTAAAAAGGAGTAGTAACCTTTGAGATCTAATAGTACATACAAGACCTAGATTAATGCAGCATGGGCCTAGACAGGGCACTCTGTGGGGAGCGTCACCTGTGACAGGACACTTCCCATGTGGTACTTGTTCTGTTTGCCCATTCACTAAACCCACGACTCAATTGGATATGGGCTTAAAAACACCTTGGCTACTCAATTCACATACTAATTGTAACACTAGCAGGGTAATCTATATGATCACTTGCTCGTGTTCACGTAAAGTCAAACATAGAATGGTTGAACATCGTAGTGCCTTTAGATGCAGGAAATCAAATACACGCATGACCAGACACTACATTGAAAAGGGCCACACGGAGGATGATTTTTCATGGGTTATCATTGATAAATCTAGATATGAAATTTACATGGGGCCCTTAGACCGGGTGCTTTTCCAGCGTGAACAGAGATGGGTGTTCCGCACTAAAAGTCATGTGACGGGACTAAATGAGGATATCCCATGGTGTTTACTGTAATTATGGAGTCATTTACAGAGACCATATTGCTCTATATGAGTAGGATGTTATTATATTTAATATATGATAACCATTCTGTAGCATAATCAGTAGGATGTTCCCTACACACATATATTTGCATATGTCTGTATTACATATAGTCGGATTTTTTCAGTGGTATTTTGATTAATCTTTATCTTTAAATACATTTAGCAGGTCTTGGTTGGAATAGTTCACACTTATTCCTTAAACCTGCTGTACTCGGCATCTACACACTGTTCTCCTTGTAATTACATCTCCCAGCATCTGTGTATTCCTGATATCTAATATCATTCTGGTTAGAAACTACAAATCCCAGTCACTTTTGTAGTCCTGTTTACACTGTAAGAAGATTACAAAAAATCTTAGGGCTGACGGGTTCTTTTAATATCCCTTATATACACAAATAATGTTGTTATGTATTTTTCATGTACGAGTCCGTTTTTGTAATAAGAGCTTTGGTGAACTGGAATTGGCTGTGTTCCTCTGTCCGCGCTGAGACGTGGGCGTTACTATTTTCTAAGTGAACCGGCCTTGTCACTACCATCAAAGACAGCAGACAATGTCACTGTACAATGCCACTCACACTCAAGGGAAGTAGTTGTTAATGAACTGTCGACATTTTCCTCCTCTCCAATATCGCCATCACTGGACATGTGATGGTTGGGATATGCAGAGTCACGTAGGTGTGAGATACACGGATCAATTTTGTAATATAACAGTAGCTGAAGACAGCATGTCACACATACAGCACACTACTTTACTCTGCGTCCTCACCAACAATCCAGGCCCGCTCGGATGTAGATTTGCCATCAGCTGTGGTATGATGCTGTTACGCAGTTTGTCGGAGTCATGTGCTGATCCTGGAAATCTGGCACAGACATGGAAGATTATCATATCCACTTGGCATACCGCTTGCACATTAACAGAATGGAAATGCTTCCTGTTCCTATTTAAGTGCTCATGTGCCTGTGGTGGAACTAGGCCAACATGTGCGCCGTCAATGGCACCCACGACATTAGGGATGTGGCCAAGGTCATAAAAATCACCCTTCATAGCTGACAATTCATGTCTCCTGGGAACATGGATGTAGCAGTCCTTGTATGTCATCATTGCAGACAGGACATCACGTAGCACCATGCTGAACATTGCTTGAGACATCCCACCTGTGCTGGCCAACGTGTACTGGAACGAACCAGTTGCAAAGAAATGCAGGGCCACCATTACCTTAACTGTTGGTGTCAAAGCAGTCGGATAGAATCTGCAAGGACTCAGATGGGTCTCCAACTGACACATAGGCCTTGAAGTGTAGGTCGATCCAAACGGAATTTCCGTATGATGTCCTCATCTTCCATGTCCGCCAGTGGACACATGTCAATTAAATTCCCCTATGAGATGTGTCCAACATCTTACGTCGTGACTGACACAGCACCAACAATGACTGGACTGGAACAACAGCTTAAAGCACAAGTCACATGCAGAGACACCTTGATCTTAAGTAGTTATACAACTGTTCAGTGTGTACATAGTGAGTACCCCAAAACAGATTTTGACTATGTGAATGGAAAATGGTACATTCGACATCTTGTGTCACCAGCCCTGAGATTAGTTGACACAGCACATGTTTGAAACAGCAACACTGCTGGCTTCTACGTAGCTGCTGTACCTGCCACACCTTCTTACATGAGTCGGACAGAGCACACATTGACAACATAATGAGCACAGTGTGTGTAAGCAGATCAACTATCAAAATGATTTCAGCAATCTACACAGTTAAATAGGCATATAATGTAGTCAGTTCATCATTACATGTTTACAAATTTGAGAGTCCATTACACAACAGATCTGTGAACATGCACACAAAAATCATATGTGACATGTGAGGAAGTACATGCCAATGCATGTAATGCTGAGCACTGACATGGCATTAGTAGTCATCAGTGAGTTCAATGTCATACTAGCATTGATTTTACCAATCAGGTGGCATAATTCATGGTAAGTGTCTAGTGTTCCATGATGAGAAGTGGCCATTGCCATTGCTACAGCATGATGTGTCTTTAGGTGCCGTATGCGTGCACTGCTACCACAATCACGGTCATTGGCACCAATTGAAAAATGCCAATTCGCGGTAGCGACCGTCTGGGCCCCCCGGTGTGACACCGCCAATGCCCATGCCCTACCAGCCAATGGGAACCGCAATTGCGGTAGTGAATTACACATTAGAAAATCGCTGCAGGCGTGTTCTGCTACCGCGGGCTGGATCATTGGGCACTATCAAAAGATTTGGACTGGCCAATGGCCTTGCTGTTTGTCATTTTGGATGCCCATTCCTTGTGCAGTTTCTTATGCACACATGTACATACTTTGAATTTGGACTGGCCAATGGCCTTGCTGGTTTGTACTTTTGATGCCTATCTGGGTATTATGTAATAAAGACAGTTACTCCTGTTGTCTGCTTTGTCAATGTCCTTGCTAAATAAAATGTTTTATATATGGGTATGGTTTCATGTGACACATGCTCTATATGTCAATTGCTTGTTTTACTTTTTCAGTTTGCCAGAGGTGACATGCAATTTTGTTCTTCTTGACTCTGAGGCTTGAGGGTGCAATGATGGTTGTTTGTGATGATCTACTCTTATCCTAATCATTCTATGCTCAGCTTTGCTAAATTGTACATGTCATGTTAGGATGCAATACCACAACAGAGGTGAATTCTATCCACCGGATTACTTGTGGGGTGGCCAGGATCCATCATATCTGTGTGATCTTTCTTGATGTGTGAACAGCAGTGTTGATGTGTAGTCATCTTGTGTAGGCCTGTTTTCAAAATCACATGGGTACAATTGAATATGTGAACTTGAGTAGTCATACAGTGTGAATGGGCTGTCATTGTCAGTAGTGTTGATGTATGTGTGCCCCTGCAATACCAACTACACACATGTATGATCCAGGTAATGTGTGCCAGTTTGTTTACTTTGTCAGCCATGTGCTTCAGATTGTGGGCACATGTAGGAGTTGTAGGTTGAGCACTGTGCAATGTGTTGGTGGGTCCTACTTGTGTTTGACAGTCAGGGAGTGTGACAATGAGCCATGTGTGATGTGCAGATGACATACACATGTCAAGAAAGTGTACACAGATGTGTGGCTGGTCACTGTATGACTTCAGACACTTCCTATCATTCCTGTGCCTAGGCATGGCTTGCATTGATGTATCCCTGAGTTGTTGCACCGAGGTCACTGTGGTTTAATTTCACCTACTGTGCCACCCATGTGTGATTTGAGGGCCTAAGGGTGGTGTGATATGTTCCTCCTTTGCATGTGATGTACACATGTTATGTGGCTTGCTCCATGGCTTTCCAGCACTATCCACTTCACTTTTGGCTAGCCCATTCATTGTCCTCCATTGCTGATGACCTATGGTATGTGTCTGTAGCAGAGTGTCAGTGTGGGGTCTTTCTGAGGGACTTGACTTTTAATTATACTCAGTTTGATTCACATGAGGGGAAGGTAGGTGTGAGGAGGAGGGTTGTCCAGTCTCTGACCTTCTGTGCAGGGTGTTTCTCTTCACCCCACCTTCCCAGTCAATCTACCTTGTCCTTTGATGTGTTAGGTGCGAGGTCTGGCTACACCTGGCAGATTAATTGTGCAGGGGGTCACAGGAGGGGCACACACCAAGTGCCCAAATGGGTGTGTGATGCGTACTGTGGGAAGGGTGAGGGTGGAGCCCAGTGAATCTGGGCGGACTGCCCATGCCTGGCACAGGCCCTGCCTACTACATTGTGCGTAGGTTTTCCCACGTCTTCACCGCTGCAGTGTCTTTCCCGGGACATTGCAGTGATTTCACGGTTGATGGGTGACCTGAATGCGGAGGTGTGGGTTTCTATCAGGTAGGAAATGTGAGAGTACACTGGGGGATATGTTCTTGTCCCTACCAGAGTGTCTGATTTGGACATTTACATATGCCAGCACAGGAGTTGTGTGTTGTGGTTGTATGTGGAGTTGTGTTTTTCTGTACCTGCGGCGTTGTCTGCTGCGATGTCTTATTTGCTGCTAGTGGATAAGGTACAGCAGCGGTAGGGCTTGAAGAGCTGGATCCATGGTGGTCAGGACCGCGTGGAGGTGACCGCAGTAGTGTTTGCCGTCTCCGGGTGGCTGGATTCTCCACTGCAGTGTGATGGGCTGGTTGGGACATCATGATTTGTATGGCGGATCGAACGTCATTCCGCACGGTGGTGTTTCTCTATTGGCTCCCTATTGGCAGGTGCGTAAGGAAAATTCTGGCTGTTCACGTAACTCCGCAGCAGACGGAAAATGGGCTATGTTTGCCCATCGTAATATGGCGGACGCGAGAACTGCCGATGGAGTGTGGAAAAGGACATTTTCCGCCAGCACCGCGAATGTGCCTCCATCCGCAATCTTAATGAGCCCCTAAGTTACTGCTTACATGCAACTATAAATGGCCTTCATGGACCTGTCTAAGGCATTTGACTATGTGTGGTACACAGCAAACTGTGGAATATTATGGAGGTCATGGGTTTGGAGGCCGCAATAATTAATTTTATCAGAGAGTCCTACTTAGATGCTACCACTATGGTTCAAGATGGGAGGTATGGAGAATGCATGACAACTTTTAAAATAGAAAGGGGGGGGTCAGAAGGGGTGTGTTCAGGCCCCCTTTCTATTTGCCCTCTAGACTAATAATTTGAAGGAAGTTCTAGTTAAAACATTGAAAGACACCCCTCAAACACAGACCACTCCCTTCCCTATTCTGTTATGTGCAGATGATGCGGTTCTGTTAGCCAGAACCCCTATAGCGCTTCAATATCTCATTACTGGCTACACAGCCTCCATGTCCGATTGGACCTCCATGTGAATAAAACTAAGACCTTTATTTTGGCCATGGGGGTGCTAAAAAGAAGCCGCTGATATTCTACCTCGACAGAGTAAAAATAGATCAAGTCTCAATCTTTAACTACTTAGGTGTGGTCTTCGATTCCAAACAGTCCTGGAAGGTGATGGTACAGAATAGGGCAGATCATAGTGGCAAGGGTCTAGCTGCAATTTTCCGCTTCTCGAAACAACTGGTCAGCAAGCCGCTACCGGAAATGATTAAAATCTATTAGGCTAAATCGAGATCTATTGCCACTTATGGGGCTACGATCTGGGGGATAGCAGATACTGCCGCTTTCCAAAGGGTGAAAGACAATTTTGTTGAGTGATTTTTATGAGACCCAACAGCTTGTAACAATTTTATTGGTCATAAGGAAGCTGATCTGCCTTACATCAGTGATGTTATTAAACTGGCCTAGCTATCCCTGTGGCTATCACTGTGGAAAAGGAACAGTGTTGACTTGAACCAAATGATCCTGAGAGATGTTATGTCTTTAGACCATGCCCATAAAATCCCATGGTTGTCCTACGTAAGGCATACTTTTGCTTCACTGGGGCTATCAGAACTTTATGACACTCCGATCCTCTGCGATGGTTGTACCATATCTAGCCTAAAGGACATTTTCATTAGGAAAACCGCTTCTGATAAGTGGGATGGATGCAGGGGGAAAATATCTGTTTTGTCCACAGTCACAGCAAGGGGGCTTATCATATTTTTTTTGTGTAGAGAATGCCCACCATCAGTACATCTTGATTAGATTCCGACTAAACTACATACCGAACATGCTGGGGCATCCAATGAACATATTCCCAATTTCCCAACTACCCCGTTGCCCAGATGATAACAAGTAATTTCAAATTAGTTCCTGTTCAAAATTTAGAAAACCTGTATGTTTGTTTCACTATGGCCTCCTTTCTTCTAGCTGCGATAAAAACTCCTAAGGCTTCCAATGGACTGCCCCTTTTATCCTAATGAATTTACATTTCGGGCAGACTCTGATTTTAATCGTCCATTGTGTTAAGTCCATAATGTCAGCTAGATTTGTACAGTTATATCTAGTACCCATGAATCATCATCATCATCAAAATCCTTTATTCGATATTTAAAAATATCATAAAAGTGCAATATTACAATTAAAACCAATTCGATACAATTCATTTTACATTGACATAAAGGGTGCCATTTACATCAAGACCTTCAAGGAAGCCCTCTAGTGTGTCTCAATCTTATTGCAACTCTAATGAAGTTTGTAATACAAGCTAACGTCAATGGATTCCCAACCTTTTGTAAATATAAAAGAGCAACTTTGGCATGTCTAAATTTCATTTGTTTTAAAAGCCTTACTAAAAAGCGACGTCTGGGAACTGAATAAAAAGGGCAGAGAAGTACAAAATGAGGGGTATCCTGCGGAGACCTATTGTCGCAGCCGCAGGTACCCTTCTGCTCAACCGTGGTCGTAAAACCAAGCGGATCAGCCAAAAGGTGATGTAAAAGGTTGAGCCTAAAACGAGTAGCGTTGTATAATAAGGCGAGATAGGGTTCCATGCCTTCTACTGACTTAACTAGACTAAAACTACGGACGGTAGACTTGCTTTCTTCTGAGGCGGCTCTGCGAGCAGATTCCTTTGCCAAAAAAATTCTTTTAATACTAGATTTATCCTCAGTAGTGATTGTCATGGGTTCGGTAAAAAGGTTCTTACAATCCAATCCAGTTAGAACACCCTTTACGTAGTTCAACCATGGGATGTCCATCCCCTTATCTCTACCCATACAATCACTAATTATTTGCCTGCTCAGGCCCGCCTAGCTATTAGTCCATATTCTTAGCCAGGCCATAAGTGGTCTGACTTTAATCAGGTCCTCTATGTATACCCTTCCCAATTCAGTATGTGTGATATAAGCTGACGTACTTTGTGGGATTTGTAAGACCTTCCTGAAAAATTTGTTTTCCTCAGTTTGAATTTGTGCGGGGTTTGCAAAACCCCAAACTTCTGCCCCGTAAATTATTTTGGGGCAACAAACTGAGCCATAAAGGTGCATGACCTGTTCAGGCGACCACCTACCCAGCCTATGTCCATAGCTCATTATGGCCCCCGTAGAGGCCACTACTTTTGCACTTCTCCCTTCCATTAAAAACTTAAAATTTAAAAGCCCATCAAATAAAACTCCCAGGTAGGAAAAGGTTTTAACCTGTTCCATTATATGTGAGCCAATTTTGAAGCAAAACTTTTTACATGGTTTGAGCCCTGCCAACAGTACATATGACTTGGCTAAATTAGCTGATAAATCTAAACTGGCCATAAAACTAACAAACCCGTCCAGCAAAGTCTGGAGGCCTTTCGGTGTTCGGGCTAAGAGTACCGCGTCGTCGGCATATAACAACACCGGTACTGCTCGTGCACCTACTCTAGGGGTATCTGCATTTAAATTGCATAGTGCCTGTTCTAGCCCATTTATATATAATGAAAACAAAAACGGGGCCAGGATACAACCCTGGCGCACCCCGCTAGTGCAAGGGAAGGGAGCTGTAGTATCACCCTCCAAATTATAACGCACTTTAGCGGAGGTGTTCCAGTGGAGTGCTCTTAAAATAACTACCAAGCCTTCTTCTACCCCTAGTTTGGTCATCAGATTCCAGAGCTTTTCTCTATTGACGTGGTCAAAAGCCGATGAGAGGTCCATAAACCCCATATAAATCGACTGATTGCTTGCACTAGTATACTTGGCCGTTAATAAATAAAGGTTCAAACACTGATCTGTAGTTGACCTTCCTGTTCTAAAACCATATTGCAGGTCGGTTATTATGTGGTGTTCCTCCGCCCAGTCTAAGAGACGGTTCAGGACTACTCTCCCCAATACTTTAGCCGTTACATCAATTAGGGAAATCGGGCAGTAACACCGGGGGTCGTCCTTTTTCCCTTTTTTAAAAATTGGGACTATCGTAGCTGCAGACCAGGATCTTGGCATGCCTGTGTTGACTGCCGTATGTATTACTCTAGTGAGGATAGGTGCCCACAGATCAACTTTACTTAAATAGAGGTCCGGGGGAATGCCGTCCGGGCCAGGGGCCTTATTCTGTGTCAGCCCTTTAATCCCCACTACCAATTCATCTACCATGAATTCTACATTTGTCATCCATGGGCAAATAACCTCCCCCCCCACCGGGTGCTCATTAGCATGATTGTATAATACCTTAAAGTGGTCGAACCATTGCTCAGGGAGAATGGTAGTGCCAATTTCCGGCACAGCCGCATCCTGGAAACAAGGGTTGTTTATTATTTCCCAAAATGCCCTAGAATCTTTTCTATCAGCAGCCTCCCGTAAGTTTTCCCATGTCTGTGATTGGAGAGCCAGTTTCCTTAGTTTAATGGCCTTTTTATATTCTGTTCGGCATTGTGCAATGTACCCCTTGTCTCTAGGGACCTTTTTTAAACTTTCTTTCAGCTCATTGTGGGCCCTAGAGCAATCTTTATTAAACCATCTGGGGGAGCATTTCATCGGGCCAGGCACGGGTAATTTTAATAGACCATCGATGAGGCGTGCCATTGCCTCAAAGGCTTTAACCACCATGGGTCCCTCGAGTGAGGGGTCTAAAAAAAACCCTATCATTTCCTTACCGTCCTCCATTAAGGATCTATAAAAGACATCCCCATCCACCCGGGCCCATCTGAGCCTTCTCCCCTGGTCCATAGCCCTCAATATATTATTTGCATTATCATTTTCCTTATTTTTACAAGGGGCCCAGTTCTTCATCCCCAGAACTAGGGGGTTGTGGTCGCTAAATATACTCCATTCAATGCTGGCCTTATATAGCCAATTCACAAAGGGTATAGAGACTGCTATATAATCTATGATAGTACAATACCCACTTCCCTTGAATGTTGGTGTTATTTTATGACCAACTTTAGGCCCCATCAGGTCTATTGTGTGCCTAAGTGCATGATTATTCAGGACCCTTTCTAGCTCCCATCCCTCAGGGGTGTGTTCAAGATGTGGGCCTTTTTCCACTGTACAACCGGACCAGGCCCCCTCCACCCATCTTAGGTTGGTACACAAATGACAATTTAGATCCCCCGCTAAAATCACATATGGGGCTACTGCTCTCTTTCTCTGCGCTAGTTCATCAGTTAGTAAATTGTCTAGGTTTTGAATTGTAGAGCTCTTCCCATTCCCTAGAGCTGCATTGTATACATTAATCAGAACAATGTTCATCTTTCTGGCTTCAAATCCAATAGCTTGTATATTAACTGAGTTCCATTGCAAGTCGACCCACACACCTTCAAGCTGTAAATCCACATATGTAATTAACCCTCCCATTGGTCTTCCTGGTGCCGTTTTCCCTGCGGGCACAGAAAAACACTTAAACCCTTCAAGATGAAAAGGATTGTGGTCCACCACCCAGGTTTCCTGTAGGCAGATTACGCGAAATTTGCTGATGTACTGTCTCCACTCCTGGTTGTGGAATTTGGAAGCCAGCCCCGCAATGTTCCAGGAAATCATTTCAAAACCCTCTTTCCTTTCCAGACCTGAAGGCTCAATAGGCAAGAGGGCCTTAGGATCAGTAGTGGCTTTCATTAATGCACTCTCAGTGTGTACCACTTGTGTGTAATATGATTGAGCGGGACCCTGTGCTTCCAACTCACTAATTTTATCCTCTTGCGCGCCTGCCTTATTCTTTACCAATGTGAGTTTGGTTACCGTAGTGTCGTTATTCCGGGATCTCTCCCCCACCGGATAACCATGGCCCGATTTACCCCCTGCAGAATGGACTTGGTCATTACCTATGGGGGGGGATTTAACAAAGGACAGTTCCTGTACAGTTTGCTCCACTTGATCTTCCACCCTTTGCAGTCAATCCCACTCATTCATGTGGAGCAGGGGGTCAAACCTATTTGACAGGGCAATTCTACCATAATTTCTGTGTGGAACATATAATTTTGTGCCGTAACCCTTATTACAGGTCTGATAACCCTCCTCACTATCTTGCATTAGCCAATTCCTAGTCAGGGGATTTAAATCATTGGCATAAAAGGACCATAAGGGTGCAAGGCTAATACTACTATACGTAGCTGCCGGTCCCCAACTTAATATATAATCTACTGTTCTGCTGGCCCTAAAGTTTATCACCACACAGTCACCCGCTTTATTTTTTACCTTATTTCCAATCCACCTGACCCTTCTTACATGCAGAATTTCTCCCTGTTCGTCCCTTGGCAAAGGCCTATTCCTAATCAGCCAATGCCTGACTTTATTTTTAAGCTCGTCATGCGTCTCTATTTGGGCAACTTTTAGCTCTGGGACCCCTGTAAGTATAATGACGTACGGGGCTGCTTCTGGGGGTAAATTCAATCATGACCCCTTGTTACCTACTTTAATATGAGATACCTCTCTAGTGCTCTGACTGGGGTCTATGTTTCGTCCACCAGTGGCAAGGGGGTTATGGATGGGCAAAAGTGAGGGTCCTATATGACCACTTGATGACCCTACAACGGTGTGATCTAGTGGGATAGTGGGTGGATTCTTATTTGTTAGTAACTCAGCTTCATTGAGGTTCTCCCTCTGAGTGGGTGCTGAGTGTGTTGGAGCTATGTTATCAGTTGAAATACAGGGCAATGGTGTTACAACCGTATTACTGCCCCCTCCCTTTTGTTTTACTGGCGACACTACTTTATCCAGCCTACTCAGGATTTGTTTTGTCTGGGCATCAATCAGTTGCTCAACATATAATTTCAAGTCACTAATGATATTTGATGCCCAGGCCGGGGGGACCTGTACACCCATTGCTTGGTCCCTTATTCCCTCCGCCATAGTAGTTACTGTCTCATTATTGTTGATGGCTGGGCGGGCTCTACATTTCTTAAGTCTAGTTTTCTTTTTACTGTTCGCTTTCCTGTTGCCAACTTGCGTAGTAACCCCTTTACCCCTAGTATTTGGACACTTGTCCGGGGATGTCTGTGCGGGGGAACTAACGATCTCTGGAGATTCCAAAGCCGAGTCCTGAACTGTCAATGAAGGGGTAGTGGAGGGCGAAATCAATTGGCTCAGTTGAGGTGTTAATGAAAGACGCCTTTCCGTGCGTGCAATTTCGCAGGAGACCTCACCAATGGCTTTGAGCAAATTCGATCGATTGCCGTTTGTGGCGCAGAAACTTGTGGGGGGGTCTTTAGTGTTCTAGTCGTTTTCCTAGTGTCTGTTAGATCCATTATGTTGGCTTTTACTAGGCGTGTTTGGGTTTTTGCAGGCATGACGCCACTACTATAGGTTTTATGGTTTATAACAGTAGTTAGGCCTCTTCCTGTTAGTCCCGAGTCATATGTTACAAGCCTCTCCTCCTCGGTAATGCATCAAATTGCCCATTACCTTGCTCAACTTTCACCAACCTCCTTCCAGACGTTAGAGTACTGGCCCAGCCCGGCGCCGCCCGCGCGCGTCCGCGAGGCGGAGGGGGCTGTCTTCTTTTCAACTCCTCCGGCGCGGGAATCAGGCAGTGGGCGGAGTCGCTGGGCAGGCTGGGGATTGTAGTCCGCAACACTCCGCGGCCGCGCGATGTAAGGGCACGGCGGCGGGTGCGACCACGATTACAGGGCTCTTGGTCTGCTCTGCTTCTGTGTTACCAAGTGGCCAAGCAGGTAGTTAGTGTCAGCGTGTCCTCCTCCTAATCAGCTGGGGCTCGATAGTGCTCCCCCGCTCCCCAGTGGGAGCTGCCCTCTTTTCAACTCCTCCGGTGCGGGAATCAGGCAGTGGGCGGAGTCGCTGGGCAGGCTGGGGATTGTAGTCCGCACCACTCCGCGGCCGCGCGATGTAAGGGCACGGCGGCGGGTGCGACCACGATTACAGGGCTCTTGGTCTGCTCTGCTTCTGTGTTACCAAGTGGCCAAGCAGGTAGTTAGTGTCAGCGTGTCCTCCTCCTAATCAGCTGGGGCTCGATAGTGCTCCCCTGCTCCCCAGTGGGAGCTGCCCTCTTTTCAACTCCTCCGGCGCGGGAATCAGGCAGTGGGCGGAGTCGCTGGGCAGGCTGGGGATTGTAGTCCGCACCACTCCGCGGCCGCGCGATGTAAGGGCACGGCGGTGGGTGCGACCACGATTACAGGGCTCTTGGTCTGCTCTGCTTCTGTGTTACCAAGTGGCCAAGCAGGTAGTTAGTGTCAGCGTGTCCTCCTCCTAATCAGCTGGGGCTCGATAGTGCTCCCCCGCTCCCCAGTGGGAGCTGCCCTCTTTTCAACTCCTCCGGCACGGGAATCAGGCAGTGGGTGGAGTCGCTGGGCAGGCTGGGGATTGTAGTCCGCACCACTCCGCGGCCGCGCGATGTAAGGGCACGGCGGCGGGTGCGACCACGATTACAGGGCTCTTGGTCTGCTCTGCTTCTGTGTTACCAAGTGGCCAAGCAGGTAGTTAGTGTCAGCGTGTCCTCCTCCTAATCAGCTGGGGCTCGATAGTGCTCCCCCGCTCCCCAGTGGGAGCTGCCCTCTTTTCAACTCCTCCGGCGCTGGAATCAGGCAGTGGGCGGAGTCGCTGGGCAGGCTGGGGATTGTAGTCCGCACCACTCCGTGGCCGCGCGATGTAAGGGCACGGTGGCGGGTGCGACCACGATTACAGGGCTCTTGGTCTACTCTGCTTCTGTGTTACCAAGTGGCCAAGCAGGTAGGTAGTGTCAGCGTGCCCTCCTCCTAATCAGCTGGGGCTCGATAGTGCTCCCTGAATAAGCTATTTAGTGTAAGACTACGATTTTTTTATTTAATCACCGTTGCCTAGCTGCACACTGCCTTGCGTGATAGCATGGTATAGTATAATGTAAGGACAGCTCACCTCCTTGATCACCATTAATCACCTCCACAGTGCAGTAATCCACTAACAGTCCTTAATCCGTCCATTGAATGCCATGCCAATCCGAACTCACAGCAGGCATCCCCCAAAGCCAGACAGGGCAGCCAGTAACAGCCAGTAGCAGCCTTATTTCCTGCAGCCACAAAGCATCAACGAAAAAACAAAACCCTGGGCCTCGAGCCTCGGGCAGCCTCAGGCAGCAGCAGCTGACAAAGTCTTGCGTGTTTAAGCCTCCGGACATAGGCAGCAGCGAACGAGGTTAAAGCCGGGGTTAAAGCCGCCTAAACATTTCTTCGAATTCTCCAAGAATCACCCGTTAGAGGTTAAGCACCGGCAAACAAACGCTACAGATCTCCTTTCCCTTTTGTTCTCATATCGCGCTCATAACCTCAGCGCATTGACGCCACCGCCAATACTCGCCCATGAATCAATTAAATGTTTACTGGCCTGTGTGTTAAGTCCCTAATGTCGGCTAGATCTGCACAGTTACACCTAGAACGTATGAATTTATCAACTATTTATTGGTCACAATGAATTTTGTTTTTAGCTTTTGTTTTTACCCTTACTGTACTGTCATTTTATTGCATCTCATTTATTGATTTACTACATGAGATTTTATCAATTTGTAGTATATTTTTAATCTACATTGTATTCTGATTCTCACTGTAACTTGTGGAATGCAATCTGCAATACATGAATTGTTTTATTTATGAATTTAATTAAATGCGAAATAAAGTTTTTGAAGAAGACTGCATTTTGCCCCTGGACATGTAGACATACACCTAAAAAATAGTTCCCCAGCAATACATTTTTTAGAGACTTGCACTTCCCAATGACTGATAGTCCTTATGTAAAGTGGGGTTTTATCAACTATTTTCATAACTCTCAATACATTTATTTTACATTACAATGTTCATGTATCCTACTGAAAAAGAGCTCAAGTCATTATAGCAGCTAAAGTATATATGCAGATTTCTAGATTGAAGCCACACCCCCCACATGTTTGTGATTGGCATTTCAACCACTTGTATCCAAATCATAGCTGCCAAGTTTTCTGTTTTCCGATGTGTGACATTTAGATGTTTTCAATATGCTTATGACTGAAATGTCAGTGTTGAATGTCTGATACTCTGAGAGACACTTTACCACAAGTGAAACGAAACAGTGTAGTCTATATAATGAGATAAATTAAAGGTTATGTTTCATATTATTTCCTTGGACAAGCATTGCAAAGCAGAGCTCTCCCTTATGTTAATCACATCTTGCAGACCTTCACTTTCTAATGAAGAAGCTATGGCTCAGGTTACACAAACCTTACAGGGTCAGGCCTCAGTGAGCAGAGATATAGCTTAAGATGCACAGATCAGACTGTACTGGTACTTGGTTAGCAATGCCGTTCCAGGCATATCATGCTTCTAGGTCATAACTGGATAAACCTTGGAGATCAGCCAAGTGTGTAGCTCATCATCAAATCATTTGACACCAAAAAGATGGGAACACTTCCCTTGATGTCAGTGCATGAGTTGTCATTCCACTCTCCACCCCACTAGTTTTGTTATGCTTCATCCGGTATTCCAAAGAATTCATCTGTAAGTTTGTCTTAGATAACAGTATGACGTCAGTGGTAGGATGCGCTGAAACTGGTCATGCCGTATCAAAGTCATCGGCTTTCGCTCTTGCTGAAGCTTCCCTCCCTCCCCCCCGTGACAGAATGTATAAGGATCAAGAGGACCATAGCTATACGTTCACACTTGTGACTCTAAATTCACGTCACAGTAATGCCCACATTCTAGTTGAATTTACAACTATGTTCACCCCTTTCATTTCGCAAAGTAAACTGCTGGACAGTTGCATTCCTTGGGATTCAAGTATTCTGCAGCTTGGATGCTATTTTATGGGTTACATGCACGCTACATCGATTTCATGAGGGGTCAGCACTATGGCATCCTTTTACTACCTCCTGTATTTTTGGTGGATCAATGTCCATGACTAAATCCCACTCCATAGTTCTTTTTTCCAAAGCTGTCTGACTTCTTTGATGTGAGCCCAAGCATTTTAAAATCTACTGCATTTGGAAAATTAGTTGCATCACAATTGCGAAAATGTTTAAAAAGAAACATAAGGAATGTGAGAGAATCATAGTTTGTTTTCTTTAGTGTGAGAACTTGGACACTCATTCTGAATTACTGAGTCAAATATAGGCAGCAACCACCAGTGATAGTTTTAATTGTTGTCACCACGATGAATTCACAGTGCTGCCGGGCAGTACACTCCTTCATGATCTAGCCCGGGATCTAGTGGCATCGCAGTTGCAGCTGGGCTGTGGGCAGTGATCGGAAGGTCCCGGCAGGTGTGCCGACACTAAGGGGCGCTCGGCTGAGGCCTCCTGCTCTGGTATAGGACAGCATTTTCTCCCCCAAGGCTGGAGGAGGCGCTGGTGGGCGGCTCCATTAGAACAAAACCATGTGGTTGTAAAAATAGGCTTGAGTCTGAGTTACTGATCAAGGTCAGCCCACTCCTCGGTAGGCATTACTAGCAGCGTCCAATGAGAGTTAGTAACTCAACTGACTCAAATTAGCAATTCACTGTCACCTGCCAAGAGGCTGAGACAAGCAACAGATGTGTATTACTGTCATCCACCAAGCTAGGGACATTAGAAAAGCTGCGCTAAGGCACAAGAGTCGCAGAGACACATTTTACTTATAATTGCATGACAAAGTCAGATGCTCTAGGTGGTGCAGCGAAAATGACCAAATGCATTAGTCTGACCCCAGAAGTGTAGCACTTGACAGAGGGGTCGACTTGAGAAAGCCCTCCAGTAACTACTTGTGGAATTGCATCTGCTATTTATTTTTTCAAATTTCAAAAACCTTTATTCATTTAAAACGGAAGAATGCATGTTGGCCAGTCTATGTTTCAGTCGGCATAATTGATTGGGTGAAAACCTTAATCAGTGCCAAGTTCCACACCAGTTTTACACTGATGTTATTGCATTCTGAATAAACAGAAACTTGGGCAAGAATATTAAAACACCTAGAATACAATGTCGTTTATAATCCAAGAAACAAGTAAATCAAATAAACAGATGAATCCATATCTTCCAATAACTTTAAATCAGGAGGACACAACCATCACCCTTGATCATCCTGCACCATTCCGAATAGGCTTTCGCCTGTCCCTTATTTATTATGCCCTTACACATATAATATTGTACCTAAGAATGTGCTAGTGCATAAATCACTTGGGAAGATAAGTCAATGACCGTGAATACCAAGATATTCCTGGCTTTCTACAGAGCATCTTTCAAGCAGTTTCAAAATAATCCAAATCTTTTGGCTTGGGAAGCTGGATCTGATCAGACTAAAAGTCCCAACCTCTTTGGATAATTTGGCATGTTTATTTAGGAGTGATTGTCATACATCTGCCAAAGTCCATAACGTCTGATCCGTAGAGCAGTACCAAAAAAGGTGGCAACAAGATTCCTCTAACAAACATCCCTTCTTGACACAGAAAGGGGATATAGAACATCTTCTATGATATAAAAAGAAGTAGAGAGGCAGGCAACCATGTACCGTGGACGATGACAGGCTACAACGGATGATAATTAGGTACTTTACAGAAATATTTACCCAAATTGCTTTTGAGTTCTTATTAGAAAATCCTCTGACTGGTATCTGTAGCTGGTCCTCATTAACTGCTTTGTGAATAAGTGTGGGTGAAATCAAACCAGAAGGAATCCCTTTCAAATTGCGCATCTCAATGAACTTTCTGGCATAAAAGTAAGCAAAATGGCAGGATTCTGAATGGGGCACCCTCTCGGATACTACATGCCCCCTTGTTCTGCATACCAGAAAAATCAACCCAAAACTGCGAAAAAACGGACCATTTCCTTTCTTCCTTGTCTTGAAAAATGCTCACTTTTATCATGTTGCAAATAAACAAGGATTGTAAGCTAAGGCCATTGTTCGGAACATTCTTGCCACCCAAAAACACAGATTTAAACATGCAAACACCAGCAACTCATTCTTGCTTCCCTCCCCAAAATAGCTGAAAAACCTACCTTTGAACTTGTTTTAATGCATGTTCGGGAATGGGAAAAACAACAGCAACATACTGAAGGCTTGAAAGAAATTCTGCCTTTTCAACAAGAACTTACATGTCATAGTTAGTGACCTCAGAACCAAAAGTGCGATATTTTGCTTGACCTTGGACATACTTTCTGACCAACTCTGCAGACTACAACTCACTCCAAAAAATAGACCAAGAACTCTGACACGATTGTGCACCCTCTTAAAGCCCCAATCTGTCTTATCCTCCTACTAATAGATGCACAGGCACTCACTCTTTACTAGGTTCATCTGTATATCTTCAATTAAAAACTCTAATTCTTCTCTGTCCTCATCAGACAAAAACAACTTTAAATGTTGTCCCCCGCATCCGAAGAGCCACAACAGGAGGAAAATCCTTCTCCTACCTGGCTGCCAAGGCGTGGAACTCCCTCCCCATCCACCTCCGCCTGACCCAAGACCACCTCTCCTTCAGGAAGCAACTCAAGACCTGGCTGTTCGAGCAGTAGCGGACCCCCCTCCCCCAAGCGCCTTGAGACCCTCCGGGTGAGTAGCGCGCTATACAAATGCTTGATTGATTGATCCTAGATCTTTGTAGGAATTCTGTAAGTGAAAGTCTGCAATGGTTTTCAGCAATGATTTGGAGCTACTGTCAAGGTGAACTGTAGAACAAGACAATCTGCCTTTAACATCTAGTAAACAGTTAAAATCCCTCTCAAAAAAACGTTTTGTTGCATAAAAGGAGCCGTAGGAGTAAACTCAAAACATTGTCCCTTCATGATATTGAGGCAGGGCAATAAACATTAATGATGTAAATTTCACGTCCAAACTATCCACACATAGTAATCTACCTTTAACCACATGTTTTACCTTTTGAATAGAAAAGTCTAAACTGGAAAATAAAAAGCATAGTCCTGCATTTCGGTCAAAATGTTATGTTATCGGATTTTTAGAGCGCATGGCTGCCCCAGCTATGTGGCGTCCCAGCGCTGGATCTGCAGAAAAGACAGAAAGGCGGGACCAAGAAATAGGGAGCAATCAAGGGAAGAGCCAAGTCTTGGCTGCCTCCTGAACATTCTATGGTCTTGTAGGTTCCTGATGGTGCTCGGGGAGAGCATTCCAAAGAGACGCAGCCAGAGCCCGGAAAGAACGGCCGCCCGCCCGGGCTCTTCTGACACGGGGGTGCACACCAGTAGTTGGTGTGATGAGCGGAGGGCACGTTCTGGCATATAGGGAGTGAGATGATTGTTTAGATTGAAAGGGGCAGGGCATGAAAAATTATGTGAGCGATGCATAGTGATTTTAATGTAATTCTTTTTTCCACCGGGAGCCAATGTAATTTACGTATGTATTTGGACGTTAAGCAAGACCGCGGGAGGGCAAAGATGGAATGGGCAGTGGCATTTTGCACCCTCTGTAATCTGGTAATGCCTGTCTTGCTGGTGCCTAGATACAGAGAGTTGCAATAGTCCAGACTAGAAAGGATACTGGACCGGATGATGTCTTGGCGAGTATGAAGGTCAAAGAACCACAGCAGCAGCCTCAGGCTGCGTAAGAGGCCGAAGCAGCTGCCCGTCGCTAGTTTTATCTGTGCCTAAAAGGTAAGTGCTCTATCCAGCAACACACCCAGATTTATTACAGTATGCTTAGGAGTAGGAGGGATTCCCAGGGCTGTGGGCCACCATTGGTTATTCCAGGGGTGAGTGTCCCTGCCCACCAGTAGGATCTTAGATTTACTTAAGCTGCAAACAATTGGTCATCATCCATTCCACAATGGCCATCATGTCATTGTAGAACTTGGTGACATGTTGATCAGAGATGTTGGATATCGAGATGACAAGCTGAGTGTCATCAGCATATGAGACTATAGAAAGGCCTCTGCCTTTAGCCACTTCCACCAGGGGCTGGACATAGTAATAAACAATGTTGGACACAGGGCTGAGCCCTGGTGAACCCTATGGTGAACAGGCTGCCTTTGGAAGCTATAGAGAGGGAAGGATGACTTGAAAGGATCTGGCAGCTAAACAATACATGGAACAGTCGAGAGCAGAATCTCCTAGGCCGATTTCTTGAAGGCGTTGCAGCAGGATTTTATGAAATACCATGTCAAAAGTGGCACTAAGATCGAGGAGAATCCGAGCAGAGGTCAGGCTCTCATCCAAAGTACACCGCAGTTGTTTAGTCACAGCCAATAAAGCAGATTCAGTGCAGTGGCCAGGCCACAAACCATTCTGTGCCAGGTCTAGAATGTTGTTAGCCTCTATATATGCAGTAAGGATAGAGCTATTATAGGATTCTGTGATTTTGGCAGCAAAAGGAAATAGGGAGATTGGGCGAAAACTTTCAGGTTTGGAGGCATCTAACATAGGCTTCTTTAACAGAGGGATGACCTTGGCATGTTTCCATGAAGTCGGAACAGTAGCAGAAGTGAGGGACACATTTATTAATTCACAGAGCGTGGGTAGGAGTAAGGGTAGGAATTGTAAAAACTGATCAGGTTTAAAAGGATCCGCTGGGAATCCTGATTTGATTTTATGGCACAAAGTCCCTAGTGTCTCGCAAAATAATGCTCAGAAGGAAGATAAAAGAGTGCCTAGGCCACTGGTAGAATCAGTACACCTTTTGCTATTAATAATGGGTGGGAAAGATTTATAGATCTCCTCAACTTTATTAACAAAAAAAGTAGCCAAAGCCTCACATTTTGAGTTGGAGAGAGTGGTCGAGGCCCTTGCTGATGGTGGATTTTTTATGTTGTTTAGCATGGAGAAGGTCTTTTTGGCCGGATTATTACTGCTCTTTATAGTTTCTGCAATATAGTCAGCACATGATTTCTGGATCAGTTTGTGATAGGTCGAACGATATTAAGTTTTAAGGGCAGGGTCGTATTTACATCTCCAGGCCCATTCAAGAACTTTGCAGTCTTTTTTCATCTGGGACAATTTCTCATTAAACCAGGGATTGGTATGGGTTCTGCGCTGTGATGTAAGTTTGGCAGGGATGTGTTTCTCAAGAGCCTGCAGGAGCCACTCATGGACACATCTGTCAGCTGCCTCAACGCCATCAGGCAGTTGGAGTGTTTGAGAACTTAAGGTGTCCATGAGAAGATTAGCGTTAAGCTTATGCCAAGGATTGCAATCTCACCGTATTGAAGGGCCACACTTTCACATTTTCTGTAATTTTCTGTCCTTAGAAAGTTCTGGTCTAGAACATTCCTATAAAAATATGAAGATGAATCTTTGTTGTTTCAGAAGATCTGAAACTAATAAATATTTAGCATCATTGTATTACAATCTAATATTAATAGTTCCCAAGAGAACCATCAGGACACAGTCAAATATAGTAGACATTACCATCATTTACTTGTAGTTCAATTTCCTACCTCTTTTCTTGAACTTTTCCTTTATCACAGGGGCAAAAGCATGTTCTGCTTTTTTCTATGTATCCTTGTCCCCCAGGTTTAAAAAAAATACCTGCTATCCTGAACCAATCTCCACCACTTTCATGCCTTTCTTTCCCTCCTGTAGCTGTGCTTTCTACTTTTAGTCTAAGCAGACAACCAGTGGTGCACTGACATGCTCTCAGAGATCCCTGTCAGACTGACCTGCAAGGCCTTTATGAAATCACAATAATGGGTAACGGTTAGACCGGACAGCCTTAGGGTGGTCTTCCTCCAACGTTTTGCCTGCCTCCCTCCATTGTGTCTGATCTCGTTTTTGCCGGCTCTAGAACTCTGCACACTTTTCGGCTGCTAACCAGTGCTAAAGTGCTTGTGCTGTTTTACTTAATATGGTAATATTGGTTCATCCCTAATTGGCATATTTAATTTACTTATAAGCCCCCAGTAAAGTGCACTACATGTGCCCTTGGCATTAAATGTTACGAGTGTGCTTGCAGCACTAATTGCGCCACTCGCATAAGTAGCCCCTTAACTATGCCTCAGGCCTGCCACTGCAGAGCCTGTGTGTGCAGTTTCACAATGCCATGTCGACGTGGCAAGTAAACCCTCTGGTCAGGCCTAATCCTTCCCATTTTATACATATACGTTACCCCGAAGGTAGGCCCTTTATAACCCACTGGGGAAGGTGCAGTGCATTCAAAAGGCAGGACATGTACTTTTAAACTTTACATGTCTTGGTAGTAAAGAACTCAAAATCTTGTTTTTCACTACTGCAAGTCCTATCTTTACCATAGGATAACATTGGGATTACCTTATTACATCTTTTAAGTGAAACATCCAGTTTTGAAGACATAGACTTTTTATGTTTAGTGTCACTGAACTTACAATTTAAAATCACAACCTAAGTTGGATTTTAAATTCCATTTTAACATATGCCACTTTTAGAAACTTGCCATTTACTTACTTTAGCCATTTGGTGTCTTCTGCCTGTCTCAGGAATACACGTCTGGGGCGAGTGACAGCTGGCTCCCTGCATTCCCTCTAGACAGTCAAACACAAAAGAAGGGTGGGTATGCCTGGGAGGTCGTCTGAATGCAGATGGCTCAACATTAGCAGGATGGGGGGGAAGAGCTGATAGCTACACCTGAAAGGGCTTTGTCCTCTCCAGACACAAAGGATTGATTACCCCTCTGTAGTGTGTCTGGATCCAGAGCGGGAAGGGAGAGCCTCTGTGAACTTCAAAGCTCTCTTTGAAGTCTCACCCATTTCAAAGAAACCACTAGGTATAACTGCTGGACCTCTGGCACTACCAAATCAGTACACTTCTGTACTGACCACTCTGCCAGGAAGAAGATGATTTGCTGTGCTGCCTAAGGACTGCCACTTCTGCTGAAACTGCTGTTTTCTGAACTCTTGCCTTGCTGTGTTGCCCTGCTGGCCGCTGTTCTCTCTCTGCCTGGGTGACCAGGACTGGACATGCATTTCCTGAACCCAGAGTGACTCCAAGGCCATGCTGGCTTGCCTCCTGTTTCCTAAGTCTCAGGAATACAAAAGACTTAACATTTTTCTTTTCCAACCCATGGGTTCATCTGCTTGTGAGCGTGTCCTGCCAAATGGTGCCTCCTCAGTCCTGGACCATTAGAAGTGGACCTAGTGGAACCGATGCATTCTCTGCTGCAAGAGCAGAATCACAGCTGTGGGAACCGGACTGGTGCATTGCATTTTGAATCGTTGCATAGCACTCAGAACTAAGCTTTTCGTAACCAACACGTTGCAGCTACTGCATGGAGAAGATCAACCCACCACCTCTACGAAGTGGAAAAACCTAGTGCATCACATTTGGAACTGCCTCACTTCAGAACCTCAGCTTTGCTCATGGTACAGCTGCATCACCACAGTCAGTGGGGAAAAATTCAGCACAACACCTCAACTGCCTGCGACCAGGCTCAATGTACTGTGGCTCACCAGGGCCTGCATGGGTACTTTATCTGTCCCATGTATTATCATGGTCTGCCAAAACTCTTGACTCTGTCCTGGGCTGGCGCAACCTCTTAACTGTTTAGGCACTACTTGCTTCTTAGCGCTATATTTTGCATTTAATTTTTAAAAATTCATATCTCGAATTCTGCTTGGTGGATTTTTGGTCTTGTTTTATTTATAAAATCATACTATATTTATGTGACCTGGTGTGGAGTTTATTTGTGGTGTTTTCACTGTGCTGTTGTATGACATGTTTTATAAATTCAATACACATTGGCTCTTAAGATAAACCTGACATCTTTGTTCCAAGCTACCGGAGGGTCATCATAGGATAATTTAGTTTGTGCTATAACCTACCCTGACTGGGATTGTGGTTCCTGCTTGGATAGGGTGCATACCTCTGCCAACCAAAAACCCCAATTTCTAACATTGGTGATAAGCGGTGAGGTTAATACTTGTGCTTGTGCAGTGCCATACAATAGCTAGGTGTACACTACTCCTCAACATACAAGACCATTTCAATGTGTTTTTCATTTTTCCCTGCTTTGCATGTTTTTGATACAACCTCTACATTATGTCAGTGGCTGATTCTGCAAATAGAACCATGGAGTTTGAGCTACCCAAGCTGGATTATGCAGTGGGCCAGTTGAAAAGCTTCTGAATAGAGATGAGGATACCTGTCCAAGGAGCCACCAGGAAGGTGGAGTTTCAAAAGGTGCTCAGGGTCTGGGCAGGGGTCCATCCCAGGAGAATGATAGATTGGAGGAGCTTTAGAATGGCTCTTCTGAGGAACCACCTGCAGCAATTGAGGGGATCACCCCTGGATTTGAGCTCCATGTGAGAGCAGAATGCAGTGTCTCTGCCCATGAACCATCCTCAGAGAAGCTGAGGGAGATTCCAAGCTGCAGATGAGAAGAGACATTTCAAGTTAGAAGCTGAGGAGAGGAGCACTGACGCCGAAAGAGCCATAGCAGAGAAGAAACTACTTCTGGCTCACAAACTGAGTCTAAAAGAGCTGGAGATCCAGGCCAAGCAGGCAGAATTCCACAGTGATGGTGGCAGCATACTTGCTGTACCTGATGGAGACAAAAGGATCCGTATACCCAAGGAGTTGGTGCTGAATTATGTGATGGGGATGGCACTGGTAAGTTTATCTCTGCCTAAGAGGTTGCACTCATTGTACACAGGGTTACCGAGGAGCACTTGGAGAGTGGTCTGTTGAAACACATGCCTACACTTGAGAGGGATATACTTCTGGCATTAGAGGTTGGAGGCCAAACCAAGTACTCGCCCATGAAGGCCATTCTGATTGCCAAATTTCGACTGCCCCCTGAGAAGTATTGCCAAAGATTCAGGGACAGTCAGAAGCTCTTCAACCACTCCTGTATTGACTTTATTGATTACTCCCATAGGTCACTGAATGGCGGGGTAAGGGACAGCAAAGTTAATGGGTTGTATCATTTGATCATAAGACAGCACATGCTCAGAATCTGTTTTACAGAGTTGTGCCAGCACCTAGTTGACTGTGAACTGACTGACCCCAGTAGGCTTGCTGAGGTGGTAGACCACTGGGTTAGCACCAGAGTGTCCAAAAAAGGTATCTGGGGACACACACAAAGGTGGTCAGGGTTCCCAACAGAGTAAAAAGGGGGGGGAGAACTTAAAAACAAGGAGGTCTCAAAAGGCCCTACAGTCACTAGTGGTAACCATTTTCAGTCTGATCCAAAGAAGAAAGGGTTCTTTGACCAAACATGTACTAGGCCTTGGTTTAGAAATTCACTCCACTCGTGGAGTTGGCAGAATTCCAGAACTTAATAGAGAGTTCCTGCAAAATTCCAAAATCCAGCGCATGGCAGAATTATTTTTCTGTGGATGTGCAAGATTTCTTTTGGCATGTGCTGACATGCATGAGATTTTGGCAGCCGCTAGCACTGCTTCTGGCCGATACGGAGTCTTTTTCATGATGTTGGCAAACGCAAACAACAACGGCTGCCCCTCGAGAAGATTCTCTACTGGAGAAGTGGGTAAATCTACTCAAAAAGATGTTTTCGAATTAATTTTCTATTCCGCCGGACCGTTAAAGTTGTTTTTTAGTGCGTGAAGCCTTTTTTTATTTTACTTTTTTTTCAACATGAAGGAAGTGCCCCAGAGAAGCTTACTTTCTGTTCCTGTCCAGTAGGCTTTTCCCAATGCTTTGTCCAGCTCTTGGTCACTTTCATTTGGATTTGGAGCTAGAAGGATCATTCTCTTTGTCTGTTGCATATATATCATTGGATTTAAGGACTTGGTTTTTTGAGATATCACAAGTAAGTTAAAAAACTCTTGTATAAGGGTGTTTGTTCGACAAAGGGCATGAACCAGTATGTATTTGTCCTTTTACTCAATTTTTGAAATTTATTTTGTGGGTGGTCTGCAATTTTAATAGGGGCCTAGTCATTTTTGCATTTCATTTTTCATCCTTTGCAAAGGAAATATTTTGCTCAGTTTAGTACATTTTCTCCATGTTTGTTAAATGTGCAATATTAATTTATTTTACTATGTGGCCTAATCGGTCAACGGGTCATTCAGCCAGTTTGCCCACACCAGTACTAGTCATCATGGGTACAAATATGAATGTTTCTGTGGTATATGTTGTTTTTCAAACATCATGTAGGGCTGGGATGGCATTGGATTAAATTAAAAATGTGGTGGTCGTTTTCCTATTTCCCTTTTTTTCTGAAAGAAAGTGTATAGGTGGGGTAATATTTGATACCATGGGAGGATCTGTGTTGTAAAACATTTTGAGTTCTGTTAATTTTTGTTTTTGGCATTGCTGAATTAATAGTCGCGTAGTATTTTCTTCAGGACTACCAATGCCTCCTTTGTCTGGCCAATGTATATGTGTGTGTTTGCCATATTACCATTACTGAGGGGAGTCACACTACCTAAGAAAGAGTAAGGAAGAGAGAAGGGAGAGCCGTACTTTTTAGAAAAGAGGTAGGGGACAGTGTGTCCTTTACTTGATGACCTCACACACCCCATAGGATGTCACGCTTCATCATGTGGCGGTGCTCCTCACTGGGCCGGCGCTGCAATGCCCCACGGGTCCTCCGAAGGGTCACTTTGTTAGAGATCTGTTTTAGTGATCTAGCCGTATAGGTGTGAGCAGGTCTGAGTATGGGTGGTGTGAAGTGCTGATATTAAAAGATGGCTAGAGGGAAGTGAGGGTGGTACAGTTTAATAGAAAAAGCCCTTCTGTTATCATTAAAGAACCGGAAGGTTGTGTGCTGTTCGAGGGTGATAATGGCCCTCAGTAGCTAGACGAGTGTGAAGTCCGTTAAGGACAGGGGTAGGGTCGACATGTTTCACGCAGTAATGTGGTCTCAGGAGGAGATCCCTCGCGCTTCTTCAGGACCAGGATTGGAGTGAGGTAGGTGCTGGGGTGGTGTGGTGGCCTAGTACAATTAGTAGTGCCAGTAGAATGGTCCTATCTAGAACGACAAAGGAACAAAGAGAAATTAACACAGAGAATGGAAAGAAACCCAACAAGGGGCATTGTCTCCATGTAAAGCAAAGATCCCCCATCGGTCGACCGTTAGCTTTCAATACAACCAACTACTCCATCCACCCAATCATTCTTGTTGTGGGGTGAAAAGCATGAGCTAGGTAATGAACAGGTGGGTAAAGGACAAACAAACAAATAGGTTAAAATACAGTTATTGATGTCAGATGGTACTGGCATTTCAAAACACACATCATGCACATTGCAGAATGTTGCTCTCAAAGCATTGCATGGTAGGTACAGAGAGCGCGTTATAGTGCCCAAATGGTCAACTGGTGGTCATGAACGTATTGAGGGTGAAGTTACGCAGTGGTTACCCATTGATGGCAAAACCTCTCACGGCACACTGTGTTAGCTATGGTGAGTGGGATATTAGTGCTTACCTATTCAATGTGAGCATAATGTCCCATAAGGCTAGGCTGAGGATTTTTCTGTCGCAATCTGTATGGAAAAGCAAACACCAGCATCAAGAACACCAGCAACAACAGTAAAAATGGGAACTCAAAAATTAGCCCCAACCTCTGCATTAGCTTGGTATCAAGTGGCATGGAATACGTCCAGTGCATAGGCGTAGGCAAAAGAGGGCAAGCAAGTGGCAGCACCAATGACCATTCAGAGGATGTTACAAGAGTATCTGGATGACCCAAGAGACGTCTGTATGGATTAAACCCTATTGTTGTATTGGATGGGAAGATGCCCCAATGGCCAGTGCTCAGCAGACTGGCAAGGAAGTATCTGGCCTGTCCGGTAGCCAGTGTGTCTGCTGAGCATGTCTTCAGTGTACCTGGCACAGTTGTTACAGTGCAAAGGACCAGTCTCTCATCTCAAAATGAGGAGAAACTGACCCTGATCAAAATGAAAATGAAACAATACTTTATACGACTGAATTACAACGTTCCTGAAATACCACAGGAGGAGGAAGATTGGTCAGACGCAAGTCAGAATCTGTTAGCTGACTAACATCTGGATGAACCACCTGAGTCTGGGGATGAACTCTGATCTCTGACTGAGTAGGCTACCGTAGAACCTTTTACCGTCGAACTGCTTTGCCAAAAACAAAACAAAACAAGCATTGGCTTAGCCAATAGGTCTCGCTTTTGGGACCTTATAAGTATTTATTTATGCAGAACAATTTCATTGGTGCAACAACAACTGTTGCATGGCTAAACACTTACAAGGTCCCAAAGGCGAGACCTATTGGCTATGCCAATGCTTGTTAATCTTGTAACGGATGTAATTTGTATTATGTAACTCAATGTTCCTCATGTAAAGCGCTCTGATACCCCCAGGTCTAGCCAGCGCTAAATAAAACTCAAATAAATAAAACCAGCATTTGCAACGCAATAGGTTTTGCAGTTACGCAAGTTTAGGATATTGCTATTGTAAATGATAATGCCTTTTATTTGTTTTTAAAACGAAAACAAATATAAAAGGCATTGTTATTTGCAACGCCAATAGCTCAAACTCTAGTAAATGCGAGACCTATTGCATTGTAAATGCTTGTTTAGTTAGTGAAGAGCCAGGTTTTTAAGGCTTTTCTGAAGGCTATAAGAGTAGTTGTGGATTTCAATGATTGGGGGAGACTATCCCATTTCAGGGCAGTATTTCTGATGAAGCTCTTGCCTCCCCAGGACATCCCCTTTGTAAGAAGGAACAACCTGACTTTTTTTTAAGCTAGAGCATAGGGACCTTCCTGCAATATACCATTTTAGATTGTTTTTTAGGTAATCTGGGCCAGTTCCAAGCAGCACCCTATATGCAAGGCACAAAGCTTTAAAGGTGATATGCTTTTTGATAGGAAGCCAGTGTAGTTGCTTCAGGGCTAAGGATGCGGATTCAGACCTAGGGATGTTAATGAGCATCCTTGCTGCTGCATTTTGCATTGTCTGAAGTTTTCTCGATTATATTTTTGAAGGCTTTGGAAAAGATCATTTCAATAGTCTAGTATTCCTAGAGCAGTAACCACAGCCTTTAATGAGTCAAAGGTGAGCAGCTGAGCGATTTTCTTTATTATTTTTAAAATATAAAAATAGTTTGAAATCACTGTATTGATTTGTTCTTTAAAAGTGAGCTTGTCATCTACAAACACGCCCAGATTTTTTACCTTTGTCTCTGGCTTCAACTCTCTTGAGGCCACCAAGAGAGGGACCAAAAAGACACATCACTCCCGAGTAGCATGACTTCTGTTTTGTTGAGTTTAATTTTAAAGAGCTCTTGTTCATCCATTCGCTAACTGCCCTAATACAGTTAAAAAAAATCTCAGCTGCATTTTGAATATCATTGGTAACTGACACAATAATCTGAGTGCTGTCTGCATAGGTTACCAATGAGAACCCAAATGATTTTATCAAACTAGCCAGAGGGGAAACGTAGACATTAAAAAGGGTCGGGCCCATGACGAGCCCTGTGGGACCCCACATGGCAAAGGGAAAGCCTCTGAGGTAAAACCTGTGTATGTTACTGTTTGAGTCCTTTCACTAAGGAATGAAAGAAGAAGAGCAAGGGCTGTGTCTTGGACCCCTATGCATTGCATGATGTGCTAGCCCTGTGGACAAGAACACCTTCTGGATTTACAGACTTCTGAAAGTTTCTCCAGGGAAACACAACGCTCTGTCCGACTGAATCACCTGAGAAACGCAGACAAAGAAGCATATTGCACGTGTTTTCATTTACCAGAGTCGGACCCTTTTTGGTGAGTGTGTGCCTTCACCAAGAAGGAGATAATGAATTTATTCAGAATGTTTCCCAAACATTAGTCATGAAGTTGATGTTCTGAACGCCAGAAGGCTTGTACAGCGTTCCTCCAGCCTTTCCAAGAGCAAAAATTCCGCCACCGTTTAGGGTTAGATGAGGGTCCCGGGAGCATCCACAATGCTCTCACAATTTCACAGAACAGTGAGAAGGGTGCGGCGTCTCTTGTGCCCGGATACCCTTTATGTGAGGGAACTCATTCCGCGGGTCATGTATGTGAAAGGCGCCTTGAGTTTCATGCCACATTATGAAATGTGCGACCCACTGAGTGTATTTGCTCCATACTCCAGCGAGCTTGTTCGCTTTACTCGTGCAGTGTCCATTGTTTTCGGGCCTGGTCTGCTCCGAGAAAGCCCAGGAAGTGAGCCGAGCACAGGTGCGCTTCATCAGCAGGCTTTACTTTAGATTTCTCTTCCTTGGCAGAAAGCATGTACAGTGAGGAAACAGCCCTTGGCTGCCATGAAAAAAAGAGAGAGGGAGATAGAGAGACAGAGAAGGAGGGGGAGAGAAAGAAAGAAGATGAGAGAGGAAGGGAGCCAAAGTGAGAGTTCAAAGGAAACCAATCTAATTTATATAGAGAGAGAAGCATAGAGAGAAAAGGTGAATGGAAGAGATGGATGGGTGGATGGAGGGACTGTGAGGGTGAATACCTCGAAGAAGGGCAGATGGGTAGGAAGGGAGTGGAGTTGGCCAAATGTACTAAAACAAGATGACGTGAACATAGAAGGGACAAAAGGAGTGAGAGAGACAAGCAGAAACGGTCAACAAGAGAGACAGGAGAAGCTAAGATATAGAGAGTGAATGAGAAAGAAGGAAAACCAGAGGTAGAGATGGAAAGAATGATAGAGAGGGTGAAGAAGAGAGAGAGAGATGCGAGAGAGGGACAGGCAGACAGGAGGAACCAAGGTCTTCCACAGAAGAGTAGGTGGTTGGGGCAGCTCTGCCAGGCGCTATGGACAAGGAGTAAATATTAGGTAATGAGTGCCCGAGGTAGAGAGAGAGGAGGGTGAACCCTGAAAGAGATAAAGACACAGAATGCAGAAAGCGACAGAGAAACAGAAAATATTGGGGTTTCAAAGCTGCCTTCCGTAATTGTCCGACACCGAAAAAAACCAATATTAAATTACATGTGTGTCAGTTTCACAATATAGCCACTAACAGAAACAAGTAAAAAAAGAGACAGGCAGAGAATGAGTGTGGCACTGGAAGACAAACTGAGCCAGAGGCAAAGAGAGAGGATACAGAGAAAGCAGCGGAGAGAGAGTAGAAAGAACACAAGGGCAGGGAGTAGGCAGAGAAGAGGCGAGATTAGACATCGCGCCTGGAAGGGAGCCAAGCATAAGAGCCAAATTAGATAAAATAAAAATAAATGTTCCGCGGTTGCTCCCTGTCTGTTTAGGGAGTTCGTGCAGAAGACAGCGCTCCTATCTCGGGCCCCGCTGCAATCCTAAAACAAGCAAATCTCTGGGCAGAAAGGTAGGAAAAGCAAGAGCTTCTGAATGAAATAGAGATACAGGGACTAACGACGGTAGAGAGAAGGTCTCCGTGTGCCTTTGGCTCGGCTGGCGCCTAGGGCATGTTTATTGCTGGAACACATGGCAATGCAAAGCCATTAATCAAGCAGGATGGCTCTGTCTCCCTTCACGCCCAGGGAGGAGGGAGATACGAGCAGAGCATCAAAGGGCTGGGTGAGAAGGGAGGGGGCGAATGCAAGGAGCAGAGGAGCAGCTGTGCACGTGCACGTCATCGTGCACTCAAGCTCTAGGCCAGCAAAACCATGTGGGTAGCACTTTTGAAATCCCACTTACAAAATGTCTCAAAGAGACAGCTTTCACTGTCTCAGCGAGACCTAAAAATGGATATAGCTAGGGGAACATTTTAGCATTTGTTTGTTTGTGTCTGACTGACTCATGCAGCTCCAACAATTTTAAACACACGTATGGCCGGATTGGAGTGGAACCAGTGTGCAGTGAAAATGCCTCCCCCATTCACTACAAATACATTGGAGAGGCAATGCCTGCCTCCATCCCATGCCTAGCCTTATTTTCATCCTCTAGTAGGACTGCCTCAGAACATTTGATTTACATGACGACTGCCCAATTTGTGTTGCTTGCATTAAATTAAAGATGAGATACCGCAGTGCTTGGATTGGATAACTATTGCACCAATGAGTGGCATATTTGTGGGTGATTGTGGGTGATGAATTGATGAATCATGAGCTAACAGTGAAGGAGTGTGTTGATTTGAAATGTTCGGGCCTGATTGGTGATGATTTTTCCTGAATATGATTGGCCCTTCTCCATTGACCCTTAGTGAGATTTGCTTGCTGGGTCCACTTCTTTTTTCTTCAAAGAGCAGACCAGTCAGTTTAGTAGACAAACACAAATCTACACAAGACAATTAATGTTTCTCTTCTTATTCATCAACTGCAAGGCACTACAGGTTGATCTCTCTTATTTACATCAGGACGGAGCTATACTGATTTGTTACTCGTAGTCAGGAGGATGCTTGAAGGGCTCAGGGCAGGACTATCTCAACAACAGCTGGAAGAAGGAAGTTATTGACTTCAGGGAAACTAACATGATGATGACTCTACGAGGCCTGCTCAGCTGTGTGGACTGGCAAAAGGTGTGTTAATTTGGGAAATCCAATGCTGCTGAGTGTGTGTGTCGGCTAAAATGTGAAACTCCTCCATTATGTGGTTGTGGTTGGGTGCAGGGGCCTGTTGTTGTAAGTAACTGGAGACGGACATGTGATGTCATATCATCACATTATGCAAGGAATCGGCTAAATGTTATGATGACAGTTGTGAGATTGATCAGCCCGGTACATGCAGCCACTTGTCTGTGATTGGTTGCAATTGTAAATTTCTCTCACTTCTCAATGAATGAATGATTATAGTAGACTATGTTCATGCTCTGCCTCTGAGTTTTCTTGATACACTCCTCATGATGCTTACGTTCTGTCCTTCTCCCTGACTCAACAATATCATTTTCGTTTTACAATCAGCAGGCCTTTTGTTCACCTGCACAAAAGGCGAAAGCTCCCTAACACTCCTGCTTATCTTTCTGGACCGCTTCAGTCAGGCACCCATGATTGACGGACATTCCGAGAAGAATTCGGATGCACTGCCCAATTTGTCAATACAGTATAATTTTTCTTTTAACAGTCATAATTTTTCGAACTGTGTGAGTTCACTTCACTCTGCCATAATTTGTATCTTTCAAACCTGGATGGCATAACATTTAGACATATAATAACTTGGATCTCTGCAGCTGAAGGACTGTTTGCAATGCATTTCGACTGATCTGCATCTTCCACATTTCTTCATTTCCTACCACAGCAGGTTGATGATGATGTGTTTTTCAATACTCATGAATATTGTTGTTGTGGAGTGTTTGTCTTTGTCACATCTTTCCCCAAATCTCCTTTCCCATCCATTCATCAAAACCTTAACCCTCTTCCCCTGGGCTGTGTGATTTATTGAGCTGTGGCTTAATTTATACCATAAATAGATCAAACACTTGGTGGGGAGGATGTGGTGAAAGCAACGCCAACTCACTGCAGGATCTTCCATTACATGAGCAATAGCCCTCATCATAGGCACCATTTACACACCCGCACATAAAAGTGATCCATATTTTAGATGATTCAGGCCTTGTGTTGTGTTGTTTAAATGCTTAACCTTGTCCACTCTTGACTCTGAGTCCACTTCTACTGACTCGAGGATATCATAAGTTTAGTTTTAAATACAAATTAGCTACCCATTGCTCAAAAGAAGTTACTATTGTTAGTTTGTGTTATCATATCAGTTATTCTTTGTTGTGTGATGGTGGTAGTTGGGTCTCAGTCTTTCTAAAGTTATGGCATAAATAATACAACCCACTAACTCTCTTTTCTTTCAATCTAGTTGCTTGTGATGGATGATCCTTTAATTAATCATAAAGTTGGAGTTCACCTAGGTGGTGGTGGGAGCCCGCTTATGAATTCTTCCTGTTAGCACTCTAGCCTGCTTCTAATACTACGACCATAAGATGGCACCTTGGGAAACCCTGCAGTAAGAGGGCTGAGAGAGGTAGCAGCCCTGGTTTCATCTATTCAGGTAAGAGAACTTTGGAGTGAGTTGAACTAGTTTAGTTAATAACTAACTTCTACTGAAGATGTGGTTTATCTAAGTTTCTGTAGTTAATATAGGCAATAGCAATCACCCTCAGTGGTCAATAAAGTTACAGAGAGTAGTAGGGCAAGGTTATAACTAACTGTTAAACACTGTTTTAAGCAGATTTGTTTAGAAAGACTGTGCTAAAAGGCAGCAGTGCACAGTAAAACACTATACAAGATTTGGGACAAAAATAATGAATTATTTAAGTTCATTTTTAAAAATAATAAAACCCACAACAGGCCCAACCCTCACCCCATAGAAGTCACCCCATTCCCAACCAATGTCCAAAGAAAAATTAACTGTCCAAAGTCCAAACCCCGGACCCACCTCTCTTTTCCATCCTCTCCACCCACAACATAAGTCCCTCCCACTAAAATAAAAAATAAAAACGAGCTTAGAGGAGGCGTCCTCTACGTGGGTCCAGTGGCGGTCCAGGTTCTGCTCGAATTGGGCCACCCATTGTTCAAGCCACTCCGGGTGCTGCAGGATGCAGTGCTGGAACTTGTGGTCTGAGCGTGAGGGTAGTGCAACAGTGGTGGTTAACTGGTCACCTGACAGCTGCAATGGCACTGATGGTGATGTTGCTGGGAGGCTGGAGATGGCTGCAGAAACTGGTGTCCTGGGCAGTGGAAGAGGGTTCAGCCTCCTCCTCCTCCAGAGTCACCAGCTTATGGTACTCCCACTGGATAGTTTCCAGCCTCTGATGCAGCTAGACTGCTATCTCCTGCTGTGTAGGTGCAGGTAGAGGAGCAGCAGGAGTAGTTAAATCAAGAAAACACAACAAGAAAAAAACAACTTATAAACAATGCTCTGTGCAAACACTTGATGTGATTAGGAGAGGTACAGGGCCATTTTTTGACCCACACATGCCTCACATAAAAAGCGCTGACTGGCTGAAATGAAATAAGGCAGAATAACACCAAATAAAAAAAACAGAGTGATTTTGTTTTTCATTTAAAGGATCGCCTAGTAAAAAAAACTAAACAGACACTTTGTGTGGAATTTTTTTTAACTCTCGTTAATGATTAAGGCATTATGCAGTATGGAGTATATGTGCTAAATCAATGGATGCATGCTAGCCAGCATGTTGGGATATATAGATTGTATTTGGCATGTTCATTACAGAGTAGCCTATCTTCAAAATTTAGGCACTTTATCCCACTTTTCTCCTTGGCCTCATTCTCCACTACAAATTATTTCCAACAAATTGATTCGCTTGGCAGTAAGGAAAAGAAACGTAACTTACTTTACTGCAGGATAAGTTAGAGAGATTAGGCCGGGTAGGTAGAGCTTTTGATATGGAATAGTGGGGTGTCACTGATCATCTTCATGTACCAACACTTTGACTTATTCAGTCACTGCAGTTGACCCAAGTCAAAAGGAAAACATTTTAACAGGCATAAAACCGTAATGGAAACCAGGAAATATATGAATCACTTCACAAGGCCAGAAAAATGTGGCACATGCCAAGAAAGAACTTTTCAATTTTTTGTTAGGCTGGGACAGAACTAAAGAAAGAATAAAGAAGTCGAATACTAGCGTGTGACTGAGTGGGCACTTGGAGGGAAGGGAAATACACCATGTTTTTAGTTTGCAATGCTTTGAAAACTTTGTTAATGCCGTATTAACTGAAGCAGATGCACATTGCAAAGCTAACACTCTAGTGATGAATTAAACCATGCTGCACTTAGGTCAGGGGTGGCAAAATGCCATGGGCATGGAAGGAGGTGATGAATGATAATGAGTGGAATACATATCTGCCCTGCTTATCAAATACAATGAGTCCAGGAAGTAGACCAAAAACTAAAATACCCCCCACTTTGAACATATTTTTGATAAAACCAAGTAAAGTGAAGTAGGTGAACTTGCCCCTCTCCAGAAGAGCTTCCTTGTTTTCTCATCCAAGCAATTATGCATTCATCTTTTCATTGTTCTAGTCACTCTTTGAAAACTTCACTTTCTCTCATCTAGTCTTTCACCAAAATTTCCAATCCATCCATCCATATATCCATATATCCATCCATTCGCTATCTACCCTTTCAACCATCCTTTCACTCTTGCATCCATTTACCCACCCATTCATCCTTTTACCCACCTATGCATCCTTTCACTCATATACCATTTCACCCATCCCTTCTTTTAACCTTGCATCCTTCTTTCCCTTTTTTATCAATCCATCAGTTTTTAGCGTTCATTAAGAGCTTTTGCCTGCTGAGCTGCATATTGAAGAGGCCATAAAAACTCAACCACTGCTTTAGCTTCTAAAAGCGGGGCCTTCATGAGTCATGATGGCCTTGCAGTGAGAATAATAGTAATTGTCAATAAGAAAGCAATGTGACTTACCATCGCCTGTCCCTTCCGCCGCTGGGTCTCCCCCTCCAATCGCCTCCACATCTGCAGAACTGGCACTGGCAACGGAACTGGTGGTCTGTGCGGTTAGAAAAAACATTACATATTTTTAGATGCCAGATACTCCTCCCCTTATTTTTTTTTTAACAAATACATCACTACAGTCACTAGCAGTATCTTCTAACAAAAATATCACTTTGGGCATTTTGTTGGTTAACAATGTTAGAAAAGCCAGGTAGTCAAGCTAACCAAAACCTTTGTGCAATGGTGGGGCAGAGCTCTAATGATTCTAAGTCATTGAGGCACAATAAAGGGGTAGAATAATGGTCAATGAAGGACATATGGTGTTGGTTGGTAAATGTAATGGGAGCTCATACTTTGCTGCCATGCTGCATCATCATGGAACCTGCTAGCATATTTTACAAATGAATGAAAGCACACCATTTGAGGGTTCTACCATGACCACTCTCTCATTTTAACTGCTTGAGCATGAGCAAGAAAAAGAAAGCCTCATCAATAAACACAAATATTCAATAAAAGAGTTGAAAAAAAGAAGGTAGTAGAAACAGGGCAAATTTTAAATGATTCTAATAGTGGGCAGAGGTAAAAGTTAAGGAAATAATAATAATAACAATAAAAGGATTTACTGGGATCAGCAGAACAATCAGCAGCGGTTCTGGTGGTGGCATACCTGGCTCCCTGACTTGCCTCAGAAGAAATATCCCTCTTCTTGCCCTTGGGTGCTGATGTAAGACATAAAGAAAATTAAAAACACAAACATTTAATAGAAGAGTTGACAAAAAGAAGGCAGTAGAAACAGGGTAAACTTTAAATGATTCTAATAGTGGGCAGAGGTAAAAGTTAAGGAAATAATAATAATAACAATAACAGGATTTACTGGATCAACAGAACAATCAGCAGCAGTGCTGGTGGTGGCATACCTGGCTCCCTGACTTGCCTCAGAAGAAATATCCCTCTTCTTGCCCTTGGGTGCTGATGTAAGACATAGAAAAAAATAGATTAGTGGTGGTACATTTAATCTCCCCAAAAATATTTTGACAGGCAAACGTAGTAACATTGTACTTTTCTAAAATCAGAATGCCTATAGTACTAGTATTGAGTTGACTAGCCTAATCCTAAACCCTATTCTAAATTACCTTATCTACATTTGAATCTCATGCATTGAAACAAATAATCTTGGATTCTTATTCTCACTTCTCAACCCCCTTGATGGGTCATCTCAGTCTCCCTTTTATATCAATCCAAAGATGTGATACACACATCACTGTGAGATTCCTTGGGACTGTATGAACTAGAGAAAAACAAAAGTCACAGAGAATGCTATCTCACTGATATCACTATCTTAGTGACAGGGCAGAGGAGTCTGCATGGCTTCCTAAATATTCAGCCCAAGTGAGTGCTGATGAGTATTATTAGGTAGCTCTGAGCACCTGGATAGCTCAAACTGGATCACAATTTTCGTCGTAATGTAAACTGAACTTACCTCTGAGTGTGAGCAGCATGATATTTGATTTTTTTTTAACATTGTAGAATACAAACGGAATAAATAATTACTCACCGAGCTTGGCAATCTCGGTGCCTAGCTGGCTGAGCAGGTCCTGCTCATGGTCAATTAATGTTGGCCCAGCAGTGTATGCTGTTGGCTGCACTAGGCTTGGATGTTGTGGTGCCTATTGCGGTGCACCCTCCCCCAACACAGCCAATGCTCTCGTGGGGCGTACCTGCTCCCAGGCCAGTTGCCAGGATGGGGGGAAGTGGTGCTGCACATAAAAAGCAAGCACGGCCACCTCTGTCATTGAAAAAATTGAACAGGGCTGCACCTTTTGGCACCTCCGATAACCGCAAGGTGTGAGGCTAGCACCCACGCTGGTGCTGCCACTTCCTCTCTTGCTCCTCTCGCCCTGTTCTGCCATGGCATAGGATGGGAAAAAAGAGAATAAGAAAAGGAAGAACTAAAGAAATAAAGGGAAAACCCAAAAAAGTATAAAAAAGTCACAAGAAACAAAAATACACAAACACAAAGACACATACTGATACAATAAACACAAATCAGGGGTGGATGAGTCGACTAGGTGGAGGATTAAAAAGATTAAGGGTGGGTTAAAAACAGGTCCTGCAGCCCCATGCACAGAACAGAAACAAAAATGGCCACACCCATGTGAACCGCATGGTGCCGTTTGTGCACAGTTTCCATTGCAAAAACATGCTTCATGCTACTCCATCATAAAAAGGTAGCACGAACATGCACATCAAACAGCTCCACCCACCCATGGAAATCTGCGGACTCTTGTGGAGTTTTTGGCCCACTCGGCGTAATTCCAAGTAGCACAACTCCGCAAGCTCCACCCAGGCCAAAGTTTGGACCCCAATGTACAGAGTACTATAGGTATGGTAAGGGCAACTCCAAGTGTCCCAAGAGGGCACAGCCTCCACTGATGGGTAGACACCTGGGTTGGCTCAGGCCAACAAACTCGGCACCTACTTCCACCACAGGGTCAAGCAGATCTATGACAGCTTTGACTCCCAAGACCTGCCGTTCACTCCTGCCACCACCACACACGTTGCCTCTGCCTCAAATAGATCCTGCTCTACTGGACCCCTCTCACCACTGGATGATACTCTCAAGAATATTAAGAGCATTCACTCCAGAGCACCCTTGGACCCGTGCCTCCACCACATCTTCCACAGAGCCGCCACCTCAATCGTCCCCGAATTACACCGCCCCATAATCTGCTCCATTGAGACCGCCACCTTCCCTGACAAATAGAAACATGCCAATGATCAACCCCCTGCTGAAGAAACCAAATGCCAGCCCGACAGACTCAAAGAATACCAGATACATCTCCCTGCTCCCCTTCCAAGTCAAGGTCATCAAGAAGGCCATCAATGCCCAACTCTCTGAGTTCATCGAAAACAACCACATCCTGGACTCATCTCAATCCAGCTTCTGAAGCAACCACAGCACCGAGACCGCCCTCCTCGCAGTCACCGATGACATCTACGCCCTCCTCAACTGGAGAGAAACAGCAGCCCTAATCCTGTTGAACCTCTCAGCCAGCTTTGATACTGTCTTCCACCGCACCCTAAGCACGAGATTCCACGGCGCCGGCAGCCATGACAAAGCACTGGACTGGATCTGTTCCTTTCTCACCGGTAGAACACAGCGAGTCAGACTACCACCGTTACTCTCAGAACCTACGGGGATCAGCTGCGAAGTCCCCCAGGGCTCCTCCCTGAGGCCCACCCTCTTCAATGTCTACATGGCCCCGCTCACAGTCATAGTCAGAACCACGGACTCAACATTGTCTCCAATGCTGACGACACCCAGCTCACTCACAACAAGCCCACAGTTTACTGAAACTACTTCCACAATGGGATGAAGGCTGTCGCTACCTGGATGACAGACAGCTGCCTCAAGCTAACTCAGACAAGACCGGAGTCCTCATCCTGGGGCCCAACACCTCCACCTAGGAAGACTCCTGGTGACCCGCCACGCTAGGAACCTCACCACACCCATGAACCACACACAAATCCTCAGCATCATACAGGACTCCCTGCTCATGATGAACCGCCAGTTCAACGCCATCTCTTCACCATGCTTCCACACTCTTCACCTGCTTTGAAAGACATTCAAATGGATCCCCACTGAGGCCCGAAAGACGCACCCACGCACTCATCAACAGCAGACTCAAATACAGCAATGCACTCGAAGGAGTCACCCAGAAACTCCTCAGGAAATGACAGTATGTTCAGAACAGAGCCACCAGACTGGTCCTCAACATCCCCCGCTGCAGCCGCATCTCCGAGCACCTGCAAAAACTCCACCAGCTCCCCTTCAACACAAGAGTCACGATCAAGCTCCTCACACGCGCCTACAAAGCGATCTACGATGCCGTACGAGCATATCTGAACCATGCCCTCTCACTCCATGTACCCACCAGACACCTCAGCTCTGCTGAACTGGCCCTTGCCATCGTCCTTCAGATCTGCAAGACCAGGACTGGACGAAGGCCCTTCTCCTACCTCACTACCAAAACCTTGAACACCCTTCCCCTCTACCTCAGGCTATCCCCATCTCTGATCCAATTCAGGAAGGATCTCAAGACCTGGCTCTACGACTGAACCTTAGCTCCCATCAGGACCTGCAGTCCCCCCAGAGCTTCGATACCCTCATAGGTGAGTAGCCATGCTTAACAAGCACCGATTGATTGATTTATTGAGGCAGGAGGTAGTCCCAGATAGTTTTGGGGAACAGAAAGATGTAACCCTAGTATCCCTGGGGAGTAGAGTAATGGTGCTAAAATCCCATATACCTGCAAATACTTCAAATATAGGCAGTTAGTTACCATTAATGGGCAACATGAGGAAGCTCTGCGAGACACAGGAGCCAGCATGACAACTATAAAGTGTCACCTGGTGTCGGCAGAGCAGGTCCTACCAAACACATTCTACCAAGTTGTAGTCGCCGATAATCATGAGAGCCATCTACCAGTGTCTCTGGTTCCCTTTGAGTGGGGGCAGGTCTCAGGTTCTCTGAAATTTGCTGTAAGCCCTGCCTTGCCTGTTGATAGTCTGTTGACCTTGGGCACATGAACTGGAGGGAGGTAGAGCTCAGGTCTCACTTGGAGATTCTGAAGTTGCCGGAGTGGGTCTGCATGCCCACATAAGCCTTAGCCACCTGGAAAGGGAGTCAAGGATGTCTTGAGGCTGGAACACTGGCCCAGACAGCTGCCAAGGGGAGGATCAAGGGGCACAGGAAACTGGTCCCTGAAGTTCCCACACTGGAGGTAGATGGGGTCCCTGAGGAGGAGGCCCCTGAGCCAACCATGGATGAAATTGCCACCCTAGATGACCCAGAGGAACTTGCCAGCTGTCAGGTTGAGGATAGGTCCACCGGGGGGAATTCTACTATTCAATGTTCCAGTTGAAAGATTCAACAAGAGCGTGTAAGGCATGATTATGGGCCTGCCCGAGCCCATGGTGCGTAAGTGGGATGTTCTCTTGCCATGCCTTCTCTTTGCCTACATGGAGGTGCCACAGAGTAGGGTTTAGTCCCTTTGAACTCCTCTAAGGACACCCTGTTAGGGGACCTCTTAGCTTTGTCAAGGAAGGGTGGGGAAAAGCACCAGGATGTGGTCTGCTACATGCTGGCCCTCCGCAACCAGATTCACCACTTTGGAAGAAGACAACAAGTAACGTAAAGAACAACCAAGATGTAATGAAACTCTGGTATGACCAGAAGGCCACAATGGAGGAGTTTCAGTCTGGCCAAAAGGTATGGGTCATGGAACCAGTAGAGCCTAGAACTCTCCAGGATCATCGGGTTAGTCCATATGAGATAAAGGAGCAGAAGGGGGATGTCAACTACCTGGTGGACCTCCAGACCCCTAGAAACCCCTTAAGGTTGCTCCATGTAAACAAACTGAAGCCACACATCGAGAGGTCCGAAGTGAGCATTCTCCTAGTGACAGGTGAAGAAGTGGAAGATGATAGTGAACCTCTCCCTGATCTCCTCTCAGCACAAGAAAATGATGGGTCAGAGGAGGGTGTCAACTAGGCCTGGGCGAAAATTTCGTTCCGTTCGCGGAAATTGCGATAATTTGACATTTTCGTGTTCCGCGGAGAGCGCGAAAATGTCAAAATTTCCGCATTCCGCAGCTAGGCGATAATTTGTTTCTTGCTCGCGCTGTAAAATAATACATTCTCACGCGCGCGCGATCGCCTTACCTGAATCCCTGCGTTCGCCGACAAGTTTTCTTGATCCGGTCGCGTTCTCCATGAGATGCTGTATTGTTTTTAGCCATTTGCGCTGTCTCGCAACAGTTCGCGCCCGCAGTGACGTCATGCGTCGCGCGATCACGTCTTTCTTCTCGCGATCATGCACCGCGAGACAACTGAAAACAAGATGGCCACGCCCGCGAGCAACCACATGGGTAAGTTGGCGAGCCGCAACCATGCAGAAAATCTCGCGAACATGCGGGAAAAAAACTTCTGCATCTTAGCGATATTTCCGCGTGTTTGCGATAATTTTTAACATTTTTGCGATAATTTGTGGATTTCGCAAATTCCGCCCACCCCTAGTGTCAACCTCTCTGCCACCCAGATCCTAGAACAGCAAGGTGGCTTACCAGTTACTCCCTCACCCGTGGACTCACACATTTGTGCATCCATAATGTCAACACTGGGGACAGTTTCCCTGTAAAGAACAAAATGTACAGGTTGTCTGACAGGGTGAGAGCCAGTACCAAGGAGGGAGTCTCCAAGAAGATGGCATTAGGGGTGATTGAGCCCTCTAATAATTCTTGGTCCAACCCCATGTATTTGTCCCAAAGGCTCCCCCACCGGGTGCAACACCAGAACTTCAGTTCTTCCTGGACTACAGAGGACGCAGCTGAGTCACAAGGACTGATGCACACCCCATCCCCAGAGTTGATGAGCACATTGACGGACTGGGTGCTGCCAAATTCCTCAGTACTTTTGATTTGACATCCGGGAACTGGCAGATCACCTTGACTTTAGGGGGCCAAAGAGAGGTCAGCATTCTCAACACCAGCGGGTCATTACCAAATTCAGGTGATGCCCTTTTGATTTAATAATGCCCCTGATACCTCCCAACGGTTGGTTAATAAGATCCTGCCTGGAAAAAAGGCTTTCTGTGCCGTCTACTTAGATGACATCTCGGTCTACAGTTCCAGCCGGGAGGCATCACCTTCCTTGCTTTCCTGCCGCTTCTGACAGATGTGCTTTCTGCTTTCAATCAAAGCAGACAAGCAGTGCTGTGCTGATAGGCTCTCAATCAATTAATCAGTCAAGGATTTATAAAGCATGACAAATCACCCATGAGGGTCTCAAAGCACTGTAGTTGCTAACTGCTTCATGGCGGTCTGTTCAATTCCTACAGCCAGCTATTTCCAGAATTCTCTGAGCAATGAGGAGGTTCTAAGATGCAGAGGAAGGTTGTTCCAAGCTTTGGTCATCAGGTGTGAGAAGGAGCCTCCTCCACTGGATGCCTCTGGGATCATCATTTATTGATCTGTGCTGCTCCTTCATTGTGCAGGGCTTTGTATTTGTTCTACATCTTGAACCTGCATCTCTTCTGGATCAGGAGCCAGTGTCACTTCTTGAGGTGCGGTGTATTGTGGGTCAATCTGGGAAGGTTGAGGATGAGTTTTGCCGCTGAGTTTTGTATTGCCTCTGGTCTGTTCAATAGGCATGCAATGATTCCTACATAGGGTGTGCTCTAAGAGTGCGAGGGACTCACTGAGTTTCACTCAGTCGAATTTGGCAGAGTTGTTTAAAAACTCCACAGAATTCCATGGAATTCCGTGTCAGCTCCCTCGTCCTGAAAACTCTGCAGGCTCTCTTCTTTAGCCTGCATCGGAGATTCACGAAGCCAGACAGAAGTTGTTAAGAGCAGCAGGAAGATGAATTGGTGACATGTTTGACCCATGGACTAGTTATTAATGATCTGCTTTTGGCACAAGTGGAAATGGGCTAGCTGTGTCTTAAGTGTTTCTGACACACAAAAATGCAACATGATGATGATTGGTTGAGATATGAGTTTTTGAACAAAGCCCTGCCCTGTTGGGGTAGTTTGTATGACGGTGGTTGGGAGGTGCCCCTGGATGTTTGCTTTGAGTACTAAGTCACCGGCAGTGCAGGTGTGTGTCTTCCAAGGGTACAGGGACTCGCAAAGCACATGGCTATCTTCCGCAAACAGGGTATGCACTGTACGTTCATGTGGGCTGGGTCCTCACCAGATTACTGAAAGATTTGCAGAAACATAAAGGTGGCACTCTTTTACATAGTCACTGTGTCTCGTGTAATGCAATCTTGAATCCTAAACTCTGGAACTACATTGTACACTTCCTGTAATGCATATCCATTGAGCGATTGCAGTGAGACGGGTTCTTCTGAGTGGGCGTGAGTTTCTGCCTCAAACATTGAGCAGCACAGAGCAACCACCTGGGGATCCCCATACCCCACTGCCTCCTCCAGCCCCACCTCCCTCTGTACAGAGAGAGGACCATTGCTACTGCATGTCCTTAGCAGGT
This sequence comes from Triturus cristatus, assembly GCF_964204655.1. Taxonomy (NCBI): domain Eukaryota; kingdom Metazoa; phylum Chordata; class Amphibia; order Caudata; family Salamandridae; genus Triturus; species Triturus cristatus. Next base: position 476,623,862 of record NC_140583.1, read on the forward strand.
ATCACCCTGAATGAGTGAAAGAGATTGCAAACCCATGCTACAAATAAAAACAAATCTAATAATTTAGCACGGATATTCTCTGCCACAAGAAAACTGCTGCTGGTGTTGGCATTGCAATGCTTCCGCTGGGTTCAAACGTGGATGAAAGTGTTCAGGTGAACGACTGCACTGCAGGTGTGTGATGATGACAACAGCATAAAAGTGACGGGGAAAAGCTGTACTACAGGTGTTAGTCACGAGGACCTCACATGCAAGGAAAAGACCCCTTACTTTGAAGCATGGCCAGGAGGTGCAGCAGGTGCAGGAGAAACCCCAACCTTACTGTCCGGCTGGGATTCGCACACCCTTCGGGTACCGTGCGTAGGAGTTCATCCAGAGACATGAGGGTGGGAGAGACAGGTCAAGTGCTGGTCTGAGAGGGCCCCCCTGAGCCCCAAACCCCAACAATGAAGTGACTATAGTTTAACCCTAAGGGTAGGAAAGTGCGACCGCAGTGCCCCCTGCTGGTCTGTGGGGATATACCTACCAACGCAGGCAGCATACAAGGCTCACGGAAGCAGCAAAGGTATAGCTAACACCCTTCGTGGTTTACATCTATTATTCCATAAATAAAATAGGGCCACTTTTCTGGTTTGTGGCCAAACGGGTGCTGCTTATAAACGTAGCAGGAGGATAATGGAAACACCAAAAGCTGCTACTTAGAAAGTGCGAGGCACCACAGACAACACACACATGGTGCTACAACTTGTGCAGTGCTGGTGACCTGCTCAGGTGCTCAGGTAGAGTAGAATGGCTCCAATCCCATCTTCCCACAGATCTCTTACATTAGCCCCCAACTATCCCGACCCCCACCTGGCAGGTTCAACAACCAAAGCAGCACTGTAGCCATGATTTTCAGTGAGACACTGGGACTGGGAGTTGCCACCCAACACAAAAGAAACCCTCCTTTAGAGGATTGGCCCTCAGAAATAACTTAAACATGATGTGGCACTCGTGTCACAACCTAATTCTTTCTGTTCTGCTTTACATAGCATATTGGTAACTGCAGGGATGAATATGAATAGGGTGTGTGATTGTAAACTTCACTATGCAGTGGTCAGCTGAGTTTTTGCCAAACTCTGTGCTCTAAGCAGAGCGGCAAAACTCTGCTAACTCTGCCGGCAGAGCAGAGTTTACCCTCCATTGCTAGTGTGTTCCCATAGTCCAGCCTACTGGTGATGATGGACTGCATGACGGTCCTTCTGTTGTTGACTGAGAGCCACTTGAAGATCTTATCAAGCATGCATAGTGTGTGAAAACATTATTTCAAAAAACAAATGGTCCTTCGAAATCAATTTAGTACAAGGAAAATAAATATAGACCAGAATCAGTACTATATTACTTAGAAATGTCCAGCCGGACAAGTAAATTTAATGTTCAACGTAATGAATTGACTATAGAGCAAAACGAATAGAGTGGGACACAGTCCTGTGTCCTTCAACAGACAAAACATATAGAACATACAAAAAACAATCGCATATATAAAGGGTCTTTCAGGCTAAACAACCAAGCTTTTACGCCAATCAAGAGGTGGGGGCAAGCTATTTGGTAGGAAAACAGACATGCACAACTTTTAACTCATGTGTTTAACATGCATGCTGTTGCAACAAGTCGACGACGTTTCGATCTATTACATAATATCTAGATCATCATCAGGACTAATCAATAACAATCCTGAGAGCATGATGCCGTGAACGAGTGCTCGGTCTGTCCATGCATGGACAAGAAGGGATAGACTCCTGGAAGGCGATGAAGTTGCGTCCGGAGAATAGGACATCCGTTCGTACGGCCGACTGAGTCCCGTAATTGTCGGGTGAAGCTGTCTCACCCGACACGGAAGACCAGATTCAAATGCACCGGCGCCCATTGCCAAGTATCAGCTAAATTACGGGACTGAGTCGGCCATACCAACGGAAGTCCCATAAGCCGGATGCCCCTTCACGTGGAAGACCGGAATCGTACGCACCAGCGCCTATTGACCTCAATCAGCCAATTACGGGACTCAGTGTATTTATCCAAGAAGATGCCACCATTTTGTGCAACACTTCTACCCAACTGGAGTGCTTTCCACTGGTTAATTAGCTACCTCGTTGGATAAAGGTATAGTGTATCTCCTACACCACAGCTGCATAAAGGACACTGAGGAAATGTCTCCAGCGACCTTGTGTGCCTGTAAATTTGCCTATGTGATTGTTCATCCAGTGTCTTTACCAGATAATTTTAAGCTGGAACTGCAGAGAAAACACATTTGGATGTATGTGCTTTTTTTATTTTGGCCGTGCGGGTCTTCATCAGGACCAAAGGGGCAACCTGAGTGGATTCTAGATTAAATCATGTACCTGATGAAATTCAGGATCCAATAGCGTTGGACACGTATGTCAAACGTCCTAATTATTGTGAAGCTTAGTGTTTGGGGTCGAAGAGAGACACAGTGGCATCTTGATAGTGAAGAATTCAATTCAAGCTTCGAACAAGGTCGTCTCGCCGAGTCAACAGCAATAAATAAGCTCAGCCGTGAAAACGTTCATTACCGGTGCATGTTTGCCTGGGGTCTTGGCATGAAGTTGGTGATGGATTCAATCAAGGCTTGGACAAAACTAATTCGTCTTTCTGAGTCAGCAGCAAGGTATGCGCTCAGCCGAAGGAATGCGTCTTCGTAGAGTCGACAGCAAAGTATGCGCTCAGACGCGAGGACGTATGTGTCTAAACATGGTTCATGTACGTAAAATGAACTGCACCAACTACATGTAGGAAACCTGCCTACTACATAGAAGCACAATCTGAACTGTAGCTAAAGGCTGGCTGTGATAATACAGCCAACATGGCACAAGTGAACTGTGATGATCTGCTGCCCAAGAGGTATGTGCCTACTATAAATCATCTCAATGATATATAAATACTCCTTGCAGAAAAAAGATATCACTTTATGGTGTCCAGAATATCAAGAATTGTTTATGCAGCAAGTCTCTATGCTTTTAAAACTTTGGGACTAATTTATATTTTGGTAAACAGGATAAATTCCTATAGGGCAATGGAGTAAACTACCGTCCTGATGGAGTTTCCATCTGCAAAATTTAGAAATGTCCGCTGTTCCAGCAGACATTTCTTGCATGAGCAGGAACCCCCGTCATGGCAGTTCCTATCAATGTATTGTGAGTTTGATGGCTGGCTCTGTCAACATGACAGAGCCATACGGCAAATTTACAACTTTTTTTGTATTTTCAAAAAATAAATCCCAAAGAGGGGTTTTCATTTTGGAAAGAACAAAACATGATGCCCCCTCGCCATGGTGAAAGGGGATTGAGCACTTTCAATGCCCCTTAAACCAGGTTTTTCATGCTGTTCACAGGCATTGAAACTGGCTGTATATCCATCCATCTAAATTAGGTGGGTGGACATTAAGTCAAAACTTTGATGGTCTTTACTCTGTTGGACCATCGGAGAATTTTAACCACACCGGAGATGGAGTTGTCTCTGTCATCATCAAACTATGGTCTGCCCGATTTAAAATTGGGCAGGCAGACAATATTGATGCTGGGGAGGGAACTCCATTGCCATTGTGACCGAGATCCATCTCCACCAACATATAAATAGGGCCCTTGAACATCAAACATGCTTCCATTTGTTGAGAATGTCTTCTTTTGGTAACATTTTCCATTGATGGAGGGCTTGAGAGCTAACTTGTTCTTTTGCCTTTGCACTGCATCGTGGTTACCAACCGAACGTTGAAGTGAATGCAATATTTAAAAACTGCTGAGTCAATTACTCAGACAGTAACTATTGATATCCACTGCACTTTGCTTGTCACCAATGCACTACTCTGTGCATGGAAATGTAACATTTGTTTTATAAAAAGATTAAAGACTGCCAACAAATTTTCAATTGGTAAACCAAAAATAAAAAGCACATAAGTGGCAATAGCAGACAAGTTTTGTTCTGCATGTAGAAAGCAGTTCGCATCTCAGTAATTACAGAGCAAATTGTAGGCCAAAAAGTGCCCCAATGTTAGCCCATGATGCTTGTCTTTGATTTTCTTGTTAAGGCATGTTTAGCACAAGAGGCAGTGATATGTTTCAAATGTGCAACCAAACAAAGTGAAGTGAAAATTGCACAAGGCAAACTCACTTTGTGCGACCATAAGTTAAAGCCAAAGTTGCAACCATTGTGAATCAAGCCTCCATCACATATCAGCATCCTCTTTTAATAATTTGATATGTTGTAGAGGAGTCCCACACATTGCACTGACATTATGAAACGAATGACCTTTTGTTTTTGATGTGATGCCCCATGCTATTAACATTGATGGGTGCCATGTGCCATTCCCAGTTGTGGCACTTGCTATCTGAAAGTGTATTCCTAATAACACAGTTCCTGCCTATATAATGTCAAACAAGCCTTAATTATAACATGTCTATAGAGAGCATCACTCATCTCTTTGGATACTTCCCTTCGGCTTTTAGGGCAGTTGTCAGAAATTGGGTTCTATTAGTTTGGGAGGTGGTAATCCCCACCAAATTAATAAATACAACTGGTATAGTTCGATTCACAGTGGGAGAACCAATGGTAGGTATGGCACAAGCAGCAGGCAATCCCCAGAGAGGATTTACTTTAGAGGCCTGGGACTCCTGAGTTTCCAAGGACCATCACTTCGGTTTTGTCCCCGTTCAGACTCAGACAGCTCCCTGTCATCCATTTCACCACGCTTTCTTGACTTGGTGCCAGCTGAAACGATTCTCCATTGTTTCTAGAATCAAGTGAAACCATCAACTGAGTATCGTCAGCGTATGAAATTACAGAAATGCCATATTCCTGAACTATGTCTGCCAATGGGCGCATATAAATGTTAAACAACATGGGGCTCACCCTACATGTCAACGGCTTTTTGTCTGAGAAAAGATTGGCTTCCATTGTTGTAAATTGGCAGCGATTGGATTAGCATTAGCGGAATCCATCTGGTATTTAGAGGCTATCTTGTCCATGTTGTAGAATCCATTTGTATTTCTGGCAGCCATTTTGTTTGCCATGTGCTCACCATGTGCTTTGTCCTCCCTTAGTGTTGACTGCTCTTGTAATCTGCCTAGCAACAAACTATATTTAGTATCCTCTACTTCCGCACATGCCCAGTTGAGTTTGCAGCTGCTAGTATCATGTAACTGTCAGGATATGTTTACCAGTGTTAGCAAACTGTTAACTCCTCCCACTTGTCGACTGTGCAGTTTCTGTATGACCATATCTGTGCATAACTCCTCTCAAGTATATTTGTACCGTCTTCTTTTAGCCCCTGAGTGGGTATAAAAGGACCATGGCCCTGCTGTTCAGTGTGCTACTTCATTCAATACCGAAGGGTGCTGTCTGAATGTAGTTCCACCTCATGAGGTTTATTAAACTCTGTATTTTCTATTTCAGTTTCTGTGCCAACTTCTTTCCAATAGTCTGAGGACTCTGTGCAGAGAAGGGCGAACCCCTTGCACTGGTAGGCCTAGCTGAGGCCTATTTTCTACACCATGACTAGGAAGGATCTTTCCTCCAAGAAGGACTCTAACCACTCCAAATCTTTGCCGATTTCCCAAAGTCTGTTATATAGAATGGAGTAATCGACCGTTTCAAATGCTGCGCTTAAATCGTGTAGTATCGAGGCTGATCCACCTTGATCTAGGGTCATATGCTTTATCAGTAATAAATACTTGAAAATTAGGCCTGCTAAATCACCTTGAAAATGTAACCTAATCCTCAAAGGGGTCCATAGGGATTTACTGCTATTCTATGTGTTTTGCTTGTAAATAATGTTGACAGGAAAGGGTACGTGCCACGTAGGCACTAGCATTGAAGATTTGGCAAGGGGCAGAGAGGAACCATCTGTTTATGTGTTTGTTATCTTTCATTAGTCTTGATTTTGGTGAGCTTCAGGCGTGTTACAGTACTCCCTGGTCACTTGACTGTTTTCCCACAGGCAACTTTCTGGAGTCAGGATGTAAGACATTGTTGTTCAAAATTCAGATGTGTACAAAATACTTGCTCAGATCATTCTCATAGTTTTTCCACCAGCTCTCATCCTAGTTATTCGCATGGGTTTCCCTTCTCTAAAATAAAAAAGGTCCTGCTGTTTTTTGGCTATAGCTAACTGCTAGAATTAAATAGCTTTTGTGAATGCCCCAGATGGCCTCTAAACCAATGTGTCACTTCCTCCCGCCATGCCAATATGTTTTTGTAGACCAACACATGGAAGCATTCATTAGGTGAAGTCCCTAGGAGATGGAATCCGCATGACGCTGCTCACAATATGATTAAAAAACCACTGGAGATACAAGGCGTAGAAAAAAATACCAAGATAACGTTTTTAATGTCCCTTTCAATGGTCTGGACATGATGGTTAACAATACAGATGAATAATTGTTCCCCTGTGACCCAGACACAGGATAATGGAGGGCTGCTATGCAAATAACTTGAAAAACCCATTGATAGACAGTAGTCTGAGGCAACACTGTTTTAGTTATCTTTTAATAATTGTAATAAAGCAGGAAGTGGCTGGGAATGGCTTACTATCAAATCTGAAGGCAGGTGATAAATGATGGCACGGGCAAAAAGAAAAGAAACTGAACGATGCTACTTAAGAGATATGTGTGCAAGCCTTCCAAACTAAGGTTTACAATAGACACCTAATATTACGTTGGCACCACACTTTATTACAGAAGATAACAGGGGCATGAAATGGCATTATCGCCGAGAACAGAATATGCAAATTGTGTGTACCTAACTATCAAACATTTAAACTCATATTCCGGATATCCTCAAGGTTTATGCGAGTCTGGATAAAAAAATCTAAAACTTTCTTTCACAGAATTGAATAGCCAATCCACATGCTATAGGCATCCATGTCTTATAAGACATATTTATGGGACTCAGCTTATATAATTCACTTGGGTTAGACCTGAAAGACCTTCCAAAGTACATTTTTAGTTGGGTGTGTCTCATTGACTGTATGGTAGGATTTAAATGGTTAAAATTCAATGCATATGAGCTTAATTTAAGAGATGCATCTGAATCAGGGGATGCAGCAGGATTGTCTAAGGGTAGTTTCTGCTTGAGCAGTTAATTGTCATACTTTCAAGGTACACCAAATATCTCCAAGAACTGGCCATAATGGAGAAAGCTGAAGCTAATCTGCCTGGAAATTAGGATTAAGAGGCCCGTTTTCATATCGTTTTCTAAATTTAATGAGATCCACTTCTGCTGCAAATCAGTGAGATTTTCTCAAGTCATAGCTTTTACCTAAGTATTTCCATTGTATTAATACTTCTGTAACTTGTGTCTTCCTTTTGTTCCTCGTCGTTGTTTTTATTGCCAATTTATGCTTTCAGTTAGCTTACATGGAGCATTAGCAATATACGTTTTATTACTAATATCGATCAAATTTAGCAATTGCAGGGCCTAGTTCCGTTTGGTCTTTGTAAGGCCGTTCAAACATTGATGCCTCCAAGTATTATATTAAAAAAGATGCACTGATATATATGTATTGTTATTGACGTAATAAACTTTGGGGCAGATTTACAATAACTGGCGCATCCCTGCATATCAGCAGGGATGCGCCAGTTATCTTGCGTAATGTTAGAAACCCCTTGCGCCAACATGGATGTGCCGCATTTACAATGCGGCGCACCGTAGAGCAAGGATAGACAGATGCATGACGCATCTGTCAGCTTATAGGTGATTTAGTGCTGGAGTTGTGTCTCAAGTGTGTCGCAACTCCAGCACTGCTCAGGCGCGCCCTACACTTGCTGTGCTGCGTCACTTCTTACACCTGCTAAAAGCAGGCGTAATGTTTATGACGCAGCGGGGACGATAATAATTACTCAGTGAAATCTTGTAGATTTCACTGTGTTACTTTTACGGGGCCTCCTTGCGATGCTGCATACATTATACCTGACTCAGGTATAATGTGTTGCATGGCTTTACAATGTGACGCATCTCACTAGATGCGTCACGTTGTAAATGTGTCGCATGGTGGCGCATTGTTTACGTCGCCGCTGCATCACAAAAGTGATGAAACGGCGGCGTAAAAGTGTTGCAGGGGAATTGTAAATCTACTCCTTTGTTTTTACATTTGTAAATAGTTGTACCATATTTCATGCACAACTTGATTCTCTGGTTTTCTTCCCCACCATTTGTAATGTTGTGTCATGATACTAGAACATGCAAAAACAACAATTGATGGACAGAATGCAGAACAATGTCATACATTCACCCCAGTACAGAGATCTGGGCCTAAATCCATCGTTTTTTTGCTCACCATGCCATTCCAGTTTGAACCCAGCCATATGCAAATCAGTCTTGACCCTGTGCCCCATGGGAACAGTCCAGCTTGAACTGGGGTGGTGTAGTGGGCAAAAGAAAGATGGATTTAACCCAGATCTCTTGACTGGGGGAGAATGTATGCATTGCCAGCATTCCGTCCATCATTTGTTTGTTGTAACGCTTTTCGCCCTAAGTGGGATGGGTATTCCCAGATGTGGGACCCGTGCTCACTACGCCACTGGAGTCAAGCTATCCTGGCTGATGACGGCTGATAGCCAGAAACCGGTCCTAGGATGCTTGATTCCGGTCCAGGGAAGACATGGCTTGGCAGTTCGGGCTGGACTGTTCCCATGAGGCACAGGGTCAAGACTGATTTGCATATGGCCATGTCTGAACTGGGGTGGTGTAGTGGGCAAAAGAAAGATGGATTTAACCCAGATCTCTTGACTGGGGGAGAATGTATGCATTGCCAGCATTCCGTCCATCATTTGTTTGTTGTAACGCTTTTCGACCTGAGTGGGATGGGTATTCCCAGACGTGGGACCCGTGCTCACTACGCCACTGGAGTCAAGCTATCCTGGCTGATGACGGCTGATAGCCAGAAACCGGTCCTAGGATGCTTGATTCCGGTCCAGGGAAGACATGGCTTGGCAGTTCGGGCTGGACTGTTCCCATGAGGCACAGGGTCAAGACTGATTTGCATTTGGCCATGTCTGAACTGGGGTGGTGTAGTGGGCAAAAGAAAGATGGATTTAACCCAGATCTCTTGACTGGGGGAGAATGTATGCATTGCCAGCATTCCGTCCATCATTTGTTTGTTGTAACGCTTTTCGCCCTAAGTGGGATGGGTATTCCCAGACGTGGGACCCGTGCTCACTACGCCACTGGAGTCAAGCTATCCTGGCTGATGACGGCTGATAGCCAGAAACCGGTCCTAGGATGCTTGATTTCGGTCCAGGGAAGACATGGCTTGGCAGTTCGGGCTGGACTGTTCCCATGAGGCACAGGGTCAAGACTGATTTGCATATGGCCATGTCTGAACTGGGGTGGTGTAGTGGGCAAAAGAAAGATAGATTTAACCCAGATCTCTTGACTGGGGGAGAATGTATGCATTGCCAGCATTCCGTCCATCATTTGTTTGTTGTAACGCTTTTCGCCCTAAGTGGGATGGGTATTCCCAGACGTGGGACCCGTGCTCACTACGCCACTGGAGTCAAGCTATCCTGGCTGATGACGGCTGATAGCCAGAAACCGGTCCTAGGATGCTTGATTCCGGTCCAGGGAAGACATGGCTTGGCAGTTCGGGCTGGACTGTTCCCATGAGGCACAGGGTCAAGACTGATTTGCATATGGCCATGTCTGAACTGGGGTGGTGTAGTGGGCAAAAGAAAGATGGATTTAACCCAGATCTCTTGACTGGGGGAGAATGTATGCATTGCCAGCATTCCGTCCATCATTTGTTTGTTGTAACATGATACTAGAACAGTCACATCAATCGGCGTCTGAATGTGTGGGTAGAAGCAACGCAGGGCCACTGCTGCTTCCTCTTTCATATGTGGATGTGTTTTCCAGAAGGCTGCATCCTAATTCTCATCATGCAATGGACCTCGAATAAAGGTGCTGCAATTGAGGGTAGATCTAATGGATACGTGTAGCCTTTGAAAATTGTTCCCATGGGTCACAATTGTAAACACTGTAGAAAAGAAGAGAGAGGGGGAAAACACAATGCAGCAAAGCATCCAAATTTGCTGCCCTTCATTGCATGACAGAGAGAGAAGGAAAGCGCCATATCTACAGAGATATGGCACTATCCTGCTCTCTCCGTAGCCCCAGAACACAATTGGGCTACTGAGCGCCAACACACTCCTTTACGCTGTAGCGCAAAGCTGTTTGTGTGAGTGCAGTATAGGATTTGTACTGAAAGGATTCCCTTCCAGTACAAAATATCATCCTTACAATAATTTTAATACATTTTGGACGTTGGATGTGTGCTGTACATTGAGCATTTCTCCTTCATGACACCTGCTTTCCAATGACGTTACTTTTATGCGCAAAACCCGGTCTACTATTGTTAGCAGATCGGATTTTTCATCAAAAACAATGGTTGGTTGCAGAGGAATGCCCAAGTACCATCCATGGAGTATCACTTTCACTGAGAATAATGCAAAACATTGTAGCTTTCCAGCGCTAGGAAAAGAAATAAAATGAAAAAGAAAAGACAAGAAACCGTTTGCGCAGGTTTTTATGACACAAACCTAGCCCTAACTGTTTGTAAATCTGTCCATTGAAATTTATCACAAAACACCCTGAAAGGAAAGAAGAGACTGTTAATTATTTAGGTGACCATACGGACTTAGAGCGCCTGCGCGCGCTGCTTAGCCTGCTATAGGTTTTAATTCCCTATTTTTGTATTTCTGTTGTGCTTAATTTGCTTCGACCTTGTTCTTAACTACTGCTCTTAAATTGCAAGCGCCCCCCCCCCCCCGGCCTACCTCTTGCACCATAATACCCCCCCTGGGGACCATTTGCACCGCCTTTGGCGGGTCCGGGACCACGGGCACCTGGGGTGATTGGGAGCGCCATCTTGGATTGGGGCCAGGGAACTCTCGCGTATTATCGCGAGAACTCGCCCGGAAAGTCTATTTTAGGCAGTGTGAGCTAGTGGTCAGCCTGGAGAAGGTGACCATACGGACTTAGAGCGCCTGCGCGCGCTGCTTAGCCTGCTATAGGTTTTAATTCCCTATTTTTGTATTTCTGTTGTGCTTAATTTGCTTCGACCTTGTTCTTAACTACTGCTCTTAAATTGTAAGCGCCCCCCCCCCCCGGCCTACCTCTTGCACCATAATACCCCCCCTGGGGACCATTTGCACCGCCTTTGGCGGGTCCGGGACCACGGGCACCTGGGGTGATTGGGAGCGCCATCTTGGATTGGGGCCAGGGAACTCTCGCGTATTATCGCGAGAACTCGCCCGGAAAGTCTATTTTAGGCAGTGTGAGCTAGTGGTCAGCCTGGAGAAGGTGACCATACGGACTTAGAGCGCCTGCGCGCGCTGCTTAGCCTGCTATAGGTTTTAATTCCCTATTTTTGTATTTCTGTTGTGCTTAATTTGCTTCGACCTTGTTCTTAACTACTGCTCTTAAATTGCAAGCGCCCCCCCCCCCCGGCCTACCTCTTGCACCATAATACCCCCCCTGGGGACCATTTGCACCGCCTTTGGCGGGTCCGGGACCACGGGCACCTGGGGTGATTGGGAGCGCCATCTTGGATTGGGGCCAGGGAACTCTCGCGTATTATCGCGAGAACTCGCCCGGAAAGTCTATTTTAGCCTACCGCCAAGCGCGCAGCGGTGACGCGCAGCGGGAGCGCCTTTCACTGCGCCTGAGTCGTGCCAGAGTCCTGCCCGTCTGCGCTCGTCAGCGCTAAGGCAGGGCTAGGGCAGGTTACTCTGGACAATTCAGGATGACTACCATCAGGGAAATACGCCAGCTGAGACAGACAGTGGTATGTTATCATCATCATGTCGTGGACCCTTTTTGCGGTCCCTATCATTGTCCCAGCTGTGCATTCACCCTCCCCATCCCTAAGCCAATAAAATCTCTGTTGCGTAATGTTCACGCATTTAGGGCGAGAACAGTGGTCACTGACGGCACGAGCTGTGCTTCCCTCAAGGTCTTTCATTTAAATGTCAGATCGCTTGTCTGCCTTTGTATGGAAGTATTTGCCCTGCTAGAAGACGATCAACCAGACGTCTTCTTCCTTACGGAGACATGGCTACACGACCAGGCTATGGCGTCCATTAATTTAGCTCTACCAAGTGGGTACACGATGTATACCCTACACCGAAATTCCAGAGGAGGTGGCATAGCAGCCGCCGTAAAATCCTGCTACCCGTGCATCTGGCAGAAAAGCTCAGTGGCAGCTTGTGAGAGTGCGCAATTCAGTATTACTTTATCCCCTCACTTCACGCTGTCTGGATTACTTATTTACAGACCTCCGGGTCCTGATGGAATTTTTCGCCTTAGTCTTCCTGAGGTAGTGGCTTCTTTAGCACTGAAGACAGCCAACTTTACAATTATCGGCGACCTCAACCTCCATTTGGATCAACCACTTTCCAGTTCAGTTAGTACTTTACTAGCTGATCTTGAGGCTCTCAAAATTACCCAGCTGGTTGACCAAAGGACCCATAGTGGAGGGCATATACTCGACCCTTTTTTTACGAACATTTCGAATGTTCTACTTAGCGCCCCTACACCTATGGCCTGGACAGACCATTTCTTGGTACAAGGTCATATCACTTTATCGTCCCCTGTGTTCGAACCTTCTTCTCTAAGCGTTTTTAAACGCCCCTGGAAGAAGCTGCAATCAGAGGAATTTCAGCAGTTCCTCTCGACACACCGCGCTGCCTTTTCTACTGACATTACCTGTAGCTTTGATAATTTTTGTGAATGGCTTACGTCAGCTCTTGACTCTTTCATACCTGCCAGGTGGACTAAAATTAGATCTAGTCCCTCGAGCCCCTGGTACACGGAATCCTCAAATCCGCATGTAAAAAAGCGGAGCGTGCCTGGCGCAAAAGGTATGATGTTGAGCTCAAAAAAGCTTACAGATCTTGCACGAGGCATTACCATCAGGCTATTTGTAAAGCTAGAGCCGCCTACTATGCGACGGAAATTAAAAATAGCCCAAATCCGACGAAGATCATTTTTCAAATCTGTAAGGAGCTGACTAGTAAACAGATTGCGACTTCTGTCAAAGCTACATTGAACCATTGTGAAAAAATAGCCACCTTTTTTATAGATAAAGTTGACACAATTTACAGATCTTTTTCCCAAAATTCTCGGGCTCTATGCCCGCCAAGTACCAAGCCTCCTACCGTCCCACAACTTCTCTCCATTCGTGGCCCCAACTTAGAGGAGTTTAAAGTACTAACTAGGAAAGTCAGGTCAGGTTCGCCTACGGACCCTTTGCGCCCAATACAATTTCAAGAGCTCGAGGAGTGCTGTTACCCGGTGATCCTTGATCTCATTAACCTATCCTTTGAAACAGGAAGTGTTCCGGTCAAATGGAAACAGGCAACCGTTGTACCTATTTTGAAAAAACCTTCCTTGGACCCCTCTCTTCCTGAGAGTTACCGTCCCATTTCTCTCCTCCCCTGGATCTCCAAGTTAGCGGAATCTCATGCCAACCATGTTTTGTCTTCCCATTTGTTGGAAGCTAACATCCTCGACCCCTCTCAAAACGGGTTTCGAGCACATCATAGCACTGAGACCGCTCTCCTTGCGGTAGTGGAACAAATTAGAAAGCTGCTTGACAGAGACCAAACGGTAGCGCTGATCCTATTAGATCTCAGCGCTGCCTTTGATACCGTCTCTCATGCCATCCTTCTTCAGCGGCTTTCTGAGGCGGGGGTCGGCTTGACTGCACTTGATTGGTTCCGGTCGTTTCTTACCGACCGATCCTTTCAGGTGTCTACACCGCCTTTTGTTTCCACCTCCCGTTCCATACTGCAAGGCGTCCCTCAGGGGTCGGCCCTCAGCCCGACTTTGTTTAATTTATACGTCCAACCACTGGCAGAGGTCGCCCAGAGACACGGTCTGACCATGGTGTCGTACGCCGACGACACCCAGTTAGTGGTGGCACTGAATGGTGAGTCCGCTTTGGACGCTGCTGCCTTTCAGGTCGCTTTGCGAGGGATCATGGAATGGATGTCTGATAACAAGTTGCAGCTAAATGCCTCAAAAACCGAGGTCTTAATCTTTGGAAAAAACACAGACCTTTGGGGCAACCAGTGGTGGCCTCCGGAGCTTGGCCCTGCCCCGACGCCCGCTGAGGAAGTCAGGAATCTTGGGGTGTGGTTTGACAATAAGTTGTCCTATATTCCCCACACCAAAAGACTGGCCGGGATCTGCTTTGGCACCTTACAGTGTCTCAGACCTATTTTTAAATTTTTTGACCCCATAACCAGGCAAATCATAGTTCAGGCTATGGTTCTGAGTAGATTGGACTATGCTAGTTCACTTCTACTGGGACTGAACAAAGCTGACCTTCTCCGCCTTCAGCGTATCCAAAACGCGGCGGCCAGGATGCTGGTCGGCTTGCCGCGCTCCTGTTCCGCCCGTCAAACCATCCAAAATTTGCATTGGCTCCCGGTGGAACAGAGGATCAAATTTAAGGCACTTTGCATCTCTTTTAAAATCCTAAAGTTGTCTACTCCTCCTATTCTTGTCCAGACTATATCCCCTTATCTCCCTAACAGAGCTCTTCGCTCTGCAGGATCAAATCTGGCAGTTGTTCCCCGCTTCAAAAGAGCTAGAATGGGTGGACGCTCTTTTTCGGTGTTGGCTGCCTCACTCTGGAACACCCTCCCCCCTTCGCTTCGTTCTATCACCAACCTTCTTCCTTTCAGGAAATGTCTGAAAACTTTTCTGTTTGCCACGATTTAGTTCCTTCAGCGTATCCTGATTAGTATTCTTTCTCTGTTATGTTTTACCGTCTCCTTAGCGCCAGGACGCCACTTTGCTGCGGCATCTGTGCGCTATACAAAAAAATTATAACATAACATAACATAACAACCGGCGATAATTATCGCTAAGCGCACTTAGCGCTAGGATAATTATCGCCGGCTAGCGTTGATTATTATCGCTGAGATAGCGTGCTATTAGCAACGCTTATCTCAAAACCCAGCGATAATCTCACGTTAGCTTGTTGATAGGGACAGACAAACTTAGCTATGATATCCTCCTTCCATAGGATATCATGGCTAAATCAGAAAAATACCAGACGTAAAAAAGCAGCGTTAACCGCGGTTAGCGCTGCTTTTTTTGTCTCTAACAGGGTTAGCGATATTCTTGATAATAGGAGAAATGTCGCTTAGTGACATTTCTCCTATTATTTTACTCTGGAACGCCCCCTTTGCATCTCATTAGAGATGCAAGGGGAAGCGTAGAGTAAATGGGTGCTAACATGCAAATTTGCATGTTAGCACCCTGTTGTTGATAGGGTGCCAGTTTTATCTCTGCTTTTTTGGCTTTTAAAGCCAAAAAAGCAGAGATAAAGCCCTTGTTGATATGCCCCTTATTTTTTTTAACTGCGTGATACCTCTCATGTGCAGAAAAAGATGCATATTCTGCAAAAGACATTTTGACGGTTTCACAAATAACTTTTCTACTCAGGGGTATGACTCACAGAGTACAGTCAAGGAAGATGAGAAAATGTCTTGTTTGAGGCGATTATGTCCACAGGCCAGAAATTTTCCACTCGAACCAATCTGCAGCAGAAAAAAATTGTAGTATGCGAAATGGCGAAATTTGTTCTTATTTCTCTTCATGCTAAATTCGTGAATTATGCAAGATTGCTTCAGTGTAATCCTAAATTCTGAAAGATTGCTTCAGTGTAATAAGAAACAATTCGCACAGGCAAGCAGTGTTTTAGTGGAAACAGAATTAATGCAATCACCTTGTACTGCCAGCACACGTAGCTGAGAAAGAAACAGGAAATACATTTCTTGGAAAGAGAGGCTACGAGAGGTGCTAAAAAGGCTTTGACAATAAAGGCTCTGCACAATGCATTAGAGCCAGTGGTTGTTGGAATTCAAGCTCTATTTATCTCCGATTCCTGGAACAGTGTACTCAACTGAATTGGGTGCGCTTGTTAATTGCCATTTCCAATGTCTATCAATTTCGCATCTAACACTAGTCACAATTGAGGCCACTGAGTTTATTTATGAATCGAGTTTTCTACCACTGTTAGTCAAATGTTTTCAAGCACTTCAATTTCTAAAGTAATGCCCTGGTTTAGGAAGAACTAACTGTGAATAAAGGCACTGCTTCAAGTACAAGAAACACGCTTGAAACAAATACCTTTTGTAGAATGGATGAATTAATTTGTGAGTGGAATTCTCAAGTTCTCAATTCACCACTGAGGAATGCTAGTTTAAACAAGCATTGGGAAAGCCAATATGTCTGGTGTTGGCAGTCAGCCTTTTGACAACTCTTGTTTTGTTTTGTCATGGTTTTTGCAAAACTTTATTGTTTCGGAAAGCTGTTGGGCCCTCATCAATCTGAACAAACAAACAAAATCGAGAAAACTGCTTTTTGTTCTCAAAAAAGAAAACATTACCATAGTACTGTGATAGCATAGTACTATGGTACATATAATTAACTGTTACACATTCATTTTAGTAAACTCAAAACATTTGTGGCTAACACATACCTAAAAACCCAACTGGTCTGGCATTGGCTGCTAGCCTCTTGCCTTTTGAAAAAGAAGGAAAGAATTAAAGAAAGATGGAAAACGAAAGAAACAAACAGAAAAAGAAACAAAGAAAGAAAGTCAAGAAAAAAGAAGGAAAGATGGAAAGAAAGAAAGAATAAGAAGAAAGAAAGGAAAGAAAGAAAGAAAGAAAGAAAGAAAGAAAGAAAGAAAGAAAGAAAGAAAGAAAGAAAGAAAGAAAGAAAGAAAGAAAGAAAGAAATGAAATGAAATGTGAATAAAAAGAGAGGTGAAAGGAAGGAAAGAAAGAGAGAAAGAGAGAAAGAAAGAAAGATGAATATAAAAGAGGGGAAAGAAAATAAAGAAAGGAAGAAAGAAAAAAGAAAGAAAGAAGGAAAGAAAAAAGAAAGAAAGAACAAAAGAAAGAACCAGAGAAAGAAAGAAAGAAAGAATATTAAATGACAGGTCGGGTTAGCTTACTCAGTACCAACACACTGAGCAAACTCAGCAAGGAATTTACAGCAGCTTACGCAGGCAACAGAAGCTGATAAATCTGCAACGTGCCCAGTGCTCACATGAAGGGCAGGTAGGAAACATGCAGCTGTTACAAAGGCAACACTGAAGTAGCAGAAAAAAAAACACTGCCACTGAAGGGAACTACCTTGTTTGCAGATGGGCTCCTTGTGAAAGAGCAGAAGCAGTCCCTCAAAGCGAGGTTAACCTGTGGCTAAAATGTAGACAACCCCATTGCTCCATGCTGCAGTGGGTGGAAGCAACATGTGAATAACACAACAAATCAATGAATCAAGTAATGTGGCTGAAAGCGTCTTTAAATACATCTTTTGTACATCTAATTTTAATAAAATCAAAAAGGTCTTAGAAAGCATGCTTTCAGTGTCAAGATAATATTCTTCTTCTTTAGTATGACCTATATTTTGAAGGAACTCTATCTATCTATCTATCTATCTATCTATCTATCTATCTATCTATCTATCTATCTATCTATCTATCTATCTATCTATCTATCTATCTATCTATCTATCTGTCTGTCTATCTATCTATCTATCTATCTATCTATCTATCTATCTATCTATCTATCTATCTATCTATCTATCTATCTATCTATCTATCTATCTATCTATCTATCTATCTATCTATCTATCTATCTATCTATCTATCTATCTATCTATCTATCTATCCATCTATCTATCTATCTATCTATCTATCTATCTATCTATCTATCTATCTATCTATCTATCTATTGACCCTGGGTGTCTGAAAGCATTGCAGCTGTTTCTCTGGCAACTGTGCAGAGTAAAATGCTTGTGATGGAACACATACTTATCGTGCTGGTTCCTCATTTAACTGCTGACACCTACCCGTACTCGGAATCTTAGAAACAGTTGCATTACTAAATATGAGCAGATTATGCTGGAAGAAGAAAATATTTCAATCACATGCTGTAATACCCTAAATCCTGCAAAATTTATAGCATTGCCTGGGGAGGAAGCTGACAATGAGATTTATGAAAGTGACCATGATTGCATTTTTCGAATAGGATTATGCACCAAAGCAAGACCAGGACGATGATTCCATATAATTATGGAACTTTTTGAGCAGCATATGCAGTATGCAACAGCGCATATTATGGCATCATACTTGTGTGATGTAACTTCAACACAGTGGCAAAATTAAATGCAATTACAAGGGCATGCTGCGTAGCCATTGGATTGGGTGTTACAATCTATACAGAAAGCCAATATAGTATCAGGGTGGTAAATGATTTTGACCAGTTATGGTCACAAACGAGTTTCTTGACATCCTTAAGTACCCCAATTAGAAATGGGTCACACATTCTACATTTGTAAGAAGCATTGCAGTTTCCAGAGAAAGTTGCTGTGGTTAAGTGTGCAACACACAAGAGTGGGGATGGCATGGTTTCAGCAGGAAACAATTATGCAGTTCAAGTTGCAAGTACCATGCTTCTGCATCTCGTAAATTAGGAATAAAGAAAATGTCAGAATGTGAAACATGGAGAATCAGTAGTTTCTTGTCGCTGACTGATTAGTCACTTGAGGGCCTGGGGGAACTGCAGAACAAGGTGACAGAGGAGAAAAGAATGGATGGGAAAAGGCATATTGTGCAAAAGATGGGAATGAAATCTGGACATCCCTGAATTTGTTATACGTATTGTAATGTTGGTGGGTATCTTCATGGACATACACATATGTGATGTGGTGGTAATTTTTCATTTATGAAAAATATTGGTTTATTCCATGTTTTAGAGTTCTTGCAGATATACTCTGTCAACACTCCACTACCCATCAAAAGATGAATGCATGGAAAAAGACTTAGGTTGTCATGAGCCACAAAGGAAACTCAGAAAGCCTCTGCACAATTACAGATAGATTTCATTGTGATGCCACCATGTAATATTTTAAAATACAGAGTTGTACCCATCTGCCTGTTCAGCAGGTCGGTCGCAGCCTTCCCGGATCACTGACATAATATCGACACTCATAATATCGACCTACAAAATTATCGATTCACAAATATTGATAACATAAATATTGATATGCTATGCTTAGTTAAAAAAATACACAAATATCGACACAAAAATATCGTCAAACATTAACATCAATATCACAAATTTTGAAATAAAAAATAATGTTTTAACTAGTATTGTTAACATTAAATAAACGTACAAAGTAACACAAACATCCAAAACAAAAATATAGACCACACAATTATCATCAAAAACAAAATATCAACACCTTCAAATAACACAATACATACCAAATACAATATAAACAATATCACAAACACACATATTAAATAAATGGACTAATAATTAAATAAATTATAAATAAAAAAATAACTAACATAAGTAAGTCCACCAAATTAATTGCTCTTTATAAACAGAATATATAAAATAAATAATAATTTTTATACCTTCAAAACAATATAAATTACAAATATACACCATAATACTTTTAAATGAATAAAAACAAAGGTTAACTGAACATTAATCAGTGTTTCCCAAATAAGGAAACAACTGCCAAAATAATTGAAAAGCATTAGTAACAGCCAATGAAAAACACCTGCAGCTTAAATAACCCAATAAGATTTAAAGAACAATTAAACAAACACTATATAAACTAAAGAAAAATTAACATTATTTTATGCTACAACAACAAGCACAAGAATAAGGGGCATCTCTTCCAGATTGCTTCTACAACATTGAACTTTCTCATTGAAAACTCTGATTTCAACTTTACAAAGTAAGCAAAATATCAATATAGGGTTACAACTTTATAAAATATAAGTAAAACACTTTTTACAATAAGTAAATCATTAATGTAATATTTATTTTAATTATATCTCCTCTAACCACACAAACCTAAAAATACAGACAATGCTGTTAAACAAGTTTATTAAAATCACTATTTTTTAGGGTCAGATTATAAAAGGAAACACCAAAGGCAAGCACCAACAGAAACATCTCATCATCCAAAAAAAGTTCCACATGTTGAATCATGTAAACATAATTTTGTTTATGAAAATCTGTATTATAATATATTTAATACTTTTTATAGGAATTTCTTATAGCACTTGAAACATCAGAATGACTGAAGGTGCAAAATTCTTTACTTCCCAGAAAGGAAAACTTTTAATAACCCCTTAACTGCTGGGCCTTTTCCCCAACAGTGCTGAGCCCTTTTTTGGCTATTTAGGGTAGTTTGCGCTTAGGCTTCTGTAACTGTTTGACCAGATAAGGTATCCAAGCCAAATTTGTGTCCTTTTGTTCCAACATCATGGGGATTTTAAAGGTACCCAGGGTTTGTGTACTCCCTGGAGGGGACCCAGAAATTTGCCAAAATACAGGTAAAATATGTTTTGGGGGGGGGGATTGTAAAAAAGGGCTACAGATGAAAGGATCTGTTTTTTTCCCTGCAAAAGGTATCAGAAAGGGGTTGTGGTGCTGAAATCACCATCTTCCCAGCTTTCAGGGACAAGCAGACTTTTGTCAGAAAACTAAACATTTGTACACAGTTTTGGCATTTTTCTGGGACATAGCCTATTTTTGCTATTTTTTGTGCTTTCAACCTCATTCCAGTTAATGGTAGAAATAGGTATGAAAGCAATATTGGATCCTAGAAAGCTATACATTTCAGGAAAGTAGACAATATTCTGAATTCAGCAAGGGGTCATTTGTGTAGATCCTTCAAGGTTTATTTATAGAAACTAACTGTTGAACATGGGAAAAATTTTAAATTAGTTGAAAAAAACAGACATTTGTGTCAACGTTTTCACCTGTAACTTCTTTTAATTATGATAGCTGTTTGAAAACAATATAACGTTACATCCGCTGGACCTTTCTGGTTGTGGGGATATATAGGACTTGTAGGTTCACCAAGAACCCGACGAACCAAGAGCCAAACACTGAGCAGCGTTTTGCAATGTTTTTTTATTATGTACCGGGTAAATAGAAATTAATTTGAGTAAATATATACATGGAATAATCGGTATGAAAGACACCTATGTATTTCTGAAATTGCAACAAAATATAGAGTTTAGAAACAGTACATATTTGCACATTTCCGAATTTGTGAGTACCCATACTAGCATGAGAATTATAGGTCATTTTTCAAAAGGACTTCTTTTTTATATATTGTCTTTCATTTGGAAGGCAGAAATGAATCAAAATTCAATAGGTAATAACAGTTGCTCTACAATTCTGTGTTACCTTTTCAACGACATTAGAAAGGGTGCAACTATATCTACTGAATTCAAGGAATCTATAATAATATCTTTCGTGAAAAAAGATAAGAACCCTTTAGATGTGAACTCCTTCAGGCCAATCAGTTTACTTAATTCTGATTACAAGATTTTAATGAAAGTATGGGCTCAGCGCTTCCTTCTTGCTGCTCAAGAAATAATACATAAGGATCAGACAGGTTTTATAGCAGGTCGATCTATGGCTACTAATACTCAATTTTTAATTCATGCCTTAGATTTTTTTAACTTAATCGAAATCCCTGCTGCAATAATCATGGTTGACGCTGAAAAAGCCTTTGATCTTGTGAATTGGCAAACATTGTTTTTAACGTTAAGGAGTATTGGTTTTTCACAACAGGTTATTAATATGTTAAAAAATATCTATTATGGTGCAAGCGCTAAGGTGGTTATTAATCAGGAACAATTAAGGGAAATTATAATAAAACGGGGAACTAGGCAGGGTTGCCCGCTCTCCCCGCTACTTTTTACCTTTTTTATTGAACCCTTGGTTTTAAAAATGAGCAATAATGCTGCTATTTCTTCTCCTATACCAGGGATGTCAAAAGTTAAGTTGTTCGCTGACGACATCATTTTGTATTTAACCCCCACTAAAGAAAATCTAGAGCTTGCCTTTAAAGAATTTTCTTTGTTTCAACATATCGGTGGATATAAAATAAATGAAAAAAAGACCGAGATACTGGCTCTTAATATTGATCCAAATGTTCTACCTGATAATTTGAGAATCCAAGCCATGAAAACTGACCCAATTAGATATTTGGGTATCTACGTCACTAATCAGTATCAGAAATTATTTGAACTAAACTATCTTAGAACTAAACAGAAGATTAAGAGCCTTTTCGAGCAATGGTCAATACTTCCCCTTACAATTATAGGGAGAGTCTCTTTGATTAAAATGTCCATTCTTCCTCTATTAATCTTTTTGTTCTTAAACGTCCCTATTCGCCTTAATCAAATTTATTTCAATGAGTTGGATACTCTGTTTAGGGAATTTATATGGGCAAAAAAGTTTTCCAGAGTAATATTAACTACAGTACAGCTGCCCATAAATCAAGGAGGTCTAGCACTTCCGCAGATACGAACATATTATCAGGCTGCCCTATTGAACTTAGTGGTTGACCTAACTTTTTATAAGTGCATCTATGATAGCTTTTTTATTGATAAAATGATATTAGAAGGGGGAACGCAAATGCCCGCCTTTTTAAAAACTGCTAAATTACCCAAGAGGACTCGCTACAAGTCTCTACGCGAAGTTCAGTTTAGGCTTCAAGCAGTCTTTAAAAAAAATAGCTCCTCTGGCTTTCAATTTTTGGGTCTGGGAGAATGCAACAGTCTAGGCCTACATTTACAACTAAGATATATTGAGATTTGGAGCGATTGTGGGTTTTCACAACTTAAACACTTCATCGCCCATAACAAAATAATACCCTGGCAAGAAATAATGGATAGGGCAGAAGGTAGTAGAAAGCCCACATTTCTTGAATATATGCGGATAGTTCATTTTATTTCCAATATTGAGGGTATTTTGAATACTCCACATTATACCATGGTAGAACTCTATGACTTCAAGCTTTCGGGACTGGGGAAATGGTATTCTGTATTGCGGAAGGATGAACAGACAAAGGGGATAGTCTCCCATATCGACAAAATAGCAAGGGATACTGGTTGCAGATTTAGCCCTAGGGAATGGGAAAAAAATATGCCTTCTAGGACATAGGTCTCTACGAGCCGCTAATTTTAAAAGAATGTCCTTTCTATCAAGATGGCTCGCTTATTGGACCCCATCTATGATTCAGAAACGATATCCGGACCATCCTAATAGGTGTTTCCGCTGTCATCAGGAGAAGGAAGGAGGATGGCTACACATCTTTTTTACTTGCCCGCAACTGGTACAGTTCGGGGGTGAGATTTTCAACGATTTGGGGGCCGTTATAGGCATGAGTGTTTTTCCCCAGGTCGAAACTGCATTATTCGGGTATTCAAGGGACGAGGCCAATTTATCTAGGTCCGACAGGGTTTTTGTAGCCATATCTTGTATTGTGGCGCGTTCCTTGATACTTCAAAATTGGAAATCTAAGGAGATTCTGAATCATTTAAATTGGTTTAATAAAATGAAAAGGATTTGGAAATTCGAAGAGGCATATGCCAAAAGAGTAGGGGGCATTAGGAAATATAAGAAAAACTGGAAAAAATTTGAAGAATTACTCCTACTCAAGGATAAGTCTTAGAGATGGCGCGGACTCTCTAATTGTTAAAGAGTAATGCGGTCTTATTTATTAAATTATCATTGATCCCCAAATGGATTGGGGCAATGATTTTCTATTTGTATAAGTTTTACACTACTCAAAGCGTACAATTTTTTGGGGTCAATGATGTTAATGTTGCTCTCCTTTTTATGTGACTTTAGCAGCTTTTAAATGGTTGTCATCAGTATATGCACTTCACCCCGTTGGCTGATATTTTGTATTTTACGACTAAGTTTTGCTGCTAGCACAACTGCACTTTAAACAGTAATAATGTTAATAATACTGTATTCTAACAAGGCAGATTTTGGTTGCTTATGCATCGACACCTTAATTTAGAACCAAATTAGGTCCTTAGAGCTCTAAGATGAGTTGAGTTATATGCGACTCTGTAGTTTTATCTTGCATTTGCACTTTATTCGTCTATAGTTTTAATTGATACTAAGAGTACTGTATTTGTCAAGGTTAACTCTGACTGCTATTGCACTGGGCACTTTAATCTATTTCAATGATTAAGATGAATCTTATGTCTCAGCTGAGTTATAAGTTAATTTGTAGTTAGATTTTGCATTTGCACTTTATTTGCCAACTTGTCATTGACAATGGAATGATATGTGACTGCCTACAAAATATAAAAATGCATAGCATTCTCTTCTTTGCTTAGTAAGTAGTCTATCAACAATCAACATCAATGGTGGGTCTAATTTTGGCGTTTCAAATGTTGCATTTGCACTTTATTCGTGATGCTAAGAGTACTGTATTTGCCAAGGTTAACTGCGGCTGCTATCGCACTGGGCACTTTAATCGGGATTTTAATTCTTGTCTTGAGTGAATTTTGTGTCTGTCTTGTGTCTTAGCTGAGTTATAAGTTAACCTATGGCAATATTTTGTATTTGCACTTTATTTTTCAACTTGTCAACAGACAATGAAATTATATGTGATTACCTATAAATTATGAAATTGCATAGCATTCTGCACTTTGCTTAGTAAGTAGCCTATCACAAATCATCATCATTGATTGGTCTAATTGTGGTGTTTCAAATGTTGCTCTCGAAAAATTTGTATGTACCTTTTTGCTCTGCTCAATAAAAAAAAAACAAAGAAAAATACAATTCTGTGTTACCCTAAGTCTCCCAATAAAAATGGTACCTCACTTGTGTGGATAAGCCTAGAGCCCGCCACAGGAAACAACTCAAAACGAAACGTGGACACACTTTATTTTTACACTGAAAACTGACCCTTTTTTGTAAAGTGCCTAGCTGTAGATTTTGAGGCCTAGCTCTGGTGGCACCTAGGGAAACCTATCAAACCTATGCATTTATGAAAATTAGACACCCAGGGGAATCCAGGATGGGCTGACTTGGCTGGCTCGCACCAGGTTCTGTTACACAGAATCCCTTGCAAACCTAAAAAATTGTCAGAAAACTCACCTTTTCTTCACATTTCTCTGGTGGAAACTTCTGGAATCTGCGTGGATCCATAAAATTCCACCCACCCCGTGTTCCCGAAAGTCTTCCGAGAAAAATGGTACCTCACTTGTGTGGGAGGCCCAAGTACCCGCGACAGGAAAAGGGCCAAAACGCACTGTGGATACACCACATTTCACAGTGAAAACTGACCCTTTTTTTGCAAAGTGCCTAGCTATATATTTTGAACCCTAGCTCTGCCGGCACCTAGGGAAACCTAGCAAACCTGTACATTTTTTAAAACTAGACCCCCAGGATAATCTAGGATGGGGTGACTTGACTGGCTCGCAACAAGTTCTGTTACCCAGAATTCCTTGCAAACCTAAAAATGAGTCCAAAAAAACACATTTTCCTCACATTTCTGTGGCGGATAGTTCTGGAATTTGTGTGCATCCACAAACTTCCACCCACCCCGCGTTCCCCAAAGTCTTCCGAGAAAAATGGTACCTCACTTGTGTGGGAGGCCCAAGTACCCGTGACAGGAAACGGCCCAAAACGCAACGTGGACATTCAACATTTTCACAGTGAAATCGGACCCTATTTTTGCAACGTGCCTAGTTGTAGATTTTGAACTCTAGCTCTGCCGGCACCTAGGGAAACCTATCAAACCTATACATTTTTTAAAACTAGATACCCAGGAAAATCCAGGATGGGGTGACTTGGCTGACTCTCACCAGATTCTGTTACCCAGAATCCCTTGCCAACCTAAAACATTGTCCCAAAAACCCTTTTTCCTCATATTTCTGTGTTGGAAAGTTCTGGAATCTGTGTGGATCCACAAAATTCCACCCACCCCGATTTCCCCAATATCTTCTTTGAAAATTGGTACCTGACTTGTGTGGGAGGCTTAAGTACCCGCACAGGAAACAGCCCAAAACGCAATAGACACACCACATTTTCACAGTGAAAACTGACCCTTTTTTTACAAAGTGCCTAGCTATAGGTTTTGAATCCTAGCTCTGCCGGCACCTAGGGAAACCTATCAAACCTATACATTTTTAAAACCTAGATACCCAGGGGAATCCAGGATGGGGTGACTTGGCTGGCTCTCACCAGGTAGTGTTATCTAGAATCCCTTGCAAACTATAACAAATTGTCAAAAAAAACTCATTTTCCTCCCATTTCTGTGGTGAAAACTTCTGAAATTCGTGTGGATCCACAAAATTCCACCCACCCCACCTTACTCAAAGTCTTCCGAGAAAAGTGTTACCTCAATTGTGTGGGTGGGCCAATTACCCGCAACAGGAAATGGCCCAAAATGGAACGTGGACACACCACATTTTCGCAGTGAAAATGGACCCTTTTTTTGCAAAGTGCCAAGCTGTAGATTTTGAACCCTAGCTCTGCCGGCACCTAGGGAAACCTATCAAACCTATACATTTTTGACAACTAGACACCCAGGGAAATCCAGGATGGGGTGACTTGGTTGACTCTCACCAGGTTCTGTTACCCAGAATCCCTTGCAAACCTAAAAAATTGTCCAAAAAAACATTTTTTTCTAACATTTCTGTGTTGGAAAGTTCGGGAATCTGCGTGGATCCACAAAATTCCACCCACCCCGCATTGGCCAACGTATTGTGCGAAAAATGGTACCTCACTTGTGTGGGAGGCCCAAGTATCCGCAGCAGGAAACGGCCCATAACGCAACGTGGACACACCACATTGTGACAGTGAAAACAGTCCATTTTTTTGCAAAGTGCCTAGCTGTTGATTTTGAAACCTAGCTCTGCCAGCACCTAGGGAAACCTATCAAACCTATACATTTTTAATAACTAGACACCAAGGGGAATCAAGGATGGGGTGACTTGGCTGACTCTCACCAGGTTCTGTTACCCAGAATCCCTTGCAAACCTAAAAAATTGTCCAAAAAAACACATTTTCCTCACATTTCTGTGGTGAAAACTTCTGGAATCTGCGTGTATCCTCAAAATTCCACCCACCCCGCGTCCCCCAAAGTCTTACAAGAAAAATGGTACCTCACTTGTGTAGGAGGCCCAAGTACCCGCGACAGAAAACCGCCCAAAATGGAACATGAACACTCTACATTTTCACAGTGAAAATTGGCCCATTTTTGTGCAAAGTGCCTAGCTCTAAATTTTGAACCCTAGCTCTGCTGGTACCTAGGAAAACCTAGCAAACCTATACATTTTTGAAAACTAGACACCCAGGTGAATCTAGGATGGGGTGACTTGACTGGGCATCACAGGTTCTGTTACCCAGAATTCCTTGCAAACCTAAAAATTGGTCCCAAAAAACACTTTTTCCTCACATTTCTATCGTAGATAGTTCTGGAATCTGCGTAGATCCACAAAATTACACCCACCCCACATTCCATAAAGTCTTCCGAGAAAAATGGTGCCTCACTCATGTGGGAGGACTAAGTACCCGCGACATGCAAGGGCTCAAAACTTATTGAGAAGATATCAAAATTGCCTATCACAAAGCAACCTGGTTTTGCAAGGGGGTGACCTGGGTTTTTGGCCCTGTGCTCGGTGGCTAACTAGGGAAACCTATCAAAACCACAAATTACTGAAAACCAGACTCCCGGGGGATTCCTGGGAGGTATTGGTTGCATGGATACCCCAACGTTTTGTTACCCAGCATACCCTGCAAACATCAAATTTAGCTGAAAAAATCCCTTTTTCCACTACTTTTTGTGTGGGAAAGTTGTGGGATTACCGGGCTGACGCAAATTTCCTATGACCCAGCATTCCCCAGGGTCTCCTGATAAAAATGGTGCCTCACTCATGTAGGAGGCCCAGGTATCCGCGACAGGCAAGCGGCCAAAACATATTGAGGAGACATCAAAATTGCCTATCACAAAGCAAAATGGTTTTGCAAGGAGGGGTCACCTGGGTTTTTGGCCCCATGCTTGGCGGTCAGCTAGGGAAACCTACCAAACCCATATATTTCTGAAAGCTAGACACCCAGGGGATTCCAGGGAGGTATGGCTTGCACTAGGCTGACACAAGTTTCCTTCCACCGAGCGTTCCCCCAGGTCTCCCGATAAAACTGGTGCCTCACTCATGTGGGAGGCCCAAGTACCCACAACAGGCAAGGGTTTGCAGGTGATTATGGGTAATAAAACATTGGGGGATCCACGCAATCCATACCTCCCTGGAATCCCCCAGGTGTCTAACTTTCAGAAATGTGTTGGTTTGGTAGGTTTCCGTAGCTGGCTGCCGAGCACAGAACCAAAAACACCCAGGTGACCCCCTTGCAAAACCAGGTTGTTTTGTGATAGGCAACTTTGATGTCTCCTCAATACGTTTTAGGCCCTTGCCTGTCGCGGGTACTTGGGCCTCTTACACAAGTGAAGCACTATTTTTATCCGGAGACCTGGGGGAACGCTGGGTGGTAGGAAATTTGTGTCAGCCTGGTGATCCACAACTTTCCCACACAAAACTGAATGGAAAAAGAGTTTTTTTCAACTAAATTTGAGCTTTTCAGGGCATGGTGGGTAAAGAAAAACAGTGAGAGCCACGCAAGTTATTCACCCTTCTACTTCCCCCTTTGTCTACTACTCAAAAATGTGAAGGTTTGCCTAGGTGACGGCTGAGCTAGGGCACAAAGTTCCATGCTACCCATATTGATAAAAAAGAATCGTACAAAAGGCCATTAAACCGCCACAAATATAAATCTAACACTAATTTGATTAAGCGAATCCACTACTTATACTGGTTGGTTTTAGCACCTCCAGAAGTATATAAATATTGAAGCAAAGCCTTCTGAAGGTGAGCCAGAAAGCCACTTCACAGCACCAACCACTTTATAGTCCATTCACACATCACACACAAGACTTCCATACCGCCAGCCACTGTCCCAATCAACCAATTCACTTGCACTCACACAAACATACTGCCGCCATGCAAGGGCCCATCACATTCATATGCCGCAAGACATAATGAGGTTGACTACATTTTACCACCTGTCAAGTCTAACCCTCCTTCTTCCTGAATGTTATCGAGCGCATGCCGAGTGAGCTTTTACTAATGGCTTCCATGACAGCCAAATGAGGGTCAGGAAGACATGTCTTTCATGCGCCTTTAGCGCACTCACTATTCTAAATCCAACTCCTTCCAGTTTGTTGATGCAAGTTGGGGGGTGTCCAAGTATCCTTGTAGGCCATATCTCAAACTGAGCGAGCATATCTACCTTTGAAACTAAGGCAAACATGATGAAACTTTTCAAAAGATAACATCATAAACTATGAAGCACGGATGAATGTGAAACACGGGAAGTCCGTGACAACATAGCATATGTCCAATCCACCACTATGTGCAGTGACTGTAATGCACTCATCATACAGCAAACTGACCATCTACTAAGTTCTAATGGAGGATGAACATGGCAAGCAGCATTGACCAATAAGTACTGTAGTAAATTCAGTGCGAGTGTGTCAGCAATGGGTTTGAATCCATGGGTGAAGATGAAGTCATGATGTGTATCTATACTACCTTTTCTATCTGCCTTCTACCTTTGCAACATTCTTCGGAAAGAGCGCCTACCATAAGCTGTTCTAACCCTTTTGCGCGTCTGTCCTCATCAGAGTCCTAACTAATCCTTTCTAATTGTCAAGAGACCCAATACTAATGCCTTCCATCTCTAGCTACTTGAAGCATGAGAAAACATTACTGTCACATGCCATCAATGCTCTCACTGTGCTAAATCCAACTCCTTCCAGTTTTTGGATGCAAGTTGGGGGTGCCCGAGTATGCAGCAAAGTCATTCCTCGAGTTGAGCAAGCATATCTACCTTTGAAACTAAGGCACACATGATGAAAATTGTCAAAAGCTTTCTAAAGCGAACACCATAAACTATGAAGAACTGTTGAATGTGAAACACGGGTACTCCCTGACAACGTGGCGTATGTTCTGTCCACCAATATGTGCAGCGTGGGGACTATAATGCACTTGCAATTGGCGAACAGCACAACTGCCACGTTCTCAAAGCAGATAAAGTTGTTGAGAAGTCCATGATTTCGTGAAGTAGAGGAAGACATATTCTGCAGCTGCTTGCGTAGTGAAGGAGTGGCCCACAGACAGTAGATATCCATTCACACCAATTGAAAGGTTTACCTATTGACAGCTCCACCTCAGTCAATTTCCCAGTATTTTGCTTTAGTGTGATACAACTTAAAGCAAGTAGGAAAACAGAACGCAGGCTTACTTGGGCACTGGGGACAGTAAACACAAGTCTCCTGCCTCTTTCCCTGCATCAAGCACACTTTACAATGACGACATGATCGCTCCTTTTTGGGTGTTGCAGAAATGTTATCAGCAAAGTGTTGCTCCTGCAGTCTTGCCACGTCCTCCAGTACATATGAAGTGGAGGCTGCTGCTTCTGGAGCAGTGAGACTTTTAAACACACCCAACTGAAAGTCAAGGAAAGACATGAGTCTTCCTGTGGTGGTCTCACGATAAACAACATACGCATTGTATGTTGCCATCTGGATCAGGTGCGTAAACAGATTCTTATACCAAGTGCGAGTTTTACGACTCGCATTGTATGGCTGAAGAACCTGGTTGTTCTTGTCCACTCCGCCCATGTGCTTGTTGTAATCAAGAATACAAGTGGGCTTGTGGACTTCAGCCATCAGACCCCAAACCGTGACAGGGGAAGTGCTAACAAAGCAAAACCAAAGGGGATGATGGACGGAGTGTTGAACATTGCAAGCACTCACCCCAAGTCTACTGATCTGGGTTTAATCCATCATCATTCTGTAGCTCACTCCTCCCCCCCAGTTCAGACATGGCCATATGCAAATCAGTCTGACCATGTACCTCATCGGAAGAGTCCAGCCCGAACTGTCAAGCCATGTCTTCCCCGCACTGGAAACAAGCATCCTGGGACCGATTTCTGGCTAATCAGCCGTCATCAGCCAGGCTAGCTTGAATCCAGTGGCAAAGTGAGCAAGGGACCAACGTCTGGGCATACCCTGCCAACTTAGGGCGAACATAGCAAAACCAAAGGGGATGATGGACGGAGTGTTGAACATTGCAAGCACTCACCCCTAGTCAACTGATCTGGGTTTAATCCATCATCATTCATTAGCTCACTCCGCCCCCCCAGTTCAGACATGGCCATATGCAAATCAGTCTGACCCTGTGCCTCATGGGAACAGTCCAGCCCGAACTGCCAAGCAATGTCTTCCCTGGACCGCAAACAAGCATCCTGGGACCGGTTTCAGGCTAATCAGCTGTCATCAGCCAGGCTAGCTTGAATTGTAGTGAGCACGTACACATCACGCCTATCTGAGAACTTGACTGCGAGCAGTTTGTTGGAACGCAAAGCGGTGCTCTGGGATTTCTGGAGCTTCTTGCAAACAAGCTCCTGCGGGAATTGTACCGCAAGCCACCATGCCAGCTTTGTAGAGCTCACTGAACAGCTCTACTCCTGTATAGAAATTGTCCACATAAAGGTTATAACCTTTGGGAAGAAGTGGCTGGACAAGCTCCCATACGATCTTTCCTGTGACCCCTAGCGTGGGAAAGCAACCTACAGGGTTAAGAGTTGTGTCCTTCCCTGTATACACTCTCAAGCTGTACACATAGCCAGTGGAGCTCTCACACAGAATGTACAGCTTGATGCCATAGCGAATGCGTTTGCTCAGAATGTTCTGCCCTTTATACAAGATCAAGAACTCATCAATGGCTATATTCTTTCCAGGAGTATAAACCTCTGGAAACCTGGTAGCCAAATGTTCCACAAATGACCAAATTTTGAACAACCTGTCATGGTCTGGATGGTCCCGGGGCAATGCAGCAGAATTGTCATTGAAATGCAGTATGCGCTGCAATAGAAAAAAACGATCTCTGCTCATGTATGGTGCGAACATGAGGGTTAACCAAACTGTGCGAGTAGACCAGTAGGATAGCAAGGTTGGTTTATGCACTACCCCTTTTTTATGCGCGAGGCCCAAAAATATCTTCAACTCCACTTGCACACCCTAGAATGAGGTCTAAGAGTGCCTCCTTGCTTCCTCAGAAATTGTTCGGCACGTAAATTTGTTTGCTGCACAATTTCATCAAGGAAGTCAACATCCAAAAAGAGATGGATGTAGTCAATTGGCAAAACATTAGCCGTATCAACTTTACATCCAGCATCACCAGTGAAAGGTGGTATTTGGGGCTGAACTAAATTGGGAGGCTGCCAAGACAGCACTCCGTCTGTGCTTGAGGCCGCACGTGCCTGCGCTCTGGATTGCTCTAACCTGCTACTGGTGTCCTACTGCACAGAGTGCTGGCAAAGGGACAGCATGACTGATATCGTCTCCTTCAGAATCGCTGGAAGAGAGTCGTCGGATGGAACTGCGCCAACTCAGAAATCACTCCCAGATTCGGCTCTACTGTTCTCTCCCTTAGATGCTCTCTCAGGATCTGCTGTCTCAGAGCTGGACTTCAGAACCAGACTTAGGGCCTGGGCAGCATTCATCCAACAATATGCCATCTCTGCTCTACAATTTTTAGATCGCTATCTACTACCTAGCGTCATAAAAATGCAAACATTTGTCAAAGATACCACCGACTTCCTGAACAAGTTGCAACAAACCACAATTATCACGGATGAAAAGGTTCTCATGTGTACAATAGATGTAAAATCATTGTATACCTCAATACCACATAACTTGTGAATAGAAGCAGTAGAACGCACTCTTCTACAAACGGATGTAAATCTAGACATGCAACTATTTCTCATGGAATTGTTACAATTCACCCTTTTTCAAAGCTACTTTAGATGGAAAGATCAGTGGTTCCTACAAATGACAGGAACTTCCATGGGCAATTGCGCCACGCTGGCATATGCCAATTTGTTCATGGAAAAATTTGAACAGGAACATATCTTAACTAAACATCCATGAGTTGAGTATTGCAACTTGTTTCTTCACTATATCAATGACATGTTCATAGTATGGAATGGTCCAGAAAACACTCTAGTGGAAGCATTAAATAAACTCAACGACATAAATAATAGAATCCAGTTTACTTATGACTAGAGCTCCTGGTATTTATCTGTAAAAATCAGTAAAAATAGAAAACAGGGAGCCTTACTTATGACATACAAAAAGAAAAAATAACATTCTTGGATGTACAGATAACAATTACCGAGAATACCTATGAAACTGATATCTACAAAACCCACCGATCCCAACAACACCTTGCAATATGGGAGTTTCCATCAAGAAACCTTAAAACGACACTTACCCTATTCCCAAATGCTGAGGGTAAGACGGATGTTATCTAACCCGCAAATTGCAAACCACGCGGCTAGATAACATGACTGAACTCTTCACACAGAGAGGCTATCCAAAGTTCGCACTTGATCAAGCTAAACAGAGATGCCATTCCAAAAGTAGAATAGAACTTTTACAGAAGTTGCCCAGCAAAACTACCAATCGTATAGTGATGGTGTCTAAACACTCTACAGCAAGCAAAAGGTTTAAATGGATTATAAAACACCACTGGCCGATATTGACCCTGGAACCAGATTTCAACCAAGTGTTTTCAGAATTTCCTAGTTTTGCATATACCAGAAATAAGAACATGGGAGAAAAGTTATGCACAATCAAAGGTGACAAAGACACACATCAGGAAAATCATTTAGGAACAATGGCATGTCACAACCGTAACAACTGTCATACTATAATACCAGGTGCAACCATCACACATCCCAGAAGAGGCTACAACATTAAACTACAAGTCACAGCAACATGTGACACAATGAATTTGGTTTAATTATTAAAATATCCCTGCGGACAAGTGTAGGTGGGCAAAACCAAACACAAAATCAAAGTCAGAATAAATGAACATAAATCAAACACCCGCACGAACAACATGAAATCAGTTGTGGCCAACCATTTCCACGAGAATCACCACAATATTAGTCAACTAACATTCTTAATCCTTGAAGTGGTAACCAGAATGGAGGTTCAAGACAATATAAAATACTTTCTACAGCATGAAAACCATTGGATAAAAACATTGGACTCCATGAAACTCTAAGGAATGAATGACCGTATAGAATTTTCAAGCTATTTATGAACCCTCATTTAACAACATGTGAGACTGTTAATAATGATGCTTCTATTGTTGCTCACACTCAGGGACCTCCGATCCAGATTCCACATAGAGCTGCTTCCATATCAATATACTATCTAAACACCCGATCTCTGGTTAAGCATCAGCTGGAGATTTTTCTACTCTTGGCAACTGACAAACCAGATATTTTGCTCTTGACTGAGACCTGGCTGACTAATGACTCCGCCCCAGATATACTTGCAGCACTTCCCTCTGACTATTATATCATGACTGCTAATAGGTGCACGGGCAGATCAGGGGGGGGAGTGGCCGCTGTTATCCACAATGACTTAAGATTCTGCTCTCTCACTTGTCCTCCTCTCACTGACACCGAGAATCTAGTGATAAAATTAGAATCCACCAACGACTCTTTTGTCTGTGTCTTATTGTATAGACCACCTAAGCAGACGCCTCTCTTCCCGCTGGCTCTTAGTGAACTGATAGCCAAATTGGTGACGGAGCACGCTAAGGTCCTTCTCGTGGGAGACTTTAATTATTGGTATGGTGACCCCAATGAAGGGCCTCAATCCGCAAAAATGTCTGATCTGCTCAAGAGTCTAAACTTCTCCCAGATGGTTTCCTCTCTGACCCACTCTAAGGGACGAATCTTGGATCAAATTTGGGCTATTGGCATGACCATTTCTATCCCTATTGCCTTGCCCTGCATCTGGTCCGACCACTATCTCCTGAAATTTTCACTCACACGACTATTGCCTCCCAAAATTAATGCCACGAAAGGAGGGTTCGCTAGAAGATGGAATATCATTAATAAAGAAGATTTCCTTAATACTCTAGCTGCTACTGCCCCACTTCCTGACCATGATATCAACATCTTGGAAACAAAAGTATCCAAATGGCTTCTTGATGTCAGTAATAAACACGCCCCATTTAAAAAAATTTAATTAGTACGCCGGGCGGAAGCTAATAGATGGTTCTCAGCTGAGCTCAAGTCCCAGAAATTGGCCTTACGCCAACTAGAGAGACAATGGCGTCAGCAATATGCTCCAGAAAAAAGATTACAATATACCGCTGGTCAGAAAGAGTACAAGAAACGTAATCTGACTGCCAAAGCAGGCTTTTTCTCTGACCGCATTCTGCGATCCAACAAAAACTCTAAGGTCATTTTTTCTGTAATAGAGGAACTTTCTAACCCTGAGCGCATCCTCTTGAAGGCTGCCCCCTCCCAAGACCTGTGCAACTCACTGAACGACTATTTTATCGACAAAATCTCCTTAATAAAAGCTAGTATTCCAACTCATCTGCCTCCTCTGGGTCCCCCTAGTTCACATTGCAATGATAAAACCCTAAGCAGCTTTCCGATCATTAGTGATAAGGCCTTCCAAGATCTATTGGTAGAAATTAAATCAGGTGCTCCCTCCGACTGTTGCCCCCCTCGCATTCTTAAAGAATGCCTTGCAATTCATCCTGGTCCTGCTCTTACACTGTTGAACAAATCCATTACATCGGGATCAGTCCCTCTTGCTTTTAAAAAAGCTACAGTTGTTCCCCTTTTGAAAAAATTGGGAGCTGACCCGGCGCTTCTCTCCAACTACCGTCCAATTTCTTTGCTACCCTTCTTGTCTAAAATCTTGGAGGGATATATAGCAAAGTGTCTCTCAAATTTTTTAGAGTCGTCTACATATCTGGATCCACATCAGGCTGGCTTCCGACCCGCCCATTCCACTAAATCGGTGATTCTATCGGCGGTAGACAGCCTGTGGGATTTTGCTGATATAGGCTGCCCTCGAGCCTTGGTCCTGTTGGATTTGTCTGCGGCCTTCGACACGGTCGACCACAGCATTCTGGTCGACCGTGTGAGGAGTGCGGGAGTTTGGGGGACTGCGGCCCGCTGGCTCACCTCTTTTCTGGAGGACCGTTCACAAGCTGTTCGTCTGGGTCAGTTTTCTTCACATCCTCATACTATCACCTGTGGTGTACCCCAGGGCTCTGCCCTTTCCCCTCACCTTTTTAATGTCTATATGGCCCCCTTGATCAAATTACTTAAAGACAGAAATGTGACGGTCCTTAACTATGCTGACAATCTTGAAGTACTGGGTATTTTAGTCCCAGCGGTGCAGGGGCACACACCCTATGACTTCTGGGTTCACCCTGTTCCAGACCTACAGAAACACAGAGTCTTCTGGGTGAAGTCAAAGATTCATTTATTGGCTGCAGACCAATTACAGGTATCCTAGAAGTACAACAGCGTGTATGTTCTCAGGAGACTGCTGAAAATCATAGGAACGGGCTTCTCCTTAAATACAAAATATCATGCTTCAGGCACACATTCCTTGGTTTACGATATGGCCATTACAAGTATACATTACAAACGAAAAAGCAGAGTCATGATGACCATCCCACATTCCAGTTCGGCCAGCCCACAATGATTTACACAGTAAGGTTCAGATCCCACATTTGATGTCAATAGACACCCCAATAAACATGAGCATCTCCTGTTTTGGGAAACAAGTCATAAAGCAGGAACAAGCAGGTGTGAAAGAGATTAGCCGGAGGATTGTGTAGAATGAAAAGGTTTTATGACGGGTCAAGCCCTGATGCTAATCACAGGTGGACGGAGGAAGGGGAGGTCGTGAGACCGGTTTGACCTGGGGCAGCAGAGCCAGCTGCCCAGGTCACAGAGAAGTCAGAGGAGAAGCCCATGTACTGTGAGGCCCGTATTTACTCCATTATAGCCTATGTGAGGGCAATGACAAGATGGCCACTGCTTCCAAAATGGAACCCGCGTAGTGAAGCAGAATAACGTGTACACAGTGCATTCATAGCTAGAACGATATATAAAGCACTCGTACATGCCGCATTTACCATTTGCGGTTTGTTAATACCAAGATAGACAGGGGTAGGGCCCTGTCCCCTACGCGGTCCCGAATATTAAAGTACGACAGACCCTCCCTTTGCCCTTACATAGGCAATCACTATACTCATCTTAATCCGAGTCTAGGTCAATGTCCACAAAGTCATGGAGATGTTGCTGTAGCATCATCCTATTACTTAGCTCGTCCCTCGATACAGGTTTCCTTATACATAAGGTAGCACAGAGGCCACATACCGCAGGAGCACACTGTATGCACAGACAGAACAGGAAAAGAATGGCTAAGATCATTCCAACGACCATCAGAACTTTCCAACCCCAGGCAGATATCAATTCCCAGAACCACCCCACCAGTGACCAGTCTCCCTTATCCACGTGTATGGATTCAGATATTTTATGGAGTTTGGAGATGGCTTGATACACTGTTGGAGCATTATCTGGTATGAAAATGCAGCAACTGGATTGGATGACCTTGCATACCCCACCGCGGTCTGCAAGAATAACGTCTAGAACCATGCGGTTCTGCAAAGTCATAAGGCGATCCGCTTGGAGCTCAGCTGTCAGATTACCAAGGGCACCAGCCGTTACATTGACAGTGGATTCAACCACACGAGTCAGCTGTCTCAGGTTCCTACTATTGACCATAGGTCCCCAAAACGGCAGGAAACCCAAGAAGAA
This sequence comes from Triturus cristatus, assembly GCF_964204655.1. Classification (NCBI taxonomy): domain Eukaryota; kingdom Metazoa; phylum Chordata; class Amphibia; order Caudata; family Salamandridae; genus Triturus; species Triturus cristatus. The sequence goes on from NC_140583.1 coordinate 476,661,495, forward strand.
GTCTCCCGCTTCCTGACCGGCAGTATCCTCCTTACTAATCACATCTCTCACAACTCTGGTCTTATGATAGTCAGAGGCAGCAGTAAATGTCGGCGGTAGCAAGTTCGCGATATAACCTGTGCCCGAGAAATCAGGGGGCAGCCATGTATATGCTCGGTCATTACAGATGAAATATGTGCCCTTGGCAGCCAAAAACGCAGGGGAAAACTGTGACGGGAAAGTGTACGTTTCAGTACAGTCACTTCTTCCCAGTTGAGCTCTAGGATTCTGACCATTACCCTGTAAGCAGAACCGACCCATGTGGGGTACGACCCAGATTGGAGATGAGATTTTTCGCTGTCTTTCACCCAGACTAATACTATACCCCGTCGCGTTCCATCCTACATAAGGCCTCAGCTCTTCTTTGGGAATGGATGAGTATGCATCGATATCCCTACTCATATCAGCAACTCCTTTTATCAAAGCCTTATTATTGGTGATAGGTCTGATGGAACGCGTTTGGCGAGGGGAGTACGTATCTAGAGCATAGAGAAACATGGTCTGGAATGCCCATGACGATCCATTGTAACTGTACGGCAGCACCAGGTAGGGAATACCCTTGTTAATGGTATGTGGCATTAACCCGCACACCCAGCAATTGGTCGTATTCATTACCAGTTGGTGCTGGTGCAAGAGCTGGATAAACGAGTTATTTACGAACTCTGATCGTCTGGTCTGTTCGTGCTCAGGCAAAGGGTGAAAAGAGTGAGAGGAGGCAGTAGAAAGAGGTATAGGCTGTTCAGTGGGTGTAATGGGCTTTTGAGCGGAGAAAAACACAAATCCTACAATAAACATCATAATACTACACAGTGTAAAAAGGCACAAAAATACAAAACATTTAGTTTTTACAATTCTACACATCCTTGCGTTAAAGTTCATTTCCTCAATCGGTCTCTCCATCTTAAAAAACTCCATCCTCTAATCGGGACGCTCGCGGCGGATGAGTGTCTTCTGCTAAGGAGTACGCCTGTCAGTCCAGGGAAACGCCCTAGACCAACCAGAACCGTTGACCTAGCGTCTTCGGCCTGTACCCCAAAGTCTTGGCACCGCGACCCTGCGGCAGAACCCGGATGGTGGTTCGAAAAACAAAAATCAAGAAAGTCTTTCAGATGGGAGAGCAAAAATGTCAAAAAGGAAATAGTAAGGAAATCTTTATTTGTCCATGGGCCTTGGTCTCAAATTATAGCGGAGACGGCCAGGTGCTGTTTGGTCTTGAAACAAAAGTTCAGGCTCAGTGGTGTCCAATCGATTTGATGGTGGCACAGCTTCTTGCAGAATATTGTCACTCTCTTGGTCTGAAACTGTGTCTTTTAGGCGTGCGTCACTGAATGGTACAAAACGAGGTACAGTGTCTGTCTCAGAGTCGGCGATACCCTCCTTGACCCACTGGTCATATGGCAGAGGCAAAGGAACTACTTTGCAGTGGGTACCATGGATCCAGTGTTTCTTCCCTTTTACTCGCACCGCTGATCTTGTCGACAGGAATACAAGGTGAGGGCCGATCCAGCGAGGCTCGTCGTTGCTCTTACGCTGGAAATTTCGGATCAGGACCCACGAGCCAGGGTTGATGGGGTGTCCGGGAGGTTCAGAAGCTTGGGGAAGAGTATCATGTACCTGTTGGTGCAAAACACGCAGTTTAACAGTCAAATCATACAGGTAATCGAGTAGTACTGGATGTTCAATCTCACTGAACTTCGTAGGCCTCGGTACACCCCATACGTTGGCCGGGCGGCCAAAAACAACCTCGTAAGGGCTAAGTCCCACTCGTGAGTGTATGGTCATTCTGGTGGACAGGAGTGCTAAAGGCAGAGCGTCAGGCCATTTAAGACCGGTGCTCGCCTGAATTTTGGCCAGCTTGAGCTTTAAGGCTCCATTGTAGCGTTCTACTAATCCAGCTGATTGGGGGTGATTTGCAGCTTGGAACTTCTGCTTTATCCCTATCCCTTCACATACATTCTTCATCACTCTACCCACAAACTCACTTCCGTTATCACACCACACCATTCTTGGCATCCCAAACCTAGGGAAAAATTCCTTCACAAGGGCTTTGGCTGTGGATAGGGCAGTGTTATCTTTCAGAGGATAAGCCTCTATCCATTTTGAGAAAGCACAAACAACCACCAGTACATATTTCAGGTTGTTGCATCTTTCCATGTGAATAAAGTCCAGCTGCAAAACTTCAAATGGACATGATGGGGGTGCAAAGTGACCAGCTGGAGTTGGGGTTCCCCTACCAGGGTTGTACTTCAAACATACTATGCAATTCTTGACCACATTCTCTGCACACTTGGGAATCCCAGCATTCTGCCATACTGGAGCCAACAACTTGCATATACCTTTCGTACTGATATGTGCCATTCCATGTGCCATTGTAACCACTGGAAGCACATATGCATCAGGCAATAACCATCGCCTATGTTCTGTCAGATCAATCCAACAACCATTCTCATCCAACTTACCCATACTTTCTCTCCACTTGCTTAACTCTTCCTCTGTAGCTTCAGCTTGAAGCGACTTCACGCTCTCTATTGTGTTCTCACACATTCCCACATCATTAACCCATCTTGCGGGGCCTGCAACATACATTCTAGTCTTCACATTCTGTGCTGTTTCTTTCGCGGTCTCATCAGCAAACGCATTCCCACGTCCAACATCATCTGTGACTTTCCTGTGCGCACTGCATTTCATGATCGCAACTTGCAACGGTAGGGTCAGTGACTCAAGGAGATCATTCACCAACTTGCCATTCTGAATTTTAGCTCCATGCGAAGTCAGGAACCCACGCTCTTTCCACAAACGCCCAAAATTATGAGCCACGCCAAAGGCGTACTGGCTATCTGTGTATATATTTACTCTCATTCCTTCAGACAACACGCATGCTCTCGTGAGGGCGATTAATTCTGCTGCTTGGGCCGAATTATGTGGCACTCGTGCAGTTTCCACGACCGTGTGTAAAGTCGTGATAGCATATGCAGCAGTTGTGTCACCATTAGGGAGTTTGAAACACGAACCATCCACCCATAAAGTGCCATCACACTCAGTCAGGGGAGTATCTTTTAGATCTACTCTCCCTTTCGTCTCTTCTTCTGTTCTGAACAGACAGTCATGTTGCTCAATCTCATCTGAGTCTGCTGGAACTGGCAATAACGTAGCTGGATTCAGCGTATTACATCTCTTTATGTGTATGTGATTTGCTAACAGTGTAAGCTCATAGCCTGATAATCGCGCACTAGTCAAGTGTTGTGTCTTGGTCCTATTTAATAATGTGTCTACTGCGTGTGGAACCATAACAATCAATGTATTGTCCATTACCAAACCAGCAGATTGTCGGATAGACATTGCTGCAGCAGCTGTCGCTCTCAGACAGCTTGGCAATGCCCTCGCTACAGGGTCCAAGGTTGATGAAAAATATGCGCATGGGCGCGGTCTGTCGCCAAAAGGCTGTGTTAACACTGACAACGCACATCCATCTTTCTCGTGAACATACAATGTAAAAGGTTTGCTGTAGTCAGGAGTGCCCAACACAGGTGCTGAACATAATGCATTACGCAATTCCACAAAACTTCTCTGGCACTCTTCAGACCATGGGATAGGATTCGGTGTGTCTTTGCATGTTAAGGCTAACAAAGGTTTTGCCAACAAAGAAAAACTAGGGATCCAATGCCTACAGTATGAAGTGATGCCCAAGAAAGCACGCACTTCTCTCTGTGTTTTTGGCACACTCAACTGTGCAATGGCTTGAATTCTTTCTGGGGTCAGTTTCCTTCCCTCCTTCGATAAGAGATGACCTAAGTAGGTCACTTCTTGTCGACAATATTGCAGCTTAGAGAGAGACACTTTGTGATGGAAAGCAGATAAATGGCGCAACAGTGACAATGTGGCTTCTTTACAAATCTTCTCAGTATCCGCGGCAATCAGTAAATCGTCCACGTACTGAATCAGGATAGCGCCACTAGGTAAAACAAGTGCATCAAGCTGCGCTTTCAAAGCTTGACTATATATTGATGGACTTTCACAGTAGCCCTGGGGAGCACGTTTGAAGCGGAAGCTACGGCCTCCCAGACTAAAACCAAAAATATCTCTGCTCTCTTCTGCAATTGGGATGCTAAAGAAAGCATTCTTTAAATCAATCACTGAAAACCATGCAGCAGAGGCTGGAATCATCGTTAACAAGGCAGTTATATCAGGGACAACCGGAAACTGTGGCACAACAATCTTATTAACCTCTCTAAGATCAATCACAAATCTGTAAACAGGTGGCTGTGAAGGATCCGTTCGTTTTAAGACAGGTAAAATCGGACTATTGCAAACGTTGCCTCTTGTCTCTTCAATCACGCCCTTATGAATCAAGTCGCTGACAATGTCTAACAATGCTTTCAGCCCTTCATTAGAGATCTTGTACTGGGGAATACGTGGCAGTCTGACATTAGCTTTTAAAGTCACCACATATGGCGGTATCTCCAAGAGGCCCACATCATTGGGACCAGTAGCCCAAAGGGCATCCGGAAGGGATGACAATTCAGGTGGCATTGTATTTTTAGACAAGTACATTGGGGAAACCACTTTCTTGCCTAATGTAAGTTGTACTCCTGAAGGAGAACAATACAGTGTAGCGTGCAATCTTTTCAACAAATCTAATCCCAGCAAATTCTCACCACAACCTGTTGTCAGAATCAGGGGTGCTTTCAGTCTGACATTAGCTTTTAAAGTCACCACATATGGCGGTATCTCCAAGAGGCCCACATCATTGGGACCAGTAGCCCAAAGGGCATCCGGAAGGGATGACAATTCAGGTGGCATTGTATTTTTAGACAAGTACATTGGGGAAACCACTTTCTTGCCTAATGTCCTGAAGGAGAACAATACAGTGTAGCGTGCAATCTTTTCAACAAATCTAATCCCAGCAAATTCTCACCACAACCTGTTGTCAGAATCAGGGGTGCTTTCAGTTCGCAAGGTCCAACAGAAAGTGACATGGGACTAGAAATCGGGTTCCTAACTGGGGCGCCAGAAAAACCTACTGAAACATTTATATCGCCAGACAAAGGTGCGCCAGGGAGTTTTGAATGCATGATTGAACTCTTTGCAGCACCAGTGTCTAGCAGAAAAGGCTCCGTTACATTTGCTGTAGTTACCTCAACATATGGTCCGCTCTGATCCACTGGCACTGAAACAACTCCCTCTCTCTGTCTATGGCTGTCCTAGTAATCATTACTTTCTGCATCACCGTCCTCTGCATAATAATCATTATTGTAATACTGGGCCGTATTACTAGTCGCGTTAGCTTGCTGATCAAAGCTATTGATGGTATTTTGAGGCGGCAGAGGACGCGCGTTCTGGGGAGCATTTCCACGCCCTCTGCCTCTAGGAGCTTGCTGACCACCCCTACCTCTTGCGCCATACGCATTACCGTTCCGCTGCATTAATTTAGGGCAACTATATTTATAATGACCTTCCTCTTTGCAGTATGAACATTGGTTGGGACCTACAGGGCTACGTGGTTGATAATACCCGTTCATTTGCTGATTGTTCTGAAACTGTTGGGGTTGGTGATAGACACCTTGGGGTTGCCTATAATTATTCTGACCTCCACGTGGTGGATAGGCCTGCTGTAAAAGGACCTTTGTCTTTAATTCCTTCGTTTTCTTTTCTGTTCTATCTTTCTCGTCTTTATCTCTATTTTCATAATACTGTGCAGTAGCCAGTATTTGCGCTGAAGAAGAAACAGCCCAAGAACTTTCTGAATCTTTTAACTTTTTACACAGGTCAGGAAGTAAATTCTGCACAAACTTATCCACAAATAACCGTTGGCCACCCTCAGTACTCATATCCTGCCCACTGTGGTCAATAAATGTTTCTTCAAACCTAGTAAAGAAATCTGACACTGTCTCATCTTTCTTCTGCTTGCATGCAGATAGCTTGTCCCAATTTACGCGCATCGCAGGCATTATTGTCTTCATATACGTGATGATTCTACCAGGCAGTTCAGCTACTAAAGGTTCTGGTTTCGCGCCACCAGTTTGTCTAGCATCAGCAGCAATAATGTTAGCCCATGTATCCCCTAGTTCTGCATCGTGATCTACATTACGAATTGATCCCCATAGAGGCTGTGGAACAACATTACCAAACAACATGTCTATGTCGGCCAGATTCATAACGCATGACCCTGCCGTCTGTGACAACTCTTTATAATAACCTGCTGGGTTTTTACGGGGATCAGGCAATGACTGCTTAAGTGCTAACACCTCAGAGCGCTTCCATGGAACATGCACCCAAACACGCTGGAAATGCGCTGGCACAGCGGCGATACCGGCACCGGCATCTGCTGCAACTGCTTCCTTCCATACCGGGGGAACTTCTCTCATGGGGTATTGTCGCGCTTTTACCTTTTTCCCTACAATGACATCTTGTTCAAACAATGACTGTTGACAATCATCATTCCTGAAGGACAATACAACCGCAACTGCTTTATCTACTTCGCGATCCACAATTATACCAGTTCCAAAATCAAACCTCACTCTACACAATTCCTGCGGGCTCGGATTTTTACCACTATCCTCCAATTCTTCACAGAGAATTTCGCACATTTTCTCAAACACATATCTCTGTTTTGGGGCATCCCACTGATGGAAAACGTTGACAACTGATTCCACATCATACAGTGAAGGGAAAACAATCCATCTACGCGCCATGCTATCTATTACCTTTTTCTCATCAGGGTTAGGCAATTGGCTACGCAATTGCTTACGCTTTAAACCAGGAGTCGCACCAGACGAATCAAAGAGAGGAGACATTAATGTAGTGACCACATTAGCTAAGCGCTGTCGCGCTGAAGGAGAAGTTGAGGCGAAAACAGGGGGATAAACAGAGGGGAGAAAAGAGGATGCAGAAACATGTACTGGAGTGGTGCAAGGAAGAGTGTCAGAAGAGGCAGCTGCTGTATTAGGCAAAGTCGCAGAAAGTGCGGGGCAGTTGGAAGCACAACTGGCGGCCCTTGAGAGGGCTGCGCTACATGGATAAGAGCCGGCTGCAAAGCAACTGGCGGTAGCGGCAAGGCTTGCAGTATATTGACTGGAGGTGGCATATTCACAAGCTGGGGAGGTGCCGTGGCATTCTGAGCATACGGGGGTGGCGAACTCAACAAATGTGACATCAAGGGATCTTTCTCCTTTTCTTCTAACTCATTCTGCTTAGAATGTGGTAAAGCTGGGTAACATTTGTCAATCCCTAACTTGCGCTGCCTGTGCAATTGCTCACTCATCTGCTCCTCCTCATTGTCTTTAAATTGTACAGCTGCTTGCATTACTGTCATACCTTTCTCTCTCTTATTCTTTTTCGCTAGCTTAATTTCCTTTTGTTTGGCTTCCTTTCGCCATAAGCGGAAAGAGTCAAACATCGCCGGCCGGGCTTTCTTCTTAAACAATTTAATTTCCAAATTATCTAAAATATCGGTATCGAAACTACCATTTTGGGTCCATTTTAAAACACCGTCTTTCCTAGTGTAGTGGATCCATACTTCGTTATATGCAATGGGGCCTACGCCATGTTTTACATAGAGCTCATAAGTTGGAGTTCCAACCGGAGGAACCGGACATGATTCCTCTAGCTGGAAATCCTTTCCACAACCCAAACAGAATAATCTACCAAATAGTCCAGAACCAGGCATCTTTGCTCACTAGTCTAGATCCAAACGTCAAAGGATTATCGATTACGATATTCTCGTGAATACACGAGTCCTCTGGCTTTGGCGTTTGCAAACTCCAAAGTACCAAATTACCAAATCAAACGATCCCGAAGGATACCAAAAACAAATAGGAGACGCTCCACTTATACTTAACTGAATATTGCTGATCGATGGCGTCACCAGAAGACTCTCTCGATTGTTTCGCTCTCTCAAATTCGTCAAGGGTCCAAAACAGGTCGATTAATCAGGGCAGCAGTCCTTCGTAGCCGTCGGGACGCGGAGAACCTCGCAGAAAAGACTTTCGGACCACGTCGACATGCAGGGGTCGATGAAGTGGCGGCCTTCCTCCAGAATTTCCACACGAAGCTCCTCACGAACCTCTGGCTTGGACTGGTACCGCTGAAATCGTCCCGAGTTGGGCGCCAAACTGAAGTACTGGATATTTTAGTCCCAGCGGTGCAGGGGCACACACCCTATGACTTCTGGGTTCACCCTGTTCCAGACCTGCAGAAACACAGAGTCTTCTGGGTGAAGTCAAAGATTCATTTATTGGCTGCAGACCAATTACAGGTATCCTAGAAGTACAACAGCGTGTATGTTCTCAGGAGACTGCTGAAAATCATAGGAACGGGCTTCTCCTTAAATACAAAATATCATGCTTCAGGCACACATTCCTTGGTTTACGATATGGCCATTACAAGTATACATTACAAACGAAAAAGCAGAGTCATGATGACCATCCCACATTCCAGTTCGGCCAGCCCACAATGATTTACACAGTAAGGTTCAGATCCCACATTTGATGTCAATAGACCCCCCAATAAACATGAGCATCTCCTGTTTTGGGAAACAAGTCATAAAGCAGGAACAAGCAGGTGTGAAAGAGATTAGCCGGAGGATTGTGTAGAATGAAAGGGTTTTATGACGGGTCAAGCCCTGATGCTAATCACAGGTGGACGGAGGAAGGGGAGCTCGTGAGACCGGTTTGACCTGGGGCAGCAGAGCCAGCTGCCCAGGTCACAGAGAAGTCAGAGGAGAAGCCCATGTACTGTGAGGCCCGTATTTACTCCATTATAGCCTATGTGAGGGCAATGACAAGATGGCCACTGCTTCCAAAATGGAACCCGCGTAGTGAAGCAGAATAACGTGTACACAGTGCATTCATAGCTAGAACGATATATAAAGCACTCGTACATGCCGCATTTACCATTTGCGGTTTGTTAATACCAAGATAGACAGGGGTAGGGCCCTGTCCCCTACGCGGTCCCGAATATTAAAGTACGACAATCTTCAACTCCTTCTTAGGGTTGATAGTTCCAACAACGCTGCTACGGGATTCCAGGATACTATGCTACTCATCCAAACCTGGATGGACCTTAATCATCTGAAGCTGAACCCTGGGAAAACGGAAATAGTGCTTACTGGGGACAGCCATAAGCACTGGGGCCCCCACTATTGGCCTCTAGAACTCGGCCCTCCGCCTACCCCTTCCATCTCAGTTAAAACGCTAGGAGTAACGCTGGACAGTGATTTGTCATTGAAAACCCAGGTTGGAGCCGTGGTGTCTAAATGCTTCTTTCAGATGCGGAAAATTAGGAAAATCCATCGTTTCCTCACCCATGACGCCTTGATCCAAGCTATGATTTCTACGGTTCTCTCTCATCTAGACTATTCCAACTCCGTCTACCTGGGAATGCCTCATTACCTGTTCAGGCGTCTCCAGATGGTTCAGAACCAGGCAGCGCGATTGATTTTCCATCAACCAAAATGGGACTCTGCCTCCCCACTGCTGAGGAAACTACATTGGCTTCCAATTGCTCAACGGTGCGCTTTCAAGACGGGTTGCCTTATCTTCAAATCCTTGCATGGCACCAGCCCTGAATTTATCAATAATCTGATACTCAGGAATTCCCCCACACGTGCCCTAAGGTCCGCCCATCAATATCTCCTTACCATCCTGGACTTTAAAAGGTACGCCTAGGAGGACGCAGATTTACCATTTTTGCCCCTAAATTGTGGAACACTTTTCCACTTGAAATTCGATCCTGCACTAACCTCCTCCAATTTAGAAAATTCCTGAAAACCTGGCTGTTTACTCAGGTTTAGTCTCTGCCTCAATGTTAACTTTGAACCATAGCGCCATGAAGCCAATCGGCGTACGAGCGCTTTACAAATTCCCATTAACATTAACATTAACATGTTATCATTAACATTTATTAATAAAAAACTGTCTGTGCGTTGAACTGGCACTATTAGTACACAATGTAATTATCAGGGTCTTCTGTGTTCCCATTGTGCACACCTATTATTTGTTCATTTAGATTTTTTTTTTACCACTTCCATTGGATATATTCTGATTTATGCACCAAATCAGCAGACACATTAGAACGACCATTTAAAGATGGCCGCCAACAATACAGACAAGGATATTCCCTTGTCAATTACTAACATCGTCAACAAAATAGACAAGGATAGTCCCTTGTCAAATATTAAGACACCAGTTTGAAATACTGGCACCTAAACGCAAATGATACACTTGTCGTATCAAAACAGAATACCACGACTGGACCATAAGTTTCCTAGCAAAATACGTTGTTGACAGGCACGTTTTTAATTCACCGCCAAACTTTTAATTTACCGCCACGCACTTCATAGCACACTTTCATTTAATCGACACAATGCTGTATCCTTTCCTTCTGAGCGCACTCAATTAAATTACTGAATGAGCATGTTTTTAACGTTTCAGAGTAGGGAAGCATGACTAAGCATCTGAGATACCACACTTTATGTAATCGCTGTGTGTTTAAAATCATTGAGTACAGCACAATAAATATTCATACGCTACTAACACTCATCATCATACTAACACATGGCCACTCTAAGAAGAAGCGAGTAGCTTAACACTTTTAATAACCAGCACGCTTTTGATAAGCATACGGTCACCAGTTGTTTATGTTACTACATCTGTAAGAATCAATGATTGAGAAACTTTTTGTTTTTGAATATCACATTTAGAAAGGCATGAGCATTTGATTATAACAAGCGTGATTGCATGCATCTAAATGCATCATAGCTATGTGAATATGAACACAGGTTTTGCTCCTCATGACATTATATGTTTGTTATAGGATTGGTCCCTGATGAAGGGCGAGATACCCGAAATGCATTGGATATTCCAGTCCAGTCATTATGATTTAAGGTTCGACATTCAAATGGAATGAAGAGAAACCATATGATTAACCATAAGGAGTAAACATGAAATACAAGGATTGAACTATCATTTCCACTGAAAATCCACCATTTACAACCTGAGAATTCTAGTTAATAGGGGGACACACTCTACCCAGGAGGTGCAGTAATCACATTTCTACATGACGTCGTGAATGGAAAGCATTACTCCAGGAGCACACGTAATATTGATGACCCAACTGCAACTTATCATTCACTCTGTAGACTTATGTATATATGTATCTATATACACATATATGTATATAGATACACATATATACATATATCATCTACAGAGAGAAAGAGACTCTCTCTCTCTCTATATATATATATATATATATATATATATATATATACTATATAGCATTAAGCATGATGATGGTCTCAATGCCATGAAATTCTTTCTTAACAAAAGGCCATTGGAGCTATTCCAACACACAGCCATGTTACTAGACATGGCGAAATGGTGTTTACACAATAATGTTTTTCTGTATGACAGGCTACACTACCAGCAAATCCAAGGTACGGCCATGGGTACTGGCTTCGCCCCCAGCTATGCTAATTTGCATATGGGCTTGTGGGAGGAGCAGGTACTCATGGCTGAGTATCCTTTACAATTCCAAGAGAATGTAAAATTGTACACAAGATACATAGACGATATCTTTATACTGTGGGAAGGCACAGAAGAAACTGCCTTAAAGTTTTCTGAAGATCTCAACAAGAACGAGTTGAATTTAAAATTTACTTGCACTGCCAGCAAAGAGTCAATTCATTTTTTAGACTTAGAACTGTACATCCAAGATGGCAATATAGAAACAAGATCCTATAGAAAAAGCACCTCAGGCAATTCCATCCTACACGCCAGCAGTTTCCATTCCAGCAAACTGATTGAAAGCATCCCCTATGGGGAATGTCTGCGGATGAAACAAAACTGCAGCTCTCCAACCAGTTTTAATCAAGCTAAAAAAGAACTCTTTGATAGGCTAAACAATAGGGGATACAAACCAGAGATCCTCTATAAGGCAGAAAACAAATGTGCCACAGTAGAAAGAGCAAAGCTACTCAAAAGAGACAAAACCATTTTCATATCACCATGCGACCCTCCAGCGAGCACACCACCAAGACTTATCACTGGCTACAACATCTATCACAACAATATACGCAGAATACTTACGAAACATTGGCAAGCGGTACGTAGTGATCCAACAATAGGAGAGATATGTAGCAAACCCCCACAAATCACATTCAGACGAGCAAAATCCATGAGGCAGGAGCTAGTTTGTAATTCACCCAGACTAGACACCAAAACAGATTGGCTCAAAGCAAGGAATGGATTTTATAAATGTGCTAAATGTAAGGCGTGCAAGTTTGGGATTAATACCCGCAGCCTTAGTTTGCCATTCAAACACACTCCTTTTGAAATCCGCAGTAATTTCACCTGCAAAACAGAATTTGCAGTGTATGTTCTCAAGTGTACCTGCAACAAATTGTACGTGGGTAGCACTATCCATCAGGTACACGTACGAATTCTGCAGCACCTACGTGCAATCAACAGTGATGACCCACCTTACCCTGTGGCACGTCACATAAACACCATACACAGGGGTAGAAGTGAGGATCTCACGTATTTTGTGATAGACAGTGTCCCTAAAAACATTCGAGGAGGGAACAGATTATTATCTCTGCGCAAACTCGAATCAAGATACATCTTGTTACTTAATAGCAAGATCCCGAATGGACTTAACGCGGATGAGGCCCTCAATGTGCATCTGCAATAAAAACGCAATATAAATGCAATACAGTACACATAGCACTGTAGTAACACTGCACCATTTATTTATTTTAAAGACTTCTTTTTGTGTATTTTGCTCACTCTTCTAAAGCACAGGTTTAGACATTTAGTTTAGCTAAGATTAATATTAGCTTGTTTTTCCTTTAGGCCTTCTGAATCCTTACATTGGAGTCACATTTAGCCACTACCCACTAGGGTTCAATTGCTTTTTTAGCGAGTTAATTTAATAACATTGAGGCATATGTTTGCAATGTTCATGTTCTATGTTTAACGATGGAAAGTTAACATTCATGATATTACCCTTTCCTTGTAAAAACAGACGTTTTTTCAAAAAATACTCGTTATACAAAGTGACTCTTTCTATGTCTATGAGTAACCTCCATAGATTAACCAGCTATGGGTGTATTTAAACGCAGTGATTATGTCTTACCTGTGTTCAGTGACCAAGGCGGCAAGTCCGTCGAAACGCGTTTGGCTTTTGGTGTGAATAAAGCATTTTTCTTGATGTAATTTCCCACGGTGTCAGCGCCTTTTCAGTATCATTTGGATTGGATTGTACAGTATATATATATATTCACTGAAAAAACCATAGGTTTTACAGACATTATAGTTAGGAATTAGTATTTAAAAAGCCTTAGAAATTCACTGAAAAAAACCATAGGTTTCAGGGCGTTATAGTTAGTTGGACATTTGACTCATATAAAACCAGAGGAATTTGCCTGTTATAGTTAGTTGAGCTAACTATAAGTCGTGCACCCGCAATGCACTGCTGATGATGTCACATATTACATCACTCATGACATGGTCAGTGACATCACTGATGACATCACTGATGACATCTCAAATGACATCTCAAATGACATCACTCATTACATCATCCAGGTAATGTGTGTTTCTATAAAATGTAAGTATGTTTTATATATACATATGCCAAGGTATATTGAAGAATGAATGCATTTACAAGTGCCTAAAGGAATTATTTTTTATGTGTGTGACTGACTGTATAAGTGAGTGATTGAACGTGTCTTACTGAATGCATGGGTTAGAGAAACTGTGTAAAAGTCTGTATTAGTGTCTCCATTGGTGTGTAAGCAACTGCATGGGTTGCTGAATACCTAAATGAGTGTCTATATAGGTTATTGATTTGTTGTCTGAGTATCTGTATGGGTCCCTGAGTGTCTGTGTGGGTGGGTGGCTATATGAGTCTGTGCATAGATGTCTGAGTGGGTGATTCAGTGGCTGTATGGATTAAAAAGTGCATCTGGAAAGGGCTGTATGGGTGAGTTAGTGTGTCTATGGGTGTGTTGGTGAGTGAATAAATGTCTCAGTGGTATATCTGTGACTAACTACATATGTTTTAAGCCACTATATCTGAGTGTTGGAGTATATAAATGAGCATACATGAGACTAAGTTATTTCAAGAGTGGGTGTATAAATAAGTGTCTGCTTTTATCAGTCATTGTATAAGACAATAAATATGTGTTAGTATCTATATAAATAAGTGATGTGGTATGTCTAAAAATGATGAAGTTGGTGTGTATAACTGTATACATGATTAAATGGGTATGTGATTCATTCTTTGCATTACTGGCTAGGTGTGTAAGTAACTCTATGGATGAGTGGCAGCGTGTGACTGCATGTATAGATGTATGAGTGCATATTATAGTCCTCTATTGATGAGTAACTACATGTATAATGACTGGATGTGTGTGTATACTTAGGAAATAGCGAGTTCTATGTAGTATATGGCATTCTTCTGTGTATGGTTTCAAAAATAGTAGTCAGCATTTTACAATGGGTGTCTCAAAGTTTATATTAGAGCATCAGTATGTGCATCAGATTGTCACGTGGATGATGTCATGAGTGATGTCATTTGAGATGTCATGAGTGATGTTATCAGTGATGTCACGGACCATGTCATGAGTGATGTAATATGTGACATCATCAGCAGTGCATTGCGGGCGCACGAATTATAGTTAGCTCAACTAACTATAACAGGCAAATTTCTTTGGTTTTGTATGAGTCAAATGTCCAACTAACTATAACGTCCCTGAAACCTATGTTTTTTTCTGTGAATTTCTAAGGTTTTTTAAATGCTAATTCCTAACTATAACGTCTGTAAAACCTATTGTTTTTTTCAGTGAATTTCTAAGGTTTTTTAAATGATAATTTCTGAGTATAACGTCTCTGAAACCTATGGTTTTTTCAATGAATTTCAAAGGTTTTTTTAATATCGAACTACTATTGTGTATTTGTCATTAATACTATTTTTTCTAACTTTTCAACTACATAAAATAAACTGCAAAAGTACTATGTAACGTAATACATTTCACAAATTACAATGAGTTGTTAAATAATACAAAACAATTTAACATTCAGATAACAATTTTTCTCCCTTTTTTTGCTGTCATCATCTACTACTTAACTTCACTATTCACAGTGATGCCAGTGTAGTTTCATCATAAACAGCAGGGGAAAAAAAACAATCAACTAGATTGTTAAAACAAAACAAAACCCTAATCCTCTCAAATATAATACAAAATCAACACAAATAACACATCCAATAGTACTTCAAATGTTCAAAGCTTACCTTTACTTCATAGATTGTCTGCAAATTTACCCAATATGCCAGATAATGTATCAAGAATTTTGCTTTGAAAGTATCCAGTATGAATTCCCTCAAGATCTAACATGGTTTCTCTGCACATTTTCCCAATACGCCAGATAATATATCAAAAACTTCGCTATGAAAGCATCCAGTATGAAATCCTTAAAGATCTTACGTAGTTTCTCTGCACAATGTTTCCAATACACCACAAAATGTATAAAAAAATTTGCTTTCAAGTCATCCAGTATGAATTCCTTAAAGATCTTACGTAGTTTCTCTGCACATTTTCCCAATACACCAGATAAAGTATCAAATATTTCGCTTTGAAAGCATCCAGTATGAATTCCTTAAAGATCTATACACCTTCCCATTAAAGCCGAATAGTGTATCTAAAATCTTTGTTTCAGAAAAATTAAGTATGAGTTGGGTAATTCATAAGGCAATCTCGGTTTCATTTCCAAGTGTGTATCATTACAGTGACTCCGACCATTATAACAGTTTAAATAAACTGTATAATGTCCACTTGTAGTAGTACTTCCAGCATGGAAAACAATAGCAACTGTTGCAAACGTTTGTCCAGAAATAGATACTTGATTAGCAACAACATTTTTAATTTTGGTTTCCACTTTTCTTCCATTTGGTCGACAGCGTTGCAGCATGATAATCAAATATTTTCCATATCTTTGTAGGCATAATGCAGATAGCATTCTTGATTTACAACAAGAACACATCATCTCATGATCAGCTTCTTTTACTAATTTGGAAAATGGTCCAGATTTGCAGTCAGGCATTGTTAAATATAAAAATCGTTCTCTGTCAACTATAGTGCTTGAAGTTAACGAACACTCTTCACATTTATGTCCCCATTTGTAACTGAGTCCAAATAAACTCTCAATCAGAATTCCTTCATCTTCTAGTACTCCAAGCATAACCATCAGCAATTCTTGTGCATCTTGCTGTATATTAGCACTGCACGTTAAAGATCCAGTACATGTATCCAACAGTTGGCGAATACCAGAAGCAGAATGAATCTTACTTCTATCAGTTCTCAATTCTTGAAATAAAGTGTAGAGTGCAGAAGAAAGTTTTTTCCTGACTTTCCATAATTTCACCACAAACATCTTCATGATAAAATATAACATATAGAATGACATTACCATAGCAGTTGACACCATAAGCATTTTCTAATTGGTATCCAACAACATCATCACTTGTTTGTATTTTCTGCTTCTTTACATATTTTCTTTTCTGTTGATTTTCTTTCTGCTTTTCAACCATAGTTAACTCTTCAACATATTTGCATTTTGAAACACACAACACGTTTCTCATAAATAGGATATTCACCTAAATGGGGAGCATAAAGCCTTCTCAAAGAATTATATTCTCTTACACAATTAACATCAGCGCTAACCTTGTTCTCATCAAAATCAATTAAATACAAACCAGACAATGTTCTAACTCAAGATAATGCAACATATACCATTCCCTCTTTAAACACAGTTTTTCCAACATTTACCAAAGCATTGTCTACACTTAAACCTTGTGATTTGTTTATAGTTATTGCATATGCTAAACAGAAGGGAAACTGTTTTCGATGAACATGCAAGTCTTTTACAAGCAAAAAACGTGCGGCAGAACGTGCAATCTGTCTTACCTCTGCAATCTGTTCAAGTTTAACTTTCAAAACAATTCCATTTATATTTTGATATTTCACAAAATCAACAACTTTCCCCATTGCTCCATTCACTAAACCTTCTTCTACATTCAGATTACGCTTCAAAATTACCCGACAGTTTAAACATACATCTAAAAAAAATTCTAAGCCAGCAGTTTTTGATACAGACTTTTCCAAAGAATCCAATTTAGTCTGTAGTTTTTCCGAAAGAACAATTGTTATTCCTTGATGCTCCATTTTATCAATAGCTTCAATGTGAACTATTTCATGATTTTCCAATTTCATAAGCTCTCTATTAAATGTATAACTCTCTTCCACTGTAGGCATTAAGCAAACTATAGACTTTTTTTCTTTCATTTTCTTGTACATTACTTCTGCTAGTGTGTTTTCATTTGTAAACAAGTTCTTTAGTAGACAACTTTGAAAAGCTTCTTTACCATGTTTGCTTAGAACACCAATTCTTACATCTTTTAGAACATTTGCATAATCTACATCTCTTGCTTGTCGCATATTCTGAGTGAGTTCTTTATATTCAAAATGTAACCACAGATTCACATTTCCAATACTTCCCAGAGATTTCTTTGTGTCTTCATGTAAAAGAGTTTTAAACACTGGTTCTCCTTTTACAGGGCTTAGTTGTTGCAGATCTCAAAATACAATTAAATGTTTTCCTCCAAAGAGAATGTCGTAATCTGTTTTTAATACCTGTTGCATTCTTAAGTGTACAAAAGCAAGCATTAAGTTTGAGACCATGCTCACCTCATCAATAATTAAAAGTTTCATTTTCTTCAGCGTTCTTGACACTTCATAAAAAGCTTCTCCAGACAACTTCTGATATTCTAATGTATTATCATGCTCCACTAGTAACATCAATAATCTATGCGAAGTAACTCCTTTAACATTGTGTGCAGCTAATCCAATTGGAGCTGTTACCACACAACATAAATGTGAACCAGTAGTTTTTTCAAGATAAATGGTTAAAACTTTAATTAAAAAACTTTTACCTGTCCCAGCTTGACCACTGATGTACATCAGAAGAGGTTTATAAGATCAACACAGACATTCTTTCTTCTCATGCAACAAACCATGTTCTATCCGTTCTCTCACTTGCACATTTATTTATTTCTGTTTAACAATTACTTGTTCTTCTAACTTTTCCAATGTTATATTCTCCTCGTGTGCTTGTTACATTGCAACTTCGACTTCATGCATAGCAATCGCTGCTTCATTTTCCAGCATTGGTTGTCCAAGAGGATCTTGACTACATGGACCACTACTTTGACTATCTTGAGAACTTTCATGAGATATTTCAGCTATAATAGTCTTTTCTTGTTTAACTTCATCATTCAACATTTTTAAATATGTAGGGAAAATTCGACATTGAATGCTATCTTTACAAGCATTAAAAGAATCTTCGTAGCAGTCAAACTCTCCAAGTAATTCACTTTCACTGCGCAACGGTTTAAACAGCTGCAGAAGTGCTAAATAGTAAAATTCTCGCTTATCTGGAGTTTCACAACTAAGTTTCTTGTGGTTTATAAGATTACCCTTTGCATGTTTTACAAAACAACCATGACATCCAACTACTGCAAACTTTCCAGACATAGCTGTTCCAGATTTTGACTCCTTTTCGGATAGTATGTGTCCAACATATTAATTTTAAGAATGTCTGTACTATCTGGCTCCTTTGCTGCTAATTGTTCAATTTCTTCCAATGATTTCAACACTCTATTTCATTTGCAGGCAAGACCTAAACTTACCCAAATGATTCCTCGTGACTTTGAATATAAACTTGAAGAACACAAGTGGTCTGAACATTCATATGATCCAATTTCTCGGTGGGAAAGCATTTTCAAACTAAAGCAGTACAATTTTTTGCTAAGACTATTCTCTTGTGCAATTTCTTCCCACATTTGTTTCATCTCTGTTTTTTTTCAGATTTTGTTATGTACGATGTAACATAACGTGCAACAGCAATTGAGTTATCCGCAACATACTGGATGTCCATGTTCGCATTCCACATTTTTAAAATGACTGGATTGTAGTCATCGACATACTTCTGTTCTTTTTAAGTTGTACGTATTCTTTGGAGATTTCCGAGTTATTGTGTGCCTCACAGAAGAAAAAAAACAATTTACTCTTCCTTTACAAATGACTGGACGTGGAAAACCAAACCGACATTTGTTGTAAAATTTTCCTTTAGACTTGTATTTTCTTCTGCAGTACTTTCTACAACGTTGACTTTGGAAACGTAAAACTTGCTGTCTCAAGCTTCTATCTCCTCCTTCTCTTGAATCTCACATGTCACATACTGTTGGATGAAAGACAATACTGTTTCATCAGAATCAGTTCCAAATTTAGGTGCATCCTTGACTCATAGTAGCATATGTATATGAGGTGCACCTCTTGCTTGGTACTCCTTTCTCCAAAAGAAATCGGTAACTTTTCCAAGAGGTGGATTCTTTTTATTACAGATAAAAGACATCATACCTTGAAACTTATGATTAAAATATCTGCACACATTTACAGGATCCAATGAACACAGTTCACCAGGAGTCTTTATTTCAACATTTTTTATAATGGAATTCGCTTCTGTTAAAAACTCAAGCAAATCTTCCCATGCATACTCTGCACAGCTAAGTGTGACAAACCATGTTGGAGTACCCAAGTTCCATAACAAGTTCCATAACATACACTTCAGTTCTCCATGACGACGATACCAATACTCATTTGTTCCACGTTGACATGCCATCAAATTGATTAACTGTGCTTCTAAATTTTCATCTGCTTCTTGAACTTTCTCCACAAATTCTTTCGCAGAAAGAAGTGATTCATGAACTCCAGTTTTAAGTATATGATTCACTGCATACAAGAGAGAAGACAGATCACTTTCAAACAAAAGGTGAAACATGAATGGAATGCACTGTCGAAATCTAGGATCTTCAGAATATAATCTTGTTGACCGATATTCTGAAGCTGGAATCCATACAGGTCAGTCATCATATCGTCCCCCTTCTCCAGGAGGAAACAGCTGTGGAAAACAACAAGCTTCCATGCTTTTCTCCCATACACTCATTGGAGTTCCCTGTGCTTTTTTCATTTGAAATAACTCAATGCTACTTCCTATCACTTCTTTTGAATGCAAAGGACATATTGTATAATGTTCATAAATCTCTTCAGTCCTTGACTTGTCCACTTTCTCTATTTGACCACTTGAAATTTAAAAATCATCTTCTAAACATATTACCTGTTCATCCACATTTACATTTTTGTAATAAATATTGTTCTATATAAGGTAGCCTTTTCAACTTTATTCACATCCACAAATTCTTGCCATATTTTCCGACTCCTTGTGGGTATACAATTTACTAAAATAACTACTGCCTCATCTTCCTCTTTCTCTCCAGCAATAGTTTCAAAGTTTTTCTTAAAATCCAAAGGTAAGTACACCACTCTTCCTTTCAGCCCTCTTTGCAAGTCTGTTGGTGGCAGTTTAACTGTTTTAGGCTTCATCCGAATTATAGTTTGAAAAGGATGAACAGATTGAATTAGAACCGACTCACATGTATTCAATTTGGCCAGCTCCTGCGGAATAGCTCCTAACTCCAACTTATTATGCACTCTTCTAGCAGGCATTTTTTTCTCTTCTAATTTGTTGTAACAATATTTACATATACGTTGATCACTACCTAACTCAAATTGACCTTCAACAAACAAGTACGTTGCAAATTCTTCCCACTTACCATTGTTCTCCGTTTCACTTTTCAAATACGAATCAACATTCCTACTTTGACTTTTATAAAGAGTACGTCGACAACAAACACGAACATAGTTTGGTATTTCAGAGCACACTACATTAAACTTTCCAATTTCTTCTTCAAACTGATCAGTGCAAATCACTTTCTCATCTCCTCCAACATCTGCAATTGTCAAGCTTTCACTTTCTATGAACTGCTCTTCTGAACCAAAATATCGCATTTCAATTTCATCACACTTTTTTTGAACATCTGATAAAGAACCATATAAAAGACTTTCATTCAGTTCACTTAAACTTAATGCAGGACGTTTTACATAGTAGAGTTTCTTTACAAAGTTCCGCATTTATGAATAGTGTACTGCTAACATCCTCAAATGATGAAAAACACTTTTACAAACTTTTCTTAAAAGACAAGACAGAGAATGCCCATTCTTCTCAGTATATTTTCTTACATTACATGGATCTAGTCCTTGTAACAACTTAATGTTCTGTTTCATACTTTTCTGAGTATATTCTCGTAGCAAATTTCACATTTTATAAATGGATTCCTGTCGAACACTACAAATGCTACTACAACTCCACTTCTACACAGGAGCACATGGACGTTTCCCTTGCACTTCTTCAGCTATTAACTCTTCTGCACTTTTACCAACCATTTCCTCCTTTGGAAGAGGAACACCATCCTAAACTTCACAGCAACGACCTCCAGTATCAACTGCAAATGATAAACTATTTTCCTGGAAGTAACTGTCCACATTAAAAAAGGCTCAGTACTAGAAGTATGTCTCCAATGTCCACTAAAGATTTTACAAAAGTTGGTTCTGTTCACAAGTCTTTTTTTTCTACTTTTGTCTTTTAATACTTTGAGTATTTTATCCAATACTTTTAATCTCTTTAAAATCAAAATGAACAACTTCTGTTTCAAATTGAAAGCAGTATCCACTATACTTTCAATACGCTGCTTCTCTTTGAGTTGGAACATTCTTCTTTTATATTTGCAGCATGTTTTCAGTAAATTCTGAATCACTCTAGATCGAAAAGTCTCTGACGAATTTCTTGAAATTGTTTTTGTCTTCGACTACCAGATACTATTTCTTTATCATCTTTCCTTTTGCTCATATTTGAAATTGAACTCTGCTTCACCTTACTTGAAAAAGTATTGTTTTTGCTTTGTGTGATGTTTTTCTCATTAAACTTTCGTAATATTTTTTTCAAAAATTGTCTTTTGCTTTTACTCAAACAAACAGTTTCTCTACTACTAGCATTTTTTTCTACTTCAAGATCTTTCCTTTTCGTCAAATATATATTTTTCTTCTCTTTTCTTTTTTTTCACTTCTTCTAGGCATTTCCAAATTTCAATCCAAATGAAATAATTTTCTGAAAAACAAAAAATAGATTCAAATATTTTTCACATTTCTTCACTATGTTAAAATAATACCATACAATTGCAAAACTTCCACTAACAACTTCCAGACCCAGTGCTGCTACATGATGGAGCACGACAGATGAGCACTAGGATGACAAGTAGTGCCATAGAACATCCAGCAATTATTTATTTAATTATTTACATACTAATTTACAATTTATATATAACTGCACTACCTCATACTTTTCACCTCTCTGCCACACCCCATCACCCCACACGACTTTCTCTGCAACCCACCGCACACAACTTTATAAATAGTATTTTTTTAAATGTAATCTATGTACTTAGAATGATATTATCAACCAAACAGCACACATAAAAATTTCCATTATTACCTAACAATGTTATCAACAAATTCGTAAACAGAACACTGCACCCAGGGCTTTAACTGTAGGGGGTGTCTGTGGGGATGTGACCACCAGCACTTTAATTTTGGGAGCCTCGAAACGGGTCTTTATAGTGCTCTATTTTCTGACCTCACAAACGTAATCCGTTTTTTACTTTATTGCACTGCAGTGACACTGTGAGAGCATGCACATTGCTCACTGCTTAGAAGTGCAGACATCATGCCAAGTGACTCGCATTGTAGGAGAACAGAAATCCTTTAAACAGAGCCTATTTTCTCTAAGTATTTCCCTTCTCTTTTTGCAACGCACCAGCAACATCATCGTGGGGTGATTAGCAGACATACCACCATGCGGGCAAAGCCCATTGCCCTGGACTCTCTGACACAGCTTCCCGGGCGTACACACAGAGCCGCACCCGAGTGCTTCACCGGTCTTCAAAACATCATTTTTTTGTAAAGGAGACTCTGTTCTTTTTCACCTCTTTTTACAACCCTTACATGCCCACTCTGCCTATTGCTGAAAGAATTAGACTCCCCCGAAATTTCCCTCTGGTTGCGCCTCTGCAAACGACCACAACAAGGCAACTCCAGCACAAACCTGCTCTCACCTTACACACGGTCTTGTTTTAGTGCTACGAAAACACACACTTTGCCTGCCTCACTAAGTTCTCACACCCCCTCCTTATTTTGAACATAAAAGATTTCCAATTACTTTTATATTCCTATACTGTACTTCACATGGAAATATAGAACTCAAGGTTCTCACTACCCCAAATTAGCTCTCTGGTATACTTTCTCAAATATAAGAAGTACAGGTATTCAGTATCTGTCAGTCACGGCCACTTTAAAACAGTGTACCTATAAACAACTTGACAAAACGTTATGTTTCTAAATTAAAGTATTACACTTAAAAGCTCCTTTACATTTCTTTTGCTAGATGTACCTTTGTTTAAAACACCACCGGAGCAGGGTATTGAAGTATTGTCCACAAAGAGTAACTCAAAGCTTTGTTTTTCTTTATTAAAAAATCTGCCTGACAATGCTTTTCGCAAGCCTTTTCAATGCCTTAAGAGGGGAGCTGGATGAGTATAATACGTCGTATTTAATATCGGGGGCAGACGATACACGGAAATAAGAATGTATAATTGAATAAAGGGCAAGTGGATGCATGGCCAGATGCATTAATAGATAGATACATAGATCAATGTATCAATGTATGGATGGATGGAAGGATGAATGAATACAAAGACCAGTACTTACGATAGATGGGTGGGTGGGCTGATAAATGCTTAGGATTGATTCTGGGACAGATATATCTATGCATATATAGGCGTATCGCTGCATGAATGGCGCAGTGCTTACTATAGGCGAGTGTGCTCATAGATGCTTAAAATAAGCGGACAAACAGATTTATATATATATATATACCGATTTAATGTCCAGTACCTCCAGTCTTATTGGCATATAAGAAAAGGAATAAAATCTATGTATAACTAATGTTTTATCTAAGCCCACTCAGGGCAAATAATAGTGTATGCCATGAAAGTTCATGATGTAGGACTCGTAATAAGACAGTTTATTTGAGTTTGAATAACTTTGAATGTAACCCGTATGAAGTTACCTGTTTAACAATGGCCGACACCCTGACTGAAGTAAGTCGAGGTGTCCTCTGTCTATGTCAACTATTATCGCTGTATTTAAATCTGTGGCATGTCGGCGCCGGCCTCTATTGACAAAGGCGGCAAGCCGAAACGTGTCTAACTGTGTATATTATTTCCGATTAAATTTTGGAATTGATACATTCCTGCGAGTGCTGATATAGTTTTGAATACCGTGAGCTGTGGATTGAAAATCTGCACGGTGTCTGTCACCGCGCATGAAAGCACCCGATCGCGAGTGCAAGGGAAAGAAGACGGAGAGTGAGCTTGATATATATATAGGTATATATATATATATATATATCACAGCCAACTTTTCTTGCTCGGTTAACAATCACCGCACCACCTGAACAAAGGGCGCGTCGTCCGTCCGGATCATCCGGGCTCGATCCGTGTGAAATGCTCCAAATTACCAATACTTGAAAGTATTGCAAAATACAAAATTTACTGCTCAGCTGAGCATTACATTTTGTATTTTGCAAGACACGGCGTCGTCATCCTTTACTTTCAAGTATTGGTAATTTGGAGCATATATATATATATATATATATTATCTACTGGCGGTCGCCAGTAGATAGTTATAGTTAGGACCGAGTTTCCATAGGAAATCTCAAAATTCTATTTTGAATAACTTTGGCGCCGATTGACGAATCTTCGCGAAATTTTCAAAACTAATGGGGCGCTCCGCTCCGCTCCTACCCTCAAAGTCTCGGGGTGATTCGTCAAGCGGGGGCCGAGAAAAAAGGGGGGTCCCAAAACACGTTTTCCCCATGGATTTTTCCATAGGGACTTTAGTCGCAGCTACAGCCCGAACGGCTGAACAGAATTACGTGAAATTTGGCAGAGAGGTAGCCATAAGGTCCGTTTGGTGCCTTTTGCAGGTTTGGTGTAAATCTGTTCAGTATTTTCTGAGAAAATAGCATTGAAATCAATATATATATCTGTACGCGCGCAGCGTGCGCGCAGAGTGCGCGCACTCGGCCGTCCGCGAGCGCACTTCTGATTGGTTGTTATATCTTAGTAAACATTCGAATCAGTCGAAACCAGGAAGTGTCGGTCGCCATTTTGTCTCTCGCACTGAGAGGGTGTTGAAACATAAAGGAGAAAAATATGTAAAGGGAGAAAGCTGAACAGTTCCTGACCCCCTAGCAGGGGTCAAGGGTTCCCAGGAGGTCCCCCTAGTGCAATTAAATTTTTTTTATTTTTTTTCGGAAAATCGCCGAGTGCGCGAAGCGTGCGCGCACTAGCGAAATGAACAAAATTCCGCGAGGTTCGCGCAACCTGCGCGCACGGTATATATGCTTTAAAATAATATTGCTATATCAACCCCCCCGTGTGCACATGCTGTGCGCAGCACAGCATGTGAGCATGGCGTATTTCTTTCGTAACAAAGTATACCACAACCCTTAATAACAAAGCGTATCATGTGTCCTCCTTGTGCGGACGGAGCGCGAAGTGCACCGTGCGTACATGGCCCATTAAGCGTAACGTGGGCGCGCGGTGCGCGTAGCGCACTGCGTGCCCACCGTGCGTGCACGGTGCGCAAAGTGCACCGTGCGTGCACGGCACTAACTGCGTAAAGTGGGCGCGAGGTGCACAAAGCGCACCGCGTGCTCACCGTGCGCGCACGGAACGAACTGCGTGAAGTGGGCGCGCGGTGCGCAAAGCGCACCGCGTGCCCACCGCGCGCACCGTGCCCAAAGCGCACCGTGCGCGCACGGCACGAACGGCATAAAGTAACTTAGCATTTAAAAAACCGTACAAATTCACAGAAAAAATCATAGGTTTCACACACGTTATAGTTAGGAATTAGCATTTAAAAAACCTTGCAAATTCACTTAAAAAACCATAGGTTTCACACATGTTATAGTTAGCTGGGCATTTTCCTCATGAAAAACCAATGAAATTCCCCCATTATAGTTAGTGCAGGCAACTATAACTCACGCGACCGTAATCCGCTGCTGATGACGTCAGATATTACATCACTGATGACATATGTGTCTTTCTGAAAAAAAAAAAAAATATATGTATAGCTAAAAAAAAAAGGAAAAAGACATGGGTATATAAATGTGTAAATACAGTGATGTAATATCTGACGTCATCAGCAGCGGATTACGGTCGCGTGAGTTATAGTTGCCTGCACTAACAATAACGGGGGAATTTCATTGGTTTTTCATGAGGAAAATGCCCAGCTAACTATAACATGTGTGAAACCTATGGTTTTTTAAGTGAATATATATATATATATATAGATATATTCACTGAAAAAACTATAGGTTTCAGGGGCGTTATAGTTAGCTGGACTTTTCACTCGTACAAAACCATTGAAATTCCCCCGTTATAGTTAGCTCAGCTAACTATAACTCGCGCGCCCGCAATGCACTGCTGATGACGTCACATATTACATCACTCATGACATGGTCAGTGACATCACTCATGACATCACTGATGACATCTCAAATGACATCAGTGATGACATCATCCAGTGAATGTGTGTTTTTCTGAAAATTACATATGTTTTATATATGCATATCTCAAGGTCGAAGGAAGAATAAATGGGTATCTAAGTGTCTAAAAGGATGATTTGTTTTTGAAAAATTGATTGTATAACTGACTGATTAAGTGTATCTTAGTGAATACATGGCTTAGTGAGTAATGTTTAAAAGTGTAAATATCTGTATCAGTCTCTCACTTTGTGTATAAATGGCTGCATGGGTTGGTGAGTAGCTACATGAAGGTCTATTTAGGTTATTGGTTGTTTTTTTGAGTATCAGTATCTGAGTGTCTGTATGGTTCGGTGGGGGGTATTACGTACTGCATAGGTGCATGAATGAGTGACTCACTGTTTGTATGTGTTGAAGACAGCATGTGTGCAGGACTGTATGGGTGGATGAGTGTGTGCATGGGTGTGTTAGTGAGTGATAGACTGTCTCAATAGTGTCTTTATGAGTAACTACATATGTTTTAAACTAGTATATGTGACTATTGGTGTATATAAGTGAGTATATGTGAGAGTGAGAGATTGAAAAAGTTCCTGTATGAATAAGTATGTGTTTCTATAAGTGATTGTTTATAAGACTAAGTATGTGTAAGTTTCTGTAGAAGTAAGTGTGGTGGTGTGTGTATAACTGTATTTGCAAGTAAATGGATGTTTGATTCTTTATTAGCATGAGTGACTATGTGTGTGAGTAACTCTATGGATGAGTGGCGTTGTGTAACAGGATGTATAGGTGTGTGAGTACATATGATGAGTGAGTACATGTATGAGTGACTGTATAGGACTGTTGGTGAATGAGTGGATGTGTTTGTGGATCTTAGAATTACTGAATAGGTTGATGTAACTGGTATTGGTATGTCCGTTGTTTTGAACATTGTAGTTTCTATTTTTGAATGTGTGTATCAAAGGTTATATTAGGGGAAGAGGAGGTCTGCCACTCTATCACAAGGATGATGTCATCAGTGATGTCATTAGTGATGTCATTTGAGATGTCATGAGTGATGTCATGAGTGATGTCACTGACCATGTCATGAGTGATGTAATATGTGACGTCATCAGCAGTGCATTGCGGGCGCGCGAGTTATAGTTAGCTGAACTAACTATAACGGGGGAATTTCAATGGTTTTGTACGAGTGAAAAGTCCAGCTAACTATAACGCCCCTGAAACCGATGGTTTTTCAGTGAATTTCTAAGGTGTTTTAAATGCTAATTCCTAACTATAACGTGCCTGAAACCTATGGTTTTTTCAGTGAATTTCAAAGGTTTTTTAAATGCTAATTTCTAACTATGCCTACAGAGATAGGACATGTGAAGAAAGAAGAAAAAACGCACAGAAAGAAAAAAAAGAAATGCAGAAAGAAGCAACAGAAGTCCTCAAAGACGAAGAAAAGTGCAGGAAGAAGGATAACGTGCAGAAAGAACAAACAGAAGAGCAGAAAGAAGCCTTGTTGCAAAATCATCCTGTACACTCAACTTTTTCAGACGGATAGTGGTGGTAACTGAGTCTGACTAACCAGTTCTAGAGCCAGTGCTATGTTGAAAGACACTCAGAATACAGTGAAAACACCTACATACACTAGGGAACACTATGCGTTGGTGTCCCCCTGTGATCAGCATGACCTCCTCTGTAAGCCCCTAGTATATAATAGGGCAGGGGTTTAAAACTACCTCTTAAAACGCGCCACAGGATGTGTTTGCACACGTCACCTCAGGCCCCGTCCCCTCACTTCCCCACTGTGTAAACACGCCCTGTGGCCGTTTTAAGTTGGGACATTAAGTCCCCTTGAATCCTGAGGGTCCCTAGGGTCCAACTTGACCACTAGGTACCTCCAGTAAGCGCCACAGAGCTACGTTGCAGAGAGATGTAAAAAGGGGCACGGCCTAGACCACCTCTCTGCAACGCAGCAGAGTGGTGCTTACTGGAAGCACCTGGTGGGCTAGTTAGCCCCCAGGGGCCCTCAGGATTGAAGGGGAATTATTTCCCCAATTTAAAACACGCCACAGGGTTTGTTTGCACATGTTAACTCAGGCCCCGTCCCCTCCCTTCACCACTGTGTAAACACGCCCTGTGGCCGTTTTTAGTTGGGAGATTAAGTTAATTTGAATCCTGAGGGTCCTTAGGGTCCAACTAGCCCACTAGGTACCTCCAGTATGCACCACAGAGCTGCGTTGCAGAGAGGTGTAAAAAGTGGCACGGCCTGGACCACCTCTCTGCAACGCAGCTCAGTGGCGCTTACTGGAAGCACCTGGTGGGCTAGTTAGCCCCCAGGGGCCCTCAGGATTGAAGAGTAATTATTGCCCCAACTTAAAACGCGCCATAGGGCGTGTTTGCACACGTCACCTCAGTCCCCGTCCCCTTCCTTCCCCACTGTGTAAACATGCCCTGTGGCCGTTTTTTAAGTTGGGAGATTAAGTCCCCTTGAATCCTGAGGATCCCTAGGGGCAAAATAGCCCACTAGGTACGTCCAGTAAGCGCCATTGCAGAGAGGTGTAAAAAGGGGCACGGCCTGCACCACTTCTCTGCAACGCAGAGCAGTGGCACTTACTGGAAGCACCTGGTGGGCTAGTTGGCCCCCAGGGTCCCACAAGATGTAAAGGGAATTATTTCCCCAACTTAAACGCGCCACAGGGCGTGTTTGCACACGTCACCTCAGGCCCCGTCCCCTCCCTTCACCACTGTGTAAATGTGCCCTGTGGCCGTTCTAAGTTGAGACATTAAGTCCCCTTGAATCCTAAGGGTCCCTAGGGTCAAACGAGCCCACTAGGTACCTCCAGTAAGCGCCACAGAACTGCGTTGCATAGAGGTGTAAAAAGGGGCGTGGCCTCTGAACACCTATCTGCAACGCAGCTCCCTGGCGCACACTGGAGATACCTGTTGGGTTAGTTGGCCCTCGGGGACCCTCAGTATTGAAGGGGAATTAATTCCCCAACTTACAACTGGCCAGGGGGCGCGTTTGCAGAGTGGTGCAATGAGGGGGTGTGGCCTCCAGCGCGATGCCGGTCTTTTATTTATTTTATTTTTTTAAGAAGGAGGGCTGTGTG
Organism: Triturus cristatus; assembly: GCF_964204655.1. Classification (NCBI taxonomy): domain Eukaryota; kingdom Metazoa; phylum Chordata; class Amphibia; order Caudata; family Salamandridae; genus Triturus; species Triturus cristatus. The sequence goes on from NC_140583.1 coordinate 476,691,247, forward strand.
GCCACTCTTCTTTTTCTAATTTACTGGCCCTAGGGACCCCATCCCCCAGAGCCTGCACCCAATGAATCTGTCATTGCGCACAATGTATTGCATATTATATTTCACGCCCCGGTTCATCTTATATCACACTTTTTGGTGCATAGTTTATACGATATACTACATCTAGTTTTCATTTTCAATCGTGCTCTCAGGACTATATTCTATATAACACTGCGTCCACCTACCCTTTTCACTGGCATTACATTTTGCGATGGGGGTGGAGGGTCAGGGGGTGTTTCTGCCAAGTGAGCCTGGAGTCACAGTCACAAACGTCCTCTTCTTCCTGAATAAAAGTGAGATTATGCTGCATACTTGTTCATAGTTTAAGTAGTTCGCACAGACACACATTTTAAAAACAATAACGTTCCTAATACCCACCTTCTCTGAACAGTTAGCTTGCTGCCCCATCCACCTCCTCCCTATCCTCTGTTGTCTGAATCCATGGACTAGCCTCCTCCCTCCTGCCATGCATGGTCTGATGTGCTGCCACTGCACACATTTAGCATGATATACCAGTCCACTCCTCCTGCCCTCCATTGCCCAATTCTATGGCCCATCATTGACCTACTGCTTAGCCTCTGTGCTTAGCTTGCTGCCCCTATTCTCCTTCCCCCTGCCCTCCGATGCCTTTGTGCATGCCCCTGCTCCATCCTTTTTGCCCACTATGTTCCATGGACCTTCCACTCCTATCTACTCTGAGTGTTCTGTTGAGCTGCTACTCCCCTCCCACTGCCTAGCATTGTCAGATGACTGTAACCTGCCCCTGCCACCTTCAACCTGCCTGTCTACATGCCATGCCCCTATACCCTTCCTCCTGTCCTCCATGGTCCATTTTACTGCCACACCCTTCTGCCCTCCCTGATCTGTTGTGCTGCAACTGCTCCTCCTGCCTGCCCCGCGCAGTCTGTTGTGAGGCCCCTTCCCCTGAACTCACTTGTCTGTGCCCAGGTCCTGACCCTCCCTTCTATCCTCCATGGTCCTTTGTGCATGCCCCTGCACCCTCCTTCTTGCCCATCATAGCCATTGTGCTGCCACTAACCCTCCCGCTTGCCATGCATGGTCTTCTGTGCTGCCATGGCCCCTCCCACCTTCCCTGTGTGGTCAGCTAGCTGCCCCTGACCCCCTCCCACCTTCCTTCCATGGTCTGTGTGTATGCCACCATAGTCTCATTGTTGCTCTCCATGGTGTGTCTTGTTTCTAGTGCCCATCCTGCCTGACCTCCATGGTCATCTTGCTGCTCCTGCCCTGACACCTTGCCCCCAGCCCTCTGTTTCCATGTGCAGACCCCCTATTCCCTCCCTCCTGGCTTGTCTGTTCCATTGTAATGCCCCTGATCCGTCCCTCCTGCCCTTTATGGTCTGTTATGCTGCAGCTTTCTCTCCTGTCTGTCCATTATGGTCAGCTAGCTACCATTGCCTCTTTCCCATCTGTTCTCTGTTGTCCATGTGCATGGTCCTGTCCCCTCCCTATTGCTTTCTATGGATTGTTGTGCTGCACTCCCGTCCCGCATGCGCTGTGTGGTGTATTGTGCTGCTGCAAACCCTGATGCCTGCCCTGTAGGGTCAGTTTGGTGCACCTCTCCATGTCCCTCCTGTCCTCTGTTATCCAAGTCCATGTCCCTCCCCAATTCCTCCTGCCTACCATGATTCAATGTACCGAAAATTTTGAACTTGGTAAGAGGGAGATTTTGAAAAAAAACTGGGGTATTGATTTTCCCCTTTGAGTTACATTGAAAATGAGGAGATTGTAGACAGGAGACAGATCAAATAAAGCCCATTTGAGCTTAAAAACATTGGACGTTTCCTGGCTGAAATGGGTCTGTTGGCATGTATGGTTGTACTACCACTGCCTCTTCCTTCTGCCCACAATGGTCTATTATATTGCCACAGCCTCTCTTGCCAGTCCTGTATTGTTGGTTTGTTGCCCCTGCCCCCCTTTCCACTGCCCTCCATAGTCTGTTGTGCTGCCACTGCCCTTCCTGCCTGCCCAGTGTGGTCAAATTGTTGCCTCTGCACTCTCCTACCTGCCTTCAATCTTCAGAGTCCGTGCCCCTGGCCTCTGCCTCTGAACAGTATCCCAATGAACAACTAGATTGCTAACATTCTATATTTATTACAAAAGTGTGGAACGCCTGACATCATCTTGATGTAATCAAAACTGTAATACCTAGAGCATTTCCTTTAGAAATTACATATATGAGAGGGTCTTATTTGCCTCAAAATTATGGTTAGTGCTCTAAAAAACTAAAATGAGGACATATTTTCTGAGTTTTCAAATAGCGACAAAGAACTTTTAAATTATTTGTAATCTTTATGTTTTTTTATCCAGTTGACCACTTGATTAAATGTTGCACTTAGGGGAGAGGTTGTGGTGTTACTTCCAGAACTGCAGACTTTGCAACTGGGGAACCAGGTTGGAGTTTCTGCTTCAGCTCAACATTCTGTGATTGTGGTCAAATCACTTAATCTCCCCATGTCTACAACCAAAATGAATTTGATCTTGTGTGATGTAACCAATGCTCATGTAAAGCATTCCAATACCTGACAAGTCTGCACTATATAAAACTGCAAATACACAAAAAATAAGTGTTTTGCACACTTCTGTCATTGGGCTACATGTGGGCTACATCTGGGTGATATTTGTGCTGCATTTAGGCACTTTTGTGTCTGGTGGCCATCTTGGGAGATTTATTTGTTATGAAGTTTCCTAATTTCCTCATTTACTGCAGTATCCTCAGTAGGAAATGCTTTCAGTGTTTTACTTTGATTCCATCAAGAAGGTATTCAGATATGTCACACATTTGCCATACATTCTGAATGTTAGCACTCTAGTTATCATTATTTATTATTAGTGCGATTTATAAAGTGCATGACTACCCCAAATAGGGGTGTCCCGGCGCTAATTGCTAGTTGCTCATTAGATCGCTGTACTAAAGCTACTGCTCACCACGGAAGTCTGCTGCTGGTATTAAAAGTGCATGTTTCAGTCTGCATATCAGAATTTTTGAATGAAATAGAAGAGGATTTGAGAAGTCACTCAAAATGTGCCCTAATTTTTCTTTCTTCAGCACTAATCATAATTTCTATGGCAAAATGAACCCCCTCATTGTGTTCCTTTTTAAATTAAATGTTTTAAGTGTTACCAGTTTATTCCAATCAAGATTGCTTCAGGTGTGCCATACTTTTGTCATATGTAAGACAGTAAGCACTCTAGTTGTTCTTAAGAACACTCTGGGACATTCTGTCATTAGGCTATACTTGGGCTACATCTGGATGATATTTGGGCTACATTTGGGCTCTTTTGTCTCTGGTGGCCATCTTGGGATATTTATTTGTTATGAAGTTTCCTAATTTCCTCATTTACTGCAGTCTCCTCAGTGGGAATACTTTCAGTTTTTTATTTTGGTTCCATCAAGAAGGCATTCAGATGTGTCACACGTTTGCCATAAATTCTGAATGTTAGCACTCTAGTTGCTCATTAGATCACTGTAGTAAAACTACTGCTCACCAGGGAAGTCTGCTGCTGGTATTCAAAGTGCATGTTTCAGTCTGCATGTCAGAATTTGTTTATGAAATAGAAGAGGATTTGAGAAGTCAAAATGTGCCCTAATTTTTCTTTCTGCAGCACTAATCATAATTTCTATGGCAAAATGAACCCCCTCATTTTGTTCCTTTGTACATTAAATGTTTTAAGTGTTACCACTTTATTCCAATCAAGATGGCTTCAGGTGTGCCATACCTTTGTCATAAGTAAGACTGTTAGCGCTCTAGTTGTTTGTTAGAACACTCTGGGACATTCTGTCATTGGGCTATACTTGGGCTACATCTGGGTGATATTTGGGCTACATTTGGGCTCTTTTGTCTCTGGTGGCCATCTTGGGAGATTTATGTGTTATGAAGTTTCCTAATTTCCTCGTTTACTGCAGTCTCCTCAGTAGGAAATACTTTCGGTTTATTACTTGGTTCCATCAAGAAGGCATTCAGATGTGTCACACATTTGCCATAAATTCTGAATGTTAGCACTCTAGTTGCTCATTAGATCACTGTAGTAAAGCTACTGCTCACCAGGGAAGTCTGCTGCTGGTATTCAAAGTGCATGTTTCAGTCTGCATGTCAGAATTTGTTTATGAAATAGAAGAGGATTTGAGAAGTCAAAATGTGCCCTAATTTTTCTTTCTGCAGCACTAATCATAATTTCTATGGCAAAATGAACCCCCTCATTTTGTTCCTTTGTACATTAAATGTTTTAAGTGTTACCACTTTATTCCAATCAAGATGGCTTCAGGTGTGCCATACCTTTGTCATAAGTAAGACTGTTAGCGCTCTAGTTGTTTGTTAGAACACTCTGGGACATTCTGTCATTGGGCCATACTTGGGCTACATCTGGGTGATATTTGGGCTACATTTGGGCTCTTTTGTCTCTGGTGGCCATCTTGGGAGATTTATGTGTTATGAAGTTTCCTAATTTCCTCGTTTACTGCAGTCTCCTCAGTAGGAAATACTTTCGGTTTATTACTTGGTTCCATCAAGAAGGCATTCAGATGTGTAACACATTTGCCATAAATTCTGAATGTTAGCACTCTAGTTGCTCATTAGATCACTGTAGTAAAGCTACTGCTCACCAGGGAAGTCTGCTGCTGGTATTCAAAGTGCATGTTTCAGTCTGCATGTCAGAATTTGTTTATGAAATAGAAGAGGATTTGAGAAGTCAAAATGTGCCCTAATTTTTCTTTCTGCAGCACTAATCATAATTTCTATGGCAAAATGAACCCCCTCATTTTGTTCCTTTGTACATTAAATGTTTTAAGTGTTACCACTTTATTCCAATCAAAATGGCTTCAGGTCTGCCATACTTTTGTCATAAGTAAGACTGTTAGCGCTCTAGTTGTTTGTTAGAACACTCTGGGACATTCTGTCATTGGGCTATACTTGGGCTACATCTGGGTGATATTTGGGCTACATTTGGGCTCTCTTGTCTCTGGTGGCCATCTTGGGAGATTTATGTGTTATGAAGTTTCCTAATTTCCTCGTTTACTGCAGTCTCCTCAATAGGAAATACTTTTGTTTTTTAACTTGGTTCCATCAAGAAGGCATTCAGATGTGTCACACATTTGCCATAAATTCTGAATGTCAGCACTCTAGTTGCTCATTAGATCACTGTAGTAAAGCTACTGCTCACCAGGGAAATCTGCTGCTGGTATTCAAAGTGCATGTTTCAGTCTGCATGTCAGAATTTTTTTATGACATAGAAGAGGATTTGAGAAGTCAAAATGTGCCCTAATTTTTCTTTCTGCAGCACTAATCATAATCTCTATGGCAAAATGAATCCCCTCATTGTGTTCCTTTGTAAATTAAATGTTTTATGTGTTACCAATTTATTCCATTCAAGATGGCTTCAGTGTGCCATACTTTTGTCATAAGTAAGACTGTTAGCGCTCTAGTTGTTCGTTAGAACACTCTGGGACATTCTGTCATTGGGTTATACTTGGGCTACATCTGGGTAATATTTGGGCTACATTTGGGCTCTTTTGTCTCTGGTGGCCATTTTGGGAGATGTATTTGTTATGATGTTTCCTAATTTCCTCATTTACTACAGTATCCTCAGTAGGAAATACTTTCAGTTTTTTACTTTGATTCCATCAAGAAGGCATTCAGATGTGTCACAAATTTGCCATAAATTCAGAATGTTAGCACTCTAGTTGCTTATTTTATCACTGTAGTAAAGCTACTGCTCACCAGGGAAGTCTGCTGCTGGTATTGAAAGTGCATGTTTCAGTCTGCATGTCAGAATTTTTTAATGAAATAGAAGAGGATTTGAGAAGTCACTCAAAATGTGCCCTAATTTTTCTTTCTGCAGCACTAATCATACTTTCTATGGCAGAATGAACCCCCTCATTTTGTTCCTTTTTAAATTAAATGTTTTAAGAATTACCACTTTATTACAACCAAGATGGCTTCAGGTGTGCCATACGTTTGTCATAAGTAGGACTGTTAGCGCTCTAGTTGTTCTTTAGAACACTCTGGGAAGCTGCAGTAGAACACAAAGGAATCAACTGACAGTCTCTGCCCTTGTTGGATGTACATGTTTTACTGAGAATGTCAGACTTCATTCTCACATGACTGAGAAAGATAATGTGAATTTACAGAAAATATGCTCTCAGTTAGCTTATAGATCACCTTCCAAACCTCTGTGGGAAAAGCATGAGAGAATAGTTTTCTCTCAAACATGATTCATGATATCACAGCAGAAGGCTTTTTCACATGGTAAAATCACCTTAGAACACACCACAATTCCTAAAATGAGTATGGTACCATCAACAAATGATTTATAATGTAACTAAAGTCTTAAAACCTTCTATTAACTGCAATGCTTTTTAATGAGGTGCTATCATGTATATTGGTCCCAAGATGGCTGCCAACACTTCTTGGATGAAGTGCTGACAGCCAATCAGATCTCACGATGAGATGTGTGGTTAGGCTCCGCCCAGATATATATGTGATTTTACTTTTGATTTTCTCAGGAACTACTGAACGGATTTACACCATTTAAGCAAAAGGCACATGCCTGACCTGAGGACTACCTCTTTGCCAAATTTCAAGTAATTCTGTTCAGCCGTTTGGGCTGTACCTTTGACTAAAAGTCCTATGGGAAAATGCATTGGGGAAAACGCGTTTTGGGACCTCCCTTTTTTCTCAGCCCCCGCTTGACGAATCACCCCGAGACTTTCAGGGTAGGAGCTGAGCGGCGCGCCCCATTAGTTTTGAAAATTTCACGAAGATAAGTCAACCGGCGCCTAAGTTATTCAAAATAGAATTTTCTGATTTCCTATGGGAACTCGGTCCTAACTATAACTATCTACTGGCGACCGCCAGTAAATTATATATATATATATATAATATATTGAAAAAAGCTATTTGCTGAAACGCGTCAGATGCATCGTACCTGTGGCTGCCTGCGCTGATTTAAATAAAGCTGGTTTATCCGGATCCGGGCTCTGGCGCATTTCTTTGTTGGCTAGTGTCTTGGGGGGAAGCGCTGTCTCCCGTCTCAGCCAGAACTGCCCTGCAGGGTTGGGGGTCCCCGACGACAGCATCGTTTGGAAAATTATTGATGGGGGACATGACCCGCCCGTCCTGCTGCAAGCTTTCAGGATTTCCGGGTGATTTTTGCAGTACATGATGGGAAAAGGAGCCGAGGGAGATGATTCTCCACTTGGCAGGCTCCGGATACAGCGCTTATTGACATTTGAGTGGCAGCAACACAGACTCTTTGTGCACCAGTTCTCTACTCTGCCATACTTACCTGCGATCACATGCCTGGGTCGTTTGTGGGGAAACACCACTTGGATTGCACAAATATTCCACAGTGGCCCAAGATGAATTATGGGACACGTAGTATGGTGGCTGTTTGTCATGTGATTTCACAAACTTTATTCGCACCTGGGACACTGCACTTCACGATGCTTAAAGCTTTGAAAAAAGCTATTTGCTGAAACGCGTCAGGTGCATCGTACCTGTGGCTGCCTGCGCTGATTTAAATAAAGCTGGTTTATCCGGATCCGGGCTCTGGCGCATTTCTTTGTTGGCTAGTGTCTTGGCGGGAAGCGCTGTCTCCCGTCTCAGCCAGAACTGCCCTGCAGGGTTGGGGGTCCCCGACGACAGCATCGTTTGGAAAATTATTGATGGGGGACATGACCCGCCCGTCCTGCTGCAAGCTTTCAGGATTTCTGGGCGATTTTTGCAGTACATGATGGGAAAGGGATTCGAGGGAGATGATTCTCCACTTGGCAGGCTCCGGATACAGCGCTTATTGACATTTGAGTGGCAGCAACACAGACTCTTTGTGCACCAGTTCTCTACTCTGCCATACATACCTGCGATCACATGCCTGGGTCGTTTGTGGGGAAACACCACTTGGATTGCACAAATATTCCACAGCGGCCCAAGATGAATTATGGGACACGTAGTATGGTGGCTGTTTGTCATGTGATTTCACGAACTTTATTCGCACCTGGGACACTGCACTTCACGATGCTTAAACCTTTGAAAAATCTATTTGCTGAAACGCGTCAGGTGCATCGTACCTGTGGCTGCCTGCGCTGATTTAAATAAAGCTGGTTTATCTGGATCCGGGCTCTGACGCATTTCTTTGTTGGTATATATATATATATATATATATATATATATATATATATATATATATATATATATATATATATTTCAGCAATTCCTTCTAGGTCCTTAGGAGGAAAAATGAAGCCGTGTGTGGTCCTTCAAATTCTTTATTCAGCCACTTCTGCCAAACGCGTTTCGAGTGCGACGCACTCTTGTTCACTGACAAGTAAAATCAAAGTTAGCGGCCATTTTTACATTGTTTACCACGTGATTAAACTAAACTACAAAAAAAGTGCATTAGAAAACAGACTTGTAGTTTTTTGTTGTTATACTGTTACATGTTGGCAGCACGCGATAGTTAACACTAACGCATATGTTAAGATTCATTTGATATTGAATAAAACATGCGTAAAAACAAACTGTATAAAATATACAAGCTTTTGTCTTACAATACCAATATATCCACTGAGAATTAAATATTAAATATTTATAAATATTAAATATTTTTTTTTTAAAAACTCTTTTGTTTGTCGATGTGGCCCCAGTGGGCTCACATTGCTGCTGTTCATTATTGCCCCAGTGGGCCTGTAACCTTCATTAATGTAATCACTTTTATACTACATGTCATAAATTCATCTTATTACCCATTGTTAAAAACCTAACTTTAAAACTGATAATGATAAAATATCACATTATTCAGACTAGATGAGTATACAGGTCTTCTTCTATGTTCAGACCATCCGGTTGTTTGGAATTGAGTTCAACAACATAGCGTGACTCCAATTTTCTCAAAGTTCTTTCCCGGTTCCCTCCTCTTATGTTCTTTGGCATCGCAGCAATTACAAAGTATGATAATCCTTTAACATCTTTCTTGTGAAACTTCTCAAAGTGTCTGGCGACTGGATATGTCCGATCGCCATATAGATATACCTATATATATATTCATCCTTGTTATAGAGTGGCAGACCTCCTCTCACCCTAATATAACCTTTGATACACACATTCAAAAATAGAGACTAACATTTTCAAAACAATGGACATACCAATACCAGTTACAACAACCTCTTCAGTAATTCTAAGATCCACATACACATCCACTCATTCACCAACATTCCTATACAGTCACTCATACATGTACTCACTCATCATATGTACTCATACACCTATACATACTGTTACACAATGCCACTCATCTATAGAGTAACTCACACACATAGTCTCTCATGCTAGTAAAGAATCAAACATACATTTACTTGCATATACAGTTATACACACACCACCACACGTACTTCTACGGAAACTTACACATACTTAGTCTTTTAAACAATCACCTATAGAAACACATACTTATTCATACAGGAACTCTTTCAATCTCTCACTCTCACATATACTCACTTATATACACCAATAGTCACATATACTAGTTTAAAACATATGTAGTTACTCATAAAGACACTATTGAGACAGTCATTCACTCACTAACACACCCATACACACACTCATCCACCCATACAGTCCTGCACACATGCTGTCTTCAACACATACAAACAGTGAGTCACTCATTCATGCACCTATGCACTACATAATACCCCCCACCGAACCATGCAGACACTCAGACTGATACTCAAAAAACCAACTAATAACCTATATAGACACCCATGTAGCTACTCACCAACCCATGCAGCCACTTATACACAAAGTGAGAGACTGACACAGATATTTACATATTTAAACATTACTCACTAAGCCATGTATTCACTATGATACACTTAATCAGTCAGTTGCACAATCAATTTTTCAAAAACAAATCATCCATTTAGACACTTATATACCCATTTATTCTTCCATCGACCTTGAGATATACATATATAAAACATATTTAATTTTCAGAAAAACACGCATTCACTGGATGATGTCATCAGTGATGTCATCAGTGATGTCATTTGATGTCATCAGTGATGTCATGAGTGATGTCACTGACCATGTCATGAGTGATGTAATATGTGACGTCATCAGCAGTGCATTGCGGGCGCGCGAGTTTTAGTTAGCTGAACTAACTATAACGGGGGAATTTCAATGGTTTTGTACAAGTGAAAAGTCCAGCTAACTATAACACCCCTGAAACCTATGGTTTTTTCAGTGAATTTCAAAGGTTTTTTAAATGCTAATTTTTCACTATGCCTACAGAGATAGGACATGTGAAGAAAGAAGAAAAAATGCAAAGAAAGAAAAAAAAGAAGTGCAGAAAGAAGCAACAGAAGTCCTCAAAGACGAAGAAAAGTGCAGGAAGAAGGATAACGTGTAGAAAGAACAAAAAGAAGAGCAGAAAGAAGCCTTGTTGCAAAATCATCCTGTACCCTCAACTTTTTCAGATGGATACTGGTGGTAACTGATTCTGACTAACCAGTCCTAGAGCCAGTGCTTTGTTAAAAGACACTTAGAATACAGTGAAAACACCTACATACACTAGGGAACATTATGCATTAGGGTCCCCCTGTGATTAGCATGACCTCCTCTGTAAGCCCCTAGTATAAAATAGGGCAGGGGGATTAAAACTACCTCTTAAAACAGGCCACAGGGTGTTTTTGCACACGTTAACTCAGGCCCCGTCCCCTCCCTTCACCACTGTGTAAACATGCCCTGTGTCCGTTTTTAGTTGGGAGATTAATTTCATTTGAATCCTGAGGGTCCCTAGGGTCCAACTAGCCCACTAGGTACCTCCAGTAAGTGCCACAGAGCTGCGTTGCAGAGAGGTGTAAAAAGTGGCACGGCCTGGACCACCTCTCTGCAATGCAGCTCAGTGGCGCTTACTAGAAGCACTTGGTGGGCTAGTTAGCCCCCGGGGCCTCAGTATTGAAGGGAAATTATATCCCCAATTTAAAACGTGCCATAGTGCGTGTTTGCACACGTCACCTCAGGCCCCGTCCCTTCCCTTCACCACTGTGTAAACGCGCCCTGTGGCTGTTCTAAGTTGAGAGATTAAGTCCCCTTGAATCCTAAGGGTCCCTAGGGTCAAACTAGACCACTAGGTACCTCCAGTAAGCGCCACAAAGCTGCGTTGCAGAGAGGTGTAAAAAGGGGCTTGGCCTCAGAACACCTGTCTGCAGCGCAGCTCCCTGGCGCATACTGGAGATGCCTGTTGGGCTAGTTGGCCCTCAGGGACCCTCAGTATTGAAGAGGAATTAATTACCCAACTTACAATTCACCAGGGGGCGCGTTTGCAGAGTGCTGCAAGGAGGGGGCATGGCCTCCGGCACGATGCCAGTCTTTTATTTATTTACATTTTTTAAGAAGGGGGGCTGTGTGGTTCCCCTTCTTATTCTAATTTATTGGCCCTGATTACCCCATCCCCCAGGGCCTGTCTCCTAATTATATTTTTTTGACACCAATCCCCACTGCCGGCCACTGTTTTTTATTATTTTTAAAAAATATATATTTATAGACACACCGAGGACATGCTGGACAAACCGTATGTACCTATCACCATGACGATTTGCGTGATATTCATTAAAAGGCGACTATGCATACAATGAATCCACGTGGAATGTATTTACACCACTAGTGAAGCTCTGACATGTCTGATGCCCTACCGTGCCTAATCCCGGTAGACACCCTTGTCGTTTATTTATACAAACATGGGTAGCTATTGACGGGCACATTTAATACACATGCACACCAAGCCATTCAAAGGGGATTCGAAATAAATTCGACCAAAACTATGCAAGAAACCCCCCTCACGGTTAATAAAACACACATCCACTGCTAGATGTGTAATACTTTTTATTTTACTCTCTGGAAAGGGGACGAATATCACTTGAGAGTCACAGCGCGCTCCTGGCAGAGCCCAATGCTGTGTTACACCCACCATTGCCTGCTGAGTGCCTCACACCTCTGTGTTGGATTCCACTAGCAAGTGCATATGCTATGACACTCTCTAGCCCATGTGCACTGTAACACCACCCCGTGAATATGTCATGCCACACTTGTCTTCGCACGGGTTATATTGCCCCATCTAACGTGCCTTCCTCGATGCCTATGTTATAACGCACAGTGCTATGCCATACATATTACAATCTGGGATCCATATCTTTGTCACAGTGCATATGCAACGTTACACTCCCCAGCACGTATTTTATATTACAACTTTAGAGACTAGTTAGGTTACACAACACTGCCCTGTGCATATTACACTCCAAGGCGCATATCGCATAGTACGCGCTAGTGCCTGTGCTATCTCGCGCTCTCCAATGAATCTGTAATTGCGCACAATGTATTGCATATTATATTTCACGCCCGGTTCATCTTATATCACACTTTTTGGTGCATAGTTTAGTTAGAATTAGCAGTAAATGAAGCAGACAGTACAGACAATCTTAAAACCAATATGTTGGACACGTACTAACCGAAAAGGAGTCAACATCTGGAAAAGCTATGTCTGTATGAAGTACTTCAACATTACAGCTTGAAATGTTAAAGAGAATGTAAAAGAAGGAAAATATGCAGTAGTTGGATGTCATGGTTGTTTAGTAAAACATGCAAAGAGTAATCTCATAAACCACAAGAAAGTTAGTTGTGAAAGTTTAGATAAGGGAGAATTTTACTATTTAGCACATTGGAGACTTTGACTGTTACAAAGATTCTTGTAATACATGCAAAAGTAGTGTTGCATGTACAATTTTTGCTATATATTTAAAAATGTTGAATGATAAAGTTGAACAGAAAAAAACTATTACAGCTGAAATTAGTAATGAAAGTTCTCAAGATAGTGAAACTAGTGGTCCATGTAGTCACGATCTTCTTGGATGAGCAATACTGGAAAATGAAGCAGCCATTGCTATGCATGAAGTTGAAATTGCAATGCGGTACAGAAGGTCTGTACAGTGAAACGGGGTCTTGATTCAATGATTGAGGATGTCAGAAGTTAAAGTCTGTGATAATTTCTGTGTACCCCCTCTGACCAGGTGCAATCAACTCTAGGTCCCAACAGTAGAATGGCGTCTTGATCCCACAATGGACGATATTACAACTGCATCTGAGAGTGGAGATAAAGGTACTCCCTTCGACCAGGTGCAACTAACTCTAGGTCCCAACAGTGGAACGGTGTCTTGATTCCACCAAGGATGATGACCGATATTACCTGCTGCTTGTTTTTCGCAGAACTCACTCTGTTGAGGTGCATCAGACTCTGTGCTTCCGTAGCTAACTGCTGTACAGGATTATTGGGGTTGGTTGAGTGTAGTCACTGGAGTACACTGCGGTACAGCAGGTCCGAATACTGAAACGGGGTCTTGATTCTATTATTGAGGATGTCAGAAGTTAAAGTCTGTGTTTATTTCTGTGTAACACCTTCGACCAGGTGCAACCAGCTCTAGGTCCTAATAGTGGAACGGTGTCTTGATCCCAGAATGGAAGATGTCCAATATTACTTGTTGCTTTGTTTTCATAGAACTTCCTCCGTTGAGGTGCATCAGACACTGTGCTTCCGTAGTTAACTGTTGCACATGATTATTGTGCTTCGTTGACACCAGTCAGTGGAATTCACCGTGGTACAGCAGGTCCGAACAGTGAAACGGGGCTTGATTCTGTGATTAAGGATGTGAGAAGTTAAAGTATGTGATGATTTTTGTGTACCCCTTCTGATCAGGTGCAACGAACTGTAGGTTCCAACAGTGGAACGGTCTTTTGATCCCACAATGGATGATGTTAGAACTGCATCTGAGAGTGGAGATGAAGGTACTACCTTTGACCAGGTGCAACCAACTCTAGGTCCCAACAGTGGAACGGTGTCTTGATCCCACAATTGACGATGTCCGATATAAAGTGCAGCTGAATTTTCAGAGGTCCTTCTATTGAGGTGCATCAGACTTTGTGCTTCCGTAGTTAACTGCTGCACATGATTAATGGCCTTGGTTGACTGTAGTTGGTGGAGTACACCACAGTACAGCAGGTGATTGAGGATGTCAGAAGTTACAGTTTGTGATGATTTGTGGTACCCCCCTCCGATGAGGTGCATCAAACTCTAAGTCCCAACAGTGGAACGGTGTCTTGATCTGACAATGGAGAATGTTAAAACTTCATCTGAGAGTGGAGATGAAGGTACTCCCTTCGACCAGGTGCAAGCAACTGTAGGTCCAATAGTGGAACGGTGTCTTGATTCCACAATGGAAGCTGTCCGATATTACTTGTTGCTTGGTTTTCATAGAATTCCCTCCTTGAAGGTGCATCAGACTCGGTGTTTCAGTAGCTAACTGTTGCACATTATTATTGTGCTTGGTTGACACTAGTCGGTGGAGTACACTGTGGTACAGCAGGTCCGGATAGTGAAATGGGGTTTTGATTGTATGATTGAGGATGTCAGAAGTTGAAGCTTGATATTATTTCTGTGAACCCCTTCTGATCTGCTGCAAGCAAGTCCATGCTTTCGAATTGAACGGTACATGGCTGTCACGTGTTAGTGAATAGTGAGTCTGGCCTACAATGCAGACAGAAGTGTTCACAATTCAGATCGAGTGCTGATTGTTTAATTATAGAATCCAGTAGTCAAGTAACTACAACGTCTATTGGAATATATATATCATGTTTTTAGTATACTTCTTTGAAGTCATTTATTTAAATGACTTATGGGTTTAATACAATGACCAAATTTAATTTGCAAGTGCAATGGAACACTGAATAGTCTACACTGTAGACAGCATAAATGGTATTTGAATTGTTTTGTTTTATTTATTGCTAATTTTTCTACAATTTATGTTGTCTTTTGTTAAGAGGAAGTGAGAGAGAGTATTCATGAATGTCCGTGTGAGTACTGTTTTCAATTAACACTGCAGATAGCAGTGTTCACAATTCGGATCGAGTTGGTCTTGTAGATGACGTAGTTCTGTAGGAAAAGACATTGCTCCAGTGCGCTCTGTCTACACCATGAATACATATTATTACAGGCTCCAGACACGCTTTTGTTGCTTCCCGTACGACAAACATTGTAGCTGAATTCCACCTTACATAGCTGTGGGCACTTGCTGACCGCTCTCTCTGGCCTACACTGTAGACAGCAGTGTTCACAATTTAGATTGAGTTGCTATTGCTGATAATGTACGGTTGATGGCAACAGATATTACAGTACGGCCTGCCCGTCTACAGCACACATCATTGCTGGTTGTTGACATGCTGAATGATTTTGATGTGGTTTTCTGAGTACACTAAAACTGATGGACCCCTTATGATAAAATCTTTTTGTGTATTATTTCTGATCTATTAATTGTGTCTCAGTATACCATAAGTTGTGTTTCTTTTACGATAGAATATTTTTCTGTATTACTTCACATCTACTGTCCCTACTTTACTGCTGTACAAACTATTGATTATTTTATTATATGTGTGATCCAATGATTACTGTTGTAGTAGATGATAGCAGCCACTATTGCTTGAGGAATGGTTTACACTGACTCCACACGCATCCACCAACCATAGGTTTTACAGACGTTATAGTTAGGAATTAGCATTTAGCATCAGTGATGTCATGAGTGATGTCACTGACCATGTCATGAGTGATGTAATATGTGATGTGATCAGCAGTGCATTGCGGGCGCGCGAGTTATAGTTAGCTCAACTAACTGAATTTCTAAGGTTTTTAAATACTAATTCCTAACTATATCGTCTGTAAAACCTATGTTTTTTTCAGTGAATATATATATAGATATCTGTATATCTATATATATATCAAGAAAGAGGTATCTCTCATTCTGGATTTTTTTTTATAGCTATGACTTCCCTGGGGGCCGATTGTGGCCCCCACAGAAAGCACATGGCTATAAAAATAAATTGCCCCCCAAAGGTTGTCGGCCATGGAGCAGGAGGACCGACCCCCACCAATATCGCCACCATTTTTTGTTGCTTTTTATTTACATTTGGGCGGCCAATCGCGCCCCCCAAGAAAAATAAACATGCTTTATAAAACGTATGCCCCCGGGGGGTTGACCCATTACCACGAGGGCTGACCCCCCCCCCAAAGACATCCCTGGTGTCTAGTGGGGTCTCCTGGCTGTGGATCGCTGGGCCTGATTTCCTCATCGGAGTCGAACGCGGCCATACCTGCGGCTGCTCCTGCCTCCGGTGGGGAAAGCAGTGACATCAGAGCATCTCACAGCGTGCTGACATCACAGATGGCGGGAGGGGGTTAGGGGGGATGCAGAAAGCCTTCAGTGTCTCCCCCAGGGGAAACGAAAAAAAAAACATCTTCGGTGCTTTGCACCGGAGGTTTAAAGGGGGCCTACCTGGTGACAGTCAATGGACGTGTGCCGCACCAGGGAGATAGTGCTTGCGACGGCCTTTGGCCGACACAAGCACCAAAAGGGTTAAGCAATATGGGATATGTCTACACCCAAGAAAAACAGACAGGCGATAAAATTTATTGGAAATGCAGCAAATATTATGCAAATACATGTTATGGGAGGGCTACAACAAAAGAAACCACTGTATTAAATGTTAAGGAACATAACTACCCCCCTAAGATAGCTGAAATAGAAGCGAGATATGCTTTAGAGTCTCTGACAGAAGCTAGCACTAGCTCTCAAAAACTGCTACTGAAATACTAAAAGACGTACCCCCCCAGTTCCAAAACATGCAACTGGCCAATTACCCTCTGTCTCAACGTTAAAAACGCTAATACCTAGAACAAAAAAATGTAACTATGACCACCCCACCTGTCCCCTAAACTTTCAGTGAAATTCAAATACCACCTGAACTGACTAACTTATAATGAAGAGCAAATTATTCTTTATGACAATAAATCTAATGAAAAAAGGATTATAATATGTGCAACTCCCACAAACTTACTTAAACTACAGAATTGTGAGACATGGATAATGGATGGAACATTTAAAATATGTCCCAAACCATTTTACCAATTATACACAATCCATGGAAAGTAGCAGAATAGCAACATCCTCTTTATATATGCCCTGTTACCAAACAAACAAACAAACCACTACCTATGTAGAACTCTTAACAAAAGTAAAGCAAGAAGCTAATAATTACTATGCTAACAACATTATCATAGGCTTTGAACAGTCTATAATACAAGCCATCCTGAAAAACTACACTCACACAGCAATACAAGGTTGCTATTACCACTTTATGGAGACACCTTAAAAAATCTACGGGCAGATTTACAAAAAAGTTTTGCAACCCAGCACAGCCCCCGCGAGGCTACGCTACATTGCACAACAGGGAGGGAGCAGGGGAGCACCATATCTTCAAAGAGATGGCTCTCTCCTCCCCTTTCCCTTGTGCCGCTAACTACAACTGCTGTGCGCCATGCCCACACCTTAGCGCCACAGCGCTAGCTTGTGTGTCTGAGTCCAGAATAGGTTTTGTACAGGAAGGCTACCCTTCCTGTACAAAATGCAATGCTCGACACAAGGGAAAGCTTTTCTCACTTTGTATGCATGCTGCACAGCGCAGAACACATGGAAAGTCGGAAAAGTAAGGAGAAATGAAAGCATTTCTCCTTCCTTGCGCCTAGTTGAAAAGGGTGCTGTTTTCTCACGCTAAACCCAATCTACTGTTTTTAGAAAATTGTGTTTAGCGTAACAAACCTTGGGTGGTTGCATGGGAACACCATTCACCACCCTTGGTACGCCTCCATGGCGCAAAGTAACGCGAAGTAGTGCATTACTTTTACATTATTTCCTGCGCTAAACAAGTTTAGCGCTGGAAAGTAAGATACAAAAAAAGATTTTGCATCGTTTTCCATCACTTTTGTGACCCAAACACCGAGCACAATCTTAGTACATCTAGCCCTACGTTTAGTGTAGAATATGCAACTAATAGCAATTTTGCATATGAAATTAAAAAGATAATTGCACTAGCATACGTCACAATAACTGATGTAGCTGAACACTACAATTTATTAATAGAAAGCCTGTACTACCAAATAAATGAACATAAACTAAGTCAGCTACTCGACTATTTGGAGGATACCTGGGTCAGAAGGCTACACAGATCTGGACACAGAAGACAGCCCAAATTCTATATTCCATGGTGGAATGTATATCACAGTACCCTAAACAAAGCACAAAAACTAATAACGCTGTTGAAGGATGGCATAATGCTTTCCAAGCCACAACAGGCAGGACCCAATCAACCCTACATAAATTATTAGAATAAATACAAATAGAACAAAGCTACCAACAACTAAGTTTTGCATTTGCTTGCACTGCATGGCAGGGAAATGCCGGGGGGTACTATGGGTACCCCAGTACAAAAACACCTCTCGAAACGGGACCCCAAACCCAATCCCTGCCAGCCTTTCCATGGCGGATAGGCTGGCTGACGTCCGCATCGTAATTTGGCAGACGGTGCCTGCTAGGCACCGCCACCATTTTACGGTATCTGCACTTTGCGCCCGCCACGGACACAGTTTGATTCCCCTCGCCATCGTAATATGGCAGGTGGAAAATCGCCACCCGATGGCGGAGGGCCCCACCACACCGCTGGCGGGCCTTCCACGTTCATAAGACTTGAACAGTTTGAAACATAGCTCGGTCCAAAACTAACTAAACTAACTAAAACAATGTTCAAGCACTTGCAATACAAAGCGAGAGTCTACCAAAACACTTAAGGGCTAGAATATTTAAAAACAATATCAAAATCCCTACTTTAAAATATGATACATAAACATAGAAAAATCGCAACTGTAATCTAAACATTTATTTTCAAACATGTAAAATATAAGTATTATGTCAATTAATTTAAACTTTAAAAAAAATATTTGGCATAATAAATATATTGAAAAATATCTATAAAAAATATCAATAACAATCACACAAATTACATTTACCTCCCATTGTAGCTGAAGAATCTAATCAAAGCAGCCCACAAAAATCTAAACGTAGAGGTATTCCAATACTTAGTTAAAAGTCCCAAAACAAGATGGAAAAATACAACTGTATGAAATAAAATCTGCCGGCAATATATCTATAGTATTCAATCCATAAAAAAAAACGAAAAATAAAGTAAAAAAAAAAATGATCCAGGAAAACCCGAAAAATAGAGGAAATGTAAAATAAATATTAGTTTACTGGAAAATAATACACATTTCCTCCCCCAAAAAAGAGCAGCCTTCTCCCCACAGCAACTTCAAAACGTTGAGTACCTGTGGAAAAAACAACACACTCTCTCCCGCACAAATATACAGTAAAATAATTAAAAAACACACATAAACATATTGATAACACCGTACTGAAAATATGATTAAGCATGTATAGCAAACCCTAACACAGACCTATCAACGCACTAAACGCATCTCGCATACGCTAAACTACATACTAAACCTCACAACAAACATAAAATCCAATCATTACATACACTATAAACTACCTAACTACCTATGCCCTATACCTAAATTAGACCTAAAAGCAATACTATTTAATTTACCTTAACCGATGCGATGCAGCTTCCAACCGCGAGCTTCTCCCCTCAGAAATGACCTAAAACAACACAGATAGCCTAAAAAATAGAACTTAGGGGCCTATTAGGATGGCGGCGATCTGACCGCCATCCACGCCTGAATGACCCCCCGCCATATTTGGATGGCTGGGGGGTCCGCGGCAGACGGGAATACCATCCACCGCTTTTACGCCCGTCGACGAGTCGACCAGGTGGAAAAGGGTCTTAATGTGGTGGGGGTGTCTGCAAGACACCGCCATCCATATTAACATGCTGGCAGAAATTGGCCAGTGTGGCAGGCGCATCTTAATTCGCATGGTGAGGCCACCGCAACAATGGCGGGTAGTCCCTTTTGCCATTGCGGTCGCCCGCCAACCCCTTAGTTGAAAAAAATTGTGGCCTAATTGAAATAAGAAAAATAATGTTCTACATTTAACTCAATGTACATTGGAAACGTTTACAAAAAACGTTTAAAAAAATGTATTTACATTATTAATATTACTGATGTAAAAAAAATTTTTTTTTTCTGTTTAAAATTGTAAAATTATAATAGTAAATATCAGAACACAAATAATATTTATTATTATACATTAAAAAATTATGTTAACCTATTATTGTAAGGAAAAAATGGTACTGCTTGCTAAAAATGTGAAAAACTGTATTCATGGTAAAAAATATTTTTCTTTTACAAAATGCTCTCTTAGCTTTATAATATTGTTTATAGATACAATTTAAATATTATTATAGAAAATATAATATTATTTTTTAGGAATTATGCAAATAATATAAAAAGTTATACAATGAAAAAATTGGTATAAAAATGCATGTTGTGAATTATGTACACTATGGGGTCGATTCGATGTCGCTAAAATGCCTTCCCAATGCTATTCGTAGGCTTACCCGACGACCGACTCGTATCCGGAGCTTCCCCCCCCAAACCAGCAAGTACGATGCGTCTAACCTGCAAATTTCCAACCGAATCATCCGCTCCGATTCGTGCACTATGTCAGTAGCGAACAGGCTCTGGAAACACTGAAATCGAGTCGTACGAGGGCTCATCTGGACCAATTTCCGAATACGCAAGTACGATGTGCACACAATACGCGTCGTACAGGACGCCGCTTCCGGCACGTCACAGCATCTGGACGAGGTGTATGAAAGCTCCGAATCGCGCCAGAACAAAATCCACAGGGACGAGACGGAGCAGCCATGTACCCAATGGCGCATGTGTTCCCTATACTCTATGCCCACCGACACCAACGCGCACGACGCAGAAGGTAAGTTAGGCACCTACCACACACCATAATGTCAAGAGTACACGAAAGGAAACATCACTGCCAGGACACTCTTGAGTATTTGAGCGCGGTATAAAACCACCTATAACATAACATAAAATAACACCATAGGGGTGTGGATGCCTATCACTCCCACTATTGTCCACCCACAGTGGGGTGGATGTCTATCACTTCCAGTAGTGTCCACCCCATAGAGTGGTGGATGCCCATAACCCACAGTAGTGTCCATCCCATAGGGGTGTGCATGGCTATCACTCCCACTATTGTCCACCCCATAGGAGATGGATGCCTATCACTCCCACTATTGTCCACCCAATAGGGTGGTGGATGCCTATCACTCCCAGTAGTGTCCACCCAATAGGGGGATGGATTCCCATAACCCACAGTAGTGTCCACCCCATGGGGGTGGATGCCTATCACTCCCACTATTGTCCACCCCATGGGGGGTGGATGCCTATCACTTCCACTATTGTCCACCCCACAGTGGGGTGGATGCCTATCACTCCCACTATTGTCCACCCCATAGGGTGGTGGAAGCCTATCACTCCCAGTAGTGTCCACCTCATAGGGGGGTGGATGCCCATAACCCACAGAACTGCCCACCCCATAGGGGGGTGGATGCCTATCACTCACACTATTGCCCACCACATAGGGGGGTGGATGCCCATAACCCACAGTAGTGTCCACCCCATAGGTGGGTGGATGCCTATCAATCCCGCTATTGTCCACCCCATAGGGGGGTGGATGCCTATCACTCCCACTATTGTCCAGCCCACAGGAGGGTGGATGCCAGCACTCCCACTATTGTCCACCCCATAGGGGGGTGGATGCCTATCACTCCCAATATTGTCCACCCCACAAGGGGGTGGATGCCTATCACTCCCACTATTGTCCACCCCATATGGTGGTGGATGCCTATCACGCCCAGTAGTGTCCACCCCATAGGGGGGTGGATGCCCATAACCCACAGTAGTGTCCACCCCATAGGGGGGTGGATGCCTATCACTCACACTATCGCCCACGCCATAGGGGGGTGGATGCCCATAACCCACAGTAGTGTCCACCCCATAGGGGGGTGGATGCCTATCACTCCCACTATTGTCCAGCGCATAGGGGGGTGGATGCCTATCACTCCCACTATTGTCCACCCCATAGGGGAGTGGATGCCCATCACTCCCACTATTGTCCATCCCATAGGATGGTGGATGCCTATCACTCCCAGTAGTGTCCCTCACAAAGCAGGCCACACATTAGATGGCATTTTTTCGAATAATCGGAACTTAACTGTGCTAAATACTTTACCTCTGGCATGGTCAGACCACTCGGTAGTTATTAGTGAACTTAACCTGCCCGCCCATGGGGCCCCAAAATCATTGAAAAAAACAAGCTCAGTAACCCGAGCTTGGAATAAGATAAATTCAGGTGATTTACAACAACATCTCACCTTAACACTACCATCGATGCCAAGAAATGTAGATGAGGCTACCACTATTTACACAAACTGGCTCACAGCTGCAGGAAATAAATTGGCACCTTTGAAGCGTCTTCGCCTAAACAGACAACAATCTTCGGCCCCCTGGTACTCTTCTGAACGTAGAGACCAGAAACTGGTGTGTAAGCACTTAGAAAGAAAATGGAGGGTGGGCTATAAGGAAAAGGATAAATCAATTTATAAAGCTAGCTTATTAACATATAAACATTTATTGCAAAAAACAAAACTATTTTACAGACAAAATTAACACAGCTAAAAACTCCTTTAAAGAGATTTTTAAAATAGTAAAAACCCTAGCCCAACCGCGTGCCCCATCAATTCAGGCCAGTCAAGTACTGTGTAACAAAATAGCCAAACATTTCTTTGATAAGGTAAATAATATTTTTGTTTCATTTTCTAACTCCATTAAGGAAAATACTTGGAATTTAGCCTTTTCACAATTTGATTCCATGGCTAATAGTCATCTTCTACAGAATTTTGCCCCTCTAACAGAATCTGATACATCCAAGATAATGCTGAAGACAAAGTCAGGCTCCCCCTATGACCCATGTCCAAATAGGTTCTTCTTATTAACTGTAGAACCTATTTCAAAAATATTGACCCCCATTTTTAATAATATGTTTTTAGATGGATATTTTCCAAAAAGCTGGAAACATGCGTCAATTCTGCCACTTTTAAAAAAACCCAGCTTGGATGTCAATGATCCAAATAATTTTAGACCCATATCAAGAATTCCATTTCCAGCAAAGGTTATAGAGAGGAACATCAATGCCCAATTAAACAAATTCCTTCAAGACCACCAAGTTCTGGATCCTACACAGTTTGGATTTAGAGGGGGTCACAGTACCAAAACTGCAGTGCTAAAATCCACGGGAGAGATCAGAAACATCCTAGACCAGGGAGGGAATGCCGCCCTGATCATGTTGGATCTCTCAGCAGCATTCGATACCGTGCATCACGGTATATTGATGAAACGCCTCAATCAGATAGGAGTTAAGGGCTCGACCTGGAATCTCCTCCAATCCTTTCTTATGGATATAGTACAAACTGTAACATTGGAGGAGTTCCAGGCAGAATCACCTGCCTTGTGGAGTGCCCCAGGGTTCTTCATTGAGCCCGACCCTTTTTAACATATATGTCTCCTCTTTGGCACCACTTGTGGAACTATTTGGGTTCACTTTAACCTCCTATGCTGACGATACCCAAAGAGTGGTCAACCTGCTTCCAGGAAACTTCGTACATACACCATCAAAACTACAAAACTGTATGTCTGCGGTGGGAGACTGGATGGCACAAAACTGCCTAAGGCTTAACTCCAATAAAACGGAGGTTATTCTTTTTGGCAATAACCCTAATTTATGGTCTCCAGGCTGCTGGCCGACAGATCTTGGCCAACTCCCTACTCCGGTAAGGAAAGTAAAAAATCTCGGAATATGGCTGGATGACAAATTGAGTGGCAAGGATCAAGTGAATAAAGTTGTTTCCACTACTTCCTATATCCTCAAATCATGTAAAAAAATTATGCCACTACTCCCAAAAGCAGTACAGCAAATGGTTATCACTGCTCTCATTATGCCAAGACTGGACTATTGTAATAGTCTATGTTTGAGGATACATGAAGGATCCCTAAATAAATTGCAGATTCTGCAGAATGCGGCCGCAAGACTGCTTACTGGTACACCTAGGTCTGGTTCCATTTCTACCCAAATTAAGGCCCTTCACTGGTTTCCAGTGACGCAACGTATTCAACTTAAGGCTCTGACACTGGTCTTCAGGGCCCTTCATGGAAGAGGACCTACGTTTTTAATACAACAACTCCATTGGTATTCTCCTACCAGAACCCTATGATCCTCAGACGCAAAACTGGCTATGGTTCCCAGGGTAAGGAAGGCCAATTGGGCAGAGGCTTTGCAACCAATGCAGCCAAAGCTTGGAACACACTTCCTCTATCTTTGAGAAGTATGACTGATCTCCTCCCTTTTCGAAAATCATTAAAAACATTCCTTTTCAAATATTGATCTTTTTATTCTTCATCTTTCTCCCACCCTTCCTCTTGCAGGTCTTCTCTAAGCGCCAGGACTCCTTTTTGGTAACAGTCGCGCTCTATAAATGCCCATAACATAACATAACATAACATAACATAACATAACATAACATAACATAGGGGGGTGGATGCCCATAACCCACAGTAGTGTCCACCCCATAGGGGGGTGGATGCCTATCACTCACACTATTGCCCACCCCATAGGGGGGAGGATGCCCATAACCCACAGTAGTGTCCACCCCATAGGGGAGTGGATGCCTATCACTCCCTCTATTGTCCACCCCATAGGGGGGTGGATGCCCATAATCCACAGTAGTGTCCACCCCATAGAGGTGTGGATGCCTATCACTCCCACTATTGTCCACCCAATAGGGGGGTGGATGCCTATCACTCCCACTGTTGTCCACCCCACAGGGGGGTGGATGCCTATCACTCCCACTATTGTCCACCCCATAGGGTGGTGGATGCCTATCACTACCAGTAGTGTCCACCCCATAGGGAGTGGATGCCCATAACCCACAGTAGTGTCCACCCCATAGGGGGTGGATGCCTATCACTCACACTATTGCCCACTCCATAGGGGGGTGGATGCCCATAACCCACAGTAGTGTCCACCCCATAGGGGGGTGGATGCCTATCACTCACACTATTGCCCACTCCATAGGGGGGTGGATGCCCATAACCCACAGTAGTGTCCACCCCATAGGGGGGTGGATGCCTATCACTCCCACTATTGTCCACCCCATAGGGGGGTGGATGCCCATCTAAATGCCCATCACCAGTCATAGGTGGCAGGATACACATGCATCGGGTGACCCAGCAAACCACCACCCCTACCATCTTATCTACATTGCGTGTTTGCATGTAAAAAATGCACATAACACAGATTGTGGCAGTGATCATACAATGTGACTCACAACATACGTGTGCCCAATATTTCTATGTGTGTCACTAATATCCTGCAATTTCATGGCCTTTGTGGTAATGGAGTCTACTCTCTCCCTCACTACAGTGACCAAAAGGTCATTGTGGTGTTCAATTTCCCTGCATCTAATGATCATTGTGGTAATGGGTTGTAACCCACCCATCACCACAGTGAGCAAAAGGTGATTGTGTTGTTCAAAAATCCAGCATCTCATGATCAATGATCAATGTGGTAATGGGTTCTAAAACACCCATCACCACAGTGAGCAAATGCTGAATGTGTACATGAAAATAGCAGCAGCTCCAAAACAGCATGCATGATTCCCAGTCCAAATTGCGCAAGCAATGCAGTGGCAATGTAATTGTCGTGTCACATACTAAAATAGCATTGTTGAGGCAAATATTGCCGTGTATCACAAGAACACCCTCTGCCATGTGTAGACAGGCAATGGACATGATCCCTGACAAGGACTCTGGTGTATAGTCTGATAATGTGCAAAATGATCAACATGATGCATACACACATATCCCCAACAACAGACACACATACTGAGGAATCCTGTGGAGACTGGGTGTTAGGTGACCAAGTTCCATACAATGGCATCAATGGGAGACACCAAAAATGATTAATGTGCATGCTGATGAGCCAGGAGACTCAGGGACACAGGTTAAAACCTCCAAAATACATACTGCCAATAGCAAGGAAAAGACATTACAGTGCAGTGGAGCAGATGCACAAACACAGACACCATCACAAACAGCAAGTTCCTTATTTACATCATCAACATCATGTATATTAGATGCAACAACACTTATTAAGAAAAATAGGCTATATTCAGCTCTCAAAGAAATATAAGTGTCCATGCCACGAAGAAAATAGGCAAATGTCCAGTCCATCAAAATGTTTCATCTGGGTGACATGTGACAACTTGTCACACAATTTTTGCCTGCGCTGCTATGGACCAGGGACATCTCACGCCTTGGAGGGGCACACATAGTGGCTGGCCAGGCACCACAGGGTCAAGTTCAGGGGACAGGAGAATCGGGCATGGGAGTTGTGGAGGGTGCAGGAGTGACGCCAGCAACTGCAGTGGAGGGGTCTGAGACAGTGGGCGCATCACCACTGCTGGGCACAACTCAGATGTGGTGTTTTCTTGCACCACTGCAGTGTGCATGCCAGATGTTGTTGACGAGCTATCAACTGCAGTGCCCAAGTCAGATGGGGTGTGTGTGCCTCCTACTGCAGTACCAACATCGAGAGGAGTGAACTGGGCTTCTGATTCTGTGGGCAGGATAGAGGGGGGACACACGTCCTCCACACCAGTGACATGAACAGGCTGGGCATGTGAGGTGGGGGTGGAAGTGCACGTGGAAGGGGGTGAGGGCCTAAGCATCCTGGGGATGTGGTATGGGTGTGTGGGTGAACCGGGTGCAGGGAGTGGCTGTGGGACCTGTGTGTGTGTGTGGGGGGGGCTGCTGGCTGGAGAGTGTGAGGTGGAAGTGTGACCTTTGGGTGGTGTCTTTCCCTTCCTGGTCTGAGGAGACTTGCCGGTGGAGGCCTCAGTGTCCTTGCGCCTGGGGGAGGGTGTGCGCTTAGCAGGGGAAGTCCCCTCCGTCTGTGCTGACCTCCTCTTCCCCTTGTAAGTTGGTTCTGATGGGTCTGTGGGGAAGAGGCCAAGGTCACATAGGAAGAACTGCTTGCCAGTGGGGGTAGTAGGTGAGGCAAGGGAAGGTGCATTGGAGGGACAGGCATCTGAGGTTTGCGTAGGGCTTGTGGATGCCTGTATGTGTGTCTGTGACCCATCCCCTGTGTGTGTGTCATCAGTCCCCGGAGTGTGCGTGTTTGGGTATCTTGTCTTTGGCTTGCGTGTCTTGTGCTGCTAGTGGCTGATGTGGTGCATGCATGTGCGGGTGTGTGTGTCTGTTGGACAGTCAGGGGATTGGGGATTGTGGATGTGGCAGAGGTAGCTGGGGTGAGGGCCTGTTGGAGGAGGGACATTGCTGCCATGTGTGTGGAGGCCATGGATTGAATGTTCCGATGTAGGGCAGACATGTTGGCTGAGATGCCCTCCATGTAGGACACCAGTTGGGCCAACAGACTGGTGTGAGCATGGAGGACACTCAGCATTGATGTCTACCCTACATGGATCTGTGAAAGTAAGTCCACAGACTCCACACTCATGGCAGCAGGGGAGACAGAGGCAGGGGGTGCGGTGCCTGGCATGAAGGAGACATTCTCCCTTATACGGGAGCCTCCACGGACATCTGGGATGGGAGCAGATGGGAGGGTGGAGATGGTGGTTGTGCTGGGGCAAGTCTTAACAGATGTTGCAGTGGGTCTGCTGGCATCCACATCCACAAGGGAGTCATCACTGAAGCTGGCGTGTTCCTCAGCCGAGGTGGACGTAGCCGAGGTCTCCTCAGTGTGGCTCCCCTCACCCTACATGCCACTGGGTCCCTCGGAAGCTGACCCTATCAGGCTCTGCTGCTCCTCATGGTCCGTGGAGCTATCCCCTCCGGTGTCCGTAGATGTAACTGCAAATAAACAGGGTAAATAGTTAAATATCAGTCACACGTTTGACATCACACATCCCAGTCAGTACAGGACATTACTGTGCACGTCTTTGAATCATTTGCTTTAAATTCTCAAAAGTGCTGACACCTTTCTGTGAAACACATGTTAGTCTGCCAGTAAACCAAGGCCCTCATATCCCACATGTCCATGGAGACCACAGTCTGGTGCATGTAGCCAGACACTACCCATATGTGCACACATGCACCACATAGACAGTTGTCTTGATTGCAGAAATTGTGATAGAAATGTATCAGTACACACATATACCATCTCCTGCCACTGACTTTGTCCATGTGTCAGGATAAGGGATGCCCAAAGTAAATCTAAACTATATGGATGTGCTTCCTTCACCACACACCATGATGCGCCCAGGTATTGCTGCACAATTCCACAATTGAGTGCATGCAGGACAACTTACATCACTGTGGGATACACTGTTGGAAATGAAAGAACATGCTACAGTGCACTCTTGGTCAAGTTTTCCTGCTGCCTGCTGTCACTGGGGCAGTGCTTCACAAAACCAAATGTAAGCACCTTTCTCAAATAAAGATTTTGTGGTGAATATAAGCCCTGCATCGGTCAAGTGCACATGTTGCCCCAAATCCACCCACATGTCAATGCTACTGATGAACCCACGTCATACAAAGGCCATAGTACAGTGTCAGCTAGCACAAGTCTGTCAACTTGATCACATTTCAGTCTGATGACAATGTAGTATAGCTGCCTGCACAAGAAATTGTGATACACCATTAGGCACAGTCAAGTGATTAGAGACCTAGGTCTGACCCCATTGTGAAGATCCACAAGGCACATGTCAGATGGCTGCCCACCACTAAATATTAGAGAGCACAGTTGACTAAAAAGCTAAGACACTCCACAATGATACAGAGGCAGACACCTGATTGCACATTGCACAATACATCAAAATCATTTTTGCACACATGATTGGGATAACAGAGTGTACACCACGTCCAGAGTAGACATTCCTGACCTAGTTCATGTGAAACATGGAAGTTGCCTGAACATTAGGCATGTGTCCATGCATGTGTAACAGAAATGATGGGCATACTTCAGTGCCCACACCATTGTCCCATCTGCTGCATGTGTGTCTATGAAACACACCAGACACATATGGCGAGGCAGAGCATCAACTAGGACACATATTCATGTGCCACACAGAGTACATGTCATGAACCTGTCCATGTGCAGATACATGTCACTAAATACAGATACTCATGAAGGCAAATACACGGTAGCAGAAGCGGACCAACAGCACCAACCTTGCACAACAGCAGGCCACCACCACCAACAATGAGACATGTGACTGACTGAAAAGGACACACCTGTGTCTCAGATGAGGAAGGCCCATAAATGAATGAATGAACATGATTCTAGTTCAAACGGACACATGGACTGGGGTAGCATAACCAGGCTGAAGCAACGCAAAGATCAGGTTAGACACAGTTCACAGAAAAGGCATGTACGTACCCCCTTCTTGCTGCTGTCTGGCCTTTAACTGCCCATCCAGGTCAGGGAAGACCACTGCCAAAATCCGGTGCATGTGTGGGGTAAGAGTCTGGCATCCGCCCCTCCTGCGAGGAGGTGACAGCTTCAGCTGGACTCTTGCAATGCACCTGGTCCAGCCACGTAGGTCCTGCCACCTCTTCTGGCAGTTACGGATCCGATGCCTGTGGACACCCACAGATC
Organism: Triturus cristatus; assembly: GCF_964204655.1. Classification (NCBI taxonomy): domain Eukaryota; kingdom Metazoa; phylum Chordata; class Amphibia; order Caudata; family Salamandridae; genus Triturus; species Triturus cristatus. The sequence continues at coordinate 476,720,882 of NC_140583.1, forward strand.
TAACCGCCCGGGAAATGGTCAGCCATATCTCGTGTTTTTGATGGGCATCAACCTGTGAGGATGACAAAGTTAAAGGGCCATGTACACACATGCTACATGTTTGTGCATCACACAGTTGGATAAACATGTTATTTAAACAAGGACATATGATGAACAGAGGTAGTGAAACAATGGGGATAGACACTTGTCCTGCATCACCAAAATGGAACCTTCCCGGGGTAGTATGACCGTCTCACAAAAAACTCTCACAGCACAGTACCTGTTCACTGCAGGTACCTACACATCTTGGGGGTGACAACTACTGAGTGAACATGCTAGCCCCAGCGTTACACAATATCATTACTGGTAGTCAGACAAGATGCACAATGAGAGAGGCTGTGGACTGCACACTCACCTGCTTCCCTGGTTTCCCATGCAGCTTGCTGTACGGTGCTAGGAGGCTGTCCAGCAGGTCCTGGTTCTCCTCCTCTGTGAATGCTGGGGCCCTCTCCACAGTACGTGCCATTCTTGGAGCCAGAGGATACAGAGACAGCAGCAGTGGTAGCAGAGATGTCCTTATTGATCATTCAGTGCAGGCAAGTGAGCACTCAGGGCAAGAGACAGCCTTATATCTGTGCTCCTGAGGCAGAACTGGTTTCATGCGTCCAAAAGGTTAGGTCCGGCTCTTTTGCATTCTATGAATTTGCCCAATCCATGAAATAGTACGCATCAGACACACCTACCGCCACGTTAAAAAACTCTGCATCATGACAGTTTAGATTTTGATACATTTGTGTGCAAACGGATTTGAATCGTACCCTACGCTAATCGTGCAAGATGCAAAATGTGCGTCTGTCACTATGACAACCAACTGGCAATCTGTCCGTCCGGTTCGGTCGGGATGTGTCAGTCGCGTCTCTTGCTAAATCACACGCCTCAAACTGCATTGCATCCAGAATCCATCCGGCTCGGTTGGGATTTTGCAAGTGCATAGAAGCAATGCACACTCATCTACTCAGACAATGTGTGTATGGATGATGGCATGCAGCATGCCCTGTGTTGATGGAGTTAAGCACATGTCATAAGGTACAGAGAACACAGAGAAGATCACTCACATTGTGACCCAAGCTCACAAGGCACCTGTAGCAGTGCTAGTGAGGAACATGACGGGTGTGAGTGTCCACTTCCCTATTCACCGTCCTATGCCTGCCAATTGTTCCAGAGGATCATTATGTTGACACAGTAATCATCCACACGTATTCACAGTATCAAGTGATCATGATCACGCTTCAGAGTGTAAACTCATTTTTACTGTGTTCACAGTGTGTGAGACTTGTGTGACGCAAGGTCTCACTGCTGACACTTGTCACATTAAAGAACAATATTCACATATTGCATTTGGCATGTGAGTTGCTGTAGTGTCCATGTGTAATTGAATAGCATGTCTGTATGTCACATAAATTAGTGATACACATCATCAATGTTCTGTCACTGTGATAGGAAATGTAGGTCATACATCATATCCGGAAAATGTCAACACCATGATAGTGTTGTGCATTGTGACACGCTGCCTGTATGTTGTGTTGTTGCTAGGCATTAGTACCTTGTCCATGTCAATGCACATTGATATCATGTGCTAGTTGTACTTGAGATATCTGCTTTGGACTTGGTTTTGTGTGTGTTGTGTATGTTACAATTGGTCACATGCAGAGTGACAGACAACAGTGAGTAGTCACAGTACTACACGGTATGTTTAGGAAATCCAGGGTGTAATTGTCTAACTGTTCATGCTCACATTGCCGCAAGTCAGGGATTATATCTACCACAGACATCTGACTTCACAGTGCCATCATTGTAAGTGAAACGCAATCAGTTGACTTGTTATCAGTTGATGTTTGAATAGGGAGTGATATGTGTACATAATTTCTCATGTGTTCCACAGGGCACCAAATGTCCACAGACCCTTCCCGGATCTTGCTACCATTGTGGAGCGTGAGAGCGTGAGGAGGTACCGCTTCACGAGTGCATTGATTGTGGAATTGGCAGACCTGTTGACACCACACTTGCTGCCTGGCCACAAATATCCCTCTGCCCTACCCCCTGGGTGAAGGTGATGGCGCCACTGCATTTTTTTGCAACTGGTACATTCCAGATTACTGTGGCTGATGCTGGTGGGATGCCCCAGACAATGTTCAGTCGAGTGCTCCAGGATGTGTGTGAGGCCATGTTGAGGTACCTCAACCAGTACATATATTTTCCAACACCACCACAGTTCCGGGCCATTAAGGAGGACTTTTATGCACTGGGACACATGCCACGTGTGATTGGTTCTATTGATGGAACAAATGTGGGTTTGGTGGCACCACGACCCCATGAGCAGGTATACCGCAACCGTAAGCACTATCATTTCATCAATGCGCTTGTGGTATGTCTGGCAGACCAAACCATCTCACATGTATGTTAGTGTTTTCCAGGATCCACACACGACGCCTACATCATGAGGATGAGTCGGATCCCCCAGCTGATGTCCCTGCTCAGGAATGAGCGTGACTGGCTTGTTGGTGAGTCATGTTGTCAGTGTCAGTTGTGTGTTAATTTAATGTTATGTTGTAGCCTGTTTTTGTTCTGATGCCTATTTATATTTGTTGAATTTAGGGGACTCTGGATACCCCAACCAGCCCTGGTTGCTGACACCACTCCGCAACCCGGTCACACCAGCTGTTCACCGTTACAACGTGCACATGGTCGGACCAGGCGTGTGATTGAACGCACATATGGCCTGCTGAAGACCAGATTCCGCGTCCTGGATTGTACTGGAGGTGCACTGCAATATTCCCCTGAGAAGGTGACCACCATCATGGGAGGATCATGACCTGGGTCATGTCAGAGTTCGTCACTGGCTTGATGAACATGTCAGCATCACAGGGAGGGTGGATGTTTCCATGCTGAGGATGTTAACACGTCACCTATGGTTCCATCCAGTTTTATTTGGAAATCATATTTTTGAGATTCAAGTTTTCTGCTGCAGTAGCTATCTCGTATACTGCATTGTAGGACAACAGTCAGAGATTCTTCTTTCTGAAACGTCAATGTTTGAAGTTTACACACACTCTGATGCATGATTTTGCGGACAAGCATGGGTGAGTGAGCGTGAATATGTGTGTTTCTACCTTAACTCAGAGATGTTGTTGGGACTGCCTAGTGTTTTGTAGAATCATTGTGTAGCTACTGTATGATATGTTGAGCTGATGTGACACTATAGGTGGTGTTGTTTTGGATTGCGTGTTCTGATGTGCAGCTAATGGCCAAACATCCTTCACCAACACCCTATACTGCCATGCATACTTAAGTGCAAGAGGATTCCCTACCATAGACCTCGGGCACCTCATTGGGAGACAGTGCCAGGTGATACTGAACTTGATTTTATGAGTGGATACAGTTTATAAGTCACAGATGACACATGGATGATGTGAATATTATTTTATCAAGGTGCATGTGAGTATAATCTTACAGTGAAAGGTGATAGCATTCTTTAATTTGAATACCGCAGTTCATAGGGAATTTGGAAGTGCTATCCGATGAAATATCTTCCGAGCAAAGTCCACAGTGAAATTGGCAAATCAGCCAAATCAAGTGCCCCATCCCATGTGGGGGAGTCCAGGGACTGTCAACAAAGTGAATGATTGGTTCGGTGGGGGGGGGAGTGCAGGTCCATAGGTCTCTCACTTCCCATCCTTCCTTGGACGGCCCCTCCTCTTCTTGGGGGGGGGAACCTCAGTATCAGACTGCTGTGGTACAGGGGACTCCGCGCCAGACTCCTAATCCCTCCCTGTGGCAGTTGCCGATGTTGAGGCAACAGGTGTGGAGTGCACATGGGGAGGTGGGGTGATGTTGGGTGTTAACTGGCGTAGGCATGTGAGTATGTCCCTATGCACTGCAGTCAGATCATCAAGTTCCATGTGTTGCTCCACACGGTCCATGTGTTGCTCCACACGGTCCATGTTTTGGTCCACACTGTCCATGTGTTGCTCCACACGGTCCACATGGTCCTTCATCTGGTCGAAATGTGCAGCCTGATGCTGGTTCATGTCCCTGAGGATCCCCACAACCTAGTCAAAGTCTCCGATGCATTCCTGATAAACATCGAAAATGCGTTGTAACTGTGGATCAGCTTCATCTACACCAGCTGTGTGACGTGGCCTCCCACCATGCACCCTCACACCACTCCTTGCCCTACCCGCACGGACATTGCCTGGCATTTCCCGCACTGGCAGCTCCTGTCCTCCATCGTTGTCAGGGCTGGTATCTTCTGCCACACCCAGAATTGGCTGTCTGGATGTGCTACCAGTGGTTTGTTGGTTGGGTGTGTCAGTGGGTATCCTGGGTGTCTGGGTGTTTAAGGAGGTTGCATGCGTGGTGGCGGGGGCTGCTGGTCATACTGGTGCCACATGCTGACCCACACCGGAGGTGCCAGGTTCGTCCCCATCACCAGAGGAGGTGTGAGAGTCATCCCCACTAGAGCTCTCAGTGTCCGAGCTTGTACTGGAACTGTTGCTGGACTCAGACTCTTCGCCAGAATCTGCCCTCTGTTCCAGAGTGCCTCTGGGTAGTAGAGAGACACAATATTATATGTTAAATTTTCAGGAGTTCTTGTGTAATACACAGACAAATGTGTTGATGTTGTTGCTAAAGTTGCGTTCACTTCTTGATTCTACTCATCAAGCTTCACAGACACTCAGACATTGTGATTTTTGAGAGCTGTGCTTTGCTGAGCATGTCCAGCGCTGTGCATCAATGTGCATGTATTGTTATCCTTGCCTGTTAGTATTTATACATAGTCAATTGTCACATTGAGCATGAGCAAGTTGATTTGTTGTAGCACGCATCTGTGTTTTCACAACGACAAACCGACTGTGACAAACCTTATGTTTTTCAGGAGTTGTGCATCTGTGCTTGGCATGGTGAATCTTTGTCACTCTTACATTGCTGAGATTACATGCAAAGTCACTCTCCTGTATATGTTCCAGCATTTGTAGTGTTTGCTTGGATGTATGTGTTGTGGAGAACAATTGATGACATCACATGTGTCACATCAGATGCTGTGGCAAGGCGTTACTTCTTACACACACATACATTGTTGCATGTCATTCCTTGGGACAACGGACAATACATTGATATGCAGTAGGTGACTCCCAAATGTGAGTTGTTGTCTTATGTGATAGTGGGATGATCTCACATACCATGATATTGACAACAATGGTCTTGTGAATGTTAATAGTATGAGTTTGTACTCCTGTGCAGAGCATACAGCAAACTTGGGTGATGTTGAGCATTGTGCTGTTTTGCTATGTCACAACATGGTTATTGCAATGCATGTGTTGTTTATGCATTGTTTGTGAATATATGCAATGTGATGAGACATGTCTCTGTAGTTATTTCTCATCATTTTGCACACATCGTTATATCTTGCTGTGGTACATTTTGTTGAGACATTCTTTCGCACATGATCACTACATGTTCTACATGGACTGATTGGTGATATAGGGATGTCCTTTTGCATTTTCATGGTCAGGGCTGTGAGGTGCAGTGTGTTTGGTGCTTGAGTTAGGCTGTGCTGACTTCTAGGTCACTTTACATTTGTGAACAGACCAGCTCACTCATCCTTGTCATAGTATAAATGAGAGAGAGGGTGTTAATTTTCAAGGATGCAGACACCGCTGACTAATGTTGAATTACAATGCTGGACAGAAGTATGGCTTGTGCATGTGGCAAATACCTAAATGTCAGCCGTCTAGCATTACACCTCACATCTACTGTCTGCGTGAATAGTCCCAGATGTATGTTCATCTCTGTGTGTTTTGTGTAATATTTTTTTGAAGCGCTTTATATAGCGCGAACTTGACCGAAATCCTATCAGGTATCAGAGCGCATTACATAGCACCAGTTACGTTACATGAGGATACACATTCATTTTCTTTTTTTTTTGTTTTGTTAGGCATGGGGAGATTAAGTGATTTGCCCAGAATCACAGGATGTTTTAGCATCATTACCGAGACTCGAACCCAGTGCACCCAGGTCCGAGGTCGAGCACCCTAACCGTTAGGCCAACTCCTCTCCTCTGATAGCTGCTTTCAGTGTGTCCTGTCCTCTGGCATTCTTGGCCTACACATTGTGGGCACATGTGACTGATCTTGACCTGGCAGTGTGTGTCATGTGCAGTTGAGGTATGGTCTGTAGTCATATGAGTAGGCCTCAAGATGGCAGTATAAGTTGGAAATTTAGTAAATGTGTGCCTGTGTTGCCATCTTGACAGGTCATTGACATTCACTCTCAGGGACAGCATAGTGACAGGTGTTTTGTTGTGTGACTGGGTGTGTGTGTGACTAATGTATGCTGGTGGCAGTAGTCATTGCTCCCACTCCTCCTCCCACCCCTGAAAAATGGACCAGCATATTCCAGGCTTACATGACAGTGGTAACAAAGTTACAGCCAAGATATCTTGTAATGGACTCCAGTGGGAGCAGGTCCCACACCTTCACCTCCCAGGTTTTGAAACGCACCGGTTTGTGACGTCATCCGCCGGTCTTGTTACTCAGGGCATGTTCTCTGGCAATGAGCTTCTTCACCCTCCTGCGGACATCATAATACCGGTTAGGGATATCCTCCATTGTGCGCAAGATAGGTGAATGGGCATTCACCTTGCTGACAATACGGTCCCACAATTTGGTTTTCTGGGCCTGTGAGGTCTGTTGGGCCATGCTGCCAAATAACTGTGGCTCAACTCAGATGATTTCATCGACCAACGCTTCCAACTCAGCTGCTAGAAACTGTGGATTCTTCCTTAGGGGCATGGTGATGGGTGGTGGTGGTGATGTATGTGTGTGTGAAGCTGAGGGTGAGTGTGTGTGTGTAGGTGTGTGTTTCAGTGGTGCTAGTTGTGTGTAGGTTGTGTGGTGGATGAGTTATGTGTGTTTGTAGTGTGCGGATGAGTTGTCTGTGTAGTGGTGTGGTCTGCTTGCATGTGTGTTGGATTAGCAAATGCTGTAGGGAATTTTCTGCGTGCTTAGATAGGGAGATTTGTGGGTGTGACTTAAAATGTAAATGTATTATTTGATTGGGATGACAATGCATTTTGGTGTAGTCCTTTTTCTGTTTGTCAATGATTTTTATTATAAGATATGTAAGTTGTTTTGTCAGCAGATGATGCTTGTTCTTGTGTAATTTGTTTTATACCACTGGGTTCATTTCATGGTAGGTTATGTGGCATCGGTCACGTATGAGTCGGTGGGCTCGTGTTGATGCTTGTCTATGTTTGTGCTTCAGTATGTGGTGCGGTCGTGTCCGAGTCGGTGGGCTCCTATTGATGCTTGCCTAAGTTTGTGCTTGGGTATGTGGCGCGGTCACGTCCAAGTCGGTGGGCTCATGTTGATGCTTGCCTATGTTTGTGATTGGGTATGTGGCGCGGTTGTGTCCGAGTCGGTGGGCTCGTTTTGATGCTTGCCTATGTGTCTGCTTGAGTATGTGGCGCGGTCGCGTCCGAGTCAGTGGGCTTGTTTTTTAATGCTTGCCTATGTTTGTGCTTGAGTATGTGGCGCAGTCGCGTCCGAGTCAGTGAGCTCATGTTGATGCTTGCCTATGTTTGTGCTTGGTATGTGGCGCGGTAGCGTCTGAGTCGGTGGGCTCGTGTTGATGCTTGCCTAGGTTTGTGCTTGGGTATGTGGCGCGGTCACGTCCGAGTCAGTGAGCTGGTGTTGATGCTTGCCTATGTTTGTGCTCGGGTATGTGGCGTGGTCGCGTCCGAGTCGGTGGGCTCGTGTTGATGCTTGCCTATGTTTGTGCTTGGGTATGTGGCGCGGTCGCGTCCGAGTCGGTGGGCTCATGTTGATGCTTGCCTATGTTTGTGATTGGGTATGTGGAGTGGTCGTGTCCGAGTCAGTGGGCTCGTTTTGAATGATGCTTGTCTATGTTTGTGCTTGAGTATGTGGTGCGGTCACGTCCGAGTCGGTGGGCTCCTTTTGATGCTTGCCTATGTTTGTGCTTGAGTATGTGGCGCGGTCGCATCCGAGTCGGTGGGCTCGTGTTGATGCTTGCCTAGGTTTGTGCTTGGGTATGTGGCGCGGTCGCGTCCGAGTCGGTGGGCTCGTGTTGATGCTTGCCTATATTTGTGCTTGGGTATGTGGCGCGGTCGCATCCGAGTCGGTGGGCTCATGTTGATGCTTGCCTATGTTTGTGCTTGGGTATGCGGCGCGGTCGCGTCCGAGTCAGTGGGCTCGTGTTGATGCCTGCCTATGTTTGTGCTTGGGTATGTGGCGCGGTCACGTCCGAGTCGGTGGGCTCGTGTTGATGCTTCCCTTTGTTTGTGCTTGGGTATGTGGTGCGGTCACGTCCGAGATGGTGGGCTCGTGTTGATGCTTGCCTATGTTTGTGCTTCAGTATGTGGTGCGGTCACGTCCGAGTCGGTGGGCTCCTTTTGATGCTTGCCTATGTTTGTGCTTGGGTATGTGGTGCGGTTGCGTCCGAGTCGGTGGGCTTGTGTTGATGCTTGCCTATGTTTTTGCTTGGGTATGTGGCGCGGTCGCTTCCGAGTCTGTGGGCTCGTGTTGATGCTTGCCTATGTTTGTGCTTGGGTATGTGGCGCGGTCGCATCTGAGTCGGTGGGCTCGTGTTGATGCTTGCCTATGTTTGTGCTTCAGTATGTGGCGCGGTCGCGGCTGAGTCGGTGGGCTCGTGTTGATGCTTGCCTATGTTTGTGCTTGGGTATGTGGCGTGGTCGTGTCTGAGTCGGTAGGCTCGTGTTGATGCTTGCCTACGTTTGGCCTTAAGTATGTGGCGCAGTCGCGTCCGAGTCGGTGGGCTCGTGTTGATGCTTGCCTATGTTTGTGCTTGGGTATGTGGCACGGTCGCGTCCGAGTCGGTGGGCTCCTGTTGATGCTTGCCTATGTTTGTGCTTGAGTATGTGGCATCGTTTGCGTCCGAGTCGGGCGATTCCTGTTAATTCTTGTGTAAGTGGTATAGTTCGCGTCCGACTCAGGCGGTTCGTGTTTATGCTTGGCTATGTGGCATCGTTCGCGTACGTTTCGGTTGCGTAGGATTGACGCTTGGCTATGTCTAATCTTGCGCGTTCAAGTCTATCCCGTCAGGCTACTTGCCTTTGCCTGCCGAATCGTATGTAGGATTATATTTCTGGACAAATCAGGCATTGCATCGTACTCAGCTATTCGGAAGACGTTGGTACGGTTTGGTCAGAAATATTGGGGGGTCCGTGTCGGATAGTAAGTTTTCCCACCGAAATCGGAATCGGACCCTATATGTAATTATTTAACGCATATTTACAATATAAATAAAAATTGCATAACTGTTAACAAAAAGATATGTTTAATTTTTTTTGCTTAAAATCAGTGGATAACTGCATCTATTATTTGTGAATAATTTACGTATTTACCAACTTCTCCATCATATAAAACATTAAAATATTTCATACTGACTATATTTAAAAATGATAGTTTATGTTTCAATATGTACTAAATATGTAATGCATCCAAAAATTTAAAAAAATATTATTTTTGTTTATAAAATTATATATCAAACATTACAAATAAAATAAAATGCATAATATTTCTTTGCTTGAGTCTTTGAATGAAAATAAAGACATAAATAAAATTGTTGGGCCCGATTCACAGAACTAACTTAAGACAAAATCCTAAACTTACTACCATTTCCATATTCACAGAAGGCACTTACTCATTTTGGTATTCACAGAAGACACTTACTCACTTCGGTATTCACAGAAGTTAGGAGTCCTAACTTTAGGACTCCTAAATGCCTTCTGTGAATACCGAAAGTCTTAAAATTAGGATTTTTCTCAGTTTAGGAGTCCTAAAGTTAGGACTCCTAACTTACTACTTCTGTGAATACCAAAACGAGTAAGTGCCTTCTGTGAATACCAAAATGGTAGTAAGTTTAGGATTTTGTCTTAAGTTAGTTCTGTGAATCGGGCCCATTGTTCTGTATTAAATTCCTATATTATTTTTATTATTCTATATTTGCAATGAAATAATTGTCTTACATTGACTTGCTGTTATAAATAAAATAAAAAATACACATATATAACATACTATTACCACGTAAACATACATTCTTTTCATTAACCTTGCTCCAAAATAAAGAACAATTTTTTATCCCACTCCACACCATATTAACTCAGGGAAAGTGCTGGACAATAAACATATAAAATATACTATTCCCACTGCAAACTAGAAAAAGTCTGAGAATGTGGTGGACACTAAACATATATAATTTTATATTCCCACTCCAAACAATATAAACTCAGGGAAGGTGCTGGACACTAATCATATATAATTTACTATTCCCACTCCAAATTACAAGAAGTCAGGAAAGGCGCTGGACACTAAACATATATAATTTACTATTCCAACGATATACTATATTAACTCAGGGAAAGTGCTGGACACTAAACATATATAATTTACTATTCCAACGACATCCTATATTAGCTCAGGGAAAGGGCTGGACACTAAACATATATACTTTACTATTCCCACTGCAAGGTACAAAAAGTCAGGGAAGGTGCTGGACACCAAACATATATAATTTACTATTCCCACTCCAAACAATATAAACTCAGGGAAGGTGCTTGACACTAAACATATATAATTTACTATTCCCACTCCAAATTACAAAAAGACAGGAAAGGGGGCCCATTAGGATATAGAGTGGATCGCCACCGCCCGCATGGCAGTGGTGATCAGCCCTACATCCTTCCCCGCCCACCACCAATTTCCCCCCTGCCATATTAGTTTGGCGGGGGGACCCCGGTGGACGGAAAGACCGTCTGCCGGTTTTCCACTGGTCACACAGGTGACCAGGCGGAAAAGGGGCCTGCTATGGTGGCGGAGTCTGTTAGACACCGCCAACCATATTAAGAAGGCAGCAGGAAAGGCATGCGGACAGTGACTTTGGGGGTCTGCTGCGGGCCCTCTGGGTATTGGGGGTGAAGGGTGACCTAGGTACCCCCCTGCATTTGCATGCACAATGCAGCAGGCACCATGTGGTGCCTGCCACTTTGTGCATGCAAATGCACAACATGCAGTTTTACCATTGCGGCGGGTGCTGCTGAAAGCACTGCCCGCCGCAATGTTACAAATGCATGATGCGCCCGAATGTGTGGCGGTGCATCCTAACCTCCCCCGCGGAACTGCCGTACATATGGCAGGCGGTCCCATTTTCCGTCAGGTTACGGGCGGACAAAATGATGCCCTAGGTGCTAGACACTAAACACGTATAATTTACTATTCCCACAACATACCATATTAACTCAGGGAAAGTGCTGGATACTAAACATATCTAATTTACTATTCCTACTCCAAATTATATTAACTCAGGGAAGGTGCTAGACACTACACATATATCATTTACTATTCCCACTACAACATACAAAAAGTCAAGGAAGATGCTGGACACTCAACATATATAATTTACTATTATCACTCCAAACTATATTAACTCAGGGAAGGTGCTGGTTACTAAACATATATAACTTATTATTCCCACTCCAAACTACATTAACTAAAGGAAAGTGCTGGACAATTAACATATAAAATATACTATTCCTACTCCAAACTAGAAAAAGTCAAGAAAGGTGCTGGAAACTAAACATATATAATATACTATTCTCACTTCAAACGTTATTAACTCAGGGAAGGTGCTAGGCAATAAACATATAAAATATACTATTCCCACTCCAAACTAGAAAAAGTCAGGGAAGGTGCTGGACACATATATAATATACTGTTCCCACTCCAAGCTATATTAACTCGGTGAAAGTGCTGGATATTAAACATATATAAATTACTATTTCTACTCCAAACTATATTAATTCAGGGAAAGTGCTGGATAGTAAACATACAAAATATACTTTTCCCACTCCAAACAACAACACCTCTGCGAAGGTCATGGAGAATAAACATTCAAATTATAGTATTCCAACTACTAACTACAATAACACAGAGAAAGTGCTGGCCATGCTATAATGTTATATTCCAACTCCAAACAAAATTAACACATGGAAGGTGCAGAACAATGAACTCATAAAATGTAATATTCCCAATAAAAAGTACACAAACACATAGAAAATAATACACACTACACTTATATATTAACTTATTCCCACTTCTAAAAACATATCCAGAACAAGGTTCTTTTTTTGAAATTATTTTTTTATTTATAAATTATATTATAATACAAAATATGGCATAGAACTGAGGTCAGTATGCCCCTATCGAGTATATTAAACTTAATTAATTTGTACCAGCTAACTCAGAGGCCACTAGAAACTTCTTGTAAACAAGAAGGGATTTGTTTCTGGCAACCCCATAAACATGACAACTTTGTTTCCCTTTAGAATCGGAACCCTCTCCGAATCGTGGAAACAACAGATAACAGTTTTACTCAGCTAATCGTGCATGCTTAGTTTCTTCAGAGTTACACAGAAAGAATAGACGGGCATTTCTATAAAAGAATTTATTGAACAGTCTTGTTTCTGGTGTAAGAGATATGAGGTGTTACAGTCACAAGACAGTATGCGAGATATATTATGTACAGCGTAAGCAGTAGAAAGAAATAATACTGCGCTAGCATTATCTTTTAGCTATGACACATATTCATATACATAAATAACATAAGCTAAAAATGCGAGTACTCATGAGATGCTTCTCTAACTAGTTCTACCCCACTGTACCTAACCTAAGTGTAGTACAATGTTAGAAGTAGGTGCTGTAAACTATAGTCTGGTATGCCAAGTCTGGTATGCTAAAGTCTGGTATGCCAAGAGTCCCTCTAGGTTCTAGTCAGCTCCCAACCTTGAGAAGGAGAGAGGTGGGAATCTCTTTCCGGGTCTCGAACTATAACACCACGCGAAGAGAGTCAGAACACTGGAAGCTTGATTCTCTGCGAGCAGGGATGACAGCGTCTCTTGTCAGTGCGTCAGGCCGGGACACGGGCTCCTCTAAAGTTGAGGTCTCCTCCTATTTGCTTGGGCAAGGAAGGTATATTTATACCCGGTAGGTGCCTTGGAATGTTAGCATTGACGTAATTTGGTCCTTATGTATCCCCGTAGTTTTGTGTCGAAATTGAACCTACAAACTGAACTCTTGAAATATGTGCCTGCAGATACTTATATTAACTTATTTTAAGTCATGAATGTTTTTTGAAGAACCTTTTTGGGATTTTTGCACTTTGCTTAGAGATATTGGGGCACATCAACAAAGGCAAAAGGCAGCAGGGTAAACTGTAATTACACTACATAGGCTAGTGACAAGAGTGATTTACACTCGTATTGCCCACCGCATATGGCCAGCTGCCATTTGACCACAAATGAATACAGACGAAAAAGGCTGATGAGAGGCAATACACAAGATCAGGAAAATGCACATTAACATCAACTTCAAGTTAATGGTAACCATGTGCATACTTTGAAAAAATGCACAAAACAGCATTTTTCAAAGTGCATTCTGGTGCACACATGCCCCTAGGGCAGGTGTTTGCCTTACATGTGCACCTTTTTTTCGGAGGTGCCTCAGGGGGGCCTTAGGCCCCCGGGCACCCTTGCCTTTGCATTACCTAATTTGAGATTACCAATTAGTTGATGGCAATTTAGGCAATTCAAGACCATTCTCACCTTTGGGCCTTGAGGCCGATAGGAAAGAATGGAGTTACAATTGCAAACAGCAATTCCCTAATTGCGTTTACGATTCTTATGGAATCTCGATGAGAGAATTGCTATATGCTGCCCGTATTGTTGTATTGCATTATGCGCTTACCAAGTAGCGATTTCTTAAAAATCGCTATTTGGTAATAGCAAAATGCAGCTTTCATGCATGTGCCCCTTGGTGTTTTATTTTTGGGTTGTTCTTTAGAAAGAAGATGGATAATAGAACATTGTTCCTTGTAATGTTGATAATTTTCATTTTATTGATTTAAATTTTTGTTTTGATGAGTCCATATCCTCATGTTAGGTGCAATTCTGAAAGCAAAGGTAATATACCAAGAATTAGTAAATAAGATCATAGAGAGGTTTCTAGTGAGAATTTTTGAGAAAATAATAATCACATACATTGTTTCAATGAATGTCAGTGAATTATTAATATTTCTAAAAGTTATAATTGTCAGTTTCAGAGGCATTACCTACTATTAATCTCCATTAAATTATGGGTTGTCATACAGTGTATGCCAATTTCATTGGAATAGGATTTGTTAATAGAGGTTGAAACAGATTACAATTTACCGTTTGAAGAGTTGCCTCAAAAGAAGAGTTTGATTTTTAATAACAATAATAATGGACTCATAATGAACCTTGATTTTATTAGAGAATTGAATGAAAAGAGAGTAAAGGTTACTAGAAATAGTAAAGAAGGGGGAGGGATTAAATTGCAAGAAGAGGCTGAGGAGATATTTAGAAATTCAAACTGACATGCTAGACTTATAATTAATCAGGAGAAGAAGTTATTTGCATGATGCATGAGAAATTTAATTGTGAAGTGTAAACGATTAATGGAATGAGTAAATGTAGTTTGAGGTACATAATTAGCAGAGATTATATGTTGGGTCACACTCCTATATTCAGAGGTAACTATAATGTCTGTGGTAAAATTGCTTATTTTAACATTCCAAGTAATTGGACAGGCTCCTGCTATTTAGCCTTAGGTTTTTCTAGAATGTTTCATGTGACTGAAATGAGAAAAACGTATTAAGAGTCTCAAAAGAGTGAAATGAGGGTTTCGTTAAGTGCTTATGGATATATTTGGTGTGTTGATCTCTCCTATTGGTGTGACTATGAATGATGTAAAGATTAGAAAGTTGTCTACCTTAGTATATTGACTGGCGACTAATACCATAAGTGCTTTAAATAAGATTGATGAAGAGATAAGAGCCATGTATGCATTGTTGATTCAAAATAGAATGGCTTTGGAAATGTTGCTGTTGAGAGAAGGTGTGGTGCCATGTAATGAAGGTCCAGCAGTGTTGTACATATGTACCATATAATATCACATTCATTAATGTTTATTTTAATAGCATGATTAATGTTTCGTGTGAAACTAAAACTTTAGAAGAAGCTGGTACTTGGGAAGCAATTGGTTCATGGTTCAGTATAATTGCAAAAGTAATATCAAATATTGGGGAATGGTTTGTTGATTTGCGTGGAGATATAATGAAACAAATACTAAACCCAGTTATTACTACTACTCTCAGTCCAACTGGTCTATTTCTTCTATTATAACTCTTTCCAATAGCATACATTAAAAATAAGTTGAAAAGTGGCTGAAAAAAGACAAGACAACAACCAGGAAATGAAAGAAGGAAGAAATTGAGTTGTATGTCATCAGATCGAGAGTGATCAGAAAATTAAAATGAAAAATGAAGAAGAGGAAACATCAATGAATGAATTATTGTAGAATAATTTTGTGTGAACAAAAAATCATAAGAGAAGGAATTATGTTAGCAGATTTATTAACAAAGATTAATGTTCATTTTTGTGTGTTTGGGTTAGCACAAGTAGACTGTAAAATAAAGTTGCAAATTTATTGGGTGTAGGACCGGGCCCTTTTTGCAGGGTTATCCCAAAACTTTCTGCCTTCTTCCACCTATTTTTGTGACCTTCTTTTTGTTGGCTTTAGGACTCTAGGCACTTCACCACTGCTAATCAGTGCTAAAGTGCTTGTGCACTCTCCCTTAAACATGGTATGATTGTTTACACCTGTTTGGCATATTTAATTCACATGTAAGTTCCTTGTATAGTGGTATCCCATACACCCAGGGCTTGTAAATTAGATGTTACTTGTGGGCCTGCAGCATTGCTTGTGTCACCTACAGAAGTTGTGTTATGGTATATTAAAGGGTACTTGTAGAGCACAGAGATTCTCAGGAAGAGAGTCCTAGCACTAAAGAACCTCAGGGCTGGACTGTTGCTATCGCTGAAAAGGGAAAAAAGCCTTCAGATAGTTGCTGAAACTGCCAGGTTTTCAGCTGCTTCCTGAAGGTGAGTAAGTCAGGCACCTGTCTGAGTGACACTGGCAGAAGGTTCCAAACACGGGTGGTCTGGACTTGGAAGGAGCGGCCACCAGTGCTAGCACAGGAAAACTTAGGAACAACGACCTGCTGTCGAGAAGATTACCTCAGGGTTCTGCCGGTGACATAGTGTAGAACTCTATTTCTAATGTAGTGCACGCTCGTACCATAAAAAGCCTTAAAAGCCAAGACGAAGGCTTTAAAGCAAATTTTTTTGGGGACAGGGAGCCAATGCAAAGCTTTCAGGTGAGGAGAGATCCAAGCTCTAGGTCCAAGCACGAGGACCGCCCTGGCAGCCACATTCTGGACCACCTGAAGTCTGCTCAGTAGGTACCCTGGAAGGCCTAGTTATGGGACATTTACATAGTCCAACCTGGAGACAATGAGGGCTTGGACCACGGTCTTCCTGTTGGTGAGAGGTAATAGGGGGAGAAATTTCTTAAGCATTCGTAGGAGGCCAAAACAGGATCCTGCAACTGCCTGGATTTGAGCTTACATGGACAGGGTGTCATCCAACTTGACCCCTAAGTTCTTAACTGTGTTTACCGAGGTTAGAGGAGGTGACATGTCTGAAGGCCACCATTGTTGCAACTCATCCCGAGAAAATTATCTCCGATTTCTCTGGGTTACATTTTAATTGACTATCTCTGAGCCAAGTGAAAACCCCAGTCAGGCATTTGTTGATCTTCTCCCCTGCAAAGTCCTCGCCCTTATCACATGTGCGTCAGCATAGGAGATCATTGTCGCACCGCATGCTTCAGCCAAGGGAGCAACGGGGACAATGTATAGATTAAAAAGTGTCAGGCTCAAAATGGAACCCTGAGGGATGCCCACCTTCATAGGGGAAATGGGAGCGGCGAAAGGAGGGGCCCAGACCTCGTGGTGTCCATTCTCCAAAAAGGAGGAGAACCACTTGAGCACCGTGCCTCCCAGGATGCACTCCTGTTATCTATGCAAGAGTCAGTCATGGGGCACAGTGTCAAAAGCCGCTGCGAGGTCCAGCAGGATCAGCGCCGCTTTACCTCCTTTATCTAACTCCTCCTTAATAGAATCAGAGATTTCAAGCATAGCAGACTCTGTGCTGAAATTAGATCTGAAACCTGACTGACTCTGGTGGAGAAGACTGTTAGTTCTCACATAATCTGTGGTAACTGAATTCACATATTTCTCTAGGGCTTTAGAGAAGAAAGGGAGGACTGAGATCGGTCTATAGTTAGATGCCATCAATTTTGGACGAAAATACATTTTATTGTGATTGACCTTTAAGGCTTGTTTATAGATTTCTTTGTCCTCAATATTGAAATTTTTCCGCCATAGTCTTTCCAGCCTTTTGCTGTGCCTGAGAGCTTCATTGAACCATGGAGCCGAAGTTCTAGCAGATTTGGAAGGGGGAGTGGAAGAAGGTGCAAGCGTCAAGGAGCGTTGATGCAAACAATTCTCCAAGCAGAGAGCATCACTCTCTGGTTTGCCGCTGAGTGAAAGCGGGTGGTGGAAAAGCGCTTTCCTCAGTGCTGCTGGAGTAATTCGATGGAAGGGTCCGGAAGTGGTAGTACGATGCGTCCCGTAAGATTGAGGGCATCTGTTTACTGTCACACTGACTTTGTATTTAAAACTACTTGTCAAGCCTTAAACTCCCCTTTTACTAAATATAGTCTCCCCCTAAGGTATGACCAGGTTAGCACTATGGGCAGGGTGCTGAGTAAGTAAAAGGTAGGAGATGTGCCTTTATTGTGTAGCATGTCCTGGTAGTGACAAACAGCTTATTTTGTTTCTCACTACTGTGAGGCCTACTTCTCTCACAGACTAGCATTGGGAATTCCCTTATATGTGTTGAAGTGGTAATTCCTGATCTGAGAGGAGTAGCGCTGTCATGTTTGCTATGTTTAGAATGGTAGTGATAAACCATGTTTACTGGTTTAGGTGGATTTGTTATTACTATTTTAGAAATTCAACTTTTGGAAAGTGAGCGTTTCTCTGTGCTTATAACTCTGTGTGCTTTGCAGCCTGACTCCAATACACATCTGGGCCTGGTTGAAAGCTATACTGTGTGCATACTCTCCAGAGAACCAGAACACAGGTAGGGCTGGGTGTGACGAAAGCAGCATCTGCTCCCATCTCCATACTGATAGTCATCCTGAGATGGGAGAGAAGGCGGGGGTGCACTTCTATTTGTATAGGCTGTGTCCTGCCCTCACATAAAGGGCTAATTTACCCCCTACTGCACGTCTGGAGCCAGGATTGGGATTGAAAGGAAGTATTGAGCACTTATAAGGTTTCTTTTTAAGTGACCCCTAGACCATAGACATTTGGAATATAAGTATAGGGGCTCTGACTCCATGTTGGAAGAACACTTTTGAAACTGGGACCGAACCTCTGTCAGAAGGGATTGCAGCACCAAATTCTGGCCACCACTACTCCTGTTCCCCTCCAAGGCGCTGGTCACATCTGTGTCACTGTGATTGAGGGCAGCTGATGTGCTTGTTGCCTCACCACTGGTGCACATCCCCTGTTCTTCCATGCCCACGGGAGATGCTGCATGAGAGAGAGATGTAGGGTCAGTTCATTTGCATCAACAGAACAAACATATGCAAACAAAGCATCACTGAAAATGATGAAATCTACATGTTGCACACCACCCCGTGCAATAACATTGTGCAACCTCAATTTTTTGCTCGAACAGGCATAAGTGAGCCATGTGATGACCACACAGCAAAATATCCTGCCGTTGGCTCCGTTCAAGTAGACACACAAATAGCTCTGAGCACACCTAGGGCCCTTATGGGGGCAAGGATGAAACCCACAACATGTTGCCACTGTCATATCTGGATGGAGCAGAAGGGGACAACACAGATACAGACTCCAACATAACAGTCCACAATGGCCATGAGCTCATGCCATCCAGCATGTTGTACTTTGGGGCACAACTGCTGTTGCACATTGGCGTCAGATGTCCAAGCCTCACAAATCTGAGGTCAGGCAATGCACGCATTGATGAAAGCACACTCAGAACAGGCACACTGCCATTCCCTTCCATGTGATTTACCAGACTAACCCAATACAGACGATACCTGAAGCCCACGACTCAGAATGCAATGTAAATGGCCAGAAAACTCATTACATTAGGAAGTATAGGTAGGGGAAATGCATGACAGCTGCACCCAGCACAGAGGCCACTTACAAGTCACTGCATCACACTACCAACATCACATAGCTCAGCGCTGGCCCAGGCTGTTTACACATGCAGTCATTCACAGCCAAAGTCACCCTTCACAGAATACTCACCTCTAGCTTGCTGTTGACGCTCCTTCAAACGTGCATCCAGCTCAGGCTGTGTCACGGCCAAGATGCGGGCCCTTAGTGGCGTCATGCTGCACCACGCCGCGCCGCGCCAACCTGCCAGTCCGAGGGATCAGCCCCAGTGTCATCTCGGCTATGTTCTTGCTCAGCCGGCAGATGTCATCCCACCTCTTATGACAGTGGGTGCGCCGTCGGTTGGAGACACCCAGAGCTCGCACCTTGCATGCAATGGCCCTCCACACGGCCTTACGCTGGTATACTTTGAGCTGCAGGCATAGGAGAGGGGGGAAACATCAGTGACACAGTGTTATGTACCAATATCTCTCAGTACAGCAGCATGATACTGACTCATCACAAATCCACAGATATGTCTCACAGAGACAAGAATGCATCTCACATGGTACATCAGCATGGGAGAACCACACGTAAATGCATGCAGGTGTGAGGGTGGACACAGCACCTGCCCATTTCTATACACATGCAGGATGCCAGCATATAAAGCCATGTGTAGTCTGCCCACATCTACAGTCCATTTTTAAGTAGAACAAAGCAAGGTCGCCCCCACGCTCCACTGCTTCCTGCCTCCTGACCTGCTTCCCGGATTGCGCTTGATTGCCGCTGCTCCTCGAGGGCGACCCAGCCTTCGCTGAGCCACCCACCTCCTCTTTTCCCGACGATTCCTGCCGCTGGATTTTCCTTTTCCCGCCGCTGCCTCTCTGCGGCCCCGCCCCCCCTCCTGCCCATTCGCCACCCCGCTCCCGCCACCCAGCTGACCCTCCCTCCCGGCTCCTTACTTATGACGCCCCCTAAGCGACCGCGCAGCGGATGCGCGCAGAGGGAGCGCCGAATGTGCGCCGAAGGTGCGCCAAAGGTAAGCCCGTCTGCGCCCATCCGCGCCTGGACCACGCCCAGCGCCAGACCCCCTGGTCCTCGTTGCCGCCAGCGCACCGACTCACCTACGATGCTACAACCCTCCTCGCACCCAACGCCGGACAAAACAACGCCTGCCACCACACCACCCCGAGACGCACCCACGGACCCTTCTCCTGCCATGCCTGCTGTTTCTCCTGCCTCCGACCCCGCACCGCACCAGCCAAACCGAGCCCTAGCAACAACCAACTGAAGTGCATCCTGCTCAACACCCGCTCCATCCACCGTCACGCCGTCGAACTCTGGAACCTCCTCGACTCGACATCACCAGACATCGCCTTCCTGACGGAAACCTGGACGAACGCCTCCTCAGCGCCCGACATCGCCATAGCCATCCCGGACGGCTACAAGATCACCAGGAGGGACCGCGTCAATTAGACAGGAGGTGGCATCGCCATCGCCCACAAGAAAACCATCTGCATCACGACCAACTCGGATGACACCCTCACCTCCGCCGAACACCTCAACTTCCAGATACACACCGACCCCAAGACCACCCTCAGGGGAACCCCCGTCTACAGACCACCGGGACCACGCACACAATTCAGCGAAGTCATCACTGATTTCGTCAGCCCACACGCCATCAACTCCACCGACTACATCCTCCTAGGGGATCTCAACTTCCACCTGGAGAACAACAAGGACCACAACACCGTCGCCCTGCTGGACAACCTTGCCAACCTCGGACTTAAGCAACTGGTAACCACCCCCACCCACTACGCCGGCCACACGCTTGACCCAGTCTTCTCATCCAGCAAGCATGTCGCCTTCAGCCACTCCACCAAACTCCAGTGGACCGACCACAGCTGCGTCCACTTCAACTTCAGAAAAACGATGACCCACCACCACCCACAACAAGCCCCTCGAAGGAACTGGAACAAGATCACTAACGACCAGCTAACCACCTTCCTTAGCCAGAACCCCCCCACCAGCTCACTGGACCCCAACGAAGCTGCCAACAACTTCACGCAGTTGATCACCAACTGCGCAGATGCCCTTGCACCGCTGCAGAACCCCCGCAGCAGACATGGCAGCAAGAAAACCTCCTGGTTCACCGACAAACTCATCACCTCCAAGAAGAACTGCCGCTCCCTGGAGAATACCTGGTGCACCAACCAGACCACAGACAACATGACGGCCCTCAAACACGCCACCCGCAAACACCACCAACTGATCCGCGCCACGAAGAAGACAGCCTTCAAGGAATGATTGGACAACAACACCCGCAACAGCAAAGAACTCTTCACCATCGTCAAAGAGCTCTCCAACCCCGACGCCGGAAACAACGACATCACTCCCTCGCAGGACCTCTGCGACTCTCTCGCCGCCTTCTTCCACGACAAGATCGCTGACATACAAAACAGCTTCGGCCCTCCAACCATGAACCCCACCACTGAACCGATGCCCCCCACAGCCACCCTCCGCACCTGGACCCCGGTCAGCACCGAAGACACAACACGCATGATGAACACCATCCACTTCGGATCCCCCACAGACCCCTGTCCACACCACATCTTCAACTCGGCCGACGACATCATCGCACCCCAATTCCGCGACATCATCAACGCCTCCTTCAAAACCGCCACCTTCCCGGATTGCTGGAAACACGCCGAGATCAGCGCCCTGCTGAAGAAACCTACAGCAGACCCCACCGACCTCAAAAACTTCCGTCCCATCTTGCTCCTCCCGTTTCCCGCCAAAGTCATCGAGAAGACCGTCAACAGACAGCTAGCCGCCTTCCTTGAGACCAACGGCTCCCTCGAACACTCGCACTCCGGTTTCCGAGCCAACCACAGCATGGAGACCGCCCTCATCGCAGCCACAGACGACATCAGATCCCTACTGGACAATGGGGAAACAGCGGCCCTCATCCTCCTGGACCTCTCCGCAGCATTCGACACTGTCTGCCACCGCACCCTGGTACAATGCCTGAACAACACCGGAATCCAGAAGAAGGCCCTAGAGTGGATCACCTCATTCCTCGCCGGAAGAAGCCAGAGAGTCCGCCTCCCCCCGTTCCGGTCCGCGGCCACTGAAGTCATCTGCGGCGTTCCTCAGGGGTCATCGCTTAGCCCCACCCTCTTCAACGTCTACATGAGCCCCCTCGCAGCCATCGCACGACAACACAACCTCAAGATCATCACCTATGCCGACGACACCCAGCTGATCCTCTCCCTCACCAACGACCCGGACACCGCCAGAGCCAGCCTACACGAAGGGATGAAAGACGTCGCCGAATGGATGAAGAACAGCCGCCTGAAACTGAACTCAGACAAGACAGAGGTTCTCATCTTGGGGTCTTCCCCCTCCACCTGGGACGACTCCTGGTGGCCCCCTGCCCTGGGCGCCACCCCCAAGCCAACGGACCACGCACGCAACCTGGGCTTCATCCTGGACTCCTCCCTCTCAATGTCCAGACAAGTCAACGCCGTCTCGTCCTCGTGCTTCAACACCCTGCGCATGCTGCGAAAGATCTTCCGTTGGATCCCCACCGAGACCAGGAAGACGGTCACCCAGGCCCTCGTCACCAGCCAGCTGGACTATGGGAACACCCTCTACGCCGGCACCATCACCAAACTCCAGAAGAAACTCCAACGGATCCAGAACGCCTCAGCTCGACTCATCCTGGACATCCCCCGGCACAGCCACATCTCCGGACATCTGAGAGACCTTCCCTTCACTTGGTCCCTGTCAGCAAAAGGATCACGTTCAGACTCCTCACCCACGCACACAAGGCCCTCCACGACCTGGGCCCCAAGCTCCTCAACAACCGCCTGACCTTCCACCAGCCCACCCGCCAGCTCTGCTCCGCCAGCCTCACTCTTGCCGCCGTCCCACGCATCCACAGAGCCACCGCCGGAGGAAGATACTTCTCCTACCTAGCGGCCAAGACATGGTACTCCCTCCCCATCCACCTCCGGACAACCCAGGACCATCTCGCCTTCAGGAAGCAACTCAAGACCTGGCTGTTCGAGCAGTAACGTTCCCCCCCCAGCACCTTGAGACCCTCTGGGTGAGTAGTGCGCTATACAAATGGCAGCTGATTGATTGATTGATTACATATGAACATATGTTTGGGGTAGCCTCACTGTGTCCAACACTGCGCAGCCCTCAATGTCCTTGCCCTGTGAATGGCTAACTGTGTCATGGATGTCACATTGAGGGACATGATCTCACAAACCCACACCCTTCTCACAAGGCCGGTCGTGTGTAATCTACAGGGCTGAGATGGCTCATTGATGGAGGGTAAGGAAAATAAGACATGTCACGCTCTGTACAGTCAGTGGTGTCAGATTGGGCGGTGACTGTGCAGGCCAGGTGGGCTCACACTGAGAGGGACAACAGGGACCCCACACAGCCATTCACACAAACAATCACTGTCCTGACTCCTGCATTACTAACTTGCAGCGTCACTGCATGGCTGTCAAGACAATACATGTACCTCAAATCTTGATGTGCAGGCAGGGAAACGTGTGACATAGGCTACACTACCCTTCCCCCGGGAGAAAGCATGCTAGGTAGCGCATGACAACACCACCACACTCTCAGGCACATACTGCAGCATCTCAACCTCATGTGTGCCCCCCTGACCTCTCACTCACACTTTTGAAGACTTACCATGACATTTGGGGCCCCATACAGCCTTGGATACTGTGTGAGCACCTCGTCCACCAGGACCTCCAGCTCCTCGCTGGTGAAGGGACTGGCCTGGATCTTCTCAGTCCTCAGCATCACTGTGGCCAGGTGACAGCAGCTGCTACAGTTGGTGATGAGGGGTGGCAGGCAGCAGTCCCTGGAGGCAGAAGCTGTTGGTGTTGAAGGGTGGCAGGCAGCAGTTCCTGGAGGCAGAAGCTGTTGGTGTTGAGGGATGGCAGGCAGCAGTCCCTAGAGACAGAAGCTGTTGGTGTTGAGGGGTGGCAGGCAGCAGTCCCTAGAGGCAGCAGCAGCTGCGGCAGGTGAGGGGTCTCAGGCAGGAGGCACTGGAAGCTGTGGAAATGTGAGGATCTCTCCCACACATATATAGCCCCCTGGGGTAGTTTCTGTTGTTCTAAGCTGCTGCAATTGGTGTTCCAGGTCAGCCTTTTTCTCAAATGCATCGAATGACCGGCTCGGCGGTGGCGGAGCACAGCCTACCGCGATTTTCAAAAGTGCATTAGGTTACCGCGATTGCGGTTCCCATTGGCTGTAAGGGCATGGTCCATGGCGGTGACACACCACAGGGCCAGGCAGGCGCGACCGCGGTGGTGCATATTTCAATTGCATCCAATGACCGGCCCAAAGGTGGCGGAGCACGCCTACCGCAATTTTCAAAATTGCATTACGCTACCGCGATTGCGGTTTCCATTGGTTGTCAGGGCATGGTCCATGGCGGTGACACATCACAGGGGCCAGGTGGTAGCTACCGCGATTTGGGTGCCATACATTGACATGAGTGACCGAGATTTGGGTGGGGGAGCACTTTGACAGCACCTATGGACACATCATGCTGTGTCAATGGCCAATGGGCAGTTCTCAACAGTGCACAGTGGCCACATGAATAATGGCACGTCATTGTGCACACAATGCCACATTTAACCCACTGCTGACTACACATGCCATGTTTGTGTATGTGATTTAGTACATTGGCATGTACTCCCTCATATTTCACTTGTGATGTGGGCATGTACACAGAACAGAGTTGTTATGGACTCTCAAATGTGTACATATGTTAATGTGTGAACGTTCTGTGACTATCACAGTGATGTATATCCCAATGTGCATATTTGAATGTCTTATTTTCTAGGATCATGCACACATGTGTTGTTTACGCTCAGCCTGTGGTCTTTGTGGTGTTGATGTGTGCCATGTTCAACGTACTGGAGGTGTGGGAGGTACAGAAGCTAGGTATGAGACAGTAGTGTTGCAGTTTTACACATATAGTGGATGAAATACTCTCAGGCGTGCTCATGCTAGTTGCGGACATAGCCCTATGTGCATTCTCATAGTCAGATGTTGTTTTTGTGGTACTTGATGTGTGAAAGGGGACAAGTGTACAAGTAGTGTAGCTGAAGGTGTCCCTACATGTAAGCTGCTCTGTAACTCAATTGTGATGACAGACATTGTTGGCATTGTGTCAGTCAAAATGTAAGATGTTGTGCACATCTCATGGTGTATTGCATTGACATGTGTCCACTTTCATCTCAACTAGGAGGAGACCAAATTTGCATTGTCCCTTCACAGTGCTGGCAGACATGGAGAATGAGGAGATCATGCGGAAATTCAATCTGGATAGAGCCACCCTACAGAACCTATGTGCTATTTTGGAGCCCCACCTACAGCCACGCAGAACATATCCAACAGCTTTCACACCAACGTCTAAGGTGATGGCGGCCCTTCCTTTTTGTTTCCACTGGCTCGTTCCAGCACACGGTGGCCAGCGCAGGAGGGATGTCGCAACTTATATTCAGCATGGTGATGCGTGATGTCCTGTCTGCCACGATGAACTACAAGGACAAATATATCCATTTCCCCAGGGGTCCTGAGTTGGCGTCTGTGAAGGGAGATTTTTATGCCCTTGGACACATCCCCCATGTTGTTGGTGCCATTGATTGCACACATGTTGGGCCTGTTCCATCACAGGCATGTGAGCACATCTATAGGAATCATAAACATTTCCACTCCATAAATGTTCAAGGGGTGTGCCAGGCGGACATGATCATCTCTCACCTGTGTGCCAAATTTCCAGGCTCAGCCCATGACTCATACATCATGCGTAACAGCATTGTACTACAGCTGATGGCTAATTCTGCATGGATTGTGGGTGAGTATGCATAGTAAAATAGCATGCTGTGTGTGTGACATGCTGTCCTCTGATCCACAGTTACATTACAGGGTTTCTCTGTGTTCCGCACACCTAGGTGACTCTGCATATCCCAACTGTCCTTGGTTGCTGAGTCCACTGCGGAATCCCAGGACACCAGCTGATATCCACTACAATGATGCCCATGGGTGGACACGTCGTGTGGTGGAGTTGGTCTCCTGAAGTCACGATTTTGCTGCCTGGACAAGACCGGAGGTGCACTGATGTACTCGCCCGGGAAGGTGTGTCGGATTGTAGTGGCATGCTGCATGCTCCACAACCTAGCCATTCGCAAGGAGATCCCCCTGATCCTGGATGATGATGAGCAGCCACGTCCCCCGCCTGCAAACCAACCCGTGTTGAGTGACGAGGACAGTGGAAAGGAGGAAGGTGTTGACCTGCATCAACAGCTCATTAACCGCTACTTCACTTGAAGGTGAGTGACAATGTACAATGGACCCATTGTCTGATGATGTTGCTGTTGTTGTGAAGGTGTACGTGAGCTTTGTGACTGCCGCCGGTTGTTGACTCTGTGGTGGCTGATAATGTTTCTGGGACAGGGTAGTTAGGCACTTGTTGGATTAGCTTGATGGTAAGTGTTGTGTGATGTCTGTGATGCCACACCCAGACAAGTGAATCTTGTTCTGTTGTGTTTTCCTTTGTCCCTTCAGCCTCTCATTGCCTCCATACATTCCATACTCCTGGTACATTGTTATCATGGTGAAGTCTACACATCCTGGAATAAAGACAGAGCAGAAACAACAAAATGTGTGTAAGGAGTATTTATTTGCAATGGTGACATGTGTGGGGGAACATTTACAGTGAGGTGATTAGTGAAGCAGTGAGTTGATAGTTATGGTAAATGAGATAATCGAGTAGACACCACATTGATGTGGTGACCCAGTCCAACAGACAGATGCCATTTACAAGGCAGTGTGGGGAAGGACAGTCCAAAAAGTCAATTCAGTAGTGAAGAGGGTTGCCATATTGGCTGGCTCCATGACTGACGTTTGGCAGGTGCTTTGCCATGGGAGACTACCAGGGATTTCTTGGGATGGCCACTTTGTCGCTTGGCAGAGGGGGCCTCTGCTGTAGGGCCATTGGGGTCTGAGGACTCTCTGTGGCTGCAGGGGAGGTTGCATGGGAGGATGTTGAACGGTCATCCTGCAGCTCACCAGGGGAAGGTGGAGGTGTTCTTTGTGGTGCAGGCCTGTCCCTCAGTACCAGCACTTCCTGGCCCAGGAGGTCCATACTTTGGCCCATGCGGGTGTCGATGGACCTCATCAGCAGGATGAGCTCACTGAAAACTTCTTCAGACCAGCCCATTCGTCCCTGGGCCTGTTCATAGGCCCCAATTACTCTGTTAATGTTGTCCAGGGCTTGGGTCCCAGGACGCACAGGCCGTAACGGCAGGGGTCTGGTGTTGCTGCAGATGTTGGTGGAGGTTGGTGTTGCTGCAGATGTGGTGGGGAGACAATGTGGTCCTGGGACCTGTTGCACCCTGGCACACCAGATGGGCCGTCTCTGGGCTCCTCATCATTTGAATCCCGGGAGTCAACATCCGAGAGTCCATGCTCCAGGGGGGTGACTGGCTCTGCAGGTTGCTGGTGTTGTCCTCTGCAGTCAGTTCTTGGTCACCTGTGGGATCAGATGGGAAATGGTCATTGTAGTGCACACCACAAGCTTTATGTTAGCTATGTATAATTCACTGTTTGTACACCACACAGTTGACTAATCATCATATTGTTTGTATGCACACTTCTGTGCCTCCTGAGATGATGTTCAGGTACATGCATTACTTGTCCAAAGTGTGAGATGTCAAAATATTCCATGCGCAACGTGCAGATTTTGTGATTACAGGGACATGTTACAATCTAGGCAGACGTTACATCTGGGCATGAACTGGCCATTGTCATCTCATGCATACCTTTTGTCATGTCATGTGCATATCTGAATTTGTAACACCAACCATGCTTTCTTTGTTTTCATATGGTCCTTGTTGCTCTGGCCCCATGGCACTTACACATGGCGTTCAGTGCTGTGCATGATTGTGCACAGACTTTCTTCAGCATGTTAATTGGTGTGTCACTTTGATTGCTGTGAAAGTTTAATTTGCTTAGCTGTCTGCACACTGTAAGTGGCAATGGTGTTTGTGTGTATGTTTGTGAGATGAGAGGGCTAGTGTTGTCATATGGCACCATGCTTTTTGAAAGGAATGGCTGGGTGCATGTACTGGCTACTTATCTGTTAAGTTTTCACATTTGGGCAGGATTTGTGACACATTTGTGTGTGTGTGTATGTTGTGGGCTTCCATCCTGCTCAGGGGTGGGACAAGAAAGCATAATATGTCTGACTACCTGTCAGTTTGTAGTGGAGAGTGAAATGACTGACACATGCATCTGGGTGGAAGGGAGTGCTACATCTTGATGGTCTGGGGAACAAGGGTACCTGGTGTGAGTTGTTGGGCAGGCCTCCCACCCACAGACAGCCCTCCTAGGGAAGAGGTCTACACACCTTTTGGGTGAGTGTGAACCATTCAATGGGTTCCAAATGCTTCTGGGTGGGTGTGGAGTGTGACATCCTGCTCAGGGGTGGGACGGGGGGGCCTGGTGGGAGTTGTAGTGCAGTCTTCCCACCCCCAAGCAACCCTCCCAGGGAAGAGGTCTACCTACATGTTAGATTGTTTGTAGTGGGAAAATGGCTTCCAAATGCTTCTGGGTGGGTGAGGAGTGCTACATCCTGCTCAGGGGTGGGACAGGGGGGCATGGTAGGAGTTGTAGTACAGGCTTCCCACCCACAAACACCCCTCCCTGGGAAGATGTCTACCTACCTATTAGGTGAGTTTGAACCATTCAATGGCTTCCACATGCTTCTGGGTGGATGTGGAGTGCTCCATCCTGCTCAGGGGTGGGACAGGGGGCTTGGTGGGAGTTGTAGTGCAGTCTTCCCACCCACAAACACCCCTCCCGGTTCAGATGGCTACCTACCTGTTAGCTTGATGTGAGCAATGCAATCCCTGCCACATGCTTCGGGGGGTGTGTTCCACCCTGCTCAGGTGTGGAACAGGGGGCATGGTGGGAGTTGTGTTGCAGGGCTCCCACCTCCAAACAGCCCTACCAGGCACAAGGTCTACCTACCTGTTAGGTGAGTGTCAACCATTCAATGGCTTCCAAATCCTTCTGTGTGGGTGTGGAGTGCTACATCCTGCTCAGGGGTGGGACGGGGGTCATGGTGGGAGTTCTAGTGCAGGCTTCCCACCCACAAACAGCCCTCCCAGGGAAGAAGCCTACCTAACTGTAAGTTTGGTTGTTGTGATACAATGGCTGATACAAGCATATGGGTGGAGGGTGGGGGAGTGCTACATCCTGCTCAGAGTTGTGGCGCAAGCTTCCCACCCCTAAACAGTCCTCCCTGGAAAGATGGCAACCTACCTGTTAGGTGGGTGTGAACCATTCAATGGCTTTAAAATGCTTCTGGGTAGGTGTGGAGTGCTCCATCCTGCTCAGGGGTGGGACAGGGGGCCTGGTGGGAGTTGTAGTGCAGTCTTCCCACCCACAAACAGCCCTCACTGTTCAGATAGCTACCTACCTGTTAGCTTGATGTGAGCAATGCAATCTCTGCCACATGCTTCAGGGGGGTTGCTCCATCCTGCTCAGGTGTGGAACAGGGGGCATGGTGGGAGTTGTGTTGCAGGGCTCCCACCCCCAAACAGCCCTCCCAGGGAAGAGGTCTACCTACCTGTAAGTTTAGTTGTTGTGCTACAATGGCTGAGACAAGCTTCTGGGTGGAGGGTGGGGGAGTGCTATATCTTGCTCAGGGGTGGGACAAGGGGTATGGTGGGAGTTGTGTTGCAGGCCTCCCACCCCCAGATACCCCTTCTTGGGACAATGGCTACATACCTGTAAGTTTGGTTGTTGTAATACAATGGCTGCCACATGCTTCTGTCTGGAGGGGGAGTACTCCATCTTGCTGAGCTGTGGAACAAGGGGCCTGGTGGGAGTTGTGGTACTGGCTGCCTGTACACATGCAACCCTGGGAATGTTGCTGGCTCCCTTTGGGGTGATTCAGATGGAGTGTATGTAACATCTGTTAGGCCTGTGTTGGGTATTGTGGTGCTGATGGATGGAATTGGGCCTAAGAGGTATAGCTTTGTAGATGTGCAAATCAGTACATAGCAGTCTAATGGTGTTTATTTGTAATTACCAGCATGCTCTCCCATGGTTATTCCTGTGAGACTCTCTGGATGCAGTATGGCAAGCACCTCTTCCTACCATGCAGTGAATGTTTTTGGTGGAATGGGAGGGCCACCGCCAGTCCTCTGAGCCAGCTCATGGTTCTTGCTCCTCTTTTCTTTCACAACTTTCTTCAGGCCATGCCACCACTTCATGATTTCCTTTTTTGTTCTTGGGGTGGTCCCTACTGCATTGACCTTATCGAGTATCCTTGCCCACATTTGTGCTCTTGTGGTTAATGATGTCTGTTGGACCAGGGTACAAATATTTTTGGTTCTACTCCTATTATCTCATTTACCATTACTGTCAACTCACTCTCGGTGAATTTGGGCATTTTCAGTTTTGCTATAGTGTGAGTTGTGCAAAGGGGTTATAGGTGCAGGGGTGTAAGTGGTGGGGTGGTGGTAATGTGCAGAGGGGTTGGAGGTGCAGGTGTGGAAGTGGTGATTTATTTATTTATTATTTATTTATTTTAATGTTTTATAGAGCGCGAACTTGACCCGTGAGGGTATCAGAGCGCTTTACATGGTTAACAGAGGAAAACAAAAGAAAAACAGCAAAGTCTCAAGAGCAGAAATATATAGGGGGGAAGGGTTGCAGGGAGCATAGGGGCAAAAAGGGACACAAATGTGAGGTTACAGTTCAGGTTAGAGTTGGTGAAAAACGTAGCCCCACGTGTTCTCGGCGGTGTGGGGTTGGTGAACTGTGGAAGAAGCAATAGTCTTGGATTCAACCGGCATGTCATAGTGGCTGAGAGAATGTCTTAGATCAGGAATTTACCCATGAGGAAGGTTTTGGCCTCCTTCTTGAAGATTGCTAGAGAGGGGATTCTTCTGATGTCGGGCGGGAAGGAGTTCCAAATTCTTGGTGCTGCCCCGGAGAATGCCCTATTGTAGGTTCTTTTTTTACGAAAATGGGCAGGTCGGAGCAGGAGATTTCTGGCGGATCGGGAGTTCCTGTTTCCTCCCGATAACACATGTTTCTGTGCCAGGTATGCAGGGGAGTTTGCGTATAGGGCCTTGTGTGTAATGCATGCCAATTTCAGCTGTATTCTGGCCTCTAGAGGGAGCCAGTTTAGAGCTTTCAAGTGTGTAGAGATGTGGTCGAATTTCCGGGTGCCTGTGAGTAGTCTGGCTGCTGCGTTGAGACAGGCTTTTAGAGGTGCCAGGGAGATCTTGGGTAATCCTATGAGGGTGGAACATCCAAATTCTAGTCTGGAGATGACTAGAGCTTGGACTGCCATTTTTAAGTCAGGAGCATCGATGAAGGGTTTTAGATTCCAAAGGTAGCTCAGGTGGAATCTGGCTGACTTAGCCATTGAGTTAATGTGGTCTTGCATGTTCAGGTTGCAGTCGAGGAATATGCCCAGTGACTTGGCAGAGTCCACAATGGTCGGCGGGCAATTTAAGGCTGTGATGGCCTTGATCCACACCTGTATGTCCGGGTTGACTTTAGGGGGGAGACCAGGAGAAATTCAGTCTTCTTAGCGTTGAGTTTTAGTTGGTTAGTGGCTAGCCACTGGACAGTTAGTTTCAGGGTCTCGTTCAGGGCGAGGATCTCCTCGAGTGATGAAATATTGATGTAAATTTGGGTCTCGTCTGTGTACATATGGTAGGAGATATTAGCGGAGGGGGAAAGGGTTGAGCCTTGGGGGACTCCAACCGTGACCGGGGTGGGAGCTGATAGGTTGCCGTTAATGAGGAATCTTTGAGATCGGTTATGGAGGAAGGACCTGAACCATTCTAGGACAACGCCGTCCAAACCCATCCTGAGTTTAAGGCATTCGAGTAATTTTTCATGATTGACCGTATCGAAGGCGGAAGATTGATCTAAAAGGATTAGGAGGCATGTTTTGCCTTGGTCAAGGGCTTGGAGGGCGTCGTCCGCGATGTGGAGCATAGTAGTTTCCGTGCTGTGCCCCAGTCTGAATCCAGATTGGAAGTCATCGAGTAGGTGGAAGTTGTTGATGTGTTGACTTAGTTGGTGTTGTACACACTTCTCTAACACTTTGGCTAACAAAGGTATATTGGAGATGGGTCTGAAATTGTCTGGTAAAGCAGGATCCAGCATTGTTTTTTTTAGAATAGGGAGGACTTGGCCGGCTTTCAAGGGGTCTGGAATCGATCCCTGCTGGAGAGAGGCATTGATTATCGCAGTCCAGCAAGGAACAATGGCATGGAAGGCAGCCGCAAGTCAGTTGGATGGTAGTGGGTCATTGAAGTGGTTATTTGGGTTTAAGGTAGAGAGGATTTTAGCAATGGAGTCTTCGTCATAGTATTCGAAGAAAGTCCAGCGAGCTTCGTTTTTAGGTGAGGTCAGTGAGGGTAGTGCAGAAAGAGGGGGTTGGTCATGAGGGGGTTGAGAGCAAGAGGCAGTACTGAGTTTGATTCCTAGAGGGGCGATTTTCTAAGCGAAGAAGGAGGAGAATTCATCCAAAGATATAAGAGACTTAGGGGATTCTTTAGGGGTTTTGGCCAGCTTGTTTGATTGATGTTTGACCAGTTCAAAGAGCTTGCGGGGTCTATTCGTGGCATTCCCCAATTCCGATCTGAAGTATTCTTTTTTTGAGTTGAGGATGTGCTTGTTGTAGGAGTTTCTTGCCTGACGGAGAAGTTTAAGGTGCGCAGTAGAAGGGTGCTGTCTCCAGATTCTTTCAGATTGTCGTAGGGATCTCCTCTCTGAGTTGAGGGAAGCGGAGAACCAGGGGTTTCTGTCTTTGATTTGTGTTCTTTTTAGTTTTAGAGGGGCAAGGTTGTCCAGAATGTTCGATATAGAAGCCGAGTAATGTTCATTGAGGTCACTGACTGTAATTATGTTCGAGGGGGGGCGGAGGTCAAGTTTGCAGCGAGCCTCCAGCTTCATAAGGTCAAGGTTTTTGGTGTCTCTAACCCAACATTTGGGAATCACCGGTTGCGGTGTCTTTGTCTTGAGTGATCCAGGTAAGATGAAGGAGATGATGTGGTGGTCGGACCAGTCACAAGGGTCTATGGAGATGAGCTTGACTGAGGATCCCTTAGATATGATCCAGTCAAGGGTGGTTCCTTTTGAGTGAGTTGGTAGAGAGCAGGCTTGAGTCAGGGCTTGGTCAGTTAGAAGGTCTTTGATGGTGTTGACGTGGGGATCATTGGGGTCATTCCAATGCAGGTTGAAATCACCAATGAAGATCTCTTTGGAATTCAAGGAAATTTTAGATGTGATGACTTCCAGGAGGGGATCGGTGAAAGAGTCATTTGAACCTGGGGGGTGGTAAAAGATGTGCAAATTGCAAAGATGTAAGGCGTTGCTGGAGATGGAGAGGGCAAGGTGTTGTCAGGAGTCAGTAGTGTCCGTTCCGAGTTCCGTGACCAGGAGGGAGGATCGGTAAATGCAGGCGATGCCTCCACCCTTCCTGCTAGAATGCCTGTCTAGTCTAGCAATGTTGTAGTTAGGAGGGACTAATAAGTCCAGGCAAGGGGAAGAGTATTCAATGAGCCAAGATTCAGTTAGTATTACTAAGTCCAAGTTTTTGTTCAAGATGAGGTCAGCGATATCGGCTGCATGTTTAACTGCCGATCGGCAGTTGATTAAGAGACCAGATAGTGGGGGGTCTGGGGGAGTGTCCGGTGTCTGGGTGGATGGGAGTATAGGCGCAAGGTTGCTTTTAACCACATTTCTGTTATGTAGGGTGGCTGGCCTATTGGGGTTGATGGTGACCGTGCTGATGGGGTGTACATGACTTGTGTCAGGTGGGCAAGTGTTGACTTGGGCAGTGTTGTGGTCATGGAGGATAGCAAGGATTTTGTCTCCTGTGAGGTCAAGTGGAATAGGGGAGGTGGGGGGGTTGTAGGTGAGTGCCAGAGCTCGGGATTCCTCCTCAGAAAGGCGGCAGGGTTGCTTGCACGGGCGTAGATGTCCCAGGGGTAGCGGGAGAGGGTGCTTGGGAGGCTCAGTTAACTGTGGGTGGAGGGTAGGTGTGGCTTGAGGTTAGAAAGGGAGAGCTCGGCAAGGTGCAGGAGGTTCATAAGGTCCATAATGGGGCTATGGATGTTCTGGGTTAGATTGGCCGCTCTGGAGTGCAGAGTTTTGAGATCGGTAAAGGCTGGGGGTGTTTGCGGGGAGGGGGGCGAAGGTTCGGGAACCGTGCCAGTGGCATATAACGGCAGCAGAGGCAACAGGTAAGCATGAGCCGTCTCTAGTGTCTTTGGAGGCTTAACTGGCTCGCAGTTATTGAGGATGACAGGCGGGGAGGTGAGCAGAGGACTGGGGGTGACTCTGTTAGAAGTGCCGAGGGGCGAGCGATGGAGGTTTGGATGATCCACGTTGGGGACCGGTGAGGGGCTAGTCCGAGCTGTGAAAGGGGTCTTTGAGGGAGTACCGGGCACCCAGTTTGTTTTGGAGGGGGTAGGTGGGAGGGGATCGATAGTGTACAGGAAGGTCCCTGGCTAGGGTCAGAAGAAATGCTGGGGGGGAAGGATGAGCTGTGGTGGGGGCCATAGGGGGAGTATGCGGGTTGCTAGGCATAGTATGCTGGCAGGACGAAGGGCTGCTGGTGATGGAGTCATTTCTCCTGTCCGTATTGTGAGCGTGGTTTCTGAGGAGGGTGAAGCGGTCTGCGAATTTATTAAGGTTATTGGTTGTGTCTTGGACCAGGACTATGCCGCTTTTGTAGAGGGTGATGGTGAGGTCTGCTCGGAGGGTAGAGGAGGGGATAATAGTGAGTTTGGTGCCATAGGGAATGTTTCTTATTGAACGAACCTTCAGAAGGTGTGTTAAGGTTTTTCGCCAGGCGGCGGGTTTTTTCGAGTAGAAGATAAGGTCATTTATGCAAGTGCCACTGACCGCGTTGAAGCGCAGGTCTGATATCAGCGTCTCAGGGTGGCTTTTTAGGGTGGCGTGCTTGAAAGATTTAGCAGCGGTTTTGGAAAGGTTGGGGGGGTAGACTAGAGTAAAGCAGTTTTCCCCAGCCCTCGAGATGGCAGGGCGAGACATGTTGGCTAGGGAAGGGCACTAATGTAGGCAAGAGAGTAATAAGGCAGCGGAAGGGATGGGTCTCTTGGTAAACAGTTGTGGGAGAGGCAGGACTCACAGGAGAGTTTCTCATGTAGCAAGCATGAGTAAGGAAAGGACACTAGTGTGGTTGAGAATGGTTACAGTAGACTGTAGCAGACACTAGTGCTGTTAGGGACGATATGAGGATGTTGAGCGCAGGTTAATAGGTAGACGAGTCTACAGGCACGGCAATGGAGCATTGGTGTAAAACAGCAAAGTTTAGAGGCAGCGCTGGGGTCAGGTACTGTGGGGCGGGTCGAGGATGTCTAGGCGGTCGCCATTTTGGAGACGGGCGTAAGGTTCAGACCAGGATTATGATCTGTACGGGTGTTAGCTGTGACAACATATACTAGATTGCAGTGCAGTACTTTAGATTAGGGAGCATTGAAGTAGAAAAGAGAAGTTGTAAGACAGCGGCATCTTAAAGTCAGGCGCTGTGGGGCTAGTTGAGGATGTCTTGAATGGATGCCATTTTGGGGTCAGGCATGAAGTTCTGATTCTAGTTTGAGCTGTGCAGGAAGTTGTTGGGCCAACACACACATAGATGGCCGTAGTGAAGTATGAATTAGGGCAATTGCAGATCCGCCTCACTGGCGGTCCGGAGCAGGAACGGCGAGGGTCTTTCAAAGGGCAAAATCGGGAGCAGGCGCAGTGAGGACACTCAAGGGGTTAGACCACTCAATGGCGTACCTGGTGCGCTGGGGCAGCTGCATCAGCGGCTTGGCTCCATGGCAGACCGGAGAAAGCAGTCTCAGGCGGACCGAGGCCAGGACACAACAGGACACCTCGTAGGGTCGGCAGAAGCCCTTCCCGGAGTGCGGTCGCCGGGGGCTCCCGCCTGTTGACCGGCGTCTGCAGGAGCCGTGCACGGGCTCTCAGCGGCTGCGCGGTGGATCCAATGCGCAGAGCGGCGACTTCTCCGACTCCGATCACCAGACCGGGGAGAGCCCTCATCCGAGGAGCACGCCGAGGGCGCACTCCACTCGGACACGGGGCCACCTCTCACCCCAGCAGCGGTCCCTGGTGGGACGTGGAGGCAACCGTAGTCCAGGATAGGAGGGAGCCCTGCAATTGGCGTCCCCAGATGCCCACGGACCTCGGGCCACTGGTGACAATCGCAGCCGGAGGTCGTCCCCTCAGCGGCGACGCCCGGCAGAACCCACGGCTCAGGAGCTGGGTCCCCTCAGCGGCGATGCCCAGCAGACATCGACGGCCAAGGAACTGGCCTGCAGCCCAAGCGGGTCCCATGCGGCGAAGGCGCAGCGAAGGACTCAGGCAGTCGTCGCATGGCAGGTAGGGCGATTTGTTTGATACGGGCAGTTATTACTATTGTGCCATCAGCTTGAGGAATCTTCAGTTCCAGAAAAGGAAAAGTGATGGTGCTGTGTGTGGTGTGAGTAGTGATGGTGTGTTGATTTGCCTCTCCTTTGTGCTCTGGTGTTGGGCCCTTCAGTTGTGATGTATTGCAAAGGATTGTGTTCAGGGAAGAGGCTGGTTTTATACTCAGCTATGTGGGTGTGTCCAAATGGGGTATTGCTGTCAGGTGTGTTGTGTGGGTTGTACTGGGATTTGTGTTTTTGTAGTTGACATGTGGTTGTGTCATTGGGGTGTGGTATGTGTTTTTGGGTGCATGGCTAGTTTTCTGTGTGCACTTTGTGGCCTTGTTGTGGGCTTTTTCTGTCGACTGCCATATTTGTCACGGAGCGTCCGCAGTGGTGACTTTGATGCAGCTCTTCCGCAGGCTCTCCCATTCATCACTGTTGCCGAGCGCAGCAGTCAAAAACAGCAGAACGTACCGCGGTCGTTTTTTTATGGCAGTTTATCCTAATTGTATCCCTGGTGTTTCTGCGGTCCCAGCAGGTTTTTGATTTGCACTACCATGGCGGGCGGGGTGGTTTTCCATCTGTCATCCTAATGGGCCCCTAAGTGTCCGAAACGCTCGTCAGCGCAGCCCGACCCCCTCCACCCCCGAGAGCTCTCCCTTCACAAAGGCGACAACAGCTGACAAAGAATGCTCGTCGTGTGGAAAAGGAGGAATTATACAAGAAAACACACTTTAAACAGTACAACTTCCCAAGGGAATAAACAAGATCAAGTAAAGGCACTTATCTGGCTGCTGAGCAGTGAAGAAAGAGGAAGTGCTATTCCTTGATGTTGTTTATATGGGACAGCCTCTATGGTTGTTTTTCTGTACCATACAAGGACTCATGGGATTTGTAGTCTTTTGTTGTTACATGGTTTCTTAAGGCTGCTAAGCAATCAAATAAGGAAGAATAAAGCATAATCTGAGCCTCCAGTCCTGACATAGAATCAATACATCTCTTGTAAAGAAATTGACTGGCATGAAAATGAAGTCTAGGTTTCAGATCCACTGCGTGCAATTTAGATATATGATTGATGGTTGACAAAGTACAATCGAACAGAAAGCAAGGCGATACTATTGGCCCCCATAAGCTCCATTTTAGGGTCTCACTTATCTGCGGAGCACTCTACTTTAATTAGTGGACTTAGACTTCTATCTAAAACTAGAAAAAATAAAAACTTCTTTCTTTAAATGTAAGATTAGAGAATGGTCAAATCACACAATTGTACATTTCAGATGATAACAAAACCACAAGCTTCTATGAAATGTTACTTGGACGATCCCTTATTACTTGAACACACTGTACACCTAAACGGTTGCTAATATCCCATGGCTTGCCTATTTAAGAGAAGCACTGGATATTTAAAAAAAAAAAAAAACACTGAGTGACACAACAAAGTAGCCCTGTCGTTCAGACGATAGAAACCCCTGCCATGGGGCTTCTTGCTGTGATTTAATTTATAGTATTTAGTAAAATAACAAAATCAAACAAACGCAGCCCACGTCTATGACTTCATCCCCTGATCTTAAATAGTTTTTGCTTTGCTAGAAAACTCATATTTGCTTCAGTTACTGCTATGTTAGAAAATAAATATCCTACAACAACAAATGTTCTGTAGCAGCAAGGCTGAAAATATCAAAGTAACTGAAAAGCTGAACAGAAATAAACAGTAGATAAATGAATTAGGGCGGCGTGTCCCAAAACGCAGATGGAACCAGCCTTTCTTTCAAATGCATCGTAGAGTAGAGAGCCACAAGGTATTGTCCCTATAAAACAGCACTGAATCCCATTATACGCATGTGAAATCACGTGAAGCCGGTGGGGTCAGCCCTTGTCAATCAAAGACAACTGATGCAATTATCGAGAGGACAGCCTAATAGCATGTTTTCACAGTGTTTAATTTCCTTCCGAGAGCGCACAAGTAGAATACAATAATACACACATGGATGGGCTGCTCAACAGGCTCTCTTTTTATCTCAATGTCTAACACCAGATTTTTTTAGATGGCTTTTTTAATATACGTTTATAAACACATACGAAAAGAGGATGGGCATATTATCAAGAACGGCGTTAAAAATTATCGCCGGTTTCCTGCCGCTAAAGCGGCGATAATGGGCTTGATAATATGCCCTTGGGAATTCCTATAGAAGTCCATGTTCTGGTGCGAACATGGGCTTCTATTGGAATTCTCCAGGGCATATTATCAAGCCCATAATCGTCGCTTTAGCTGCAGTTTTGTGCCGCTAAACTGGCGATAATTTTAACGCCATCCTTGATAATATGCCCCGACATTTTTCTACTTACACATAACACCAGCTAAAGGTAACCTAGCAATACCTTCACAAAATTGGGAATCCCTACAATGTAGAACTTGAAATGTGAAGGATTTCATTGCTTCCCATTTTAGATAGGACTACAGAAAAGTTAAGTTGATCGCCACATCTTAGGTCAGCAAAAGATACAACATAAAAAGATAGAAAGAGTGGCTTTGAGCCAGTCCCGTTCAGCCATCAGCTTAGTTGGGAAATCCCCATTCAGGCACTGGCTCACTGGGTTGTCCATCCCTCACATTTTTCCAAAAGACATTTTGCTTTTGTGAACAGGCTACAAGTAGCCCATTGAAAGCCTGCATTTATTCAGCCAGCTTTCATGCTCCACATTTCTCTGGTTACCACTGGAGGGTAAAGGAGTGTTAGTTATGAGAACAAATGGCAACCATCTTAGAACAAGGTTTGCAATCATGGTAATAAAAACCCCAATCTAAGATGGCTGTAACAGTCAATATATTACAAGGGATCCTGCAATCCCTGTGTTAGAAATTGGTTTCCTACTTGACTGGGGTATGAGCTCTGGCCAACCAGTGACCACAAACCTAGTCAGGTTAAGGCACATTCAAACTCCAAATTAACCTGTGCTCACCCTCTGGTATATTGTCACAGAGAAGTCAGGCTTAACTTGAAAGCAATTTGTAAAGTATTTGTGCTGCACTTCAAACAGTAAAATCTGTGAAAATATCACACAAAAGGATCTCAGAGCAGGTTTAGGAAATAGTGACTATTTTGATAAATAAAGGAAGATCAAAATGACAAAAATCTAATCCGGGTAAATGGAGATACTGTATCAGTATCAGTATATCATCTGTATTCGGTTTCAGATTTTAAAACCATAAAAGCACAAAAGAAATACAATAGAAACAGTCCTTTCAGCAGCATTCCAAAAATACAAGGACATAGATAATCGAACACACAAATGCAAAGCCACAAATGGGTAATTAGTGTTCAAAAAAGGGACCCCCTGCAAAAAATGATTCTAATCCTAGGGCAGGGTAAATAACATTGTGAAGAAAAATACCTAGGCAATTTCAAAGCAACACAATTGCATATTCAATAGAGACAACAAAGATGGTGTAGAAGGAGACACAACATACAGAATATTATCAAAAATAGATATAGACTTTATTCTATTCAAATATAAATATAGAAATGATATAGAATTGATGATGATGGACTTTATAATTTCAAAGTGTAATTCAAAAATAGAAATTAGATGAAATAAACAAAACATCAAACAATATAGAACAAGTCATATTTCAAATTAATCAGACAACATAATCTGAGTACAGAAACATAAAATTAAAAGTGGCGACGACCGAGATGTTCTCAACGCGCGTTTCGACGCTAACAAGGCGTCTTCATCAGGAGAGCCACAATCTTTTTGAATCTGGATCAGTGAGAAAAGCTGATAGATGAAGAACTGCGTGAGGTCCAACTGAAATTCACTGGCATGAGGAAATCTTCCTAGTAGCTAGAAGTACGCTTGTGGCGTGTAAATAAACCACGATGTTTGTCCAAGGGAAAGGTGCCAAGCTGTCTGCAGGTTATTCTAATGATTAAAGGCACATGTGTGGCGTATACATAAACCAGAAGAGTTGTCCAGAAGGAATAGTGCTGAACATTACACGAGTAAATCTGCCATGTAGTTCCAAACGATATGATATAAAAACATCAAGCCTTCGGATATTGGCGGCGGTTCATGTTCTTAGCAAATGATAAATAGGGAAGATAGTATCCAACCGGATAGTGGGTAAATATCTATATTTAGCACCAAACATAGATGATCTGGACCGCTGGAGTGCTTGGACGTCCAAATTAAGCGCTAGGCAAGAGAGCGCGGGTGGCCATTGATAGAGACTCGCGTGCAGAGTGACCGCAATGAGGGACCTACAGGCGCTTAATTTGGACGTCCAAGCACTCCAGCGGTCCAGATCATCTATGTTTGGTGCTATATAATTGTAGACATCCGGCACACTAGTCCGAATCAATGGCTATCTGTGAAATATAGATATTTACCCACTATCCAGTTGGATACTATCTTCCCTATTTATCATTTGTTCTAGAATTATGTAGAAAGGGATTGTGTGTTACGGAGGGTAGTTATGTGGAATGGTATTTTGTGTTGTGGAGTGGTATGTAGTGGAGTTTAATTATGTGGTGTGCTGTTGAATTGTGTGACACAATGTGGTATTGTGTGGTGTGGATTGGATCTAGGTGGTGTGTTTAGCAATTGTTTTGTTGAGCTGTGTTTAGTGGTTTGGTGTCAAATTAGGTGGTGTGGAAGGGAAATGGTTGGAGTTCAATTGTGTGGTGCGTAACTGTCTGGACAGCTTTGCGTTTTGGTGATGGCAGTTGAGCTCTAAATTATTTCATAGTTAATATTTCCGGGGACTTTCTGACAGTGTAGATTCATAATGGATTCTCCAAAAGTGAACATAAAAGTACTTAGAAAATAATGTATTGTTCGTCTTTATCAAACGCAGTCATGTCCACAGAGAATTGTAGCAATCGACCAACTAAGGGAGCACATGAGAAAATTTTACATTTTAATGGTGAACAAGGTAGCAGTGTTTGAAAACTAGCTGCATGGATTGACATTACAGGCTAGGTGGCAATAGAGGGGCCTTGCTTGATGTTGGAGGGACCCAGGCCACACTATTTCTAATAGACCTAGATTTCAAACGCCTGACATAAAGTTAATCAAAAATGAAGGCAAGAGAAACCAACTGAAATATCCACTGAAGGGAGGTGGCACGCTGGTTAAGACTTCCCTCAGTAGCACCATTGAGTGTCCCACGCGGAGAAGCAGTGGACATTGACACAGGGCTGACTCCCCTTGAACAGCATTGATTTGACACTCTGGGGCCGTAACACGGATCTATGGTTTGGAATGACCAGATAGACAACTCTTGCAGACTCTTTTCATTCCCACTTCCTCCTTTGTCATCATGGTCTACATTTGCCTCTCGTGCTCTCAGTGAAAGTGTGATCTTGACAAATGAATTCCGGTCCCCAGAAAGGAGTGCCAGTGGCCACTACCTGCAACCACCAGCACAAATTAAGCATGGTGCCAAGTCTGCAGTGCACCATCCAACGCTT
The DNA here is from genome assembly GCF_964204655.1 of Triturus cristatus. Lineage (NCBI taxonomy): Eukaryota > Metazoa > Chordata > Amphibia > Caudata > Salamandridae > Triturus > Triturus cristatus. Next base: position 476,763,066 of record NC_140583.1, read on the forward strand.
CCCAGAAAGGGCGCACTATAATAAGTACTGTAGCGCACAACTTCTGCACAGTGCTTGAGGACCACCAGCGGTAGAAACGTGCTGTGCGAATACGAAGGCCAATGAAATGCCACCCCAGTCTCCACTTTGGCAAAAAATGACATGGGTGTGTGAGGCATGGCCACAAAGCTAAGAAGATATTAGTAGGAAATAATGTCATTGTGTGAGCAGAGAAGTTATCTGTCTTTATCATGTCGTGATCTGATTCCTCGTGGGATCTAGATGCACCGTATCAAGAAATAGATAAATGTATGCACACTATATTTGTAGATGATCTATGCTTATAATTTGGGACATGTGCTTGACATGGATTTAAGTGCAGGTCGACTTTTTGAGTGGAGATATTTATGCGCGGTCTGTTTTTGTGTCTGTGTTTTTGCAAAGAATGTTTTCTGGTGAAAACATTACACTAAAAGCAACAAACATGGCTACACACCGCTGTGCCCTGCATGGTGCCTGCTAGGAGATGCTACCCCTCCTTCAGGTGATTGCAGCAGTGCCTTTGCCGGCCTGGGCATTACCTTCTTAAAGAAAGGAATGAACTTGCATTGGAGGTGCGGGTGGTAATGAAGCTAATACCACCGAGGGGGCAGCGGGAGCTGCCCAGCCCCTTAGCCTCCTCTTCCTCTAGCATGAGAGGCTGGAGATCATCCCTCAAATTGGTGATTTCCAGGATACCACGGGGAGGAGTAAGGGAGGGAGAAGAGGAGCGAACAGGGTGGGGAGAAATAAGGGGTAAAGGTTAAGGGGTTGCAGGGTGCCTGGGAAGAGGAAAGAAATGGAGAAAGTGATTTGGGAAAGAAAGTAAGAGGGGAACAGTAGAGGAGGAAGAAAAGATTGAAATGAATTAAGTAAGAGACGAATAAAGGAAGGACGGGCAAAAGGTATTCGAAATAAGTGAAAGCAAAAAGCGGGAGATAAAGAGGACCAAAGGAGTACAAGGGGAAGAAGGGGTAAAATGGCAGAGAGGTACAAATGTCTGTGAGTGTTGAAAGAAGAATCAGATGGAGGGGGCGATGGTGAAGGAGAAGAGATAAGGAGGAAAGGAGCAAATGGTAAGAGAAATATTTGAGAGGTGGAGGTAAAGTGGTGGGCGAAGAGAAAAAACAAAGATGAGTGAAAGCCAGGCGCGCAACACCCATTGGACTCACAGGGCTTCAGCCCCCCCCCCCCGTCGTGTGTGGCAGCCCGGGATGAGACACCTTCCCGGGCAAAAAAGCAGCCGCACCCGAGCACTTTACAGGTCTTTAAAAGACCATTTGCATGTTAATGAGGCCTTGCTGTTGCTTCACCCCTTCTCAAAGCCCCTGCAGCTCCACTCTGCCTATTGCTTAAAGTTCAGCCCCCCCCCCGAAATGTTTGCTCAGCCCCCCCCCCGAAATTTGGCTCTAGTTGCGCCTCTGGTGAAAGCACAATAGCAGCTATGATGAGGGGGTGTCAAAAAATGCAGAAGAGGTGGGGTAAAGTTTTGGAAAATGGCATCAACTGGAATATTTTCAGTGCTTGCCTCCTCGATAACGTTTTTTTGCAAGAGTCGGTCGGACTAATCCCTGCTACAGCCCACATATGTACTTGCAAACAGAAGAACCGCATCAAGGCGGACAAGCTTATATTAAAAGAAAGATTTACAGGGCCATCGGAACAGCAAGGATAGACATTGTTTTAGCAACACAGCACCCTCTTCATACCTGCTGAGCTTCACAAAAAGACCTGAGAAACGGCCTGAGGCATTTCCTGCACAGCCCAAGCCTGGTGCTTAATTAAAGAGTCTATTTCAAGACTCACAAGCAATATGCTACTTAGGCAGCATGTGGAGAGCAGGGCACATGCACCCTCCCATTCGGATGGCAGCACTCTAACATGAAAACTAACTCCAGAACTCCCAGCGCTTTTAGGTGACCTCAAGATGCCATAACGCACTGCAAGAAACAACCCGTGGGTGGAAAATAAAATGTAATCATTTAAACAAAAACGCAGTCGTGGAGATCAAAAGCAGTCAGGACATGTGCATAACGAGAGGGATTCTGATTTAAATACACAAGGCTCACTGCTAAACAGTTCCCAGGCAGGCCTCTGCAACACAACACGTTATTAAATAACTTACATAACGTAATGTAATGTGAATGCAGAGCCCGCACACTGCCAAAATGAAAAGACGGGCTCCGGCACACATTCGTGAGCTGTGCTGAATTAAGTTCGCTGGCGCTGAAAGTAATAGGACCCGACCATCGGCAGTGGCGGCGCGCTAGTGCTATAGTACCCCCAGGGGCACCCCGCTGTCCCCCCTCCCCCAAATAGGTTACCCAAATGACACTCACAAGACAGTTGGTGTTGGGTAACAATGCTGCAGGTTTATTACATAATTCCAGAATATGTAATGGGTGGGTTATCTTACGGGCGATCCAAGGGCAGGCAACCAACTGAGTCGCCTGCCCGCCTGATGAGCCGGGCAGCGCGGGAGCGATGCCTGCCGTTGCTGCCCTCCAAGTGATTCTTTCTACCTCTCGGGGCGGAGCATCGCATAGCAAGCCCCCGGTTGTTCAGGCACACAACCGCCCGCAGGACTAGCGGGGCGCCGACACGGCTTCTGGGACCTCCCTTGAGGCTCCTCGGTTTTGGCTTAGGCACCCCCTATGGTGCCGCGCAGAGGTACCCTTTGTACCGGCCTGCTTCCAGATCGCCCTGTAACTCCGCCTGCAACGAAAAAGAAAACATTACAACGCTCAGAAACCCCCCCACCCAACGCCTACGCCGGGTAAGCGGTAGGGAGGGAAATGGCGAGGTGGGCGACAAAGAGGTCGCCAGGAGGGTGGGGGAAGGCTAAATAGCCTCCCACTCACACCAGGGCCAGGAAGTGACACGCATTGCGCGTCACTTCCGGCCAGCCCGAGGAGGGGGGCTCCGGTCTGCGTCCCCGCCCCCCCGGTGGGAGGGGGTGTGGAGGGGTGACCGGTGCCCCGGGGGCACTAAGGCGCCGACCGCCGATTGGCCCCCTGCGGGGGCCGCGGTCAGCGGCATTACCAACTTCTTAATGTACACTTTGAAAAAAAAGAGAGATACCGGCAATTGTACGGCTGGGGCCACACCTCGCTGCAATGACTCCCTCCAGCAGCATGCACCGGCCCGAGCATGAGTGGATTGTGTGGCTCAGTAGCAGCTACACAGGTGGGGCTGAAGAAGATAAATACTCACGTAAGCCAACAGCACCCTCACTGAATTTTTCAGATTAACAACCATGGCGTCTCTCCCCTATGCCAGCAGCGAGGCAGCCGTCTTCGATTGTGACGTCACCTGGACGTCACATGGGTATGCCCACAATGCTAAAGAGATTGCCGATAGATGAAACTAAGAAAGAAGCAGCCGTAAGCGTATGCTACACTGTTGCAAAGTCATTAATATCAGTAAAGTTAATTCGTTGTTATTGACTTTTCATATGGCAATCTAACAAGGAAGTGGTTCGGTCCTTTTGAAGTTTCTACAAATGGGAAGCGGGCTAGATGTGAAGCATGTGTGGCGCCGAGGAAGGGAAACAAATGATGAAGAAAAGTAGTCCCCGCACAAAGACATAAACACCTAACGCGTAATAATGATGTTGTACTTAGTCGGTGCTGCACGAGAAAACCGGAAATTAGAAGGAGGGACAAAGGCGGAAGATTGCCCATTGAAAAGCAAGTTTTTCTAAAGGACACCAACCCAGACGAATGAAAAGCACCGGCAAGAAATGGGTGGAGTTCAACTCCTAAACCATACACAAGAGGTCGTAGAGCTACAGCTCAAGCGCTGTACGCTCGACCTAAAAAGGGCCCAAGATACAACCCTGGCGGGCCCCACTCAGTATAAGCAAGGTGCGTGAGACCTTCTGATCACCTGAATATCACACTGCTGCATTAGTGTCCCTGTGTAAATCATGTAGGAATAAAACTATGTCTCTATCCACCCCAATAGAGATCAGAATCAGCCACAGCTTACTTCTGTTCACGCAATCAAATTAGGAAGAAAGGTCCATAAAAGCCAAGAAGATTGTACCAGAGTGCGTGACTGTATATTTATTCAAGAGCATGAAGAGATTCAGGCATTGGTCAATCGTTGAGTGGCCCGGATGGTAACCATATTGTACGTCCGACAAGATATTATTTTCTCCAGCCAATGTAGACAGACTATCTAGCAAGATCCTTCCAACAACTTTGACCACTGAATCCAGTAGGTAAATCGGCCTGTAACAGAGTGTGCTGTCTCTATTTCCCTTTTTGAACACTGGAATGATTGTAGAGGTGGCCCATGAGCCCGGGGGACCAGACCTAATGGACGCATTTCTAACAGGGGTGAGTACTGACTCCCAAAAATCTATATGGGACATATAGAGGTCGAGGGGATTCCGTCCAGGCCAGGAGCTTTTTTGCGGGCCATACCACAAATTCCCCACCTCAATTCGCCCTCTGAAACAATCAGAGTTGATTTACCATTGCCTATCTGTGGTAGGGTTCCCTGAATGGTGGTACCCCCAAACCATACCCTCAAAATAGCTGACTCCATCATTCTCTGTGATATGGGCGTCCAATGCATTGGCTGTACACCCCTCCCCCCAATAATGGACTATTTACGATACTCCTGAACTTGGTACTGCTATTAATGGTGCTAGCTTCCATTAGCTTGCTCCAGGCATCCTCCTACAGGGCTTCCTTGTGGGTACGAAGGGCCCCTATGCACTGCTTCATATATGTTCTAATTAAAGCGTTATTTCTAGGTGTGGCATGCAGTGCTTTTTTAAGCGTCCTGGCCGCTAAAGAACAGCCGGAATCAAACCACCACGGTACTGTGTCATGTTACCTTTTGGACTATTGGACTGATAATTTATTGGCGATAACGTGAGAGGTGAATTCAAAAGCTTTAATGATTTTCTTGTCCGACTGAGACTGAGCAGTCAGGCAGATCTGGATCTCATTCTGGCAATTAACTTGAAGAGACTCAAAGAAGGAGTCAGGAGGGATTTGTGTCCATTTCAATCTTCTTCCCCCATCAGTTATCCGCAATGCGGCACCACCCCCACTCCCCTTCTTCATGCTCAATACAGACCAACTGCCTTTAAGACACAGCAGATTTTGGTCGCTAAAAAAGCTTGCCTTAATACTGAAATCAACTATCAAATAATAAAGAGGAGTAGAAACAAAGATGGAATTAATAAAGGTATCACCACCATGCCCCTTAAACATGGGAATGATGGACCTCTGATCAGGATCCAAGTTACCCATGGCTGATTGGAAGTCAAAATCGCATATTAAGGTGTTCAAAATATCCCCCTGACCACTATGTTCAAGATGTTCTGAGGACAAACGTGGACAACCTGAACCCTCCTTACGTTGCGATCTTGGGTCCCCGCATGGGTGAATATTAAAATCTCCCATCATTATGATGTTAGAAGTGTGGCGAATGGAGCTATTGAAGTTAGTCAAAAAGGTGCCCAGACGCGTTATATTACACACTTCAGGAAGCGGTGACGTAGCATTATAAAAGTTCAGAAGCAATAAACTTCTAGGTCCTACAGAAATTAAAAAGACCTGCAGCCAAGGGTTATTTGCAATCAATTCAACAATGACCCTTAATAAAACATAAACAGTAAGGCCCCCTTAGCCCTGCCCATCCTTAAAGGAATTGTCGGTACGAAGAAGGACTTGTACCCTTCCAAAGGAGGGGAGTTATTAATAACCCAGGTCTCTTGCAAACAAATAAGGTCAGACATTTTAACAAAACAATACCACTCTGTTACCGCAAACTTGCTAGCCAAGCTATCTATGTTCCAAAATACAAGATTAAAGAAATCAGATTCCTAGGGTGAAGTCCGTGAATGGTGTGGTCCAGCTGGTGCAGAGGGACTAATGGAGGTGATGATGATATAGGGATCATTAATACAGGTTCTGCAAGTCAATCACAGGTATCAAGATTCCCTAGGGGAGCAAAAGAATTGAAAACTTGGACCCTGAGGATTTCATAGTGCACCGCGGGGTTGGAGTTAAAGCCAGGGGTGGCTTTCTATAAAAGAAGCCCAGAGTAAGGGCCGTGATGGAGGAAACAGTGCCCATTGTGGAACAACACTCATTAGCAGAATGAAGAATACTCTCTGCCAATTGGGGCTGGTTAAAGTTAATTATTACACAGTCTCCTCTGCAGCTCTTTTTTGACCCTCCTATTCAGGCCACCCTCCGGGTCATGATGATGTGCTTCTCCACTTTTGATTCCAAAAAAACACATGTTTTTATTCAACCAGTGCAAGACTTTGTTTTTTAACTAGTGGAAGACTTTGGTGGATCCAGGCTTTAGCACTGGTACGTTACCGAGGACCACAACGTACAGTGTTGCTTCAGGTTGCAAATAAATAATGGCTGTTAAGTCCCTACTTGAGGGGGGGTAGTCCCGCCTACTCCACAATCTATCCTAGGGGCCAAGTTGCTACTTTGGCAACACTCTATCCCAGCAACCTCCTTTGGGGGCACCACCACCTGGAGTCCTTCCTTTAATGACAGGGGCAGGGCAGATCGTAACAGAGGGAATGCAGGCGGGATAATAGGCTCCTGCTGTTGAGGGTGAGTCAGATATACCCAGCCCTGTACCGATGTGATGCCAGTCTGTTCTGGGCCCTTGTGCCTCCCATTGTCTGCATTAGCCATATGATCGATAGGGGCTATGTTACCAGACCTCTTATTGAATTGGAACCAGTAAGAGATGTCCCTTTCAATTATTGCCATGCATTGCTTAATTGGGTCCAGTTTATAGGTCCAACCCCTCTAAGAGGGAAACCACACAGGCGTTCAGCTATCTCGTCTCTCGTGGGTGATGCTGTACCCGGGCTAGTAGAAGTGGTACTATCCACTCTAGGCTGTTTAGCCTTGGCCTCCAACAAGGTACACTTACTCTTAGTCCCAGGTCCTAGCCCTCTGCCAGACACCTCTTCTGCAACAAACTGACTAGGGACGGGGGAGTAACCGCGAACACACCAAGTGCTGTCAGAAACGCTGATGCAGGGGGACCCCTACACCCCCCCACTACTCTTGGGGTCATTGCCCCAATCATGCTTTCGGCCCAGGCTTGGAGGGGTTGCAGAAGATACATGGGGCTCCACCATGTCCGAAATACTCAAAGCGGGGGCATGACCAGGTACCCAACTGGGGATACAATGATCCAGACGGCTACTGGGAGATCGCGACAACCTGCGAGTCACCAATTCACTCTCCTTGTCTAAAGCCCCCACCGTTCTCTGCAGAAAGCAGACCATGGTCGTGATAGCCAGTGCCACATGAACGACTGTTGCTGCCTTGTCTTTCCCCATATGTCCAAACAAGGTAGAAGGAGCCTTTTAGGAACAAACAGAGGGCACTGCAGGTACAGTAGGCACAAGTTCTTATATCACAATACCGCAAAATACTCCAGACTAGCAGCTTATCTCAAGAGGAAAGAGATCACTCTGTGCCCGGCAAGCTATCTGGGTGGACAATTACCACATTCGCCCTAGACCCAGTAGAAAAGAAAAAAGCACGTACCTTCCCTGAATGTCCGAGGCCTCACCTCTCTGTGGTATAACTGTACAGGGATATGCTGAAGGGGTCCTTTAATGACACAGAATCAAGAGGGAGGGCCCAGCTCAGCCTCCAGGCTGTGACGGGTGCAGGCTAGGTCCGCCCTTAGTCCAGGTTTCGCCCAGGTGCGTCCCGCGCCACAGGAGTCTGCCACTGGTTTTAGGCGCTGCTGCACCAGAACTGATGTCACTGCGGCCTTCAGCCCCTCCTGTGAGACTGGTGCTATCTGGGAGTCGTGGTCTCCCCAGCTGCTGCTGCCTCAAAACAATGTTCTGTGCCGCGGGAGTCTGCTGCTGGTTTTAGGTGCTCCTGTGCCGGAACTGATCTCACCGCGGCCACATGGCTACTGCTGTGAGACCGGTGCTATCTGGGAGTTGTGGTCTCCCTTGCTGCTGCTGCCTGAAAAGAATGTCCTGTGCCGCTCCAGTCTACCACTGGTTTTAGGCTCTCCTGCACAGGAACTGACGTCACCGCGGCCCCTCCTGTGTGCCAGTGCTATCTGGGATTCGTGGTCTCCCCTGCTGCTACTGCCTCAAAACAATGTCCCGCGCTGTGGGAGTCTGCCGCTGGTTTTAGGTGCTCCTGCGTCAGAACTAATATCACTGTGGCCCCGCAGCTACTCCTGTGAGACCAGTGCAAATTGGGAGTCGTGGTCTCCCCTGCTGCTGCTACCTTAAAACAATGTCCTGCCCCGCTCGAGTCTACTGCTGGATTTAGGCTCTCCTGGACCAGAACTGATGTCACCGCGGCCACTTCTGTGAAACCGGTGCTATCTGGGAGTCATGGTCTCCCCTGCTGCCTCAAAACAATGTCCCGCGCCGTGGGAGTCTGCCGCTGGTTTTAGGTGCTCCTGCGCCAGAACTAATGTCACTGTGGTCCCGTAGCTACTCCTGTGAGACCTGTGCTATCTGGGAGTCGTGGTCTCCCCTGCTGCCTCAAAACAATGTCCTGCGCCGCTTGAGTCTACTGCTGGTTTTAGGCTCTCCTGCACCAGAACTGACGTCACCGCGGCCCTGCGGCCATTCTTGTGAGACTGGTGCTATCTGGGAGTCATGGTCTCCCCTGCTGCCTCAAAACAATGGCCCACGCCATGGGAGTCTGCTGCTGGTTTTAGGCGCTCCTGCACCAGAACTAACATCACAGCGGCCACACAACCCTTCCTGTGAGATCGGTACTATCTGGGAGTCGTGGCCTCCCCTACTGATGCTGCCTCAAAACAATGTCCTGTGCTGCGGGAGTCTGCCGTTGGTTTTAGGTGCTCCTTCACTGGAACTTACGTCACCGCGGCCACACGGCCTCTGCTGTGAGACCGGTGCTATCTGGGAGTACTGGTCTCCCCTGCTGGTGCTGCCTCAAACCAATGTCCCATGACGCTGGAGTCCGCAGCTGGTTTTAGGTGTTCTTGCGCCGGAACTGACAACACCGCAGCAACACGGACCCTCCTGTGAGACTGGTGTTATCTGGGAGTTGTGGTCTCCCCTGCTGCTGCTGCCTCAAAACAATGTCCTGTGCTGCAGGATTCTACCCCTGGTTTTAGGCTCTCCTGCACCGGGACTGATGTCACCCTGGCCCCGCGGTCCAGCCTGTGAGGCCGGTGCTATCTGGGCGTCATAGTCCCCCCTCCTGCTGCTGCCTCAAAACAATGTTGCATGCCGTGGGAGTCTGCCCCTGGTTTTAGGCGCTCCTGTGCCAGAACTGACATCACCGCGGCCACACAGCCCTTCCTGTGAGATCGATACTATCTGGGAGTCGGGCCTCCCCTGCTGCTGCTGCCTCAAAACAATGTCCCTGATACAGAATTTCAAAGTTTTAAGGTGACATAACACCAAAAAACACAAAATGCCAAATGTCTCAAGTTTAGGCAGACCATGATGGAGCATGGGCCGACTACGACGACCAGGTGAGTCCGGCTGCACAAAGTACCTTAAATTCTGGTTGCGGAGCGTTGCATGGATCTGATCTGAAGAAGCGGAGTGCAGTTGAAGCGATGCATTGGTTCTGAGATGTGGCGAGGCTGCAATACGGGGTCTTGTTGCATCGCCGTCATCGACGGGGCTTGCGAGTTCAGGCATCGAGGATGCGGCACACAACAGTCAATAAGTCTATTCCAAAGTACTGCGAGGCAGAGACCGTTATCGTCGTCGAGCTGCCATCGATGAGGGATGTGAGGACCTGGGTTGAAGATGCACTGTGCCTTCAGTGATTCATCAGTTCTGAAGACAGCGAGGGCGATACGTACCTTCTGTGTCGGATCAAATCCATGCAGCAGCGGCAATGTAGCAGTTCTGCTCGAGGATGCGCCACCCCGCCAAGGTGCTGTGCCTGTGTTGGTTTGGCTCAAGAATGCACCGTTTAGAAGAGAAGATGCGTTGGTTCCATTGGTTGGCACCATAAACCCACTTCCAAAGATCCAGAACTGTGGTGGCACCACTTGGCAGAGTAGTCTCAAAGATGGCAGAGTCCTGGTGCAGATGCAAGGTTGTTGGAAGCCTGATATGCCTCTGAGGTTCTGATCAAGAGGCCAGCCAACTAGCACTTGGAGTTACTCTGGGTTCTGGGTTCAAGAGATGCAGGTCCAGTCCTTCTCACCCAGGCAAGAGGACAGTAGGTCACCACAGCAAGGGTCCAGCAGAGTAGCATCCAGCAGAGTGGAAGTTCTTTCAGCAGCACAGCAGTCTTTCTAGTATACATAGACCCAAAGGTGTACTGAAGTGGTGGGGTCTGAGGTCCAGTAATTATAACCAGTTGTGCCTTTGAAGAGGGGGAGACTTCAAAGACATGCCTTTGAAGTGCACACAGTCTCTGTCCTTCCTGCCCTGGCTCCAAACTCACTGCAGGGGGTTATGCAGTCCTTTGTGTATGGACAGAACACAGCCTATTCAGGTGTAAGAGAGGTTGTGCCAGCTCCTCTCTCCCTTCCTGCCAGAATGACCCATCAGGTCACACCTAAGCACCCACTGTGTGTGGCTGCCTAGGAGGAATACACAAAGTCCAACTGTCAACTACCCCAGACATGTGATCGGAGACAGGCAGCAGGCACCAAATGGCTAGAGTAAAAAATGGCAACTTTCTAAATGTGACATTTTCAGAATTGTACTTTAAAATCCAACATCACCATTAGTTGTGATCTTGAATTGTGATTCCAAAGACACCAAACTTGAATCTGTTATATCTTTCCATTTGGAATGTATTCCTTTAAAATGTATTAAGGCAATCCCAATGTTATCCTATGGGAGACATAAGCCTTGCAGTAGTGAAAAACAAATGTAAGAATTTTTCACTAATGGACATGTATAACGTATAAATACATGTGCAACTTTTTAAATACACTGCACCCTGCCCTGCCCTTGGGCTGTCCAGGGCCTAACTTTGGTTGTCTTAGTTGTGACAAATTTCTAACAGGTGTTTTTGATGCGTTCAGTTTTGCACTGGAGATTCTATTTTTATTGTTCATGTTTGCAAACGTTCTCTTTCTTTCATGTGAAAGAGATACACAGAAATGATTTAGGTGGTTTGTGGGAAAGGGTGTGGTGCGAATTTTTTATTATAAGGAATAAATCACCAACTGCTGTACAAGATAAGAATATTGCAAGTAATAACCTTGGAAAGGAACGTTTCCTTCAGCTTCATTCCTCTATATGGCCATAAAATGCTTCTGTGATTTGCAATATCCTTAAAATATACAGCGATGGGTTATTTTATCGCATAATATAACTGGCACCCAGGCTCCCATTCAATAGTAGAGAATGCATATGTGTTCTGATGATAAACATTTCTGTATCCCAATTCTGGTGTAAATACCAATGTCTGCTTTGTCCTACTTGCAATACCCCTTCAGCTAATGGTCTTAATCTAAGTCCAAAGCAATTACACTGGTGTGAAGTTAAGGAAAGCCTGAATAATAAATGCATGGAACCGGACTCTGTCCTAATCATTTAGCATTAATATCCCAGAAGCGCTAAGCTGCAAGCTTGGGTTTGGCAAGATGTATATACTGTGTCAAGTTTTTTTCACCACCCACAACTGCATTTCTTGGCAATTAGAAGATATTTTCTTTGAAACAAAACCATGCCAAGTGGCTTCTACCTGCAGTGCAGAACAAATGTACATCACCTTTCTGAGCTAGGACTAGTTGTGATATATCACTGGTGCTCTATAGAAGTTAGCACTGCTGCAGAAGGTCTCCCAAATATAGCCCAGTACATTACCATCCTCAGTGCAAGGTTTGATTGACTACCTGCACCCCATTTCACTGTGGCCTATAAACCCCACAAGTGCTCTCCAGGTACTGTTAATTAATTGTCTCATCAACAAGGAAACAAATGAGTCCGTCCTGTCATGTAAAAAAGTAATCCCATCTTCGTCATCAATTGAAGTGTGACAAAGGAGAGTATACTTTCACTTATAAACTTTTTCAGCACATCTTTTAATTATGTTACCAGTTCAATTTACAGGGCCAGGACTCCTTACTAGCATATGAATATGCTATACAAGCTTTTTTATTTACATTTTAAAGAGTCACATTCCGAGGCAATAAAGTACATTTTCCCTCCTTTTTTCAGAAGTACACTTTAATTATTATTGCCACAGTTTTAACAACAACAAGAACAGCCAAAGCCAATAGCCTTGGCTTGCAACTGTAAATGCAAGAGAGATCAATCGGATGTGGCAATGTATGTTCATATAGCACATTCAGTTACCGTTGAGTAATTCATACTCTGCGCCTGCCAAACACATACGATTTAAATAAACAGAAAACACACTGAATAAAACCATGAGCCAAATTTGGCATTCATGAGCTCTCACTGTGTTTGAGAAGGAAGGAGCTATCATATCAGGCTCCGGCGATTAGCCTCAAGGAGCATTTCATGCCATGCTATCCTTCTATGTGTTTGCCACGAAGCGAGTTTCTCAATCTCCCGCTTGGAGCCGAAGACGTACAGGCGATCGGACACGGCGATAAGCAAGAAAGCGGGAGACTGAGAAACTCGCTTTGTGGAAAAAACATAGAAGAATAGCGTGGCATGAAATGCTCCTAGAGGCTCATCGCCGGAGCCTGATTTGATAGCTCATTCCTTCTCAAACACCGTTAGAGGTCCATCAGTGATTGTTTTAAAAAAATCGATTTGTAGTTATGATTGTAGTCACGAAAGTATCGTGTGGCACAGGCGGTGCCAAAACAAAGATTCTATAAAGCTCACTTTCCAGGTCCTCAGGATAACCCCAAAACATTTTTGGGTTTGAAACGCGTTGACTGTGTTGTTGTGTCCAAATAAGTATTTTTGTTCAATTGCTATATCAGGTCGACAGTGTGTCATGACAACTAATGAAATTGATTTTCGCACGACCTAGATATAAAACTGTTTGGCCAGCTTCTTCCCCCTGGGTCTATGTTGTATCTGAATAACGTGGTGTACATTTTTTCAAACTTCCCTTGGGTTTCAATTTCTTTCCTTTTCTTTTCTTTAGTGTCTGTTGGAATCTGAGCTTGCTCAGACTATGCAAAAGTTTTAAGTATGAAATGTACTGTAGTGTTTTATGTGTGATTGAATCACTTTGTGTTATATGGTTGTATTGTTTTGGTGGTCCTGTGAACTCTTTAAATGTCCATGATAATAATAACATGAACTGTTTTTAAAAAATAATGCTTTAAAAAGTCAAAAATATAAAAATAAAATAAAAACATTTATATATTCTCCTATTCACGTTGTGTGTCACGTGTGATTGGTAAGAGTGAAGTAGCGAAGAATTATCAGTATTGGCAGTTCTGTCGTTGTATTGATAATTATAGTTGTGGCAATGAATGGAAAGCAGCGTTTAAGTCTAAAAAACAAATATGTACGTTTATTTTTTTAAACAGTCAGTTCAGTTGATTAATGTAAGGGTCAGTAAATTAGTAATTGTAGATTGCCCCTTATGAAATCCCAACTTGTTTATTGGGATTATTTCCTGCGATGCTGCCCAATCTTTCAGATTGATCAGTAATCTGTAAGCAAAGACTTTAGCTTCTACATTGGTTAAGGCAATTAACCGATTGTTTGAAGGAAAATCCACGCGCCTCTTTTAAAAATTGGCTGTACAATACTTCCTTGTCATGACTCGAGAACAATACTCAATGTTAATACCACATTAAACACAAAAGTCAACACTTCGGCCCACATGTCAACATTGACATGGAATATAGTGGTATTCAGACAGAATATGGAATCAAAAACATCCCCATATCAAAATATTGAGTTTTAAATATCGTGATAGGGAAATATCATCAGCAAGCATATCGATGTCAAAAATATCGAATTTAAGGTAAGTAATATTGAATCTTAAAATATCTAAATCATAAATATATTTTGCAAAAATATAGTTGTTTAAAATATAATTATTTAATTATTGTTTTGTATTTTAGTATATATTTTAAATGTGTACGATGTAATTTTTTTGAATAATTATTATTTTAGTTTTTTTATAGATGTGTTTAATTTTTATTTCTTATTAAATTTAATTTCATTATATTTTTAGTTTTTTAGTACTGTAGCGGGTTGTGAGTTTATAGGTGTATAGTGTGGGAAGTAATTGAAATGTGATTAATTAATAATTAGCTGTTTATTAATGTTAAATAGTTAATTGATAATTAATTGTGTTTATGGAGTAATTCATCTATTTTTTAGGTGCAGGTTGTGAGGTTTATAGGGGTAAAGGGTGGGAAGTAATTTTATTTTAATTAATTACTAATTAGTTGTTAATTAATATTAAATATTTAACTGATCATTAATTGTGTTTACTGAGTAATTACATGTTTTTAGGTGCGGGTTGAGGGGTTTATTGGGGTAAAAGATGAGAAGTCATTTAATTTTAATTATTTAATAATTGGTTGTTAGTTAATATTAAATAATTAATTGATAATTAATTGTGTTTATGGAGTAATTTCTTTTTTAGGTGCTGGTTGTGGGTTTAAAGGGGCATAGGGTGGGAAGTAATTTCATTATAATAAAATGTATGTTTATTCTAAAATATTATTTAAATAATTAATTTTGTTAATTGTGTAATAACTTTTTCTATTTTTTATTAATAATAATTATTTAATTGGTAATTAATTATGTTAATATTGTAAATAATGTTTTTAAATACATTTTTATATGAGGTGTGGGAGTTATTGCGGTAGAGTGTAGAAAGTAATGTAATTTAACTTTAATTAATTTTTAATTAATTGTTTATTCAACTGGAAAATAGAACAACTAGAAATCGGGATAAATTGGGTTCGCACAATAAAAATAGTAAGACAGAAGGACAGCAAGGAGTTGACAGTAATGGTATTAATAAATGTTTATATCTATCCCACAAAAGATTTAAAAGAGTACGTGAAAATCTTATATGAAATACTCAAAACAATCCAGAGACAATATAAACAGGTACTTTTTTTTTAATTACAGGTGTCTTTAACACAAACGTATGTAAAAAAACAGAAGATGAAGAACCAGCTGCAAAACGGGAAGATTTACAGAACCCATTTGGAAAAACTGGGATTAAGACTCCTGAATGGGAATGTAAAAGAGGACACACCGGCCTCCATTACCTTTCTAAGTGGGAGTAAGTGTTCCACAATAGATCACGCATTAGTAAGTGAATTCGCAATGCAACAAGTATGTCTCTGTCAAATCAGCCCTCGTATGAAGAGCGATCACTTTCCCCAGATCGTTCGAATAAAATACAAGGAAGAGCTGAACCAATCAACTAAAGAGCTAATTTCGGCTCCTGTAACATTTGATCTTAAAAGCTTGAAATACCGGGGAAAAGGGATAGATAAGCTTATGTCGGAGGTGTACCAACACACCAGATCATTGGATCCAATAAAAAACAAACAAAATAATTGGGTCAAAGAACAAATGAAAAAAGGGGGTCAAAAAAAGAATGGGAACAATTAAAAAACACCTTGTTAGAAAAAGTCACAGCAAAAAATCAGTCATGTATGATCAATTCAAACAGGAAACATAACCGGGGAGCCGGAAAGCAAACTTCATATATCAGGAAGCTAAGCAAAGAAAAAATGCAAATTCTGAAAGAAAGCAGAAAAATCATGAAACAGATAAAGCAAGGAACAAGATGGGATAAAAACAGATTATTCACATTAAGGGGCCGATTCCGATTTTGGCAGAAAGGGCTCCGAACGATGGTTAGAGCCCTTCCGAATCGGAACATGTCGGCCGGATTCCTTTGCAACCGAGCCATTTTGATGGGCTCGGTCTGAAAGGAATCTGACTCAGATTTCCGGATGGCAGACGACAGGCTCGGAGAGCCCGTCCGCCGTCCTGAAATCCCTCTGCCTATTTACGACCAAGGGAGTACGATGGCAGTTTTTCACTGCCTTTTCGTGCCGGTCTTTCCGGCACGAAAAGGAAGTCGGAAACTGTCCTTGGGGGTCCCCCAGTAGGGCCCCCATGGGTGCGAGGCTGCCGAATGGCAGCCTGGTGGAACCTACCGTGCCCCTCTGTGGATCCCTGCACCCGGTGGCAGGCACCTTGGGGTGCCGGCCACAGGGTGCAGGGATGAACTGCACCCCTGCTTTTTACAATGCAAGTATGCATTCCGCTCGGAATGCATGCTTGCATTGTGAAGTATACGAGTGCGACCGAACTCTGTCCGGTCGCATCGTACTTGCAGGGCCGTAACCGACGACAGGAGGTCGGTCGGTTACAGCTCCTGACCGATGTCGGACGGACCTGAGTCCATCTGACATCGGAATCGGCCCCTAAATATCATGTACAAGAAAAAGGAAAAACAAGATATCAAATGACTGTGGAACAGACTTTTCATCTCAAGCAAACAACAGAGGGGCCAATTCCGATTCCGGCCACAAAACGTACCGACCGACACAGACCCGGAACAGGGACCAACCGACACGGTCCGGCGCCATACGACCCGTGCAGTACGATGCAATGCGTGTGAATTACAACAGACAGGTACGGAATACAAGCCATACGACCGAGCCGTAGCGAAAACAGTGATTAGCCCGGAAAACCGACGCGAGTAGCACCGACCGACACGTACCAGGAATTAACCCAACCGATATGTACCCGCGATGTCCGATCTGCGCAGTACGATGCAATGCGTGTAAACCCAGACCGACTCGCGCGGAGCCAAAGCCGCATGACCGACACGCACAGAAAACAGGGACCTCAAGCAATAGAGATCTCCGCGACCGACCCGTATGAAACACAGAAGAAAGTCCGCGTGAACGAGCCTGAGATGCCCGCACGAGCCAACATCAGAGTCCATCTCGGTCAGAAGAACGTCTCATTCATGCCTAGAAAACCCAAAGGAAAAAAGACAAAAAAAGGACCAAACAAGCAATGACAAAGTCAATACATATTAAAAAAAAACCTGGAACAAAGACACACCCACAACTTCACCTTTATAAAGGACATCAATCACTACCATGATCCTTTGCAAATAGGAGACAACAGCCAGCAGAAAACACCATCACACAGTAACCACAGACACACTCACAACTCACCCATCACACAACTTTCACACCATTAGCACCTCACCAAAAGCACACACACATACAGCTAGCAAAACCAACACTAACCCAACCTCACTTGCACCCTCAGACACACATCACTCACCACCACCACCCATCCCCATGCCCCCCAAGAAGAATCTAAAGTTCACAGATGATGAGTTAGAAGTGCTGGTAGACGAGATCATCAGAGTAGAGCCACATTTGTTTGATATATTGGTCCAAAGGATCCCCATGTCACAGAAAACAAGGATTGTGGACAAGGTGAACGCACAAGCACCAACATTGCACACATTGGACGATATCCAGAACAGGTGGTATGACATGCACAGGACGGTCAAGAAACTCATCGAGAAAGATCACGCCTTGAGTCAGCGCACTGGCGGTGGCCCTCCTGCCAAACCAGTATACTTCAGGACCTGGGAGGAGAAGGTGCGGGACATCCTACCACCAGAGAGTGTCCATGGTCTAGCAGACATACCAGAGCCTGGTGAGTGCATAAACAGCATACTCAATATTGTGTGGCAAGGGAACAGTGAAACCATGCACCGTTAGCAAAGCCACAGTAACCAATAGATAATCATCCCAAGATGTGTATGCTAGTCAGACAAACACAATCCTGTCATCTCATAGTGACTTGGAACTGTGTCATGACATGTACCAACCTACAAACAAATAGAGCAAGGCAGTAGCACAAAGCCAAATAAACACTGCCAGACAGTTTGCCACCACAAACACACTACCTCACAGTGCAGCTGACTGACAAGAACGAATATTGGGTATACATGTGAAGTGAGTGTATCCAAAAGCATGATGGGGTTTGTAGTCACAGATAATACTCCCCCTCCAAATTGGCCCATCAAGACCTCTCTGAACCATGCCCACATCACAGGGAGTGGAAAATGACTGACAAGATGGCTGACACTGGGTCCTGCTGTGGGGAGCACAAGGCCCTGGTAGGGCTTGTGGCCAATCCGAAGCAGGACACCACTGACTGACATCTTGAAAGACAACTTGCACGCCCTTCAATGGAAGCACGTTTCATTTATTTATTTATTATAGAGTTTTATATCGCGCAAACCAGACCCAGGTAAGGGTATCAGAGCGCTTTACAGGAGTCATACAGTGAGCACTTACAAAGGAAAACAAAGCATATAAATAGACAAAACTCCGAAACACACACGGAGTAAACAATGAAATGAATAGTTCAGGAGGTACAACATTCAGCGTTCGTGTCGGTATACACTTTACGTGTCAACTTTAGTAAGCAATGCTCTGGGTCTTACAATATAGTTCAAGCTCGTGTAGATCATAGATCCTGTCAAGGAACCCACAGACGGGGTAATTAGTGGATGAGGTTCCGGGGTCAGGATTGTGCAGAATTAAAGTAGGGCTTTGCTCATCAGGTATGCTTTTGCTTCCTTTTTGAAGATAAGTGTAGCGGAGATTTTTCTGATGAATGGTGGGAGAGAGTTCCATATCCTTGGAGCAGCCCCAGAGAAAGCTCTGTTGGAAGTTTTAGACTTTTTGAAACGTGAGGGTTTCAGAAGTAGATTGTTTGAACTCCTTGAATGTCTGTTTCCTCCAGATAAGGTGAGTTTTTCGGATAGGTACTGGGGGGTGTTGTGGTGTAACGCTTTGTGTGTGATGCAAGCTATTTTTAGCTGGATTCGGGCTTCGTAGGGTAACCAGTTGAGAGCTTTCAGATGAGGTGAAATGTGGTAAAATTTCCTAGACACTTTTATGAGTCTAGCTGCTGCATTGAGACAGGCTTTTAGGGGTGCGGTAGAGATTTTGGGAAGTCCAGCGAGAGTGGTGCAGCTGTATTCAAGCCGTGAGATAACTGAGGACTGGACTGCGGATTTGAGGTCGGAACTCTCGAGAAAAGGTTTCATTTTTCTGAGATAACTGAGGTGGAAGCGGGCGTTATTAGTCAATGATTTGATGTGATGTTGCATGTTGAGGTTCTTATCTAGCGCGATACCTAGTGATAAGGAAGAGTCTACTACGCTTGGCGTGCATTTCAACGCAGTGATAGTTTTGATCCATTCTTTTGTCTCCGTGGAGTTCTTGGGGGGGGGAGATTAGGAGAAACTCTGTTTTTTGAGAGTTAAGCTTGAGGAAGTTAGTTGAAATCCATTGGACAGTCTTGTCGAGAGCTTGATTTATTAACTTTATTTCTTCGATTGAGGAGATCTTGATGTACAGTTGGGTGTCATCTGCGCACATGTGGAAGGAGATATTCTCTTGCTGTAGTAACTCGGTGAGAGTTTCAACGTATAGGTTGAATAACATGGGAGATAGAGTGAAGCCCTGAGGAACTCCCAGCAAGTTCAGGGAGGAAACAGAGAGATTGTTGTTGATCATGTATGATTGCGTTCTGTGTTCCAGAAAGGATTTGAACCACTGAAGGACTTTACCTGAAAAACCCATCCTGTTTTCAAGCCTTCATAGAAGTTTGTTGTGATTAACCGTATCGAAGACCGATGAGAAGTCAATTAGGACTAGCAGGCATGTTTTGTTGTGGTCAAGAGCTTGCAGGACATCATCTACAATGTGTAGTATGGCTGTTTCTTTGCTATGTCCAGGCCTGAAACCCGATTGGTGATCGTTCAGAAGATTGAAGTGCGAGATGTGTTGGTTAAGTTGTTGCTGCACACATTTTTCCAAGACCTTAGCTAGCATAGGAATGTTGGTTATAGGTCGGAAATTGTTGGGGTCGGAGTTATCTGCTGTTGGTTTTTTTAAGATATGGGTGACTTGACCTGTTTTTAGGCAGTCCGGGATGTGGCCTTGTGAGAGAGAGGAATTGATGATTTTGGTCCAGAGTGGTGCGATGATATGGAAGAGGTGCGGCAAACATTTGAAGGGTATAGGATTGTTAAAGTGGTTGTTGAGTTTGGTCGTTGCTAAGATATTGGTGATGTCATTTAGATCATAAATCTAAACGCGTCCCAGTGAGAGTTGTTTTTAGGTAACAGAAGTTCTTGCATTGCCGGAGTTATGGCTAAAACGCTCCTTGTTGGGGCCGAGTTGTCTGCTGTCTCACTGAGTTCTAGTTGTAGGGAGTTGGTTTTAGCTGTGAAAAATTGCGAAAAGTCAACACTACTCAACTGAGATTTCGTTGTAAGGATGAGGATTTGGCTAGATTGTTGGATTGTTGTTTCAGAATTTCGAAAAGTTTCTTTGGTCTATTTTTGGCCTTGTCTAGTTCTGATCTGAAAAAGTCTTTTTTAGATTGTAGAATACTTTTATTATAGGAATGCCTCGATTTACAGAGCAGTTTGAGATGAATGGGGGAAGGTTGTTGCCTCCAGTTCCGTTCCGTTAATCTAAGTTTGCGTCTCTCCTCGTTTAAGGCTTCACTGAACCACAGGTTTTTGTCTTTCTCTGAAAATCTTTTGAGTTTTAGTGGTACGACATCATCAAAGATATCGGACATTGAGGCGTTATAGTGAGCCGTCAGGATGTTGACGTCTTCCACATCCGAGAGGAGAGTGAGAACCTTCTCACAATGGGAGGTCAGGTTGTTCCATTCAATGTTTTTTGTATTTCTTATCCAGTGTTGTTGCTTTCTTTGTTGTGAGAAAGTTTTCTTGTAGCTTGAAGGAATTTGGAAGGTGATGATGTGATGATCTGACCAGTCACAGGGACTGACCCAGAGAGATTCAATTGTATCGTGTTTAGAAATGATCCAGTCAAGAGTAGCACCTTTTGAGTGTGTTGGCATTGAGATAAATTGAGTCATGGAAAGGTCTGCAAGGAAAGTTTTGAGGGTGTTAACCTGCTTGTCCAGGGGGTTGTCCCAATGGAGATTAAAATCACCCAGGAATATGTCTTTGGAGTGAGGGGACGAGTTTAAGGTATTGATTTCCATAAGCTGTTCAGTGAATTCAATGTTCAAACCTGGAGGATGGTAGAGTATATGTAGTTTGTGCGAGTGGATGTTTGATGTTTTAACAGTAATCCCCAGATATTCACATGAGACTAAAGGTTCAGAGTGAAATTTTGAGATGGAAAGGCCGGAACGATGTAAGCAGGCTATAACCCCACCTGACTTGTGTGATCTGTCTAGTCTAATGATGTTGTAGTCTGGGGGGACTAGACGGTCAAGGCATGGGATGAGGATTCATTCAGCCATGTTTCAGTGAGGATGATTATATCCACTTTCCTGTTGAGAGCGAGGTCAGCGATGTCAGAGGCGTGTTTGGATGCTGAGCGGCAATTTAGTAGGAGGCAGGAAAGCGCATTTGCTGATTTCTTTACAGTTGGCCCCGGGTTCTCAGTGTGAGCGGTTAGTGATTGGAGATTTTTCAGATTAATTCCTCTAAGTCTAGGATGTGCGGTTCTGCTAGGGTCACAGGGAATTGGGAGTATAGCCAATTCCCCGTTGTTGGTGGTTTGTCTGGCCAGGTGGGAAGGAGGACTGAAAGATCTGACCATACTTACCAGCATGTGGAGACACACACACCCCTCAACACACACTCCACACAACTCACCGGGTAGAATGCATTGACTCATACCGTAGTGAAATATCAGCCAAAGATACACCGTACTGGGTGCTGCTGTGTGAAGTACAGGCCTCTCTTTGGACTTGTAGCCAAACAAACACAAGGAGTTCACAGTCAGCCAACTTGCCATTGCTATCACACCCCCTCACAGGGAAGCAGAGTCAAAAGGAAGGAAGTATGGGCATGCTGGGAAGGGGGGTGTAGCCAAGCGCATGATGGGAGTTGCAGTCACAGACATGCCCCACTCACCCACATGGCCCAGCAAGCTCACACTGAACCATGCTTGCCTCACAGCGAGTGGGAATGGACTGACAAGATGTCTGACACTGGGCTCTGTTGTGGGGAGCACAAGGCCCTGCTGGGAACCGGGCACCAACAAACACCAGGACTGCACAGTCAGCCATCTTCCCATTGCTGTCACACCCCCTCACAGGGAAGCAGAGTCAAAAGGAAGGAAGTATGGGCATGCTGGGAAGGAGGGTGTAGCCAGGAGCATGATGGGAGTTGCAGTCACAGACATTCCCCACCCACCCACATGGCCCAGCAAGCTCACACTGAACCATGCTCGCCTCACAGGGAGTAGGAGTGGACTGACGAGATGTCTGACACTGGGCTCTGTTGTGGGGAGCACAAGGCCATGCTGGGAACTGGGCACCAACAAACATCAGGACTGCACTGACTGACATCCTGAAAGTTAACCTGCACCCACTGTAATGTTGGCACGCTTCATGATGGGTTAATTGGCCTGGGAGAGAAGGAGGCCCTGACTTGTAAACAAATAACACCGATGCTGGCCATACACACACCTTCTATGCTAAAACACATTGCACACGTGGTACCAATCACTCACAAAGATGATGCCCGGGCAAGATGTCTGACACGTGGGCCTGAGAAATGATGTGGCTGACAATCACACATATGCACTGGCAAACAAAACCCGGTCGCACACAGCCATTGCAACCATATGTTCAAACTCATTGTCTGGGGATGCAGTGTCCAGGGGTGCCCCCTGGCCTGGCTGCGGAGGTGTGTCTTGCAGATGACAAGTGTGGAGAGCCATATATGGTACATTGCACAAAACACACAGGAACTCACATATACATCATTGACAGGGGACATCTGACAGTGAATGGAATGCACACATAGCTGACACCATAGCATGGTCTCATTCACATTCGGTGCTGCTGTGAGCTGCATTCCACTCCTACATCGTGCTGAAACATATGCATCCTTCACACAACACACCACTCACTGACATAGACACTGTAGACACAAGGTCAAACCTGGACTGCATTGGAGGAAACATGCCGCTCACAGCAGCCAAACTGCAACACACACACCACCGGCCCTCACTGTCATGAGCATTGAAAGGCCAGAGTGTTACCTCGCCCAATCCATGTCACCATGGAGAACATTGACAAGTCAAATCACAAATGAACGTACAAAACTCAGCATCAGACTCATTAACAATGGTGACATCATCACTTATATGAAATGCGATGGGAACTAGGAACACTGTAAAAAAAACACTTCCTCCAAAGAGATCACAGGCATACCGGACTGTGAAAATGTTGTACCAATACACCAATGTGGCACACAAAGACTAGCAAAATCTGCTACCACACATGCCCTAATCTTACAACATATCCTAAGTGGAATAGCACGTATGTCCTTGTTAAAGCTCACATGTGTACAGGGATGACACAGCTGTGCCAGCAACGTAATGGCCCTTGAGTAGTAATGGTCATGTACAGTCAAATCTATGCATGAGCTGGGCATGCACACACTTCGGCATGCACATTGAAATGTTTCATTTTGAATCGGCAATGTGCCACAATAATATCAATCTCTGTCCGTGACAACCCTGGATAAAGCAGTGTACAGGCAGGCCTCCGTGCGTACAGTAGAAAATGTCATGTATGTGACCCATTGATGCCTGTAGAAACATAACGTACATTGTGTGTCTCTTCCAAACACAGGTGGTGCTGGGACACAGCACCAAATGAAGAGGAGTCCTGGTCCCAGACTCTGGTAGACCCTCAGCTCTCTGGTGTGGCTCTGTCTCTGTCCTCTTCGGATGATGACGAACAACCTGGCACCTCCGGTGTGAGTCATCGTGCAGCACCAGCAGTACCAACATCTACACCCCCTGTACCCACGCCTCCAGCATCTGGAAACAGACAGGGCACCCCCGCCAACACGGACAGACCAAGGCCACAGAACATCGACAGCACAGGGACACAGGACCCCCAGGAATCTACAGACAACACCGCCAGCAACAACACCCAAGGGGTCCCAGTGTCACCTGTGCGTGCCGCCGCAGGTCCTGCCCCTGTGGATAGGGGTGCTGGGAGGCAGAGGGCATGCCTTGCGGAGGGGTCTGGACTGCATGATGACCCCCAACTGGCACCCATCATAGATGCATACCAGGATAGCACCGGCAGATTTGTCCAGGTAGTGGGAATCCTCAAGGACATTCAACAGGAACAAGCTGCCCACCATGCCCGCATGGAGGCAAAGTGGGATGCACTTACTGCGGTGCATCGGGACATACTCCTACGCCTCCGCCAGATCAGCACAAACATGTCCACACCTCCCAGTGTGGCCACAACATCTGCTGCCACACCATCTGCCAGTGCCACAGGGAGGGAGGATTACTCTGGCGGAGAGTCCCCTGCACCGCAGACAACTGCACCTGAGGATCCCCCCCCAAGAAGAAGGTGGGTCATCAGATGAAGGACAAGTGAGACTCAGATGACCGTATACATCCCCCAGGGCCTCTAAACCTGTTCTGGACAATGTTCTTTGTGTGCAACCCGTT
This sequence comes from Triturus cristatus, assembly GCF_964204655.1. Classification (NCBI taxonomy): domain Eukaryota; kingdom Metazoa; phylum Chordata; class Amphibia; order Caudata; family Salamandridae; genus Triturus; species Triturus cristatus. The sequence goes on from NC_140583.1 coordinate 476,787,519, forward strand.
CACCTTGTCGTATCTGACACAACTCGCCTACATGACATGAAGGGTTCAGGTTGGTCCAATGTAGCAGATGACTGTGGACTTTACTCTGGACATTTCAGCTACCAACACTTCCAACTCTACTGCGAACTTTGGATTCAAAACCCAATGTACAGCACCCACCATCCTGTGCACTATCCTAACACATGTTTGTAAATAAACTCACCAGTACACCATACTTGCCTCTGTTGTGATTCCAACTTGTCATGTGTCATGGAGATGTTGATCTGCTACACAACACAGTGAAGGCCAAATACTACAACAATGTGACCACCATTATGTGAGTCATGGTGATGTGACACATGTGAGGGAGACACACCACTATGGCACTACAACACATACTCACCATGTCCATGTTACTCATCCCACACAATGATGTTGATCTGAAATACATTGGTATGCACAGACACAACACCTATCCACAGTCAGTGATAACAAGTCCACAAATGGTCCATGACTCATGCCCATAACTGTACAGTTGTACATCACAGTGGTAATGTGCACAACACACAAAGGATTCTGTCCCCATGAGCACGTGCACAGCCTGGGAGTGGCTGCACAAATGTGCCACACAACAAACCAAATGTTGCCCCCCCCAAACATACAGGGAATTCAGCCTTACATGCCATGGGACACTGTGTGGCCAATGCTGTAGTGTGGTAGGTGTGCACCTGAGTCCCTGGCAAGTAATTGTGTGTTGAAGCCGTCAAATAGTCACACCAATGAGACCCGATGCGGGTGAGAATGTGTACGCATTGCACAGTTCAGGACTGAGCTGTGCGTACGCTTAGCAATTGACTGCAATGAGGTCCGATGCGGGTGACAATGCATACGCATTGCACAGTTCAGGACCGAGCCGTGCGTACGCTTAGCCATTGACTGCAATGAGGTCCGACGCGGGTGACAATGCGTACGCATTGCACAGTTCAGGACCGAGCCGTGCGTACGCTTAGCCATTGACTGCAATGAGTTCCCACGCGGGTGACTATCATGCATACGCATCAGGCAGGCATGGTCCGAGACTGGCGTACACCTGGGCCATTGAATCGTATGGAGACGGGTGCATGTGTATTTTCAAACTACGCGTTGTACAGACAGTTGAACAAGCGGGGCGCACCCATTGGCTCTGGACTGTCATGGAGACGGATGCAGATTCAAAACTTGTACAAGTCGTGCGCTGGAAATTCAGTTGGATGCCTACAACAATGTTGCAATTACTAGGGTTTTATGAAGGTGAAGATTTGAACGATGCGGAAGACGTGTACGAGTCGTACATTTCAATGGATTGGCCTGATTCATAGAATGCAACCGTGTTGGACCTATCACTTGGGACACATGGCACAGAGTCTGCCTCTGCAGCACAGATATAAGGTTGGCTGGCCCCCAGGGAGCTCACTTGTCTGCACTGCATGCTACTGGACCACATCCCTGCTACCACTGCTGCTGTCTCTGCATCCTCTGGCTCCTGCTATGGCACGTACTCTGGAGAGGGCCCCAGCCTTCACTGAGGAGGAGAACCAGGCCCTGCTGGATGGGCTCCTTCCACAGTACAGCAAGCTCTATGGGAAACCAGGGGAGCAGGTGAGTGTGCATTACACTGCCTTCCTAATGGTGCATGTTGTCTGACTAGCAGTACTGTACACCAGTGTCAAGCATACTCACTGAGTACTTTCATCCCCCAAAGTGTGTAGGTACATGTAATGAACAGGTGTTCTGCAGCTAAAGTGCATTTGTGCAAGCTTCAACTTCTCAGGCATTGTTAACATGTCAGACATGCAGGGCATTTGTCCTTTTCCATGGGTGCACCACCTGTGTAACTCATTTTCCCTGTGTGCAGCACAAAATGGGGCATGTGTGTTAATGGACTTTTAACTTTGTCATCCTCACAGGTTGATGCCCACCAGAAGCAGGAGATATGGCTGACCATCGCCCGGGCAGTTCGATAGGTGGGGGTCTACAAGCGCCGGATCCGCAACTGCCAGAAGAGGTGGCATGACCTTCGGGGCTGGACCCGGAGGATTGTAAGGGTCCAGCTGAAGCTGTCACCTCCTCGCTGGAGGGGCGGACACTGGACCCTGACCCCCCACATGCACAGGATCCTGGCGGTGGTCTTCCCGGACCTTAATGGGCAGCTGAAGGCCAGACAGCAGCAAGGAGGGGGTAAATCCATGCCTAATCTGTGTACTATGTCTGACATGCTAATTGCAGTCTTTTGGCCTGGTCACACTTCCACATTACGTATGTCTTGTAGTCCAATACTCATGTCCCTCAGTTGTGTGATGCACCCTCACCATCTGATCCACAGGTGTGGACCCTACAGTCTGTTGTTTTTGTCACTAGGGCACTGTGTCCCTACAGTCAGCTATGCTTCAGCTTCCGGACAGCATCTGTTACCGTGACTCTGTTGTGTGTTTCATGGGTGGGTCAATTGTTTACACAATGCCTGAGATCTGACATGTGAGCTGTGTGTGCCCTTGATATGTGTTACAATTGCTGGTCTGACTCGCCACATGTGGCAGGGGTATTTCAAACAAACACATGCAGCAGGGGACTCCAATTTATGTGCCTCAGGAGTATGAATATCAAGTGTGTCACACTTGCTTAGCCACCTGACTACTGTCCAGGGCTAAACACTGTTTCACGTAGACCTGGGCAGTCATGCCTACTCAAGGGCATTTAGAAACACTCTGTAATCCCACTCCTGTGTATCAATTTACAGGTTGTGCTTAGTGACATATGCCTTCAGGTGTCTGCCTCTGTGTCATTGTGGTGTGGCTTCCTTTTCCATACAACTGTGGTTTTCATGAGCTTGAGGGTCAGCAGGACATCTGAGATGTGACTATGAGAGACAAGACATGTGTGACATACAGGTGTGTGATCACTTGACAGTGCACAATGGTGTATGCAACTGTGCACTTCAGGCAGCTGTGTTACATGCACAGCAGACTGTGATGTGCTAATGTACAGGGAGTTGTGTTCGCAGAGACTCATATGTCTGGATGCCCTGCCCCAGTGACAGGAGATAGTGTTGACTGACTTTCCAGGCATGCCAGTGCCATGGCATTTAACTTGATATGAGTGATCCTGCATTGGGGTCAAATATGTTCCTTGCACCCTATTGTGGCATTGACTATCAGGACATGAGAACATCATAGTGTGTGTTGCTGGCATGCATCACAAGCATGTGAAATGAGACTCTGCCCACCCCTTCATCCTGACACCTGTCAGTGGCAAGAGATGTGATGTGTGTATAGTGACGTACTCCTACATGTTCACTTGCATGTCCATCAAATATGTAGGTGGTGCATGTCGGCCCATTGTGATATTAGCATCCAACATGCAACAGACATATGGGTGCAAGTCCAGGAGGGATATGAGTGCCATGGTTGATGGTGAGACTGACAATTGGCTTATTCTAAACAGTGTGAGCACTTTGAGCAGTGTTCACCTGATGATGCCAGGAATTGACCTGTGATGTGATGTACTCACTGTGGTGTATGCAGTCAGTGCAGGTGACTGATGATGTTCTCTTTTTTCCTAATTCTATCCAGATACATTCACGGCCACAGGAGGAGACTGCTCCACGTACCAGGAGGAGACGCAGAGCCTGACTGGGACAGAAGGCGAGGAGTCAGAGGGACTCAGTGTCACGGAGGGCGAGTGGAGCCACACTGAGGAGTCCTCAGCAACATCCACCCCAGCTGAGGGCCACAGCAGCTCAGAGGATGACTCCCTTGTGGAGGAGGGTGTCAGCAGCCACCAAACCCCAGCTAGTGAGGCTATCCCCGCCACCGCCCCCCACCACCACCATCACCACCCTCCCATCGGCTCCCATCCCAGAGGTCCGTGGAGGCTTCCGTGTTCGAGAGCATGTCTCCTTTGTGCCAGGCATCACACCCCCTGCCCCAGTGTCCCCTGCTGCCCTGAGTGAGGAGGCTGTGGATTTGCTTCGACAGATTCATGTAGGGCAGACATCAATGCTGAGTGTCCTCCATGCACACACCAGTCTGTTGACACAACTGGTGTCGTTCATGGAGGGCATTTCATTGGGCATGTCTGCCCTACAGAGGACCAATCAGTCCGTGGCATCCTCCCTGACGGAAGCAGTGTCCCTCCTCCAACAGTCCCGCACCCCTCCTAACCCTACACCACCCACGATTCCTAGCACCCTACCTGTCCCAAGCACACACACACCTGCACATTCTCACAAAGCTACAGACACGGGCAGCACACAAACACCCAAACCAAGGGCTAGACGTGCACACATGCAAGTGTAGGGGACTGATACCACACTCACAGGGGATGGTTTGCAGACACACAAACAGTCATCCACAACCACTCCGCAGTCCTCTGATACCTCTCCGTCCCAGCCCCCTTCCCTTGCCTCACCTGCAACCTCTTCTCCACAGAAGCTCTTCCTCTGTGACCTTGGCCTCTTCCTCAAAGACCCAGCAGATCCATCTTACAAGGGGAAGAGGAAGTCCCCACACACAGAGGGGAGTGCCCCACACACCCAGACACCCTCCCCCAGTTGCAGTCAGACTGAGGCCCCCACCCGCAAGTCCTCCCGGAGCTGGAAGAGCAAGACCCCACCCCCACACGCAGCTCCAAGACAAAGTCTCCGTCCTCCATCCCCCAGGCCACCACTCCAGAGGTTCCCCCACCACACCCTGCCCCAGGTTCCCCCACCCACAGATACACCATCCCCAAAATGCTGAGGCCCTCCCCCCTACCACTTGCTCTTCCACCCCCGGTCAGACAGTTTGTGCCACTGATATGGGGACCGTGTCCCTACCCTCTGTCCTGCCGACCTCACCTGAACCCCATTCCACTCCCATTGAGTTAGGCACTGCAGTGAAGTCCATGACCACCCAGTCCACTCCATCTGACCTGCCCACTACAGTTGTGCTGGCACACACCCCATCTGACTTGTGCCCCACAGTTGTGACTGCACCCACTACTTCAGTCAGCTCCACTGTTGTTGCCAGTGACTCTCCTGCATCCACCACCCCTTCACTGCCTCCTTCTGCTGCACCCTGATCCTGTCCCTGCGGTGCCTGGCCTGCCCTCATGTATGCGCCTCCGAGGGGATGTCCCCTTTCCTTACCAGAGCAGGCAAGCAACGTGTGACAGTTGTCACTCAAGTTAACTTTTTGTCATTTGAATATGGACTGGCCATTGTCCTTTGTTTTGAAAGGACTTTGCATTTTAAAATTGCTGAATAAAGCTTTTTTCTTTATCCTTGTGAATTCGATTTAGCTGTACATTATGTTGATGATGTTTAGCATGACCTTGCAGTTGTAATAATGCTGGATTTCAAATGTTGAATACAGAGGTGTTGATGTGAGGTTCTCCATGTGGTCCATGAGATAAGTATCCTATGCTGGTCGTTATCCATATCATCCTTTGCAGCTAAATGGGTGTGTCATGATTCACAATTTGTGGGCATCTCTGTAAACATTTCATTTGCATGGTCACATTTGTGGCTTCCACACATGCACATATGATGTTCTTCCCATTGTCCAATTTGGCTATTTCCCTGACTGTGTGCGCATCTCCACTGGACATGTAAGTGTGGGCATCATTGGTGTAGGAGCAACTGGGTCCTCTGTGCAACTTGCTGGACATATGTATTGAGTATGTGTAGATGACTAAAGGGAGACTCCCATACCCAGGCTGACCAAGTGTTCTGCTGACATGACTGAGACCTGCTGGGACTATGTTTGGCACAGCTGAATTTCCACAGGAGTTGAGTCCCCTCAAGTAAGTGTGTTGTTCCGTGACATTGCCTGGGCCCATGTTGTGTGTTGTGTGGGCATGTGTGTGTGTGTCCACATCCCTTTTCATACACAGGCAGTGTTCCCTTGATATGTTTCTGTTGTTGATGCTTGCTGAGTGGTACTGTGTTCATCCCACAACTTTGCCATGAGCTACCAGATGTGTGGGTGTATGACACACTACTGTTAATTGGTGTTTCATCATTGGAATTTGTCTGTTCTGAGTGGTGATGATGTGGTCAGATGCAGATGGGACACAGTCAGGGGTCCCCAAGGCACTTGTTTGTTCGCAATATCATGTAGTTGTCCCTAGGTGGTACCTTTCAGTGATTGAGACATGTGTATGTGTGTGTGAGTGATTCCACTTGTCCGGTTCAGGGCTGCAATGTTTGCAGGTGTCAGCATGTGTGCCTTGTGGTTCTCCTTGGCTTCTGCATTGTCCTGGGACTGTGGCAGGTATTCGGAAGGTTACGTGAGCTTTGACGTCATGGCCATGTACCGCATACTGTGCAGTATGTCTGTCATTCACCAGGGTTGTAAACTGCCCTTGTGTGATGGGTCTGTGCACCTTAGTTCCTTCCAACATTACTGGGTTTGTCATCGGTGCATGTGCAATGTCACCTGTCCATGTGGGCTTCACAGATGCACATTGGTGCAGTTCAGGGTGTGTGGTGTTGAGGGTGGACTGATGTAAATGTTTGCATGGATGGGCCCCTAGCTCACGTTTGTCCATGGATGACGGGCCATGCTGAGTGATTTGTGTTTGTGTAGGTGTGAGGAACGTTTGTGGCACAGGACGCATGTCTGGGTTTCAGAGTTTGTACGACATCTACCTTTGTCAGCACAGTGGACGTGTCATGCATGCTTGTGTCACCCCGATGTCTGGTCCCTGGGGGTAGTGCTGCTGTGTGTCAGTCTCTTGCTGTGTTAGTTGCTGTTCATTCCAGCTTGTGTCACATGTGTCTGTTGTGCTCCCTCTCATCTCACAATGCCTGATTGCCCACTAAGGGGGGCCCATTGATGGTTTACTTTTCTATGGCACTGTGTCCACATCTGTCTCACTGTGGTTCGGCCCCCCTCATGTGTTGTGTAGTTGCCTGGGGATACTGAGACACACACACACACATGTTGTGTCAGATGTGCAGTGTGAGGTTGCCTGTTTGTGTTTGTGCATCTGCAACAGTGCATTGGTATTGCTGTTGTGGGCCATTGTCTGGATGTTGTTTTTGTGATTTACCCTGCTGTCCCTGTGAGTCATATCACATCATTCTACACATTCATTCTGGTTGTTAGGTCCCATTGCTGGCATGGAATGGGAGTTTGTGACCTGACACCTACAGTCTACACAGGATGTTTTGATTTGTGTGTCTATTTTCGAGATGTGTGTATGCTTTGTGATGGTCACTTCTGCTTTTGTGTCATTGTACACTGTATGCATTGTCAGCCCCCATGGGTGGTGCTTGTCTGCACATGGCCGAGAGTATGTTAGGTTTTCACAGCACTGTTAGCCTCACAACATCTCTGTGGGTATGGGACACAACCACTACTTTGCCCCAAAAGTATTTCATGTGTTGGGACCAGAAATCATACATGCTGTTTGGCAATTGCAGCTTTGACCATGATGACACTTACCTTTTGGTCACTGTGATGAGGGGGGTTTTCGACCCCATCACTACAATGCTCAACATTTGCTGCAGTTCGGAACCTAACACTTAACTTTTGTTCTACACAGTGAGGGGGTGTTATTTTTACATTGACACAGTGCTAGTAATGCTTGCCTTGTGTAGGCCACACTCAGTTTTTGGTCACACATGTGATGGTAGTTACATTGTATGTTCGAAGTCATAATCACTGTTGTGGACATTTGTCATAGACTACACACTGTTGTCATGATGTTGGGGGGATGTATTTTGCTGGCATACCTAATGTTGGTGTATGATGGATGTGTGGCGCATCACTCACCCTATGAGTGGGAGTGGCAGTAGTCATGGGCAACATAAGCCCTATGGGTGTGGGTGGCAGGAGTGCTGGGCAACAGGTCCCCTATGGGAGGGGGTGGTAGCAGTGATGGGCAACATAAGCCCTATGAGTGGGGGTGGCAATAGTGATGGGCAACAGGTCCCTATGGGTGGGGGTGGCAGTAGTGATGGGCAACATAAGCCCTATGGGTGCGGGTGGCAGGAGTGCTGGGCAACAGGTCCCCTATAGGTGGGTGTGGCAGTAGTGATGGGCAACATAAGCCCTATGGGTGAGTGAGGCAGAAGTGATGGGCAACAGGTCCCCTATGGGTGGGGGTGGCAGTAGTGATGGGTAACATATGCCCTATGAGGGGGGGTGGCAGTAATGATGGGCAACATAAGCCCTATGGGTGGGGATGGCAGAAGTGCTGGACAACAGGTCCCCTATAGGTGGGGGTGGCAGTAGTGTTGGGCAACATAAACCCTATGAGTGGGGGTGGCAGGAGTAATGGGCAACATAAGCCCTATGGGTGGGGGTGGCAGGAGTGCTGGGCAACAGGTCCCCTATGGGTGGGGGTGGCAGTAGTGATGGGCAACATAAGCCCTATGGGTGGGGGTGGCAGTAGTGCTGGGCAACAGGTCCTCTATGGGTGGGGGTGGCAGGAGTGCTGGGCAACAGGCCCCATATGGGAGGGGGTGGCAGTAGTGATGGGCAACATAAGCCCTAAGAGTGGGGGTGGCAGGAGTGATGGGCAACTTAAGCCCTGTGGGTGGGGGTGGCAGGAGGGCTGGGCAACAGGCCCCCTATGGGTGGGGGTAGCAGTAGTGATGAGCAACATAAGCCCTATGGGTGGGGGTGGCAGGAGTGCTGGGCAACAGGTCCCCTATGGGTGGGGGTGGCCGTAATGATGGGCAACATAGGGCCTATGAGTGGGGGTGGTAGTGTTGCTGGCCATGCAACCCCTATGGTGGCCTGTTGCTAGTGGCCAGGATATGGATCCCCTGTGTGTGTGTGTGTGTGACATTTTGCATGTATGTGTCGTTTGTTTGTGTGGTGGGTGTCTGACTTACTGTCTGCGCCGTCTGAGTCGGTTCCTGATCCGGTCATAGATGTACAGTACTGGTATGACCTGCGTGAATATGTTCATGATATGTTTGTCTCGTACACGCTGCTTGTTGCTCCGTCTCGTAACCATTGCAAGCTGGTCCGTCTCGTAGCCGTGGATTGAGTTCTGGTGCGAATCATACCTGATATGCTTCTTTTCCGGATGCTGTGACGTGCTGTACTTGGTGACCCGTTCGGCGCGTATGATGTGCAAATCGTACTTTTCCGGCCGGAAACTGCGATGGATTCTGCTTCCGTGCAACTCGGTTCGGCGTTCGGAGTTACGGCTCGGACGGAGAATGAAGCTTGAATCACAGCATACGTGTCGGTCGGATTTTTGTCAGTTATATGCATCGTACTTCATGGCCAGGACAGACCGGCTCAGGGTACGAGTCGGTCGCAAGGTAAGGCTACGAACAGCTCTCGGAGAGCTGTCCGACCCAGATCGGAATCGACCCCAGTATAGTAAAAAAATTCTGGCAGCTGATAAATGACCTGACTCTAGGGCAGACACGTCATCAAAACACAGGGATAAATGCAGTCATGTGGGAAAAACACGTGCGCAAAATGTATGCTGAATCAGCGCCTAAAGAACAGCGGGACCAGATGGAGGGAGACTGCAAAACAAGCATTTGCCTAGCCTCTTTAAGTAAGGCAACACACGCTAATGATATAAGAGGCGAAGTGAAAACAGCTTACAGCTATGAGAATCTGACACCAGTCATGGATATTGAACAAATTGGAAAAAAAAATAAAGAAATTAAAATCAAAATGGGCAGCGGGACCGAATGGATTGCCCATTGCTCTATTTAAAGGAAGCGCACCTTGCTGGGCTCAGTATTTTACTCCTCTTTTCAATGAGATATATATTGCATGAATAACATCCCGTACTCTTGGAAAGGTGGCATTTTCCAGCCCATAATTGAAAGGGGAAACCCATTAATACCAATGAGTTATAGACTAATAGCATTAATCGATGTGGAAGTGAAGCCTTACGCAGCCTGTCTACAAGAGAACCTTAAATTATGGTTAGAAGAAATTAAGCTTTTACCCCGAATGCAAACAGGGTTCAGGGCAGGCATGGGGACATTAACAAATCTAACTGCTTTGGCACTATTAGCTGGAAAGTCCAAAACATAGAAAAAGCAGCTCTTTTCCTGCTTTGTAGACCTTAAGTCAGCCTTTGAACGAGTGCTGTGGGGCACTTATGGCAAAAAATGGCCACATGGGGCATACCAAATAGCCTATTTAAGGCAATTACAGAGTTATACACTGGAACTTGGGCCCAGATCAAAATTGGAGATGGCACATGTGTAACTAATAAAATATATACAAAAAATTGACTAAAACAGGGGTGTGTTTTAGCTCCACGCCTGTTTAACATATATCTAACAGATCTTACAGAAGCACTACGGAACACAAACTCTCATCCGCCAATTCCGGCTCATGAAGAAAGAGAATATCTTCAGTTGGCAGACGATAAAGTTTTATTAAGCCAAATGCCAATAGGTCTGCAGCGCAACATGAATGCCCTAAAAACGTACATGGACAATCAAGGGTTAGAGCTAACCCTGGGCGCAGTTCGCGAAGTAGCACTACGCGAAGCTACGCAAAGTGCACTTCGCACTACGCGAGCTACGCGTAGCACTTCGCGTACTGCGTAGTACCCTGTTTGCACTGTGCAAGATGCCGTTTTCAATGATTGCACAGTGCGGACAAGCATCCGGTACTGTGCAGTCATTGGCAATGGCATCTTGCACAGTGCGAGCTGTAGTTTTCTGCCGCTCGAGTAGATTTTTACTCGAGCGGCAGCTTTCCCAACGCGAACTGGTAGTTTCTCATCGCGAGCGGTCGCGAGCATACGCGACCACTCGCAATGAGAAACCTGACCTCCTCGCATTGAGAATCTCGCCGGGATGTTTATTTTCCGCGCTCGCGATCGCCAACTTGATATTGCTGATCTCGAACAAGAAAAAAGTCTCGCTGGGATGTCATTTTGCTTGCTCGCAGTCGCCAACTTGATGTTGAGGACCGCGAGCAAGCAAAAAATGACCGCTGCACTACACAACGCTATGCTTTGCATGTTTGCACTGTGCTAAGTGCAATTCGCGTAGTGCAAAGTAGCGCAAACTTCGCAAACTACGCGAGCGTAGCGTAGTGCTTGGCCCAGGCTTAGTTAGAGCTAAACTTGAAAAAAACTAAAGTAGTGCGGCTGGCAGATTCAACAAACAAGAAGCACACTTGATACCTAGGGCCCAATTCCGATCTCATTCGGAAAGCAAACCGAACGACTCATGTTCAGAATGATTTCCGTACGACTCGTGTCAGGGGAGTCCGACCAAACAAGTATGATGCATTTGAATGCATCTGGATACGATTCGTTCGGACTCCCATTGACTTCAATGGGAGCCTGTGTACCGAATGCATACACAGGCTCCCATTGACAAAAGGGGTAGTTGGGGATCATCATGCACCCTGTGGTGGGCACACCTTGGTGCCTGTCACCCTGTGCATGGTCTGAAAGGGGGGACCCATGGGTACCCCCACGGCATGATTCGGAGAGCCCCAGGTGAAGGAGGGCCTGCAACGGGCCCCCAAAGACCGATTCTGGCAGCCTTTTCGATCCGGGCAAAACGAATCATAAAGGCTGTCTGAATCGTTCATCGCACTTGCTTGCTCGGAAAACCTACTCTATAGAGCTGTACAGTTCGGCTCCAGAGGGCTCTATCTCTCCGTATGCCTTCCAGAACCGATTTGATCAGCGGTAAGGGTTTCCAGGCATCGTGCTTGGTCGTTCGGAAATGGGAACGAGTCGGTCAGAAACAAGGGCTACGGATCAGTTTAGTTAAAACCAAATCTGATTCGGAGCCCTTCCGATCGAGATTGGAATCGGGCCCTTAGAAGGGAATAAAGTCAAGGAAGTCAAAACCTACAAATATCTAGGATATAATGTGGAGCATCAAATGAAAGGTAAACAACATATAGAAGCAATGCAAACAAAATCTCAATCATTGAACTACAGCTTCAAAATTTTAAGAAAGAAATAGAGCTATCCTTTATTAGGTCATATATTAACAGTGATGAGTGCCCAGTTATTGCCTACAGTAACATATGGTATGGAAGCGCTGAAAGGTTGTGAAGAAGACATCTTAAATAAAATTCAAACAAGAATATATAAATCTGTGTTCAACATTCCGAAATTAGCATCCCCACCACAAGTGCATTTAGAGTTTGACTTGCTGAACCAAAGATTTCAACGCAAAGGCGCTTTTATAAAACTATGCTGGAGACTACGTACGTCTGAAAGAGGATCCATCAACCATTTGTTCTGGCAGGAAATAGAGGAGCAAAAACAGAAAAATAATAAGATTCCTGGGGGCAACACCTAAACCAGGCCATCGAGGAATTGAGAGTACAAGAAACCTGGAGTGCAAGAATTTGGAAGCAGGCCTTTTACTAAGTAATAAAAGTTACAATCAAGCATCTCATACTTAACAGACAAGAATAATTTTTAGCTCAGATGACATGCCTGAACAGTGATAAGTTCATATAAAAAACTGCTGCCCCAGGAATATCTCACAGCACGCTTCTCACTGTTAATAAAACATCAGTTTATGCAGTTGAGATTTGGAAAATGGGAAAGAACAGATCGAATTCCAACCTGGAAGGACCAGACTCCGAACCCAGAATATCGTCTATGCAAATATATATGGAAGAAACTATGGTACATCTATTCTGTATTTGCCTGAGGTTCTTGTAAGAAAGGAAACAAATGCTAAAAGGAATTTTTAGAGATTTAAAATACAATCCTGTAGACAAGCGGTAATCGCGTGACTTGGTGGCTCCTCTGTTCCTCTTATTTGCCAAGGCGTCAAATTTGTAAAAGTAAACATGAAAGTAATAGGCCAACGATTATAAAGCACCTGCACTTTAATAAAGAAGTATCATTTGTGAACTATAACAGAGGATCAATTAAGAACAAAGTAAAATTGACTTTATAATGGCACTAGCGCACTAAACCCAGGCTTTATGCAAGGTATAAAGGAAAAATGGTTACCATTCCGGGCAAGAAAGTTAAAGACAAACTAATCGAAACAACAAGTATTGAAAGAAACATCGACAAATTTGCATAAGGCATTCATATTTTAAATCCTGGGACTGTAGTAGGCATCGACCAATTCTCAAAAACCTCTTGCACTTTAAAGCCTGGGACGATATCAAAGGAAAATGGGCACCTTTCCAGTCAAGAGTATTAACAAACAATTAATTTGAACAATTAGCATCGAAAGTTGTCCTACACGGTATTAGTGTTTTTTTAACATCTGTGTGCACATGACCTTTTAAAGATTTTATAGGCACTTTGCCTCAATGAAAACAACTTGAAGAAACGGTCTAGGACAATGTTTTAAAGTGAAAGTATTTAAATTGTCTATGTTTACGACACTTGATGAACGAATCTCCGTGTAATGGTTTAAATTGACTAAACACTTGAATACACTATTCTCATTATTATTATTAATTGTTAATTATTTAATTAATCATTAACAATGGCAATATTGTCAGGTAATTATTTTTTTATGAGTGGGTTGTGGAATTTATGGGTGTAAAGGGTTGGCAGTTATTTAACTATTAATAATTGTTTTTTATTAATATGACTTATTTAATTAATAATTAATTAAAGTAAATTCTATAAGTAATTTTTTTATTTTAGGTGTGGGTTGTGAGGTTTTTGGGCAGATAGGATGGGAACTAAATCAATTGAAAGTTTTAAATATTTTTAATACTTTTTTTTATATGTAATGTGTTAATTGTGTATTAAATTATTATTACATTTTAGGAGTATGGTGTATATTTTGTGGAGGTGTGCTGTGGAAAGTTAAATACATTTAAATTGCATACTTAATAATTTGTAATTAAATATATAATTGTTTTTGTTGAAATATGTGTGTTTTTATTTTAGTGCTAGGTTTTGGTTGTTCATTTTGTTGAAGTACATGGTGGGAGAAAATCATAACGAAATTTATTTTATGAATTTAGTTTATAGATAAATATTTTTAATAGATGTATTTATCCATGAAATAATATTGAATTGAATTTTTAATAATGTGTGTAATATTAGTATGATGCTTTTAATTTTCAGAAATGTTGTAATTTTCATTGTTTATTTACATTTAATATATACCATTGAACATTTTTATTTTTAATATTAGGTTTTGTAGACATTTTATTTGTTTGTAATGTAGTGCTGACTGTAGTGGGAATAATATATGTTTTTTATTTGTAAAATCCTTTCCCTACTGTTGCACTGACTGGAGTGGGAATGGTAAATTGTACCCCTCTGCATTCTAACACTTTCCCTACTGTTGTTATGACTGGATTGGGAATTGTAGATTATATCCCTCCACAATGCAACACTTTCCTTACTTTTGCACTGACTTGAGTGCTAATAGTATATTGTACCCCTCCGTATCCAACACTTTCCCTACTGTTGTTATGACTGGGTGGCGAATAGTAAATTTTACCTCTCTGCAATCCAACACTTTCCCTACGTTTGCAATGACTGGCGTGGAAATAGTACATTTTACCCTTCCACAATTTAAAACTTTCCCTACTTTCGCAGTGACTGGAGTGGGATAGTAAATTTTACTCCCCCTCAACCCAAAACTTTCCCTACTTTTGCACTGATTGGAGTGGGAATAGTAAATGTTACTCCTCTGCAATTCAACACTTTCCCTATTGTTGCATTGAGAGTAGTAGGATTTTATTTTTGTTATACATTAATTTTATTGTTGTGTTAATTGTTGTGGGAATAATACATTTTAGTATTGTGCACGGTTATATTTTAGGTAATTTTATTTTTATTGTAGTTAGAGTATTAAATATTATATTTGTGTGACGTAAAACATTTTTTACTGTTATGTTGTATTAGGTGGAAGTACTTATTTTTATATTTTTATTTAGTATGTATTCATTTCAATGTTTAATATTTTATTTTATGTTGCAATACATAATTTTTATAATTATGTGTTTGATTTATTATAATTGTAATATTTATAATTTACAATCTTTTTTGCTTGTAAATTATGATTACGATGTCATAACCAAACCGCCCGACTCCTTGTCGGATTCGGTTCCAACCGACTCACGGTCGGCAGTTCCGACCAACTGATTATGATGCTTCTGAACACCATTAGGAAGGACTCCCATTGACTTCATTGGAGCCTGTGTTACGACCGACAACCCAGGCTCCTATACACAAAATGAGTGTCTGTGGAAAATATTGCACCCTGTTGCGGGCACCCCATGGTGCCTGCCACACTGTGCATGGTTTTACAGGAGGGGGTATTTAGGGAGCCCCCTCAACCCCCAACTGGAGGCCTCACAATGAAGGGGGACCTGCTAGGGGCCCTCAAAGTCAGTTTACGACAGCCTTTTAATGTAGGACAGACTGAGTCAGAAAGTCTTTTGGAATCTGACATCGTAATCGGTTAATTGGAATCGCGGTCTGTTGAGCTTTTAACGATTCGGCTTCGACCAACACTGAGTTTCTGAATGCCAGTCGGAACTGATTCTGAATGACCAAACGGTTTCCTTTCCACCCAAGGACATCGTAATCGGTGAGTCGGAAAGGTTTCCGACTGAGTCAGAAACAGGGTTCTGACACGGTTTAGGGAAATCCGACTGCCATTCGGAGCCTTTGCGACCGACACGTAAGAAATATTTGTTGTTTAATTTTGAGTTATATTTGATTTGGTTTCCTTTTTTATAATATGTTGGTACTCATTACGATGTTGGGCGGTATGCCTCCGCCCGACACCGAGTCGACTTTTGGACCGACCGACTTGCAGTCAGCAGTTCCGATCCCCAGATTATAATGCAACCGAACACTGTTCAGTCGGATTGCCATTGTTTCCTATGGGAGCTTATGTTAGTCCAGAGACCTAACCGTAACACAAGCTCCTATGTGGAAATGGGGTCTGTGTGGAAAACCCTGCACCCCATGGTGCCTGCAACACAGTGCAGGGATTTGCATAGGGGTACCTTAGGTACCCCCATGGCCACCAACCGCAGGCTGCAGGGGCCATGGGGGATCTGTCAGGGGCCCCCCAAAGCCACTTGACCGACAGCCTTTCTGTGTCAGACAGGCCAATGCGGAAAGGCTGTTGGAAAGCGACATCGTAATCCCGACGGTGGAAACGCCATCCATAGGTGTTTACATGCAGTTCTGATCGACATGAATACTCTGCGAGTCTGTGGGAACTGAGTCGGAATGACCTGCCGGTGTACGTTGCAACCACGAACATCATAACAGGGCGGTTGGACTGGAAACCAACCGAGTTGGTCGCAAGGGCTCCGACGCGGTTGAAAAGATTCCAATTGTCGGGTGAAGCCCCTTTATATTTTTGGTATATTTAAATATGTATTCATATATTTTTTATAATATTATATTATTCATGATTTTTTAAATGATAATATTATTTAAAATATAAGTGTATTTACATATATATGTCTTACTATTTACGCTTTTTGATTTGTGGAATTTATATATATATTACCCAAAATCTTATGTTTATGTGGTTAACAGTCACGTAAATTTTAAAGCAGGCTAAATTTGTAAATTATTTTGTAACATTGAGGAATAACATACTAAAAGTTGTTATTGACAGCTATCATATTAATTGTTATACAATTTGTGGAAGACATATGGGACATCCAATGAGTTTTCTGATATTCCAAGATGGCCGCGATAGTTGCGATACTATTCTTGCACTTGTGTGGGTGAGTCAGTTTTTGAATATGGACAAGAAGGTGTATTTAAACATGGTGGATTTGTATTTGTACAAGCGTGATCAAGCCGTAAAGGTGAAATGCGTCGTTTTTTACTTGCTGAATAAATCAACTGCATCCAACCTGGGTGTCTGAGTGTTTCCTGCTAATACGGGGACTTGTGGAATGCATACTGAGGAGTTCCGGTATCCAGGCTCGGACCGTCCGTTACAGCCCCATACTTCATAACCGGAGATTGTGGATTGAATACCTTTATTGAAATCGGGCCGACCCCCTTTTGGCGGTGACACCGGTAATGGGACATTGATATCAATGACCGAAGGATTAGCTTAAAGCTGCATTGACATTTGGATGTACGCATCAACTACCGATGATTACTTCTGACACTGATACGCGGTGAGGTGGCACTACTGCGAGGATTGTGGTTTCGTTCACGGAGGTAAGGAGCGTGCACAAGCAGTGGGTGTAGTGGTGCTCTGGACTTCGTGTCTGGTTTCCCATCCTGAGTAAGAGTGCCTTTCACGAGAGCGTATACGCCTAGGGGCAAGGGAGCGTGACAGGATCAAAGACAATGCAGTCTACATGCACGCACAGGTTGTTTGCAGGAATAATTATATTTTAAAAATGACAAGTGGATTAGAAGCTCGTAGGAAATAGACTGCAGACAAGCTATCTTTTGCACAGACAGGACCGAGTGGCAATGTGTTGGACCCCACATCCAGCAATACAGAAGAAATTAACTTACAAGTATTATTGAGTACGCTGGAGAAACTACATAGAAAAGAACTAGTAAAATAGTAGGAAGCAGAAACCCTACAGCGGTATATTGATGTAAAACGCGTACCCAGGGGTCTTTGGATTTTCACCATTCCTACCTATGAGGACTTGGGGTGGGCGGAATTTGCGAAATTAACTTTCGCAAATTATCACGAAAATGCTGAAAATCTCCGCAAACACGCCGGAAATATCGCGAAGACGCTGAAGTTTTTTCCCGCCTGTTCGTGGTATTTTTTGCATGATCGCGGGTCGCCAACTTACCCATGCGGTTGCTCACAGGCGCGGCCATCTTGTTTTCACTTGTCCCGCCCTCTCGCGATGCTCACTTCCTGTTCCGGGTCGCGCAATGCATGTTCGCGCCCATTCACGGTCGATATTTCCTGTTCGCGACCGCTTTTACTTGATCGCATTGCTTTTTGCTTGCTCGGGGAGAAAATATCGTGCAAACTTGCGCACGTGGTCGCAATGGGCGCGGCCATCTTGTTTTTCACTCTATTGCATGGTTCTGGGGCCTGATTTTGAATCCTCCCAAAATCTTTTCAATCCTTTGTTTATAGCCACTTTTTTGGATCTTTATTACCTATTATTTCTCTAACTATTTTCCTGCTTCTATATTTTTGGTTTTTGTCTACTTTTTTTTGTTTGTTAGCTACTTATTCTCTTTCTATTGCCTGCTATTTATTTCCTTTACTCCTTTATTTATTTTACCTTTTCTTTCCCGCCCCGTCTCCAGAACCATGTCCAAGGGTAGGGCTGTTCACCGGCGCAGCCAGAGCCGCGACCGCCTTCCTTGCAGAAGGCGGCGTCCACAAGGGGTGCAGGCACGGGCCTTATTTGGGGAGGTGGAGTTGGCTGCACTAATTTTCTTTGTGCAGCGCCACCTCCCCTCAACCCTGGCAGCAGGTGGCAGGCCTGGGTCCGGGTACGGCCTCCGGGAGCGTCGGCAGCGGTGGGGGAAGGTGCGCCAGGCAGTGTCACGCTTCTCTGGTGTCCGGCGCACCCAGACGCAGCTGACGCACCGGTGGTCCGACATCTTGAACCGTGAGCAGGACCTGCTGGACCTGCTGGGAGTGGAGGTCCCGGGGCTTGGTGAGTACCTATTTAATTATTACTACTTTGTGTCTGTTCTTCTGCTCTGTGTTATATATTGCGAATCTTTTTTTTCTACCAACCAGCTAGAATGTTGCTGCTTACATTCCAGGTTAATTATGTTTAAAAGTCTGTGATTTTTTTTGACACAGGTGCTCTTCTGCGCTACTACTAATTTTACTTGTTTGCAGCTTTGCGTTTGTGCTTGCTTAGTGTGATTCTTTGCGAGTTTATTTTAGAGAAATTAAGTTACGTAATGCTACAGTGACTCTAGTCCACTCCTTACGTTGTCCTGTCACTAATAGATAGGGATGGATTGATACTTAGGTTTAGGTACTTTGTATGAGCTTCTAATTTGTTAGTGGTATGCGTGATGCCCCCTCACTCAGTTACGTGACGTGCTGCTAGTACGGCAGTCTTTTTTAGAACCTTTTCTAGTTTGTTCAATGAGTGGTGGTAGGCTTAGCAGTTACTTAGCACTAGCAGATCAGCATCAATCAATCAAACCCAAATTTGGCGTATACAAAAAATGTAGTCATGTTCATGTGTCCTCCATGATTTGACCATATGCATTGTTGAGGAATACAGTGGAAATGCATACTTATTGTACAATTGGCATGCCTGGAATAGGTGGGCTAGTTTGGGTGGTACGTTGTACTTAGGCTTAGTTGTAACTTAGTATTCTGGAATCAGAATGGAAGACTGGATTACTGTTGATAAATAGTAACTTAAGTAGTCGAACTGCGAATCCCCCGATATTACTTGTTGACCAGATGAGATCGGTCAATTTAGTTATTGCAATTGTTGTTTACATAAGTGTTTTTTGACCGTTGTTGAAAAATATTGTATTTGTTTGACACCATCCATTAATGTTTGTCTCTTTCTTATATCTTTCCTGTTCATCAGTACCCAGGGGCAGACCGACAGGGACTGGGCAGTCGGCGGGACACTCAGAAGAACACCACCAGGAGGACACCGCTGAGGGCTCCTCTGCTGGCCCCAGTAAGTCTTCTTGTTTTTAATAATATTTCTTATTCCATAACTTTTACTGCCCCATATTTTTCCCGAACTATTGTTTGTTTCCAAATGCTATTTCTTTACCACCAATTATCCTTCGATCTGTACGGTTTCAAAAATGTTATCCCTGCCTCCACTATGATGACTCTGAGTACTACTACTACTTCATACTACCAGTCTGTCTGCACTGTAGTAGCTAGTCTTGCCCAGTTGGCCAGTGCCACTCTTTGTGAAAGGTTGCAATATAAAACTCATATTCACCAGTAGCTCGAGCCATTGAGTCCAATCCGTTGGGTCGTCGTCTTCTACTACTTTTACTCTTATTGATCTTGAGGCTTTGAAAATTCACAGCAACAACAGCCTTACCAGATTTATTACTATTTTGATATGATACCCTATAGGACATACTACTGTTGTAGGGATCTTGCACATACACAGACATTTGCACCAGAAAATAGGATGTTGGTGATGGTGGGTTGGAACTTCCTTGCACACCTCAATCAGAAATTCCGCACCCACCACAATTCCACTGCTTGACTATAGTACTGTCTTGTCATAACTATTTGGTCTCAGAAACCTCCCCCCAAGATACCCAACAAGTAGACAACCCAGAACATAACACACCCAACCTCTCAGTCGTGGAAGCAATTCACATGCACACCCTTACTTTAATTTGCTCACTCGTGTAAGTTAGTCCACTCCAAATACCACCAAGTCTATGTAAGTTCAAAATGTTTATTTCAATTTGAGAAGGTCTGTACACTGTTTTCTTATAAATGCAGCACCAACCGGAAAATCAATAACATTAAAACAATATACATTGTTACACTTATACAGTTGGGAATTAAATCATGATAACTGAACAGTGGTGGAAGGCAGGCAGCACCACCATCCCCTAGGAATTTAGTTTATATAAATTTATAAATAAAGATGTGAGTGAAAGGACCCCTCACCTTAGAAGAACCTAGTACTGGTAGTTGTTGCATCATTCAGAAGCTCTGGTTCGTAGAAGGGAATCTTGCGTCTAATGCGAAAAATGAAATGGTGTGCGTTAGTATATTGCAACTTGCAAGCATTTCTCAGCCGTGCCAAAAAGTGTAGCATTTATGGATAAGCAATATGGACTAACAGTAACAGTAGTACACCAGTACTTCCTAAAAAAGTGGCTTGTTAATGTTTGTTGACCGCTTGTACGCAGCGCGTAGACTAGACAGTAGTAGTGTGAGGCAGGTCATGTGGGCTCAAAGGTGTCTTAAGAAGCTGCAAGGTAACGTCACATTTGCAAAAATAAAAGACACAAAGGTAAAATGGTAGCATGGCTAGGGCTAATTAGGCAAAGGCTACAATGATCATATATAACTATTAGTGTCTACTGCTCTACTACTACCTGATTTGTACTAGTGATGTATGTTAGTATTAACTCATTTTTCAACCTTGCT
Organism: Triturus cristatus; assembly: GCF_964204655.1. NCBI lineage: Eukaryota > Metazoa > Chordata > Amphibia > Caudata > Salamandridae > Triturus > Triturus cristatus. Next base: position 476,808,505 of record NC_140583.1, read on the forward strand.
ACTGATCCATAGGGGGAAGGTGTATATGACGCCTAATAAATGTGTAATGTTTTCTAGGCGCACTACCGACCACCATTGCCGGGGCCAGCGAACAAGGCGATGCGGAGGGCGAGGATGCGGCAGTTGCTGCTGATACCGATGATGGAGCGGTAGGGGGAGTGGCAGCACCAGTGGCAGGCGGTGGTAAGTTAGATTCATAATCCCTAACTATTGTTGAACTTGACAGTACACTCACTGCAAGGGTGTACTGTATGTATATGTATACTGTACAGTTGTGACTTAGGGCCCCATTAGGATGGTGGGCGTATTGCCCCTGCCGGGCCGGCTGGAATTCACTGCCGACACCGCAGGGGCAAACCTCCCGCCATCCCTGTAGAAAATATTCAGACCCCCCACATGTCGACCAGGCGGAAAAGGGTTCAATATGCCAGTGGTGTCTCTCTGAACACACCGCCAGCCATATAATCTGCATTTTGGAATGCCTTTGCGTGGCGGCATTGCCGTCCGCCACAGAAAGGCATGCAGACATTGCAGAGTATGCGTGGGTGCCCCCATGGAGGGTACCTACCTATGCTATGGTACCCCCCCGCCTTTCAAAGCAAAACGTGACAGGCTCCGTGCGGGGCCCATCATGTTGTGCTTGGAAAAGCAGCACAACATTTTAGCATTGCTTTCAGCAAAGCCAACCAGAATGTAAAAAAAAACAGGATGCCCCGCCACTGTGCCGGGCGCATCATCCTAATTAATTGTCCCCACAGGACCCCCACCCTTTTTAGCATGAGGATGGCGGGCAGACAAAGTCCGCCCGCTATCCGATGTCGTAAATAAGTATGAGTTGTTGGGGACGTTTGAAGAGTGAACTAGAAGACTAGAATTCCCTTTAATTGGCACAGGAGCGGGAGCATTGAGTAACCAATGGCCTCATCTATCTGATTTCAACTCCGCTTTGAAAGTGTTATGGAGAAGAGCACCTGGTGCACTGTTCAACTAAAAAGTGAAAGACGGGTGGAAGGCAGAAGGACGGGCGACATTTAAAATGTTATGTACTACTGTGCTTTATTTTATAGTGCTACTCTACCATACCACTATGTGTATAAATAATTACCTTGTCCTACTGTTTTTCTAAGAGTATATTTTACAATTGTCTTGTTTTTTCTTTTTGATACACAGCTACTCCGAAACAAAATCGGAAGGAGTTGGCCGCCAAGGCACGGCGCCGGAAGCTGGAGGCAATCCAGCGAGAATACCGGCGGCTAGTGGTCTTAGCCGAGGAGGAGGAGGAGACTGCAGCTGCAATTGTTGAAGCCTCCTCCAGTGGCCCAGGCCCCAGCCACCGCCCTCCAGCGGTACGGCGTCACCATCTGGCAGCTGCCCGCCGCCACCGTGCCATCTCCGTTGCCCCCCCCCCACTGTGGCTGCAACTGCCGCACCCTTAGATGCCGCGTCACCCGTTTAGAGGGCGAGATGCGTGTCCTCCTTGAGTCCCGCCCCACCACTTAGTCCCTGTCATCCTGTTCTGCCCCTTTTTTAATTCTTGTTTGGGTGGGTGGGTGGGAACTTGTTTGGGCGTTACGGACTTCTATGAACATTGCTTGTGGTTAGGGAGGGGGGTGGGTCAGCTTTTGTGGGTTTAGTTTATTTTTGTTAGGGTAAATTAAATATATTTTTCTATGTTACATGCAATGTTGTTAATGTTTTGTAGGTGGGGTAACTGTTTTACATCACACTGTTTCCTTGCTGGTACATGGCCGCCCATAGCCTGTGTTTGATTTCAATAATTGGCTGACTGTATAAGACACAAACAGATAGATGCGACACACCTCACTCATTGACTGGTCCTTCTAGTACTTTCAGTCTGTCCTCTAGTCTATGCATTCTTTGCACTGGTGTGTGAAAATGAAATCATTGACAACATGTCCATTATTAATTCTGCCTCCCCCAAACTTCTCACTTACCGGTGCTTGATGTTTATGTCCAACTGTGGCACAGCACTGGCTGCATGGTGAAGATGGTTTCCTTTTTCATACATGCCATGATTGGGGTGGTGGTGGTGGTAGCATAGTAGTAGTAGTAGACACTGGCAGGGCGGCAGCATTTGCAAAAAAAGAAAAGGAGACAGTCAATCACCTTTGAGAGACTGTTAGAGGAGTAGTTGAATGAAGTACAGTACAGAACTTACCGAGCAACAATAATATGCTCAAATATTTGTCAAAAAAACAGAATGGTGGTTAGGATAGCCTACAAGACAGAGTTACAAACTATAGTTGTGTCGAGTCACTTGACTAGGCCTACAGCCTAACAGTTAGTGCTGTATATGAGGAATGACAACAAACAAATCCAATTAATGCCGGCAATTCATGCTGAGGTATATGTTCCTTTGTTAAATAAAATAACCTCTGAAATATCCTACTCATGGGTGGCCAGGCAGAAGAAGATCATCGCTCTGCCTTGAAATTGAAGTAGTGTTGCTTTCACCACATCCGCCCCAGCAAGTGCGTGATTAAGTATTGGTGTACATTTAATTTAGTTACACCTCGACAATAAGTCACACAGCCCGGGGGAAGAGGGTTAGGGTTTGTTGAATGGATGGGAAGGGTTTTTTAGGGAAAGGTTTGACATAGAAAAACAGTATGCATACATAGACAAACAAACGACAATCATTGAAGACTACCATATCCATATGTTAAGGGAGAAAAAGGCAATGCATGCATGATGATGAGAGACCCGGATTACATACACTTCTAGTTCTTGTTCTGTTGTTCCGGCCTTAATACTTTTACAGATAGCAAATAGAAATTTTAAATATTGGTAGGGAAGAAACGTAAACACAGAGCAAACCTAATGATGATTGATGATAATAACAACTCCAACAACACACTGTTGTAAAGATTGTATACAAAATATTAATCAAATTATTTAAAAGAAGATTAAAGTGGATATAATTACTGTGTTAACCTGGTAAAAAATGTGGACTGGATTTGCATCTCGGCATTCCTCTTGCTCCGCTCGTCCATCAATCTTGGGTGTGTCGCCTCGCCACTCACCACTGCCCGGCTGGAAAAAAAATGTTGATTTATTGGTAAGGTAAGAATGCATTGTAATGTTTTCCAAAGTATAGGGCAAGGCCCGACCTATAATTGTAGATGGGAAAACCAAAGGGGATATTGAGAAACAAAGTTGAAACAAATGCACAAGTTATGGTGTAGTGCAACAAGAACACTTTCCGAGGTGGCATGTATGCATCATCTCTACTCTAGTCTGTTTCCAGCATTGACCTTCAACAGTAACAGGAGAGAGCAGGCCCACAGTGCTTAGCAGTAGCACATCCTACGTTAACACTTTAGAGTCCTTTTTTTTCTCTCAAAAAGTTGGACAAACGCAAAGCACATTATCCATTCCAAACATAGCATTTTACAGTTTAAGTTAGTAAAATCAATGCACTTCAGTCATCCCACCGCTACACTCTATTCAACTTCTACACAGACATTTGGGTCTGCTGTGGTTGTTGTTGACGTGTTTACCTTTAGGCTTTTCCGTTTTATGCCACTCATGAAACGTCCTCCTGACTTCATCATCATCTCTGATACTTTTACTGACTGACTGTGAAGATCGGCCTGCAGTATAAGTAAACTTTTTATGACACAACAAGAGTAGAAATATAAATATTACTGACTTGAGTAATTCTTTATTGTGTACAGAAAGATAGATTACTGGTACACTTTGACATCACTTTTTGCACAACAAACAAACAACGGAAACACAAAGACCAATCGCTCAGAGTCAGGTGTCCAATGCATGCCATTAATTGTCATCATTACCTGTTCCTTCTCATCTTAAGTTAACGGGCCGTCTATTTCGCCATCATCATGATGGACGGTGCTGTTGTGTCAATCATACTCATTGCGCAGATTGAGTGAGTCCCCTTCCTGTATTGAATTAAAAGCAATGTATCACCAAGCTGCAGGAGAAGTACAAATTTCTTATTTGCAAGAAGGGGAAAATTGTATTCACCTTGAGTTAAGTTTAGTGTGTTCTGTAGAAAGGTGATTAGTGGCAGTGCACAATTACATAAATTCATGCACAACAAACACAACAAAATCTAAATCATTCAGTCTGCGACTCTGCGTCCAATGCATGGCATCAATCATTACCTGTTCCTTCTCATCTTAAGTTAACGGGCCGTCTATTTCGCCATCATCATGATGGACGGTGCTGTTGTGTCAATCATATTCATTGCGCAGATTGAGTGAGTCCCTTTCCTGTATTGAATTAAAAGCAATGTATCACCAAGCTGCAGGAGAAGTACAAATTTCTTATTTGCAAGAAGGGGAAAATTGAATTCACCTTGAGTTAAGTTTAGTGTGTTCTGTAGAAAGTTGATTAGTGGCAGTGCACAATTACATAAATTCATGCACAACAAACACAACAAAATCTAAATCATTCAGTCTGCGACTCTGCGTCCAATGCATGGCATCAATCATTACCTGTTCCTTCTCATCTTAAGTTAACGGGACGTCTATTTCGCCATCATCACGATGGACGGTGCTGTTGTGTCAATCATACTCATTGCACAGATTGAGTGAGTCCCCTTCCTGTATTGAATTAAAAGCAATGTATCACCAAGCTGCAGGAGAAGTACAAATTTCTTATCTGCAAGAAGGGGAAAATTGAATTCACCTTGAGTTAAGTTTAGTGTGTTCTGTAGAAAGTTGATTAGTGGCAGTGCACAATTACATAAATTAATGCACAACAAACACAACAAAATCTCAAATCATTCAGTCTGCGACTCTGCGTTCAATGCATGGCATCAATCATTACCTGTTCCTTCTCATCTTAAGTTAACGGCCGTCTATTTCGCCATCATCACGATGGACGGTGCTGTTGTGTCAATCATACTCATTGCGCAGATTGAGTGAGTCCCCTTCCTGTATAGAATTAAAAGCAATGTATCACCAAGCTGCAGGAGAAGTACAAATTTCTTATTTGCAAGAAGGGGAAAATTGAACTCACCTTGAGTTAAGTTTAGTGTGTTCTGTAGAAAGTTGATTAGTGGCAGTGCACAATTACATAAATTCATGCACAACAAACACAACAAAATCTAAATCGTCCAATGCATGGCACCAATCATTACCTGTTCCATCTTATTTTCAGTTAATGGCCAGTCTCTCTCGGCTCTGAAAGGAGGATAGCTATAGTAGTCATCTGATTCATGCTCCACTTCTTTTGGAAGGACTTGGAAAGTTTGAATTAGTTGTTGCCATCATCCAATCATCATTCATGAGGGAAATGGAATTGAGCAGGAGATTCAGTATGATGGAGCGGAGGAGCTGGATTCGGGGGACTGTACTGTCAAATAGCAGACACCTGAAACTTGTATATTAAATTAGAAGAGTAGAAGACGGTGGCAATGGATTTGTTGTGATTCACAAGTTTATAACCAGAACGACAGACACATAAACAAAGGGGGAAAAAAGGGAGGAAGACAGAAAGTGCGAGCCTAATTGTCAGGGAAGTATAGCTCGTCCTCAAACTCTGGGGGTTCAGCCAGTAGTAGGTAATCATCTGACACAATACTTCCGTCACCTGAGCCGCTGTCCTCATCTTCCTCCGTTGATTCATGTATTGTGTAATTCGGTTGTATGAAGTGCTGATTCATTTTGATCATTGTTAACCTCTCCACGTTTTTTGGAGATAGACTGGTCCTTCTCAATGTTACAATGGAACCAGCAGCACTGAAAACACGTTCGGAAGAGACACTTGCGACAGGACAAGTTAGATAGCTTATCGCCAGCCTGTTGAGCTGTGGCCATTCAGACCTTTTCCTATACCAATACTGCAATGGGTTTTGATCAACGTACACCTCTGTTGGGTTGTCCAGATAGGCCTGGACCATCCGTTCAATGTTCAGGGTTGCTGCTGGTAAGCTTTTGTGCTGTTTTTTCTGTGCATCAGCACTGTGCTTACAAAGGCCCATCTTTACATACCAATCCTGTAATGAGAATGATTGTACTCGGCCTAATGATCCAGTTATTGTTTCTGTAGTCGATAGTGATGGTGAGTGTTGTGATTGTGAGCCAAACGCACTGCCCTCAGCCGACGAAGATGCACTTGATTCTGCATGGCCTGCTTCAGAACTTGTTGTGGGTTGATCTTGCGGGCTTTTAAGTAGCAGCCCTTCCTTGTCCAACTTACAGGCTGCTTCAGCTATACAACTTTTGTAGCGGGCAACATCAATGTCGGAAAAAGCAAGGAATGTCTTCAGTAGTCCTCATTTTGCACGTGGATCCAGAATTGTGGCACAAATGTAATGTTCTTGTGACAAAATTTTATTTTGTATCCTTACATTTTCAGCTAAGCACCGGGATAAGCTCTCCACCAAGTCATGGGCTTGCCTTCTGTCCTCTACACCTTTGTATGATTCAGACACATTATTCAGCTCATGCTCTAGCATTTGCAATAATGGGATAGCTTGGCCCATTGTACAGTCCTCCTTGCTGACTTCACGTGTGAAGACCTCAAAAGGAGACAACATCTCAGTCAGGCATTTAATTAGGCTCCATTGCTCCAGGTCAAGGATCATGCCTTTAACAGTAGCATCCCCTCTTCTGTTCCAGACATATTCATGGAGTGACCTGTACTGCTCATACAGACGATCAAGCATGTAATACGTTGAGTTCCAACGTGGTGCCACCTCCTGGATAAGTGCCTTGACTGGCATCCTATGTTCACGTTGGATGATCCTCAGCTGCTTCCGAGCTTTAAAAGAATGGCTGAAATGAGTGCATATTCTTCGGCAGATGGCCAGTAAATTGCTGACTATGGGTTCTTTTTTCAGAAAGTCTTGAACTATAATGTTTTTGCAGTGCGCCAAACACGGAAACCTGAAATAGGAACCAAGTTCCATGGCCTTAAGTACATTACTGCCATTGTCTGTGGCAACAAAACCAATAGCACGCCCTCTGGGCCACAGCTATTCCAAAACCTTGCTGGGAAACTTGTGTAAAATGTTTTCAGCCGTATGAGATTTCTCCATGGCGAACATGGCTACAGTTGCATGTTTCCGAGTACCTTCAAAAATCGCAGCTGTGTCAACAACACCTCGTGCAGATAGTTTATCTCTAACCCCCACAAAAGAGATCCAGTGTGCAGTGATGCACATGTAATCTGTGGCTTGGCAACTGGTCCACATGTCTGTTGTCAGGTGGATATTGTGCACAGCACTCTGCTGCATAGCTTGTCCAACCAATTCCAGCACATCATGATGTAGTGCCGGAACAGCAATTCTTGCGAAATAGGACCGGATGGGAACTTTCCATTTCGGGCAGATGGCAGACACAAATTCAAGGAAACCCACCCCTTCCACAAATGAAAAAGGAAGAAGGTCCAGCGCTAACATTTTAGCCAGCTTCGCATTGTACAACCGTGCCGTTGGGTGGTTGCGTTGGAACTGCCCCTCCAACCTAAACATGCTCTCAATGGTAGGCTGGCTTACTTTCCTTAGTGGTGCTGTTTTCATTAACCCACTAAGGCTCAACGACACAGATTGTCTCATTGAGGTACTCACCGCCAGTCGCCTTGGTGTCTCACCCAGACTCTGAGTATGGCTCTTACTGCGGTGCCACTCTGATGTTACTGAGGAGGATGTGGGCGTTACCACTGCACTACTGGGGATAGGGCTAGAAATGCCTCCCTCTTCTTCACCTGCCACCGCAATAATATCGCTCTCTGATTCATCCTGGCCAACTTCAATGGGTTGAGTTTTTCTACTTTCTTTTAACTTAAGTAGGTGATCATCCCACACGATAGTGTGGTGTATTCTTAGATGACTTGCTTGTCCTTCGGTACCATAGTTTGTACCAAGCTTACCACGCCGAACACCTTGCCGACAAATTGAGCATATAGCAATATTCTCCTCCTTGGCGCTAACAGAAAAGAAGTCCCAAACTGGGGAGGAGAACTTTCTGGCACTGCTGGATGTGCCACTTCCAACACCAGATGAACTGGAGGGGGTGCTTGAAATGTGACCCTGTGCACCTAGACTGTGACTTTTACTTCCACTACCTACTGAGATGGTTGAGCTGGATGTAGGTCCCTGCCGGGCCTTTGAAAATATGGCAGCTGGAGGTAGTGGTGGAGTAACCTGTGTTGGTGATATCCGTGCTACATCCCGCTCAGTAGCATCCTTTCTGGATAGGGTGAGAATGTTGGTCTCCAATCCCTTTGGGGCGGGAGTAATGTGCGTGATGACTGACTCGTCTTCATCAACATCATCACCCCCTTCTTCTACATCTACCTCCATAACTCTAAGTTTTTCTGGGACCTTCCTTTTCAGAAGCATTGTCTTGTGGCGTATATCACTCTCAGACTGAGCTGGTGGGAGCCAAGTGGCATCACGATCATCAGAAGCGGGGCTTGAAGAAGAAGATGATGGACTAAACCTCCTTTTCCTTGCTGGTGGTCTGGAAGACAATAGATCTTCTGAAACAGTGGTTTCACTTTGCTCCACTTTGTCTGCAGGAAGCTCGATTTCCTGAAATGCCCCTACGTCAGGAGCAACAACTACTATGGTGGGCTTTGGCGGCTGCTGCTGTTCTTGTTGCGGCGACCGCTGCTGTTCTTGTTGCGGCAGCCGCTGCTGTTCTTGTTGCGACGGCCGCTGCTGTTCTTGTTGCGGCGGCAGCTGCTGTTCTTGTTGCGGCGGCTGCTGCTGTTCTTGTTGCGGCGGCTGCTGCTGTTCTTGTTGTGGCGGCTGCTTCTGTTCTTGTTGCGGCGGCTGCTGCTGTTCTTGTTGCGGCTGCACACTGGTCTGCTGAGTTTGAGCCTGCGTTGAACTTGATTTTGTACTACTTTGCGGTAATTACATTTCTTCAACATCGCTGCTCATTAGTAGACTGGCTACCTCTGCGACACTAAAGCCCTTGTGCCTAGGTTGGTGTGGTTGGACCACTGTGCTGCTCCCAGCTTGGTTCCCGGACAACGCTGCTGCAGGCGTAACTTTTTGGGTGCCAAAAAAAACATTGGCCGGCACACCACCAGTCGTGGTTAATGGCACTTCCTTTTTCTGTTCCTTCTTCTCACCGGCAACTTTCTTGGTACTGGACCTGGTACCTTTCTTTGGGGCCATCTTCTTCAGATGTCAGGCAGGATGCAGATGCACAACAAGTTCTGGTCACACGTGAACGTGATGCGCAGCAGGACTTCTGTCTGGCTGGCAGTACAACGGGTAGCCGGGTGATGCTGATGACACCTCCTACTCTGTCTTTTGTGCACCTAAAAGCAAATAAGCCAGGAGAAGAACATCAGTGAAATGTTGCATTTGTTGTTGTGGTTCAGGTACTTAGTACTGTACTAGTGCAAACAAAAGATAGTCTAGCCATTTATGACTTTTTTTTTTTTAAACTAGGGCTATGTTATACTACTGTGTACAGCCACACACTACACTCTCAGTAAGGATAGGAAAGTTAATAATAACCACCAAAATACAAATGTAATGGAAGTGGGATGGACCCTATTTGCCATTAAATTATTTGAGCATCTCGGCATCCATGGAGCTGCTGCTGGCAAAGGGGGTGGATGGATGGAAGCAGTAAGCCAAATAACCAATAGGAAAACCATGCAGGCCAATGGCAAAAGCAGGACACTAATAACTCCCAGTCCAAACACCAAAAAAGGCCACCACCCACATGGACACTCACAAATCACAAACAAGCCGGGGGCCTGGAGAACAGAACACCAGGAGCTGACAAAAGGCCTATAAAAGCCCGATAAAAGATGCATGCTAAAGCACACTGCTCTGCCTTTTTAATGCAACAAAATGTAAATACGAACATTCACAGGCCCCAAAAAGGTCTGCAGGGTGCATGCATTGCACACCAACAACACACCAGTGACCAGACACATACAACAAAAGCATGTCTTTAAGACAAGCAACATCAGAAAGGCCACCCCCAAAGAGCACACTTCCCCAACTCAATCCAATGCCATCCATGCCCTAAATGAAGTCTAAATTCAACAGACCACACAGAAAAAACTAAATTAATAAAGCTGTGGCTACCTGCTCTGATCCTGGTGGATGAAAGCAGGCCTGTTGGCGGACAAGGCCAGGCAAGCTTGCAGGCCTAGGCTTCAAAATGGCCACCAGCCACATGGCCAGGCCCAACAACATCAGAAAGGCCACCCCCAAAAAGCACACTTCCCCATCTCAATCCAATGCCATCCATGCCCTAAATGAAGTCTAAATTCAACAGACCACACAGAAAACACTAGATTAATAAAGCTGTGGCTACCTGCTCTGATCCTAGTGGATGAAAAAGCAGGCCTGTTGGCAGACAAGGCCAGGCAAGCTTGCAGGCCTAGGCTTCAAAATGGCCACCAGCCACATGGCCAGGCCCAACATCATCAGAAAGGCCACCCCAAAAAACACACTTCCCCAACTCAATCTAATGCCATCCATGCCCTAAATGATGTCTAAATTCAACAGACCACACAGAAAACACTAGATTAATAAAGCCGTGGCTACCTGCTCTGATCCTAGTGGATGAAAAAGCAGGCCTGTTGGCAGACAAAGCCAGGCAAGCTTGCAGGCCTAGGCTTCAAAATGGCCACCAGCCACATGGCCAGGCCCAAAAACATCAGAAAGGCCACCACAAAAAACACACTTCCCCAACTCAATCCAATGCCATCCATGCCCTAACTGATGTCTAAATTCAACAGACCACACAGAAAACACTAGATTAATAAAGCTGTGGCTACCTGCTCTGATCCTAGTGGATGAAAAAGCAGGCCTGTTGGCAGACAAGGCCAGGCAAGCTAGCAGGCCTAGGCTTCAAAATGGCCACCAGCCACATGGCCAGGCCCAACAACATCAGAAAGGCCACCCCAAAAAAGACACTTCCCCAACTCAATCCAATGCCATCCATGCCCTAAATGATGTCTAAATTCAACAGACCACACAGAAAGTACTTGATTAATAAAGCTGTGGCTACCTGCTCTGATCCTAGTGGATTAAAAAGCAGGCCTGTTGGCAGACAAGGCCAGGCAAGCTTGCAGGCCCAGGCTTCAAAATGGCCACCAGCCACATGGCCAGGCCCAACAACATCAGAAAGGCCACCCCAAAAACACACTCAACTCAATCCAATGCCATCCATGCCCTAAATGATGTCTAAATTTAACAGACCACACAGAAAACACTAGATTAATAAAGCTGTGGCTACCTGCTCTGATCCTAGTGGATGAAAAAGCAGGCCTGTTGGCAGACAAGGCCAGGCAAGCTTGCAGGCCTAGGCTTCAAAATGGCCACCAGCCACATGGCCAGGCCCAACAACATCAGAAAGGCCACCCCCAAAAAGCACACTTCCCCAACTCAATCCAATGCCATCCATGCCCTAAATGTGCTTGAAAATGAAATACATTAAAAAAACACCAAAATGAACAGTTGCTTCATCATGCAAACACCCATGAGGCCATGCCCATGGCTAGCTCGGGCCTACTACTATAAATTGTAGTTACAAGTACAACAACTGCAATGCCCACAATCAAACAGATCCAACAACCACTTACTTGTAAAATATCCTATTCCAAAAACCCTCAAATCCAATTGCAATGATGCAGCAGACAAAGAGAGTGATCTTTCCAGCTCCAAATCCAAAGGCAGAATGAGCAGGAGATGGACAAAGCACTGGGAGGAGCCTGCTGGACAGGAACAGGAAGTTGGAGATTCTGTGTCACTTCCTCCCTCTCTCCACCTTTTGTAAAAAGGACTCCTTGCACAAAAAAGGACAGCCAAATGTCAATGTAAGGAGTTGTTTTCATCCAAAATCATCATTTGCAGAAGGTTTCATGCTGCTAGAGCTGATATTCTTCTCCAAATTGAAAATTTTACATGTTCGAGTTCTCTAGCTTCACATTACTTCCGCCGGCGTGTCGAAAATGACATAATTGCGTTCTCTTCGTCCCTGTCGCGTTGGATATGACGTGTTCGGGGTCTCTTTCTCCTGTTCGCGTTCGATTAGACGTGCCCGCGTCCTCACCCTCTCGATGTAGAATGACGTGTTCGAGATCTCAATCTTCTCATACTCGTGCGGTGCATGATCGCGAGAAGAATGACGTGGTAGCGCAACAAATGACGTCATCGCGCGCCAATGTTGCGAGACAGCGCAAAAGGGCTACCAACAATCCAATATCTCGTGGAGAACGCGAACGGGTCGGGAAAACTTGTCAGCGAACGCGGGGATTCAGGTAAGGCGATCGCGCGAACGCAAGAATGTATGTTTTTTACAGCGCGAGCTAGAAACAAATTATCACTAAGCTGCGGAATGCGGAAATTTTGACATTTTCGCGCTTTCCGCGGAACGCGAAAATGCCAAATTATCGCAATTTCCGCGAACAGAACGGAACGGAATTTTGGCCCAGGTCTAATGAGGACCCTGACAATGACATGTTGGAAGAATGGTCCAATAATTCATCATCATGCTCTATGACTATGATGTGTATCTTAGTGAAATAAGCACTGAAAGATCGTTCTAAGTTATTGCAAGAAATTGACAAAGTAATGCTGGAAATTAGCCAACTTATGTCCAAAGAGGCATTAGAGGTGCACAAAACAAATCTGATGACAAAAATGGACAAACTAGAAGAAGAAATTATTGCTAAGAAACAGAGAAAGTTCTTACGTGATTATAAAGATTATCAGTCAGGGCGGACATCAACATTTCAAAGGAAATATGATCATCTATTTGATAAAAAGGCAGGAATGGTGACTGCTTTTACCAACAATGCCGGTGTGACAAGAGATGTAAGTGAGAGCGACATCTCTGATGGAAATTTATCAGACGCATCTATTTCTGGCATTAATCAAGAAATAACACATGACCCACAGAAGAGAGCAAATACATTTTTATTACAGTTTCAACTAATAAGTCAAAACAGGACAGAGTTTCAACAAGAAGGTGGGGCACAGAGAGGACGGGGACGAGGAAACAGAGGAAGAACAGAAGGAATCAACAAGCCAAAAAGAGGAGGAACAAACGTAGACAAAGCTCCAGTGGGAATGGAAACAAGGGGCAGGAAAATGAGAATATGACGGTTGTCAACCTTTCCCAGTGGTCTCTTTCCAAGGAAGAAATTGAGACCCTTTCCCTTGGCTTATCTTTTTGTCCATCATTGAATATGAACCATGCCCAGACTCGAATCGATCTGTTCCTGTTTTCAAGGAAACTTAAGTTGAAGAAGTGGTTCAATACGAAACCACAGAGACAAAAGACTGTAAGTAGTAGAGAAAGAGACAGTAATCGAAATATGGTTGATATTGAGATGTTACATGCTCTACACAATATGACAGATGATGATTCTGATGTGAACAAATTAACACCCGATTGGGAAGCTTGGGGTGAAGATTTAGGAGGTAACCCAGGCAGCAAGTTCAAACACAAATCTGTGTTTCTGCCAAACATACAGTGCAAGGCCATTGATGTATTTGAGAAGGGGGTCTTGAATGACCTACACAAAATCAGATACAGAAATATACCATGTAACAAGAAAAACCTAACAGTTGAACAAATTTCCTCCATTGATAATTTGAAGGCAGATAAAAATATTGGAATCCGCCAATCGGACAAGAGGGGGAACGTGGTTGTCTTAGACAAACAGAAGTATTTGGCAGAGGGACTGAGACAACTGAATGACAGTAACAGTTACTGTAAGACAAGTATGGCCGAAGTATTGAAGTCTAATACCATGTATAGAGAGACATTAGTTGAATAGAGAGAAAGAGGGTTGATGGAATGGGAGGAATATAATTATCTGTATTGTGCATATCCCAGAGTACCTATCCTCTATTTACTCCCTAAAATTCACAAGGACATCTGTAACCCGCCGGGGCGACCTATAGTCTCTTCAATAGGATCGCTATTAGAAAATACATCAAGATTCATTGACTACCATTTAAGATCTTATGTAGTGGCCCTACCTTCGTACCGGTGAGACACGACCCATTTTGTAACTATTATTGCTGGTATACATTGGGAAAACAATTTCACTCTAGTTTCCCTCGATGTAAGTAGTCTCTATACTAGTATCCAACACGATCTAGGACTTCAGGCTATCCAACATTTTTTTTAAACTAGGTCTATTTCACTTTTCTATCACTTCCAGATGATAATGACGATGATCGAGATCTGCCTAAAGAACAATTTTTTCATCTTTGATGATATCGTATATAAACAGTCACAGGGCACAGCCTTGGGAACCTGCTTCGCCCCCAGCTATGCGTATTTATTCATGGGCTGGTGGGAGGAGCAGGTTGTCGCTGAAATGGCAGAGTTTAACAACGTGGCCCTGTGGCTGCGTTATATCGATGATATTTTCTTTATCCGGTGTGGAGATGAAGAGTCAGCTAGAATCTTCATTGACAAATTGAATAGAAATAGACTTAACCTGCAGTTTACAGAAAACATCAGTAGGAACTCAATGGAGTTTCTTGATGTTCTTTTGGAAGTCAAGGATAATCAGTTGACGCCCAAATTATTTCGAAAGGAAACTGCAGGCAACAGCATCATCAATGCTAACAGCATTCATCCACGGAATTTGGTACATAGCATCCCATATGGAGAGCTGTTGCGTGCTGAGAGAAATTGTAGTACTGACTTTGCTTACAAGTGTGAGGAAACGATCATGTGCCAAAGGTTCGAAGATATGGGGTACAGCAAGAAAACCATTAATGACGCAATTTCCAGAGTAGAGACGAAATCCAGAAATGAACTGATATATCCAAAGAAAAAAGAAGAAAACAATGAGAATATCAGGTTTATCACCACTTTCTCAGGACAAGCTAGTGAGGTACGCAAATATTTAAAAAACATTGGCATGTATTACTCACTGATAAACATCTCCAAAATGATTTGGGAAGCAGCCCACAGATCACCTTCAGGAAAGGGCGATCATTAAGAGATGAACTCAGTCACAATCACATAACAGAGTGAGACGAAAGGACACCAATGGGCACACCTGATTTCAGATGTTGCCGGAACTGCAAAGCATGTAGAAATAGCATTGATTGCAACAAATTGTTAGTACCTAATTCCAAAAGGGAATTTGTAATTAAGAAGAAACTCACATGCAACACCATATATTGTATATATGCCTTGATCTGTCCATGTAACAAGTGGTACATTGGCAGCACCAAACATGCAGCCAAGAAATGAGTATTGGAACATCTCCGTGCCATACGTAATAACAACAGACAGTACCCCATAGCCCGCCATTTTCATGAGAAGCATATGCAGGACGATACATTAGTCCACATGGTGGTGATTGATACCGTAAATCTGGGTGTGAGAGGTGGCAAAAGAGAATTGTCGTTAAGAAAATTGGAATCTCTATACATTGTAGATCTGGAAAGTCGCACTCAAGGGGTTACATTTAAGTGAAGAATTAGCAATACATCTGTATGACTAATTAAACAGAATAGAAGCTCTGCATATCAGTCTGGTTTAAAGAATTTTAAATTTTGTTTTATTACAGCAACTGTTGGAATATCTGTAATTTAAGGAAGAAACATTGGACTATTCTATGGCATCAAAGAATTACATATGGATTTTTATTGGAATTTGAATTGCATCGTGGTGTTAGAACAATATATTATATGTATACACTATAAATTGATTGTGGGGAACATGATGCGTCAGCCAGCCCAACTGGGCGTAATTAGAGCCATAGATTCATTATTATGCACCTTATGGCGTTGTAAGTAGGGGTGGGCGGAATTTGCGTAATCGCGTTACGCAAATCTCCGCGAAACGGTAAAAAATCTCCGCGAACACGCAGAAATTCCGCGAACACGCGGAATTGCTTGTTCGCGATACTTTTTTCCTGTTCGCGATCGCTGTTTGCGTGCTCGGGGTGAAATATCTCGCGTACACGCATATTGAGAACGCGAACAAGCAAAAAATTTCGCGAAGTCGCGGAACGCAGATTTTTGGGCAATTTCGCGTTCTCCGCGGAACGCGAAATTACCCAAATTCCGCAAATTCCGCGAACGGAACGGAATTTACCGCCCAGGCCTAGTTGTAAGTAGTTAAATGGTTTGTCTATACCCACTTGGGATGAGATAGTGTAGGTTTTGATAGTATATCTTTATTAACCAATGCTGACAAACACAACTCCAGTAGGCCAATGAATTTGCTTGTATCTATTCAGGTTACCGGCTTTAGTAAACTAAAGCGCTGTATACATTGCTCGATAAATAAGGAGTCGGGAAATAAGGCTTTATTGCAATATCTGTCACAACGTTATTACCTATTTCCGCTTTTTGATTTGTGGAATTTATATATATGTTACCCAAAATCTTATGTTTATGTGGTTAACAGTCACGTACATTTTAAAGCAGGCTAAATTTGTAAATTATTTTGTAACATTGAGGAATAACATACTAAAAGTTGTTATTGACAGCTATAATATTAATTGTTATTCAATTTGTCGAAGACATATGGGACATCTAATGAGTTTTCTGATATGGCCGCGATAGTTGCAATACTATTCTTGCACTTGTGTGGGTGAGTCCGTCTTTTAATATGGACAAGAAGGTGTATTTAAACATGGTGGATTTGTATTTGTACGAGCGTGATCAAGCCGTAAAGGTGAAACGCATTGTTTTTTTACTTGCTGAATAAATTAACTACATCCAACCTGGGTGTCCGAGTTTCCTGCTAATACGGGGACTTGTGGAATGCATATATATATATATATTCACTGAAAAAACCATAGGTTTCAGGGACGTTACATTTAGTTGGACATTTCACTCGCACAAAACCATAGAAATTCCCCGTTATTGTTAGTTCAGCTAACTGTAACTCGCACCCCCGCAATGCACTGCTGATGACGTCACATATTACATAATTCATGACATGGTCAGTGACATCACTGATGACATCTCAAATGACATCACTGATGACATCATCCAGTGACTGTTTGTTTCTCTAAAGGTTAAAAATGTTTTATATATGCCAAGGTGTATTGAAGAATGAGTGGGTGTATAAGTGGCTGGAAGGAGGATTTAGTATGTCCGTGACTGACTGTATAAGTGAGTGATTAAATGTGTCTTACTGAAGGCATGGGTCAGTGACTAAACTGTCTGAATGTGTGTATCAGTATGTCTGTTGTTGTGTAAGCTGCTGCATGTGTTGGTCAGTAGCTACATGAGTGTCTATATGGGTTATTGATTGGTTGCCTGATTATTTGTATGGGAGACTGAGTGTGTGTGTGGTGGGTGGGAGGTGTGTGACTCTGTGCATAGATGTGTGAGTGGTTGATTCACTGGGTGTATGGGTTCAAGAGTGCATGTGGAAACAGCTGTATGGGTGGGTGAGTCTGTGTATGGGTGTGTTGGTGAGAGATTGGATGTCCCAGTGGTACATGTCCAAGTAACTACATATGTAAAAGGCAGTGTATGTGAGACTTGGAGGATGTAAATGACTATACATGAGAGTCAGTGACTGTGAGAGTGGCTGTATGGATGAGTGATTGTATAAGAGAGTAAGTATGTGTTAGTATATGTTTGAATAAGTGTGGTGGTGTGTGTATAACTATATAGGTGAGGAAATAGGAGTGTGATTGATTCTTTGCATGACTGACTAGGTATGTGAGTAACGCCATGGATGAGTGGCAGTGTGTGAGTGTCTGTATAGGTGTATGAGTGCATATGATAGTGTTGTATTGATGAGTGACTGTATGTATGAGTGATTGTATGGGTGAATGAGTGGATGTGGGTGTGTAGACCTAGGAATCAATGAATGTGTATGTAGTAACTGGTATTGGTGTGTCGATGGTTTCGAAAATGGTAGTCTGTATTTTACAGTGGGTGTATCAAAGATTATATTAGAGTGTGAGGAGGTGCATCAGATTTTGATGTGGATGATGTCATCAGTGATGTCATTTGAGATGTCATCAGTGATGTCACTGACCATGTCATGAATGATGTAATATGTGACCTCATCAGCAATGCATTGCGGAGGCACGAGTTATAGTTAGCTGAACTAACTATAACGGGGGAATTTCTATGGTTTTGTACGAGTGAAATGTCCAACTAACTATAATGTCCCTGAAACCTATCGTTTTTTCAATGAATTTCAATGTTTTTTTAAATGCTAATTTCTAACTATAACGTGCCTGAAACTTATGTTTTTTTGTGTGAATTTCAATGTTTTTTTAAATATTAATTTCTAACTATGCCTACAAAGTTAGGACATGTGAAGAAAGAGGAAGAAAAGCGCAGCAAGAAGCAAGACAAATACAGAAAGAGGCAACAGAAGTCCAGAAAGACAAATAAAAGTGCAGGAAGAAGCAAGAGATGTGCAGAAAGAACCAACAGAGGAGCAGAAAGTCCTCCTGTGCCCCCAACCTTTTAGTGATGGGTACTGGTGGTAACTGACTCTGACTAACCAGGACCAGAGCCAGTGCTATGCTAAAAGACACTTAGAATACAGTGAAAACACCTACATACACTAGGGAACACAATGCATTGGGGTACCCCTGTAATGAGCGTGACCTCCTCGGTATGTGCCATGAGTTAGTGCCTGGGTCATTTCATGAGTAGATGGATAGTGACTGGATGATTAGAGTGCTGCAAGAACAGTGCATGGTGATTTTATAACTGCTTAGGTTTTGGCAGAGTGATTGGATAAGTACATGATGCATGCCGGATGGGTGATTGGAGGAGTGCATGGGTAGTGAGGGATTTCTGGAGTGCATGGGTACAACCTGGGTAATTGGAGGAGTGAATCAGTACTGTGTAGGTGGTCAGATGTCTGCATGGGTAGTGCACAGGGGATTGTAGCAGTGCATGTGTTAGTGCCTGGGTCACTCCATGAGTACATGGGTACTGACTGGAAGATTAGAGTACTGCAAGGAGAGTGCCTGGTGAATTTCTGTGTGCCTGGGTTTTGGCGGAGTGATTGGATAAGTACATGGTGCTCGCTGAGTGATTGGAGGAGTGCATGGGTAGTGACAGGGCAATGGCTGGACTGCATGGCTACTGCTCAGGGTATTGTAGCAGTGCATGAGTTAGTGCATGGGTCATTGCATGAGTGCATGGGTAGTGACTGGATAATTAGAGTGCTGCAAGGAGAGTGCATGGTGAATTTATAAGTGCTTGGGTTTTGGTGTAGTGATCGTATAAGTACACACATGTCACATCAGGGCCCGCCTCCTCCCTTCACCACTGTGCAAACACGCCCCCTGGAGGGTTTTAATTTGGGGGATGAATTCCCCTTGAATCCTGAGGGTGCCTGGGGGCCAACTAGCCCACCATGTATCTCCAGTAAGCGCCACAGAGCTGTGTTGCAGAGGGGGGGTTCCGAAGCTACGCCCCTTTTTACACCTCTCTGCAACGCAACTCTGTGGTGCTTACTTTACGTACCTGGTGGGCTAGTTGGACCCAAGGACCCTCAGGATTCAAGGGGACTTAATTCCCCAACTTAAAACGCGCATTTGCACACTTGTCACATCAGACCACGCCCCCTCCCAGCACCACTGTGCAAATGCACCCCCTGGTGCGTTGTAAATTGGGGGATTAAGTCCCCTTGTGTCTTGAGGGTCCCTGGATTTTGACCCTTGGATTTAGTAAGCTCTCGCTTACAAAATCCAACCGACAGTTTGCTATGTCAGGGCGAGAGCCGCACGGCTCCCGCCCTGCTATAACAAACAGCAGCGTCCTGGGGGTTGGCACCCAGGGACACTGCAGGAGCCGGCCCTGGGGTGTGGCGGTCCCCAGGACCATGAAGGGCTCCAGGAGGGGGGCCATGCGGCCCCCCTCCTACCTAGTGCACAGCCCCGGGGAGGTGGTGATCCCCAGGGCTCGGGGTCCGAAACAGACCCCCACATTTGCATATTAGTGCCCAGGGAGGTGGCGGTCACCAGGGCATGTGGGGGGGCTTGAGCCCCACCACACAGGTTATATTTAATTCATTAAAAAGCCCCAGGGGTGGCTGTCCATGGGGCAGCGGGGGGCCATGTGCCTCAGCAAATAGATAATAAAGCAAATTTGGCCGTTTAAAAAAAAAAATGCTTTTTTTGGCCTTGGTGGTCCTTGTGGGACCCACTGAGCAGGCCTAGGGGGTCAGAGTGTTTCTACCCTGCCCACTTTTCTTGTTTTTCACATTTGTTTCACTATTTTCTTGTGACTCGGTTCTATCGAATCACAAGATGGCTGCCAACACTTCCTGGTTTGGAGTAAAATGAAGCTCGTGGTAGGGAGGGGTCGCGACTCCACTGCAGCCATAGCTATCGATATTTCTTTTTTTACAATTTCCCAGCAACTACTGAATGGATTGACACCATTTATAAAAAGGTTGCTTTCTGAGCCTAGCAGTACCTTTTTGCCAAATTTTGTGTAATTCCGTTCAGCAGTTCGGGTTGTAGCCTTGGCTAAAGATTCCTATGGGAAATTGATTTTTTGGCTCATACTTTTTTAATTTCTCAGCAAATGCTGAACGGATTTACACCATTTAAAAAAAAGGTAGCTTTCTTAACCAAGCGCTACCTTTTTGCAAACTTTTGTACCTCCGTTCAGCAGATCAGGCTGTAGCCTTGGCTAAAGTTTCACATGGAAATTAACATGGAGAAAACACTTTTTGGGACCCCCTTTTTTCTCAGCCCCTGCTTAACGAATCACTCCCAATCTTTCAGTATAGGAGCTGACCTGATAGACTTTTTTTTGGGAGAATTTCGCGAAGATTCGACAAACGACGCCACAGTTATTAGCAAATGAAAAAATGCTTTTCTTATGGAAACTAGGTTATAACTATAACTACCTACTGGAGACCACCAGTAGGTAATATATATATATATATATATATATATATATATATATATATATATATATATATATATATATATATATATATATATATATATATATATATATATCACCACAGAAATCCTCCGAGTACAGGAGCCCCCAACCCTTCAGGGCGGCCTCTTAAAACAATGGGCACGGAGCAGCCCATCTATTTCACAAACATGAAGCAGCAAACAGAGGCCCAATACTGGAAAATTTGCATTTATTCATGGCACAGCAGCACAAGAAAGCCTCCGTCTCCTTACGCGTTTCGGTGATCAATGCCACCTTGCTCACAGGTGGAAGCAATATCAAATGTTTGTAGCTTCATGTTTGTGAAATAGATGGGCTGCTCTGTGCCCATTGTTTTAAGAGGCCGCCCTGAAGGGTTGGGGGCTCCTGTACTCGGAGGATTTCTGTGGTGATGTTAAATTGGGAGCATGACCCACTTGCCCTCTCATGACCTACCAAAGGAAATGCTAAACCGAGCGAAATGTGAGAGTGCATGGAAGGGATTCAGAAAGGAAGACATCTTTTCTGATCGTGCTGGAGACGGGCATTTTCATGGCGCTTTGGAACAATTGAGCACTAAGCAACAACTATGAACACACAGGACCAGTTGCAATTTTATTTTCCACACCAACATCGTGCAGGTAAAATGAGAAAAGGATTTCCCTACCTGTATTCAAAACAGAACTTATCCTGCATTATGGGAAATGTAGTTTTAACAAACTGGTCATGTGACTCAATGTTTTTTAAGCATGCACGCTTGCACTTTGCATTTGATATTGCTTCCACCTGTGAGCAAGGTGGCATTGATCACCGAAACGCGTAAGGAGACGGAGGCTTTCTTGTGCTGCTGTGCCATGAATAAATGCAAATTTTCCAGTATTGGGCCTCTGTTTGCTGCTTCATGTTTGTGAAATAGATGGGCTGCTCCGTGCCCATTGTTTTAAGAGGCCGCCCTGAAGGGTTGGGGGCTCCTGTACTCGGAGGATTTCTGTGGTGATGTTAAATTGGGAGCATGACCCACTTGCCCTCTCATGACCTACCAAAGGAAATGCTAAACCGAGCGAAATGTGAGAGTGCATGGAAGGGATTCAGAAAGGAAGACATCCTTTCTGATCGTGCTGGAGACGGGCATTTTCATGGCGCTTTGGAACAATTGAGCACTAAGCAACAACTATGAACACACAGGACCAGTTGCAATTTTATTTTCCACACCAACATCGTGCAGGTAAAATGAGAAAAGGATTTCCCTACCTGTATTCAAAACAGAACTTATCCTGCATTATGGGAAATGTAGTTTTAACAAACTGGTCATGTGACTCAATGTTTTTTAAGCATGCACGCTTGCACTTTGCATTTGATATTGCTTCCACCTGTGAGCAAGGTGGCATTGATCACCGAAACGCGTAAGGAGACGGAGGCTTTCTTGTGCTGCTGTGCCATGAATAAATGCAAATTTTGCAGTATTGGGCCTCTGTTTGCTGCTTCATGTTTGTGAAATAGATGGGCTGCTCCGTGCCCATTGTTTTAAGAGGCCGCCCTGAAGGGTTGGGGGCTCCTGTACTCGGAGGATTTCTGTGGTGATGTTAAATTGGGAGCATGACCCACTTGCCCTCTCATGACCTACCAAAGGAAATGCTAAACCGAGCGAAATGTGAGAGTGCATGGAAGGGATTCAGAAAGGAAGACATCCTTTCTGATCGTGCTGGAGACGGGCATTTTCATGGCGCTTTGGAACAATTGAGCACTAAGCAACAACTATGAACACACAGGACCAGTTGCAATTTTATTTTCCACACCAACATCGTGCAGGTAAAATGAGAAAAGGATTTCCCTACCTGTATTCAAAACAGAACTTATCCTGCATTATGGGAAATGTAGTTTTAACAAACTGGTCATGTGACTCAATGTTTTTTAAGCATGCACGCTTGCACTTTGCATTTGATATTGCTTCCACCTGTGAGCAAGGTGGCATTGATCACCGAAACGCGTAAGGAGACGGAGGCTTTCTTGTGCTGCTGTGCCATGAATAAATGCAAATTTTCCAGTATTGGGCCTCTGTTTGCTGCTTCATGTTTGTGAAATAGATGGGCTGCTCCGTGCCCATTGTTTTAAGAGGCCGCCCTGAAGGGTTGGGGGCTCCTGTACTCGGAGGATTTCTGTGGTGATGTTAAATTGGGAGCATGACCCACTTGCCCTCTCATGACCTACCAAAGGAAATGCTAAACCGAGCGAAATGTGAGAGTGCATGGAAGGGATTCAGAAAGGAAGACATCCTTTCTGATCGTGCTGGAGACGGGCATTTTCATGGCGCTTTGGAACAATTGAGCACTAAGCAACAACTATGAACACACAGGACCAGTTGCAATTTTATTTTCCACACCAACATCGTGCAGGTAAAATGAGAAAAGGATTTCCCTACCTGTATTCAAAACAGAACTTATCCTGCATTATGGGAAATGTAGTTTTAACAAACTGGTCATGTGACTCAATGTTTTTTAAGCATGCACGCTTGCACTTTGCATTTGATATTGCTTCCACCTGTGAGCAAGGTGGCATTGATCACCGAAACGCGTAAGGAGACGGAGGCTTTCTTGTGCTGCTGTGCCATGAATAAATGCAAATTTTCCAGTATTGGGCCTCTGTTTGCTGCTTCATGTTTGTGAAATAGATGGGCTGCTCCGTGCCCATTGTTTTAAGAGGCCGCCCTGAAGGTTTGGGGGCTCCTGTACTCGGAGGATTTCTGTGGTGATGTTAAATTGGGAGCATGACCCACTTGCCCTCTCATGACCTACCAAAGGAAATGCTAATTCGAGCGAAATGTGAGAGTGCATGGAAGGGATTCAGAAAGGAAGACATCCTTTCTGATCGTGCTGGAGACGGGCATTTTCATGGCGCTTTGGAACAATTGAGCACTAAGCAACAACTATGAACACACAGGACCAGTTGCAATTTTATTTTCCACACCAACATCGTGCAGGTAAAATGAGAAAAGGATTTCCCTACCTGTATTCAAAACAGAACTTATCCTGCATTATGGGAAATGTAGTTTTAACAAACTGGTCATGTGACTCAATGTTTTTTAAGCATGCACGCTTGCACTTTGCATTTGATATTGCTTCCACCTGTGAGCAAGGTGGCATTGATCACCGAAACGCGTAAGGAGACGGAGGCTTTCTTGTGCTGCTGTGCCATGAATAAATGCAAATTTTCAAGTATTGGGCCTCTGTTTGCTGCTTCATATATATATATATATATATATATATATATATATATATTCACTTAAAAAACCATAGGTTCCACACATGTTATAGTTAGCTGGACATTTCCCTCGTAAAAAACAATGAAATTCCCCCGTTATAGTTAGTGCAGGCAACTATAACTCACACGACCGCAATACTCGGCTATTGACGTCAGATATTACATCACTGTATTTAGACACCTATTTACCCATGTCTTCTTCCATTAATCTTTAGCTATACATATATTACAAATATTTATTTTTCAGAAAGACACATATGTAATCAGTGATGTAATATCTGACATCATCAGCAGAGGATTGCGGTCGCGTGAGTTATAGTTATGTCCAGCTAACTATAACATGTGTCAAACCTATGGTTTTTTAAGTGAATTTGCAAGGTTTTTTAAATGCTAATTCCTGACTATAACGTGTGTGAAACCTATGGTTTTTTAAGTGAATTTGTACCGTTTTTTCAATGCTAAGTTATGTATTTATTAATATTTTTTTTTTAGGTTTTTCACCGTGCGCGCACCGTGCGCGCGCTGTTGGCGCTCGGTGCGCTTCGTGCACCGAGCGCCAACAAAGCATTGCACCGTGCGCGCTCCGTGCGCGCACCCCGCGCATTTTCGACAAAAATATAAATGTTTTTTTCTCCCTTGGGGGTCCTTCAGTGACCCCCTGACAAAGGCTAGGGGGTCAGGAAATGTCCACCCTGCCCCCTTTTCACGTTCTCCACCTTTGTTTTTCACTGCTTCAGACTGCGAGAGACAAAATGGCGGATGCCACTTCCTGATTTCGACCGATTCGAATGTTTACTGACATCTAACAACCAATCAGAATTGCGCTCGCGCACGGCAGGGTGCGCGCACAGTGCGCGCACGGTGCGCGCGTATAGATATTGATATGGTTTTAAATGCTATTTTCTCAGCAAATACTGAACAGATTTACACGAGACCTTCAAAAGGCACTTCCTTGACCTTCTGGCTACCTCTCTGCCAAATTTCACGTAATTCTGTTCAGCCGTTCGGGCTGTACCTTCGACTAAAGGTCCTATGGAAAAATGCATGGGGAAAACGCGTTTTGGGACCCCCTTTTTTCTCGGTCCCCACTTGACTAATCACCCCGCGACTTTCAGGGTAGGAGCGGAGCGGAGCGCCCCACCTATTTTGAAAAATTCGCGAGAATTCGTCAACCGGCGCAAAAGTTATTCAAAATAGAATTTTCAGATTTCCTATGGAAACACGGTCCTAACTATAACTATCTACTGGCGACCGCCAGTAGATAATATATATATATATATCAAACATCAAGGTTGCCCAAATGGAGACATCACACGAAGAGGGGTTACAGCACTCGGCCTCTGGTAGAAGCTGCCACAACTCGCATACGGTCTCCCCTTGTAAGTACTGCCAAACGCGTTTCGAGCGCTGTGTCGCTCTTGATCACTGGCTGAAGGAGAATGCCGAGGCAACAATTGTTAATAGGAACATGCTTTATTTGAAAGGTAAAAGTCCCGCCCACATAGGCGTCAGCAAGCAAGGCATTCTGGTAAAGGTCCCGCCCCAATGGGCGTCAGCAAGCAGAGCATACTGGTACTGATAGTTCCTTTATTCTGCCAAGACTCAAGTTCCTTGAATGGCCCCATTAGATATCGCATTCTCAATAAATATTACCCCTGTGGGTTTGTAACCCCTGTGGGTTTGTACAATGTCTATCCCAAGTGGGTGGAAGAACACGGGTGAAAGTTACAGTGTCCCCAATACAATCCAGAGGTCAGGCCCCCTCAACTCCAAAAGGTGCACGCGATTGCGAGCACCCAAGATCCGCCAAGCAGGCGGCGGGACATCTCCGCGACCGGGCCGGTCTCTTAATCATCAAACATCAAGGTTGCCCAAATGGAGACATCACACGAAGAGGGGTTACAGCACTCGGCCTCTGGTAGAAGCTGCCACAACTCGCATACGGTCTCCCCTTGTAAGTACTGCCAAACGCGTTTCGAGCGCTGTGTCGCTCTTGATCACTGGCTGAAGGAGAATGCCGAGGCAACGATTGTTAATAGGAACATGCTTTATTTGAAAGGTAAAAGTCCCGCCCACATAGACGTCAGCAAGCAAGGCATTCTGGTAAAGGTCCCGCCCCAATGGGCGTCAGCAAGCAGAGCATTCTGGTACTGATAGTTCCTTTATTCTGCCAAGACTCAAGTTCCTTGAATGGCCCCATTAGATATCGCATTCTCAATAAATATTACCCCTGTGGGTTTGTAACCCCTGTGGGTTTGTACAATGTCTATCCCAAGTGGGTGGAAGAACACGGGTGAAAGTTACAGCATCCCCCAATACAATCCAGAGGTCAGGCCCCCTCAACTCCAAAAGGTGCACGCGATTGCGAGCACCCAAGATCCGCCAAGCAGGCGACGGGACATCTCCGCGACCGGGCCAGTCGCTTAATCATCAAACATCAAGGTTGCCCAAATGGAGACATCACACGAAGAGGGGTTACAGCACTCGGCCTCTGGTAGAAGCTGCCACAACTCGCATAGGTCTCCCCTTGTAAGTACTGCCAAACGCGTTTCGAGCGCTGTGTCGCTCTTGATCACTGGCTGAAGGAGAATGCCGAGGCAACGATTGTTAATAGGAACATGCTTTATTTGAAAGGTAAAAGTCCCACCCACATAGGCGTCAGCAAGCAAGGCATTCTGGTAAAGGTCCCGCCCCAATGGGCGTCAGCAAGCAGAGCATTCTGGTACTGATAGTTCCTTTATTCTGCCAAGACTCAAGTTCCTTGAATGGCCCCATTAGATATCGCATTCTCAATAAATATTACCCCTGTGGGTTTGTAACCCCTGTGGGTTTGTACAATGTCTATCCCAAGTGGGTGGAAGAACACGGGTGAAAGTTACAGCGTCCCCCAATACAATCTAGAGGTCAGGCCCCCTCAACTCCAAAAGGTGCACGCGATTGCGAGCACCCAAGATCCGCTAAGCAGACGGCGGGACATCTCCGCGACCGGGCCGGTCGCTTAATCATCAAACATCAAGGTTGCCCAAATGGAGACATCACACGAAGAGGGGTTACAGCACTCGGCCTCTGGTAGAAGCTGCCACAACTCGCATACGGTCTCCCCTTGTAAGTACTGCCAAACGCGTTTCGAGCGCTGTGTCGCTCTTGATCACTGGCTGAAGGAGAATGCCGAGGCAACGATTGTTAATAGGAACATGCTTTATTTGAAAGGTAAAAGACCCGCCCACATAGGCGTCAGCAAGCAAGGCATTCTGGTAAATATCCCGCCCCAATGGGCGTCAGCAAGCAGAGCATTCTGGTACTGATAGTTCCTTTATTCTGCCAAGACTCAAGTTCCTTGAATGGCCCCATTAGATATCGCATTCTCAATAAATATTACCCCTGTGGGTTTGTAACCCCTGTGGGTTTGTACAATGTCTATCCCAAGTGGGTGGAAGAACACGGGTGAAAGTTACAGCGTCCCCCAATACAATCCAGAGGTCAGGCCCCCTCAACTCCAAAAGGTGCACGCGATTGCGAGCACCCAAGATCCGCCAAGCAGGCGACGGGACATCTCCGCGACCGGGCCAGTCGCTTAATCATCAAACATCAAGGTTGCCCAAATGGAGACATCACACGAAGAGGGGTTACAGCACTCGGCCTCTGGTAGAAGCTGCCACAACTCGCATAGGTCTCCCCTTGTAAGTACTGCCAAACGCGTTTCGAGCGCTGTGTCGCTCTTGATCACTGGCTGAAGGAGAATGCCGAGGCAACGATTGTTAATAGGAACATGCTTTATTTGAAAGGTAAAAGTCCCGCCCACATAGGCGTCAGAAAGCAAGGCATTCTGGTAAAGGTCCCGCCCCAATGGGCGTCAGCAAGCAGAGCATTCTGGTACTGATAGTTCCTTTATTCTGCCAAGACTCAAGTTCCTTGAATGGCCCCATTAGATATCGCATTCTCAATAAATATTACCCCTGTGGGTTTGTAACCCCTGTGGGTTTGTACAATGTCTATCCCAAGTGGGTGGAAGAACACGGGTGAAAGTTACAGCGCCCCCCAATACAATCCAGAGGTCAGGCCCCCTCTACTCCAAAAGGTGCACGCGATTGCGAGCACCCAAGATCCGCCAAGCAGGCGGCGGGACATCTCCCTGACCGGGCCGGTCGCTTAATCATCAAACATCAAGGTTGCCCAAATGGAGACATCACACGAAGAGGGGTTACAGCACTCGGCCTCTGGTAGAAGCTGCCACAACTCGCATACGGTCTCCCCTTGTAAGTACTGCCAAACGCGTTTCGAGCGCTGTGTCGCTCTTGATCACTGGCTGAAGGAGAATGCCGAGGCAACGATTGTTAATAGGAACATGCTTTATTTGAAAGGTAAAAGTCCCGCCCATATATATAAACTGCAGCTAAAAACGGCGATAATGGGCTTGATAATATGCCCTTGAGAATTCCAATAGAAGCCCATATTGTCACCAAAATATAGGCTTCTATTGGAACTCTCAAGGGCAACCCCATTATAGCCGTTTTAGCGGCAGTTTTCTGCCGCTAAAGCAGCGATAATTGTAACTCTGTTTCTTGATAATATGCCCCAAAGTGGTCAAGAATATTAATTTCAGGGGGCGCTAGAGGGTGCACGGCAAGATGGCTGCGCCGTAGTACAGCTCTGCCCAGCTGCTTAATAATCCGACCATTATCCGATCGAATAGTGCTGCATCGTAGCTAATAACAGAGTTGGAGCAAGACAGCAAGTAGCTTAGAGTGGCATTGAGGCGTCTGAAAGCTGCTGTAAGCCAGAAAGTCGAGAGAAACCCAGACGTGCAACCACCCGATCCTGCGAGGGAAATATGTCAGCCTTCCCTGACTGAAAGGCACAGTATATGTTCCGCTGAGACTCTGCTGGTCAAAGTGGCACGAAGACGATACTGCATGTAAATGTAGCAGGATCAGGGAGCGACCAGTGCATCTTGCTGCATATTGAGCAACTGTGTGCTGGCTGAGGCTGAGCAGCGCGGCCTTTTAACGGGGAAGAGTGGCTGAATCGTTTTGAAGTGCCGGAGGTGCCGTTACGGAGCGAGAAGAGAAGCGGTGAAGATCTGCCCTGCCGCGACCCAGCGTGTATCCTGCTAACTCCGCTGAGTGAATCTGACTGCCTGCCCGGGAGCGGTGAGTGGGGTTGTGGCTGGCCCTGGGCCTGTAGCTGCAGAGGAGGGTGCGGGCTCAGGAGTACAGCTGTGGCCTACAGACCTGCTCGAAGGTGCGTAGGGCGGAGCTGGTGCTGCGGTGGACAGGGAGAGCAGAGAGGTGAGCAGCAAAGAGACATAAGCAGGGACTCTGGCCACACACGATTATACAGCTGCAGTGGGTCCCGGTGTTGCATGTGATACTCCAAGCATACCTCGCTCTTCCCAATACTCTGCAGTGGAAAGGACAGGGAAACTTAAGCAGGCGGGAATCATATCGGCTGACAGTGAGTAAGTGAGCAACGCGGCGCAAACAGTCATAGTGACCACACCGTCATCCGCTCCACTCAACACGCATGCACAGACGTCACCCAAGGATTACACTGACACTTTCATTGTGGGTGAAGAACTGCTGCAGGTTTATTTCATACAACATAAGTATGACGATAAATGGGTTATCTTACGGGCGATCCAGGGCAAGCAGCCCCTCGCTGCTCCGCCCGCCTGGTGAGCCAGTACTCACGGTGGGTCGATGCCCGGCAGTGCGGCACATATTTATTTTCAGATCATCCACTGGGTCACGTGATCTGTCTCCTACTCCACCCCTTTTGACAGGGGCGGAGCGTGTTGTGGCACACCCCCGGTTGGTCAGGCCCCCCAACCGGCCGAAGGACTAACGGGGCGTGTCGCGGTCTTCCCAGAACCCCCTTCGGCTCCTGGACCTTGGCTCCGGCACCCTTACTGTGCCGGACAGGGGTACCCTTACTGTACCGCCTGTCGCAGAGGTACCCTTACTGTACCCTTCTGCCTCCAGATCGCCCTGTAACTCCGCCTGCAACGCAAAAGAGAAACATTAAAACATTCCAATAACGCGCTGTCTCCGCCACGCAGGGTAAGCGGAAAGGGTGGGAATTCGCGTGTCCAGGCAGGAGCGGCGCGCAGGAAGCAGAGGAGGAACTGGGAGAGAGAGACGCCTAAGTAGGGCGGTCTAGCCTCGCCCCCCCCTATCGGCCCCTCCTACCGGCACACTCATAGGGAGCTCCCCTCCCTGGGCGCGGCCTCGCTCGCGAGGCGGAACAGGGGGGGGATGGAAGGCTGCGACGGGCGGCCACTAGAAAGCTGCCCTGCTGATGTCCCACTGCGTGGGACGCGGGCAGCGGCATAGTGACCGCACCGTCATCCGCTCCACTCAACACGCATGCACAGACGTCACCCAAGGATTACACTGACACTTTCATTGTGGGTGAAGAACTGCTGCAGGTTTATTTCATACAACATAAGTATGATGATAAATGGGTTATCTTACGGGCGATCCAGGGCAAGCAGCCCCTCGCTGCTCCACCCACCTGGTGAGCCAGTACGCACGGTGGGTCGATGCCCGGCAGTGCGGCACATATTTATTTTCAGATCATCCACTGGGTCACGTGATCTGTCTCCTACTCCCGCCCCTTTTGACAGGAGCGGAGCGTGTTGTGGCACACCCCCGGTTGGTCAGGCCCCCCAACCGCCCGAAGGACTAACGGGGCGCCATCGCGGTCTTCCCAGAACCCCCTTCGGCTCCT
Source organism: Triturus cristatus (assembly GCF_964204655.1). NCBI lineage: Eukaryota > Metazoa > Chordata > Amphibia > Caudata > Salamandridae > Triturus > Triturus cristatus. Next base: position 476,839,334 of record NC_140583.1, read on the forward strand.
GGACCTTGGCTCGGGCACCCTTACTGTGCCGGACAGGGGTACCCTTACTGTACCGCCTGTCGCAGAGGTACCCTTACTGTACCCTTCTGCCTCCAGATCGCCCTGTAACTCCGCCACAGCTCTGGGGAGGCTTCCGTCGCTGCCAGAGCCCCCCTTCCTCCCTTCGCTGTTATGGGTGCCCTGCCCCTGCGAGCTAGCTTTAGTGGGCTAAATTATGGGTCCTGTTCTGTAACCCGTAAATGACAGCATTAATTTGCAACATTACTCAGAAGCCCAGGGCAGACTAACAAAGGATGTCTATTGGCCCCACTGCCGTTCAGCTTAGACGTGAATGGTGTTCCTAACTTTCTTAGCGATTCCACTGCAGATCTTCCTAACGTAATTATGGGAAGATCTAGCACCTACATATGGAGCCAGAACTGAACCATAGCTGAAATACTTCAATCCATCTATTCCCTTCATATCCTAGCACGAAAGGTTTTAATTTCCACTTTGTCTACAAAGGTGATGTATTGATAGCGTCATGGTTCCCGGATTGCTGCTTCTACGAGGACTGCATGATTTCTCGGCAGGGCAAAACATCAACGTAACTGCTATATGGACGCCTTTTATCATGACTCCGGATAAAGCCAATATGACTGACTGAGCTGCCGAAGAATACATCTCTGAGCTCGAGGAACCGAATTTGTGAACGTTTCCCAGCTCCCTGGCTCCAAGGAAAGGCTGAGCGAGAAGAGCAACACCTCAATCTGTTTCTCAGGCTGGAAAACATGGCATGGGTAACAAGGCATTGGTGAAATAAGCGCTTATGGACCTGCACTCCTATTAAGATTTTCGATTGGCCAAATTAGGGGCCTTCCTGGCTTAGCAGTGTGTTCCCAACAGCAACAGCACAATAAGCAGGGTGAAGGTAACGTGTGAGTTAACCACTTTCCCTACGTATATCAACACAAGCTGACATCACGAGTATCTAATGAGGGGATGGGCCCTTAAAAACTGTGAGCATCAGACAGTATGGGGGCAACAGCCTCTGTCCATGTTCTCTCCCCAGCACACGGGAAATATATGCTCACTGTCCCTGGCTGCTTCATGTCACTGTCTTTGAATGGTTACTGCCACAAACCTTAGCTGGTGACAGCATTGTTGGCAGATGATTCGCTGAGACAATCCCACCTCCTACAGCATGCCAGACCAAATAAATGAACAATCGATAAAACTGCTAACTCTGCCATGTTTACCTTTTTGGCCATTAACTCCCTAAGTTTGCTTAATGTCATTGGAAAGCAGCACATTTCTGGTCATGCTCATTTCAGAAGGTGTTAAGCCCCTTCCATTACTAGAAACTTTACGTGCAAAAATCAAGAGGTAATGTCGCTCTCTCAATTATTACCATGTAGATGAGGGCATGCCATTCCGGGGTGTCTGGTTGAAGTATGCACAGGTAATTGACACTCGTTCTGGGGTGTCTGGTTGAAGTATGCACCGGTAATTGACACTCTCCCACGTGCAGTGCTGTGAACCCAGGGGCCTAATACTGGGCTGTGTATTTGCGGCCCAATATCACCATGAACAATTAGCTTGAAGTGGATGGGTGTTAATCTAGACTGGCTGAAGGCAAAACCTTTGACAATCACTCCTGACAAGACGTGCCAACGCAGGTAGAATAAAGAGTTATCAAGCCCGCCTTACTTCCTTTCCCAGTCTGACACAGGTCGAAGAAGATGCCCCTTCCAGAAAGGTCATGGCCTTATCCCTGAAGCCCATCCATACAGCATTCTACCAGAAATCTACAGCATTGCCCTGTAAAGCTTTTTTTTTTGGTTTCGCAATTAATTACGGTCATTATGCTCTCCCTCAGTTTGAACAAAAGCTTAACTAATCGTACGCCTGCCTAATTCCCTGGGCTGACTGGCTTAATGCTTTACGCCTGGAATTGCCCCACCAAATGTGGCCTTGCACTGAAACTCAACTGGGTTGTCTCAACTTCCTTTTAGAACTAGAAACGCCCCCCGTGCTCCTTGTGCTTACTAAATGGACCCGCTCCTTAGTTTCCAGCACACAATGCCCTTTAATGTCCTCTGGCCCTGGTGCCTGTCAAACAACTGTGACAGCCTCAATCACCTTCATACAATAAATAAACAAACTTCAAAAGGTCGCAGAAGAGGCAAGCCAGACTGAGTCTCGGTAGACCATGTCACTCTGGGCTTTCCCTTGCCTCCCTGTGGAACAGGGAGAATAAACTTAAAAATGTTAAGTATGGCACACAACCCAGGCCTTCGGAATGTCTCAAAACAGCTCAGGCTGCTGACTGTCCTGTATAGACTAAGCTGCCACTATGACTGTGAGTTGCAGAAAAAACTTATACCAGCTGTTTCCGAATAGCAAGGCTAAATATGAAAGGCAGCAGCATCTCTTGACTTAAGTGTGGAGCTCGCACTAATAAATACCTTCAAGGTGTTATATAAGACACACAGACCCAGGCCTTCAGCTTGTCTCAAAACAACCCGGGCTGCGGACTTTTCTGTATGGACTAAGCTGCCACTGTGACACTGATTTGGAAGAAACATTACCCCAGCTGTTTTCGAATAGCAAGGCAAAGATGAAAGACAGCAGCATCTCTTGACTCTAGCGTGGAACTCACAATAATAACATTGGTAGATCAATTTCCGTGTTACACCTTCCTACAAGCTGACCATTGCATTATGGTTGAGACTGGGTTTTAGGCTGAACCTTTGACATATTTGTTCTCCTGCTAACAAGATAACATATATATATATATATATATATATATGTATACCCTTCCTTATTCTGTTGCACCACTCGGGACACATAACTTTGTCACTTCGTACCTACAGGGATGGAGCTACTGTCAAAGAGATTCCCCCTAGTACCAGATTACCCTAATAAATGCTGGATTTTGGGACAAAGAAACCAGAGAACCTACATGGCTGAGTGAAGCGGCCTCACGATTTTTCGTGACCGTGCAGTGCAGGTACGACTGCCCCTCAAAGCCCTACATGTGTACATATGAAAAGCTGATGTATGGCCAGTGGCGCAGGAGTCTCATGTAGGTATTCAACTGGTCTCTAAAATTATCATCATGACTTGAAGTTGTATAAAACCAGTAGCCCTCAAACACTGCCTAAGGACATAAGAAATGTGGGTTTTTAATCCTATTAAGTGCGTGCCTATGCACGATGGTGCCGGGCCGATACCGGGCAATTGGCACTGGTGCACCACAATGCAAGCCTGCCTGTATCACAAGAAAACCTTCCCCAATTTGGACATACACACAACCGCCTCTAGTGTCCTGCAATCAGCTATTCCGAATCTGGCTAACGAAAACGACCATTGGCCAAAAGGTAAAACTCTAAAAGCTAGACCCATTGTGCTTCTCAATGCTAGTCAAGCCTAAATTGCAGCAGCAATGCGAGAGCCCCACCACATTGTCTGAATCTCCCTGGCCGCCCCCAAGGAGGCATTGCACAGGAGATGCACATTGGGAATGCTTACCATAAACCGTAATGAGTACAGCCTCATCATATATCACCCTGGCCCCAAACCTTTCCCAGGGAACTGTAGAGAAATGAACTAATTTGCGCAGGGCAAGAAATACCAAAAGTTAGGATGAGCGTTCGTAGCTCACTGTTGACTAATGGGGCTTTAAGATAAACATTGCAAGTAACACAAGGATGCCTCTTTGGAACACAGTAACCCGCTGACCTATTTACATCCTACGCACTCTGAAAACTACCTGGCACACGTTCTTTGCAGCCAGCATATTAACCCTCTGCACTAACTACACCGAAGTCAAAACCTCCACTATACAAATTCCTGATCTCTCTCCAGGAAGATAATGAATCCCCCGAGTTATCTAGACATTTATGTGAGGCCTGGAATTGCCACGGAAAGAAACGCAGCATCCAGTGCGCCAAAGCATAATAAACTTCCAAACCCGGCCGGATGACATGGCAGGGAACCGCGACGGGGGACCAGATAGCTGAACATGTTGGCATGTCAAGAAAACAGAGATCGGTGGTGAGCCCTGAAAGGAATAACTGTGTTATGAGAGCAGCGCCTGCTGGGTGTGCATGGATCCTGACCGACAGTGTAGGGGGGTTAGAAGTAACGTTATGAAAGGGTGGACACATTACAGCGAGGTGCACTCAGCGGCACCGGGGCCGAACATATGCGGGGTTGGTTCTCCTCTACACACCTGGGGTGGCACTGACAAGGGGTGAGGTTTCATAAAACTAACCCTTGAGTAGGTTCAAAGTGACTGACCGTGAGCCAGAAGACGCAACCCTTTCTACGATAAACTAAAACCGCTCAATCAGCGAGGAATTGGCAAGCCTAATAGCCGTAATGCCGACCCATCCTAACCAGGGAGGGAGCCATGCCCTATGCAGTGGCAGCAGAGCACGCCGCCTGTCCTTAAAGAGAGGGCTCTATAATGGCACCATCCATCCAGCGCGACCGATTTGGAGCGCTCCCCCTAGCACCGCGTATGCAGATGGAGCTGGAGCTCCCTAGCGTGTCACACAATTGTCTGCATTGTCACCGTCTGTACATTAATCATTCAGGGACGGGGTAACAGGTGCTAGACGCGTAGACGCGCCACTATGCTCAACTAGTAATTATTTGCTTTGGTAATCATCACGCGAGGTCGCCCGAATGTATGGGACACCTTACCCGGGGAAAATAAGTGATTTGCCTCTGATCACAGGATGTGGACGCAGCCACGATGCTCCCACCTGCGTTCGCGCCCCCTGGGCGGCCGCGCCGCCACCAGTCCGCAATCTGTGTTGTGGTTAGTTAGTGACTGAAACGAAGGGGATCCACTTTTAATATTGGGGGCATGCGGGCACCGATCCCGCTACCTGCCGCCTGCTAAGCAGATGTTCTGCCATTGGAGCTACAGTCCCTACACCCGGACCCAACTCGAGGCACGGGGAATAAATGCTTTGCCCAGGATGGCGACGCGACCCGCAGCTCGCAGCCCGCCCTTTGGGGGGGGGGATCTGGAGCACAGAGACGAGAGCCTAACGGGTGGTCATACATAGCACTCCTTACAATGCCCACCTCGCTCGCCTCTACCCCCACCCCAACCACGGCGACTGGTGCGCACCTGCGCCACACCCTGAATTTTACGTTACACATTTAGCCATCGCCCCCCCCGCCAGATGCAACGGTGCCCCCTCAAACCTGAAATTTCGCCACTTTATTACACTTAGACAGCGTTCCCAGGACTCGAAACCCTGTCATGTGAGACCATTTATGACCGAAGGCACCAGACTTACCATTGCGCAATAGTTTTTGGCTAATTAAAATTAGGTTTGACTGGCGTGAAGGTGTGACGGCGCTACAATCGAGCGGCCGTCGCGATACCTAATTATTGTTGTCGGAGCGTACAGCGTGGATGTATAGTTGCGCTTTACACGTCCACTTGGCCCTTGCCTGCATTAACGTTGCGTACTGCGCGACGGACTTTAAACATTTACCTAACGCTTCCCATGCAGGTTAGCACCGCGCGACATAAATGACGGCGCTTTAATGAGCACCGGTTGCATTCGCGCACGGGGAGATTAAGTGATCCACCCAGGCAAAACCCGGATGTGGAGCACGATGTCCCGACCCTCCGAGACGCTACACAGTGCACGCCCCAAAGATGTGGCCCAACGGCAATTGAAATTGCACCATCATTTATTTGCTGCGTATTTATATAGAGCGTGTTTGAAAGATATTGGAGCCCTTTACATTACACATTCAGGCACGGGGAGATCAGGAGATAAGTGATTTGCCCAGGATAAATGATTCGCCCAGGAAAGCCCGGATGTTGAGCACGATGTCCCGACGCTCCGAGAGCGCTAAACATAGCATGAAGGAAAACCCGGATGTGGAACACGATGTCCCGACGCTCCGAGAGCGCTACACATAGCATGCCCCAAAGATGCGGCCCCACGGGAAGCGCACTTGTCAAATTCTTTATTTGCTGCATATTTTTATAATGCGCACTCGAAAGATATTGGAGCGCTTTACATTACACATTCAGGCACGGGGAGATCAGGAGATAAGTGATTTGCCCAGGAAAACCCGGATGTCGAGCCCGATGTCCCGACGCTCCGAGAGCGCTACACATTGCATGCCCCAAAGATGCGGCCAAACACGGGAAACCTACTTGCCAAATTATTATTTGCTGCGTATTTATATACCGCGCACTCGAAAGATATTGTAGCGCTTTACATTACACCTACAGGCACGGGGAGATAAGTGAATTGCCCAGAAACACAAGATGTGTGACCTCGAGCTCGAACCCTGGTTTCCTGCACCAGAGGCGCCGGCGCAGCCGACGGACCACATTCTCTCCCCATTACCTTTGCGTTAGTGGCACCATGCTCTCGCAAAGTGCGCTAACCCGCCCCCGATCCTGCACTGCGCACTAGGGGCGGCGGCGCGGCCGACGGACCACATTCTCTCCCCTTAACCTTGCGTTAGTAGCACCATGCTCTAAAAAGTGCGCTAACCCGCCCCGGGTCCTGCACTGCTGCTCTCGAGTTCTCTGCAACAGCAATGCCCGACGCCCAGGAGTAGGCAGGCTGTGGAGCTCTCTAATCGGCACCCAATGCTGAGCCCGCCACTCGTGGCACGGAAATTGGCCCCTGCGCGGCCCGCGCTCCCCAAGCCCCGGAACGGTCCGGGAAAGATAAATCATCGTGCTCTTTTGCCCAAACCCCCGCCTCCCCAGCCCCCAATCTTGCCTCCCCTCCGCCCGTGGCAATCCTCGCCACAGGGCCCTGTCGACCTGGTACTGCCCAGGGACAGGGCCGGGGCGGAGCGGGTGCTGCAAGACTCACCAGAAAGCGTGGAGGCGACGAACGCAAAGCCGTGGGGGCCGGCGGAGCACGAGGAGGCGCGGACGGCGGACCGATGCTGACGAGGTAAGGTCAGGCGAGGTGGGCGACAATTCGCGTGTCCAGGCAGGAGCGGCGCGCAGGAAGCAGAGGAGGAACTGGGAGAGAGAGACGCCTAAGTAGGGGGGTCTAGCCTGGCCCCCCCTATCGGCCCCTCCTACCGGCACACTCATAGGGAGCTCCCCTCCCTGGGCGCAGCCTCGCTCGCGAGGCGGAACAGGGGGGGATGGAAGGCTGCGACGGGCGGCCACTAGAAAGCTGCCCTGCTGACGTCCCACTGCGTGGGACGCGGGCAGCGGCATTCATGCTGGATCGTGGAGCGTACTGTCAGATAGTGCCTGTCGGTATACATAAAGAGCTGTGACGCTGCAGGGGCCAGAGTTGACTGAGGCAGGCAACTTGTCAGCACAAAACACTGCAACAACGCGCTGCAAAGGTGACTCCAGCTGCGGAACAGAGTGGCTCAGCGGGAGGTGCAACAGGTGCTGTACAAATTGACAGAAAAACGAGTTGCAGCACCCTAGGTAGAGGTACAAGTGTATCTGGAGAAGCACCATGGGAAAAGCAGATCATTTCCAACCTCGCCTACCATTCGAGATGCGGAAACTGAACAAGACGCTACAAAAGGCGGCATCAGATTCTGAGGTGTATGCGCAGGGAGAGGCCACCCCGCTATTGGAAACAACGCTTTTAACTATGCAGCAAAGCCTAAATTCCATAGATGGGAAGATAGACGCCTTAAACCAACGCATGGATCACGTGTTCACTGTCCACCCGCTAGAAAAGCAAAATACCTGAATTGGGGATGTTGAACAAAGGGTCTCCAACACTGAGGATGAGCTAGGTGCAGTCAAGAGTAAAGTGTTAAATATGGAAGAGGTCCTAGTGCTAATACAAGTGAAAAATGAATATTTATAAGCCACATCAAGGCAAAATAACCTTCGAATTACAGGACTACCTGAGTTGACAAATACAGGGTAAATGGAGAATTATGTGGAGACAATGATCAAAGAAATATTCGGTCCTGAAAACTTGTCTTCCATCTTAATAGTGGAAAGAGCATACTGCTCGCTTGCGGCGCATCCGGTCCCCGGAGCAATGCCACGACCTATCATGGCCAGACTGTTAAATTATAGGGACCATGATGCAGTACTGCGTATGGCGAGAGACAAGGGCACCATACATTTTCAGGGTAGCACACTTGCCTTCTAACCTGACTTCTGGGTTGCAGTGCAAGCAGCGAGAAGGGAGTTTGGAATGGTAAAAAAGCAGCTGCAGTCAGAGGGCATTCCATATGCCATGCTTTAACCTGCCTGCCTTAGAATTGGCACAGAAGCGGCATTCAAGATTTTCACAAGCCCAAAAGTCACGCTTGAACATGTCAAAGCACTTAAAAGATGTCGACAGGAATCTTCACTGGACCCAGAAGAAGAAGACCATTAATGTATGGGCATGTGACTTGCCTGGCGCAGCAATAATGTAGCTATATTCGTGAGCGACTGGGGCGGTTGCCCATTGGTTTGTTCTACCATCTTTGGAATGGGCTGGTCCGCCATACACTGTATTCATAACTTTGGTGTCATGTCAATCTCCGAGAACTAAGGTTGGGGCGATGCAGTACTTGCCATAGGTCAGATCAGCCAACTCCTACACATGTGGGAGGCAGGAAGCACTCTGGCACTCCCTACTGGGAGTACCCCAGAGGTCAAGGGGGAAAAGGGAGACTTCTATGTCATAGAAATGGCACTTTTAACGCACTACTGTCAAAATGTGTGATAGGGTTGGGCAATGCATACAATAAAAGTGACGAAAGGCAGGTTTGGGAAGTAATATAACATTTCTCACATGGAATGTACATGGGCTCAACGGTCCCAAGAAGATTCAATCTGTTCTAGAGTATCTAGATAGGCTGGATGTACAGATCGCCTTCTTGTAGAAAACCCACTTAACAAGAGTGTCAGAGCAAAATATCGGTAGTCGCTGGGCAGGAGTGAGGGTGGCCTTGTCTTACTTTTCCTACTCCAGAGGGGTGATGATCCTGATCAAGAAGGGCGTGCCATTTACCATGATTAGCTCAGAAGTAGATGAGCAGGGAAGGGTGGCGTTGGTTTTGGGCAAAATGGGGAGTGTGACAGTGCTTCTGGTTAACGTATATGGCCCGAATGTCGATGACCCTGCATTTTTCAGTGATGTTTGGTGACGTATCTCTAACTGTGTTCTGGGAGGGGATTTTAATATCTGCATAGATGCGAATATGGATCGCTCTGATGGTTTAGCGGTGCGTGGGAAGGAGGCCTTAGACACGTTGTCAGGATTGCTAGATGCTGGGGGTCTTAATGATGTTTAGAGATTACATCACCCTGGGCTCAAGGAGAGTACCTTTGTTTCTTCGGTGCATGGGTAATTGTCCAGGCTGGACTATTGGCTTGCATCTGAGGGAGCATGCCCCTGGGTCATCCAAATTAGTCACTGAGGTAAGAGTCTCTCAGATCACTCTCCGGTACTCCTGAAGCTGCAAATTCTTGAATGTGCGCGACCCCCCTTTCAGTGGCGATTACAACCGTCCTCCCTGGCAGATCCCTTGTTCAAGAGTACGATTGGAAGTGCGATCAGAAACTATTTTGCTGAGAACGGGGGTATGGTTGATAGTGTGAGGACACTTTGGGAGGCTTTCAAAGTGACGATCCGCGGGGAGTGCAGAGGTGCACAAGCAGGTGTACTGAGGGACCTCAGGCGCAGAAATTTGCATTTTTAGTTCCGTAGCGGGTTGTGGGTTTATAGGGGAATAGGCTGGGAAGTAATTTAATTATATAACATTTATTGAATAATTTTGATTTCTTAGTATTTGTTTAATTGTGATGTAGTGCTAAATGTGTAAATTAATTTATTAATAATTGTTTAATAATTAGTTGTGAATTAATTTAAATTAATTAATTAATAAATCATTCTGGTAATTGTGTAATTAATTTAGGTGTGTGTTGTGGTGTTTATAGGTGTAAATAGTGTGAAGGTTGGGAGGCAATTTATTTTTTATTGATGAATTATTAATTATGTGTTAATTAATTGAAATTAATTAATTAGTAATTAATTATGATAATTGTGTAATTAGTTTTAGGTGGGTGTTGTGGATATTATAGTGTTAAAGAATGTGTACTCAATGAATGTTTATTATCTTTTTTATTAATAATATATTTTAAATTCATTATTAATTATGTTAATTATGTAAATAATTTTAATTAAAAACGTTGATGTCTTTTTTATTGGTGTGGTGTTATAGGGTAGGAAATAGAATAAATACATTTATGTTTTTAATAATTTTCTTTGTTTGTAAATATGTGCTCCTTTTAAATAAATATTGATTATAAATGTTTTTAAAAAAAAGAATATTTGTACCTTTTTGTAATATGTAATTAACATTACAATGTGTTCTTTTTATATGTTGATTATATTTAGTTGTATATTTTTAAAATATTGTTTATTTATTTTTAAGATTATTTAAGTTTTTTAATTCTTTAAATGTTAATAGCAATTTCTGTTTCTCTGCTATCCAATAGTTTCCCTACTGTTGCACTCACTGGAGTGGGAATAGTAATTTTTACCCCTCCACTAGCCAGCACTTTCCCTACTGTTGCACTCACTGGAGTGGGAATAGTAATTTCTACCCCTCCACTATCCAAATTGTCACTACTGTTGCACTCATTGTAGTGGGAATAGTTATTTTTACTCCTCCGCTATCCAATACTTTCCCTACTGTTGCACTCACTGTAGTGTGAATAATAATGTTTACCCTTCTGCTATCCAGCACTTTCTCTACTGTAGCACTCACTGGAGTGGGAATAGTCATTTTTACCCTTTCGCTATCCAGCACTTTCCCTACTGTTGCACTCACTGCACTGGGAATAGTAATTTGTACCCCTCCGCTATCCAAATTTTCCCTACTGTTGCACCCATTGGAGTGGTAATAGTAATTTTTACCCCTCCGCTATCCTATACTTTCCCTACTGTTGCACTTACTGGAGTGGGAATAGGAATTTTTTCCCTTCCGCTATCCAGCACTTTCTCTACTGTAGCACTCACTGGAGAGAGAATAGTAATTTTTTCCCTTCCGCTATCCAGCACTTTCTCTACTGTAGCACTCACTGGAGAGGGAATAGTAATTTTTACTCTTTTGCTATCCAGCACTTTGCCTACTGTTGCACTCACTGGAATGGTTATAATAATTTTTACTCCTTTGCTATCCATTACTTTCCCTACTGTTGCACTCACTGGAGTGTGAACAGAAAAATTTACCCCTCTGCTATCCAACACTTTCCCTACTGTTGCACTCTTGGAAGTGGGAATAGTAATTACCCCTCCGCTATTCAACACTTTCCCTACTGTTGCACTCATTGCAGTTGGAATAGTAAATGTAATTATTTCGCGATCCAACATCTTCCCTACTGTTGTATTTATTTAACTGCGAAATACACTTTTTAATTTTGTTTTAATATATACATGTTTTAATTAATTAGCTGATGCCCTTGGATCACTTCTCTCTAGATACGTTCCGAGTAGATGTCTCCGATCCAGTGAGCTTAATCAACTGGTAATTCCCAGAGCCAAGAAGGCTAGATGGGGGAGCAAAGCTTTTTCCATACTGGCTCCTCTGATGTGGAATTCACTCCCCCTGGAAATCAAAACACTGCCCTCCCTTGACCTCTTTAGGAAGTCATTGAAAACTTGGCTCTTTATCAATGCTTACCAGTAGGCTCTGTTTCTTCTCGCTCACAGTCTTTATTTGGATTAGGCGCCTTGACGCCCATTGGGCATAGCTGCGCAATATAAATAATGTTTCATTCATTCATTCAATTATACAATGTTTTTTAAATTAATTAATATTAAATGAAAGACAGCACTTTGCGTGGCCTTGATTATTGGAGCATATTGCTGGGAGATTAAATTAATTAAAACCAAACAATTGAGTAACTTGCTCTCCATGTTTCCTGAAACATCAACATTTCTAAAGCATTTAAAAAGTAAAGTGTGCCAGGATGGACCAGCAAATTAGCTCAACCATGGACATTCCAGGAACATATTCTCAATTATTTATCATTTCTACTAGTGGTGAGCAAAGTTCAGTACCCATGCCCAATCTTTATATGGAATTTTATTTGTAGTTAACAATTCACAAGTACTTACTTCTTTCAGCGTATTTGTAACTAAAAGGCCTGTGTTGTTACCGGGGTTATTCAGTGGTCCAATCACACTCTGTCACTTGTAATGTGCAAAAGATTCCACTCACAGAAATATACTATTCAAAAGGTAATTGGAGGGGGTGCGTGGCTTGAGCTGCCACAAGATGGCCATGCCTGCCTGAGGCTCCGTCTCGAGCGGGACCTTTCCTTCTATGGGAGTCGTCTTGCCAACTCCCTGCAGTAATGGGCTGACAGCTTTCGAAGTGCAGGCGTGTGGGCACAGGTAGCCGCTTTCTTATCTTTTTTTAGTGTTGTATATCACCTTGTGTCCTCCGCGCCCCGCTCCCTTCAGGAATCTCAGGTGCGCCCACCATTTTGTTCGCGGCGGGATGCTGTTTTCCTTCCTGGATTCTCGATGCTACCTGAGGTGCTACACGAGGGATATGCTGCAATTTGCTTCTGGGGATTGTGGAGAAGGAGAATGATTAACAAAGCCTTCAGTTTTTAATGGTCTTTTTTACTGTTCAGGTAATTTCTCCCATATGCTCATGTTTGATGAGAAGTTTTGTATTTTTGTCATTATATATACCTTGGAACTACTTCATGCATAGACGCTTGAGTCATTTGTGGAACTAGTTGTTTACTTCACTAGACGGCTACATTCCATCCAAGGCATCATTTCTGGAGTTGGTTTGCCTTTCATTCTAAACAGCTGGGATTGTGTTTGTGCGTCATGCATTAAGTGCTTCCCATATTTGTATGTTGATGAAGTAGGCATTCCGTTCATTGGTAGCTTTGGTGGGTATTAGAGGAATTTTCTTCTTGCCTGTCTCCCTCTCCTTGTTCCTTGGCTGATTTTGGAATCCTCAGTGCTGACCCAGACTCCTCTTGGCACCAATCGCTCATTAGTGGAGTCTCTTCTGAGTGTTCCACTTGATGTTTACACAAGTTTCCATGACAAGGCTTTTTTGGACTGTCATACACTTTTATATAGTCACTCTTATGGAATCCTCTTCTTCCCTTGGTCAGAAGATGACCTCAGCAACATTATCTTCTACCCGCAAGGACACTAATATTGCTGCTTCTTCTAAACGTAAAAAGAAGAATCCTACTTCCCCTACCATATCTCCACTGCCTATAATAATGGAGGACCTTATGGAAGAACTTAAGCATATTAAACCTTATATTATTGACACTAATGCTACCATTCAGAGGCTAGAAGAGAAAGTGTCCAGCTTGGAATCTATAGTATCTGCAGTGGAACAGAAGATGAGTGATACTCAAGATGTCTTGCCTCAAGTTGCAGCTATGTCAAAAGAGATTGCTCTCCTTTAAATGCAAGCAGAGGATTTGGAAAATCGCAATAGAATTTATGGTATTATTGAGGGAGAGGAGGGTTCTGACATGCTTGCCTTTTTAAGAATACAAATTCCTAAAATTTTGGTCTCAAAGATGGTATCAGTCTTAACCTGCAGCGAGAGCACCGCATCGGCCACAGATCCGAAATTCATCCTCTATCTCAACGGTCAATCGCCCTACAGCGATAATTGTTCTATTTTTGGAGTACACTGAGCTGCAAATGGTCCTCTCGGCAGCTAAGCTTAGAAAGCAGATGTTATGGTCCGGCCAAAAAGTTTTCTTCTCCTAGGATGTGGCCCGTGCAACTGCTTCTCGGCGTAAAGAATTCTTGTCTCTTCGACCAGCTCTTCGATCAATGAACGCTCAATATGGCCACAAAGAACGCTCCTATTCCTTTGATCATTCTGAGTATCTACGACCATTTATTTCTCGTCATAAACGAGATGAGATGGACTTCGGAGGACCCTGAGAATTGATCCTTCTTGTTTTGTCTTAAGTTTTCTGAGTTTTCCTTTTTCATTCTAATGTTTTGATGACATTCGATTTCTTCTGCGGTTGCTGGTTAAAGTTTGTTTTTTTATTCTAGACTGTTGTTTTTTCTCCATATTCTTTGGAGGTTTTTTTTTCTTATCAACTCCTTTGGTTTTCTCCACAGATGGCTCCCTTCCCGCATAGATTACTTCCCCTGATGTGTTTTCCCTCCGACCTTCCCATTCTGTTCCTATTGTTTACAGTTACTTCAGTTGTTTGGTAAGTGTTCACCTTTTCATCGGATATTCTTGTTACTGTTATTGGATTGTTTTACTTATATCACCATATGTTTTCTCTATTTTATGTGGTTAGTCCTTTCTCCTGTGTTTCTCCTACTAGGCTCCCTGTCCTCCATATTTCCTTCCCTATTGGTTCCTGTCGTTTTTCAGGTGTTTTTGCGGGCTCGGCTGTCTGTCTTTTTCTCTGCGGCTCCCCGCCTCCACATGATATTCATTTTCTTTTGAATGTGTATTCCGCCATTCTTGACTGAAGTCTCCCAACTCCATGTCAACCTCTCTTTGTTTATATTTTACTCTCTCTACCTTCTCCTCTTTCTTTTTCTTTCCCTTTATTGTTTTCTTTTTTGTATCTTTTCTTCTTTACAAGTTAGCTAGAACCATTTCCTACTTCTTTCTCTGTCCGGGCCTCCCATATATATAAATATCTCCATTTCTCTCTTCCCTCCTGCCCCAAAAGCAAAACTGAACTTTTATGGGAAACAGACTTACAACGTACTCTCTCTACACACATATGGAATTCCATTTGGGCCCGCCTACCTCACACCTCTTGCAATACTAGCACCACTCAAACTCTTTATTATTTTTACCAGAGATTATTTTTAACCCCTTTACCCGTGTCCAAATTTAGTTCTGGTCTATCTCCCAATTGTTGGTCCTGTAGGAATACTCCTGGCACACATCTACACTCCTTCTTCCTTTGCCCTAACATTTCAATTTGTTGGACAAATGTGTGTAAATCAATTGCCTCCATTTGTTCTACCAACTTCTCTTTTGATATCCATTTCATTTTTCTGGGCAGTAACTCCATACATTGGTTGGGTGCCCGTAAACTGGGCGCTTTTGTGGATTTGTTACTAGCTATTGCCTTTCAAATAATTACATCAAATTGGAAGGATGCCTCCGAAGTTTCCTTTTCCGCTCGGTGGAATCTTTTATGTTACCATCACAGTGTGGATAGAGCCTCTGCAAATACTTCTCAGTAACTCCTTAGAAAAGAAGCCTTTTGGTCTCCACTTACTAATTACCTATCCTTCTCTGTATTACATTACAAAGATATTAACTTTGTATTTCAGCCGCCGTGAATATTGTGTTCAATCCTTTCCATATTGTGCATATTTTCACTGATATTATTTTATATTCGGAGATTTGTATATTGTTTATTAGTGGAAAGTTTTATTACATTACTTTTTAAGGTTGTAGATTCTTGTTATCTTTCTTTTTCCTTTTTCTTTCTGTCTCACTCTTTCTTTCTCTTTTTTTCTTTGTCTTTCTTTTTTCTTTTTTCTTTATCCCCTCAATTTAAAAAAAAAATGCTAATTCATTCTGGTTCTCATTTGTTTAACTTTGCTCTGAAAATGGAAGAATTATCAAGTTTTCATCCTTTGTTTTTCCTGTATATTTCTTGCTACCCTCTGTATTTCTTTTATGATTATTATTTTAATTCTGTACCTTGCTATTTAGTTGTTTCAATAAAGCTCTTTAAACAAAAAAAAGAAAGAGAGGGAGGGAGGGAATTGATTACCACAGAGGACATCACAAACCATCAATGAAACACAGCACAAGCTCAGCGTGTCATCTTTGACTGTGATCTCTCTCACAGGTCACTGATGCCTAAGAAGGTAGATACAGCTTGATACAGGGTGAGTCTCCTCAGGAAAAAATAACATTTTCCAGACACCATTCACATCACTGTTGAAGCTTTCAGGGACTGATGTTGCTGTCAGAACTGCCCAGTTGCATGGAATATCAGATGTCTCACTCACATCCAGAGACTGCCCTCTCTGTGTCTACATCTGGCTAATCACCAGCTACAGAACATAACTCGTATGCTTCCACAGGGTTAAGCAACATAGCATTCTAGAGGAGAAAAGCAGCCTTTAATGAGAAATTCTGAGTTCACCTGTTGAAAACGTTTTGATTTTAACCTCCACTTTTTGCTGAATTTGTTTTTGCTGGTCTTAGGGCTCTGTGCACTTTACCACTGTTAAAGTGCTAACGTGCTTGTACTCTCTCCCTTATACATGATAGAATTGGTTTTTACCCAATTGGTATATTTGATTGACTTGTATGTCCCTAGTAACGTGCCATTACCAGTGCCTAGGGTCTGTAAATTAAATATTATTAGTATTCCTGCGGCACTGATTGTGCCACACAGTCAAGTAGCACTTTGAACATGTTTAGGTCTGCCATCGCTATGTGCGTGCACAGTTTTAAACTACCATTTCGACATGCCAAAATTAACCTTTTGTCAGGCCCACATCTTCCTTTTCATACATATGAATCATCCCCTTCGGGTAGGCCCTGGACAGCCCAAAAGATAGGGTGCAATGTGTTTAAAAACTGGGACATGCACTATTTATTTTTATAGTCCTCGTACTGAAAAACTCTTACATTTGTTTTTTAATACTGCAAGGTCTACCTCTCCCATAGGATAACATTGGAGTTACCTTTTTGAATTCAAAAAGCTGTAATTTTCAAATGGGAACATGTCACCAGTTCATGTTTGGTGTCTTTGGAATTGTAATGAAAACTCCCAACTTATGGTGAAGTAGGATTTTAAATTACAGTTTGGAAAATGCAACTCTTAGAAAGTTGGCATTTATCTGCCTCAGCCATTTTGGGCCAACTGCCTGTCTCTGGTTCACATGACAGGGTGTAGCTGACAGTTGGGGTTTCTGTATACCTCCTAGACAGCCACACAGAATAGGGAGCTTAGGTGTGCCTCGATGGGCCATCACTGGGAGGATGGGAGGTCGGAGCCAGACACAGTCCTGCTTACACTTGAATAGGCTGTGTCCCGCCTCCACACACAGGGCTGCATACCCCCTGTAGTTAGTCTGATGCCAGGACAGGGAAGGCAGGATGCCTGGGGACTTCAAAGGGAATTTCTAGAAGCTTCTCCCACCTTAATTTTTCTACCAGGTTTAAAAATTGGACCTCAGACACCAAGGGGGTGATTAGGATAGCAAAAGGACAGCCACTACAGGGCCGGCGGTGGCAACCGCCGGCCTTGCGGTGGCAGTCCTTCCGCCATCAGACACATTTTTCCCACCGCCAGATTAGGATGGCGGTGGAACTTGACTGCTTCCCCAGCGGACGCAAAGACTGTCTGCCGTCAGGCAATCAGAACGGTGCAGGTGCCCATAATGGTAACGGTGCCTACTAGGCACCATCTACCAGATTAGGATACATGCAAAAACCAGCCTTTCCATGGCGGAGATGCCGCCATGGAAAGACATGCAGAGTTTTGCTACGGGGGCCCGTTGCAGACCCACTTTGGGCCCCCCTTGTGTTGGGGGGAGGTGGGGTGCACTAGGGGGGTATCCATGGTACCCCCAACATGTCACTGCACCAAGTGGCAGGTACCTTGTGGTGCCAGACATGTGATGCAGTCACATCCACTACTGGCAACTTCAGCATCGCATGTGTGCATCCTGATTTGCATGTCTGGCGGACTGTCCCAACACCACGGGGATGGTGGGCGGACTCAGGTCTGCCCGCCATCCTAATAAGCCCCCAAGTCTTCAGTTCGCTTCTAGACCTGTGGATACTCTTCCAGGAAGAACTACTGCTGTGCTGCTCCAAGGACTGCCACTCTGTTGGACTTCTGCTATGAAGGACTGCTGTCCTGTTATGGTGACCTGTTGCCCTCGTGACTAGGTGAGAAGGACTGGACTTGCACCTGTTGAACCCAGGACACCAAAATGACTCCAAGGGCTATTTGGCTGGCCTCCTGACTAGAGCCTCAGAGACAGAAGGCTCCAACAACCTTGAACCCAGCATCTAGAGCCATGCCATCTATTAGTCTACCTGTCAAGTTGTACCACCCCGTCCTGGACCATTGGCAGTGGGCCTAAGGTGCTCTGTCAGACTCTGTGGACCCAGTGGAACCAAAGCATCGCTGCTGCTGCACAGCACAACCTTTAGCAGTACCTACCAAGTGCTGCTGCTGCAGGGACTGGATAAATTACAAACACCTGCATCTCTTTGCAGCCCATTGCCTCATCAAAACCACCACTGTGTGATGCATCCTCTGTGCAGGACCTTGCATGCCTCGTCAATGACAGCCTCGACTACAATGGATGGCTCTAAATTGCAGCCTTGCAGTTCCTCAGAACCGACTAACCCCCACAACTGCGCACCTCATCCTTGACACCAGACTTCACAATGCAAGCCCTCATTAGGATTTAAGGTACTTAAACAGGCCTTACTGGGGTCCTGTAGGTGGCCTGCTCCCCATCAGGGTCGGCCTGAACTTGCGACTTTGTCCCTGTCCGGCACGACCAGATAACCACAGATGGCACGTTTTAAAGCTATTTTTACTAAAACCATAAATGTTGCACATATCCGTTCTACTGATGGCATTTTGGTTTTTGTGGTCTTGCTTTATTTATGAAACCTGGTGTGGGATCCTTTCATGGTGTGTTTTCACTGTGTTACTGTTTGAAGTGTTGCATAATTACTTTACACATTGCCTCCGAATTACTCCTTACTGCTCTGTGCCAAGCTACCCGAGGGTTGAGCACAGGCTAATTTAGGGTTTCGCCTCCCTCAACCAGCAACCCAATTCCTTACATTACTTCTTCTATCTTTAGCTTAAATTATCAGGCGTCTCTCAGAAACATGCATGGAAAGAATTTTAACAAAACCAACACAAATTAAAGGAAGGAAATTAAACAGATAAACTTTCAAGACTAATTTAGTTAGAGAAGATAAATTTACATACCAAAATAATACAAATGTGATAAAATGGTAAGGTTATACTGGTTATGAAGTTTTAACCCCTTCTGTGCCACGTCCTTTCCCCCTCTTGTGCCGGGTGTTACATTAGTGGGTGGGGTTCATGACGAGAAAGTCTCGTCATGGGCACAGCGCGACCGTGCTCCATGACGAGACTATCTCGTCATGGGCACTGAAGAGGTTAAACAAAAAGAAAAAACAGAGCCATGGAAAGCAATTGGTAAAGCATAAGTCAATATTGTCTAAAGGGCATGGATGACTAGAGTATTTGGTCTCTTTTCAGTATTATCTATGGGAAAGCCTAAATTGGAAAAAGCCTAGGGGCCCGATTCACAGAACAAACCTAAGACAAAATCCTAAACTTAGTACCATTTTGGTATTCACAGAATGCACTTACTACTTCTGATATTCACAGAATGAACTTACTACTTTTGCGATTCACAGAATAAACGTACTACTTTTGCTATTCACAGAATGGATTTACGACTACTACGACACCTCCGGGCCGGAAGCCCCACCTCCAGGCCAGAAGCTCCGCCTCCGGGCCGGAATTTCTGGCCCGAGTGCGGACGTAAAGTTAGTAGTCGTAAATCCATTCTGTGAATACCAAAAGTAGTAAGTGCATTCTGTGAATACCAAAAGTAGTAAGTGCATTCTGTGAATACCAAAAGTAGTACGTTTAGGATTTTGTCTTAAGTTAATTCGGTGAATCGGGCCCTAGAAGTTTACCAGGGTCAACGTGGTTTTTCTGACTGAGTTGTGTTTCTGAAGTTGTATTTCTTCAGTGGGGCAAGGTAGAATGCCATGACTGCTGACCAAAATGTTTGATACTTGAGATTGAAGGTTCCACTAATTCCTTAGGTTCTGGAGCTTGAACCTCCAAGTAGGAAAAACTTAACATCTGTAGGTGGGAAAGTCCATTTGGCACTTTGGTCATATAGCAATTTTTCAGATTCTATATTAGAACTTAGCCAATGTTTTAGTTTAAAACCCCCTAGGCATCATAGGCTGGAAACCTTGGCCACACAAGGTTTTATGAGGTCAAATATCTTCTGTGTGAAATGCCACTACTTTTTTCACCTACTTGAGTGAGTATGTTTCTTAGTCTGAGCACTTAGATAAATAGAGTAGTCAAAAAAATGTAACTTTTTTTTTAATTAGTCTGTGCTCATTAGACATCTTTCGCTAGATACTTTGACAATGATTGTGCTTTCCTCCTATATATCTTTTTGGTATAGTTATTTCCTTTACACGGTATACGATACTGGAGTTTTGGGGAAATTGTACCCTTCAAGCATTTTATATACTACGGTAAAAACCAAGCTTCATTACAGTTTGGTGAGTGGATGAAAATCTTTTTTGCATGGTCATGGGAACGCATGGTTTGTGTTCTCACATCCCTTTTTATCAATTGTTTCTTACTCTTCCAACTTTCATGCTCGTTATACATTGCTTCTCATTTTTTCTAATTCCTCTATTTTTTTCGAGCTTTTATTTCGACTTTTTGCATGATGCTGTGGTTTTATTTGGGGAAATTACTTTATTCTTCTTGGGAAGGCATGGAGATGGATTGTCTGTACAGTCACGTGGTAACGAATGTCACCCTCACTCTTTCTTTTTCAATACCTTGATGGTGTGTCTAACTATGGGTCTCTGCTCATCGACCTCGCACAAAATTTCTAATTTGAATCCTGTTTTTTGTGATAAATGTAATTTTGCATTTTTTGAATTGTAATTTGGACCTTTTTCGTATTTAATGTTTCTAGCCCTGAAGAAGTCTGTGGTTCACTAAACATAGACGAAAAACATGTTGGCTAGAAATCCCACCTATGTTGAACATTGTCATATGAAAATAAATAACAGAAGAAGAATTCTATGGAAACTACCTGTGTGGACTGCTCTGATTACTTTGGACATTTATTGCTCAGGATATTAACTTTTTGTTTTTCTAAAGGTGTGAACCCATATCTATGCAGTTGGTAACGGCGGGTGGCCACTAATTTAACCCTGGGCGTAGTTCGCGTAGTAGCGCTATGCGTAGCTACGCAAAGTGCACTTCGCACTACACGAGATATGTGTAGCACTGCGCGAACTGCGTAATGCGCTGTTCGCGATGATTACACAGTGCCGGATGCTTGTCCACACTGTGCAATCATTGAAAACGGCATCTTGCACAGTTGGAGCTGTCGTTTTCTGCCGCTCGAGTAGATTTTTACTCAACGCGGACTGGTAGTTTCTCATCGCGAGCAGTTGCGAGCATACGCGACCACTCGCAATGAGAGACCTGACCTCCCCGCGTTGAGAATCTCGCCGGGAGGTTTATTTTCCACGCTCACGATCGCCAACTTGATGTTGCTGATCGCGAACGAGGAAAAAGTCTCGCCGGCATGTCATTTTGCTTGCTCACGGTCGCCCACTTGACATTGAGGACCGCGAGTGAGCATGAAATGCCAACTGCTCTACGCTACGCGATTTTGCACTGTGCTACATGCAATTCATGTAGCGCGAAGTTGCACAAACAACGCAAACTTCGCAAGCATAGCGTAGTTGTCCCTCCAGGGTTAGCCACTATCTATATCCTTGAGCATTCTGATTCACCTACTGTTAACCTACACAACTTAGTGCATTTATACCCTTCCTCCCTTTTTTCTATTTTATAATTTAAAAAATATCGAGAATCGAATATCAACTTTTAATCTATATAATGTATAGGAGCATTTACAATATCGAAATAAAAAATATAGAAAAATAGAAAACAATATTGACATTGAAACGAAATTAACATTACCTAAACAACAATAACAAAAATATTGCCAACCAAAATACTGATAATATGTTAACAGGGAACATAACACCTCTCTGCCAGCTCCACAGAACACTTTCCTGGACTTGCGGCAGTACAGAAGAGGACGCAACCTGATGTCTGTAACCTGAAAGGAGGCCTGAAGGGCTAGATCTGCTTCCACTAGTACCCAGGACTAAAAAGTGGATTCCAAGAGACACTTTGCTGACCTCCAGTGTGTCAACAGGGACATGAAAATCTGCAGGAGGTCTTTTTTCAGGAGGGATGAGTGAACCAGTTACCACTGGAACTGGACCTTGTTGATGGCTACTGGAGTGTGTCGTAGCTCCTAAGTGCTGTCCTTGAGGTCCTGTGAGCTCTAGAAGTTGCTGAGAGGAACCATCCCAGAATGTCTGAAAAGTTGGGAGTGCTAAGACCTCTGGAGCTTTAGCCAGACATCACTAAAAAGGTGTCAAAACTTAATTGTGACTTCACTAGATGCAGCTTCTGGATTTCCCTGCTGGAGGATTTTGTGCTCCATAAAAAGACTGAGTGGCCAAATACGACTTTTGCAGTCCGACATCGGGACTGAAGTTGAAGCAATCGGGAGAACGATGCCAAGCTGGCAGCATCCTGACCATCCCATTACGATTGTTTCACTGTGCTGGTGGTGTTGCTGTGGTGGTGCCAATGCAGCTGCATATTTTGGCTCAAAGAGAGCCTGCAGCACATGCCACCACCATTGCATCACCACTTGCAGGTTGTTGCAGGATGCACCATGCACCATGTCATGCATGGCACACAGTGAACACACAACAGCGCAAGCAGAGGGGGGCAAAATTGCCCTGGGGCCCAGTTTGGGACCCCTTTCCTGCCTTTCTGAAATATTTGCATGGTGAGGTCCCCGCCATGGAAAGGTCGCTGGAAAGGCAGGCCATGATTGGGATGGCGGTGCCAGCAGTGGCACCGCCTGCCATCCCCGCCACTTTCCCCACTGAATCCGCAGCAGGATCCAGGGTCCTGGTGATGGTAGCAGTCATTTGGCAGTCCAACCGCCATGGTCATGATCTGGCGGTCGAACTGCGCGAGTACGGTGGTCTTCGGAACCACCGTACTGGTAATCAGGTCCTAAGTAGGAATCTTGACCATGCAAAGGCTAAAAAAAATCTGTCTAAAACAACCACATTGTTTGCAGTGAAATTTCAATTTCTCCCATTTGAAGCTTTTCCTACCAAAGACAATGCATTCAGTGGGCCCTTATCCAGCAACTATTCAGATTTGAAGGACTTTTACAAGAGAAAACCTTCAACATTGCCCCACTGCAGGTTTTCGTCTTTCAGAAAATAGACCAAGTCAGAAGTTAAAAACTTTGACCGGAAAAACTCTGTTGGTGTAACTGACCTACGCACCTCCATGGTCACCCTGAGATTATGCGTGGGTCCCATTCAACAATGAACAGTGTTTTCTGGATGGCACTTTACTTCATCTTGCCACTTTTTGCCTTATAGCTGTAGAAAATCATATTTCTAGTGACCCTTATTGTTTTTGTCTGGAGCTTTGGTGTCGTATTTTTATTTTTTTGCTTAATTTTAAGAAATTGGTTGTGGGACTTTTTATAGAGTTTTTACTTTTTAACAGTATGAGAAACTGCATGTTTGACATCACAGAATTCTGGGACTTAATATTTGGGTAGGGCTCCCATCATCCCAAACTAATAACCCATGTTTTTACAATTCATATATTAAAAACATATTTGTACCAAATATGCATTAGGATTGTAAGGCTCCCTGCCACAAATTAATTATCTCTCAGTTCTTGAATAATTTGTAATATCATTGCCTATCTCAAGATTATTCATTTTATCACCAAAAATAGGGACGGCTTAGTTTACTCTGCTGACATTTGATCCTGTGTTCTGCAGGTCTCTGGTGAGGCAAAAGTCTTCAAAGCAATGTTATCAGATAAGATAGGAACACATTGGAGAGATCTCATCTACATCTAAATGATAGTGACATTGTGAAGTGGGTAGGGGTTGGGGTGTAGATGGCACTGTACTGTCTATGTACTCATGTGAGAAAGATGATGAGCATGTTTTAGGAGTTAAGGCCTCTGGCAACACATGAAACCACTCATTTGAAGTATTTATTCTCACATCATTCCCAAAATAGGCATGCTCCAGAATATTCCAATTCAACACCTATAGAAGGTTTCACAAATAGCCCACCAACTCCAGACCTATCATTGCTTCCTAGTGAACATAGGATTAAGCCTAGGATATCCTGTCACACACACAAAACTATGAACTTAAAAGGCTCCATTTTAGGTCTCACACACAGACATCTTTGTCAGTTGTTGAATTCCTCCTTTCTACTATACAGTATACATTTTGTGGGCTTTCGGTCACCCCCAAGCTACTTATTGGATGGCTTTTTGTCGGTCTCAGTTTACATCACTTTATTCAATGGCTTTCATCGCTATGCATGTGTTAGTTTTGTACAAATAAGATTTCCATCTCACTGACTGTGGTTTTATACCATGAGTGATATCATTCCACTGCTGATGTCAGGTAATTACAAGGCACAAATAACTATTTCTCTCCCACTCTCTCCCCGTCTCATATTGTTCTATTTGCTCCCTCCTCTTGCCTACCTGCACTTATTATGTAAACATTAGACAGCTCCAACATCTGCTTGCACCCCCAGCCCTTTGCCATGTTTGCCACCGACTGCTGCATTGGATTTCAGTGGTTTTCAGATGTATCTGCCTCTGTACTGTGGCCCTCTTGGAATGTCTGTTCTTTTGATTTTAAGAAGAAACATTCAAAAGTGACTACCTTGTGTTGAGACACATGATGGCCATCTTGCTAAAATCAAAAGAAAAAGCATTTGAAGAAGGCAGGCACGGTGGCCATCTTGGAATGCTTTTTTAAAGAAAAACTAGTACTAGATGCTTCCATACATGTGCATTTCATGTATCCCCTGTATCTTGCAAGTTGCAGTCATTTTTTACTAAGCATACATCCCTGTCACTCTTCTGTTGATTATGTGTGCTGTCTTGTGTGTTTTGTTTCTTGCACAGAAGAAAAAAAATAAAGAGGGGGAAGGCAAATTATAGGGTGGGACATAATAATACTGCCACTGGAACTGGGCACCGATTTATGACTACCATAATCTGGGTTTGCCTCCTCACTCTCATTACACTGCAGCACTCATACTCCACTCATGTCGACTCGCCAGTGGTTTTACAGGTTCCTATCATCACACGCCTTATTGGCGGCTCTCCCTGGTGCCCACCACCCGCTGATGCTGCTTTGTGATCACCCCCATCATGTAGGAGGGATCTTCTCTCTGTTAGGTTTGGCACACCCTCTTGCAGCATGCTAGTGGAAGCTTTTAATGTGCTATTTACCTGCATTTGCGCTAAGTGTACCTTTGTTTGCCCTGATTGTTCTGCCAACAGTTGTCACATCTATGCAATCCTGTACAAAAACACATTTTGTGGCCATGATAAGCTATAGTGTCACTCAATTAGATCTTCTAAGTAAATTCAAAACATATCCTTACTGAAAACTAGATCTAGCTCAAAAAGCTCTTTTACTATGGAATTTTCTTTCCAGGTCAGTTCAGAGCACATAAACAAAGTTACTCAACTTTTACCAAACACATGCCCTACTAAAAATAAAACCAAACTTACTGATTTCACCAGTGCTTGTTTAAGACTGTGTTTACTATATTCTTTTATACCCCTATTACATTTAAGGATGTTCCAAACATTGTCCATTGCTACTCGTTATGCAGTGCATCTACATTTTGCCCTTTTCGGTCTCTATTACTCACTCTTCTAGAATTATCAAAAAGTGGAATTGTGTGCAGGGTCTTATAGATTTTCACAAACAAATCCTGGTTCTGCGAATTAGTGTTTTTATTTTGCATGTGTAAATTCAGGGGCACATTTAAAGTGAAATAGCGGAATGCAGGTCTACGGCAGATTATGCAGCACCACGCTCCACCATTTCGGGATGTGCTGTATTTACAGCAATACAGCGCACACCTGTGTTTTTGCTGGCGCTAAAAGTAACTGCCTTACGCCAACACAGACTCTCTTGCGCTATAGTGCAGGGAATGATTGTTTATGTGCAGGAAGGTATCCCTTCCTGCACATAAACAATCAATAATGGTGATTTGCTACTTCTATGTGTGCTGCATAATGCAGCACACATTGAAAAAACAACAACGAGAAGCTATAAATGGATTTCTCCTCGTTGCGTCATTCATACACCTGGTGTTGCGTGACGTTAGTGTTTGGTGCTGTCTCAGATTTGTAGAACCTTGTAAATCTGGGGCAGCCTCAAAAAGCAATGTGTGTTGCTGTGGAACGCACACAGCAACACCCATTGCAATGCTCCTTTCACACAGACACCTGCGTGAAGGGGTACCATATTTAAAATGTGGTGTTAAGCCACAAAAAGTGGCTTAACGCCAGTTTGTCAATATGGTACAGTGCATTGCGCCACCGGAACGTCGGTAAAAGTGAAGTTCTGATGGCACAATCCCCTTGTGAGTATGCCCTCAGTTTTTTATTGTTATGTTCTTAAAAGACAACTAAAGAGATAAATAAATATTTGAAAGTCACGTTTGCAATATTGTATAACAATACACATATCAGAGTTCCACTTAGCTGCGAGCATTTTAAAATAAAATATTAATTCTTTGTTATGGGCATTGAATTATTTATTGCACAAACATGCCTTTTCTCGATTGAGCCAGCGCATTCAGGTCAAATATAACTAATGATTTCCATTTAAAACTTCATTGTCGCTTTATAAATAACGGTTGTGCTGCTAAACCAATGTAAAGCCCTCTTTTCGCCACAGGTCTTTTTTCATACTATCTACTACCCATTTTTATTTACTTCTAATGTTTTTCTTTTCCCTAATTTTGCTCCCTTTTGTATTGTTGCTACTTCTCTCATTCCTTAGTCACCTTATTTACTATTATATCTCTCCCCTCATGCTTCCACTTGAGGTCACTGTTCTTCAAAGCCAAATATGTTATCAAAGATCAGTTGTTTGTATGCTTCAGTGCAATTAGTGTACTGATGTAGCAGAGCTCTGTTAGTCTTTGCTGATGTGGCTTGTTTAATTGCAAACATATGCCTTTTGCTGTCTGGACTTTGCCTCCTTTCTCAAGAAATACCCAGAGCACTTATCTGAGAACAAAAAGCGAAATAGCTACTTAAAAAACGGAGGTCATTTGAAACCTGTAAATAGCGGTATTGTAAGGGAAATGCCTGATATTCACCCCTTAAAATGTAATTACTTAAATAAATGGCAAGAGTAGAGTACGGTAAGTGGCAAATACGGCACTCGTAAACTTTATATAAAGTCACAGATCAGGTCTCCGACCTTTTCTGTATTGTGAGCTACTTATGTTCAATGAAACGCATTGACAGCTACTAATATTATTAGTGCTGTATAATTTCAATTGTTTTACATGTATAATTATTTAACCAAGCAAAAGCTTTCTAATTTAATAAGCTGGGCGGCACACAGATGAGCTACTCAGAGGTATCTGAAGAGCTACAGTCGCTCACGAGCTGCCGCGGGCGGGCGCAATGCCACAATTAATTTAATTTAATTTTGTTCTTCTGATAGTTAAAAGAATCATTGTCATCATCTACTCAATGTTAGGACAATTATATTAATAATGCCCGAAATTGGAGGGGGTGGCCTGAAAGTGATGTCACGAGGAGCGAACTCCCATAATTCCTGCCAGCCTGTGCGATCAGTTGACATCCCGACTGTCACTTCACCCTTTCAAAGAGCTCTCTTTAAATCCTGAATCAAGAGAAAGTGGTGAGGTAGGAGTTCAAACCCTTCGTTGGAAAAATGCAGCTTTTGAGGGCACAGAGAATCTACGATGGCAGAGCTGGCCAGGCTCCCAGTTCGGATGCAGGGGAGCGTCATGCCCTACCTATGCTGCAGCGGTGGGTGTCTGCCTTGTGTGTGGATTTGTCTGGTGCAAAAGGAAGGATGGCAGAGTGTCAGAGCTTGCTGAGGTGCAGCCCTTCAGTGAAAATAATGTCACTATCCAGCAGCAATGCAAGAGGTAATTGGGGGTGAGTGGGAACCAGTGTTGGCAACTGGAGTTTGAACTGGTCTGCAGCCCTGACCTTGAGATTGATACAAACAGCGAACAGGTGTCCAGAGAATGATGCCCGAGCCCCCAATGGATTGGTGATTACATTTGTTGCTCTTGCACTGAGCGTGGAATCTGGAGGAACAACACCCATACGCAAACATAGCCACTGGTTCACTTAGTGGCAAACAGTGCAATGCGGGGACTTTACTGCTGAGATTAATGTGCTTGAGGTGTTGTGGAATAGGAAATCCTGAGAAGACATTAGAAGTTTACTTTCCACCCAAATGGAATTGAGAAGTCACACTGGGACAGAGGATCATTGGCTTGTTGGATCCTTCCTTAATAATAGGGTGCTCTGGTAGATATAGGTGCTACCTGTATGGGATTGTACTTTTCTCTACTCCTGTGATCTGGTTATTTGAGCATATAATTTGAGCAGACCATGGCCCTTGGGCCAGTGGAAAGGAAGATGACTAGAATCAAGTGTGGACACAAACACCTCAGGCCCTATACTTCAACTACCAGTTAGAAAAGTTGACTGTGGAGACAAGCTCACTGGAGGTTCTCTGACAGAGATAAGCCGGCAGAGAATGACATAGGAGTACCTTTGGCTAGCAATGACTAGCCCTATGAAAGTGAAAATCAAATACCAGGCCTTAGAGAGAGGGTGAGGGTCTTGCAATATAGAGCAGAGGACTCAGGGAGAGATTCAGGCACAACAAAATCAGAGTAGTGGGAATTCCAGAAGGTATAGAGGGTGCTGGCATGGTCGCATTTTTGGAATATCGGCTTATTAAAGAGGTGGTCAGGGACTCTTGCAGTTCTGTATGTTTGACAGAGCTCATAGGGTGCCCACCAATAACCTCCACCCGGAGCACTCCCTCGGTCAGTAGTGGCATGATTACTCCATTGGCAAAAAAAAAACCATTGGCGAATCCTGAATAGTGGAGGTTTGAATTTACAAAAACCTATGTTCAGTCATAGGAAAGCCAAAAATTTGAGGAACTATCTAGTACATACCCGTCCCAACCCTACCAAGACCGACGGCCCTTTACATTTGCTCCATCCATTACCTGAGGGCCATTACCCATGCAGCAACTGCAGTGTGTGTCACTTAACCAGAGCTACCAAACAAGTAACCTACAACAATGGTATGACATGGGATCTTCGATCTTTTACCAATTGCAATATGACAGGTGTGGTATATCTTATCACCTGCGTTTGCAACCTCCATTATGTGGGGATGACCACAAGAAAGGTGAACACAAGAATAATCGAACACAGGAGCAATTTTAGGTGTAAACGTAACAACACAAAAATGACCACTCATTTTCTAGAACAACAACACACACCTAATGACCTTAGCTGGGTCATTCTTGAACATGTAAAAAAAACACCCTAACATCGAAAGAAAACTGCATGAAAAAGAACAACGTTGGGTGTTTAAGTTACGGTCTGACACCAAAGGCCTAAATGATGATATACCATGGGGACAATTTGCATAAAACAAAGGTAGATGCACCGGCAATAGCCAATTAATCTTGTACAATCTAGGGTTATTCTGAGTTTTTCCTGAATCTCATCGTGCCTCCTGTCTTTTAATTATCTGTTTTTTCAATAAACTTTACTCAAAGTAATGTGAAAATTCATACCTTTTGGCGCCTACCTGAATAGTTCAACACACCATGACAATCTTTTCAGAACAAAATTTTTTTTCCCCCTACTGGTATGAGATCGATATACTATTAGGTGTTTTTGGGTGTTTTGATACAACATTGAGGTGAGCATCCACCCGTTTCATCGAAAATCTCAATTCCGGACATGGCCTGATCCATCATGGCCGCACCATTGAGACTTTGCCCTGTGAGCCTCTACAGGATATATCGTATGAGGCATATTATAGTGCCTTTCTGAGTAATAATTCCTCGTCTATATACATTTCCTTTTTTAATTTCTAGTGTAATATCCCTGTTTTGAAAGGATGGGCCACTCAAACGTCAGTACACTAACACGTAGAATCCCCAATCCAAAATGGCCACAACGGAAAGGACTTTTTACTGTGAGTCCTTCCTCGTTTTCTATGCGGAAACACCCATTGATAACCGGCCCCTCGCCCGGGACACCTCAGTATGCGGTCCGCGAGGTTTGGCTCCAATAGGTGTACAGGAGTGTGGGTGTCCACGTACAAGTAAGTGGGGAAGCTTGGGAAGATCAGCACGGCCCATTAAAATCCCGGAGATCGTTTTCCTTTTTTTCCCGTTCTTTCCTAAAAGGGCCTGCCACAGACACGGAGCCCGACGCCATTAACGACTTAATTTACCATTCTTCTAGGTGTACGAGATCTCCACACCCCCTCCGTTGACCATGAGGCACATTGTTGCTTCTTAAAATGTATGTAATGTCTTGCAACAGTCAGTCTTGTATGTGTTTTATGTTGTGTCAGACGCATGAGGTTTTTTGCATTTTTTGCATTTTAATTCACTTCTCAGCACAGCGCCTGCATGGAGAGTGTTCTTTATTTAACATCTTCTTTTCAACCACATAGCGGCACATAAGAGTGAAGACTATACCAACACTTGTGTGCAGTGTGATCACAATTGAATTGACAACAATGCCAATGATCTTTTATTCCTTTAATATGTCTTTTATGTACCCTACATATATTGCCTGACGTTTATTTACGTATGTATTACTTATAACGCATGCCTATTAGTTGCAGCGTTTCACTTTTGCACCTTAATCAGGTCGACTAGGAGTGGTTTTCACACTGGGCTGGTCCCGGTGTAGTCCTGAAGAAGAGCTGGGGGAAGCTCGAAACTAGTTGACTATATGCTAGGTACACCTATCCATCATAGTTAGGGCCTTTAGCATATCACCCCGTTTTTAATCCTATTAGCTAGGAGCAAGAATAAAATGTATTTGGCCCACTAGCTGATTATTTTAACTCACTTTATCCCACTCCACTCCACTTTCACTTGCACTACACATAATCTGTACCATTTAGTGCTCCTACATAATCCACAAGTCGCAGCACGCCTCAGCCCGTAGAGGACTGAGAGGACCCCAATGATGAAGCATGTCACCGTGGGGAAACCCTGGTGAGTGAGGGGACTCAAGAAAGAAAAAATCTTTTTCTTTCTTTTTGGTGGACTTCAGAAGCCAATAGATTTCTGACACCTCTCTCTCTCTCTTAGGTTAGGTTCTTTTACCTGATAAATTCAGGTTGTTTATGATATATGTACTGTTGAAGGGTGAACCTAACCTTGAACCTATTCTTCCCCCCATTCTTTTGATAACCATGATTACTCCATTAGCATGAAAGAGACATGATCCTAAAGAAGACTACACAGGCTCTGCTCGTCTCTCAGGACACTGGACTGCCTTGGCTGGTGGATGATGCTTTTGTCCTCTGTAATGAACATGTTATGTTAATACAAAATTGTTTAGCGAAAACAGATATTGAGTAATTACTTTTGCTAACTGGATAATTGACTACCCTTTTAACACAATCCTTGGGGATGGCATTGCCAAATGTGAAACTGTTTTTTTTTTGCTGATTTAGCAAAAGGTTCAACCTTGGTGCAAACCAAACTTGGGTCTCGTTGAGTCCAGAGTTCTTTATATTTACACTATAACTGTCTTAACTAATCCTTAGATGGAGTTTTGTTTATCAGGCATAAAGATGTATTTTCCATAATGAATCTTAGAGATAAGCGCTTCCAGGAGTGTATGCAAGACGCAATACACTTGTGTCCATTTATCTAACTACCTCTTACAATTTATTTACAATTCCCAAACCTTATGGACTGTCCTTTTTCACCTTTTGTTGCAATGTTTCAAACTCTCGTGCTGTTCTGCCTTTAGTAAGGACTTGGTTTACCTGAAAGTTGGTTGAGATCAATCATCAGGTGGCAGTTCCATGATGAGTTATCCTTTGTCTTTGTCTGTAGGAAGATTGAGTCAACCTTGGGACAAGGAGTGCAGCTGGAAGAAGATTTGAGTTCCGAATCGTTGCCGTGGGGGCCTGGAAGACACCAAGCCAGGCCGCGTGACAAGCAAGACAAAAGGAGTTACTGCTATGAAGAGAGCTGGAGCTGCTGCTAGAAGGTGGGCAGGATTCTAAGCAGTAGTAGCCTGGAGCTCAAGTGAGTGGGTCTGAGTGATGAGACCAAGGGCGTCTTCCAGAGTCTGGGTTATTCAAATAGATAGTAGGTGTGAAGTGTGGTGCCAATGAGTCATCGGAAACTAGATTGGGGCTGGCAGGAACCAATTATTAAGTCATCAGTAATTCCCAATCAGTGAGTCATCTGCAATTATCAGCAGGAAACAATCAGTGAGTCATCAGTAATTACTGGCAAGAAATAATTAGTGAGTCATGAGCAATTACTGCCAGTGTACAAAATCAGTGGCTGGTACAATAACGTGTAAATAGATTAATGTCTGCTAAGAGCATGTTTTTCAAAGGTCAAAAGCCATTGTAGGGGAAACAAAAGCAGTAATGAAAAACACAGACCTACTTTTGTGTACACTACCATTGCTATTCAAGAATTCACACTGGGGACAATGACAGGAATAAGTGGCAGAACTGGGTCATGACATTGGGATTGTGGCAATGTTGATTTTTTCAGACTACACTACTGCTGTGTAGCAGAGAAAAGCTTCAGTCTAGTGAAAAATTAGGCAATTGAGAGAAAAAAATATTCATTATATGATCATATTCACTGAGTAGGAAATCCAACATTTCTACATGGTTGCCATAGATTTTTCACCTTTTTCTGGCCCCTATTTTGGAAGGACGTAGAACTCTGTGCACTGTCATCCCTACAGAACAACAATAAAGTGCCTGGGCTTCCTCTTTAAACATGGTTACATTAGCCTACCACTATTTGAGTTATTTAACTAAACTATCAGTCCCTAGTGTATGGTATAGAAAATGTACCAATGGCCTGTAAGTTAAATACCATCTGTGGATTTCAGCACCTGTTGTACCATTCACAGAGTGGGCCTGGAAAACATGGCAGGACTATAGATGAAATCTAGAAAATGTCAAAATACAGATGTTCAACTTTGATCCGTACATTTTGACAGGAACAACTAATAGTCATTCAAAAAAACAAATTTCATATTTATTAAACATCCAATTCATTGGTTAAGTTGGATTTTTGATAAATATATAGGAATAGTAGATTTTTAGAAAGATGCCTTTTTCTGCCTGAAGCTCCTGGAGTTTAATTGGCATTAGCTCTCCAGCAGCTGCCGTGCCAGTGCTTGTCCATAATGAGGTGCGAAAATGACTCCCAGAGAACAAACAATGGCCTGGGTGTAGGGAGGCCCCTTGCAGGAAATTCATTTCAGTTAGCGTGTACCCAGGAGTTTGATTACCTTGTAAAGGGAACTGTCCTTCCTTGAGTAAAAGCAAGGTGAAACCTGGAGAAGGCAACTCATTGTCCCCTGAGCCATGCTGGCACCAAACCAGATAGGCGGGCTAACCCCGAAACGGATTTTGAGTGGCAACAGAGAAGGGAACTCCTTATTTCCATGGCCACAACTCTGAGTGGGCACACAGGCTGTTACCAGGAAGGAAGGTTTATTCCTCCAGCTTGAATTTTAGGAGTAAGGTGCATTGTCGGATTGTTTGCAGTAGGATAAACAGGAATTGATGGATATGCGAGTAAGGTTTGCCAGAGGAATTTTTCCCTATTGGTCAGGGAGGAGCCATTCCAACCCACTGGGTGGCACCCCATGGCACCCTCAGCAGAACAATTTATAGGCCTGTAGAAGATCAGAAGAGGTCAGTATATGTTTTCTGTGGCCTGAGAAGAGCCCCGAAGGACTGAACCTGCTGTATGTACCCAGAACAGAGAAGAGGACTTGAAGAGTCAGTTTGCTGATCTCCTATGTGCCTATAGGGACACAACAAGCTGCAAAACTGATCAGTACTGTCCCTGCTGCCATGGGAGCTTTAGAAATGAACCAGAAGAGCTGCTCTAGAAACCCTGAAAAGTTGGGACTTGTACAATGGTTTTTCTTGGACTTCCAAGACCTCTATAGATGTCAGCTGGATCCTCGTGGCGAAGGTGTCTGATTTAGATGCCTATTCCTCAGCTACAGCTTCAGGGTTGTCCTGTTAGATGATTTTGAACTCAATAAAAAAGACCTAGGGCCTGAGTCAGATGTTGGCACATCAGGTCCCGTCGTCACTGTTTTGACGGTCTTTCCGCCTGTCGATGTGGCACTCCATCCGCTTTATTTAGATTTTGGTGGGTCTATGGAATGAAGAAATTTGGAGTCTTGCCGCCTCTGCCAGAATCTTGCTCCTGCAGCGACACCGTCAGAGACAGAAGCGGCTGTCAAAGGGAGTCCAGTCAAGATTCCTGTCATCCTAATTAAGATGTGCCTTTCCATCGAGGCAACTGTGGCGGGAATGCCACCTACTTTGAGTTGGCGGAAGCGAAGGAAATGAGGTAGGAAGTTCCCTTTCTTACAGTTTCCCACTTCCCTTTCCATCTTGAACCACGTTGCACAAGTCCCTTCCTGGCTGCTACGACTGCACAATGATGCCAAATGACTCCTCTGTCGCTAGGATCTAAGGTAAGCTATTTTTTCCAATTGTATTACCATGAATCG
Organism: Triturus cristatus; assembly: GCF_964204655.1. Lineage (NCBI taxonomy): Eukaryota > Metazoa > Chordata > Amphibia > Caudata > Salamandridae > Triturus > Triturus cristatus. The sequence goes on from NC_140583.1 coordinate 476,873,837, forward strand.
TGTTTTGACAATTGCTGTAGCCTTGTGTATTTTTACATTACTTGTACATGCAATTTTTTCTCTTGTGCAATTCAGTAGTGTTCATTTTAGAACTTATCAAAGTAAAATGAAAAGACCTGTTTCGACACTTATTGTTGTTGTTGTGGGTCTTGTGGGTGTTGTGCTTGTGGTGCATGTGAGTGTACATTCAATGTGTAGGTTCCTGTAGTGCAATGCTTAGTAAAAAAAAGGGCATTACACATTACCTACATATACATTGTGACACATTCACAGCATATACTCACCTGTCTCCACACCACCGTGGCCTCACTCCGTTAGGACTCAGCTGGACCACCAGCACAGCAGGAACATTTCAATCATCTCAGTGCAATTGTGCAGGCATGACAGCAACGGGAGTACTGTTAGCCAGCTGAGTCGGTGATGCTGTGAGCGCAAAGTATGTGGTTTATTTGTTTTTATTTTACTTTCCTTATCCTGTCTTCTGTCCCCTAAACCACCCACCCACCCCATAGATGTTACCTGTGCAGGCCGCACCTGCCTATCAGCATTTATGATGATGATTAGAATTGTCCTCCTGAGGATGGTAATGCTACCTAGGTTGCTGTTTTATTTCGCAAACTTGCCTGTACTACTGGATGTCCAAGTATTCTAATATCTTAATGGTCTCCTTAGCACCTTGGTATGGAAAGGAGAGAGCCAGAGGTGTGAAAAGGAGAGAGCTGAAGTTGTGATTAGAAGCTAAATTTTTTTCAAGTTTAACAAGCCCAGTTCAACAAGCGCATGGAGGCCCAGACTAAGAAGTGTACTACTGAGTGGCACAGTTGCAGTGGATTGCCTGCTGGTGGGCTCTACCACAGGTATTAGAAACAACAAGCATTGGCATTGCCAATAGATCTTGCCTTGGGATCTGATAAGTGATTAGCAAGAGCTATTGGCTTTGCCAATTTTTTAAGCTATGTTGTAGAGTGGTGGGCGGATGTGCCTCATATTGAAAAGTTATAATAAAAATGTGTTACGCATTTTTTTACCTTATACAAGGTACAAGAACGCACGCAGCCCGTCCCCATCACCTGGGAGGACTGCAGGCACCTTGGAAACGGAAAGACATTCCAGGAGTTGGGAATCATTAACAGAGGTCAGATATGCTTTAATTCAGTCTGAGCTCTGTAAGTGCTACAACGGAAGCACAGGGGGACAAAAGAAGGAGGGAAGTAGGTCACATCCTGCCTGGATCACAGACAAGTAATCCAGGATATTTGTTGTAGGCTTTCAAATTTAGTGTCATGGTAAAACAGAATGAAAGCCAAGTATACTAACACCATGGCCGAGACGTCCGAATGACCAGGTCATGTGGCGGTAGGTGGTTACTATGTTCGAAAAGTGAAATTACGAGATGAACTACATTGTTTAAAATTAATTGAGATGGGAGAGTGGGGGGTTGAGGAGTTTAAAATTAAAACCTAAAAAATGCGTTCACAACACGTTTGGATGCCCAGTGATTAGGTGCTCCCACGGGACATGTGGCGAATAGCCCCAACCCTTTAGCCCGGCTTCGAGATGCCCAAGATGGCACCCCCTTCCTATGGCCACGAGCTGCCTTTATTTTATATGATTACTGTTGGCGCCCCCTAACAAAACTCTAGATCCTATTATTACTGTAACAGCCCTAATAGGCCACTACTTAACAAGCAGCATTAAAATTAAGGACGACTCTATGCATGCGCGCGCAGCACAACAAGCTCCCTTACAGGGGTCGACATGGACGAAGGACTAAAGCAGCTCACTGAACGTCTGCACTGCGCCTGTCTCCGTGGTGGCTAGTGTTAACTGCAAAAAAAGTGGGACCCAAAATGGCCACTGAATAACATCCCCTTGCGCATTTCCCATTGCATTGAACCGATTGGCATCCTTCTTACATACCAGCTTTTTGCCAATGGATGAACAGTGGGTGCCAAGCTTTTTACTAATGGATGATTAGCGGGTTTGAACTTATATGAAGTCGGAGAGAGGCTGCACCACTACTCGAAGGGTGGGGGCGGGGGTTGAATCACAAGCAGCAACAGACCAGTGAACACTATAGGCTAACCTATTGATAAAGCTAGCCAAGCAGCCGAATGACGAGAAGCGTGTTCAAGAAAGCAGAGATGTTGCCAGGGGAAAGACTCTATACCTGCTGCTCAACAAGTTCAAGGCGCGCAGGGAAAAGGAGAATGCAGCAGTCGCATTATGCTCTTAACCTAGCACTCAAGAGAGAGGATCGCATTCAGCTTACCTCGCCACACGTACCTATACGGACACCGGTCGGACCACGCCATGAACTGCAACAACATGATTCGCCGATGTCAATTACGAAAGAACAATAGAGAGCGAGAGAATGAAAGTGCCATTAGCTGGCTGCGCTCTCAGTGCAGTCCCACATGAAGGAGCGTGGTATGTTAAGTATCTACAGATGGCCCCTGCACTTGAAGTCCTGTAAAACAAGCCCGTGCTGGCATCCACCTTGCGGGAGCGAGCAGCGGCGTGCGGGCCATCTGTTTTCAATTAGAGCGCACGCCGCTGCTCGCTTCCGCAAGGTGGATGCCAGATTGAAAAAAGCTGACCAATTTCTAAAGGTCATCTCATAGAGCAGCACTTGCGCGCTGCCTAGGGGAGACCTAAAAATGCCACTTTCTAAACTCTCTAAGGGTAACTTAATGAGTTATTCACTAAAACCTAGACTAAAGCAGAAAGATGAATCAGTACTTCTTAGGTTGGCCTTACACTACTGGTGATGATTTCTGAAACAAGCAAATATTGTGATACTGCATGCCTTTGTGATCCTCATAATGGATCTTCACAGAATTAATAACACAAAATGGTTGAATAAACAGTGAGGGCAAGACTGATTAGTATACTCTCTACACTTTGGGGGACATATATATAGAATAATCATGCAGCGCAGCACGTCACCTTGTTGTGCTGCATGACAGGGAAAGGGCAGATATGTGCTGTACTTAACAATATACGGTACATTACTGTCATTTCCCAGCGCTTGCACACAATGTGCTGCCTAGCGCCAGCTCAGGCACCCGTGCACTATGCTGCAAGGGTGCCTGCTTTGTAAGCAGGATTCTTTTTGTGCAGAAAGGGACACCTTCTTGCAAAAACAACAATCCCCTGAGCATTCCTGCAGAATGCAGCAATCATAGAAAGATGAAGTAACATGGAGATATATAGATATTTCTTCTTGTTACGCCTCACCTAGGAAGGCGTTACATTTTGGGACATTCCCAGGTTTACCAGTAATCATAAATCTGGAAATGGACCAAAATCCATGGGTGGATGAATGGGAAGACCCATGTGCCACCCATGGAACGCCTCCCTGGGTCTGAGTAATGCAACACAGTGATTTGCGCTGAGTTGCGTTCTCTAGATTTATCAAGCCATGCAAGGGGGCCTTGCGTGGCCTGATAAATCAAACTTAAGAGTTCTGTTGCTCAAGCACCATGTTGCACGGTGCAAGAGTGACTCAAATCTTTGATAAATTTGCCCCTGAGTTTTATGAATTGAAGGTTTTCTGGGGCAAGCGATATTTTGTCTTTGAAAGATTACCATAGTGTGCCCTGTGCATGCTCATTTTCAAGTAGATCCTGTTTTTGGTATTAAATTGATTTTGTCGTCCCACTATGCTCCACCATCCCCACTAATTCCAGCTTCTTCTTCTTGCTTTTTAACCACTCACTTAGGGCCTCGTTTATGTGTATGTGGTAAAGGGGCCCATGACAGTAATGCAGAGATTGTTTGACTGCACACTTCTGAATTCCTAGTCATTCCAATGGTGGAGCCATATTAAGTTCATCCTTTGGGACTGCACTGTATCTGAAGTTAATGCTGGTGAAATGATGTTCGAGGGGCCAAAAATTAAGGATGGCACATCAATGCTATTTGAACCAGTCACTTTACTACCCAGAACCGCTTTTTAAAAGCAGTCCTTGACAGAAAAGGTACTGAAATGTGGAAACTCCCACCTTTCCTGGAAAGGAATCCCAATTGTGTGGTCAGTCTCTAGAAACAACTTAAATAATCTCACGTCTTCATTGGCGGCTTTGCACTGTGAAGCTACCTACACATAGGCTTTTCACCTAAAACGAATAATGCCATGGACAATAAACCATTGTTGTGAAACAATATCTGCAATAAGATCTGTACATTAAAGTACCCAGCTTCTGCTGGTATGTTGAAGGTGTGGCCTGCACCACAGCAGTGATCTGTTGGACATGCCACCTATCTATATCATTTAAGAAAACAATTGGTCCTTCAAACATGTATAAGTAGGAGAACAATGAATATAGACCAGAATCAGTACTATATTAGGAAGAGATGTCCATCTGGACATATAGATTTAATATTATAAACCGTGGTCATTCAAATTCAAAGAGAGCGTAATGGAGTGGGACACAGTCCTGTATCCTTGAACAAGCAACAATTAGGGACAATCACATAAATATAGACATTTTTCAGGCAAAACAAAACGAGCTTAACGCCAATATAGATAATAGAGGCAAGCTTTTTAGGAACTAAACAGAAATGCACTTGTTTTAACACATGAGTTTAATGTGCATGTTGTTTAAAGGAATCAACGACGTTTCGATCTAACACAAGATACATAGATCATCATCAGGACAAGAGTAAAAAGCCTGAAACAAACACTGCATGGATTCGCTCCTGAGCTGTTCCGGATTGCAAAGTGAGAGGGCACAATGCGTGGATGAGAGGCAGCGACAAAAGAGCAGTATTACAAGTCCGGGCGTTCGCGGTGGATCATGTAACTTCCGTGTGGGAATTTAGGTAGCGTGGGCTAGCTGTTACGAATTGCAAGGTAGGATTAGATGAAGGGTGGCGCCGATGAGATAGGAGATCCTATGACGGTATCCGTGAAGGTTCAGGTTGCTTGCCGATCACAAGTTAACCTTGTACTGAATCGAGTCGAGCAGACTCTTGTCCTGATGATGATCTATGTATCTTGTGTTAGATCGAAACGTCGTCGACTCCGTTAAACAGCATGCACGTTAAACTCATGTGTTAAAACAAGTGCATTTCTGTTTAGTTCCTAAAAAGCTTGCCTCTATTATCTGTATTTGCGTCAAGCTCGTTTTGTTTTGCTTGAAAAATGTCTATATTTATGTGATTGTCCCTAATTGTTGATTGTTGAAGGATACAGGACTGTGTCCCTCTCTATTACACTCTCTTTGAACTTGAATGACCACGGTTTATAATATTAAATCTATATGTCCGGATGGACATCTCTTTCTAATATAGTACTGATTCTGGTCTATATTCATTGTTCTCCTACTTATACATGTTTGAAGGACCAATTGTTTTCTTAAATAGTAACTACCCAAGGTCCTTCCTACCTTTTGGGTTCCCTTGTTGAAAATAAACAACCTATCTATATCATGTCATTTGTTTGGGTTGCATAATTAACTTTAGCTTTTTCAGCTATTTTACCGTCTCAGTGGTGCATTATTAGAAACACATGCACTTATTTCTTGTTGCATATGAACATCTGTTCTTAGATGGTAATGTTGGTTCTAATACATCAACAGAAAAATGTCACTAGTGGTAGACCGGACCTCTTGAGTTCTCAGAACTCATGATCCCTGCATGACATCTGATGAAAAAATTAATGTTATGAATGAAGGGTAAAAGGCAGATCATTTTTGTCAGAAGGGGGCTGAGTTGATTGGGTGGCATGCACATTTAAAAAACAGTTGTTTATATCAGATTAGAAGATTGGACAGGACTGCTTTAACTGGTCGGAATTATTATTTTTAGTAATAATTCACTTTCTTTGACAGACTAAAAATATAATTCAGTATGGCCTTAGAATTCTTCAAATCCACCTTAATGTAGAGGTATTACAATTTGGACCAGCAATAGTATTTGTATCTGAAAATATCGGACTTCAGGTGCCCAAACCAAAGTCAAGGGCACATGAGGAGGGTAAATTACCTGATGAGATACCCCAAGATGTGATAATGTTTTAGTACCCTGCCCTCTGTATCGTCCTTCTTCTCCCCACCCACCACATATTTAGCAGGCCATCTTTGATAGTATGCCCTCCCTTTTGTGCTGTTCCTCCAATTCTGGCACATTTTACCTATATGTCTGTTTCACCTTACACTTCCTTCGCTTCCTGTTCCTAAAACCACCCTACATGTCTAGGGCTGCAAGGCCCTAAACCCCTCCCACAAATCAAACAGTTTACTGTACTCAGTTCTATCACCTCAATTCCAGAGTTCCGAATCCTTGACCGCCCTATCCTTCCCTGGCCACTGTCCCGGTGGGGAACAAGAGAAGTGGAAATAAAGACCAAATGAATGAAGACCTGAGCCATAATGGAAGTAGCTGTACCTTCCCTTGTCTAGCTTTTTTACGCACAAATTATGGAGCCACAAAAGGCCTAAGTAAGTGAGTGCCAGGCTCCAAGGCTCTGGTCAGATGCCACCACTACCCGGTGCTAAATGTCAAGGTGCTGAATACCGTGGCTGCGTGGTCTTCAGTCCACCTCAGGCCTCCTTAATCCACTGACAGACACCTCCTTCCCCTTATCTCACTGTTGCAGGTTCCTGCTTTCTTACTTGGTGACTGATTTTCCGTCTTTCTCTTCGTCCTACTTTCCACTAAGTGTGTTTTTCTCGCTCTTGGTCTCAGGAAACATCAGTACCGGTACCCACAAATGAGTGCTCTTACCCTCACCAGCAATCCCAGTCTCAAATTAAGCACTGATTTAGGTTATAGACAAGAACTGTCCGTTAAAGCCCAGATGCTGAGCAATCTGATTGGCTGGCAGATCCAAGTGTTTCACGTCGTTATTAGAAATATAGGGGCATATCAGCAACAACCGGTGATAATTATCGCTCAGCGCTCTTAGCGTGAGGATAATTATCGCCGGGTAACGTGGATTTTTATCGTTGAGATAGCGTGCTATTAGCAACGCTTATCTCCTCAGCGATAAAAATCCTCACGCTAACTGCCTAACGTGAGATTATCGCTGGAAACCCAGCGATAATCTCACGCAATGTGGCGTTAGCTTGCTGATAGGGACTCAGAAACGTAGCCATGATATCCACCTTCCATAGGATATCATGGCTAAGTCAGTCCTGAAGCAGGCGTAAGGAAAGTAGCGATAACAGGGGTTATCGCTACTTTTCCTGACGCTATGCTTCATAGCGTGGGGCTTGATGATAGGAGAAATGTCGCTTAGCGACATTTCTTCTGTCATGTTAGGTCAGGAACACCCACTTTGCATCTCATTAGAGATGCAAAGCTGGGTTTTAAGAATCCTCACGCTAAAGCAAGGTTTCACGCTCTAGCGTGGCCTTGCTAACTAGGCGATAAAATGATCGCTGCTTTTCGGCCGAAAACGGCCACAAAAGCGGCGATAATTTTTTATCGCCAGCTTGTAAATATGCCCGATAATTCTTTACACACAGTTCCGAGAGGATTTGTAACTAAAATGTGTGGTCCTTTTTGCAGAATATGTAGTTGTCACAAAACAATGAACAATGCGCAGTGCAGTGAGTGCATTAAGCAGCATACAAACTTTCATTTGGCACATTTCCTTAAGTGATAAAACACAACTGCTCACGCTTTAAATAATCATAGCATCACAATATTTACACCATGTCTCATGCTACTGCAGATTTGTTATAATTTATTTCTCATTTCGGCGTGAACTCTGAAATTGCCCGCAGAAGTGTTTTCAATTTAAATGCCAAAGTAAAGTCTTAAATCCCTCCAAGGTAAATTGGCAATAAAAATGAAGGATGATTAGGTAGAGTCAGAGCTCACAGAAGTTACTGAGTTTTATTGCTGGATACACTCCACACAGCCAGGGTATGTCACAATCAAATAAACCCACAATATTCACGGCTTTCCACTTCCAGCTGTTGTCAATTTTGCTGGCGCATGCAGATCCCCACAGGGATTCAATGAAAAGCACAATCCAGTGACTGCCTTTCCATGGTTGCCTCGGTTGCATTATATGGTCTTAAGAGACCACTTGAGGTGAGAGCTGTTGTTGGCAGTCTTTTTTTTCGCACGGGTTATCAATTGTCTTTATTTTTCTTCGATATTTAATTTTTTATTTTATAGAGCTTTGAGAAATAATTGGCTAAAACTGCGATAAAATTAACATTATGAAAAAGAAAAGAAATAAGAAATGAAATAAGAAAAATCACCAAAATTGTTATTATGTAAAAAATAGCAAAAACAATATAAATGTATGCCTCATATTATGTGATTGGTTTTAAGCAATTTAATGCCACTAGTTCCACTTTAATCATGTTTGCGCTTTAGTAATTGCACTATGCATGTTGTCACTTTAGAAACATGACAGACTACATGTACCAGCATGCAAAACAGTTATGAAAGAGACTTTCTTAAGAATTTGTGATAAGCATAAATTTAATTAAGAATCTGGATTTGGCATGCAAATGATAAACGCTAGTGAAAATATGCAATAGGAAATTGTACTTACAAAAGAAATACAACTCAGAGACACTGTAGGAAATTGTGAGAAAGCGTTTATTGTGGACCTTGGGTTCCATGCAGCAAAAATCAAACGAAAAAACGATGCAATTAGAAACACCTTGCCATGGAGAGAAGGGAGGCAAAAAGTTATGCAGAAGTATCGCAGGTTTTTGATGATAGTCAATTCTGTTCAAACCCCAGAGGAAAAGTACACACTAAAACACCATGTGACAATATAGAGACCCTGAGACACTGGGAAAGGCTGTCCAAATGGGAAATCAACAAATGGTGGGAATTGATAACCTTAAAGAAATATGTGGAAGTCAAAAGAGTCCCACAAGGCCTACGCATCACATTAAAGGATGGAGATAAGCGTGTGTGTGAGTCGCAGGCAACAGGAGGTGGTCCCTCATCTATACACCCACCCACGACACTAGAGGTAATGGTAGAAACTACCCTGGAACCAGAGGAAGTAGTTGATTTTGGCAGCCTTGACACGTCTGCATCAGCACCATTGCAAAGTAACTGTACATCTATATAACTGTATACTACATGCATGTAAAAATAGAACTGATACAGACAAAGCAGTATCAGACCTTTACATAGTTAAAGTACCCCTTATAGTTCATAATGGGACTTATAGTCAAAAAATTACACACTGTATTCAGTGTCAGACATTTATTACATCATATTATACTACTAAAGACATTAGTTAAATAGTTAAAAGGGTTCCCCGTATAATGACATTAATAGCATGTCCATTCTTCAAGTATATTCACCTGAGTAAGAAACGGAATGCCCAATTGATGCAGGAGAAGAACAGGCCCAAATGGTGGAGGAAGAAGCAGTATTGATAGAGAGTCTGCACACACCACCTCCTGCCCACTCCAGTGGTGAATCTTTTTCCCTCCATCATTTGAGGATGAGGATGCCATCCAGCAACCCACTCTAATCCAGCCGCAAATTGTCAGGCTCAACTCTAACATACTGAATTTGCAGCTCATAGGGGCTGTGATATTCCTCATGTACACCATCCTTCTGGGCCCCAGTCAACTGCAGAATAGCAAACGGCATTTGGTGGGCTTGAGGCATCCGTGCTGCAGATTCAATGCCTGCAGAACAAACAAATAAAATTAGACAAGAGAAAATTGTAGAACATTGAACATGCAATATCAGTGGGTTTCAAAACAGTGGCCTTTAAAATGGACAACCTAAAGAGAATCCTACAGAAACTATGCACACAGATGGCAGAGAAAACTAGCAAACAGAAGTGCAGAGAGAGGAGCAGTGCTGTGTGTATTGGAAGGCTTGCACATGCCACCTCGGCCGCATCAAAGCATAGTGTCACACAACTGGGCAAAATGGGCCACTTCAGTGAGGATGTGTCGAGGGGCCTTGGCCTGATTACCACTGCAGTGGAAGCCATATAGAGAGCTCAAATTGCAAGTGGGGTGGTTGAAGGGCAACCTAACTGTGAGGAATTGTTGAGTGTCAGCAGCATCTCTGCCACTGATGCACGAGTGCTGCACCACAGCAGTAGCAATAATCCTGCACCTCAACATGGTGGCATGTCCCATTCTGCACGTAGTCACAGAAAAAATTAAGGGGTACCAATCAGGGATTACCTAAATATTTTTGTTAAATTTAGGTTGGTGCTGTAACCAGCTTATATATTGATCTCATGTTGCATACATGTATGTGTAATACAAATTATTTTAAACAGCAGTGAAACACTTGACATTACAGTTATCTTCACTTTGATAAAGCAAACTATTGTGCTACCAATGTATTTCAATTTGTTAAACTATCCATGACTTACCTGGTAAAGTAATGTGTAGCAATGTGGTCCCTATGCCTCCTACCCTCCACTGCTCTGATATCTGTTGGATGTTGAACTTGTGGGCCGAGTTGTTCATCCTCAGAATTAGATTCTGACACCTCAATGTGTAGACCTCTCCTACAGGTAATGTTGTGTAGTATTGCACACGTTGCAACCATCGTACTGGCAACGTCTGGCGCATATTGTAGGGCGCCCCCACTCTTGTGCAGGCAATGAAACCGTGATTTCAGGAGCCCAAATTTCTGCTCACTTACAGTCCTCTCATTCTGGGTGATAGGAGAGAGGTAGGGTGCGAGAATCCATGGGCACAGGGCATACGCACTGTCAACTGAAAAACATACGTTAGTGTGAGGCAATATACATTTTGTGTGGATTGGGCAATTACAAATATGTTTTGACATTTATTTCCAGTAACTAATAAATATCTGCCATCAAACTCCCCTCTTTCCAGTCATCTGTAAATTCTGCTTTGCCTAAACATGAAGGAGGCACTGTGATACTATACAAGTGATAATATGGGCCTTGTATGCCACTTGAATGTTAAGAAAATTGGTATTTTAGCAGTTCCTGAATAGATATTCAATATGGATGGTGGACATATGGCCACATGTGTCCCATCTATACACCCTATGACATGGGGCAAATTGGTAATCCTGCAAAATTCCAGTTTTGTGCTTTGCATTTCCTGCACATTCCTAGGGAGGTATGTGTGACAGTGGATGTAGATAAGCAAGGCATCTAGGAATATCCTGAAGAAACACGAAAGCCCACTTTGAGACACTCCTCCTTCAACAGCTATCACATCCTGGCCTATAATTTCTCAAAACGTGATAGAAGGGACAAACCTGTGTTAGAGATATATAAAACAAAAAACCTGCATAGGCATACCATTTTTTTGTTGCTTTGTAGTTATTTTAAAGTGCCCTATGGTGGTTTGCATGAGGGTTGGAGAATCATATCAAGGATACATTGGGACTTACTACTTATGGAAGAGAGCTATCATTCACTTATGCCCGAGGTCAGCAGGCCCATTGCCATCTTGATTTCCTTGAGTTTGCTGTGGATGACACTGCAGACAACTGTTCACTGGGGGCGTGGTCAGGTGATAGGTTGTGTTTCATGATTAAAGCCTTCAGCCGCAGCACCCAGAGAGAAGATCTGCCAGCCTCTGACTGAAGTTGCCCTCTACTTTCAAACCCATGGGCGCTTTTAGCCTTCCCCTGGGTCGTTTTTAGAGGCCAGATACGGTTTGTTTCATGAATAAAGTCTGCAGCAGCATCACCCATGGAGATTAACTATCTGCTAACCTTCGACTGGGTCGCTTTTAGAGGTCAAATAAGACCTCTAAATAAGGCCAAAAAGAGAGGTCAAATAAGAAGATGCATTGAGTGAATGAAGCCTTGAGCACCATCCCCATTGAGGGGTCGGCTGCCAGCCTTTCACTGAGGAGGTCTCAACCTTCAAACATATGGTCGCTTTTAGAGGCTAAGCAAAAGAGTGAATGTTTCATGAATAAAGCCGCCCGCAGCTTCACCCCGGGAGGTGGAATAGCCCTTGACTGGGGTAACCATCCACCTTCAAACCCATGGTCTGGGACATTCACAGGGGTTGAATGCGATCCTGAGGCCCATTGCATCATACTCACGTCATGACCGGTTGGTTCATCACTGACTCCTTGGCCTGGTAGGTCTGTCTGACATAAATATTGCAAATCTTTTGTTTAAATGAATTGAATATAAATACTCTTTCGAACCATAGAACGCTTTATAAAACTCCTTAATAAATAAATTCACATCATCATCTGAGGCACTCGCAATAAGCTGGTCATGGACGCGCCTTTACAGTTGTTTTGTGTTACCTAAAAACTCACAAACAGCGCGAAGCTTTTGTAGAGGCTTATTGTTATTCATTGCTGAGCTTTATTGCCGTAATGAAAATGTCACTTTTAATTTACATTGTTTCCTTCCAGTTTAAGTTCATGATTCATCTAACTACCCTGCATCGCGGATCCCTGTAAACAAATGTTATATGGTGCAGTAAATCCTCAATTTGCTCACCCCTATGATCTGAAAGGGTGTAAGACATGCTTGGCTTATCACAGAGGCGCTCTTTCCTCTTGTAAATCTTTAATCTAGTGTACCAATGTATTAGTAGTAGAGAAAAAGACGTCGACCTTATTGATTTACGGCTAAGAAGTGGCTGGCATTACCGATTGGATACCCACGCGCCCTGCTGGAGGCCCTATAACACAACAGTCCGATCTGAGGCATTTAATGACATCCAGTACCAGCACGTTTCACGCCATGAAGAAATGAAAGTGCTTAAAAACGAAAACTGAAATGTTTTGCATGCATGATTTATCCAGATAGAAGAGAGACAAGGCAATGGCTGTTATTAATACTTCCTGGTCCTCCTCCCAGTTCTTACTTAAACGAGTTGAATCAGTGCGCATTAATGATGGAGAGCTAAGGTTAGATGCTGCCATCCATATATTATTATTCTTTGGTAACCCTAGCATTGCCTTGGTTTCAAGTCATAAAGGCGAGAGGCAGGATCTGAAATTAAGCATGGCAGTTGGAATCAAGTTTATTTTCTGTAGTTTCTACCCTCGCCGTTTTCCTAGCCTTCAGCAGCAAAAATGGCTCTCTTGAGGAGTGAAGGGAGGGGACAAGAGCTTGAATTTGTGTTGTCATCTGGTGTTAAATGGTGTTTGTAGTTGCTTGTTCTAGCTCTGGCACTTTGTCTAAGCAAAATCTATATTTGAGTTCTCATCTTAAAAGACAACCTGGAACTTACATTTGCATTATCAATACCTGCATGTTTGGATCCCGAGATTTCTCAACATAAATATGACTTTATTGTGCATTTCTAAATCTAATAAGGTATTGAAGCAGCATCATTTTGCCTCCACCCTTCATATTTAAACAGGCCACATATATGTGTATGTATGGCCTCATGTATTTGCGTGGTGTAATAGTATTAATGTAATGTAGTGCACTTGAGCAGCTACAGAAAGTCACCTACTGTGTAATATCGACATTCATATGAGTGTGTATATTAACATTTCCTTTATAGTAACAATGATTTGCAGTTATCACATATATTTGTATTTGTGTGGCTTGAATAACATTGTATTTCTTACATGGTCACATATTTCTTTTAGTGGTACTCTCCATTTATCTTATAACTGAAAATGTATCCATTTGAACAGTGCTCTATATCTATATTGTAACCCTATATGTATCTGTAACTATGCATTAAAACAGTGTACAGAATTACTTGCAGCACTAAATTGATCAAAGGCCTTAAACCTTCGGTTTTTGCAATGTTTAGCTTTGAACGTGAATGCTGGCTCTAGATGCAATGTTTTTCTCTCCTCTGCAGGTGCAGATGCATGAGCTCATGGTTAAAGACTGGCAGATTGTGTGAAAGTGATAGTGCGACTCTTAAGGAGTATCTTTTGACAAGGATAGGTTAAGAAGATTTAACGAAGGAAGGGGGGCCTACTGTCTGAGTGGAATAGGGGGATGAGAGGAATCTAATGTGTGGACCAAAGGAAAGAAATCTTGCTTGTAGTTGCCAAGTTTACTGTTTGAAGATGGGAAATAACTGGCAATGTGACATGGGATTCTGGAAGGTTCTTTTGGGGTCAGGACTAGGGTGGTACACAGTTTAGGGCCCGCCCCACTTAACCCCCGCATCCTGTAGTGCGCTAGAGTCAAGTGCCTATGCCACCTTGTGCTAAATTGCATTGTGGCAAAGCTCATGAAGCTTGTTTAATCATCATGAAGTTTTGTAAATAAACACCCTTTTTATCATATGCTTAACTATGAAAAGAATGCTGTGTTGCGCAGTGGTGGGCATGGTGCTCTCATTGTTTTTAAATGATCTGCATTTACTGTTATGCCTTTTGTTTTCTCATGTCTCTGGTTTGTGGGCTCTCATGGCTCTTCTATTGCCTGTGCGGGGAGTTTTTCCTCTTTGGGACTACATGTCCCATCATGCCTAGGATGAAGCAGTTTGAGCGTGTTAACGTCTTCAAAAGCTGCCAAACCCTTTCCTCCGTGCTCACTATTCATTGGAGGTTCGGCCGGAAGGAGCTCTTGCTTCTTGGTCCTGCTACGGTTTCCAGTGTGAGCCTAGCCGGCTCTCTGTGAGTGCCCTCGCAGTCCTCATTGGCATTCCGGTGTTTTGGTGTTGGGCTCCCACCTTTCTGGGTTCCTGGCTTCGCCACAACGTCTTTACCATCGCGGCCGGCCCCCACGCTGGAAAACGCTGCTTTGTGCCGGCTCCCGCAGAGTTTCCCCGGCATCGCAGCTTCACAAGCATATCTTCAGAGTAGGCCATACTCTGTAGGGTAAGACAGAACTGTGAATAATTAAGGAAGTTGAACTAGGAAACAACATTCTTTTCTTGGTAAAGTGCGCATATTTAATACTCTTTTTGGGCGCATTCTTTTCATAGTTAAGTTAAAAGCCTGAAACAAATGTTCGTCTGTGCTGAAAGCTATTGGTAAGCCTAAGAATTTAACTAATACATAAGAACCACTCATTTTGGTGATATTGTGAGTGATAGTAACTCGCATATTTTTTTTACAGCAAATTTCTTAGTAAAAGAAAGCCTTTGAAACAGGACAAGAGAATCTACAAAGCTCTATGCTGCACAAAAGCATATTTTAAGGCAATTCGTAAGTCTATGAATTCATGTTTTATTTGTTTGTTTAACCTTTTCCTTTACAGATCTCCTTCCCAGCTGTTCCCATCCTAATTTCCCTTCCCCCCGCTTCATCACTCCAATACTCTGTTATTGTGAATCAGAGTTGGAGGTATCGAGAGGTGGGTTCATTGTATCTTCACGTCCAGATCCTGAGGAAGAACGTTCGCTCTGACAGAATAGTGAGCCCACGGTTTTTATTCCTCCCGGTCTGTACGAGTGAATACAATGGCCACCTTAGACTATCTTATTAAGGTCATTACTCAGATGCAGAGGGATTTGGCGGAAGCTAAAAATGCTACAGCAGCGCTTTTCGATAAGGTAGACCAATTGCAGCAACAAGGTGCTGGCAGTCCTTTACCTCAGAATACAATACCATCGTCTAGAGTGGAGTCTCATCCCTCCACCGTCATTGCTGTGAGCATTCCTACACAGATCCCATTAGCTCCTCCTGAGCGTTTTTCTGGTGACCCTTCCAAGGTACAAATATTTCTGACTCAGGTTGAATTACATTTTAGTTGTAGATCTACTGCATTTCCAGATCCGCAATCTCGGATTGCTTTCTTAATATCTTACCGGTCTGGGAATGCAGCCACCTGGTTTGATCGTCGCGCTGACAGAGAATTACTAGAACTAAAGCAGGGAATAAAGATCTGATCTCGTATTTATCACACTTCAATCGGTTAAGCAGAGACTTCCTGGCCTGAGGAGAAAAAAGCAGCTTTGTTCTACCAAGGACTGAAAGATGAGCTTAAAGATGTTCTTGCTCAAATTGATCCTCAACCAACTTTGTGTCCTGAATTAATAAATTTGACTTTGCGATTAGACCACAGACTATTCGAAAGAAGGAGTACAAGGAAAAGACCAGACAAATCAGGTTGACGTCCAGAAAGGTCAAGAGTTCAACCTACTGTTTCAGACTCAGCTGTAGAGCCCATGGAAATTTGAACCATTCGACAGCCATTAACCAAAGATGAAAAAGACACTCGTCGTAAGAACAGGCAATGTTCATATTGCGGTCTTAAGGGACATTTTGTTAAGAAATGTTCAATAAAACCTAAAGGAAGAAACCGAATTGCTAACAATGTTGTCGCTTCTACGGATAAGTCGACAGAAAACTGATCTGCCCAAGATGTTTGGAAGGGGATCTCTTGGGTACTCTCGCCTTCCCTTCAATTAATTCTTGTGTCACAAATTACAAAGCTCATTTTCCTTTAGCTGTACAAATTGTAAATAATACCACAGTTCACCAGTTACAGGTATTAGCGGATTCAGGGGCAACTGGTAACTGTGTTGATTTGGAAACAGCTCAAAGGCTACATATATCATGTGTAAAAAAAGAAACACCAGAAATTGTACAAGCAGTTGATGGAAAAATGCTGTGTGGAGGTCCAGTGACTTCAAACTATCATGATTCACATGCTTAGTAAAGATGCCAAGGAACAGAAACATTTTGAGTTCTTACATTTTGACCTTATCCAGGCCCCACGATATGGTTTCATTTTAGGAATGCATTGGCTCTGTTTACATAATCCTGTGATTGATTGGCAGAAAAGAGAAAGTTGTTTTCATTCCATGCAATATCTAACCTGTTGTCTTTCTACAACAATGAAAAACATCAACAAAAGTATACATGGACATATCGCCACAGCAGAAGAAAAAGAAACCATGCTGCCTGTACAATATTCACAATTCCATGAGGTATTCAGCGAAACCAAGGCTGCCATTTTTCCACCACATCGGTGATATGACTGTCAAATTGATTTGATACCTGGTTCTTGTGTACCGAATTGTCAGATTTATGCTTTATCAGAAACCGAAAAACATCACTTACGACTATATCTTGATCAATATTAAAGAACATTTTCATACGTCCATCTATATCTCCATCTAGATCTCCAGCCACATCTCCGCTCTTTTTTTATCCCAAAAGCAAACGGTGAATATCCTCTAGTGATTTTATATTTTCATACTGTTTCTGCAACTAATTTATATCAGCTTGGCTTTGCATTTGTAATAAAGCCATACGTAATCCTATCCATCGACTCTGAGCGTTACTGTGTGGCCAAATGGATTACAGTGTAATTGGCAGATTGTAGTTGATCCCACCTTTTTTTATTCCTCAGGTACCTAGAACTTTCCATTGCAGGGGGCCAGAAAGAAGGAGTCCTTGGTTTGTGTGTTCTCAGTATTCTGAAAGACAACCTGGACTCTCCATTGTTAAAAACGGTCTTGAAAGCTTAGCTACTGCCCTCCCACTGGAACATAAAGATATGTTCACTGCTGGGTGATAATAAGTTACTGATATGACATCAAACAAGCTCTCCATTTTCACTTAGACATATTTTGCCTTAGCGTCCACTTTGGACATGTTTCTCTTGTGTTTTACTCTAACAGCTAGCAACAAAACAAAATTAGTAACACAAAAAATAAATGAAAAGATGCATCAGCAAAGCCAATGTATGTGGGTCATTTCTTGGTTGTAAGCAATACCTATTGAGTTTGCCCCCATCGAGTCAAAAACAATGTGCGTGTATGTAGATAGCGAAGTGAAAGGTACAGGCAAGGAGAGGAACGAACAGACAGAGTGGAGGTGGGGCATAGTTAGTCAGTTAGAGTCAGGGGGAACAGAGATTCCCCAACCATTACTGCCATTACAATGGCAAAATGGTTCAAAATAGCATTACATTTAAAAATCTATATTGCACCGCATAAGTCCTTTGTTTATTCTTGACCTGTTTTATGTGAGAGGTAAGAGGAGGGGTGGGTGTATTGAAGCTCAGCAAAGTTTCATTGAGATGTGCGTCTGTGCTATGAGGGCTGCTAATCTGAGTGGAAACCCGACCGCAGACAATGCTAGCTCGATTGGAGGCCCATGGATCCAAATACACATGTAAGAAACCATTTATTACACTGCCCCGGAGCTACACCCCTGAGTGTAGGAAAGAGGATGTATGAACAATGAGTTTTGTTGACTGGTTGAAGGCTAGGAAAGTCGTGAGTAAGGAGGTGTGCAAACAAGAATAGGTGCCCTTTGGGAACGATGCAGACACACAGAGATGCATACATGGAGTGATACAGAAAGGAAGAGATGTGGAGATGAAGCGATGTTAGCAGAGGAAGGTGCTGGCAGGGAGAAGCGCAGCTGAGAGACCTACTGTGTAGAAGTTGAACTCGCTAAGAGAGCTGAGGTCTACATCCAGGCTTTAAGAGTTGCATGAAGAGGCAGGGACAGGGAGAAGCATGGACAGGGAGCAGTATTGGCAAGGAAAGAAAGGTGTTGGAAAGGAGAGATGTGGACAGAGGGTAAGGTTTAACTGGCTTGCAGCTAAGCAAGTTGCATGCATAGCAATGAAGACATGCAGGAAGTCAGAGCACTATTTGTTTTGCTAATCAGTGTAATGGTCTTCATTGAAGTGCTGACCCTCACCATATTTACTGTTTGTTAGTTCAGGGAAAGGCAACGTTTTTAGGATAACAATAGTCCCCTACCTTACAGTAAATATAACATTGTACTTCAATGAGGGGCTTGGCCAGCAACATGGTTGGGTTTTTGCACTCTTCATGAGATCCAGCGAACTACAATTAATCCGACACTAATCCTGCCTTACCAGCAGCCATCTGAATATGATTTGGTGACATACTTGACAATGCTGCTGCCTTGTGCTGGTGGAGGACATATGCTATCCTCGGGCCGCTGGAATACCCCTTTAACTGCCCATGAAGACTAGGCTGCCTCTAATGGACCAATGTGCCTGTGCCCCCTTTCCAAATGGCTGATCAAGCCATGACAGTCCTGGTGCTGGCACCCCTGTGCTGAGGCAGTGAGTACCTCCTTCCCTGCCTCTCAGCCCACTTGCAACTACTTGCGACCTGGAGGCTTGCCTTGCCTTGGCATGGGCATCATGGCTGAGCTCGTCTGCAGTGTCCACTGTGTGATCCTGGGAGCAGACAGCGGGAGGTGTGGCTGGATGAGGGTCCTACTTGAGGCAGGACGCTCTGGGTGAGATTGACACTGATGTAGGTTGGCATGGGCTAATAAAGGTGGACCTGGAGGTTCGAAGTGGCGCTGTGTGTTTCTGGAACTTTCTCACACAACACTAATTGGCAGGGCTGATAACCGGGAGTGGGTGGCAGCTCAAACCTGCCCTATACCTTGTAGCCTGCCACACCATAGCACTGGGCATTCATCGCAGGGCCTTCCCCCCACTCCACAAAGGGTGTTGCTCGGCCCCATCCCAGCCTCGGAGATGACTAGGGAGGTACCAGGGCCACGACCAAGACAAGGAGACCAGGCACCTGCGTCAGTGTGAAATGGACTGCTATACCAGAGTTGTGGCTCCCCCCACCAGAGCAGGTGGTTAAGGTATCCTCTACACCTAACAATCTGACTCTACTACAAGCATCCCAGTCCTCCAGAGAGGTACTTGAGGGCAAGATCGGTGAAGTGTGTTCGGAAGTATCCCTTTTGCGCCAAGACTTACGTAATGTATCAGAGAAGGTGATAGGGGCTGAAACTAGGCTCTCATAGGTGGAGGATGTGGTACATGACCTCAAGAAAGGGGTGGAGGAGCTCTGTAAGACCAACACAGACATTGTGTGGGTTTTGAGGATGCGGAAAATCGAGCACAAACAAATAATCTCCACTTTATTGGATTTCCTGAGAGTTTCAAGGGTAGCAACAAAAACGAGTTCTTGAACAGCTGGCTACTGAACAGCTTCCACTCTGACAAGTTCTCCACGTTATTTGTACTGTAACGGGCACACAGGGACCTAGGCACAAAGCCCCCTCCAGGAGTCTCACCTCAACACATATTAATGAAGTTTCTCGACTTCTTAGATAGAGACATAATCCTTTGTGAGGCATGTCATAAGGAAGATTTGCACCATGGCAATTGCAAAATTATGGTGATCCCCTACTGTAGTCAGAAGGTTGAGTGTCAGCACCACATGTTTGACCCAGTAAAAGCAAAATTACGTGCCTTCCAGCTGCAGTATATGCTTCTGTTTCCAGCATAGCTAAATGTCCTATACCAGGATAGGGACTTCTTCTTTCAGACACTGCAGGAGGCCTGGTCCTGGCTGCAAGAGTGGCCCCTATTTCTGCTACAGCCGTGAACCTGGACTGCGATTATCAAGAGAGCCAATTACCAGGCTGAAGACCAGTCAGCCGTGGCAATGGAGAAGGAACCATAAACCTATTCCAGTTATTGGGGGATCCCCGTACACAACAAAGGGGTTGGGCCACGGGGGAGGATTGTTCTCGGACACAGGGGGGGCACAGACTTGCCCCAAAGAAACCCGAGGGGCACAAACTGTCAAAACATTTCTCATCAGAATCTGATGAGGAGGAATCGTCCTCAGAACTGGGAAAATCTACATCCTCTTGTGGTCAAATTAGCGGCATTGGGGACAGATGCTGTGGCCCAGGGACTGCAGTGACAGATCCAAAACCTGGACTTGGAGTGCCAAAGCACTTGTAGTGGCAACTATATAGCCGGAGACCCGAGCAGTGACTAGATGGCAGTGGCTTATGGTGCTCCCCTCGGAGAGCATGGCTGTACTCAGACTTTGAACACTTGCCTCCTTATACAGTTCTGCTCTCTTGCTTTTTCCTTTTATTTGGCCTTGTTTTCCCTTTCTTCTTTTTCTTTCTTATATATGCGATTTAGTGTTTAAATTTGGCATGGTATTTGGGGATGAGCGACAGGCCTCTCCGCATCTTCTTGCACACAATTGTTATATAATGAAGCGGTTCAATGTGGCATGGAGACTGTGGGAGGTGGGGTTGGTTCTATGGGGGTGAGTTTTACAGTTTTTTTCTCTTCTTGTGTTCAAATTAGCAGCATTGGAGACAGATACTGTGGCCCAGGGACTGCAGTGACAGATCCAAAACATGGACTTGGAGCGCCAAAACCCTTGTAGTGGCAACTATATAACCGGAGACCCGAGAAGTGACCAGATGGCAGCGGCCTATGGTACCCCCCTCAGAGAGCATGGCTGTACTCAGACTTTGAACACTTGTCTCCTTATAAAGTTTTGCTCTCTTGCTTTTTCCTTTTATTTGGCCTTGTTTTCCCTTTCTTCTTTTTCTTTCTTATATATGTGATTTAGTGTTTAAATTTGGGATGGTATTCAGGGAGAGGCGACAGGCCTCTCCACATCTTCTTGCACACAGTTGTTATATACTGAAGCGGTTCAATGTGGCATGGGGACTGTGGGAGTTGTGAGGTGAGGTTGGTTCTAAGGGGGTGAGTTTCACAGTTTTTCTCTCTTCTTGGAGGTTCTGTGGTTGTTTTTGGAAACATATGCAGATGTGGTGACACATGGGTGGTGGGTGGCAATTGAATGCATGCATGACATCTACACATGAACACTATGGTGGTGACCACTACCCATATCACCCTAGGACTCATAGTGTTAACATGAAATGTTAACAGGTCAGGAAATAAATTCAAATGTAGGTTGGTAGTGACCTATATTAAGCGATTACAGCCTGACATAGTTATGCTACCAGAGACACATCAACAAGGCACTGGGTAACAGAACCTTGTTGGAGCCACACAAGTTACACCCACCTGGATTCTCCTGGGTGTCTAGTTTTCAAACATGTATTAGTTTGCTAGGTTTCCCTTGGTGCCTGCAGAGCTAGGTTTAAAAACCCACAGCTAGGCACTTTGGAAAAAAAGGGGCAGTTTTTACTGTAAAAATGTAGTGTGTCCACGTTGCGTTTTGGCCCGTTTCCTGTCACGGGCAATAGGCCTACCCACACAAGTGAGGTACCATTTTTATCGGGAGACTTAGGGAAACACAGAATTAAAGAGAAACTGTTATTACCTATTGACTGTCTATGCATTTCTGCCTTCCAAATGTAAGAAAATATGTAAAAAAAAGTCACTTTGAAAAATGTCCTATAATTCACATGCTAGTATGGGTACCCACAATTTCAGAGATCTGCCAGTAACTACTGTTTCTAAACTCTATATTTTGTTCCCATTTCAGAAATACATAGGTGTCTTTGATACCTATTTTTCACTCATTATATTTTACCAAATTAATTGCTATATACCCGGTACACGATGAAAAACCATTGCAAGACGCAGCTCAGTTAGTGGCTCTGGGTTCCTACGGTTCTTAGTGAACCTCCAAGTCCTATCCATTCCCACAACCAGAAGGGTTAAGTGGATGTAACGGTATATTACTTTCAAACATCTGCCATACTTAGTAGACGTTCTAGGTGAAAATGTTGGCACAAATGGCTATCTTTTCAACTTATTTTAATTTTTTCTTATTTTCAACTGCTAGTTTCTATTAAAAAACCTTGAAAGATCTACACAAACGACCCCTTGCTAAATTCAGAAATGTGTCTACTTATCAGAAATATATAGCTTTCCAGGATCCATTATTGTTTTCACACTCATTTCTACCACTAACTAGAAGGAGGTTGAAAGCATACAAAGTAGCAAAAATAGGCTATGGCACGGTAAAATGCCAAAATTGTGTACAATAATTTGATTTTCTGACAAAAGTCAGCTTGTACCTGAAAGCTGGGAAGATGGTGATTTCAGCACCACAAACCCTTTGTGGATACCATTTGCAGGGAAAAAAACTGACGGTTTCTTCTGCAGCACTTTTTCCCCATTTGAAAAGAATTTCTGGGTCCCCTCCAGGGAAATCCCAAAACCCTGGGTACATTTAGAATCCTCAGGGTGTTGCAAAAAAAGGGCACAAATTTGTCCTGGATACCTGATGTGGACAAAATGTTGCTGGGCCCTAAGGGCAACCTATCCCAAATAGCTCAAAAAAAGCTCCGCACGTGGGGGTGGTGGGGTGGAGGCTTAGCAGCGAAGGGGTTAAATTAAAGTATTGATAACATTTCTAATAACAATGTAATGTAATTAATCTGCATCAAAGATGAATTGTGATGTATGAATGATTTACCTATTGGGTTTTATGGAATTCTCAAAAGAGGAATTTGAAATAAAGTTGTTAAGATCTTGTGTTCTTGTTGAAACACTTAACTGATCTAGTAATGAAATGTAAATGATCATTTTATTAAACATACCCATTGTTAGTGTTTGAGTGACTGTAACTAAAGCTCTTAAAATGAAATTAATTCATTTGACATGATATAATATGTGTGACTTGTGCAGAACGGGATGAAGCTACTTGACAGCATTTTTATAGTTCTTCAATGAAATAATTTCGCTAATGTAATTAGTTTTTTCTGTGATATTGAAGTATTTGATGTTGATGTTGCACATGTGAATTAATTTTGTTTTATAGCAACAACATATTATTGTTTTGAAAGAGCTCTCCAGTCCTGATTATGGTCCAAGGAAAATTATGCAAATGGCCAAAAAGCCAACAATATTGAACGATTAGACAAATGATACACAAAACTCATGAAGTAATGTCAATCTTTGAGAGAGGTATATTTATCCAACAGAGCATTTTGCTTTCTAGCTTTGTTTTATGTAATTATGATATAATGTTATGTTGCAAATGTGCTTTGCCCATTTAGTACGCCTGGATGTTTGCTTTCGGGTCACCTGTTTTTTTAACTTTTTACTGTGGGTGAGTCTCACAACATGTCACATCCATGGCAATCACATGGAAAATGGACTGAGCACGTTTACCACCAGTATCCATCTTTTAAGATAAGACCACTGTGATGCAGCAAGGTTAAGGGGCACTTGTTAAGGGTCACTCTAAAGTGTCCTTTCCCATCATGATAGGCAGAGTGGTATTATGGGCAAGGGTATCCTTCTCAACAGTGGTATTATGGGTAATGGTGACACAGTCCATATTTCTCTTGGGCTCCAAGTGTGATGCACACCAAGGAGGAAGGACTCTGCCCAGTTAACCCCAGGACCGGTGGGTCTCCCCAAGGGCCAGTGAGGCTGACCCACTTCCACCCACTAATGAAAAGAAAAATACAAATGGAGGAAAAGCTGAGAGTAATGCGTCGCAGCAAAAAATAAATCAGCAGCTCATTTAGGGGCAGATTTATGTTTCCTGGCGCATCCCTGCAAATCAGTAGGGATGCGCCAGGAAAGATGCGTCACGCAAGTTTACCCTTGCGTCACCACAGATGCGCCGCATTTACAATGCAGCGCATTATGGCGCAAGGATAAACAGATGAGTGACGCATCTGATGGCATAAGGGCGGCGCATTGCTGGAGTCGTGTCGCAAGTACGACGCAACTCCACCAATGCTCAGGGGCTGCCCATACCGAACATGCTGCGTCATGCCTTACGCCTGCTTCAAGCAGGCGTAGTGTTTTGACGCAGCAGCGTCGGAAAAGTGACTCAGTGAAATCTTGTAGTTTTCACTGCGTCACTTTTCTGAGGCTTTTTCCGACGGAATGCCCACCCTGCATACATTAAACCTGACGCAGGTTTAATGCAGCGCAGGGCTTTACAACGTGAGGCATCTCCCTAGATGCGTCACGTTGTAAATATGGCGCAAAATGCCGCATGGTTTACGCCGCCGCTGTTTCACAGAAGTGACGCAACGGTGGCGTAAATGTTTCGCAAGGGGCTTGTAAATCTGCCCCTTAGTATTCACTGCTCCGAGGGGAGTGCCAAATAATGCCCTGCGGGCTCTTAAGTTTACTTTTGTTTCTCCCCTTGTTGTGGCCCCGAAAATGGGCAGGGGCACTACCAATTAAGGAATAAAGTGTGGGGGCTGCAGGAGCACAGCATCTCCCCCCGTAAAACGTTTTCAAAAGTATTGACCCTCCAAAAATGTATCAATGATTTTATAGTACTCCCCAGGCTGGAGCTTCTGCTTTACAGCTGGCAGTGCAGCGCCCTCTAGGGCCTTGTTTTAAAGTTGCGTTTATAGTGGGCTGAATATGTTCAAGATTAGGCCAGGGCTAAATTTCCGTTCCGCTCACGGAAATTGCGATAATTTGACATTTTTGCGTTCCGCAGAGAGCGCGAAAATGTCAAAATTTCCGCATTCCGCAGCTTAGCGATAATTTGTTTCTTGCTCGCGCTGTAAAATGATACATTCTCGCGCGCGCGATCGCCTTACCTGAATCCCCGCGTTCGCCGACAAGTTTTCTCGATCCGGTCGCGTTCTCCATGAGATGTTGGATTGTTGGTAGCCATTTGCGCTGTCTCGCGACAGTTCACGGCCGCAGTAGTGTCATTGGTCGCGCGATCAGTGAAAACAAGATGGCCGTGCCCGCGAGCAACCGCATGGGTATGTTGGCGAGCCGCGACCACGGGTGGGAAATAACTTCCGCATCTTCGCGATATTTCCGCGTGTTTGCGAAGATTTTTAACATTTTCGCGATAATTTGTATAAGTCACTTTCGCAAATTCCGCAAATTCCGCCCACCCCTATTAAAGATGGCCCATATTGTGTAGGGTCCTCTAGGGGCCAAGGCTATGGTTGCTGTGAAATTTAGTCAAAATTTGATGCCCTCTAGGGGTTGCTTTTAATAAGTGCATTTACACCTGATGATTATTATTGTTGATTGCATTCACCTACAAAATGATGTATTTAACATGTGGTTTGTTGACCTTAAACCTCTGACTAAGACAGTAGATATACCTTATATATTTGTGTAACCTCTTCAGTGTGTCAAAGGAGATTATTAATGTCATCTATGGTATTTTTCATCTGCCTATATACATCTTTGTTCAATTTTCTAAATAAAAAACACTGATTGGACAATCATTTATTTAGTGTTAACAATGTGTGCCAGTTGATTACTAGCCTACACCCCCTCCCCGGAAAAGGCCTTGGACTGCTTTGCTTCTCTACCCTGAGAGAGTCAAGTGCTATGGGGTGCTTGGCTCCCAGTAAGGAGGATTGTGAACCTATTACTTGTGAAGGCTACTAAGTTACTTGTGCAGGCGCAACTAACACAATTTCCTACATTGGTGGCAGCAGTGGGATATTAGTATCCAATTCTGGTACACATTGATAACATTTGATAAGTTCCGTTTTGCCACACATTACCTATGCATTAATGTAGAAATATCAGAGCGCAAGGCTCCGAGAAGGGGTCAAAGGTTTGATTAGGTGAACTCTGGATGTGGGAGGGAAGGCTACGTGATGTCAAAACATTGAATGTTGGTTAATGTATTAACTGTGTTTATTAAGACAAGTTTTCATTTTTTCAAATCATCTGATTATGGGGTGGGCTTTCACACTAAGGGGCAGATTTGCAAGCCCCTTGCGACACTTTTGCACCGCCGTTGAGTCACTTTTGTGACGCAGCAACGGCGTAAAAAATGCGTAAAAAATGCGGACAATTTATAACGTGATGCATCTAGGGAGATGCGTCACGTTGTAAAGCCCTGTGTCACATTATACCTGCATCAGGTATAATGTATGCAGGGTGGGCGTTCCCACTCAAAAAGCCATGAAGAACTGGCGCCGTGAGATCTACAATATTTCACTGCATCACTAAATGCCTTCACTGCATCAAAAACCCTACGCCTGCTCAGGCCAGGCATAAGGAATGATGCAGGGCTTTTGGAATGAGACTCACCCATTTGTTGTGGTGCATTCCTGGAGTTCCATCCCTTTCATGAGCAACTCCAGCAATGCGTCATTTTTGCGCCAACAGATGCGTCAGAATTCCTGACGCATCTGTTCATCCTGGTGCCATGGAGCACTGTATTTGTAAATATAGCGCATCCATAGTGGCGCAAGGACATTCGGCACTGACTCGAGGAAACTGACACATCTATCCAGATGCGTAAGTTCCTTGTAAATCTTTCCCAGTAGGGTGTTCAAGGCTAAGGTGTCCTTTGAACCCCAGCATTACACACTGGGCCTGTGTTAGTAGGGTGGTTCTCTATAGGTTTAGGGGCTACACAAGGTACCCACACCATACATCTGGGTGTAGGGGTGGGCCCTGCTGCTGGTGGTGTAGGAGGTGATTGGGGGCTTAAGGAAATTCTTGTGCTTACTGTCGGCCGATTTCCTGAGAGGAGCCTACTTTGTACTGTTTTTTTACTGTCATTGGCACAGGCCAGAAACCAGTGGAAGGGTTTGGCAGGAGGGTACCCAGAAGTAGTTGACCTCCCTTAGGGGTGCCTGCAAGGAGAGTGGGAGGTCCCGAGAAATTTTCCTGTCGTGGGTGTACAAGGAAGTTGTGATTACCATAGTCCCCGTTGGTAATCTGATATGCAGGGGGAGGTAGCCAAGGGTGGTCCATAGTGGTGGGTGTCCCTGTGGAGGTATAGTCCCCAAGATGGAACGTGTTGTCACTCACCCTGAAGAGATCAAAGAAGGGGGTAGGACTCCCTAGCACCCCAGGATGGATTTGTGGTGGAACCTGAAATGTCAGGATAGTGTAGACAACTGCCAGAGAACTGTGAAGGATGTCAACCTATGACTGTTTTAACCTGTACCTGAGATGGCAGCTATGGGCGATGTCTAGCTAGATGTCCAATCAGATAGGTTCTGTGGGGTCAGATCCCAGGACTATGGGGGAAGCCCTGTAACTTGTGGTAGTGGCCCCAGCATGGTGCGAGGGTGTGCAGGAGGCCCTTCCCCTAAGCATCTCCCTGCCTGGTGCATCAATGGTATACCAGCCTTGGGGTGGATGCCCTAATGCCCCACAATGTCCTGGCTTGACAGGCATTGGTGTGGCTGATGGGTGCAGCCCCCAGCATGGTTTGAAATAGGGGTGGGCAGAATTGTTTATTCTGCTGGCGGAATTGGAGGAATTTAGTAATTCTGCGCTACTCTTGTAACGTGGAATTACTAATAAATTCTGTTGCTCCGTCTGTATAATTAATCAGCACTGGTCTTGAGCAGACCTTGCTGGCTGGGGTCCTCACCAAGGGGTGGAGGATGGTGCTGTAGGCAACCGCCAGTGCGGTTAGGTTTATCTGGTTATAAGATCTGTTCCCTCTATGATGGGTGTCCCCAGAGGGCTGCTGACTAGAATGGATCAAACAAAAAAATGTGGAGGCTCCACAACCAATCAAGACTTCGGAATTCCATTTGCCACAGTAGATTTGCTGGGATGCCTCCCAATGCACCAATCCTAGGGCACCTTACATCCAAGCAGTCCCGCTCGCTCCCAAGCGACTCCCAGTATATGTTCAGCCATATTGTGGGATTGCTTATTGCACAATCTGGAAGTGCCGAAATTAAGGAAAATGATGCTCATGAAAAGATCAGGTATAGGCGAATGACTAAACTAAATTTACCGACGGTCCATGATAGCTAGGGGTGGGCAGAATTTGCATCGCGCAACTACGCAAAGCTCCGCGAAACGGTTCACAATCTCCGCGAGCATGCAAAAGTTCCGCGAACACACGCCATTGCTTGTTCTGCCCGTTCGCAATGCTTTTTTCCTGTCCGCGAACACTGTTTGCATGCTCGGGGGGAAATATCTAGCAAACTAGCATTTTGAAAGCGCGAACAAGCAAAAAATCCTGCGAAGCTGACGATCTCGGAATTTTTGGCAATTCCCCATTCTCCGCGGAACACGAAATTACCCAAATTCCGTGAGCGGAACGGAATTTACCACCCAGGCCTAATGAAAACAGCGCACAGGTAGTGGTCACCTTACCGTTATCCTTGCTTTGCGTCATTAGCATGGGTAGTCTAGCTTGTGGTTTGCTAACTTAATGTCAGCCAAATACCCTTGTATGGCGAAATGTGTGTTACTTTTGAAATTAAAAGTAATGTAACTGTCAACTACTGTATATATTTGGGATTGTGTACTAGACGAGATGTTGAATGACTTTATTGTGTATAAATAATGTTATCTCCTGCTTCTAACTATGTTTCATGGCATTAAATGCTTGTTGTTCACTGTTAGACCTGGCACCTTGGCATGAGTTCCCCTTCCACTTTTTTGATGGTGTGCCCCAAATGTTTTGCTGGTGTTGTCTGCTCAGGGCACTGCGCCACGGCTAATCCGTGCCGCAGTGCAAGTGCTCCCTAGGTAAAGCGTACCTGTAATTGATATTCCTAATTGGTTTATTGGATTTACTGTCAGTCCCCAGTAAAGTGCACCAGGAGTGCCAGGGCTTGTGAATGCCAATGCTGCTAGTGGGCCTGCAGCGCTGGTTGCGCCACCCACAGAAGCGGCCTTGTAAAATGGGTCTAGGGTCTGCCACTGCAGACCCTGTGTGCAGTCTGGTACTGTCGCGCTGACTGCGCAAGTGCCCCCACTTGCCAGTCCCTAAACCTTCCCTTAACTACATATTAGCCACCCCTCTGGTAGGCCCAAGGGCAGGGTGCATTGTAGGCATAAGGTAGGACATGCCCTGATGTGTGTGGCATGTCCTAGTAGTGAATTACAGCCATTTTCGTTTTTCACTATTGAAGGCTACCTGCTCTCCATAGGCCAGAATGGGCTGCTGGAGTCACTACACGCTGTGACCCCAGTGGACTCATAGAGCATGGTAGAATGTCAAGTTTAGTATGCCTGAACTCAGAATAATAAAATACTTCTTGTAGTCAAGTTTATTTTAATATCCTGGGTTTGTAAATACTACTTTTAGAAAGTTAGTATTTACTGACCTGGCCATTTCAGTCCGCCTCTGCTGTGTGTGTGTGTTCTGCTTAGCAACAGTAAGGAGCAGGGTTGGGGAATCTCCAGAGACAGGCTGGCTGCCAGGTGGTGGGTAGAGAGATTACACCAGGATGGATGGGAGGAGTACACCTTGACTCTTGAATAGACCTGTGCTCTGCCACCACAAAGCCGGCTCCGCCCCCTGTGGAGCGGCTGATGTCTCTGCCCTGCTGCTGAAAGGAAAGAGCAGAGTCACCATAACAAAGTGCTCCAGAACTGGACTGAGCCAGGCCCAGGCCCCCTGGCGCTAAAGAACAAAAGAATCACTGTATAAAAGTAGGAGCCTGGCTCCTAAGAAATCAGAATCCTGTTTTACCACAAAGAACCTCTGCCCGACTAGAAGGAGAAGAAGACGCTGGAAGGACTGGCCTGCTGCTTGCCTTGCTGAGAAAGGAGAGGAAGAGACTTGCTGAAAAGACTTTGCTGCTTTGTGCTTTAAACATTCTCCAAGGGCTTGATCTGAGCTTGCCCCCTGAACAGAACCCCAGGACCAGTGGGTTCTTTGTGCCTTTGCTCGTCCTGAAACTCGAGCCGTGTGTGCATCCCGCTTGAGGAAGACTGCGCCCCTCATCGCCCCTCCTAGGGCCGTGACACTCGGGAGCTTGTCTGCCTTTGCCCCCCTTGAGAGCCTCGCTCCGACCGGAGTCGCTCTCTGCCCCCGGGTTAGGTTGCCTGCGCCTCTGCCACCGCCTGCTACTGGAGCGCGCTGAAGCGCTATCGCCCCTCCCGCCGGAATTCCTATCCGACGATCGTGATCCCTGCCGGGTCCCCAGCTGCACGGACCGTGCCCTGTGACCCCGCTTCGCGATCTCGATCTGAGATCAGGCTGCGCCGCCCCCGCTGAGAAGACCCCCGCACTGCCGTGCTGAGGGTCATGGGCTGCGCCTGCCTGAATACACGCACCCGCTCAAGAGGATCCAAAGGTGCCCCCATCATCGCTGAGTCGCACCCTC
The DNA here is from genome assembly GCF_964204655.1 of Triturus cristatus. Classification (NCBI taxonomy): domain Eukaryota; kingdom Metazoa; phylum Chordata; class Amphibia; order Caudata; family Salamandridae; genus Triturus; species Triturus cristatus. The sequence continues at coordinate 476,904,421 of NC_140583.1, forward strand.
CCGTGCCGACTCCCAAAAGCAACTACACGTTCCTTAAGAGTTCCAGTATCGGGCTCGGGGCCCGCAACGCCTTATTTCCCCGTCCGCAGGAGCCGATCGTGCCAGAGGGCCGTGCTGTCTTCAAGAGTCTTCCTGGGTGAGTGAGAGCGAGTGTCTATTTCCGTCTTCATCCCTGGGATCTCGGGCCCTCTGACAGACGCCCTGTAGCCCCCACCGCACCGCCAGCCTGTCTCACCTCCCGGCCTGCCTCTGAGCCGCTGGGAAGAGCCGTACACGGTGCAGGTGCGCTCACGCCCGATGCGTGTGCCGCGGTAGGGCCCGGGCCGATTTTCTGTAAGTACTGGAACCACAAGTAACATTTGCAAGAGACTACAAAGTATCCATTTGAAACTACAAACAAAGAACATTTGCCTGTTTAACAATCTGGTGGCATAGAGAAAACTTTATTGGTCTTGTGATAAGTCTGCTGATAGATATACCTATTTTTACATAAAGAGCGTATTTTTACATATCCAAGCCTGGTGTCCATTTCTGGGGGGATTGATGTATTTACTGTGTGTGTGGTTACAAATGCTTAACTGACTATCGCCTGGAGAATAGCCTTGGCTGCTCACGCCACGCACCTAGAGGGTGAGCAAGGGTCATTCAAAAGGGGTTAGCCTGTGCCCTGACGTAGAGGAGAGGGTTCCTGCTTGACACAAGGGCAACCTTGCGCCAACCAGAGACCCCCAAGTCTAACATTGTTGGCAGCGGCTGGGATTTCGAATTTGCATTTGTAATCTGCATACAGTGAATTATTAATCACAAGATAGTGAGAGCAGACCAAGTAACGCAGCCACAGGTTTTCATTTGTTGAACTTTGTTGAGACATCTGCCATTATTGCAACCATGCCTGGCTCACTCCCTGCTGGAAGAGCACTCTCTGTGATTTCTGGAATAGATGAGGTGGATTGGGAGGGACTGGAAGGTTACACAGTAGAGCAATTGAAAGGCTACAGTGTAAAACTCCGAGTTCCCCATGCTGGATTCAAGAGGAAGAACCAGTACACCAAGGCGTTGAGAGCCTGGAAAGAGTCAAGAGACCCACAGAATGCGGGGGACATGGTCCCACCTGACAACCTTGGGGAGCCCAGCAGAGTCCTGTCCCCAGAGGAGCTGGCAGACAGGGCAGCAGACCGGGCGCATGCAATGGAGATGGCAAAGTTGGCAGGACAAATGGAAATGGAGAAGCAGAAGTTGGCCTTGGAGGCACAACAACGCCAAATGGATCATGATATAAGATTGAAGGAGTTGGAGCTGAAGGCGAAAAGTATGGAAACAGCTCCTTCTGGTGGCAGCACTCCGCCGGTGCAGGTAGAGTCCAAGGTGTACATCCCCAAAGATGTAGTTAAGGAGTATTTTAGAAAAGATGACATAGGGCAGTGGTTTAGAGCCTATGAGGTAGCCATGTCTTCACACCGGGTCCCTGAGAAAGACTGGGGAGCGGGGTTGTGGGGAAGGTTCCTTGCTGAAGGGCGTGACACACTTTTAGATTTGCCCCTAGATCTCCAGGCCTCATACCCCCATATGAAGAAGCTTTAATGACCAGGTATGGGTTAACTCCTGAGCTATATAGACAGAGGTTCAGGGAGACTAAGAAGATCCCTGAGAGTACGTATGTGGAGTATGTAACTTTTTTTTGCAGAGCACTGGATGGTTGGGTGAAGGGTAGGAAAGTGAATGATTATCAAGGGCTGTTTGACTTGATTGCATGGGAGCACTTGTCCAGTCAATGTTTTCCTGAGCTACGCCAGCACCTGATTGATAGCAAGCTGTCCAACCCGAGGAAGCTTGCTGAGGAGGCGGACCACTGGCTCAGCACCAGGGTCCACAAGGGTCAAGTGGGAGACTCCGCCAAAGGTGGGCAGGGTCCCCAGCAGAAGAGTGGGGGGGACAAGGGTAAACAGAAAGGGTTCCAAAAAGGCCCCCAAAGTAATCCCCAAGGGAACCAGCAGAAGGGTTCTCAGCCTCCCCCGCAGCGGAACGGGGCCCCGACAGGTAGGCCTGTTCCAAAGGGGCCCTTCAATTGTTACAGGTGTGGTGACCCGGGTCACATTGCCTCTGATCCTAAGTGTCGCCTGTTTGGTAAGACAGCACCCACTGGTGCTCCACCCCGGCAAGTAGCTAATGTTAATTTTGGGGAGGAGGTAGCAGTCCAGGGGGGAGAGGGTCCTGCGCATATGACCCTAGTCTCACTAGGAGATAGTGAGATGGTCCCTGAAACCTACTTACCCTCTAACACTAAGAAATATGGGCAAGTAGTGACCATCAATGGAAAGAAGGTTGAGGCTCTTAGAGATACAGGAGCCAGCGTGACCTCGGTGAGGCAACACCTGGTGTCTCAAGAGCAGGTTGTACCCCATGCCTACTGTAGGGTTGTCAATGCTGACAACATGGAGAGTCATTTTCCAATGGCTCAAATGCCCTTTGAGTGGGGGGGGGGTCTCTGGTACTCTACAAGTCGCTGTGAGAACTGACATGCCTGTAGACTGTCTGCTAGGGAACGACCTGGAGAGCTCCCCTTGGGAAAAGGTGGAGAAGACCACGCATCTGAGGATGGTGGGTCTACCCGACTGGGCGTGCATGACCACCCGGTCAATGGCAGCCAGTAGGGGTGTTGAAAGGGTCCTGGAACCTGGGGGAGAGGTCCAGGAACCGGCCTTAGGGAGAAGGTGCAGGAGGCACGGGAAACCGGCCCCGAAGTTCCCACGGACCAGAAGGAAGCAGACCCTGAGGGGGATGCTCTGGAGCCTACCGGGGAACAGATTGCCGAACTGGGAGACCTGCCTGAGCTGACCCATTGGCAGCAAGAAGGAGGCTCCTCCAGGGAGGAATTCTGCAGGGAGCAGAAAGAATGCCCTTCTCTCGTGGGTATGCGGCAGCAGGCTGCAGACCCGGCCAATGGTGTTCAGGCCAAGACACACTATGTGTACTGGGAGAGTGACCTCCTGTATTCAGAGCCTAAGGCTGCGGAACCTGGGTCAGCCCGTGTGCTGGTGGTACCCCAGAAGTTCAGAACCTTCCTACTGGGGCTGGCTCATGATGTGCCTTTAGCAGGACATTTGGGGACGGACAAGACCTATGACAGGCTTGTCACCCACTTTTACTGGCCCCAAATGCACAAGAATTCAGATTCCTACTGCAGAACCTGTCAGACTTGCCAGGCAAGTGGTAAGAGCGGGGGGAAGCACAAGGCTCCTCTGCAACCCTTCCCCGTGGTCGGTACGCCATTCCAGCGAGTGGGTATTGATATTGTTGGGCCTCTGGACCCCAAGACAGCCCTGGGCAACCGGTTCATCCTGGTCTTGGTGGATCATGCCACCCGGTACCCTGAAGCCATCCCTCTGAGGACAGTGACGGCCCCCGTGGTGGGACGGGCACTGATGGGAATTTTCTCCAGAGTGGGATTCCCTCTAGAGGTGGTGAGCGACAGGGGGACCAATTTCATATCCACATATATGAAATCCCTATGGAAGGAGTGTGGGGTAACTTACAAGTTCACCACTCCTTACCACCCCCAAGGAATTGGGTTGGTTGAGAGATTCAACCGAACCCTCAAAGGCATGATCATGGGCCTAGACGGTCCAATGAGGCGTAAGTGTGACGTCCTCTTGCCATGCCTGCTCTTTGCTTACCGAGAGGTGCCACAGAAGTCTCTAAGGTTCAGCCCCTTTGAGCTTCTGTATGGTCACCCGGTAAGAGGACCTCTGAGTTTGGTAAAGGAAGGCTGGGAGCAATCTCCCAGGAAACCTCCCCAGAATGTATACAGTTACATGCTGGCCTTCAGAAACCAGACTAGGCGTTTCAGGCAACTTGCTGAGGCAAATCTGGAAGCCAGCCAGGAAGAAATGAAGTGGTGGTACGACCAGAATGCCACTCTGGTAGAGCTTCAACCTGGACAAAAGGTGTGGGTCTTGGCCCCAGTGGAGCCTTGTGCACTTCAGGATAAGTGGACAGGTCCATTTGAGGTTGTGGAGCGCAAAAGTCCTATCACCTACTTGGTGGACATGCAGTCTCCCAGGAACCCTTTGAGGGTCCTACATGTTAACCGCCTTAAGCCCCACTTAGAGAGGACCGAAGTGGGCATGCTGCTGGCCACTGATGATGGAATGGAAGAGGAGACTGAGCCTCTTCCTGACCTCTTAGTAGCCTCTGAGAAAGATGGGTCAGTGGATGGAGTTAACCTCTCACCCACCCTGACGCCTGAACAACAGGAAGATTGCCGCCAATTGCTGGGGCAGTTTCCAGATAGGTTCTTCCTGGTTCCTGGTGTCACAGATTGGTGCGTCCATGATGTGGACACAGGAGACAGCTTACCTGTGAAGCACAAGGCTTACAGGGTAACTGACAGCTTGCATCAAGGAGGAGGTCTCCAAAATGCTTGCTTTAGGGGTGGTTGAGTCCTCCAGCAGTCCTTGGTCCAGCACCGTGGTCTTGGTCCCCAAAGCTGCTGCGCCGGGAGCCACACCGGAACTCCAGTTCTGTGTGGACTACAGAGGACTCAATTCAGTAACTAAGACTGACGCGCACCCCATCCCCAGAGCTGATGAGCTCATTGATCGGCTGGGGGCTGGCCGGTTCCTCAGCACGTTTGATTTAACGTCTGGGTACTGGCAGATCGCCTTGACCGATGGGGCCAAAGAGAGGTCAGCATTCTCTACACCAGATGGGCACTTCCAGTTCCGGGTCATGCCATTTGGAATGAAGAATGCCCCTGCCACCTTTCAGAGGTTGGTCAACCAGGTGTTGGTTGGGCTGGATGAGTTCAGTGCCGCCTACCTGGATGACATCGCAGTGTTCAGTGCCACCTGGCCCGAACACCTGCGCCACCTCTGGGAAGTGTTGATGGCTCTGCGCCATGCAGTCCTCACGATCAAGGCGAGCAAGTGCCAGATCGGGCAGGGTTCCGTGGTGTACTTGGGACACCAAGTGGGGAGTGGCAAGGTGGCACCCTTGCAACCCAAAATTGAGACCATCCTGGCTTGGGAACCCCCCAAGACACAGACCGCAGTGAGGGCCTTCCTGGGGCTCACTGGGTACTACAGGAGGTTTGTCAAGGCCTATGGAACTATTGTTGCCCCCTTGACAGAGCTGACTTCCAAGAAGCAGCCCAGGAAAGTGATCTGGACTGACACCTGTCAGAAAGCTTTTGACACCCTGAAGACTGCCATGTGCACGGCGCCCGTGCTCTTGGCCCCTGACTTCTCCAAGGAATTCCTAGTGCAGACAGACGCTTCAGAGCATGGTGTAGGGGCTGTTCTCTCGCAGATGACTGAGGAGGGCTGGGACCAACCCGTAGCCTTCATCAGTAGGAGGTTACTTCCACGGGAAAGTAGGTGGAGTGTAATTGAGCGAGAAGCATTTGCTGTGGTCTGGGCGCTGAAGAAGCTAAGACCCTACTTGTTTGGGTCTCACTTCCGAGTTCAGACAGACCACAGGCCCCTCAGATGGTTGATGCAAATGAGGGGTGAGAACCCAAAGCTGTTGAGGTGGTCCATCTCCCTACAGGGTATGGACTTTACGGTGGAACACCGTCCTGGTACAGATCACGCCAACGCTGACGGTCTGTCCAGGTATTTCCGCCTTAGTGACGAGGAACCCCCTGGGCAAGGGTAGTTCTCCCCACATTTCAGCTGGAGGGGACACGTGTTAGACCTGGCATCTTGGCGTGAGTTCCCCTTCCACTTTTTTGATGGTGTGCCTCAAATGTTTTGCTGGTGTTGTCTGCTCAGGGCACTGCGCCACGGCTAATCCGTGCCGCAGTGCAAGTGCTCCCTAGGTAAAGTGTACCTGTAATTGATATTCCTAATTGGTTTATTGGATTTACTGTCAGTCCCCAGTAAAGTGTACCAGGAGTGCCAGGGCTTGTGAATGCCAATGCTGCTAGTGGGCCTGCAGCGCTGGTTGCGCCATCCACAGAAGCGGCCTTGTAAAATGGGTCTAGGGTCTGCCACTGCAGACCCTGCATGCAGTCTGGTACTGTCGCGCTGACTGCGCAAGTGCCCCCACTTGCCAGTCCCTAAACCTTCCCTTAACTACATATTAGCCACCCCTCTGGTAGGCCTAAGGGCAGGGTGCATTGTAGGTATAAGGTAGGACATGCCCTGATGTGTGTGGCATGTCCTAGTAGTGAATTACAGCCATTTTCGTTTTTCACTATTGAAGGCTACCTGCTCTCCATAGGCCAGAATGGGCTGCTGGAGTCACTACACGCTGTGACCCCAGTGGACTCATAGAGCATGGTAGAATGTCAAGTTTAGTATGCCTGAACTCATAATAATAAAATACTTCTTGTAGTCAAGTTAATATCCTGGGTTTGTAAATACTACTTTTAGAACGTTAGTATTTACTGACCTGGCCATTTCAGTCCGCCTCTGCTGTGTGTGTGTGTGTTCTGCCTAGCAACAGTAAGGAGCAGGGTTGGGGAATCCCCAGAGACAGGCTGGCTGCCAGGTGGTGGGTAGAGAGATTACACCAGGATGGGTGGGAGGAGTACACCTTGACTCTTGAATAGACCTGTGCTATGCCACCACAAAGCCGGCTCCGCCCCCTGTGGAGCGGCTGATGTCTCTGCCCTGCTGCTGAAAGGAAAGAGCAGAGTCACCATAAAAAAGTGCTCCAGAACTGGACTGAGCCAGGCCCAGGCCCCCTGGCGCTAAAGAACAAAAGAATCACTGTATAAAAGTAGGAGCCTGGCTCCTAAGAAATCAGAATCCTGTTTTACCACAAAGAACCTCTGCCCGACTAGAAGGAGAAGAAGACGCTGGAAGGATTGGCCTGCTGCTTGCCTTGCTGAGAAAGGAGAGGAAGAGACTTGCTGAAAAGACTTTGTTGCTTTGTGCTTTAAACATTCTCCAAGGGCTTGATCTGAGCTTGCCCCCTGAACAGAACCCCAGGACCAGTGGGTTCTTTGTGCCTTTGCTCGTCCTGAAACTCGAGCCGTGTGTGCATCCCGCTTGAGGAAGACTGCGCCCCTCATCGCCCCTCCTAGGGCCGTGACACTCGGGAGCTTGCCTGCCTTTGCCCCCCTTGAGAGCCTCGCTCCGACCGGAGTTGCTCTTTGCCCCCGGGCTAGGTTGCCTGCGCCTCTGCCACCACCTGCTACTGGAGCGCGCTGAAGCGCTATTGCCCCTCCCGCCGGAATTCCTATCTGACGATCGTGATCCCCGCCGGGTCCCCAGCTGCACGGACCGTGCCCTGTGAACCCACTTCGCGATCTCGATCTGAGATCAGGCCGCGCCGCCCCCGCTGAGGAGACCCCCGCACTGCCGTGCTGAGGGTCGTGGGCCGCGCCTGCCTGAATACACGCACCCGCTCAAGAGGATCCAAAGGTGCCCCCATCATCGCACCCTCCCGTGCCGACTCCCAAAAGCAACTACACGTTCCTTAAGAGTTCCAGTATCGGGCTCGGGGCCCGCAACACCTTATTTCCCCGTCCGCAGGAGCCGATCGTGCCAAAGGGCTGTGCTGTCTTCAAGAGTCTTCCTGGGTGAGTGAGAGTGAGTGTCTATCTCTGTCTTCATCCCTGGGATCTCGGGCCCTCTGACAGACGCCCCGTAGCCCCCACCGCACCGCCAGCCCGTCTCACTTCCCGGCCTGCCTCCGAGCCTCTGGGAATAGCCGTACGCGGCGCAGGTGCGCTCACGCCCGATGCGTGAGCCGCGGTAGGGCCCGGGCCGATTTTCTGTAAGTACTGGAACCACAAGTAACATTTGCAAGAGACTACAAAGTATCCATTTGAAACTACAAACAAAGAACATTTGCCTGTTTAACAATCTGGTGGCATAGAGAAAATGGTATTGGTCTTGTTATTAGTCTGCTGATAGATATACCTATTTTTACATAAAGAGCGTATTTTTACATATCCAAGCCTGGTGTCCATTTCTGGGGGGATTGATGTATTTACTGTGTGTGTGGTTACAAATACTTAACTGACTATCGCCTGGAGAATAGCCTTGGCTGCTCACGCCACGCACCTAGAGGGTGAGCTAGGGTCATTCAAAAGGGGTTATCCTGCGCCCTGACGTAGAGGAGAGGGTTCCTGCTTGACACAAGAGCAACCTTGCGCCAACCAGAGACCCCCAAGTCTAACATTCACATTGCTGTGTGACCTGCAAGTCGCGAATTTGATTCCTGCACCTTATCAGTGAGTCTGTCACATTACTTGATATAATATCACTGGTATGTATAGCTTTTATAAATTGTACTGAGTGTTATGCAAGACAGTTTTTGTGTGATTGTAATGCACTGATGTACTCAACATAGATGGACCCAGTTGAGCACAATAATTATCCTAATTAACCAGAGAAAAGGCATTGGAAACTTAAAGGAAACTTCTGCATAGGCACAAATACCGGAGAGTAAAACTCTAGTAACCGCTAGTTCGAAGGAGCAGAAGGTGGTTCTGCCTGCAGACGCCTAACCAGCAGGCCGGGGGGTCCATCTGAAGTGAAAGGACCCTGTTCTTCAGCCTGTGTTTGTGTAATCACTTCTGTCTAGGACTGTCACCCTGAGCTACCAGTGAGGCTGGCTTTGGAGGACTTTGCCTAGCAGGCTTCTGGTGGGTGCACTTAGGGATACCAGGGGGGCGGATGCCCCTGGTGAGGGTGTGTGGAAGGTGGGTGCACTCGCACTAGTGGTACCGGGTGGGCACTGTCCGAGGCAGTGGCGTAGCTAGGGGGGGGGGGTGGTGGGGGCGGTCCGCCCAAGGCGGCACTATTTTGGGGGCGGCGGCCATTATAATTTATTTAGGGACACTCACTGACTGACACTGCAGTAGTGTCAGTGTCCCCAAATAAATTATAAAAGGCCGGTGCCAGTGCCGCGCGGCCCCGTGTGAAGAGCAGGCGCACCTTATAAATGCTGCCTGCAGTGCAACATGCGCGTCACTCTTACCCCGTTTGTGGTTGTCAGTCGATCCTGTCCCAGGGCTGTCAATCTGGTAGCGCGCGAAAGCGCTACCAATGATGGCCCTGGGCACTTTGTTAGGCCAGCCCTCGCTCGAGTCACGCGCCCCACCACCTGGCACGCACGCACGCGCTCGCCAGCATGAGTATCACTGGAGGCGGGCGGCAAAATCAAATTGCCGGGGCCCACTGTAACTCACGGCCTGAACCTGCCTGCAGCCAGCCTTGCGTGCACCTCTGCATAGTGCAGACCGGAGTCCGGCGTCGATGTCTTCAATTATATAGACCGCTGAATTTAAGAGACCTGTCTAAGACGCAAATGTATTCAAATATGGTGCTTGCAGCATCGCGCCTGTTGCATGCCGCTCGCACCAGTCCCACCGGTTCCTATCACCAGCCGTTTTCCTTAAACCCCCTCAATTTAATAGTGCCAGTCCCGAGGGAGTCTAAGAGAAATCAAGTGAGTGACCTGGGGCAGCGGTCGCCAGGACATAATCTGCGTGTAACTAGACGGCCCCGCCTGCCCAGGGACTCACCGGCCTGCCAGCAAGGAGGGTGACTGTTAAATGAGACGGCCGGCAAACCCGAATTATCACAGCGTGCAGTTCAGTAGCGGCCTAATTGAGCCTGCAGTCACTGCCTTGAGACTGGGGAGACGGTGTGTCATCAAGCAATTCTTGAAGCGCCACCGCCACACTCCTCCGGACCTTGCGACCACTGCCAAAGTAAGTGCCACCAGCCTCTCTGATTTACACAATAAATGGCAGCGAGCGGCGCAGTCAGGCAGGAAGATTATTGTGAGATGATTATGTTAGAACTCTTTCTCAGTCAGTGAACAATGATATCTGGCGCCCTTTTGTCTTTGTCTCGTTCAAAATTAAGGCCAAAATAGAAAGGCTTTTTGAAGTTTTAATAATGGTCATTAGGATACTGATGATATAATTTGAATTGATCTTTGTACATTACAAGCGTATAACCACAGCGACACAACACGCACATCTCTTCAATCAGCCTTAACCCTCACGCCATATAAGCATCTAGATTTAGACAAAAAGAAATAGTATGGGTGAGATAGCTTGGTGGGTTAAAGCCTGTGCGTGCCTGCCTGTGTTAGTACTAAGTATGACACTGCGGGATATTTTCAGTTTTAAATATCCTGCTGGCTTGGGCCCCCAGTTGCTATTTTCAAATGTGTGTTCTATTTCTTGCAGTACACCAGGCAAAATGCTTGTGAACACTGCAAATCACTTCAGTTTCATAACTACCTATGAAACCACTTCAGCTGTTGTCAGGGGAGATGTGCTACAAATAATATTTTGCTAGAATGGAATACCCACGAAACTCATTGTGTGGTATAATGTTTGTCTGGTGTAAAGTGCTCTGGCACCCTACATTGGTATGATCAGCACTAGAAAACAAATGAACAATTTGTGAGAGGGGCTGAAAGATGTTAGAGTGCTTTACAAATAAAGATATAAGGCATATAAATGATACCACACGATGGCGTTGGGCCATATATGATAGACAAAGAGCATAAAAATAGAAATTACAGCAGTCACAAATATTGAGTAACAGCAAAGCCACGGGTAATTTGCAGCAGTTTTCAGATCTTCTTAGAGTTCCTTCTTGCTCAAATGGGTGCAATTTCCTATATTTATATGCTTCAGTCATCTTTATTACTTGATTTTGCTTACACGGAAGTGTCACTCATAGTCATTGAAATGTCACTCATATTTAAATTGAAATTATGAAAATGTCACACATAAGCAATCTGAAACCTTGGCAGCGATGAAAGGTGTTTAGGGTCTCGTCAGCAGGCACTTGACCTATATACTTCATGATGGTAAGACACTTTTTTCATAAATTGATACTGTGACTTACATACTGAGAGGTGCTAACCTCGAGCTTTGGGAGGGAAAGGTTTGTGTTTTCCTGAATAGATGTCCCATACAGTGACTGCTTCCTAAATTAATTTAAAGCACGACCTGTATTATGTTTTATCAGCTCTTCTGCTTTTGCATTCACCGTCCTGTAGCACCGAAAATCGCAACATACATTAGTGTCGTTGAGCAACATAATTCGGAAAGTTATTCTTGTCAAATACATGCTCAGAAAGCGATTTAAAACAGTGCACGTTATATTTTATCACCTAAGGCAACTGATGCAGCCCAGCATCAGTCCATAGCCGTTAGATACCTGAACTCACTGTCTCTCCAACGCAGCTCTTTTATTCTCTCTCTGCTTGGCTGAAAGCGCTTACCTGTTTATGTGCTACAGTACATTTATATATAGCTTTCTTTGCGCTCATGACATCTCTTCAATGTTACAAATGGGGAATGTCATTTTCTGAATGGCCATTAGTCTAGACACTTTCCACATTATTACCATTAGTCTTTCTGACTTTAATAGTTGTTCCAGGCTTTTGTGTTTAACATTAATGGGACATCCGTCGTCAGCTGGGAAACTGATAAAGAAGTGCTCCTCCTGCCAAAACGTATGGTGGATTAATAAAAAAAAAATGAAACTGCACACCCATTTTGTTGCTTATGTCAAACATTAATCCGTTCTCTTTTGGTGTGTCAGCGTCTACCATGTTTGGATTTTCTCATAACGGGACATACCATTTTACACACAACACTGCCCTGGCTGGCTGTAACTCATGTGTGCCTCACCCTCACTCCCCTGAGCCTTGCCCGATGCAGAGTGTCTGAAGCCACTGTCCAATCAGGTTGCAGGGGCACTAGGGTAGTTCCCTTCCATTTCTGGTGCTTTGCAGCTGTTAGAGTTTCTCTTTGCTCAAATTGGAGTGATTTCTGATATTTATATGTTTCCCTCGTCTTCATTGCTTGATTTTGCTCGGGAGAAAGTGTCACTCATAGTCATTGCAATGTAACTCATAATTACACTAAAATTATGAAAATGTCACACATGGCAATCTGAAACCTTGGCAGGTATGAGTCGAGTCTGGGGCAGTGGCAGTGCTGGGCGATAGGCTGCAGCAGAACCAACCCCTACGGTAGAGACCCTGCCACCACTGTGGAGTACTGGAGCCTGAGGAAGGTAAGAGCTAAACGGTTGTCACAAAGGGAGGAAAGGATCTTTGGTGAGTGGCAGGGCAGTGGGCACAAGTCCTATAAAAAGAAGTGGGGGGGGACTAACCGAGGTTTCAGATAGCTATGTGTGACGTTCATAATTTCAGTGTGGTTATGAGGGACATTTGACACTTTCTTGCGAGCAAAAATCAAGCAATAAAGATGAGGAAACATAAATATCAGAAATTAGACCCGTTTGAGCAACGAGAAACTCTCAGAAGATCTAAAACTGCTGCAAACACCTGCTGCAGCTGACTATAATTAAAAGGACAGCTATGGACATCTAGAGAGCAGGTCACATGGCTCCACTAAGAATTAACACCAAAAAGTGCAAGGACCTGCAGTTAGGCTGTAGAACCACTGGAGCGAAGCTGGGCCTCTGACAAAACAAGACAACAGTTTAGTAGAGAACACAGATCTTTACTGGACCCCACCAATGTAGACTGGGTATTGCTGGGTGCACATGAGGCATTCAGAGTTGTAGTGGCATGAGCATCACTAGAGCCTGCCCTGGTGTCCTGGCATAAATATCTCTAGTGTCGCACAGCGAGTGACAAGTTACACACCAAGTGTAAATACACCAGACGACACTTCAAACAAAGATTGACATTTTGTTTTCTGCCCGTGGCAAAGAAGCAGCTTGGTCTTCAGTCGGGTATTCAGTCCACCCTGCATTGCTGTTTAAAGCCTGCAGCACAGCATGTGTTGAAAGACCCCTAAATCCAACACTCCACCTTCAGAGCCAGATTCACGCAGGTAAGTGCAAAAGTAGTCTGTCTCGAGTGACAGTCACAACGCACGCTGATGAGAGTACCTGTCTGTGAACATGTGGTACTGCAGCTGTTTGGAGAGAGCTCAAATAATAAACCAGGAGGGAAGAATCACTAAAGTCCATGCTGCTCTCTCTGTCCCACATGGAACCTTGGCCCAGACTATAACGGTGTGAGAAGCCCTAACATAAATCTCAATTGCCTCAGGCCTATACCATAAATTCATTAGAGTCAGCTGATTTAAGGACTCCAGTCGCCACAGTGAGCATGTGCGTGATCGCATGATTGCTGGGCAAGCCTCGGGAGAGCCTGTGAGACACACATAGCGGTCACAGTCAGGCAGGATGACAAATATGTTTAAAAGTATTTTAAAAAATCACACCAGTATAATTAAGCGAGTGGGACCCGGGGTGCTGTGCGCAGCCCTCTACAACTGCGAGTTCAGATAGTTAACACTTACTTGCACTAGTTAATAGACCAATGTAAAACTAGCATTCCAATGATACATGTGAGAAATATTTGTGCCCGAAATTTGACAGTGAGGTGAGATTCAAAATTCATAAGCTCACACAATCACAGGGCTGCGGATGCCATGGGCGGCAATCTGAGGTATAGCCCCGGGCTCCACAAGCTCTAGCTACGCCTCTGGTCCGAGGGGAGGGGCCCGTATCTTTCAGTCTGGGATCTAGCCACTCTGTCTGAGAGGAAGCTTTTGAGGACTGAGCCCCGCACACTTCAGCGTGATGCACTCCAGGTGTACCAGTCTAGGGTGCATCTCTAGACCCCTCATATCCCTGGCTCGCCAGACAAGGACTCAGTGGGTGGGGGCAGCCATCTGCTGATTGTGGTGAAAGGGGGCAATGTGGTGACCTGTTAAACCTTTCACTGAAGGATATTTATGGTCCGTGATTTGTCTCCATGTTTGTGGAATAGAGGCTGTGAAGTTGCTTAAGTGGACCTGAATCAGCCACAGGCGATGCCTCTTTGAAGTGAATGGAATTTAACCCTTTCCAAGTGAGGGACATTAACACAGTGTGCGAAAACGCCATAGCTTTTACAGGTGTATTTCAATAGAGCAAACATCTGACAGTGCACATACCGTCATGAAATGAATGGGTTATTGATGAAGATTGTCTGGTAAATTTTATGAAATTTATCTCAAAATATAGCATAGGGAAAATATACCACTGTGCCAAATAATGCCCCATTTCCTATATAAAAAACAGAGGCATTAATCGTGCAAAATGATGTGTTCTCTGTCTTTAGCCGATAATAAGAAAGGCGTTTGCAGAACAAGTATTAAAAGTATTTGCCAAATGATATCTGAATTAACGGCATAAATAAATCATAACTTACAGTTGCTTGGAGCATAGATGTCAACATGCAGTGGCACCACATGGCTTACGCCTTGAGGGGCGTGAATTCAGAGACAAGAACTATGCCGTTTAGCTATGCATTTAACAGTATTATTTTCACCAGCGCAGTCAGTCTATCTATTAAGGTTCATGTCTAAAATCGTATAATCCCAAAACGCAGAAGATTCTGCATTTTTACAGGGGTGAGGAATTATGGGGCGTATTTACAAGCCCCTTGCGCCACTTTTGCACAACTTTTCCCATGTTAAAAGTGACGCAAAAGTGGCGCAAGGAGCTTGTAAATCTGCCCCTTAGTATCTACGTAAATTATTCGTCTATATCGTGAAACACCAATTTGCTAAAAAATTAAAGGAGTTTTAGTGAACATACATTTATAGGTTGTTTTTTCTGGCAGAAGTTACCTCTAGCTATTCAATAAGCTGCCAATAAGTCTCTTAATGAAAATGTATGTTAATTTTGATTCTCTGTCAATCATATTTGCTCTGGAAAATTAAATGTTTTCTTTGAAAAATCTTAACTCGTCAGAAGGAAAGAGTAATTGATATGTTAGCACAAGTCATGAAGAGCTTGTAAGTCACAAGATTGAGATGCTAATTCAACAGGGAGTGGAGAAAGACTCCTGACAGCATTAATATTGCAAGGCATAGCGTAGTCGGTGTACCATAATGCCCGGCTTTGTCCAGTATTCTGAAGACATCAGAACATCAGCAATCCGAATTATAAAGGGAATCCTTTACTATAATAGTCTTGCAAAGGCAGAGCAATACACTGGCTGCTTCTGATTTGGCAGGATGATGGCATAAAATGACAGAATCAGTAGTGAAAAAAGAATGTGAGACGGTGGTAAACTGTGCTTTCCCTTCCGCTGTTTCTTGAATCTGCTTTTGAAACTCAGTGGACATTTTTTTCACACGACGGTTAAGTGGCAACGTTCGATCAACAAACTGTAAATTAATTCTGGTGCATGAGCCTGAGAGTGTTGTGTCAATGCTTTACACAGTGCCTCTGTGGTAAGCCTGACTGCTCAATGCCAAGCTACTCAAGGGTTAGCACAGGTTATACAGTGAGTGTAATCATCCAACCAACAGGAGTAGTAAGGTCTGCCTGGCTTGGGCACAGGCTCAGCCAACCAGAAAGTACCAGTTCCAGCAACAAGGGATCAGCAGCTCGGGGAAAGAGGTAGAAACAAAGACACAGAGAAGGGGAGAAACTGAAGCAAAACGTTTTGTCTCGAGAAGGGAGGAGTTTCAGAGGGAAGTGAGGGCAAGAACCAGGAAGGAGGAGTAAGGACAGTGAGAATAATGGGAGGGAATAATCCAAACTGAAATTGGAGTATAGGGAGTGGAAGGAAGACCAAGCGGAGGAGTGGAATGGGAGGAGCTATCCTGATGTGACTGAGTGCAGTGCAATAGTGGAGGACATTTAGGATGAGGATGATGAGGTGGGAGGCGCCAGGTCAGAGGAGTGGCGGACACCATCAGCTGGCGCTAGTATGTTCCGCTACAGTCCAAGAATGTTGTGGCAAACTAAGGTGAGTGAATATATGACACCTGATGGCCCCAGAACTAAGCTTAACCAGAGATTTTGTTAATTTCTCCTTCACCTTTAACAGACAGGATGGAGATGGGTCATTGACTTGAAACTGCCCCGGTAACTGGAAATTATTTTGCTCTTTCTGTAGAAAAAAGAATCTATGATACAGGGTGTAAACCTAAAAAGTATATAAAGAAGTCACAGATCAGTCTAGGTACTCTAGATGTACAAACTTCAGTAAAAAGGTAACCTGTTTGTTTTTCTCTTTTTTGAGAGAAATAGGAGTTTTTTCATCTTCATAAATTCTATATACGTTTTTGGGGGAGTTAGTAGTGCTGCCTCTTGAGGAGTTGGAGATTGATAGGGGACAAAATATAGGAAAAGTAAAACAATAAGGGCTAGATAGGAGACAAGCTATCTTCAAGACATATATTTATCATGTCAACTTTCATTTTGTTGAGGGGCTTCAGTAGCAAAGACCCTAGAGAGGAAAGGAGACAAGTGTGTTAAGACTGACGACAACTACAAGAGTGATGAAAACTCTGTGGGAAAATATATTATCGCCTGCAATTCGAAAAACTGCAACAACAAAGTCTACAACACCATATTTCCACCCATCCTTCCACAGACAAGTGATAAGCATGCTTCAGTTTCTGGTGCACTTACAAAGACGAATCTTTGGTTTTCTTAATTCAGCTTTTTCACCCACCGGGAAAGTTTAACTAGCATTGGGAAGGGGCGTGATCTAGATAGCAGCCAGACCAGTCGTACATTAGAAAGCACCATGCCTCCCTTACAAGTAACCCTTCGTTAATCCTGACACCCTCCCTCTCCTGATGCCTGAATATTACAGTGGAGGAGTGGAGGTGCCCACGTGGGCCCTCCTTTGGAGCTGTTATGCTGGCGGACTAGGTGTGGGCGCCATTGAGACACGTGTGACCTAGGATGGAGGGAGCGACCGTCGCCTGAGTCGGCATTCAGCTGACAAGTGGCACTGAGATGTGGCAGATGACCTGCGCCACAGAACTCTGTGGCAAGTGCCCGGCAAGTGCATACTTGCATGGAGCAGAGGTGAGGGGTGGAGGCACATAGGTGCTCACTCCACCATTGACTGGTCGGGGGAAACCCCCTCTCCCCAGGAGGGCCTGTGATGCCTGGTTGGGCAGACTGAATACTTCTGGGCTATTTGTTAGGACCCAAGGCTGCACATGCTGAGTTCATGGTGGCACCATGGTGGCGAGGAAGTGGAGGATTGCTTCACACATAGCTGCTGTAAGTCTAGCACTACTGGATTAATAGCCACAGCACAACTTCTACACACTGCTGCAACCCACCACAGGCCTACCCCATTCAGGGGACACTGGGGGTGACCTCTCCCCACCAGCTGCACTGGAATTTCCCATATTAGCACCTGTGAATCGCATGGGAAATGACTCTGGTGAAACCAAAAGGCCCCAAGGCAGATGAGGGTCCTCCCAGGAAGGGAGAACCACTGCATATGCTCCCACAGTGGCACCCCATTCACCTACCGTGGGGAAATCTCTCCAGCACCACTCGGAGAAATTAACTGAGTTGCAGCTCTTGGTCCAAAGAGAGACACGCTGAATATAGATAGATGTGGGCTTCTTGCGGAAAGACCATAAATAGCTCAGGGACAGAGTGGACTCCGCTGAATCAACCTTGATTGCAATGCATCCATCCTTGCCTGAAGCTCAATCTCAGATAAAAGAATTGAAGGTAGAAGTGCGGTCCTGAGACAAAAAGCTGATGGCGTAGAAGAGCACACCAGCCACAGCAATATCTGAGTGGGAGACCTGCCAGATTCCTAATCAACAATAATAGGGAGATGATTTATTCTTCTTTACACCAGACCAAGAGCCTAAAACGGTTCAAATGTAATAATCTGAAAATGCATGAGCCAAGTCCATGTCAATGTTAATGATTCTGAAACATCCTGGTATGCAAGAGTGTAATATCTTTGATTGAAAGAAATTGAATAGAAAAAGTATACTTTAATCTCGAAGAAATGTTGATACATTTTGCTTATCAATGATATTCATCTAAAATAAATTATTCATAAACTTTTCATATAAAATAAAGCATACACCACTTAAAAATTATGACATTCATGTCAGCTTGCAACACATTATAAATGTTGCTGTAAGAGGGGACATATCTTCTAACTAGCAATATACAACAAATAACCAAAACACTACACATTTCATAGATGTTAATGCACAAATTAACATTAACACAAGTTGTAAAGTCATTTATCACAGTCCAGACATAAAACAACAAAAAAAGAATTATTAAACTGTGAGAAGGTGGCCTGATATATGCTGTCCACTAGTTCTAGTGGGCACCTTGTATCAGTCCAAACAACCCCATATGGTGAATTGGTTAAAGACAACCTTTATTGAAAGCGATCCTAGTGGTAGCTATGGAGAGCAGCCTTCAGGCTAAGTCTTGAAGGAATGTAAAGCAGCTTGTTTTACCAGTCTACAATCTCTTGAATGATCAAATGAAAGGACAACCACACCAGGTATATATTTAAAATATACGTATTTAGGATAAAACACACCCCTCTAGTCTCTTTATGAGACTGGAGTTCGAAGTACTTAATTTACAAGTTAGCAATCAACAGTAATAGCACAAATACACGTTTGGGCCCTAGGGGCGTACCAAACCATATACCAATAAAGTGGTATAAGAACCACGACTGAACTAGACACAAGGCCTAGAGCCTGTAGAATCGCTGGAACCCCAAGGAACCACCCAAGGTAGTGACACAGGGGACCCACGGGGACAGTGTGCAGTGTGTAAACACAACCGCGGGTTCCCATTAGCTTCTATGGGCATGTCGTGGTTGGAAATTTAAAGATTAGGGACACTTAGAATCGAGTCAGGACCAAACCCTTTTGGACTTAAGAAGTTCCAGGGCTAGCACCCACGGGAGCACTAGAGTACTCAAGTTCCCTCACCCAGGGAAGCTGGGTGCATAGGTGTCTTTTGGTGTCGGGTTGCATCATCGATTGCAATGGAAGCCTGCAAAGAACTGCTGCTGCCGTGAAGAGGAGAAGTGTCCAAAGAGATCCAAGCTTGGATCAAGGATGGAAGGAACCTGAAAGCAGAGGGGACAGACTCTGGGTCACTAGCCAGTGACCGAGGGCAGGATGGACCAATGCCCACAGATGTCGGGTGCTTCAGGTGAGTTGATGGGTGTCTTGACTCTTCAGCCACGAGGTCCAGGAGGTGTCGACGAAGTCCACGAGCCGGATTCGAGCTGTCCCACAAAGTTTGTCGAGTGCTGCAGTGTTGGCGACCAGATTGGACCCAACAAGCCTTGGCAACGGCAAGTCTCGTGGAAAGAGAAGAAGGATGTTGGTGCAGACCAGCAAGGTCTGAGGGACTCACCCAGCAAAGGTAGGTCAGGGCATGTCTGGAGCAACCAGGAAAGCCCAAGCAGAAGAGGAGTTGCCTTCGTGGGGACTCACTAGCCAAAGGGCTAGCGATCGCGAAGGAGCCTCGAGCGGTCGCACTGGAACCTGACCCACGGGTCACTCGTGAAGTGGAGGCCAGAGATCTTCGTGCAGTCAGTGCTCAAGGCTGGCACTACTCGGAGCCCAAAGCAGAACTTCAGGAATACACAAGAAGTTGATGTACCAACAATAGTACACGGTGTCCAGGGGTCATGGTTCCTCGTCACCCACGACAGTCATGGGCCTCAGCTTTGCTGTGGACTCAGGGTAGCCTTAGGGAAGTCAGGAAATCCATGTCTGGTGATGCAGAGGCTTCAGCGTCCAATGGGAGCTTCGGAATTTCAGACCGGACAGTTGCTTCTTTGGTGCCTGCCAAGCAGGGGAGTCACTCCTTGACTCCAAGGGAGATTTCTTCAGTCTTCTAGTCAGGATAGAAAGTCGAAGGTCCAGGATATATGTTGCAGAGTTTCGTCCAGTGTAATCTAAAGTCACAAGGACTGGGTTCCCATACTTATGCTAAGTTTGGGGGTTGGACATACTCTAGGGACCCACCTATGGGAGGGTTTGGAAAGAGGGGTGGTTACACCCATTTCCTTTGTCCAGTTTCATGCCAGAGCAGGGGCAGGTAGCCCCTGCAACCAGTTTGAACTGGACTATGCACAGGGACACCAAGTGTGCCACCAGTGCAGAACTTCAAAGCACCAGAGAGTGCTCCCGCCCAGCCCCAATACACATCTGCCTGTCTGGGGAGGTGGTTACACCTCCCTGTGACAGGAAACCTATTGTCCAGGCCTCCCCTGTCGGAGTTTCGGTCAGCAGCAGGAGGCCAGACCCGTGTCTGTGGCAGAGGCATCCATTTTGTGATGCCAGGGCTCAAGAAAGTCCTATCGGGTTAGACCAGTGTGAACATGTCTCTCCCTCTAGAAGGGTGGAATGCTACCCCCGCCGCCAGAACTGGCAGGGGGGGTTAGTATTCCAAAGCATTTGACACCAAACACGGCATGTTTCCGTGCAGCCATCCCAAAGTTGGCATTTACAGCGAGGTTATAATGCACTTAAGAGTATATGGTCAGGCTGCACCACAAACAGCATCAGAGGAGGTACTCCGAACGCTGCAGAGGGGCTCTGCTCATGCAGGGGCCCCCTCTCACATAAAAACCAAGCACTCTGCCTTCAGGATTGTTAAGGCCTGCCATAGGAGTGACTTATAGGTGTTATGTGTGTGTGCAATGGTAGTGATATAGGTAGCCTATACCACTGTAAGGGGTGCAAGCACACCCTTACCAAGGCTGCAGTAGCAGATCTGTGGTGCCATTTTGGAGTGCTTCCCAGGGGTGGCCTAATACATGCTTCAGCCCCTAGTAGGCCTCTGAGGTACCTATGCCCTAGGTACATAGTGTACCATATACTAGGGGCTTATAAGGCACTCCAGAATCCAATTAGATAACTACCTAATGTACATGGAAACCATTTAGAGAGGAAGCAGCTAGGCTGTGGTCCTGATTAGCAGGGCCACAGCCAGACTAAGGTCGAAAAACAGTGAAACACCAGCGAAAAGTGGGGGTACCCATGTGAAGCAGATCCTACTCTCCTACATAAACCACTTACTAAGTCTTTGAGAAAAAAGCAAATATAAGTAGATGAAAAAACTCACCATGCCAGATCTGGAGAGGCTCATGGGAACTTTTAGGTTGTTCTGACCACTTCATCACTTCAGGGATGTTCAGGAATTTACTAATTTTCACAAGATTCGGTGTTCACGTGACATTCAGTAAAACTGGGCTTTGTATTTTAAGAAGTAATACAGCGCATTTCTATTCTCTAGGGATTTCCAAATAGTACAGCTGTGTGCAGTGGAGTTGGTTCTCAAGTCTTAGATCAGTAAGAGTAGGAAAGAAAGAAAAAAAATGGTGCCCTATTTTAAGTATTTATAGGCAAGTTACATTTATGCATTGCATTTGTTACCTCTGAAATATCTGGATTCCTATTTGTGGTTTTTTTTTCTTATTAGGGTGCTGCATTTCATACTGAAAGAAAATGACAGGGAGCATCTGTGACAGGTAGTTATCAACACTGTCAGGAGAAGAATGACAGATATTAGCATTGATATGCTTCCCCCTTCCATTCATTGGTAGACAAGAGCAATTTAATTAATTTGCTACAGAATGCATACAAGATGCAGCCTAAGGGTGTGAATATAAATGAGGCTGTTGAGGCAGGTGGTGGTGGGCATGATTAAGGTATGGATCGAACGTCACATCAGCAACAGGGACTACTTGTGGAGGAGAGCAAAGTCACTGACCTTATGAGGGGGCAGTGAAAGTGCAGAAGCCTCTCAGTGGCTGAAGCAGGGCATGAAGAGGACCCCCATTCCCCAAAACGTCATGACTTTCATTCTTCAAGGCGTTTGTTTTTTTCCATCAGTGTGTGGGCATTTGTTTGCTAATCATTCATTGCATCCAAACTGCGCTCTGAATTATCTGCACCACTAACCCTGGGGAGTGTAGACTCATTATATTCCACTCACACCCCCAATGCAGGCATCAAAGATAGAGCAAAGCAGATGTGAATAAGAAGTTGCTGAGTGTTACAATATATCTACATCCGTATGACAATAACACATCATTATAATACTAATTGTGCTGCTGGCTGAACACCTGGTGAAAGTAGTGTTGCTCGAATATGAATCTACCTTGAACAAAGAAAGACAAGAGGTGTTTGGCACAACAGGAACAGTTAGTTTAATTAAACACTGCAGCCGGGAGTATAGCACACAGAAACAGGTCTGAGAACTAACTCAAAGTACAATCGTTTTGAGCGCTTTCATACACATTTCGTGGAGCATCATAAAACAATACATAGATCCTGTTTAGGGAGAGGAATGTGGGCATAGTCATGGAGCCATAAATAAATTACTCCCACCTGATGACAAAGGCAGGTGGGTCTCGACCTTGCGTGGACACAATGAGGGCCAGTGGATAACATATCCAGCATGGGACCGCGTGGTCACTGCATGTGCTTTATGTGATGTGTCCTGATTGACTGTGTGTTCCTAGCTTAATGTGGCATCTAACTTTAATGATGTTTTGGGAATGTGCGCCCCTCCAGCCATGTGTGATTTACCGGGGCTAATCTCCCTGACCACTGTGGTGACACTGCCTATCTGTGGGACTAATCTGGGTTTTTCCTGTCTGCGTATTTGTTCTGCTGACTCAGGGTTCATGGAGAGGTAATCAACGGTGATTTCGACAACAGTGATTCGATTTAGTTTTTGCGCACACATGTATCATTGTGTACATCGAAATCAATATTAACATTAATGATGGTGCGAGATCAACCCTCCGACATGCTGCTTTAGTACCAGGCAGTGCCACAGAACTGTAGGTTCTGGGGACAAGGCATCTGTGAGCAGTAAATCTGCCAACATGAACCATCAATTTGAAGAGTCTTCCTAGTGTGAGGACACCTCACAAGGCAAAGGAGCAGGATGTGATGGCCTGGATGGCCAGCACCTGGTGGCAGGTTATCAATCTCAAACTTTTTTTGGTATAAGGGTTAAAGGGAGGGAGACTGTAAATAGTTGTAATTCTTAAAGTTCAGTTCAGGGAATAATGGGTCTGGTTCTGTTCATTTACCACTTTTTTTTTAAAAGAAAGAAAAAGGAAAATGTGCCAAAAAATTAAATGCAAAGTCAACTTTCTATTCAGCACCAGTAAAATCTCTTGTTACAGTGTTTGAAAGAGAGAGGGAGTGTGACG
Source organism: Triturus cristatus (assembly GCF_964204655.1). Lineage (NCBI taxonomy): Eukaryota > Metazoa > Chordata > Amphibia > Caudata > Salamandridae > Triturus > Triturus cristatus. Next base: position 476,927,374 of record NC_140583.1, read on the forward strand.
TTAGTTTCGGGTTTTCAGTTTGTTCTGTGAGAAAATTAAATTCTCAAATAAGCCACGGTGACATCATTTCATGGCAGACCTACCAGAGTTTCGAGCAGCTCAGCCTGCCAGGCATTTAGCAGGGCTGTATGTAGCCGGTTGCAAAAGTGCACTTCATTTCGGTAATGACGTCTACATACAGGCTCCAGGTTAGGAGCATATGAGCTCACACTTGAGAACGGATTGAGGAAGCGTGTTTCCTCTTTCCGTGTGGGCCTGCATAAGAATCACCGAAAAATTGTTGGTGTGTGCAACACTACCCGGTGGGAACATTGTACAAATGTATGCACACCTCCCTCTCTAGGGAGCCACTAAAATGCGTTTGTGTGTAACTTTCCTCGTCGAAGATCTGATAGAAATGCTGGTGTGTTTCTTATTCCCTTTGTCGGAGTGCCAAGAAATGATGATGTGTATGTAATTTGGGTCTTAAAATTAGTGATCTGCTGCGCCGGTTAAAAAAAAGTGGTTGTGTGATGTTATTGTGGGATCATAGCTAAAGGTGCGCGCGAATACATTATTTGAATCTATTAAATTGGGCACATACCTCAACTGGCTTTCATTTGCAAATAATTGATGCAACAAGTTGGTATCTTGAGGTTGTGTTGCTAAATAATTGCACTCTTACACATGTGAGAGGTGCAATTAGCAAAATCCCTAAACTGTGGAGTGGGCATTAGTGATTAGTCAATGCACTTTTCAAAAATCATGGCCAATATCTTCCCAAAAAGTGTGCATATCAGGATAGAGTCTTAAGTCTATCCATAGACAAGGTCAAACTAAAACAGTTTTAAACAAGTGTGTGGCTTTTGATCTAAAAATGTGTGCATCACAGTTTGCACAAGAATGGTGCTGGAATAGCTGCAGAGCAGAAATGTCAACTCAGCGCTTAACTCCAGACTTGAAATGCCGCTCCAGACTATGCCGCAATATAAACAAAGTGAATTTGTAGGACAGTGCACTCTCTGTGGTCATGAACACATATTCACACTCATCTTCCGTTTGTAGAACGCAGGCGTGGCTGAATTTGTCAAGATGCTTCATTTGTAGGGTGTCCTTCAGGAATTAGGCACCATACTACTAGAGTCCACAGGTTTGACACAGATAATCGGGGGCAAATTTAATGATGCTATGGACATAAGAAGCAATAGAATCGCACCCCCAGCTGACATTCCACACTTCAATATGAATCTGGCACAGTTTGATAGGGCCCTGGGTGTGGAAGATGTCTGGAAGGTAAACCATTTGACAGGTAGACAATTTTCCCTCTTTTGGTGGGCCCACAGGAATTCCTCACGGCTGGACTACATGGGGCAGATTTACAAGCCACTTGCAAAACATTTACGCCGCCGTTGCGTCACTTCTGTGACGCAGCGGCGGCGTAAACCATGCACCATGTTGCGCCTTATTTACAACGTGACGCATCTAGGGAGATGCGTCACGTTATAAAGCCCTGCGCTACATTAAACCTGCGTCAGGTTTAATGTATGCAGGGTGGGCGTTCCGTCGGAAAAAGCCTCGGAAAAGTAACACAGTGAAATCTGCAAGATTTCACTGAGTCACTTTTCCGACGCTGCTGCGTCAAAACCCTGCGCCTGCTTGAAGCAGGCGTAAGGCATGACGCAGCATGTTAGGTATGGGCAGCCCCTGAGGATTGCTGGAGTTGCGTCGTGCTTGCGACACGACTCCAGCAATGCTCTGCCCTTATGCCATCAGATGCGTCACACATCTGTTTATCCTTGCGCCATGATGCGCTGCATTGTAAATGCTGCGCATCAGTGGTGGCGCAAGGGTAAACTTGCGTGACGCATCTTTCTTGGCGCATCCCTGCTGATTTGCAGGGATGCGCCAGGAAACATAAATCTGTCCCCATATTTGTACCTGCTGACGAGGCCCTGGCTATTAACAAGGCCGAATACCTGGCTTGAGGTATTTCTGACCACTCCCCCTTCAAACTTGTCTTGGGTTTTCAGGAGAGAGGGACTACAGACGCCTCCCAGTGGAGACTTTGGGGCATATTTACAAGCCCTGTCGCCAGAGTAATGTCACTTTTGACGATGTTCCTGTCGCCATAGAGGCTTCGCCTTATTTACAAGGCGGCATTAAGCCACTTAATGTGGCTTAACACCGCCTTGAAAATCAGGCACCCTTGAAAGGAATAGGGAATGGGTGATGCAGTGGGCATTCTGCTGCAACACCTATTGATTTTGACGCTGCCCCATATTTACAAGTTTGGTGTAAATATGGGGCAGCGCCAAAATTAAGACCAGGGAAAATCTGGTCTTATCACGGTGAAACGAGGAGAAATACTTTATTTCTCTTCATTTTTTCTGTTTCTATGTTTGCTGTATTGTGCAGCACACATAGAAACAGCAAAATCCCATGAATGATTGTTTATGTGCAGGTAGTTGTCCCTTCCTGTACATCAAGAATCTTAAAATAAATTATGATTTGCAACTTCTATGTGGGCTGCACAATGCATCACACATAGGAGTTACACATCGCCATTTGTGATTGTTTATGTGCAGGAATGGACACCTTCCTGTACATAAACAATCATCCCCCCAACGCAGGCACGATTGTACTATAGTGTACGGAGCGTGGTGTTAGCAAGTTTTGCTTACCTCCATGCTCCGTCATTGTGTTGTAGATATGCCCCATTGCGCCTGGGAACTGCTGGATCTGAGGACTTGTAAGAAGCTTAAAAGAAACATCTTATTTTACAGACAATATTGGTACAGTGGCCTCCGCAGTCACTGTCTGGAAGGCCTACAAGGCAGGTCGCAGAATCAGTGCACAGAATTTGGTGGCCCAGGGTAAGAGGTGCAGGACATGAAAAGTAGAAACCCAAGGACACAATATCCGAGATAGCGGTCCCGCTGCTTGGCTATGATTGATCTTGAGGAACTGAGAAGCTTTGTGGTATGAAGGGGAGAATGACATCTAAGGCGCAGAGAAACACTACCTAGTGCAATTGCACAGGCTAAACGACATTGGGGATAAATCCGACAGCTTACTCGGTTGTTTGGGAGAAATTCAGCGCGAGGATGGACAGGTGATTGAGACAGATCAGAGGATTACAGAGGAGTTCAATCGGGAACTGTACAGCGGTAGACGCATGACAACCACACATGAAGTAGCCGAGTTTCTTAGTGAACTACCCCAACTGGTTCGACATGCAGAGGACAAGTAAGCCCTAGAAAAGGAGTTCACCCTAGAGGAGCTCACTGAGACCTTGGCGTTCATGCCGAGTGGGAAAGGTTCAGGCCCCAATAGCTTTAGAGATATACAAGCGGCTCTCCTCAATTGCTTGCTCCTACTTACTTAACATGCTGAAAGGGGCTTTTGGGGAAGGTGCACCTCCAGCGCTTAATTTGAGTTGGTGGTTTCACTTGTCTACACCAGCACCTATGACACTCTGCCACATGCTGGCGCTGTTTGTCTAATTGAGAGATAAGCACAACAACAGTTATTTATTAATTCAATATACATTAAATATGAATAATACCTGGCGTCCAAGACATTCTTATGGCTCTGGGGGCCTAGAATATTCTGAATTATCACACTCATAGGTGCGTCATGGTTGGTAGTTGTGTTGGTACTGTGGCTGGCAATGCTGGCAAGTGCATTTGGTGGTGCACACTGCGGCCTCCTGCCAAAGCCCTCACACTTATTTTTTTTACAAATTAAGCACTGCACCCCGACCTGCAGCATACCATTACAGTAGTAATACAAAAACACGGCAAGATGTTTGTAGCTCATTTAGGTCTAGTTCCCTCCTCATTGTTAAAGTTAAGTTGTTGGCCAAAATGCTGGCGAACCACCCAGTGAGGATGATTGACAAATTAATCCCCAAAGACCAAACTGGCTTCATGTCCCATACAGTAATAAGACAAAAGTTGTGAAGGCAACACAACTGGCTTGACATAGTGGGCCACACACAAGCAACAGGAGCAATATTATCCATCGATGCTGGAAAAACATTTGATTCCATAAACTGGAAATACATCAAATGATGAGTGTCTTTGGACTTTTCATTTTTTTGACAATGGGTGGCTCTGCTGTATGAGACACCCATGGCAGCGGTTACGTTTAATGGAGTGCTGAAAGTCAGGTTCCCTCTGGAATGCGGCACGTGGCAAGGGTGTCTCCTGCCACCTCTCCTCTTTGCTCTCTGCATTGAACTGCTGGCGGGCTGGATACAACTGTGAGCAGATATAAGTGGATTCCATGAAGTGATGGGGCAGCTGGGAATAATATTGTTTTATGTGGATGACATCCTAATATACCTCTCCGAACTGGTGATAGCTATCCTGATGGCCCTGTTGGTTTTTCGGTCCTTTGAAAAATACTTGAGATACAGGATAAACTGGGACAAGTCAATAAAATGGGACAAGTCATTGCTGTTCAACCAGGGTGAGTAAAGTCTCTGGAGACTCCTACTGTGGTCTGCATGTGAATTGGGATGGATTCCACTATTTGGGGATTGAGATAACTCTGGATAGGGTGAGGATGTCAGATGCCAAACTGGAAAGGGTCCTATGGGAGTATAAGGGAGACGTGGAGCATTGGAGACAGTTGTCATTGTCCCTGCTGGGGCGGCGGTGATATTTAGGATGATCACACTCCCCAAACTGCTGTATGTCCTGCACAATATCCGCTTTACAGTTCCTGAGATATATTTTGACCTATTTGACACTACTAATCAGTGCCTTCTCTGGAATGGGGAAATCCCCTGGATAACATTACAGACCCTACAGGGATCGACCTATAACAGGGGTATTGCATTGACAGATGTCTAGGCGTATTGGTGGGCCACCCAACTGCTGAATGTTAACGAATGGGGTTATGCCCTGAAGTCGGACCCGGCAACCAGATTAGAAAGGGTGGGATCAGAGGATCTTGCGTGTGTTCATCACTTATATAGTAGGAAGAATAAGTGACACCTACTGCAAGCAAAACAGGCTACGCTGGAGGCTTGGGACAAGGCTAGGATGGCTGGGCAAGGTGGCCAAAGTGACACCTCTATGGAAAGGACACATATTGAAGGAATTAGGGCAGTTGACCAAGTTCCACTGCTGGGAATTACATTGCTAGTTCCACGGTTTGGGACGTTGCAGAGTCCAGAGGGATAAAGACGTTTGCATCCCTTCAGGCTGATTTTGACCTAAGCCCCATGCAGGAATTTAGATTCCTACAACTCCATCCTGCCCCATAAGTGGAAAATATAGAATGGCAAGCGTCCCCTGATTGTAGTCCAGTGGAAAGTAGACTGTTGGTTGAGGAGATGGTTCACAAAGTAGTTTCACTCATATATCGCAACATAATTGACAACAAACCCGATAAGATCATGAGGCTCAGGGAGACCGGTAAAGGGGACTTGGGCTCCATGGAGGATGTTGATTAGGAGGCAGCCTTGATATACCCTAGGGAAGTAGCTATCAAATCTAAAATGAGGCATTTACAAGTGTTGCAGGGATTATGCACATACACATAACTATGCGCATGATTATGGGACCTCGTTGTATATGGGCTGTGCCTTCCTACCACCTTAGTGCCCAGGACCGACTAGCTAGAGTGTCTCACTCGCTCTCCTACTCACAAATGGAGAAACAAATGACTAGACACCCCGAACACAACACTCCCGGATCTCTCAGGAATCGCGGTAGCAAGACACACCTTTTCGCTCACGCTCTTGTATTTGTCCACAATAAGATCTGACAGAGACATGAAGATAGTTTAAAATATTTATTTTAACTAACAAGCTCTGGACTGCCTCACAGGTATTCCAACATGCCAGTACTCCAAGTGCAGCCTCACGCATCATACGGGCATCACCAGAACAGTCATGGTCATGGGCCAGCAAGGAACCCATCAACAGATCATAATCCGGGTCAGCGCTTGATGTTTTGGAGAGGCAGATAATCAAGGCCCAATAGAAAGGGCACCGTTGGCAATGAAACACAGGTTGCACACAAGTGAAATAGGCGAAGCGAAAGGTAAGCCCATGGCTCAAACTCAGCGTTGCCAGGGGCAAGCAACCAAAAATTTGTTGCATTCCATCATGGTACAGTCACAAGTGGCCTGCTCTGTGCCGAACCACAGGATGGGCATTCATTGTGTAACAGGATCAAGAGTATTAGCATGCCACACGCCAGTAAGAGGAAAAGTGGAAAGCTTCTGAAGGCACTGGAAAATATTGAATGGATAAAGGCCAGTATTACTCCAAAAGTCGTCTGAAAAGAAGAAACAAGGCCGGAACCTACAAGTTGAAAAAAATGTGCAAGGTCTTCCGTATCAGACGTATTAAAGATTTAGTGAATCAGTTCCCCAAAATGTAGTGAGAGATTCGTATTCAGCAGTGACGGAATCTCACTAGATGTTCCAGCCATCTGCAATTCGAAGGTCTCTCGAGCAGAAGTGTGAGCGACTTCTTGTTGAAACAATAGCGCTTTGAGTCTGCTTAGTTTATTGAAGTCGGTTTTCAAAGTGGGAATGGCAGGCCACATAGAGCTATCCACAATCCCATGCGGGGGTGGAAAAAGAACATTGCTGAAACAAGTAACCCATTCGTAAACAGTTACAGTTACTATATACGGAATGCCTACCCGTAATCAGCAGCAGTTGTGGTTATTCAGAATAAGATACCTACCGTTAGAAAGCAATGTGAGCATGGGAATTATTGAAGGGACTGGTGTTTCTTTTAGGAAACAGGACGAATTGGGCGCTGATACGTTGCAAGTGCCGTGAAGTTGAACTTGTGTACAGACTAAAGCATATCCCACCGTAGAATCACATGCCTCCCCTGTCAGGAAAACTTCTTTATCTTCACGTCAACAGTGAAAAGTAAATGGTAATGACCACAATTCACACACGAAAGTACTACCCAGTGGTTCAAATCTACTAACTGGATAATGTTTCGTACAAGCAGTAAACTGAAAGAGGGAAATGGGCAAAGAAATAACCCCATGTATTAACCATACTGAGGAATCAGTCTCCCCAATTGAGAATGGTAGCTGCTCTAACTTTCCAATATCTAACACTGTGTATGTCAAATCTTTCATGGACATAAGTTTTTGTTTATATGTCAAATTAAAAGGCAAAAACAGGTCAGTTGTGTTTAAAAAATCCGAAGGCACTTTCACATTTTTCAATGTTTGCAAAGTCCAGCCAAATTGCATTACAGAGCGCAATTGATTTTGACCATGATATAAAACAGACACATCATTCTGCACAATGTCAATAACAGATGAAACTATATTGTCCAAAGTGTAAATATGAGAAGACAAAGTATTAATGCTGTTGTCGACCACATCTAAAACTTTACGCAAGTTATCTTGATCCAGCTGTCGTATTCTGAAATCTCCCTCGATTTGGGACAGTTTCCAGATTTCATTATATGCTGCATATACAAAAAGTTTTGGGAGAGGGGAACTTAGACCCAAAAGGAAATCTGCCAGATCAATATCGCCAGAAAAACGTGAGAGATGTTGTTTCACAGATGACAAAGTTGGCTGTCCCAGCCATTGCTGACATAATTTACCCACAGAATAGGTTGTAAGTAACCGAATGTGAGTGTGAGAAACGAAGATCCGGTCTACTGAGAGTAAATCCATCAGATGAATTTGAAAAACGCAGGTGGCAAACATTAGTACTGAAGGGCCATATTAACCAGCCCAAAGGTTAATAGTGGACGAATTAAGGGTACCATTGTGAACCATACCATGTAAGTCCTCTAGAGAATAATTTGTATACTGCTGCCAGTCATCATAAGCTGCTAATGACGGGTATGAGGGAGAATTACAATGTTTTGCAGTAGCTAAACTAAAACACGTAGGGGCATATTCTCAAGGACACATCGCCGATTTAGTGGCACTTTTCCACCACGAAATTGGCGAAATATTTATCGCCCTATTTACTAACCTGCGCTAACAGCCCACATTGTCAGTTATCCTGCAATAGCTGCCGCTAAAAACATCGCCAAGGGTGACAGCAACAACTAACGCTAATCATATGCAGAGTAGGTGTTCCCGTCCAAAAACTCACGATAACACCACCTCGCGATATTCTCAACGACCAGCCAGATCAGTGATGCGGTCCAAAAACAGGCGATAAGGCACGTTAGCAGCAGGGACTTAAGACCTGCTTTTTTACTGGTCTCAATTAGGACGAAAACCTGCAGGAGAAAGGGAGCCCAGCCCAGTGCCACATCTTAAGACCAACAGATGCCATGGAGCTACTAATCATGCAGCTTGGAGACCCAAGAGGGCCACAACACCCACCACCACTACCCCCAGGACCACACCCACCCCCTGGACCCCCACCCGGACTACCACCGAGGCAGTGCAGAACAAGACAGCGGACCTTCCGAAAATGCACCAGCCTCAGAGACTTAACGCCAAAGGATGTCATTGCCCACTACATGCTCAAAAGGACAACCATCTTCCGCATCCTGACCCACAATGCCCACAGGCTGACGGTACCAACACAGCGGACAACCAACATCCCTCCGCAGACAAAGCTGCTGGCTGTGCTGCACTTGTTGGTCTCTGGTACCTTCCAACCAACAACTACCAGAGTTGGAGGAGTCTCACAACCAGCCCTATCCTCACACCTTTCTTGGATGCCATCATCAGCTTTATACCCAAGCACCTTCACTTCCCCCACACTGCACAGGAACAGCTGGAGACCAAGCAAGGCTTCTACACCATAGCTGACTTCCCGCATGTGTTTGGGGCAATTGACTGCACACATGTCCTACTTGTGCCCCGCTCGACACTGCACACAATTACCACAACAGAAAGCACACACATTCAATCAATGTACAGTCAATAGTGGACCACTGGGGACTGTTCACCAATGTCGTCGCCAACTTCCCAGGCAATGTGCATGATTCCTACATCTTCCGACAGTCCATCATCAACCAGTGCTTTCAGGATGGCACCTATGGAAATGCACTGCTCATTGGTAAGTATCAACGGAACACACCACACACCTCAACTATGGGAATGCACATATAACAAAATCACATACAACATGCCAACCAACATGCCCACCTACCACACACGACAACACAAGTAAGTGTGGTAACAGGGGCCAGATATGTAGAGAAACGATCCACAAAGGCATAGCTCCTCTGCCATGCAATTGCAGAATGTGGGGAGAGGTGGGAACCAAGAATGTGCAAAGGAGGCAAGTGACCCATGAAAAAGAATGTACACAATGCCAAGTGTGGCGGTGATGTGCTGGACAGTCTTGAGTATTTAGAGCACAGACATGTCCATGTGGACATATACTGCTGGTGTTTGTAGAGTTGTGGATATTAGACACAACCATGTTACCTCAGGCAGTGGGGAAGACGGTGGACATGTAGCTATGTCATCCCCCCTGTAAACGTAAGTGCAGTGGGCTGGGCTGGCGTACGCCAGTCCAGCGTAGGAGTGTGAATAGATAGCCCGGGTCTCTGGGCGTGAGCCACTTCCGGGATGTCCACTAAAGTAACTACTGTATGTGTCTCTGTGTCCACCATATCCTGACCATAGGCCTACACACACGTGGCCGACCACCTTCAACGGACAACTCTACACCGGCGACAAGGTGGCTACTTCACACGACACCCGGCGCACATCTTGTCATCGCCTGTAGGGGCGTGTCTGCCAGGGCGACGCCCCTCACCCTGCCACGAGGCCACCGTCATGACCGGTGGGACCTGTGCAATCCTGTGTGCCTGCTGCATCCAAGCCTGCTGGTCTCCAGACCCTTCCTGCGCCCAGCAGTGATTGCCTGCCCCTGCGCACCCATGCCTTACTGCTCACCTGCCAACACCGGTGTGTCTCCAAGAGGGCCCACCACATGCCGGTGCAATCTTCAAGCCAGAGGGCTGCGAGCTTGGCAGCCTCCTCAGCCGATCGCTGGCTTCCGCGCAACAGGCCCCCAGCGGGTGTGTGTGCTGACTGCTCCCTTCGGCCTACACTGCGGTCCAGCAGGTCTCACACAAATAAAATCCAGTCCGGACCCCCAGGCCCACTGCATCATCGCAGGCTGCACACCCGCTCAGCTCTTCAGGTGGGCCAACCTCAGTGCACCCCAAGTCACCATCCAGCCTCCAGGCCTACAGGATCATCGCAGGCTGCACACGCGCTCAGCTCTTCAGGTGCCACTAACTTAGTGCACCACAAATCACCGTCCAGCCTCCAGGCCTACAGCATCATCGCAGGCTGCACACCCACTCAGCTCTTCAGGTGGGCCTAACTCAGTGCACCGCAAGTCATTGCCATGTGGTGGTAGGCCCATACTAGACGCAGTGCCTCAGGTGCCACTACCTCTGTGCACCACAAGTCATCGCCCCGTGGGGCTACCCCACAAGTCCGCCTCCAGCAGCCACTAGCATGTCCTCGGTAACACCACTGGAGCCCTTCACAGTCATGTCCCAGGCAGGCCGCTGGATAGCCTGGGTGGAACATCTGGAGACGTACTCCGAAGCTCATGACAACCCATCGCCGTGACAGCAGCCCACGCATAGGCTTGTAAGTAGTGTGAAGAAATGGCCCGGGGCTCTGGGCGTGTTTCAGTTCTGGGCTCTAGGCATGGTTCAGTCCCGGGCTCTAGGCATGGTTCAGTCCCGGGCTCTGGGCGTGGTTCAGTTCCGGGCTGGCCACAAAAGTAACTATAGCGTGTGTCTCTGTTGTAGTGTCGGCACCACCCAGCCCTTAATCGACAATGTTGCAATGTAGCATGCACACAGAGGGTGGGCTCGCCCGAATGGATAAATAAAGGAGCACAAGACCACTCGGGGTCTTGGCTCATACATGCCAACTGTTGTGTGTGTATCTTCATTGCTGCAGCATAAGCCAAAGTCCTAGCCTCAATCGCAGCGCGAGTTCAGCCAGACCTGTACTCTACATCTGTGTCCACCCTATCCTTACCATAGGCCTACACATACGTGGCCGCCCACCTTCAACGGGCTACATTACAGTGTTGTCAGGCTTGCAGACATGTGCAGACAGGCATGACAATGGTGTGCCGTAGGAGTGCAAGTGATGCAACCGCGCAGTGCACACAAGTGAATAGCCTTGTGGGGAGGGAGGAGCAGCTGTGAGGGCACGTACCACACATTGATCCTGCATATTTGCCAGAAGCAATACATGGCAAACATGAATCCCTACGTCACACAAATCACACAGCACAAAACTTGTAAGTCTGCCAACACAGAATGCAGAACCACTAATTTACACTACTCTCATTTACCTCTCACAGGTGATCAAGGATATGCACTCTGCCCGTGGATGATGACACCCCTCCGAGCCCCTAATACGCCGGCTCAGAGGCAGTACAATGTGGCCCACAAATGCACCAGGGGCATTGTTGAGCGCACATTTGGTGTGTTAAAGTCACATTTCAGGTGCCTGGACATCACAGGTGGAAGACTTCTGTACAGCCCAGAAATAGTGTGCAAGATGATCATTGCATGTTGTGTATTGCACAACATATGTGTATGCACCAATGCCCCATGGAACCAAGTACCAGATGCACCGGACGATGATGAGGAAGATGAGGAAGGTGGACCACACCTCACTGCAGCTGCAGCAGCAATAGCCCGAAGGAACACAATCATTAACAATTTCTTTGCATGAGCACGTCACATTGTGACTGTCCTTAGCAATCATGGAACAGTACAAAATGACCACATGAACAGCATGTGCAAATAAATTCATTGCAACACACATTCCCTCTGTGCATGTCAGTCCTCTGCATTAGCACATCACTCTGACCAGTGTAAGTGCAACATTGAGTGCTAACAATCTCCCAAATAGCAAATAGATGGTGGGTATGTCACCTTTGTACAGAGAGGCTGTTTAGGGTGTCACATATTCGAAATGCCATTTCAGGGTGTAAAATATAGTACGTAATCCCACTAATCAGCGTATCACATATGTACAAAGACATTACATGAAGGCTGTCATTGGTGTTTATAAAAAGACAACAGCATGTCATTTGAGGTCAAATATGAACCACACTGATGCAGAGATGCACCCTGTGACTCAAGTCCCACAACATGAGCAACATGAATGTAAGGGGCATGGGGGCACAGTGAACACCTCAACAGCATGGGAGATGCACACCAGCCAAGAAGCCAGCAGGAATGCCTTGCGTGGAACACACCAAGGTGTCTCCTGGACATATGTGCCATGTACAGATCACATGTGTACACGGAGTTTGTGGGGTTCTGGTTGGCCTCTGTAGTTGCTCCAGCTTCTTCCATGGTGCTTCTCAGTTGTTTGGGTTGTTTTTTTGTTGCAGGTTTTATGGTGAATTTTCCCATAGGGAGTGGGAATAGCAAGCCTGGTGCTGATTATCGATGATATTTTTTTCGCCGTTGGGCCCATCTCCACTGTTTTCACGTTCGGGTTTCCTTCTATATTGGCGTCCCGGTAATTTTAACATGGATATTTGACACGTTATCAGAAAACTATTGCCTGTTGCTGGCGTGTTGAGAATACGCCGTTAGCACAGCGTTAGTTTCCTGCGATAGACGGCGTTATGTAAAATTGCGTTAACCTAGGTTGGCGATGCTTATCACCCGTTCTTGAGAATATCCCCCGTAGCTTGTTGCACTGTCTGATTCAGGAATATCAGCTGTGATGGTATCAAACAAGCACGATGCTATGATTTAGTTCCCTGCACCTGCCAATCTTTGGTACCCCATATTGATTTTAAATTAATCATGTCTTTCCAATAATCATAACCTCTTAAGGATAAATCGGTTATGAAAGTCAAAGAATATACCAATTTAGTAAGGGTGAGCATGAATTTCGTGTGTGTTTGTGCACTTAATTTATAATAATAGGACCTGGGGTTAGACAGATTATAGCCTGAAAAGTAGACAAACGTATTTTTCTGAGTCTGGGAACTACCTTGAAACGTGACAGGACAATTTTCCCATTGCATATAATTAACCTGATTTCTGACTGTGTTGGACTTATGTAAAAAATGCTGACCATAATGTTGGAAACAGAATAAATCAGCAGAATTGGCAGAATTTAAATCCAAATCCTCAGTTTCAAAAGCAGTGTAATATTTTAAATCTGAAAACAACGAATGTACGGCATTAACATCCCAGTCGTCTGAATGCATTCCAGGTGTGATGATGTCACCCAAAGAGAATGACGTATGGCATTCAAATTGTTTCCGTTGGGCCGTAGGTTTCATATGGAACTTTATCCCAGACAATGCCATCAACTACGGAAATGCTGAAATGTTAACATGGGTTTAATCCCTTTTCATTATATGAGATATCATGAGTGGGGCCAGAACTCCATCAACCAAATAGACAGCAGAGCGTTCAGGTAAATAATGACCATTAATCAAAAGGAAAAAACTGTCATGAACCCAATCTACATGAATACCATAGTCAGCACAATCCAAATGTAGGTCCAAGGTGTAATCAAATAAGTTTTCCAGAACCAGGAAAAGAAAATGCAAATATGACTCTGTTGGCCTCCTCTATAGTAGAAGTAGATGAAGAAGTTAAAGAAAAGTTGTCTCTATCCATGTAATAATCACTGGTTCCTAGTCGAAATAACGGGGGTCGATCAGCATTAAAAGATGACTGTAGAGCAGTATCAAGAACGTCCACAGCAAGCTCCGGAGGCGGCGACGCATATACATGAGGGGCAGCAGTTAAAGTTGAAGACAAAATTGGTAGCACATCCACTGAGGTCTCCAGTACGTGCTCCTGATGTAAAGGAGTCGCAGTGGAGGACATCGTAGGAAGCGAAACATCCCTCAGTGGGACGTTTTTAGGCACACTATTCAGTATCAGCCAAATGTTGCAACTTGACATGTTGAATGGAAATGTATTGATTCTCTTTCTGTCCTGGTAGTGGAGACAAAAAGTCAGTACGTTTACCCTTCAATCCAAGAACTGGGACTGGAGCATGGTAGGACAGATCAAACTCTTTTTTGTTCTCTATCTTCTTCTGGACCAGATCTCCAACTTTAGGAAGCCATCCTGGGACTGGGATCAGCACCGCTGTGTCTTCGGACGAGTTCAACTTAGCTTTTGCAAGAGTGTCTTTTGTATATCCTGTAACATAGCATAATTGTTATCTACATCAAATGTAGCGGCCGCTGCTGCAACATCTAGACCATCAAGGTCTGGCACAAACATTTTAATGCCGTATGGGATCCGCCCACCCAGAGATCTTCTTGGGAGATTACGTTGAACCCCGTATAAATGTCAGCCAACCCCTGCCAGTACCTAAGACTCTAGCTGTCAAAGATTGCTTTAAGTCATGGTTCATTTGCTCCACTACCGAACTGCCCTCAGGCCTATATGGAGCCGAATTTCTGCAATAGCACCCCAAGTGACCTAATTGCATCAATGTACGCCTTAGAGGTGAACGCTGGACCTTAGTCAGAATAGAAGGTATCACAGCAAATGTTCTGCTAAAGACATGCAAATCTCTAATGACTTTCGAGCGTCAGCACTACGTTGAGGCCAAACCCAAAGGAATCTGGTGCACAAATCCACTGAAACCAAAATATGTTTATAGGCAGTGTCTGATGTCAAAGGACCGCAGTAATCTAGGTAAATATAACCAAACGGCTGATTCGTAATGTATAGCTGCGTGTGAGGTGGACGTGCAACCGTAGATGGTTTAATCTGTTGACAAATGTCTCAAGAAACAGTGTAATAACGAGTATGTCTATACAGACCACGCCACCAATAACGCTGCTGCAAGAGGGACACTGTTGCTGATACTCCTGGATGCGCAGATGCCATGTCCTCATGAGCGACTATGATGAAAGGAAGCCTGCGGTCCTCGTTGGGAATCAGCCAATTCCCAACTGACAGAATGGAAGCAAAGGGGAACTTGTTCCGGTGATAAATGATAAGAATACTTAGAAGGGAAACCTTGTGGGAATGCCGTCCCATCCTTCAGTGCAGCTATAGCTGCAAGAATTTCATTATCAATTTTAGTCATGGACCTTGTAACTGCTCTTACTGAACACGTGGCAACTGCAGATTTGGCCCCCTCATCAGCCAAAGAATTTCCATCAGCATGTGCTCCCATACACTGATGGGTAAGAGTATGTATAACATGTGTGAGCGGCAAGCTTTCTTTAAGACCTGCCATTCGAACCAAAAGCGTCTTATACTCGATTGTGCTACCCTTAGAGTCTCGATAATTGTTTTGAGACCAAAAGTGTAGATTGTGATTGAAGGATTGCAAACAATAGAAAGAATTGGACACTATAAGAGTAGGTACATCTGGATCAGCGAATTTGAGAGCCAAAACTAAAGCCTGCAGCTCAGCCAACTGAGCTGTGCAGTCTCCAAGAGACTGTGTGTGGACTAAGGAAGACTTAAACTCACCATCAACCATAGAACCTGCCTCAATAGCACAGGCGACCGAGTAAGCATGTTTGGAACCATCGGCCAGCTGAGCAGAACCGTTGGTATAAACAATACACTTGTACCAGTCAATAAGAAGCAGAAACTGTGACACAGGATGAACTTGCTCCTACTGTAAAAACTCCTGCATCTGCAAGGATGGGTCAAAGATAAAAGTGACATCGGCCGATGTCAAAGAACTCACCCACTGAAACCAACGCGGGTGTAAAGCCTTAGAATTCAGTATGCTTGACTTTGTGACTGCCTCTAGAGTAGGAACAGGTGATACCATGAGAATGAATTTCCCCTGAGATAAAGAACATTCCTTCAGGATTGCCATCTGGTCTTAACCGCTAATCTCAAATCTTACCTGCCGATCCCTCATAATCTCTCCATTTTCAGGCCCTGCCCTGGTCCGCCGCGGCTGACAGTGCCAATTGAGCGGAGGGCGGGACCTTAATATAGTACACACTTCCAGTCGTGGAAGGTGGCGGTCTAGTCTTTTGCAGATCTTTCCCTACTTTAGCTGCATGCCACAGTGGATGCGCAGCATAAGCAGGCAGTCACGCACGGTCTTAACCGCTAGTCTGAAATCTTACCTGCCAATCCCTCATAATCTCGCCATTTTCAGGTAACTGCGCTGGTCCGCCACGGCTGATAGTGCTGATTGAGTGGAGGGCAGGACCTTAATCTAGTGCACACTTCCGGTCGCGGAAGGTGGCAGTCTAGTCTTTTGCGGATATTTCCCTACTTCAGCCACATGCCACAGCGGACACGCAGCAGACACTCAGCAGACACGCAGCGTTCCCGCGCAGAAGGCTCGCCATGGGCGCTGCGAAGGCACGCCAAAGGCAAGCCTGTCCGTGCACGGGCTACGCATGGCACCAGTTACTAAGCCAGTTTTAATCCAGATGACTCTGGCTGTTCCTGGTCTGCAATATTCCAAGGAAGCCTTACTGCTTCTTGGACCCACAGGCAATCTCTGCCCTGGCGCCATCTTTGATCCTCACTCCATTCCTGGAAAAAAACATTGCCCCCACTGCTCCATGGTGGCTCATTGTATGCCGTCAACTGTAGCAAGACGTTGGAATTTCACGGAAAGAGCCGCGGTTCAAAGGATGCATACAACGCGCTGCGTTCTCCTTAATACCAGATCCCCTATTAAAAATGCCATACCATTTCATGACCTCATGGAGGAGTAGGCAATCAATTTAGCCTTCATTACAGAAACCTGGGCTGATTCCTCGTCCGAAACTGACCTCCTAGTGGCTCTTCCTGATGGGCCCATCATTTTTAGGAAAGATAGAATTGGTTAAAGGGGAGGAGACTTAGCGCTCATAGCCAGAAAGGGTTACAATATATGGTGTAAACCAATCTTAGATCACACAGAAAGTTGGGCTTGATAGCCAGAACACCTTCAATGGCACATTAATCTATCGTCCTCCGACAGCCAAATCCAACTCCTTAAATGCTATTCTATTGGCTGCTGGAGATTAAGGCTAAACAGTCCTACTTCACGATTCTGGGTGACTTTATTTTCACCTGGAAAATACTGCTAACACAGACACTGAAACTCTTACAGACCACATGGCTAGTGCAGGACTTATACAGCGGGTCAAGGAGGCCACACACACAGCCGGACATTGCCTGGATGGGATTTTCTGAGACCACCCTATTCTAGTATGGAACAGAGTATTGCCACTCATCTGGTCCAATCATAAAGCAATCATGTTTGAGGTTACCCTGCCACCTAAAATGCCCACTAACACATCCAAGAAGGTTTTTAGCTCTCAACCTTGGAATAAGGTAAAGGAAGAAGAGCTAAACAAGATTCTCACCTCCTCCTATCCCATTGCCCCGGCAGACCTGGATGAGGCAGTAAGGAGCTATCACTCCTGGATTGTCTCCGCTGGTCGGAAGCTGGCTCCCCTGACCACGTGGACTGCAGTGAGGCAGTCACCCTCTGAACCATGGTTTAACGAGTCACTGAAGGCACAGAAACAAATATGTAGAGGACTAGAAAGGAAATGGAGGTTAGAGAATGATGCCCAGATTAAATGAGACTACAGACTAGCCATCCAAATTTACAAAAATCCTATTCTGAAGGCAAAGTCAGCCTACTTCAAAGAAAAAATTGAAGCAGCGGACGGCTGGGCCACCACAGTTGAAAAACTATCCAAGCTCCTTGAATCATTAAATCACGAAAATAGTCAGAAATTTTGCAATAAATTAGCAGACTCCTTTCAACAAAAAGTTAAACAAGTCTTTTATGCTTTTGTATCTCAATTAAACCTCTCGACTTTGCCTCATAAGCTACGGAGCGACAGCCAGTTTCGCCAGCCAAGGCGGATAGATCCACCTTTCTTTCATCCTCAGTCTTCCCGCCAATTTTGCTTGAAAGAACCACCAAATTAATTTACTTAGTCAAATCTGGTTCTCCGTTCGACCCATACCCGCTGAAAATTCTCCATCTGGTCCCCGAGACCATTGCATCTGTACTTTGGCCCATCTTCAACCTTATGATTTCCTCAGGGTGTTTTCCCACGGACTGGAAATAAGCCTCCATTATGCCACTTCTGAAGAAACCCAATCTAGATCCGGAGGACCCCTCCAGCTACAGACCCATATCTAGGCTGCCGTTTCCAGCTAAGATCATTGAAA
This sequence comes from Triturus cristatus, assembly GCF_964204655.1. Classification (NCBI taxonomy): domain Eukaryota; kingdom Metazoa; phylum Chordata; class Amphibia; order Caudata; family Salamandridae; genus Triturus; species Triturus cristatus. Next base: position 476,945,468 of record NC_140583.1, read on the forward strand.
AATTTCTTAATAAAGAACTTTCCGCTGTCTTAACGGAGGGTGACATTCTGGACCATTCACAATATGGTTTCCGGGCCCATCACAGCACTGAATTGCCGCTAATCACGGCCACTGAAGAGCTGAGGCAAACATTTGACAGAGGGGGGAGTGCTGCTCTTATTCTGTCAGACCTCTCAGGGGCATTTGACACGGTCAACCATGATGTGTTGTTTGAGCGTCTCGCCTCACTGGGCATTAGGGATAAAGCACTCCTCCTACTTAGTTCTTTCCTGTCTAACAGGTCTCAGTCAGGGGCACATGATGCATTTGTCTCCCTGGCATTTTCACTCCCCTGTGGAGTCCCACATGGCACATCGTTTAGGGGTGGGCGGAATTTGCGGAATTAACCTTCGCAAATTATCGCGAGAATGTTTAAAATTATCGCAAACAAGCAGAAATATCGCGAAGATGCGGAAGGTTTTTTCCGGCATGTTCGCGCGATTTTCTGCATGGTTGCGGGTCGCCAACTTACCCATGTGGCTGCTTGCGGGCGCGGCCATCTTGTTTTGAGTTGTTCTCGCGGTGCATGATCGCGAGAAGAAAGACGTGATCGCGCGACGCATGACGTCACTGCGGGCGCGAACTGTCGCGAGACAGCGCAAATGGCTAAAAACAATACAACATCTCATGGAGAACGCGACCGGATCAAGAAAACTTGTCGGCGAACGCAGGGAATCAGGTAAGGCGATCGCGCGCGCGCGAGAATGTATCATTTTACAGCGCGAGCAAGAAACAAATTATCGCCAAGCTGCGGAAACCGGAATTTTTGACATCTTCGCGCTCTCCGCGGAACGCAAAAATGTCAAAATATCGCAATTTCCGCGAACGGAACGAAATTTTTGCCCAGGCCTAACATCGTTAGGCTCAACTCTTTTCAACTTGTATGTCTCCTCCCTGGCTAGGCTCATAAGAAGCTTCGGCTTTACACTGGTATCTTACGTGGACGACAGACAGATAATAGTGTCCATCAACAGCTCGTCCTCTGACACCGCAGTTCGATTCAAAGACTGCATGAGCCACATAGGGAAGTGGATGCAGGATAATTGTTTAAAGCTTAACACATCCAAAACGGAGGTCATGCTCTTTGGCAAGATGCCTAATACCTGGCCAGACAGATGGTGGCCAAATCATATGGGCTCTCCTCTGACACCTGTTAATAAAGTAAAACATCTTGGAGTTCTCTCTGACACAAAACTGTCCTTTAAAACTCATATTAATCACACCAAATCAGCTTGCTTTTTCACTCTTAAAATACTGAAAAAAGTACTTCCACTTATCCCACTTGATCTTAGAAAAACAGTAGTCACAGCGCTTATTGCCTCCAGGCTGGACTATTGCAACGCCCTTCTTACTAGTACAAAAAAACGTAGCATACATAGACTTCAGATGATGCAGAATGCCGCAGCTAGAGTCCTGCTTGGGCTCACCCACTATGACTCAGTCTCCAAGGCTCTAGCAGAGTTACACTGGCTGCCCATCTGCAACACATTCATTTAAAAGCATTATGCATTGCTTTTAAGGCTGCACATGACCTTGGTTCTTGGCAACTCTCGTAACTTTTCAATCCTTACATTCCGGTCAGATCACTTAGATCATCAGACAGCGGCAACCCTATTATACCAAGGCGTACAAAGTTAAATGGGGAGGAAAAACCTTTGTATATACCACCTCCAAACTTTGGAACTCTCTGCCTAGATTTCTCAAAAAAGAATCCAATCTGCTTGATTTTAGAAAGCACCTAAAAATCTGGCTCTACTAACGTTTTTCCATCCTTACTTTTGCTTGCCTACCCTAGTTAAAGTGCCAAGATACCTTCGGGTATATGTAGCGGTATATACATTCTTAATTTCATTTCATTACTGCTGTAAGAATCTTCTCAATGGGTAAAAACGCATCCCAGCTGATGTGTACAAATGCGATTTGTTTGCAATGGGGACCGTATTTCAATCATTGAACGTCAGGTAAGTGAAACCCACTGTACTAGGTACAATCTAAATGACCAAGTTAGTCGTGTTTGTCAATAGTGAATAAGAAGTTGGTTGCAAGCAGATCAGACTGCAAAGACCGAAGAATCGTTGTTTGCTCCCGACGCCAGCTAGGAGACAAAAAAGAGGGTTGTGTCAACGCTTATAGCGTCTTGATACGATGAGCATAATCAGGAATCTAGGTCCTCCCAAAATTTAAAAAACCCAGAAAAGATTGTAACTTCTTAAGAGTGGAAGGAGGTTACAATTGAGCACATTTCTCCAGAAATTTGGGGGCTAACCCCCTAACTTCATGTTGAGTTATTAACCAAAAAAGAGAACCGCCAAATATGTGAGACTTAGCAAAATTGAATTTGTACCCTAAGTCTGCAAATGAAATATGATGCGGTCAACACGCACCAGATGCGGTATGAATTCAACATCCGTCAAATAAATATCATCAACGTAAGAGAAAGCATCAGGATCAATGTCATGTAAAAGTGACACAACACGTGCGGCAAAAGCTCAAGAGCTATACCCATAGCCCATTGGCAACCGTGTAATTCTTTCTGATTGCTGGCAGTAGTAAATGCAGTCCAGCCATGGCTTTCAGCAGCCAAATTGTGACAGTAAAATCCATTGGAAATATCTAAAGGGGTTTTATACTTTTTTCGGACTATGTTATTTATCAACGCAGAGCTGTGGGTGTTCTGTATGGCAAACATACGGACATGACTGTTCAAATTTCTGTAATCCAAAACTATGCGACACAAACCACCTGGAAAAAGAGGATTATTCATGGATGAAACACAGGGTTCAATTACACCGATATTCCAACTGGGCCAAAATGTCACTAACGGACGCTTTTGCCTCCCGTTTGATCAGATATTGTGCCTGTGGCTGTGGCATTGATTGCAAAGGGATCTCATATGCCGGAGAATCTCTGTCCAAGCCCACCTTATTATGATACACAGCCAGCGCAAGAGCCAATGCCCTTTCGATGCAAAAGCCTGTTTAGCTTCTTCAGAGACATAACGTGAAAATCTTGGGAGTATCACGTCCTCACCTCGGGAAGAAGCCAAAACAAATGGAGGAGGCCAATCCGCCTCAAGCAACAAAATGTTGTATGACGGGGTAAGGTTGTCCCAAAAGATACCCTTAATTGTACGCTGTATGTCACCTTCAATTTGGAGGACTATCTTGTAAAGTCTGTCAAAGGGCGCAACTCTTGTATCAGCTGTTTCCACTTTAATGAATGTGTCAGTTGCTCTCACCTCTAGACAAGGACGGAGTACCTCCTGTATTATGGTAACGTCCGCCGCGCTGTCAAGCAGTGTCACAGCCCATCTCCAATCGAGGAGCAGGGTTCTCACTGTCTGAGGCATACTTCGCTGTTAAGGCGGCAACTTTTTTCTTTTGAAACGGGGCATGGTGAGGCGGTTGTCCCTCCGGTTTGGATTTTATGTCAAACTGGCGAGGCAGATGACGTCGTGGTCTCGCCCTGTCTACAATCTTGTCGCTCCCCTTCACCGAACTGTTGATCCGACGAGTCCTGTAAGGAACGAGAAGAGTGAGGATCAGGGACCTGAAACCTCTCTGGTGCCTTAATCTTAGAGTGGTCACGTAAATCATATCTATGCTCAGAAGCATCAGGTGTCGGTGAACCAGCATGCAAACGTCGCTTCTGCTGCTGCTGTTTATTCTTGTTCCAATTCTTTTTTATGAAGGAATGGACACCCCTCCTTTACAGGAGGGGGTTTATTTTGCAGTTGAGTAAAAGGTCTAATTTCCAAATGATTACGCCTTAATGATTTATACACTTTAGCTATTACCTTAGGCAATTCACGTTGTTTATCCACATCAGCCACTGCCTCAAGGCGCTGACTCATCTGCAGGCTTACTGCTTTCCCCTTGACGTTAGCCAGAATAATTTCAGAGACTATAGGGAATACCCAAACCAGTCTTATTCCCAACTCCATGGCGGCCTCTGCCCCGTGTTCACCCTGAACTTTCTTAAGAACTGTTGGAAGCACTGTCAAGAAGGGGGTGCCAAATCATAGGGAATACCCAGCTGCAAACACCTTCCCCCAAGTGGTGCAATCTGCTACATTGGGAATTAGGCCCTTTGGTAAGTTCATTGTAATTATCCTGTGTTTATCCATGGGAGTAGTATTGGGAAATACAGCTTTGAGTTGCTCAAATTTCTCAGCTAACCAGAAAGGTGAATCATCTCTATTTTGAGGACGCTTCCCCAACACTGAGATATTCATGATTGGGCTTATTACCATGCCTCCTTGTCCTGGTTGCTGTGGAGGTGCCCCAGTCAGAACCGCTTGGACAGTGCGAGACATATAGTGTATCACACTTTTGTCTATGTAGACTAAGGTCTCATGCAATTGCGCAGCTCTGAGTGAGTAACACCACGATAATTTCGGTAAGGAGTAAATCCCCCCAAAACGGGCAATGTGGATCCATCGACCTATAAGGGGCCTAAACGGACCACTGTAACAGGTTGAGGTAGGGCGCCATTAAACCATATGGTGTGCTCTCAAGCTGACAACGGAACTTCAAGTAACCGATAAGGACGATAATCCGGGGGAACCGCAGTATTGTTGAAAATTGAAACAGCGATATGATTAAGCATTCACTAAAGACATGAATTCCCCTTCCTTGGACCAAGTTTCTCTTCTTATGTTGACTAATGTCTGGACTCCATTTTGTATTGTCGTGTCTCCACGTGCTCAGCATGAGAAGAGTCCTATCTTCTTGTCAGTTGCTCTCATAATCTGCCCAGTAACAGTCTATAAATAGCTGCTTTGTCCGTCTGGCGCATGCCCAGACTTGACCACATCTGTAATCAGTTAGTCCTTGCTTGACCATGTTTTCGCGGGCTTAGGAGTGTACTAACTCCGCCCACATATTGATTCTGTATCGAAAATGACCATAAAAGGTAATGAATTTTGCTTCATGTTGTATCCACCCACTTATGAGCCTGTCTGTTGTGTATAAAAGGGGACCGTGTACGCAAGTTCTGTGTGCTACTCTATGCAATACTGAAGAGTGTTGTATAGGTTGTAGGACCACCCTTAAGGGTTAATAAAATCTGTCTTTGTATTTTGCAGTTTCCGTGCCAACTTCCTTCTAGCTTTTGTTACAGAAGAGCGAACCCTTGTATTCTGCGGGCCTAGCTGGGGCCTGTATTCATCAACTGGCGCCCAATGTGGGGCTCATCGGCGACTCGGATGCTCGAAGGATTGGTCGTGGCGAAGGTGAGGAATTTAGCCGGGCATGTGATCACTGCCAGGGGCGTTTTAGTCCTGGCATCCCGAGGTTTTCTTCCTTCCCTTCCGAACTGACCTTCTGGGTGGCGCCGGTCCTCGACTGAGACCTCTTCTGTCGGTTTTGCCGTGACAGCCGTTTGGGCGAATTTTGGAACTTGGCAGTTGGAATCTGGACACTCTTGATTGGTAAGAACCGTTGTACGGTACTTGCTCCGAGTTTTGAAGCCTGGGTTGGCTATTTGAGTTTGATTTGTGATGACCGGTCATATCTTGTATTGATTACTGTGAGAATATATGCGTTGCAACACATATAGGCAGGTAATGTGGAGATATTTCTCCGGAGCTGTGTAAATTTGAACGGCGCAAGGTTTAAGTGCCATTTTTGATAATACTGCATATTTTGCATTATTTTTGAGCATGCCTGCTTTTAGCGCACTCCGTAAGTGGTGCTGCTGCTTTGGAAACCGGTTAAACCTCGAGGAATCTGTTCCAGCCCCCCCAGAGGGGACTCCTAATAGGGATATGTATGTGAAGCATGGTCTTTCTTCTATAATGTACAGCACAGTATGGAGGAAATACACCAAAAAGGATCCTGAGTTGCGCTGGCATTTGTATGGATCGTTTGATATGCGTAAGATTGAGTATGTGGAACAGTGTATGTGTAAACGGCGTGCTCGTCAAGATATGTTTGAATGTGTACGGTTATGGGTGAAGGAAGTGCGTGAGCGAGAGAAACGTGAGAAAGCGCTGTTTGATAAAGAGCAACGGAAAAATGATCATGTGCGAGCACAGGAAGCGAAGCGTCAGGAGGAAAGAGAACTGGCGGAGAGACAGGAGAAAGAGCGTAGGTTGCAAGTCTCGGGTCAATATGCTGTCCGTCAGCCACTTTATCCTGTCCTTACTAATCTTGAAGATGATTTTTATTTATTAGATCGTTCTCCGCCCCCTTATGTTGGCGCGTCTGCCCCGAGCTCACAGGATTCTGGATTAGTTTCGGATAAGGTAGACACGCGGTCTATGTTATCAGTTGAACGTATGGGTGAGCTTCGGAAAATTTCTCTTCGTGCACTTAAGGGCAAGTTATCCCTTGCTGAATTGTTGGACTCTTTGGAAAAGTGGCGGGATAGAGAGAAGTTGTATTTTCTGGGAACCTTTTCTGATGAAGTGATTACTGCCTTTCGGAAATATTCAGAAGTTTTTGAGCCTGATGATGTAGTATTAGATGCTAAAGCATTACGTAACAGTGTTTTTTCTCCCTCTAAGGCGCCTGATGCGGTCCGACGGCTTATGCATTGCGGGACGCGGCAAGTGACCTTAAAGAGAGAGCGCGCCTAAAGGCAGGGGAGGAGCAGTCGGATCCACGTATCGGCGATGACCAATCATCTACCTCCCACTCAGATAAGAGCGCACTAGTGCATGCTAAACCGATGAGAGAGGCAGCACCTTTGTATGTTCCTCCTAAAGGAGCGGGAACTAGTTCGGATATTACTTCCGCCGATGCTAAGGGATACTTTGTGTATAATTGGGTTTATACTCCCTGGCATAGGGCTGATGTTATGGCATTAAAGAATGCATTGCCTGACCCCCGCAAGAATCCAGCGGCCTTTTATGAAGAGGTCGAAGGGGCTTTGAATTCTTGTACTATGACTTTAGCAGATATAGATTTGTTCTTTGGGCTCATATCACCACCGGATATGTGGAGATCTGTGCGGAAGGTGGACGATGTTGCCGCTTTTAAGGCTAGGTGGTCCGAGATTGAGGATGAGGATAGGGAGAGAAAACCCGCGCAAACACCACCGCGGATTATTTTAGATCTTCTTGCTGCTATCTTGACTAAGTTGAAAACGATTATTCCCCCTAAAAAGATTGACTAGAATATGTTAGCCTCGTGTAAACAGAAGGTTGATGAATCAGTCTCAGATTTCATTACACGCTTTGAGGAGACATTTCATGATTTCAGTGGTCAGTCACTTACGGATGATACGGGTCGACATATTTTTGTGGATAAATATGTGGCGAATTTATTACCGGGAATAGCAGCTCATTTAAAAGCGAGTGAAAGTTCTTGGTCCACCTCGTCTCCGGCATCCCTCCTGACTATGGCTCAGTATTATGAGCGTCAGGAACAAGAAGCGAAGGGGCATGAGGAGAAGAAATCGAAAGATTTGAAAACAAAGGTGATGTTAGCGCAAGTGCATGGTCCGCCTCGTCGGGGTGTCAACAGAGGTAGGGGAGGATTCTATGGTCCCCGTTCGGGTCGGTCAGATGTAAATAGAAATCAATGTGCGTATTGTAAACAGTCGGGTCATTGGGCCAGAGATTGTCCGGTGTTGTATGCATATCGTCAGGGACGTGGTCAGGGACCACCGAGAGGTAGAGGGGGCTTTTCGAGTTTCAGAGGGAATTCTAATGACCGTGCTCGCTTTGAACCTAACGTACAGCAACGAGATAGACCCAATGTATTTGATCGGCAAAATCAGAATCAGATGTCTGGGACTGACCGCTCTGGGTACCATGATTCGCAGCATGCATAGGATTGCGTTGGATGGGGGTTAGAATCAGTTGAAGTGCCGGTTGATCAGAAGGGTCCTTATGTTTCAGCAAATGTTTTGGGTTCTACTGATCGGTTCCTAGTTGATACAGGAGCTACCCGCAGTGCGCTGTCCAAACAATTGGTTCCGAGGGCTCCCCCATCTGGCTTAATGGTTACATCGGTAGGGTTTGATGGTACACTCTCTCAAAGCCCTCTTTCCCGACCCCTTGCATTCCATGTTGACCGCTTTTCTGCGCCCTGTCCGTTTCTGCTTGCCCCGAACACGCCTGACAACATTATGGGTCTTGATATGCTCAAGCACTTCAGAGCTACGATCCGCTGCTCCCCCGCTGGAGTACGTGTGATATTAAACGACAATCACCCGATGACAGACCGGATGTGTGTGGTTGCGGAGGATACTGTATTAGCTTCCCTCCCTCATTCTTTGTGGGCGACTTCAGATACTGATGTGGGACAGATGGTGATTCCACCTGTCCATATTAGTGTCCAGGAGGGTGCGGTGTTACCGCGCCTCCCTCAGTATCGCATTTCCCAGGAGGGGGAGGAGGCACTCATACAGATTGTGCAGGATTTGATTAAGGTGGGGTAGTGGAAGAAGTTCCCTATAATGTTTGCAACAGTCCTATCTTACCCATTTTGAAGAAAGATACGGATGCCAGGGTTTATCGGTTTATCATTGATTTAAGGGAAGTGAACAAGATTGTGATACCTCAGTATCCAGTGGTTTCTGATATCACGACGTTACTCACTTTGGTCCCGCCAACGGCGACCACGTTTTCCATTATTGATTTGAAAAATGCCTTCTTTTCGATCCCTATTCATCCTGATAGCCGATACCTTTTTGGTTTTACTTTGAATAATAGGTCTTATAGATTTTGTAGAGTCCCTCAGGGCTACACAGAAAGCCCTAGCATTTACAGTCAAGCATTGAAAAGGAATTGGATTCCTTTGTTCTGCCCGAGGGTGTCGCCCTTATGCAATATGTCGATGACATCTTGTTGGCGGCTGACACTCCTGAGCTGTGTGAGAAGAGTACGTTATCCTTGCTTTCTTTTTTGGCATCTCACAACCACAAAGTGTCGAAGAAGAAATGGCTATTCTGTAGACCAAAGGTGACTTATTTGGGTCACTTTTTGTCTAAGGAGGGGCGTGCACTCACACCAGATCGTATTCAAGCAATTTTGGACACGCCAGTGCCTTCCACACAGAAGGACGTGCGTGCATTTTTGGGTCTTGTCTCTTTTTGTAGGCAATGGATATTGGGGTTTTCACACATAGCTAAACCATTGTTAGCCCTTTTGACAAAAGACACACCAATTCCTCTTCCCTGGTCAAATGAGTGTGAGATTGCCTTCCAGCAATTGCGACAAGCCCTTTGTTCAGCACCAGTGTTAGGTACCCCTGATTATACGAAGCCCTTTTCACTGTATGTGCATGAGAAAGATGGATGTGCGTTATCAGTTTTAGTGCAGATGCACGGCACAAGCAGCGCCCTTGTGCATTTTTTTCGGCTGTACTTGATCCTGTTGCCCGAGCATTGCCTGGTTGTTTTCGCTCGATTGCGGCAACAGCTGTGTCAATACGTCAGAGTGAGGGAATTGTGTTATCTCACAAACTGCTGGTATTAGTCCCCCATGCTGTTGATGCCCTGCTTAATCAGACAAAGACGCAGCATTTGACCAGTGCCCGTTTAACGGGATATGAGTTGACGCTTTTGGCTCCTCATATTACGTTAAAGAGGTGTGTAACGTTAAATCCGGCCACATTGTTGCCATTCCCGGAAACTCAGTCTGAAGCACGGAAAGCACACAACTGTATTCTTGTGACTGAGGAACAGACAAAGGGTCGTATTGATCTCCAGGATACGCCCTTTACAGATGTAGATGGAGAACTGTGGGTGGACGGATCATGCCTGAAGCTACCAGATGGTACGACTTCAGCAGCGTATGCAATTACCACATTGCAAACAATAGTGGAGACAGCACGCATACCGCAGAAATCAGCTCAAGCAGCGGAACTGATAGCATTAACAAGAGCATGTGAGCTCAGTGCAGGATTGTGTGTGAATGTTTACACAGATAGCCGCTATGCCTTCGGAGTAGCGCACGATTTCGGCCTACTCTGGAAGGAGAGAGGGTTTCTAACGTCACATGGAGCGCAGATAATGTACGGGGAGTTAGTTCACAACCTTTTGACTGCATTAACATATCCAAAGAAGATCGCTATAATTAAATGTAATGCCCATAAGAAAGTGGTTGATAAAGTTGGAGAAGGGAATGCTTTGGCAGACCGGGTGGCACGAGAGACTGCGATGCAGCCTGGTGCTACTGCAATGTATGTTGTGAAGTCACAGGCAGAAAGATGGCACGATGCTAGGAGAGAAGTGCTGGAAATACAGAGGACCGCTTCCGATAAGGAACGGGAGCAATGGTCCAACGATGGAGAATTAGATGATGAAGGGTGTTGGAGAAGTAAGCAGATGGATAAATGGAAGTTACCCACAGCCTTCGTACAACCTATGGTTCAGATGGCACATTGACTAGCGCATGTCGGAGCTTCCGCAATTGTTAAATTACTCACACGAGTTTGGGAGCATCCGGAGATCGCTAGTACGGCAAAGAGGATAGTGCAGACCTGCATGATTTGCTTGAGGTATAACCCGGGAAAGGGTACCCGAACTCCAGCAGGAGGATTTGCGACACCTACTGCACCCTTTGAGGTTTTGCAGATGGATTACATCCAGCTTGAGCACTGTAACAATCTGAAGTATGTTTTAGTAGTGGTTTGTGCCTTCAGCAAATGGGTTGAGGCATACCCTACGAAAGACAATACTGCAATGACTACAGCCAAGATGCTATTGAAGGAGTTCTTCCCTCGATATGGTGTTTGCAGATTGTTGTGGAGTGATAACGGACCTCATTTTATACAGACGTTATCAAGTATGTCCTGAAGGGCCTAGGCATTACCCCGAAGTTCCATGCAGTATTTCACCCTCAGTCTGCGGGATTGGTTGAGAAGTATAACGGTACTCTGAAGCTTAAGATCGCTAAGATCCAAGCTTCGACTTCTTTGACTTGGCCAGACGCTTTGCCGCTGGCATTATTGTCAATTAGATCGATACCGCATTCTCGGACCGGTCTCACACCTTACGAGATCGTGTTTGGACGCCCAATGAATATTTGGGGTCCACCAAAACCCAAGTCACTGTATGATGTAGCTTGTGTAATGATGAATGATTATCTGGCACAGCTAATGGATAATTTGGTTTCTATTCATCAACAGGTTCGAGAGGCGCTCCCTGATCGGTCCACAGGTGAAGGTCATAATCTCCGACCTGGAGATCAGGTTATGCTGAAAATCTTCGAAAGGACGAACAGTCTGGAGCCGAGATGGGTTGGTCCTGAGCAAGTCTTGCTCGCAACGAGGACAGCTGTGCGGGTTTCTAATCGGAAGAACTGGATCCACTCCTTGCACTGTCGCAAAGTGCCGCCTGGATTGGTGGAGCCTGCTGTGTTGACCGACCATCGAGAAATCCTGACTGCGGAGAAAGGTCGTGCTGTGGAACCGAACGACACTGAGGAGCTCTTCCCGGACCAAGCGATTCCTGGAGGAAGAAGATATCACCTCAGACCAAGGAAGTGATTGCTGTATCCAAAGTTGTCAGAACGGCCCTTAGGTTAGTGAAACGGAGAGCCAATGTGGCAAGGGGGGGGATCAGCCCTGCATTAGTGTAGTGACACCCGTCTTGGACCGCTGGTGAAGAAATCAACGGCTGCCTAAGGGGAAGAGTTCTGACAACCTTTTAGTTTCAGGAAGATATTGACTTCTTACTACAAGATGGAGAAGAAGAAGATTCTTTGAGCGACAAGCTTTATTATCATTGTGGCTATTGTTGGTATAACCACATGGTTTGTTGAGGATGTGACTCCTGCCCGTGAGTTGCTTGTTTTGACCACTCCAGCGCCTGAGGAGCACTACTTTTATACCCTTCCGTATCAAGAATTGAAGCATCATCAGTCTTATTTGAATAACACTTTCATCCAGATGTTGCATCATACCAATGTTGCTACAAATGCTACGAACTGTTGGATATGTGGTATGATGCCAGCTCATCAGAAGAAAGGAGGAACGCCATTCATACCTCTTCCCTTTTCTCATAATGGCTCTTGTAGAGCATGGTACACTTTGCTTTTTGCCACACGGAAACCTACAGTGGGACGATTACTCTTTAGACTTAATAGGGAATGTCATCAAGATAAAGATGGTTATCCACAAGCGAATGGGACAATATGGGAATGGGAAGAGTATCGACCAGACAATGAATCGATCCCCTACATTTTCACGAACACCAGAGACACTACAAGGAATGAACAATTTGTGATTCAAGTGGCACAAGCTCAAGCGGACCTGTGTGTCCAGAGTGTGGGTTATATTCCTGTTGGTGTTAGCGATTGCATTATTGTATTGAACATAGACGGGTTGAATAATAGTACTTTCTTAGCCTCCCATAACACATACTTCGTATGTGGGAATAAGGGTTATTATCGTTTGCCAGCTGGCTGGTCCGGAGTATGTTATGTAGCATTCCTATTCCCTCCTGTATTCTTGGCACCTGCATCTTATCATAAATATTTGAAGTTGTTGAATAATGTGACTGTAAATAGGTATAAACGTACTCTATCTATTGATGATGTTGATCAAACTGATACTAGCTTGCAGCAGTATATTGATTTTAACTTAGGATTGTTTTTCTTTGTTGGAGCTGCCCTAAATAGTAGGAAAGTTCGAAGATTAACAAGAGTTGTAGAGGCTGTGACAAATCAAACCGCTGCTGCTCTTGGGAAGCTTACGGAAGAATTACAAATTACTAGAATTGTTGCATTACAGAATCGTATGGTATTAGATGTTATGTTAGCTGACCGAGGTGGAGCATGTAAAATTATCGGGAGTAGTTGTGTGTTTATTCCTGACCACACGCCATCAGTTTATAATGCTATCAATAAATTGCATAAAATTGCAGCTGAAATCCATACAGAAAATGGCACTTGGACCTTTTCTGGATGGTTTTGGGCATTGATCACTACATGGGGGTGGAAGGTTTTGACTGGTCTCTGCATTATTGTAGCAATTCTGTTTTCTTGTTGCATTTGTGTCCAATGTGGTCCTTTACTCTGTTCCCTATGTGTGTCGTTCTGTATTCCTGATAAGAAAGCTACTGCCAATGTCACCTATCAGAAACATTTAACTAAAGAAGTAGAAGAGATGATGAAAATTGACATATATGATGATTATCCTAATAAACCGAATGTCTTCAGTAAATGCTGAAAGGGTCGTCTGTTGAAAATTGAAACAGCGATATGATTAAGCATTCACTAAAGACATGAATTCCCCTTCCTTGGACCAAGTTTCTCTTCTTATGTTGACTAATGTCTGGACTCCATTTTGTATTGTCGTGTCTCCACGTGCTCAGCATGAGAAGAGTCCTATCTTCTTGTCAGTTGCTCTCCTAATCTGCCCAGTAACAGTCTATAAATAGCTCCTTTGTCCGTCTGGCGCATGCCCAGACTTGACCACATCTGTAATCAGTTAGTCCTTGCTTGACCATGTTTTCGCGGGCTTAGGAGTGTGCTAACTCCGCCCACATATTGATTCTGTATCGAAAATGACCATAAAAGGTAATGAATTTTGCTTCATGTTGTATCCACCCACTTATGAGCCCCTCTGTTGTGTATAAAAGGGGACTGTGTACGCAAGTTCGGTGTGCTACTCTATGCAATACTGAAGAGTGTTGTATAGGTTGTAGGACCACCCTTAAGGGTTAATAAACTCTGTCTTTGTATTTTGCAGTTTCCGTGCCAACTTCCTTCTAGCTTTTGTTACAGAAGAGCGAACCCTTGTATTCTGCGGGCCTAGCTGGGGCCTGTATTCATCAGTATGTTCATATTCATGAAAGAAATTATCATTTCCATCAACCGCTGGAAATGTAATCCAAGAGTAAAAAACTTCGAAGTGAAAAGCTGCGTTCACTTCAACCACAAAGATAATGTCTGCTCCCACAACTGGACTCCATGTTGAGTCAAGTGAGCAGTTAGTGCTGCACGATTATGAACAACAATAGCAATAGCCATTATCGAAAGAGAAAGGAAAACATGGAAAACGTTAGCGCAACTCTGGGTGTTAATAAAGAAAAAGAAAACCTTATAAAATTCAAGCTTGAATAACCTATAATCTTTAATGTAGGAGGTAAATCCCTTGCACCACGGAAGTGTCTGGTTATTGGTGAGAGTGTATCGTGGACAAGCACAAGCCCTACTCTCTTGTGAATAAATACCAGACCAAACGTTGGTGGCGCCAAGTTGCAGGGATTCTGCACATACACAGAACTATGCACAGGATTAGGGAACCTCGGTGTATAGTGGCTGTGCCTTCCTACCGCCTTAGTGCCCACAAGCCCAGGACTTACTAGCTATAGTGTCTCACTCGCTTTCCTACTCACAAATGGAGAAAAAAATTATAAGACACCCCAGAACACAACACTCCCGTACTCTCAGGAATCGCGGTAACAAGACACACCTTTTCACTCACACTCTTGTGTTTGTCCACAATAAGATCTGACAGAGACAAGAAGATAGTTTAAAATATTAATTTTAACTAATGTGCTCTAAAATGCAGTATACGTGCCACAACAAGGGAGACGTCATTATACGAAGACTATGGAGAAACGACTACAGTGCCTATGCTCCCTCCCCTTGTTAAGAAGAAGTATTAATATATATTAGAAGATCTCTGGGCTTTGTCAGCAGACCACATACCTCAGGCCATAGATCATATTTCTACATCACAGGTGCGTGTTGCTCTTCTCCCTGTAAAGGTCCCTCTCTAAGTGTGTTTAACCTAAGCATGTTTCCCCATAATATCAAAGTACAAGTCTCCTGTAACAACAGCTGCATCTGTATGTTTTGTCTAGTTGTTAGGGCCTGACCAGAACAGAATAACAAGGGGTATTGGTTATCAACCTTGTTCACAATGTTCAGACTAAACTCCAGGAACAGGCAGAGAACGAACACAGCAGAGAGTTCCCATGTGAAAGGCTTAAACAGAGTCATGTAAAAAAAGGCATGTAGTAACGTGCACAAAAGCAGCATCATGGCTACCGGGCTCATGCTAATTTAAAGATGTCAACAATTTCCCCAGCCGCCACGTGACACAAGCATACTGTACCAGATGGGTAGAGCTCATAACACGCAGGGTCTGAGATGGGGGGAGCAACGGCACTTTCTGACACACACTATGGGAATGCCCCAAGGTCTTGTGGGTACTGGGTGGACATCGTTAAGGACCTGGAGGCTGTTCTAGACGTTAGCATACCAGCAAAGTCGCAATTTATGTTTCTGAGAATCCCAAGCGACGTAGATCTTCCACAGGCACAGCTTCTATTCTGCCATCTGTGTTTCATGTTAGCAAAGAAAGACATTTCCATGTATTGGGGTAGAGCTCAACTGCTGATCAAGTTACAATGGCTCTTGGCATAGATATATGCATGGAGGTAGAGAGAGTAGTATATGTAAGTAGAGGATGCCCAAACACATTTGCTAAAGTGTGAGGCAAATGGAGAGAACATCACAGCTTAGATTAAAAGGGTGGGGAGCATTCCAATTGAGCCTCTGCGAGGGTACAGCTAGAAAAAACCTGCATGCAGGGACAGTTTGGAAACTGAGATGGTGAGGATGACCAGATGTGTTTGTCCAGTTGGTCAATACCTTTGTGATTGGAACGTATTGACTGGTCAATGTACTATGTTAACTGAGACGACACTGTACTGTACATAATCTGAATGTGGAAATGGTTTGTTTTTCTTTGTTAAAAAAAAAAGATGCTTCATTTGTGAGAACACCCTGCACTCACTGAAACGTTGACATCATGGCTTACAACTTACTCACAGACCTCAAAAATACAACTTCATACTGAGACACTCTAACTGTCGTAAAACAGAACATGCAGCTGCAACCTCAAAGCAAAATCCATTTACAAGTTTTCATGCATGTTGGTGATAATAGTAGGGATTCTGGTCAAAACAAAAAGAAGCCCAAGGGAGATGAGATTGTTAGTTGCTTCCCACGGAAGAAACCAGTACTACAGTCCCTTATGGGTCCTTAAGATCGCTTGATAAGCTTGCACCTTTAAAGAAAGATCTGAACATATATTATAATGAACTTCGATAGATGTGTGCAAGGTTGAAACTTGTGTGTACAAAATTGAGATCACATTCCCACTATGATTTTCTGATCTTTACTACATTAAAACAACAAGCTTAAGATGCTAAATATATTTTCATTGGTTTATAGTTTCTTACAAGTTTGCTGTACATGTGCATTATGAAAATGAGAATGCTGCAACTGTCAAAATCAGTTTATGTTTTGTAAGTACTTGATGGGCAAATTTATCAGAGCTCGTGATTAAGACATGCACACAACTCCCATGCCCCCATACCCCCCTCCACTTTTCTGGTGTTCCTCAAGAGCATTTTGGAAATTCAGCACATTACGAAACTGTCCTTGCATTGAACTTTACGAACAGTACATGTACATGTATGTGCCATTTTAATTATTACGTCACAATTAAATGTTCTTCATATACATTTTTTATCGATAAAAATACGTGATAAATTGAAGTGGGGTTTATGGAAAATACACGGACAAAAATGATAACGTACAGTCAAATGTGAAATAAGGAATGTAACTGTCACAAAAAAACAGAACGTACTGAGTTCAGTGACGCTTCTTAATATTTGTTTTTCGTTTTTTAATGACGGACAGAGTGGGGACGAAACAAATTCAGGTACATTTACATATTATAACAAACATGTGGACAACATCATAATACATTATAATCAGCTAGGAAAAACAGTGTAGAAATTGTCATAAATGATGTGCTGGCACATGTATCAACAAAGACTTTTTCGATTCCTTAATTGCGATTTTTAAGGAATCGCAATTAAGGAATTGCAAAAGCCTATGCATGTAGGAATCGCTATAAAAATAGCGATTCCTACAAATTCCTTAATTGCGACTCGCAAATTGCGAGTTGCAATTAAGGAATGCCGTCCCATTCATTCCTATGGGCCTCCAGGCCCATAGGAATGAATTGGAGATTGCATGAGCAAATTGCGAGTACCAGTATGTACTCGCCAATTGCTCATGCAATTTCAAGGGTGCAAGGGTGTCAAAATGACACCCTATTGCACCCCTGAAATTGATCTGTGCACATATGTTGCACACACACATGCTCTAAGGGCATGTGTGTGCGCAACATGAAACTTTGAAAAATGCACAAAAGTGCATTTTTTCAAAGTTTTTGCAAATTACCATGAAGTTCAACTTCATGGTAATTTGCTCCCCCTAATAGCAAAATCGCAAATTTTTTAACTTTAATGCATTGCATTTAAGGAATCTCAATTTGGGATTCCTTAAATGCAATCGCAATTTAAGGAATCGCTATTTAGAGATTCCTTAAATTGTGATTTTTGCATTTGGGATGATGCATCCCAAATGCAAAAATACCGGTCGCAAAGGGGCAGATTCTGCTAATCTGCCCGTTTGCGACCAGTTTTCTCGTTGATGCATGTGGCCCGTGGTCCTTTAGGGTATATTTTCCTGCACAAACCCCACCGCGAGGTATACAACCCTGGCTTGGGTATTACATTCGGTTTATATTATAGGGCACTGTTTTGTAACTATCAGCACTTGTTTGCTGGGATGCAAGTTAAACAATGACTACAATCAAAGATGACTGAAGTTCTCCAACAATGCTCAGCTAACAGCGGACGTTGAAGGCATTTTTAACGCTCCAGTTTTAGTTTAGCTTTCATAAAAATCTTTCAATTAAATGATGGGCAATGCAACTATGTCACTTTAAATAATGTGGCCCAATAACAAGTTATTTAGACAAAAAATACTAATAAAAATACAATTACTATTTGTTTTATTAGCATCTTCAGTGCAGCTTAACTGACAAGCGAAAACAATGCTATTTTATCACAAATTCTATTCTAGAACTTCTTTACAAAAGAAAACTACTGGGATCATTTTCACATGACCTCATTATTATGGTTTTGTCTCACTGCATGAATGTGAGGAGGAAGAGTTAATTACAGTGTGCATGGTGCAGGACAGATATTCAGAAGCCGAATGACCTGGGAAGGAAATAAATGCATAGTTAAAAAAATAATAATAAGTAGATGGGAACTAGAACATGATGTCAGTGACAGAGAGGTAGGGAGATAGAAGGAAAGGACACAAGGGATCGAGAGAACATTCAAAAGGAAGGTAGACAATGTTTTTTGATTACCAGACACTGGAGGAGTCTGTCTGACGAAAACTACAGGGGGAGGGGGGGACAAACGACAGAAGGTAGATTGTGGATGACTGGACAATGTGTGGACCTGGCATTCACCCGACAAAGCCGATGGATGGGATATTTAGTGAGACGTTGAGGAGGCAGAACTTCAGCAGGAACATATTGGAAGGAGAGGCAGGCTGGGGAGAACTCCACAATGCACAGTGTTAGAAATTAAGGTTTGCACCCAGGGGCTCTGAGAGCAGGGGAAAGGAAAAATAAAATGATAATCACCATGCTACTATCATTTTACTTTTCACTACGGGGCTCATTTAGGACGGGGCGGGCTGGGGTCACAGGGGGAGGAGTAGTTTGCACTCCTTAAGTGTGCATGACTCTTGGTCTGGCCAAAAAGTCATGTGTAATGTGCATGTTCATTTATGTTAAACAGGGCACACATTATTCCGTGCTCAACCTCTGGTTGCTTGGCACTGAGCAGGCAGGCTTGACTTAGAAAGCAATGTGTAACATATTTGTGCAATAACTCATACAGTAACACATTGAAAACACCAAAAAAAGAATCTGCAACAGTTTAGAAAAATAGAAAGTATTTATCTGAGCAAAAAATACCAAAATGACAAAAATCCAATGTGTAGAAGTTGAGATATTGAATTTTGAAGAAATACATACATTAAAATGCTTAGAAGCAAGTCCTACTAAAAAGGTTACTTTAGGTCGCAATGGACTGGGGCAAAGTCGAAGTTCGGGCCAACCCTCTTGAAAGCACAGGCCAGCTACAGGACCCATGCAGGTCCTGGTGAAGAAAGTACCTTTCCTGATCGCAAGCAATGACATGCTGCTATTCTCCATGCAGAAGAGGCAATGCATCATTTCTGAATCACGTGGGAGTGTTGATGCGTTGCAGTCGAGCCTTGTGGTGGGGACCTCAGATTAGCGACGCATCCTCGTCAAATGTCACAGTCGGATTGATGCGTCAAACTGGAGCCTCACAGTCCAATCCTGCATCATCGTAAAACTGCACAAGACTCACTCCAGGGCAGCACTGAGTCGCCGTTGATGGGCACTGCATCGGTTCCGATCAGCGCAGCGGTGATGATGTGCCGGTTTTGTAGCAAAAAAGCTGCAGAACCCACATCTGATGCCCAGAACTTGGAGGGTGCACCTTGAGCAAGAGTGGAATTCACAGAACGGAGAGTCCAGCAGCACCAGCTGGATTGCAGGAAGTCTTTTTTCTCCTTGACACTTCCGAAAACAGGAGGCAAGCCAGAAAGTCCTTGAAGATCACTTTGAGGGAACGCAGAGTCCAGCTCTCTTTTAGCAGATTCAGGGAGCAGCAGGCAGCAAGGCAACAAGCATAAAAGCAGTCTTTCCACAAAAGCAGTCAGGTTGAGTCCTTTGAGCTGCACAGCAGTTCAGTTCAGTTTAAGATCCAGAAGTGTCTCATTTGTGTGGGTCAGGGACTGTCAGGTGCGTTTACAGTCTTCAACTAACACGGGAGCAGAATGAAGCTAATTTCCCAATGCCCCCATCGGAACGTTTCCGCGAGAATATGTATAACTCTCAACGGGCAAGTGTCGACGGGGGAAAGGGGAATTGGACAGAGAAGAGACAGCCCTGGATATCTTCGTCGTTGTAGAGAAACGATTCTGCAACAATTAACTTTAGTTCACTACTCAATTCTTTAAGCATTAACTTACTGTATATGAGGTAATGAATTAGCTTGTCTTACCAGGAGGTATTCAGGGCCAAACCTCTCTTCTATTTCTCAGTTGCTTGAGTGTGTAACAACTGTCTTGCTCAGGCTCTTGCTAACCCTTTCTTCTTCTTCTTTTCTTACAGGAGTGAAGGTGGTGTCGTGTCTTGGAAATAGAATTAAAAGGTGAGTATCGTGAATCTAATCTGTCAGGTATTACTACACTGTTGTTGTGTAACTGTTAACTTACTTCATTTTCTAGCCGTGAGCATATTGTACTTTTATCGTTGAGCTTCAGCCTTAGGTACAGGTAACCGTAAGCTAGGCGTAAATGGACTTCCTAGTTTTGGTAACCTAATTCTCTATAATGTCTGAGGTAATGTTCGCTGCTTAGATACTATGGAAGCTTTACTCGGAAGCTCCAAGGATAATACACTTTTTGTCTTTTGTCCCAAAAGGAATTAAACAAGAACAGTGCGAGATTGTTTTCGCGTTGTTCAGGTTTAATCTATGAATTCTCTGAGAGAGTCTTATTCCTCCTGCGGAATAAACTCAGAATTGTCACCGGACTCCGAACTACTCATTGTCTCTCATAACTAGAATTCGGACTTCCTACTTTTGTCAGGAACAGATTCTTCATACTATTCAAGTTACAATCAAGATACACTAACCTGAGTATGTATGGTGACCGTCGAAGATTAACGCGACGAAAATCCTCGACGCGACCTACCCTAACTTCCACGATGGTGAGGTACGTGTTGCTTCGATAATTTCTCTGGTGAAGTGCGCTCGAGAACGTTGACAGGCGCGCCTCACCTGCTGCGTTAGAATTCAATAAAGACTAGAACGCCGACCCATGAATGCGTCAGCGGCCATATTGGAAATCCAGCGGCTCCAACAAATACGCCAACTGAGAGCCCCATGAATTCCATCACTCGGTTTAACCGAGAAGATGGTATTCACAGTGGTGGGTTCCGAATTACGCGGAGGAAACCTCCCGTGAACCCTGACAGTACCCCCTCTCAACGGGGTTTCCTCCAAGCGAGGTTTATTAGGATACTTGGCATGAAAGGCCTGGATCAAACGTGGGGCGTGGACATCCGAGCTTATCTCCCAGGATCGCTCTTCAGGTCCAAAACCTTTCCAATCAATGAGATAAAAAAGGTGATTGCGACTCCATTTTGAGTCCAAAATTATCTTTACTTCATATTCAGGGTCTCCCTCAACAATGATGGGAGCAGGGGGAGATGTTTGACGTAAGGTTGATTGCACCTTCTTTAGTAGGGAAACATGAAAAACCGGGTGAATTTTAGTAGTAGCCGGTAATGTCAAGCGATAGGTGACAGAATTAATGATTTTTTCAATAGGGAAAGGACCCATAAAACGTGGTTGGAATTTACGGGTGCCCTTAAGGCGTAAATTATTTGTAGACAACCAAACGAGGTCTCCTACATTAAGGATGGGCGTAGGTCGTCTTTTCTGATCAGCACCACGTTTATAAGACGCCTTAGCAGCGGCCAAATTTCGTATAGCCGATTGGTGGATGTTGACTAGGCGTTGGGCAAAATCCTGAACTACAGGGACTTCGATGTTAGACAAATGAATATGTGCATTAGGATGCCTGCCAGAAGTTATGAAAAAGGGGGAGTATCCAGTGGAAACATTTTGAGCATTATTATGAGCAAATTCAGCAGACCACAAGTAATCAGGCCAATCTGCTTCCTCATCAACCAAATAAAGCCGTAGGTATTGTTCTAACTCTTGGTTTGTGCGTTCAGTTTGTCCGTCCGTTTCTGGATGGAAACTAGTGGAATAGCGGTGGTCGATACCTAAACCTTTTATGTAAGCTTTCCAAAATCGAGATAGGAATTGGGACCCCCTGTCAGTGATTAACACCTTTGGAATGCCATGAAGGCGAATGACATGTTGGTTAAAGAACTGTGATAATTGTAGTGATGTTGGTGTGCCTTTAATAGGTACAAAATGTGTCATTTTACTAAAAGTGTCCACAAAGACTAGGATAGTGTCAAAACCATGAGAGGATGGGAGATCGACAATTAAGTCTAAAGATACTGTGTGCCAGGGATATGGGGGAGTTGGTAAAGGTTGTAAAAGGCCTTTTGGTGCTTGCCTGTCCGATTTTACCCGAGTGCAAATCTCACATCCCAAAACATATTGCCGAATGTCACTGGTCATGTGTGGCCACCAGAAATTTCGTTTAACTAATTCATCTGTCTTGTGGACACCTTTATGACCTGCTAGAGGGTGATCGTGACATTCACGTAAGGCTTTAGTTTGAAGGTCTGTGGTGGGTAGGAATAGTGCTTGTCCGTGATAGGGTAATCCATTCTGGACAGTTCGTAAAGGGTCTTCAGCGGCCCAGTCGTGGATAAGAGCAGTGGTCATGTGTTCTCGAATTTGATCTTCAAAAGGTTCCAAGGAAATGGTTCCAATGATTCTGTCAGCCGGAATTATTTGCTGATTTTCGACCTTGATACTCTGATGGTCAGTATCCAATCTGGACAAGGCGTCCGCCTTCCCATTTTGGGAACCAGGCCTGTATGTGATGACGAAGTCGAATTCCGCAAAATAGAGGGACCATCGAAGCTGGCGTGGTGTAAGAGTTCTTGCAGAACGTAAAAACTTCAGATTTCTGTGGTTAGTGAATATCGTCACCGTATGCTTAGCACCCATGAGATAATGCCTCCATTCTTTAAAAGCATCCTTCATGGCTAAAAGCTCCTTCTCCGTGATGGTGTAGTTGCATTCCGCTGGGTTGAGTTTACGAGAACGATACGCCACAGGATGCAGCTGGCCGGTGTTTTTGTGCCTTTGAGATAAAATGCCTCCTATAGCAAAGTCGGAGGCATCAGTCTCAAGATAAAATGGCTCTGTGGGGTCCGCATGTAGAAGAATAGGTGCCGAAGTGAAACTTTTCTTTAATAAGGTGAATGCTTGCTCAGCTTCCTCTGACCAAATAAAAGGAACTCCTTTTCTCAATAATCTGGTTAAAGGTAGAATCTTTTGAGAAAAACCATGGATAAATCTCCTATAGAAGTTAGCAAAGCCTATAAAACTCTGGACTTCCTTGATGGTGGTTGGAGATTGCCAGTCCGCAACTGCCTTTACCTTGTGTTCATCCATGGTGATTCTAGAAGGTGACAACACGAATCCCAGGAACTCTACCGTGGTGGTGTTGAACAAACATTTTTCTAGCTTCACATATAAGGAATTTTCTCTGAGACGTTGTAAAACAGCTAGTACCTGTCCGTGATGTTCCTCTATGTATACTATCACACATAGATCAATGAAGTCCTTCAGAACATCGTTTATGAAGTACTGAAATGCCGCTGGCGCATTGCATAGGCCGTACGGCATCACCTGATATTCGTAAAGACCGTATTTAGTTCTAAAGGCTGTCTTCCATTCGTCACCTTCTCGCACTCTGATTAGGTGATAGGCTCCCCGAAGATCAAGACGGGTGTAAATCTTGGCTTCTTTAACTTGGTCAATCAACACAGAGATCAGAGGTAAAGGATAACGATTCTTTGTTGTTATTCTATTGATTGCTCGAAAGTCTATACAGGTTCGAAGGTCTCCTCCTTTCTTGGGCACAAAGAAGAGAGGAGAGGATACTGGTGACTGGGAAGGTCTAATGAAACCGTTATCCAGATTTTTCGCTAAGTATTCCTTTAGATGGAGATTCTCCTTTTCAGTGAGGGCGTAAACTCGACTGCATTGTAAATTCGCCCCCGGTTCCAGGTCTATCTTGCAGTCATAAGACCGATGTGGAGGTAATTTTTCTGCTTCAGCTTCGTCAAAAACATCCTTGAAATCTTGAAGGTTTTCAGGAATTTCAGTAGTTTGAATTACACATACTGTCTGTCCATTGTCACAAAGTTGCGCGGCCACACTTTTTTCAGCTAGTGTGTCTGGTTCAGAGAAACAATGTTTGGCACAATATTTTGAATCTAAAGCTATGGTTCTGGCCTCCCAATCAATTGACGGATTGTGTTCTGTGAGCCATGGAATTCCTAAGATGAATTGAAATTGAGGAGCATCTATTAGATCAAACTGCATTAGTTCTTGATGACCCTCTTTGGTAATTATCTGTACAGATTCAGTGTGGCTGGTTATTGGTCCTGAAGTTAAGTCTGACCCATCAACTGCCTTAACCCTTTCGCTCTTCTCCTTTTTGATTGCCAGTAAACCTATCTGAACTGCAAATTTTTGATCGCAAAAGTTACCAGTTGCCCCGGAGTCTCTCATGATTGCGATTTCCTGCAAGATCACTGTTCGAAATTTCAAGGTAACGGCTAAGGTCAGGTGAGGTGTGGAGACTTGTAAGGTGTTCGCCAGTTGATGATACACTGGAGTTGTGTCTTTACTTGCATCCACCAGTCCAACTCCGCCTACTGGTGGTGCTGAGAGTTTTCCTTCTCCTTGTTTTGTATCTTAGGTCTCTTCAGACAGGCCTTAACAAAGTGACCACTTCCTCCACAGTACATACATAGCTTATTCAGACGTCTTTTTTCTTTTTCGTCCTGCGACAATGGGCCTCTAATGGCACCTATCTGCATAGGTTCCTCTCCAGTGGTTTGCTCAACAGTTCGTGTTAATTCTGACTTGATTCGATCAAACCGAGGGACACTTGATTTAAAATCCCTTCTTCTTTCTCCCTTTCTTTCATTTAGGCGATAATCAATCTCTAACACCAGGTCTATTAAGGCTGAGATTTCAGAGGGTCGATTTGGAACCTGAGACAGGGCATCTTTTAGTTCATCTTTCAATCCCCTGTAAAACACTGCTGCTCTTTTACTCATTGGCCAATTCGTCTCCACTACCAACTTATTAAATTGAGCCAAATAAGCTACCAATTCTCTATTACCCTGACGAAGCTCTAGTAGTTCATTATCCGTGGCCTGTGAAGCTTTTCTCCTATCGAATATACGAAGAAATTCTTTCTTAAAGTCTTCGAGGTTGTAAAGGATTGGATCATCTTGTGTTACTAAGGGCATCGACCAGGAGGCAGCATCCCCACTAAGATAAGATAGAATGAACGCTACCCGAGATTGAGCATCAGGGAAAATCGCAGGACGGCACATAAAATGTAGGGAGCACTGAGTCAGAAAAATCTGGGCCTTTTGGGTGTCTCCATTAAATCGCTCCGGAGGAGCAAGGGGAATTACTGGGGATAAGGAGTGCACCACCTGAGTGGTACCCAAGGGTACAGAGCTCGAACTTATGTTTTGTCCTAGAGTTTCAAAGGCTGTGGATTTTACACTTGTTCCAGCAATGGTCTCCCTTCCCTTAAAACCCAGAATCTCCTGTCTTAAGATTTGATTCTCCTCTCTAACAGCTCCTAGATCCCTTTGTATATTTCCAAGTATTTCACTCAAATTTTTTAGATCTAACCCTTCCGCCATTCTGCTCAGGTGTTGATGACAACGTGGGCACTTCACTCTGTCAGGTGCGTTTACAGTCTTCAACTAACACGGGAGCAGAATGATGCTAATTTCCCAATGCCCCCATCGGAACGTTTCCGCGAGAATATGTATAACTCTCAACGGGCAAGTGTCGACGGGGGAAAGGGGAATTGGACAGAGAAGAGACAGCCCTGGATATCTTCGTCGTTGTAGAGAAACGATTCTGCAACAATTAACTTTTGTTCACTACTCAATTCTTTAAGCATTAACTTACTGTATATGAGGTAATGAATTAGCTTGTCTTACCAGGAGGTATTCAGGGCCAAACCTCTCTTCTATTTCTCAGTTGCTTGAGTGTGTAACAACTGTCTTGCTCAGGCTCTTGCTAACCCTTTCTTCTTCTTCTTTTCTTACAGGAGTGAAGGTGGTGTCGGGTCTTGGAAATAGAATTAAAAGGTGAGTATCGTGAATCTAATCTGTCAGGTATTACTACACTGTTGTTGTGTAACTGTTAACTTACTTCATTTTCTAGCCGTGAGCATATTGTACTTTTATCGTTGAGCTTCAGCCTTAGGTACAGGTAACCGTAAGCTAGGCGTAAATGGACTTCCTAGTTTTGGTAACCTAATTCTCTATAATGTCTGAGGTAATGTTCGCTGCTTAGATACTATGGAAGCTTTACTCGGAAGCTCCAAGGATAATACACTTTTTGTCTTTTGTCCCAAAAGGAATTAAACAAGAACAGTGCGAGATTGTTTTCGCGTTGTTCAGGTTTAATCTATGAATTCTCTGAGAGAGTCTTATTCCTCCTGCGGAATAAACTCAGAATTGTCACCGGACTCCGAACTACTCATTGTCTCTCATAACTAGAATTCGGACTTCCTACTTTTGTCAGGAACAGATTCTTCATACTATTCAAGTTACAATCAAGATACACTAACCTGAGTATGTATGGTGACCGTCGAAGATTAACGCGACGAAAATCCTCGACGCGACCTACCCTAACTTCCACGACGGTGAGGTACGTGTTGCTTCGATAATTTCTCTGGTGAAGTGCGCTCGAGAACATTGACAGGCGCGCCTCACCTGCTGCGTTAGAATTCAATAAAGACTAGAACGCCGACCCATGAATGCGTCAGCGGCCATATTGGAAATCCAGCGGCGCCAACAAATACGCCAACTGAGAGCCCCATGAATTTCATCACTCGGTTTAACCGAGAAGATGGTATTCACAGTGGTGGGTTCCGAATTACGCGGAGGAAACCTCCCGTGAACCCTGACAGGGACCTAGTACCTATACCCAAAACTGCCTTTGAAGTGGAGGTGACATCAAAGGCTGCGCTCTGAAGTGCACACAATCCGTTTTAGCCCAGTCCTGTCTGCCAAACTAAACCTGTGGTGTAAATCAGTGTGAGTGAACAGGACACTACCTATTAAAGTGTGTCAGCCTCTCCCATTCCTCCCTGCCCAGGAAATCTCATCACATTACAGATTAATGCAGATGAGTGCTCAGATTGCAGATGAGCCTCACCTTACTGTGTTTGCGGCTGTCTAGACGAAATGCACAAAGTGAAACTGTCACCCAACCTAGGCATGCATTGGAGACAGGTCGTAAGGCACAATAGAGCATAGAAATGTACACATTCTAAAAGTGTCATTTATAAAACCGTAATTTTAAATTCTACTTCATCAGTAATGAGGATTTATCAAGACCATTCCAAAAATATGAATCATGATCAGGAATTACATCTTAAAGGTGTATTAAGCAATTACTAATGCTAGCCCATGAGAGGAGTAGGCCTCACAGTAGTGAAAACTTAAATAGGCTGTTTGTCACTATGGGGACATGTAAAACATAAAAGTATATGTCCTACCTTTTACTTACATAGTACCCTGCCCTTTAGGTTAACAAGGGCCTTCCAAAGGGGTGACTTGTAGGTAATAAAAGGGGAGTTTAAGGCTAGGCAAACAGTTTAAAATGTCAAGTGGAAATGGCAGTAAACTGCACACACAGGTTTGAAAGGCTACTTGTGTGGGTGGCGCAATGTGTGCTGCAGGCCCACTAGTAGCACTTAATGTAAATGCCCTGGGTATATAGTATACCACATTACAAAGGACTTATAGGTAAATGAAATGTTCCAACCAGGTATAAGTCAATCATAACATGTGTATGAGAGAGAGCAAATGCACATTAGCACTGGTAAGCAGTGGTAAAGTTCTCAGAGTCCTAAATCCAGCAAAAACAAGTACGGAAAACTGGAGAGAGGCAGGGAAACCATTGGGGGAAGACTACCCTAAGACTGTCAGGTCTAACATGTGTCCCCCACAAGCTGAAGGAAGGGGAGAGCTCCCCAACCCTTTGGGAACTCTCTTCACTAAAGCGAAAGAGACCATTAGCATTGACGTGGTCAATTCCAGGGTGATGCTTCACTGTAAAGTCCATTCCCTGTAGGGAGATGACCATCCTCAAGAGTTTAGAATTTTCACTCCTCATCTGCAGGAGCCATCTGATGGGCCTTTAGTCTGTCCAAACCAGGAAGGGAGTCCCAAACAGCTATGGTCCCCAACTTCTTCAGTAACACAGACCACAGCAAAGCTTCTCTTTCAATGACACTACGCCTCTGTTCCTATGGAAGTAACCTCCTGCTAATAAAGGCTAGCAGTTCATCTAGGCCCTCCTCATTCAGCTGTGCTAAGACTGCCCCTATGGCATGCTCTGAAACATCCATCTGCATGATGAACTCCTTGGAGAAATCAGGGTTCCTGACCACAGGTGCTGTGCACATGGCTTCCTTGAGAGAATCAAAGGCTTTCTACCAAGCCTCTGTCTAGATCACCTATCTAGACTACTTCTTAGAAGTCAGCTCAGTTAAGGAGGCAACAAAGGTGCCATATTCCTCAACAAATCTGCGGTACTAGCCAGTGAGGCCTAGGAAGGCTCTCACTTCTGTTTGGGTTTTAGGTGGTTCCCAGGCCATGATGGTTTCAATCTTGGCCTGGAGGGGCTGCACCTTGCCGCCTCTGCCTACCAGGTGTCCCAAATGCACCATGGAACTCTGCCGAATCTGGCACTTACTGGCCTTGATGGCCGGGCCTGCCTGTTGCAGGGCCTGAAGCACCTCCTGGAGATAATGCAGGTGTCCCTCCTGACTGGAACTGTAAACAGTGATGTTGTGGTTTGGGGGTGATAGGGTGTGGTGAACCTACATGAAGTTAGTGCCTCTATCTGACAAAAACTCCTTGGCGAATCCAATTAGGGTAAAGATCCCTATCAGAGCTCTTGCTCCACGGGTCCAGTCACTATCCTCAGAGGATGGCCTCTGGGTAGTGTGTGGCATGGTCCACCAAGACCAGGACAAACCTGTTGCCTCGGACTTTCCTGGAGTCCAAAAGGACGATAACATCAATGCCCACCCTTTAAATTGGGGTGCCAATGATGCAAAGTGCAATCAGGGTAGCTTTGTGCTCTTCCCTGATTTCTCACTCACCTGGCTGGTGGAACAGGTTCTGCAGAATGTTTCTGAGGTTTTGCTCATTCGGGGCCAATTAAAGTGGGAAACAAGTCTGGCAAAGGTCTTGTCTTGCCCCAAATGTTCTGTCAGGGGATGTTATGAGCCATACCCTATAGGAAGGGCTGGTAAAATCAGGGACCACTAGCAGACGGGCTGCCCCAGCACCAGAAACCTTAGGCTCACTATAGATGAGATTGTTCACCCAGTAGATCAGGGGATCCTCAGAGGCTTCACCTGCTGCATGGGCTAAGGCCTGGTGCCACAGACCCTCAAGAAAAGGACACTTGTTCTGCTATTGGCACAAATCCTCCCTGAAGTGTAAGTGTCAGACCCTCCCATTCCTCCCTGCCCGAGTTTTAAATGCCATGTCCATGTAGCAGTAAACTGCACACACAGGCCCTGCAATGGCAGACCTGAGATAGGTTTGAAAGACTACTTGTGTCGTTGACACAATCAGTGGTGCAGGTCCACTAGTAGCATTTAATGTACAGGCCATGAGTAAGATGATATACCACTTTACAAGGGACTTATAGGTAAATGAAATATACAAAATAGATGTAGGCCAATCATAAGATGTTGAAGGGAGAGAGCACATGCACTTTGGAACTGGTTAGCGCCCAGCGTCCTAAAATAGGAAAAACAAGTACAGAAAATGGATTGGGCCAGGCAGAAAGTTGTGGAAAGTCCACCCTAGGTCTGTCAGGGCTAACACACATCAAGCAAGGACTCAGGGGTCTTCAACCTTTTGTGTAGTGAGAGCTACTGCTGATCAGTGAAAATCATTGTGAACTACTATAGACTAAGCAATTCCTGTGTTGTTACCAAGCATGACGCCTGCTTCATTTACTTTAAGTCAAGCCTCATGTGCATAGAGCCAGATACCACGGTTTGAACAAAATACTTTGACTAGGGGAGCTATGAGAGGACTGCGATGTGTATCAGTGAGAGCGTGGTCTTTGGGGATGTATGAAAATGTGTAAGTATGAATAGGATTTATGTGTATGTACTTTGGCCATGTGTGTCACCATTATATGTATAACACAAACATATATCAATTTTTCTTATTAATTAGAGGAATTTAAAATGCAGAAAAATGTTCTGTAAAACTGTTCATAGTATGGAACATTTTTCTGCACTTTAAATGTCTCCTACTTTAAATAATGGCTGTATTTTTCAGTTAAAATTAAATATGGCATAATGTCTACCAGTCACTGGGAGCAAGATGCATGCTCTGTGTAAAGGTGCCACTTTGAAATTGGAGAACATTAAACTAAAGAGTTAACTTTATGTTCATGTGGACTCCATAAAACTCATCATTTAAATTTTTTCCCATTTCCAAGTGTCACATTTACAAACAGCAGGCATCTTGCTCCCAGTGGCCAGTAGACACAGTGCCATATTTACAACATAAAAATACAACCGTTTGTTTAAATGGGAGGAGTTTAAACTGAAGAAACATTCTTCATCAAACATTAAGACGTAACTGAATTGATTAAAGTTGAGAAAAACATTAAGGGGTCCATTAGGATGTTGGGCGGTGGGACCACCGCGGCTCTGGCGATGCAGAAATATGCCTGCCCGCCAAATTAGTATGGACAAACATAGGCCAATTCCCAACTGCCGCGGTGCTGCGCGCACCGCTATCAAAGTGCGCCCGCCATCGCGGCGGTGGGAGCCAATGGAGACTCACCGCCATGTGGAATGACGTCCGCCCTGCTCCACAAATTAGGATGACACAAGCCAGCAGACGCAGCTGCAGCAGAGACACCGCCCAACCAGAGACGGCGAAAGCTCGACAGCGGAGCGCGAAACCAGAGTCCCGGTCACGACCGCCATGGACCCAGCTCTACACTTCTTTCCGGTTCTGAACCTGCTACATCACCAGGAACTCATGGACCGCCGTGAACACCGCCACAGGTACGCAACAAAACAACACACAACACACGGCCTGACACCGTTTCCAAATACACATCAGACACCCTAGGGGGGACAGGGACAGGGACACATCCACAAGGGCACCCACACATCACCCACCTGCCACAAAGTCACCCAGCTGCTTCCTGGACACACAGCTACTGCCACCATGCAGCAATGTCCCGGTCACGTCACCGCAACGGCGAACACAAGCAAATACATGCGCACAGTGCAGAAGGCAGGGCCAGTGCCAGGCATGGGCAGGGCACAAAGACCACAGGGACACACTTACTCACACCACACACTAGCACACCCCATGAAGGCACATGGTATGTGCCCCTCCTGTGCACAACATGCAAAACAACAAGCCAGGGCAATACACACCCTGCACCACACAACAAACAATCATGCAGGAGTGGCTGCACAGGAACACACAACACAAAGCACAGTAGCACAGGGCCAGGGAAACACACACAACACCACACTCAGGGAAATATCAATGAGGACAAGCAACAAATGAACACATACAAGGAATAAACATCCAAATGGACACACAGCCTGCACAGTCACACATACATACAACTACCCCACAGGAGCACACTAGCAGCACTACACACAGGGTCCATCTACACACCTCAGGACTGACAAACAACTGTAAGAATCTACACACATACCCCCCTCACACCAGCAGCACACAATACCAGTGCCAAACACACTGAAGGCTGGTAATACTTGACAGACAATACACACACAAAAAACCACACACCCTGGGCTCAGCCACAGACATAACACACACACACAAAAGTGGAAACAAGTACAACAGACAAACACATAGCCCAACAAAAACACACACAGAGCTACAACAACAACAACAGACACTCCCTGTGCAGCTAAACTGGGAAAAGGCAATGGGAGCACAGACACAACATGAGTGCACTACCCCATCACCCAGGAACACTGCGCAGACAACATACCACAACACACACAAGATGTGCACCATCACAGAACAACACAGCCACAGCAAACAAATAACACATGCACAGGCAGAACAATCACATAGCAAACACAGCACGACATCAGGGGATGCACACCAGGCAATCACAAGGCAACATACACACACAGCACTGCATGGACAACAAGCGGTGTGTGCACACCAAGCATACCAGACACACACAGACATCAGTGACAGAACAGCAACCCACACAACACCACACAGCACAGCACAAAAGACAACAGCACACCCAGGAAGTGAAGCAAAAACACAAACAACACACATACATACAACACAATACTAACCCTGGGCGTCGTGCTCCGCTTCGCCCACGGAGTGCACGTAGCGCTGCCTGCTTCACCGTTTACGAAGTAGGCATAGCAGGCAGCGCTACGCACACACCGTAGCAAAGCAGAGCTGCCCGCCACCCGCCTCCCGCCCGCCCTAATTTTAAAATAATTGAAAGAAGGTTAAAGGTAAATAAACCTCCTTACCTTCAGCGCGGCATCCCGGGGCTCCCTCTTCTTGCTGACGGTAACTTCTTCATGCAAATGCGCATGCGCGGAAAACCCGCGCATGCGCATTTCTTGCGAGAAATGCGCATGCGCGGGTGTCCGCGCATGCGCATTTGCGTGAAGAAGTTACCGTCAGAAAGAAGAGGGAGCCCCGGGATGCCGCGCTGAAGGTAAGGAGGTTTATATTTACTTTTAACCTTCTTTAAATTATTTTTAAATTAGGGCGGGCGGGCGGGAGGCGGGCGGCGCATAGTGGGGTTACGCGGAGCGCGCGAGTGTGCGTAGATTTTGCCACACTACGCACTGCTCCATGTATCCCCACTACGCCCACTACGCCCAGGCCTGCACAACACCCAATAGATGCACAAGTCTGGGACACAAAGGTGGAAACAACTTGACCACAGGACTGGGCAGCACACACAGTTGAACTGCATACGAGCAACCATGACTGACAAACATTTGCAAGGACAGACTGGGAGTTGGAGGCTGCCGGGGTCCTGATGCTCACACCTGGGAAGGCTACGCTGTGGGTCTCCTCTGCCACCGAGGTAGTTCACTGGCCGCAGTTGGGGGAGACTACAGTCCCCAGGCTGCCTAGCGGCAACCTTACTTCCACCCACCATCACGCCCGGAGGCGCTGTAAAAGGAGAGGCTCCCTCGGTGGAGCGGGGGCATTTGCAAGGACAGACTGGGAGTTGGAGGCTGCCTGGGTCCTGACGCTCACACCTGGGAAGGCTACGCTGTGGGTCTCCTCTGCCGCCAAGGTAGTTCACTGGCCGCAGTTGGGGGAGACTACAGTCCCCAGGCTGCCTAGCGGCATACCTTACTTCCGCCCACCATCACGCCCGGAGGCGCTGTAAAAGGAGAGGCTCCCTCCGCATCGCGGGACGCACGCAGGACGTGCCGGACGAAGCCCGGACAAAGGGCGGACAGTCTGTGACAGTCCGGGACAGGAGGGGGCTGGGCTGGGCCCGGGACTCTGCGTGTTGCAGCGAAAGAGTTCATCTACTCAGGTTACCGAACTGTATTTCCTGTCTCCCATTGACACGCTATCACTGTGACTTGTTAGGATAGGCTACATCGGAACAGGTGGAGAGGGATTGTATGTGCTTGTCATTTATTAGGACTTCAGCCATCCTGGTCAGTTGCTCTAGTTTTTAAGTTCACTAGGGCTAACTGGTGCACATTCACAAAGTCCAAAGTCAAAAATCCCCCAGTAACAGCTACCTTGGACAACTACCTGGTTAAGATGGTGGATAAAATTAATCAAAATCGGCAAAAGTCCTTGGGTCGGGGGGGGTCTCCTGATCCAAACTCTGTTATATCAAGTCTGTCTATTCCTCTGTCTACCTCTCATCAGGATGTTGGTGTTAACCATACCCTTACGGATAATCCAATTCCGCTGGCGCCTGTAGACTCAGCTTGCTCTGATAGTATCATCTTAGCAGTCCCTACAGGCTTCGAATCTAGCCAGGCTGCCCCTCCTGATACATCAACACAAAGCTCAACGGCCCGAGATCACAGAGAGTTTTGCGTTCATGTAGAAATAACAGTAAAAATGCCCAATCAAAACGGGGGGGGGGGGTCGCTCAACTAAAATAACTGATCCACTTTCGATCAATGTTGCCTGTGATCCTAAACCAGCACCGGATAGTACCTTGGTTAAAATAGACAGTGAGCAATTAGATTTCTTAATCAGAACCATAGACGCCAAGTTTGATTTGATTGTTAAACCTCTATTGATCAAACTTGATTCGATCACTGCCGAAGTAGCCAGACTGGGAGGTCTTTTGGGTTTACAAAGTAATACTAGCACAAGTGCCCTAGTGGAAGAAAAGGGCCCTGGAGGCAGTAAAATTACCTCTAAGGTATCCAGTAAGGTCATACCCACGGCTATGTCCTATACAAGGGTCTGTGGAGTAACTAATTGTTTTGGGGACACTGATCTCCACTTCCCTCATAATCTCTATGGGGATTCGTTGGACAAGATTCTGACCACCTATGATCTGGAAATTATGGTTAACTCTAAAAATGCTTCTGGACAAATTGTTCCCACGTTCACGGGCAGGAATGCAAATACTGTGGTTGATTTCGTTTGCATGTCCTCTTGTCTTAGCCCGTGGTGTAAGGCCCCTGTAGTGGTGGATAATTTACTTAGTGATCATAATTGTATTACCATTGAGGTCTTATTTTTGTCGGAGAAACAGGTACCCACTATTTGCTCGATAGTTAATATAGAGCCGCACAGACCCAACGGCACCAGAATCAGATGGAAAGGGGATAAGGCGGAAGTGATGTCTAACTCCATTGTTAAAAGTTGCTTAATAGAAATTACAACCATCCTAGAGAGCGAGGAGGTCTCTGAGGATACTGTCTGTAATTTTATCAACATCAACCTTATTATTGATAGTAAACTCCCGAAATCCGGTAAGGGCAAGTAACATCAACAAAAGGGGTGGTTTGATCATGCTAGTACCACCGTGCTTAAGGGGCTTAAAGCGGCATTGGCAGCCAAACCAAGAAACAATAGTGCGGTCAGGGAGTTCAGATCCACCTACCAGGCTGCAGTTAAACGTAGAAAGTCCGAATTGAGGCAAGAGGCCTGGGATAAACTAGACCAGGCAGCTGTAACTTCGGATTCCTCCTTATTCTGGGCTACTGTTAACTGCCCGTTTTTAAAGGATGATAAGATGCCGGTATTGACGGCCAACGTTAGTATGGAAAATTGGGTTACACACTTCCCCCTGATTTCTGATTCGGATAGTCCGATGGGCGCTCAAGAGGACCGCTGGCCTATTGTCCCGCTGGATATTTCCATAGATGAAGTGCAGGGAAGTATCAGCTCCAGCAAAGGCGGGAAGGCTCAGGGGCCCGATGGGGTGCCCATCGACGTATATAAATTAGTACCGGAGTTGTGGGGACCGCTGTTAACTAACGTATTTAATGCAGCTGTATGTAAGGGTATTCCCCCTACTTGGGAGGAATCCATCATCATCCCAATTTATAAGAAGGGAGACAGGGGGGACGCAAAGAACTACCGCCCAATTTCTTTGCTTGACTCCTCAGTGAAAATCATGAGCAGGGTGCTCTTGGTCAGGTTGGAAGAATGGGCCGAATCTAGAAGTATCCTGGCCAATTGTCAATATGGCTTTAGAAAGTGACGTGGGACCATCGAACAATGTCTTAATCTCGAACTTTTAATAGGGAAATATACGCAGGCAAAGAAAGGCTCTCTCTACCTCTGCTTTGCGGATCTGAGCAGCACTTTCGACTTGGTAGATCATAAAATCTTGTGGGCTAAATTGCTAGAAGTGGGGGTACCTGAGGGCATTGTTTATTTTTTAGCCCGACTTTATGCCAAACTAAGCTCAAGTGTCCGTTATGGACCGGGGGGGGGAATGCTCCCCAAAATTTAAGATCAGGCGTGGCATAAGACAAGGGCGTGTCCTTGCCCCCCTACTTTTCACACTTTTTATTAATGAAGTCGATATTGTCTTAAAGTCGATTATGGCTGATGCTCCTAAAATTAATGACTTTACTGTCCCCGTTCTGCTCTATGCGGATGATGCCGTGATCTTGTCCAGGACCCCTATTGGCTTACAACGCCTGATGGACAGGTTTTCACTTTTTATAAAGGATAGAAAGCTATTGATCAACAATTCCAAAACCTACATCATGGAATGTGGTAAAGGGCGAGGGAAACCCCATTCCTACTTCATCGACGGCTATAAGGTGCAAACGGTGGATACCTTTAGCTACCTTGGCATCACATTTTCAAAGAACAGTAGCTAGACTAGCGAGCTTACTAATGTTCGGGCCAAGATGGCGAAATCTGCTTACGGGGTTTTCAAGTTTGCTACCAAACTAGGGGATAAACGGATCAAAGATATGTTAAATATCTACCAACTGAGATGCCTTTCAATTGCCCTTTATGGTGCCGGGGTCTGGGGACTTGTCACGACGGGGAGCCTACAAGTGGAGGAAAATCTCTTTTTAAAGAGACTCCTGTGCTTGCCAAAATCTGCTTCTAATGATCTGGTACATAGAGAGCTTGGAATCAATCACCTCTCAGACTTGATTTCCCTAAGACCATTGATGTTGTGGCATGCTATTTGGTTAAAGAGGGAGACTTCCCTAAATAGAGCCATCATAAGAGATTGTCTCTCTACTGATAATTTTTTTAAGATTCCCTGGCTCAAATCTGTCATCTATAATTTTTCAGAGATTTATGGCATTGATATAAGAGGGGATAGCTATGCCGCCTCTAGTCTATCTAAAACCGAGATGAAATCTATTTTTATGAGCCATAAGTCAGAGAGGCGGAGGAGGGACTGTGGCAACCTCTCCACGTGTGTGCTCTATGGAAGTTATTGTGAGACTCCGGGTTACCAACCATATTTGAGCCAAGTGACCGGAGTCTCCCACCAGTTTGTCTTAACGAGACTTAGGTTTGGGATCGTGCACCATCTGGTGGCTTTCCCCTGCAGCAAAAAACACCCGATCGGTCCATGCCCATGTGATAACATTTCAGCACAAAGTACTATGCACTTTTTATTGTTATGCAAACTTTATGGTAACTTCCGAACAGCCTTCCTTAAGCCTATTTTTACCAAGTTTGGAGTCAGAAACGTACATGATACCATGAAGTTGCTTTTTAATATGTCTCATCCTGATGTCTGTTTTTTTACTGCTACCTTCCTTCTCCATGCTATCAAGGCAAGGTCTAGCTTGTTTTTCTAACAGTTTTAAATCATGTATTGTGTACTGTATTTTCTACCATGGTTTTATTGATGTTATATGTAATGTAATTGTATGTGCTTTGATGGACATTGTTTTTATGCTCCGAATAAAGCCTTATGAATTGAATTGAATTGACTGACAAACAGCACCAGAACATCACACATTACCCATTGGGGAAGTGCCCTGAGTGACACATTGACCCTGGACAAAGAACTGCACCACAAAGTACAATGTCACAAATGAATTCATGGGGAGGCACACACACATACAAAGCAACGGGACAGCTCACACCAAAGTGAAGTGTACTGCATGTCAGTAGGGGACATTGCAGGAGTGTACCATGCACAAAGAGAGGGAGTGCAGACCCACAATGGGTAGGCAGCTGAAGCACAGATAGGGGGTGGCATGACAAGACACACAACATGCCACACTGGAGGCAAGAAGGCACCATGTGACAGCAAGGCATGAGAAAACACAACCAAAATGGCAGTGTGGAGCACCAGGTCTGCACAGTCCCTACAAAACACAACACTGGTTTGCCAGTAACACTCTGCATACTCACAAGTGACATAAACAACAAGTAGGAGTCACACAGAACTGTAAGGACACATCAACACACTGCACAGTGCACAACACACAACTCACACATGGGCATACAACCACATCCACAGGGATGAACAATCAAAACAACAGGCACAAAACTCCTGGGTGACACATTTGTGTAGTTGACATTGCAGAGGCATGTACATATCAACACTCCCCACAAACTCACCCCTTCACACTGCACACTGCCTGGCCATCCAAGAGCACAAATGGAAAGTAAGCCATGGGACTAGGATGACTGGCCATCACAAGATGACCACACACATACACTACTGGGCACACATAAAGGAAGAACACACGTACATGATGACCCTGGACAGCCTGCCTGCAATACTGCAATACTGTGTGCAGAAACCCACTCTGTGCTGGCAGTGACCTCCCCCCCTGACATGTGTACAATAGAGCCAACATGAACTAATCAAGTAAATGACTACTGCTAACCATTCAAAATGTATACCATTGCCTCCACAAGTATCTGGGTCAAGAAGAAATGAAGACCCTGTCAGCCCTGAAAAAAAGAGAGTAAGTGAGCCCAAACATTGACCATGTTGAAGTGCCACACAGACCATGTGGCACAGTAAACCATTGCACACAGCAAATTAACTTTATTCAGTAAGGACATTGACAAAATAGACAACAGGAGAAACTGTCTTTATTCACACACAGTGCACAGATAGGTACCATGAGAAGAGAAGTGCAAGGCACAAGATGGAGAGCATGTCCATGAGAAGCTGCACAGGCAGGGGGCACACAGCAGTGAATGACAAGGCCAGTGGGCAGGACAAAGTGCAGACTGAGTCCATGAGAAGCTGCACAGGCAGGGGGCAAAACACAATGCCACTGGCCCGTCCAAGGTGCAGACTGAGTCCATGAGAAGCTGCACAGGCAGGGGGCACACAGCAGTGAATGACAAGGCCAGTGGGCAGGACAAAGTGCAGACTGAGTCCATGAGAAGCTGCACAGGCAGGGGGCAAAACACAAGGCCACTGGCCCGTCCAAGGTGCAGACTGAGTCCATGAGAAGCTGCACAGGCAGGGGGCACACAGCAGTGAACGACAAGGCCAGTGGGCAGGACAAAGTGCAGACTGAGTCCATGACAAGCTGCACAGTCAGGGGGCAACAATGTGCAGTACATGCCCACCTGTGTGAGAGACAGGTGTGTGAGGGTGACTAACACTCAGACTTGGCTGTCAGTCGGACTGTTTTTCCGGTACTGTCGGGGCACTTGACAGGGAGAGAGTGGAACAGCTGAGGTAGAGCTATCAGTGGCTTGGCAAGCGGGACAGCTGCTTGGACCGGGTGGTGTAGTGGCACATGGAGGCGGAGTCATGCAGACGGGAGTCACGATGTGGCTGAGAGATTGTGGAGGGGTGCCCTTCCACTTCTTGGGAATCCTAAATGGCTTGCCTGACTTTGGATCAATGGGAAGTGGTGTGGGCACAACAGGCACACTCACCACCACTGCTGCAGCAGGTGCAGGTGCTGGCAGCCCCTCTGGTGATGTGCTGGACCCAGCGGAATGCTTTGCCTTGCTTTGCCTCTGCCCCCCTTCCCCTGTTTACTAGGTGTTACCCCTACAGTGCCCTCCGGCCCCTGCTTCACTGGGCTTGGAATGGGAGTCGAGGTGGTTGGTGATACTGCCTTGGAGCCCTTCCTAGGTGTACCCTTGGCATGCACCACCTCCTTGGTGGGCACAGACACTGTACGATTATCTTTGCACGATGCTTTAGGGGCAGGAGAGTCCTTGGATGGGGATGTCACTGAGGCATGTGTGCCTGAGGTTTGCTGCTTTGCTTTTTGTCCACTGGTGTCTCCTGATGGGCTTTTCTCCCTGTGCTCTGGTGTGCCTCTGGTCTTCTGTGGGGATGGTGTCTGGTGTGTGCTCCGTGTGCTATGTCGTGACTTTGATGTGTGTGTGCCGTGGTCACTATAATCAGATGTGGCCACTGCCAGGGGGTAGACAAAGGGACTGGAGCTGGACTGTGAGTATGTGCCTTTTGCAGGGCAGACGTCACTGTTGATGACAAAGCCTGGACTGTCTGGTGCAGCCCACCCACGTCGGAATGTATGCCCTCCATGAAAGCAACCACCTGGGCCAATTTATTGTTGTGGTCAATGAAGGTATTGAGGAGAGCTCTCTGGCATACACACAGCTGGCGCAAAAGGTCCACAGACTCAGCACTGATGGCAGCAGGGGGGACAGGGGCAGCGGTGCCATGGGTGAAGGAAACTCTCCCCCTCTTACTGAGGTGGACACGGGCAGCACCAGAGGAAGTGGCTGAGAGGGTGGGCAATGGCCGCTGTGTGGTGGAAGTTGATGCAGAGTCCCCATTCCCTGTGCCCTCCAACATGGATGCATCCCCGCTGGCATCAGATGATGTGGTGCTTTACATCTCAGGCTGGGACTCCTCCAGCAGACTCCTGTCCCCCTCTGAGGTGCCTGTGACATCTGTGTCACTGGGCGCCTGGGTAGCTGTGGTGTCGGTTACCCCCCACTGGTGTCCGTCTCCAGTCCCTCCGTAACCACAGGTGATGCTGCATGGGAAAGAGAGATGTAGGGTCAGGTCAGTGGCACCAACAGAACAAACATATGCAAGCAATGCATGACAAAAGTTGACCAAATATACATGTTGCACACATCGTGCAAACTCACTACATTGACTCAAGCAGTGCGTGGAAACAGGATACTCAGGCATGAGTGAGCCATGTGATGACCACACAGCACAACACCCTGCTTGTGGCTCTGTTCAAACAGACACACAACTAGTTCTGAGCACACCTAGTGACATGATGGGGGCACACTACTTGTTGCAAATGACAGTACTGGATGGAACAGGAGGGGACAACACAGACCCAGACTACAACATGACAGTCCACAATGGACATTAGCCCATGCCACCCTCCATGTCGTACCTTGGGAAAAATATAATGCTGCACATTGCTGTAAGATGTGTAAAATGGGTGCATGCAATGGACACATTGATGTACGCACAGTCAGATTGGCCACACTGCCGTTCCCTCCCATGGGATTCCCAAGACTACACCAATGCAGAAGAAACCTGAAAAGCACAACTCAGAATGTAATGTGAAAGGCACAGCATCCAAATCACCTTTGTAAGTACAGGTAGAGCAAATGCATGCCACAGGCACCCAGGCCAGCAGCCACTTACATGCCACAGCATCACACTACCAACATCACAGAGGCCAGCGCTGGCACAGGCTCTGTACACATGCAGCCACTCGCAGCCAAATTCAGACTCCCCAAATGCTCACCCCTGTCTTGCTGGTGATGCTCCTTCAAACATGCATCCAGCTCAGGCTCTGTCACTGCCAAGATGTGCCCCATTAGTGGTTTCATAGTGCGCCATGCCAGACGTCCAGTGCGAGGAATCAGCCCCAAGGTCATCTCCGCCACATTCTTTGCCAGCCGGCTGATGTCGTCCCATCTCTTGTGTCAGTGGTTGCGCCGTCGGTTTGGCACCCCCAGGACTCGCACCTTCGCTGCAATGGCCCTCCACACAGCCTTACACTGGTGTACCTTGAGCTGCAGGCATGGGATACAAGAGTGGGAAATGATCAGTGTCACAGTGCCATGTAACGACATCTATCAGTATAGCAGCAAGATACAAACTCATAACATATCAAACAAAATTGGCAATCAGAGACTATAGCACAGCTCACATGGGACACCTGCATGGGAAAAGCTGATGTTAAAGCATGCAGGTGTGAGGGGGAACACAGTCCCTGCACATCTCATGCACATGTCGGATGCCAGCACTGAAACACCTATGTAGCCTGCCCACACTCCAGTCCCTTTTTGGCTTGAGCAAAACATACATCACATGTCAACCTGTGTTTGGGGGTGGACTCACTGTGTCCAAGACTGCGCAGTCATCAATGTCCCTGTCCTGTGAATAGTTGAATGTGTCCTGGTGGTCACATTGAGGGACATGATCACACAAATACAAAATGCCATTCACAAGGGCAGTTGTGTGCAAAATACACTGCTGAGATGGCCCATAGCTGGAGTGCAATGTGAAAAGACTTATGTCATACTCTGTGAGTTGAGTGAGGTGTCCTTGTCCTTGTAGGCGGGGACTGTGCAGGCCAGCTGGGCTCACACTGAGAAGGACTACAGGGGCACAAACAGCCATCCAGCCAAGCAATCACTGTCCTGACTACAGCATGAACAACCTTCTGTGTCACTGTATGGCTCACAACACAACACAGGTCACTCATACATACATATGCAGGGAGGGAAAGCTGGGGCATTGGGTGCACACACCCTCCCACTGGAGACAGCATGTCAGGCAGTGCATGACACTATCCCACACTCCCAGGCACATACTGCATCAGTCCAATTACAGGTGTGGCCCCCCTGCCCTAGACCACCACTGTTGGTAGACTTACCATGACATTTGGGGCACCATATATCCTTGGGTACTGTGTGAGCACCTCGTCCACCAGGACCTCCAGCTTCTCACTCGTGAAGGGACTGGCACGGATCTTCTCTGTCCTTGCCATCACTGTGGATGTGAGATAACAGCGGCGGAATTGGGTGGTGAGGGTTCTCAGGCAGAAGTCCCCGGAGGCAGCAGCAGGTGAGGGGTCTCACGGAGCAGTCCCTGTAGGCAGCAGCAGGTGAGGGGTCTCAGGCAGCAGTCCCTGGAGGCAGCAGCATGTGAGGGGTCTCAGGCAGCAGGCTCTGGGAGCAGTGGAAATGTGAGGCTCACTCCCACACATATATAGCCCCCTGGGGTCATTTCAAAGGTGCAAAGCTGCAGCAATTGGTGGTCCAGGTCTGCTTCTTTCAAATGCATCCAATGACCGCCTCCATGGTGGCGGAGCAAGCCTACCCCGATCTTCAAAATTGCATCATGCCACCGCAATCATGGCTCCCATTGGCTGTATGGGCATGCTCCATGGCGGTGACACAACGCAGGGACCTGGGGTGCGCCTGCCACAATTTTGGCAGCGGAGCATGCCAACTGCCATTTCCCCATGTCTCCATGCCTATGACTACAGCACTTGTGTGAATGGGGGTGCTTTTGACACACCGCCGGGGCCAGGCGGTAGCTACTGCGATTTGGGAGCCATACAATGGCGATGGCCATCTGTCCACATCAACAGTGCACAGTGCCAACATGTTTAATGGCACATCATTGTGCACACGATGCCAATGCTCAAATAACACCACTGATGGCTACGCATGCCATGTTTGTGTGTGTGTAACGTAGATTTGCCTGTACCCACTCACATGTCACTTATGTATTTTTTGTTGGTGTAGGCAGGACAGTGTTGTTCTGGACTGTACAATATGTACACATGCCAATGTGTTGAGGTCCAGTGGCAATCACAGCGATGCTCG
Source organism: Triturus cristatus (assembly GCF_964204655.1). Classification (NCBI taxonomy): domain Eukaryota; kingdom Metazoa; phylum Chordata; class Amphibia; order Caudata; family Salamandridae; genus Triturus; species Triturus cristatus. The sequence goes on from NC_140583.1 coordinate 476,988,424, forward strand.
TCTCAATGAATGATGATCTATTTAGCATTGCCTCTCATGTCTGCTCATGAACACATTCGTCATTCCAGCGCCGAATGTGGTCATTGCGTGGTGGATGTGTGCCAGGTTGCAATGACGCATTAAAGTGTGACAGGTACAGCAGCTAGGTATGAGACAGTGTTTTTGATTAGTTACACATATGCTGGATGCTATACTCCCAGGTGTGCCCATGTAAACTGTGGCCATATCCCTATGTGCATTCACATTGACCAAGGTGGTGTTTGAGGTACTTGTCTTGTGTAAGTTGACAACTTGACACGTGTGCCCTTCGTGTAGCTGAAGGTGTCACTCCATGTCGACTGGTCTGTTAGTCACTATAGATGTCAGTCGTTGTGGTTGTGTCATCCAGAACGTGATATGCTATGCACATCTCATGAAGTATTGCATTGACATGTGTCCACTATCATCTCAAATAGGAGGAGGCCAAATTTGACTCGTCACTTGACGCTGCTGGAGGACATGGAGGATGTTGCGATCATTATACGGAAATGCCGCCTGGACAGAGCCACCCTGAAAACCCTTTGTGATCTGTTGAAGCCCCACCTGCAGCCCCACAGGGCTTATACAACAGCTTTCACCCCTACTTATAAGGTGATGGCAGCCCTGCTTTTTTTTGCCACTGATCGTTCCAGGAGACTGTGGCCAGTGCTGGTGGGATGTCACAACCGATGTTCAGCATGGTGCTGCGTGATGTACGTGATGTACTGTCCGCCATGATGCTATACAAGGACAGATACATCCATTTCCCCAGGAGTGCTGAATTGCTAGCTGTGAAGGGAGAGTTCTATCCCCTTGGACACATCCCCAATGTTGTTGGGGCCATTGATTGCACCCATGTCAGTCTTGTGCCACCACAGGCAAGTGAGCACATATACTGCAATTGTAAGCATTACCACTCCATCAATGTGCAGGTGGTGTGCCTGGCAGATATGACCATCTCGCAGGTGATGGTGAGGACCCAAGGCCCCAGCCAGCAAACCAAGCCATGTCCAGTGATGAGAACAGTGGAGAGGAGGAAGGTGTTGACCTGCGTGAACAGCTCATCACCCGCTACTTCACTTGACGTTGGGTGTCAATGAGCAGCATACCCATTGTCTGATTATATTGCTGTTGTCATGAAAGGGCATGAGAGAATTGTAGCATCAGCCAGTTGTAGACTCAGTGGTGGTTGGAAATGTTTCTGGGACATGTCATTCGGGGACATCTACAGGACATGTATGTTGAGACTTGTTGGCCATTGTGACATATGCATGTTGGGTTATCCTGATGGTAGGTGTTGTGTGATGTTTGTGATGCCACACCCAGACCAGTGACAGTTGTTCTGTTGTGTTTCCCTAGATGCCTTTGACTTATCCTTGCCTACATACAGCCCATGCTCCTGGTACATTGTGATGATGTTGAAGACTGTACATCCTGCAATAAAGACGGAGCGGACACACCAACATGTGTGTGAGGATATTTTATTTACAATGGTGAGATGCGAGGGGGGGTGTACATTTCCATTAGGGGGTGGGGTGGAGCAGTGAGTTGACAGTTGTGGTAGATGAGATAGTCGAGTAGTCACCACATTGCTGTGGTAACCCAGTCCAACAGACAGATGCCATTCACAAGGCAGTGTGGGGAAGGACAGTCCAAAAAGTCAATGCAGTGGTGGAGAGGGTTGCCATCATGGCTGGCTCCATGACTGGCGTCTGGCAGGTGCTTGGCCTCCAGATACTCCCGTGGTCTTCTTAGGATGGCCCCTTTGTGGTTTGGCAGGGGGGCCCTGCTGCACGGCCAGTGGGGTCTGAGGACTCACCCCTCTCTGTGGGCACAGGGGAGGATGGTGAACTGTCATCGTGTGGCCCACCAGAGGGAGGTGGAGGTGTTGTCTGTGGTGCATGCCTGTCCCTCTGTACCGTCAATTGCTGGCCCAAGAGGTCCACGATTTGTCCCATGTGGGTGTCGATGGATGAGCTCATGCAACAGTTGGTCCGACTGGCCCGTTTGTCCCTGGGCCTGTTCGTATGCACCCAGGACTCTGGTGATGTGTTCCAGGGAGTGGGTCCCAGCCTCCTGGCATCCCTGTGTAACCCTGCCCCTCCCACCTGCCCTGCTGCCACGGACCTGTTGCCTCACCACTGAGGGCACCTGCATCCACTCCCTGCCCTCCTCTGTTGGTGGTGTGTGCTGGTCCTCCTCTGGGACAGGGAGGGTGTTGCAGGCAGCACTGGTGGTGGTGGTGGCTGCACAGGCAGTGACAGCAGGGGTCTGCTGTGGTGTTGTTGTTGGCACAAATGTGGTGGGGGGATGATGGGGTCTTGGGACCTGTTGCTCCCTGGCACACCAGATGGGCCGACCTCGAGCTCATCGTCCATGGAATCCTGGGAGTCAACATCAGAGAGTCCTTGTACCGGGGGTGGAGACTGGCTCTGCACGTTGCTGGTGTTGTCCTCTGCAGTGAGTTCTTGGTCACCTGTGGGTCAGATGGGAAATCGTCATTGCAGTGCACCCGGCAAGCTTTGTGTTAGCTGTGTGTCATTCACTTTTTGTACACTGCACAATTGACATATCATCACATTGTTGACTATGTGCAGTACTGTGCTTCCTGACATGATGCAGTGGTACAGGCATTACTTGTCCATGGTGTGAGGCATCAAGGCATACCATGCGACCCGTGCACAATTGAGGTTTACAGAGACTTGTTGCCATCTAGGGCCTGGCACAACATGTGTTTAATTGAGAACTCATTGTTTATTTGTCTGACCTGGCAGATGTCACATCTGGCCATGGACTGGCCGTTGTCATCTCTTGCATCCCTTTGTCCTGTCATGTGCATATCTTGATTTCTACCACCACACAAGCAGTCTTATTTTTGAATGATCCTTGTTGATCTGGCCCCATGGCGATGCACCTGTCAATAGGTGCTGTGTATGATTGTGCCCTGACTTTCTTCTAGTTGTGCATTGGTGTGTCACACTTTGGTAGCTGTGACAGTTTCCTTAACTTACCTGTGTGCACGCTGTGCTTGGCAATTGAGTAGGTATGCCTCTTTGTGCAATGAGAGGGCTGGTGTTGTCATATGGCACCATTTAATTCTTTTAAAATGGGTGGCTGCATGTACTGGCAACTTACCTGTAAGTTTGTTTGGTGTACGGCAATGGCTTCCAACTACTCCTGGGTGTGGGAGGTCTCCATCCTGCTCAGGTGTGGGACAGATGGGATGTTGGGAGTAGTGGTGCAGGCCTCCACCCCCAGACACCCTCATTGTGAAGATGGCTACCTACCTGTAAGATTGTTTGGTGTACTGCAATGGCTTCCAACTGCTTCTGGGTGGGGGAGTGCTCCATCCTGCTGAGGTGTGGGACAGAGGGGATGTTGGGAGTAGTGGTGCAGGCCCCCCATCCCCAAACACACTAATTGGGAAGATGGCTACCTACCTGTACGTTTGTTTGGTGTACTGCAATGGCTTCCAACTGATTCTGGGTCGGGTGGGGGAGTGCTCTATCCTGCTGAGGTGTGGGACAGAGGGGATGTTGGGAGTAGTGGTGCAAGCCTCCCACCCCTAGACACCCTTCCAGAGAAGATGACTACCTACCTGTGAGTTTGATGTGGGTTGTGTAATGGCTGACACATGCTTCGGGTGGGGAGGGATCCATCATGGTAGGCTGTGGGACAGAGGGGATGGTGGGAGTATTGGTGCAGGCCCCCACAGACACCCTCCTTGTGAAGATGGCTACCTACCTGTACGTTTGTTTGCTGTACTGCAATGGCTTCCAACTGCTTCCTGGTGGGGGAGTGCTCCATCCTGCTCAGGTATGGGACAGAGGGGATGTTGAGAGTAGTGGTGCAGGACCACACACCCAGACACCCTCATTGTGAAGATGGCTACCTACCTGTAAGTTTGTTTGGTGTACTGCAATGGCTTCCAACTGCTTCTGGGTAAGGTGGGGGAGTGCTCCATCCTGCTGAGGTGTGGGACAGAGGGGATGTTTGGAGTAGTGGTGCAGGCCTCCCACCCCCAGACACCCTCCCAGAGAGGATGGCTACCTACCTGTGAGTTAGATGTGGGTTGTGTAATGGCTGATACATGCTTCGGGCAGGGAGGAATCCATCATGGTAGGCTGTGGGACAAGGGGTATGGTGGGAGTAGTGGTACAGGCCCCCCCAGAAACACTCATTGTGAAGATGGCTACCTACCTGTAAGTTTGTTTGGTGTACTGCAATGGCTTCCAACTGCTCCTGGGTGGGGGAGGGCTCCATCCTGCTCAGATGTGGGACAGAGGAGATGTTGGGAGTAGTGGCGCAGGCCTCCACCCCCAGACACCCTCCCAGAGAAGATGGCTACCTACCGGTGAGTTTGATGTGGGTTGTGTAATGGCTGACACATGCTTCGGGGGGAGGGATCCATCATGGTAGACTGTGGGACAGGGGGTATGGTAGGAGTAGTGGTGCAGGCCTCCACCCCACAAACAGCCTCATCTTGAAGATGGCTACCTACATGTAAGTTTGATGTGGGTTGTGTAAAGGCTGACACATGCTTCTGAGTGGGGTGGGGGAGGGATCCATCTTGCTGATGCTGTGTGCCAGGGGGCCTGGTGGGAGTTGTAGTGGTGTCTGTCTGTACACATGCCCCCATGGTAATGTTGGTAGCTACGTTTGAGGTGAATGGGAGTGGGTGAATGTTGGATCTGTGAGCCATGTTTTTGTGAGTGTGTGGTGCAGATGGATGGTATGTGTCCTAGGTGGTGTAGCTTTGTAGTTGTGCAAGCAAGTACATAGCAGAGTGGCGGTAGTTATTTGTTTGTACTTACCAGCCTCCACTCCCCCGGCTACTCCTGTGAGACTCTCTGGATGCAGTATGGCAAGCACCTTCTCCTCCCATGGTGTGAATGTTTTTTGTGCAATGGGAGGGCCACCGCCAGTCCTCTGAGCCAGCTCACGGTTCTTGCTCCTCCTCTCCTTGACTACCCTCTTCAGATCATGCCACTGCTTCATGATCTCCATTTTTGATCTTGGGGTGGTCCCTACTGCATTGACCCTTTGGACTATCCTTGCCCACATTTGTGTCCTTGTGGCTAATGGTGTCTGTTGGACCAGGCTACCAAAAAGCTGTGGTTCCACCCTGACTATCTCATCTACCACGACCTTCAACTCACTCTCAGTGAATTTGGGCATTTTCTGTGTGGCCATGGTGTGTGGTGTGCAAAGTGATTGTGGGTGCAGGAGTGTGAGAGGTGGTTGTGGTTGTGCTGTGTATGGTGGGTGTTGCGCAGGGGGTTATTTGTACTGGTGTGGAGGTGTTGGTGGTGATGTGTGTGGTGTGGCTAGTGATGTTGTGTCCTTTGCCTCTCCTGTCAGCTATGGTATGTGCCCCTTTTCTCCTGAAGTTTTGCAAGGGATTGTGGCCAGGGAAGGGGCTGGGTTTATCTATGTGGGTGTGTCCAATTGTGGTGTTGCTGACAGGTGTGTTGTCCTGGGATTTGTATTTTTAGTTTTGCCATGTGGTTGTGTCATTGGGGTGTGTTTTGTGTATTTGGGGGGCATGGCTAGTTTTATGTGTGCACTTGTTGGCCTTCTTGTGGCCTTTGTCCGCCATATTTTTTACGGTTCGTCCACCACGGTGGCTGGACTTCAGCTCTTCTGCTGGCTCTCCCATTCATCCCATTGTGCGACAGCGGCGGTCGGAGACGGCAGTACGTTCCGTGGGACCATTGGGGATATCCTAACTTCTGGTGCGGTGTCTCCACTATACTTGTGGCGGGTTGGTGTTTTTCCACCGCGATTCCGACCGCCGCGGACGGATTTTGGCCATCTCCGCCCGCAACGGGCGTTTTTTCTTGGCCTCGTTCTGCCGCTGTCTGATTTTTTGGGCGGTTAATCCTAATTTAGCCGCCGGTTTTCCCACGGTGCCGGAGGGCGGTTGTTTTCCGCTTCCATGGCGGTCGGGGTTCTTTTCCGCCCTCCATCCTACTGGATCTCTAAGACTTTTTTCATAGATATATTTTTCTTCACTTTAAATTTCTACGATTTAAAATCAAAATTACAATGAAGAGTTAACTTACTCATTAAGGTAACTTTTCATTTTAATATTCTTCCATTTAAAAGCATTTGGAAGCATCATTTCGTTCTCACACTCCAATATTGAGTTGACAAGGACTTTTTTTTTAAAGAGCTAAATACCTCAATGCTTCAGCTCTTCATCTCTGTGCCCAAGCCTGAGTCATAAACCTAACTGAGCACAGTTCATTATCAGGCCCTGCTAGCTGCAGCCTGATGATAATAAAGTAAAATAAACACAGCCTTTCCTTAATTTTAAAAGGAAGTTGTGACCCTGTGCTTATTTGAAAATGTACTCAAGGCTGTGACCTACTCTGAAGGGGTCTGCGAACTACTGGCAGCTCATGATCGACTGGTTGAAGACATCTGGCCAAGATCTACTTGAGAGGCATAATGTCTCTGCTAAGACCCAGAATTGTGAGTAATCTCAGGGATGGGGATTCTGTCAAAATTAGATTCTTTAGGAGTTTTTTATACACCTAGGTTTTTGTGATGGAGGGGAAAACACAGGCAAAAAGGAGATAACAGAGTGGTAATACAAGGCATTACTGAGAGGATCAGGCAAAGATAAGATTGTTTTTTAACCAAACTAATTCCAATAAAATTAGGTCCAGGAAGGAATTCACTATGAAACAGACAGAGATCTTTTAGTGGCTTTGAATAAATAGTCTACGTAGGGGTTATGTGTGCCTGAAGAAGAGTACATGAAAAGCAAGATTTCAGTTGACCTTTATAGGAGGAATATAAGGAAGAGAAAGTAAGACAAAGGGGATGAGTTTAAAAAAATCAGAAAACAAGGAAAGAAGAAAATAGAGAGACTAAGAAAAAAATTTAAATGGAGAAACAGCGGAGAGTGCGGACAAATGCAAGACACTTACCTGGCTGGTATCATTAATTTTCTTTGAGGGCACTAATCCTCAGAGGGAGAACATCAGGCTCCTGAACCAGAAACCTGAATTGTAGGAGTGGAAGGACAGGATCAGATGAATAATTGTTAAAGGACTACATAGGAGTAAGGAAAAGGTGCTCAAACAAATATATATTGCATGTCACAATAGATAGTTATGAGGGATATCATTAGCTAAAACAAAACACTAATATTTTAAATATAACGTAATGTCTTGAATTTGGAGCAAGCAGATCCAACAACAAATGTTTGTGCTTTGTATAGGGTTAAACAGCTATATTTATAATTACTTCATGTAACAAAGCAGCATAAAAAACCAAACACATGGATCTACTGAGAAAAAGTGTGGAGGGGCATCATGATCCACTCAGCACACCAGTATGAAGATGCACAAGCAAAAAGGTTGGTATATATGTTTTGGTCTTTATAAAAAGCGCAACTAGCTTGCAGTGTAATGCAGTGCTATACTAGAGTCAAGCCCCAGTGGGTATTGATGGAGGTAGTTGTGTACAAAATTACTGGCTAATTTAAGGGGTTTTAATTTTTTTGTGCATCTATGTATCTATCTATCTATCTATCTATCTATCTATCTATCTATCTATCTATCTATCTATCTATCTATCTATCTATCTATCTATCTATCTATCTATCTATCTATCTATCTATCTATCTATCTATCTATCTATCTATCTATCTATCTATCTATCTATCTACATACATTAATATATATATATATATATATATATATATATATATATATATATATATTCAATGAAAAAACCAAAGGTTTCACACATGTTATAGTTAGCTGGACATTTCACTCGTAAAAAACCAATGAAATTCCCCCGTTATAGTTAGTTCAGCTAACTATAACTCGCGTGCCCGCAATGCACTACTGGTGACGTCACATATTACATCACTCATGACATGGTCACTGACATCACTCATGACATCACTGATGACATCTCAAATGACATCACTGATGACATCACTGATGACATCATCCAGTGAATGTGTGTTTTTCAGAAAATTAAATATGTTTTATATATGTATATCTCAAGGTCAATGGAAGAATAAATGGGTATATAAGTGTCTAAATAGATGCTTTGTTTTTGAAAAATGTATTGTGTAACTGACTGATTAAGTGTATCATAGTGAATACATGGCTTACTGAGTAATGTTTAAATATGAAAATATCTGTATCAGTCTCTCACTTTGTGTATAAGTGGCTGCATGGGTTGGTGATTAGCTTCATGGGTGTCTATATAGGTTATTAGTTGTTTTTTTGAGTATCAGTCTGAGTGTCTGTATGGTTCGGTGGGGGGTATTACGTAGTGCATAGGTGCATGAATGAGTGATTCACTCTTTGTATGTGTTGAAGATAGCATGTGTGCAGGACTGTATGGGTGGATGAGTGTGTGTATGGGTGTGTTAGTGAGTGAATGACTGTCTCAATAGTGTCTTTATGAGTAACTACATATCTATTAAACTAGTATATGTGACTATTGGTGTATATAAGTGAGTATATGTGAGAGTGAGAGATTGAAAGAGTTCCTGTATGAATAAGTATGTGTTTCTATAAGTGATTGTTTTAAAGACTAAGTATGTGTAAGTTTCTGTAGAAGTAAGTGTGGTGGTGTGTGTATAACTGTATATGCAAGTAAATGTATGTTTGATTCTTTATTAGCATGAGTGACTATGTGTGTGAGTAACTCTATGGATGAGTGGCATTGTGTAACAGGATGTATAGGTGTATGAGTACATATGATGAGTGAGTACATGTATGAGTGACTGTATAGGACTGTTGGTGAATGAGTGGATGTGTATGTGGATCTTAGAATTACTGAAGAGGTTGTTGTAACTGGTATTGGTATGTCCATTGTTTTGAAAATTTTAGTCTCTATTTTTGAATGTGTGTATCAAAGGTTATATTAGGGTGAGAGGAGGTCTGCCACTCTATCACAAGGATGATGTCATCAGTGATGTCATCAGTGATGTCATTTGAGATGTCATCAGTGATGTCATGAGTGATGTCAGTGACCATGTCATGAGTGATGTAATATGTGACGTCATCAGTAGTGCATTGCGGGCGCGCGAGTTATAGTTAGCTGAACTAACTATAACAGGGGAATTTCATTGGTTTTTTACGAGTGAAATGTCCAGCTAACTATAACATGTGTGAAACCTTTGGTTTTTTCATTGAATTTCTAAGGTTTTTTAAATGCTAATTCATAACTATAACGTGTGTGAAACCCATGTTTTTTTCAGTGAATATATATATATATATATCTTCACACCAAATGCTCACCTTGAGTAAAAGCAAGCGGGACACAGCTCCGAGTACAGACAAAGGATTTATTGAGAAAAATCACATCGCAGTCCTTGCAGTCCGTGAAACGCTTGGGCAGACGCGTTATATATATATATGTATAAACATCAGTTTTCTGTATACATGTGTGGTTTCCCTGTGATTAGTCCCCAGGGAGACCACACATACATTAAAAAAGTGATTTTAAATATAGGTAGATAGCTCGCTCCCTGTGTGTGTGTGTGTATATATATATATATCACTGAAAAAACCATGGGTTTCACACACGTTATAGTTAGGAATTAGCATTTAAAAAACCTTAGAAATTCAATGAAAAAACCAAAGGTTTCACACATGTTATAGTTAGCTGGACATTTCACTCGTAAAAAACCAATGAAATTCCCCCGTTATAGTTAGTTCAGCTAACTATAACTCGCGCGCCCGCAATGCACTACTGATGACGTCACATATTACATCACTCATGACATGGTCACTGACATCACTCATGACATCACTGATGACATCTCAAATGACATCACTGATGACATCACTGATGACATCATCCTTGTGATAGAGTGGCAGACCTCCTCTCACCCTAATATAACCTTTGATACACACATTCAAAAATAGAGACTAAAATTTTCAAAACAATGGACATACCAATACCAGTTACAACAACCTCTTCAGTAATTCTAAGATCCACATACACATCCACTCATTCACCAACAGTCCTATACAGTCACTCATACATGTACTCACTCATCATATGTACTCATACACCTATACATCCTGTTACACAATGCCACTCATCCATAGAGTTACTCACACACATAGTCACTCATGCTAATAAAGAATCAAACATACATTTACTTGCATATACAGTTATACACACACCACCACACTTACTTCTACGGAAACTTACACATACTTAGTCTTTTAAACAATCACTTATAGAAACACATACTTATTCATACAGGAACTCTTTCAATCTCTCACTCTCACATATACTCACTTATATACACCAATAGTCACATATACTAGTTTAATAGATATGTAGTTACTCATAAAGACCCTATTGAGACAGTCATTCACTCACTAACACACCCATACACACACTCATCCACCCATACAGTCCTGCACACATGCTGTCTTCAACACATACAAAGAGTGAATCACTCATTCATGCACCTATGCACTACGTAATACCCCCCACCGAACCATACAGACACTCAGACTGATACTAAAAAAAACAACTAATAACCTATATAGACACCCATGAAGCTAATCACCAACCCATGCAGCCACTTATACACAAAGTGAGAGACTGATACAGATATTTTCATATTTAAACATTACTCAGTAAGCCATGTATTCACTATGATACACTTAATCAGTCAGTTACACAATAAATTTTTCAAAAACAAAGCATCCATTTAGACACTTATATACCCATTTATTCTTCCATTGACCTTGAGATATACATATATAAAACATATTTAATTTTCTGAAAAACACACATTCACTGGATGATGTCATCAGTGATGTCATTTGAGATGTCATCAGTGATGTCATGAGTGATGTCAGTGACCATGTCATGAGTGATGTAATATGTGACGTCATCAGTAGTGCATTGCGGGCGCGCGAGTTATAGTTAGCTGAACTAACTATAACAGGGGAATTTCATTGGTTTTTTACGAGTGAAATGTCCAGCTAACTATAACATGTGTGAAACCTTTGGTTTTTTCATTGAATTTCTAAGGTTTTTTAAATGCTAATTCCTAACTATAACGTGTGTGAAACCCATGGTTTTTTCAGTGAATTTGCAAGGTTTTTTAAATGCTAATTCTTATTTATTTATTTTTTTTTTCAATTTTTTTAACATATTTTTATTTCAATTTTCTATCCTTTTTTAAAGACTATGGTTAAATTTTAAAAATTCTACAATATATTTTTTATTTTTACCATTTTTTTAAACTAAACAGGTAAGATTTATTAGTATAACATAGTGGGTTTTTTTTCCCCTTTTTTTTTTTTTTTTATTATTTTTTTAACGTGCGCGTACGGTAAGCGCACGTCTTGCTTTTATAATGTTAGATTTCTATGCTGTTTGCGTTCATTTACGCAATTTGCGTAGACGTACGTCACGCGCGCGCAGCGCACAACGCGTACGCTGCACGCGCATGTTGCGCGGAAGTGAAGGGGCGTGCCTGTTTTGCGCATGCGCGCGTGCGCGTGTCTTTTTTACGCGCATGCGTACTTTTGCCGTAAGCGCTCCGTAAGCGTAACGTAAGCGTAACGTACGCGCACGGTGGGTCATGTGATCAAGAAACACAACTTTTGATTGGTTGAAACTACTTTCAGTTCTAGAACTCTCCTACACCACACCCATTCCCCTCATTTCTGCTTGTGATCCCTTAGGAGAAGGAGCTGAGTTGTCTTTGTGATACGATGGCAGAACAGCAGAACTCTTCTGAGAGTGAGGCTAGCAGCACTACCTTGAGGCAGAGAACGAGGAAACAAAAGAGCTCTTTCATATGGGAGTATTTTTCTTTTCCAGAGGGCAAGAAAAAGGTAAATGCACCCTTTGTGACTTGTAAGCTTTGTGGCCGTGTACTTTCAAGAGGGAATCCCAACAAGAAGTATTCCTTCGGGAATCACACCATGTTGAGACACCTTCAAGATGTACACGGTAGGACATATGCTCGACATACTGAAGGTAACTCTTCAGTAAGTCAACCAAGCACATCCACAGCAGCTCAGCCTGGTCCATCATCTGCAAGGCCGAGTCCATCTTCGGCAGGTCAGCTGAGCCCTTCATCTGTGGGGGGAGCATCTCCTTTTTCTCGTCCTCTGGAAACCAACCATCGGTTTGCGAGGGTTTTAATTCGGTGCGCCACTTGTCATGATCTAATTTGTCATAGGGAGACCAGTGTTGCCCTAGTGAACAATTTAATAGATCAGCACATTTGTCGTACCGACTAATATTCCCATTCTTTCTTTCCTCTGTCCCTGCATGAACACAACGGCTCTTTTAAGAGCCAACCTTACCTTTCAACTTTTTTTTATATATTTTTTTAAACTTTTTTTAATTTATTTTTTTACCGTACGCGTACGGTACGCGTAATTTTTTTTTTTTTTTTAAAAAACACTAAAAATCAATTATCACATTACAAGGTCCTTGAGAGACTACAATGATAAACTGAAAATGTGATTGTGGAGAAGTGGAAAAAAGGGACCATGACATTTTTGACTTACCTTACCCACTCAAAAAATTATTTATTAATTAAAATTTAATTTTTATTGCTTTAAAAATGGTTCAAGTTTTCGAAAATTTTCTATCTCAATCTGAAAAAAAAGAAAAAAGTATTAATATTTAATAAAACATTTTATAATACAGTACACATATTTACATATTTTCCCCAAAAATGTTTTTGCCTTTTTTTTGCTGTTTTCAGAATATATTGCATTTCACTATAAATTGTATTTTGAGACCAGGAGCATGTGTAACCTGGGTGAATGACTACACTCCAGCAAGGGCAACCAGCCTTAGTGATGCTGAATGTATGTGTAACCTGGGTGAATGACTACACTCTAGCAAGGGCAACCAGCCTTAGTGATGCTGAATGTATTTGCATTACTGACTGCAACCTCAAACCCCACTCGGTTGTGAATACTATGCATGATTCTACAGGATAAGCAGCTGGGTGTGTGCTAAGAGTCTGCTTCTGCAGAAAAATAGCTGCCCCTTTCCTACTAATGCAAATGTAAAATTACCAGAGTAATACGCAATAAATCTCTGTCTATAATTCCTCTTTGCACACAGAGTCATGGTTTGATATTAGGCTGAAAACGAAATTTCTTTGCCAATTTGAAAGCACACTTACTACTCTTTTTTTGGCAAGTGATAAATACTTTTACAGTCTGACACATTTTAAATCCACTTTTCAGATTCTTAAAAAAGCACATGTCCAAACTGCTTTTTCAGACCAGCAACATGTGTAACCTGGGTGACTGACTACACTCCAGCAAGGGCAACCAGCCTTAGTGATGCTGAATGTATATGCATTACTAAGTGCAACCTCAAACCCCACTCGGTTGTGAATACTGTGCATGATTCCACAGGATAAGCAGCTGGGTGTGTGCTAAGAGTCTGCTTCTGCATAAAAAAAATGCTCCCCCTTTACATCTAATGCAAATGTAAAATCACCAGAGCAATACGCAATAAATCTCTGCCTATAATTCCTATTTGCACACAGAGTCATGTTTTCATATTAGTCTGAAAACGTAATTTCTTTGCCAATTTGAAACCACACTTACTACTCTTTTTTTAGGCAAGTGATAAATACTTTTACAGTCTGACACATTTTAAATCCACTTTTCAGATTCTTAAAAAAGCACATGTCCAAACAACATTTTCAGACCAGCAACATGTGTAACCTGGGTGACTGAGTACACTCCAGCAAGAGCAACCAGCCTTAGTGATGCTGAATGTATTTGCATTACTGACTGCAACCTCAAACCCCACTCGGTTGTGAATACTGTGCATGATTCCACAGGATAAGCAGCTGGCTGTGTGCTAAGAGTCTGCTTCTGCATAAAAAAATAGCTCCCCCTTTCCTACTAATGCAAATGTAAAATCACCAGAGCAATACGCAATAAATCTCTGCCTGTAATTCCTATTTGCACACAGAGTCATGTTTTCATATTAGTAAAAAAACGAAATTTCTTTGCCAATTTCAAAGCACACTTACTACTCTTTTTTTTGGCAAGTGATAAGTACTTTTACAGTCTGACACATTATGAATCCACTTTTCAGATTCTTAAAAAAGCACATGTCCAAACAATATTTTCAGACCAGCAACATGTGTAACCTGGGTGACTGACTACACTCCAGCAAGGGCAACCAGCCTTAGTGATGCTGAATGTATTTGCATTACTGACTGAAACCTCAAACCCCACTCGGTTGTGAATACTATGCATGATTCCACAGGATATGCAGCTGGCTGTGTGCTAAGAGTCTGCTTCTGCAGAAAAAAATACCTCCCCCTTTCCATCTAATGCAAATGTAAAATCACCAGAGCAATACCAAACAGCTTTCTGAGACCAACAACATGTGTAGCCTGGGTGACTGACTACACTCCAGCAAGGGCAACCAGCCTTACTGATGCTGAATGTATTTGCATTACTGAGTGCAACCTCAAACCCTTAAAGTATTCCTTATTTATACCAGTACACCTTAATTTATCGTGAAAACATAGTCCATATTATTTTACATGTTCCTCACATTTAAATTTCTCCCAAAACAGAAAATGATAAACACAACTTCAACAAAAGGAATTCCAATTCTATTATTAATTTCTTAATTTACCATATACATCCCCTCTCAAACTCTAAACTCACCTTTAAAATTAGTTAGTTGTGAAAGAAATGTGGCACTCAAACAGCAGATTATCAGAGCCAGGATCTCTGTTCTGTACACCTCTCTCCTCTCAGCAGAACCAGATAATGGCAAACTTTCCCTCTCTTTTTCCACACATATACATGTAAGTTTCAAATCTCAGTGCTTCCCCCTTTTTTTCAAATGTAATCACACATTTCTATTGGTTGAAAACCAACCCTTTTCCAAAAGTACCCTTCCCCCAACTTGACTTCTGCCTAGTACCCTTCCCCCAACTTGACTTCTGCCTGCTACCATAGCAACAGCTCTTAAAACACTGCTGTGCAGAGTTAGGTCAGAAATTCACCAAACAATGTTTCATTTCCAAAGAGCAGGAGTGCTTGACTTTTCAAACCTAACAGCAAATCCATAGTACTGTTCTTTGGTAACACATTTTTCTGTACCAATACAAAACATGCTTCTATAAATTTACACATACAGCCCAGTTTTTATTCTAGAATGGTATGAAACAGCCAATCAGTTTTTTTTTTTTTTTAAATATGTATGCCTCCATTTCCAAACTGTCTTTCATTTCTTTTTACCATTCTACTGAATTACACCTCCTGAGTGCATCCAGTTCTCCTTTGAAGATGTTCACAGTGTGGATTGTAGGGCACAGCTATGTCTTCTGGAGTGAAAAGTATGCAGAGAAAACAGGTATGGTGAGAGACCTTGCTTTGCCAAATGTAGACATTAAATGGATTGGTCAGAGAGGGTTAAAGTGGCACCAATTGATGCCATTGGTGAAATCCTTCATGCAAATCCAACACCCTGATCTCATAATAGTGCACTGTGGTGGCAATGACCTAGGCACTTTGACTGGGGTAGGTCTGGAAATGCTTATGAAGGAGACATTTGCACAACTGTTTTCACTTTTCCCTAAAACTGCCTTTGTGTTTTCTAACATATGCCAAAGGCAAAAATGGAACTGGTCCAATCATTTCTGTCGACAGATTGACAAAGCAAGAAAGCACGTCAACAAATCTGTTTCTGCTTTCCTCCGAGACTATGGTATGGGTTCCATTTACCACAACAACTTGCGTTACGACATGCAAGACATTTATAGAGGAGATGGTGTGCACTTCAATGATGAAGGGAACAGAGTCTTCCTCTTGAACCTTAGACTCTGCATCGGTACTTACTTGTAGGTACCAATAAAAAATCACTTCATAAACACAACGGCTCTTTTTAGAGCCCCCTAATATCTAAACACTTAAATCTGCATTTCATTTCTTTTTTTATTTATTTTTTTACCGTACGCGTACGGTGAGCTTACCGTACGCGTACCCCGCGATTTTTTTTAAAATTAATAAATGTTTTTTTTGTACTTTTCTGTCCTTCTTTGACCCCCTTTTAAATGTTATGGGGTCTGTAACTCTATTCCTTGCCCCCTTTTCAAGTTATCACCCTTTTTTTCCTGAGTGAAACACACAAAATGGCGGCTGCCGCTTCCTGGTTTCGACCGATTCGAATGTTTACTAAGATCTAAGAGCCAATCAGAATCGCGCTCGCGCACGTCACCGTACGCGTACGGTAAGCGCACCGTAAGCGCACCGTAAGCTGGCTCAGATATATATATTGATTTAAAGGCTATTTTCTCAGAATCTACTGAACAGATTTACACCAAACCTACAAAAGGCACTTCCTTGACCTGAGGACTACCTCTCTGCCAAATTTCATTAAATTCTGTTCAGCCGTTCGGGCTGTAGCTCTGTCTAAAGGTCCTATGGAAAAATGCATGGGAAAAACGCGTTTTGGGACCCCCCTTTTATCTCAGCCCCCGCTTGACGAATCCCCCC
The DNA here is from genome assembly GCF_964204655.1 of Triturus cristatus. Classification (NCBI taxonomy): domain Eukaryota; kingdom Metazoa; phylum Chordata; class Amphibia; order Caudata; family Salamandridae; genus Triturus; species Triturus cristatus. Next base: position 477,004,953 of record NC_140583.1, read on the forward strand.
GAGACTTTCAGGGTAGGAGCGGAGCTCAACGCCCCACCTATTTTGAAAATTTCGCGAGGATTCGTTGACCGGCGCCAAAGTTATTCAAAATAGAATGTTGCGGATTTCCTATGGTAAGAGGGTCCTAACTATAACTACCTACTGGCGACCGCCAGTAGGTAATATATACATATATATATACATATATATATATATATATATATATATATATAACAATACTCTGTTTCGTGAACTGAAGATCTCTCCTCCTGAAACCGAAGCAAACCCAAGGTGCGGTGAAAATTATTTATTTAAATATAGTAGACACCACCGCCGCCATTACGCGTTTCAGCCCGTTACAGGCGTCGTGTCCCTTCTCGAAGCTCGAGGGCTTTTGTTTGACTCATTAAATTGCATGGCTACCCTTGGCAGTGGAGAAGAGCACCATTCTTGACTCGGACTGAAAGCGTGATGTGTGTCTGAGAGCAAGAAGGCTTTTGGAAGGGAACTTTCCTATCTGACAAGCACGCAATCCCGAGGGTGATCATACTCGTTAACCTGCCACTCTACCTACTTAAGGAATATAAGAAGGCATACTTACAGGGAGATTGAGCCTACTCAAGGTTTTACTTACCCACCTCTCAAGGACTGCAAATACCAGCATGCTGTTGGCTGTAAAAACTGTGCCACGCCCACTGAGGGGCGTTTCTCCATTAATAAATTGTCTAATGAAGCGAGAGGTGAGTCGTCATTTCCCCCTGTGCCTGTCCATGAAGAAGGGGCGTACCAGCCTTGAAACGCATCGGACTTTGGTGTTTATGTTGTGAGTGCCAGGAAATCGAGTGACAGCAGGGCTTGTACATCGGAGATGGGGAGAGCGTCGTGTGCCTTCTCGAAGCTCGAGGGCTTTTGTTTGACTCATTAAATTGCACGGCTACCCTTGGCCGTGGAGAAGAGCACCATTCTTGACTCGGACTGAAAGCGTGATGCGTGTCTGAGAGCAAGAAGGCTTTTGGAAGGGAACTTTCCTATCTGACAAGCACGCAATCCCGAGGGTGATCATACTCGTTAACCTGCCACTCTACCTACTTAAGGAATATAAGAAGGCATACTTACAGGGAGATTGAGCCTACTCAAGATTTTACTTACCCACCTCTCAAGGACTGCAAATACCAGCATGCTGTTGGTTGTAAAAACTGTGCCACGCCCACTGAGGGGCGTTTCTCCATTAATAAATTGTCTAATGAAGCGAGAGGTGAGCCGTCATTTCCCCCTGTGCCTGTCCATGAAGAAGGGGCGTACCAGCCATGAAACGCGTCGGACTTTGGTGGTTATGTTGTGAGTGCCAGGAAATCGAGTGACAGCAGGGCTTGTACATCGGAGATGGGGAGTGCGTCGTGTGCCTTCTCGAAGCTCGAGGGCTTTTGTTTGACAGTGATGTCATTTGAGATGTCATCAGTGAGGTCACTGACCATATCATGAATGATGTAATATGTGACATCATCAGCAGTGGATTGCGGGCGCGCGAGATGTAGTTAGTACAACTAACTATATCGGAGGAATTTCAATGGTTTTGTTCGAGTGAAATGTCCAGCTAACTATAACACCCCTAAAACCTCTTGTTTTTTCAGTGAATTTCCAAGGTTTTTTAAATGCTAATTCCTAACTATATCAGGCCTGAAACCTATGGTTTTTACAGTGAATTTCAAAGGTTTTTTAAATGCTAATTCCTAATTATATCAGGCCTGAGACCTAGGGTTTTTTCAGTGAATTTCAAAGGTTTTGTAAATGACAATTTTTAATGTATTAATTGTTATACTGATTTTTTTATACTGATTTACTACATTGTTTAAACTGTTTATTTTTAGATATTTTATTTTTTTATTTACATTATACACTACAATACAAAATATACTTTCTCAGAATGAATTACTTTAGTTTGAATACATTGCAAATAGGCAATAGACTTTTAAGTACAGTAGTTACAGTTGTTGCAATGGGCAACACAATTTCAAACACAAAGCAACATTGAGCTCAATGTGAATTTCTAGTCAAACGCAATTAGTTACTTTATGGATTACTTTTCTAACCACAGGACTGGATGCTAGATTCAGTCCTTGGACATCTCCTGTAAACAGTTGGGTAAAAGCGTTTTGGTCACAGTAGTGATTTTTAAGGATTATTATTGTATTTTAAAAGTTGACACTTTTCACAAAGAATCACCAATGTTATCCTATGGCAAAAAATTCACTTAGCAGGTAAGTAGTGTTATCGTTACTTTTTCTTACTCAGTGGTGGATCCTGGATCCAGCACAGGTGAATCTCCTGTGAACAGTTGAAAGAATGTGTTTAAGTCATACAGATGATTTTTAAGGAATATTTTTAGTTTGTGAAAATAGACACTTAGAAACTTTTCTACTTAAAAGCACACAATGGATTCCTATGGAAGGAAATACAAGTTACTGTTAAGTATGCTTAGAAAGAATTACTTTTCAGGGTCAGTGCTGGTCTAAAAGATGCAGCCCTGGGGTCTCTCCTGATAACAGGTGAGTAAATTGGAATTCGTAGCTCGGCTGATTTTAGAGGAATATTTATACGTTTCAAAATTGGACACTTAGAAACTTTTCTGCTGAAAACCACACAATGGATTCCTATGGAAGGAAATACAAGTTACTAGTAAGTACGCTTAGAATTACTTTTCAGGGTCAGTGCTGGGCTAAAAACTGCAGCCCTTGGTTCTCTCCTGATAACAGGTGAGTAAATTGGAATTCGTAGTTCGGCTGATTTTAGAGGAATATTTGTACGTTTCAAAAATGAACACTTAGAAACTTTTCTGCTGAAAACCACACAATGGATTCCTATGGAAGGAAATACAAGTTACTGGTAGGTACGCTTAGAATTATTTTTCAGGGTCAGTGCTGGGCTAAAAGATGGAGCCCTGGGTTTTCTCCTGATAACAGGTGAGTAAATCGTAATTCGTAGTTCGGCTGATTTTAGAGGAATATTTGTACGTTTCAAAATTGGACACTTAGAAACTTTTCTGCTGAAAACCACACAATGGATTCCTATGGAAGGAAATACAAGTTACTAGTAAGTACGCTTAGAATTACTTTTCAGGGTCAGTGCTGGGCTAAAAGATGCAGCCCTGGCTTCTCTCCTGATAACAGGTGAGTAAATCGTAATTCGTAGTTCGGCTGATTTTAGAGGAATATTTGTACGTTTCAAAAATGGACACTTAGAAACTTTTCTGGTGAAAACCACACAATGGATTACTATGGAAGGAAATACAAGTTACTGTTAAGTACGCTTAAAATTATTTTTCAGGGTCAGTGCTGGGCTAAAAGATGCAGCCCTGGGTTCTCTCCTGATAACAGGTGAGTAAATTGGAATTCGTAGTTCGGCTGATTTTAGAGGAATATTTGTACAATGGTAAAGGAAGGGGCGGGGACTGAGGTGACGTGTGCAAACACGCCCTGTGGCGCGTTTTAAGTTGGGGAATTAATTCCTCTTCAATTCTGCGGTCCCCCGGGGGCCAAATAGCCCACCAGTTACCTCAAGTATGCGTCAGGGAGCTGCGTTGCAGAGCAGTGTTCAGAGGCCACGCTCCTTTTTACAACACTCTGCAACGCAGCTCCGTGGCGCTTCCTGTAGGTACCTGGTGGGGTAGTTGGCCCCTAGGGGACCTCTGGATTGAAGAGGAATTAATTCCCCAACTTAAAGTGTGCCACAGGGCGTGTTTGCACACATATCACCTCAGGCCCCGCCCCCTACCTTCACCATTGTGCAAACGCACCCCGTGGCGTGTTTTAGGTTGGGGGATTAAGTCCCCTTGATTCCTGATGTCCCCTGGCGGCCAACTTGCCCACCAGGTACCTCCAGTATGCGCCAGGGAGCTGCGTTGCAGAGAGGTGTTCAGAGGCCACGCCCCTTTTTACAACACTATGCAACGCAGCTCTGTGGCGCTTACTGGAGGTACATGGTGGGCTAGTTGGCCCCTAGGGGATCTCTCGATTGAAGAGGAATGAATTCCCCAACTTAAAACGCGCCACAGGGCGTGTTTGCACAGTATCACCTCAGGCCCCGCCCCCTACCTTCACCACTGTGCAAACGCACCCCGTGGCGCATTTTAAGTTGTGGTATTAAGTCCCCTTTAATCCTGAGGTCCCCTAGTGGCCAACTCGGCCACCAGTTACCTCCAGTAAGCGCCACGGAGCTGCGTTGCAGAGGTGTAAAAAGGGGTGTGGCCTCATTACACCTCTCCGCAACGCAGCCCCCTGGCGCATACTGGAGGTTCCTGGTGGGCTAGTTGGCCCCCAGGCACCACCAGTATTCAAGGGGAATTAGTTCCCCCTCTGCAAACGTGCCGGGGGCGCGTTTGCAGCGTGGTGTAAGGAGGGGGCGTGGCCTCCGGCCCGATCCGGGTCTTTCTTTTTTTTTTGAAGGGGGGCTGTGTAGCCCCCCTTCCTTTTCAATTTTTTTTGGCCCTGGGGGCCCCATCCCCCAGGGCCTGCCCCCAATTTTTGATTATAAAAAAAAAAATCAGGAAGGGGGCCACGTGGCCCCCCTCCCAGGCCACTTATTGCCCTGGGGACCCCATCCCCCTGGGCCTGGCGTTTGTTAGGGGCCGTGGGGGGGTCCCCAATCCCCCCCACGGTCCCAGCCGGCTCTCCGCATCCTGCGGGAGCCGCCATTGCTTTTCCACATGGGGAGCAGCTAACATGCTGCTCCCCATGTGGAAAAGCAATCCGATTTGCTTCATTGAAGCGAGAGCAGGTTTCCCTGCTCTCGCTTCAATGAAGCATAGCAGTTTGCAATGACAGGGCGGGAGCCGCGAGGCTCCCGCCCTGTCATTGCAAACTACAGTGTCCCGGGGGTGGGCACCCCAGGACACTGCAGGAGCTGGCACTGGGGGTGGTGGTCCCCAGGGCCTATTCAAGGCTCCAGGAGGGGGGCCGTGTGGCCCCCCTTCCACACTGACAAGTTGCCCCGAGGTGGCGGTCCCCGGCGCTGGGGGGTCCTGAGGGCCCCCATCCCAAATAATTTCAAGCTCTGGGGGGGGTGGCGGTCCCCGGGGCTGGGAGCCCCCCTACCCATTTTCAATAAGCCCTGGGGGGTGGCGGTCCCCGGGGCTGCGGGGGGCCTTGAGCCCCCCGCATATAGTATCTTTGAGCCCCGGGGGTGGCGGTCCCCCCACCCTTTTTTTTATTCTACCCCTGGGATTTGGCCCCCCTGGGGGCCAATTACCAAAGAAGCGCGGGAGTCCCGCTCTTCTTTTTAAAAATATCCGGACGTAATTCACCCTGGGTGCACAAATCTCTCCTATTTTTGTTTTAAAAAATGCTTTTTTGGGCCCTGGGGGTCCTTGTGGGACCCCCTGAGCAGGCCTAGGGGGTCAGGGTGTTTCTACCCTGCCCCCTTGTTGCGTTTTCGCGTTTGTTTTATAGGTTTCTTGTGCCTCGGTTCTACCGAGACACAAGATGGCTGCCAACACTTCCTGATCTGGAGTGTTGACAGCCAATTAGAATACAGCTCGTACACGGCAGGGTGCAAGCTGGGTGCGGGGAGGGTGCGCGGATCCTCCGAGGCCATCGATATATCTATAATTTTACTTTTGATTTTCTCAGTGACTACTGAACGGATTTACACCATTTAAGTAAAAGGCACGAGTCTGAACTGAGGACTACCTCTTTGCCAAATTTGGTGTAATTCCATTCAGCAGTTTGGGCTGTAGCTGCGTCAACAGGTCGTATGAGAAATTGCATGGGGAAAATGCTTTTTGGAAGCCCCCTTTTTTCTCGGTCCCCGCTTGACAAATCACCACGAAACTTTCAGGATAGGAGCGGACCGGAGATGGCCAAAAGTTAGGAACATTTCATGAAGATTCGTCAATCGGCGCCAATGTTATTCCAAATAGAATGTTGCAGATTTCCTGTGGAAAATAGGTCCTAACTATATCTACCTACTGGCGACTGCCAGTAGGTAATATATATATCTATATATTACCTACTGGCGGTCGCCAGTAGGTAGTTATAGTTAGGACCACGTTTCCATAGGAAATCCGCAACATTCTATTTTGAATAACTTTGGCGCCGGTCGACGAATCCTCGCGAATTTTTCAAAATAGGTGGGGCGCTACGCTCCGCTCCTACCCTGAAAGTCTCGGGGGGATTCGTCAAGCGGGGGCTGAGATAAAAGGGGGGTCCCAAAACTCGTTTTTCCCATCCATTTTTCTATAGGACCTTTCGACAGGGCTACAGCCCGAACGGCTGAACAGAATTACTAGAAATTTGGCAGAGAGGTAGTCCTCAGGTCAAGGAAGTGCCTTTTGTAGGTTTGGTGTAAATCTGTTCAGTAGATTCTGAGAAAATAGCCTTTAAATCAATATATATATCTGAGCCAGCTTACGGTGCACTTACGGTACGCTTACCGTACGCGTACGGTGGCGTGCGCGAGCGCGATTCTGATTGGCTCTTAGATCTTAGTAAACATTCGAATCGGCCGAAACCAGGAAGCGGCGGCCGCCATTTTCTCTCTCGCACTGAGAGTGATGTTTAAAATATAAAGCACAAAAACATGTAAAGGGGCTGTTTAGACAGCTCCCACACACATAGCCATGTTGAGGGAGTCCCCAAAGATCCCCCAAGGCCAAAAATGGAATTTTTATTTTTTTGCTAATTTCGGCGATTACGCTTACCGTACGCGTACGGTTAAAAATTAAAAAAAAAAAAAAAATTATCCACACTCTCCCCACCCCGTGTGCAATTGGTACCACGAAGGGCACTAATTGTGCATGGCTTATTAGAGATGAGATAAACTAAAATATAAAAAAAAAAAATAATAAAAAAAAAAATTATCCACACTCTCTCCACCCCGTGTGCAAATGGTGCCCGAAGGGCACCATTTGCGCATGGCTTATAACATATTCGAAAAATTAAAATATTACCTTTCAAAACGAAGTGCATCATATGTCCTCCATGTGCGCACGGTGCGCGAAGCGCATCGTGCGTACATGGCCCATCTAGCGTAACGTGGGCACGCGGTGCGCGTAGCGCACCGCGTGCGCGCACGGAACGAACTGCGTTAAGTGGGCGCGCACGCCACGAATGGCGTAAAGTAACTTAGCATTTAAAAAACCGTACAAATTCACTGAAAAAACCATAGGTTTCACACACGTTATAGTTAGGAATTAGCATTTAAAAAACCTTGCAAATTCACTGAAAAAACCATAGGTTTCACACATGTTATAGTTAACGGAAATTTTACTGATAAAAAACCAATGAAATTCCCCCGTTATAGTTAGTGCAGGCAACTATAACTCACGCGACCGCAATCTTCTGCTGATGACATATGTGTCTTTATGAAAAAAAAATATTTGTAATATATGTATAGCTAAAAATTTATGGAAGAAGACATGGGCAAATAAGTGTCTAAATACAGTATTAGCATCAGCAGAGGATTGCGGTCGCGTGAGTTATAGTTGCCTGCACTAACTATAACGGGGGAATTTCATTGGTTTTTTATCAGTAAAATTTCCGCTAACTATAACATGTGTGAAACCTATGGTTTTTTCAGTGAATCTATATATATATATATCTATATATCTATATATCTATATATATTACCTACTGGCGGTCGCCAGTAGGTAGTTATAGTTAGGACCACGTTTCCATAGGAAAACCTCAACATTCTATTTTGAATAACTTTGGCGCCGGTCGACGAATCCTCGCGAATTTCTCAAAATAGGTGGGGCGCTACGCTCCGCTCCTACCCTGAAAGTCTCGGGGGGATTCGTCAAGCGGGGGCTGAGATAAAAGGGGGGTCCCAAAACGCGTTTTTCCCATGCATTTTTCCATAGGACCTTTAGAACGAGCTACAGCCCGAACGGCTGAACAGAATTACTAGAAATTTGGCAGAGAGGTAGTCCCTAGGTCAAGGAAGTGCCTTTTGTAGGTTTGGTGTAAATCTGTTCAGTAGATTCTGAGAAAATAGCCTTTAAATCAATATATATATCTGAGCCCGCTTACGGTACGCTTACCGTACGCTTACCGTAAGCGTACGGTGGCGTGCGCGAGCGCGATTCTGATTGGCTCTTAGATCTTAGTAAACATTCGAATCGGCCGAAACCAGGAAGCGGCGTCCGCCATTTTGTCTCTCGCACTGAGTGTTGTTTATCAAACCTGATGGCAAAAAACATGTTACGGGGCTGTTTTGACAACTCCCTCCCACATAGTCATGTTGAGGGAGCCCCCAAACATCCCCCAAGAGCAAAAAAGGTTTTATTTTTTTTTCGGCAATTTCGCCGATTACGCTTACCGTACGCTTACCGTACGCGTACGGTCAAAAATAAAAAAAAAAAAAAAATCCACACTTTCTCCACCCCGTGTTCAAATGGTGGCCGCAGGCCAACATTTGTGCATGGCTTATTAGAGCACAGAAATTCCCAAAAAAAATTCAACAGATTACCGATCACAAGGAAGCGCATAATATGTCCTCCATGTGCGCACGGTGCGCGAAGCGCATCGTGCGTACATGGCCCATCTAGCGTAACGTGGGCACGGCACTAACTGCGTAAAGTGGGTGCGCGAAGCGCACCGCGTGCTCACTGTGCGCGCACGGTGCGCGAAGCGCACCGTGCGCGCACGGAACGAACTGCGTTAAGTGGGCACGCACGCCACGAATGGCGTAAAGTAACTTAGCATTTAAAAAACCGTACAAATTCACTGAAAAAACCATAGGTTTCACACACGTTATAGTTAGGAATTAGCATTTAAAAAACCTTGCAAATTCACTGAAAAAACCATAGGTTTCACACATGTTATAGTTAGCGGAAATTTTACTGATAAAAAACCAATGAAATTGCCCCGTTATAGTTAGTGCTGGCAACTATAACTCACGCGACCGCAATCTTCTGCTGATGACATATGTGTCTTTATGAAAAAAAAATATTTGTAATATATGTATAGCTAAAAATGTATGGAAGAAGACATGGGCAAATAAGTGTCTAAATACAGTATTAGCATCAGCAGAGGATTGCGGTCGCGTGAGTTATAGTTGCCAGCACTAACTATAACGGGGCAATTTCATTGGTTTTTTATCAGTAAAATTTCCGCTAACTATAACATGTGTGAAACCTATGGTTTTTTCAGTGAATATATATATATAGAGAGAGATATATATATATATTGATATATATAGTGATAAACCTGTTTGTTATCTTTGAGCCCGATTTTTCCTCCAGGCGTAACTTCTTGTTTGCTTCGGATTGAAAGAAAAGTGTCATGTCTTTGCTGTTGTTTAGTCTGGTTAAATAATTTTGTTTTTACATTATTCCACCAAGTGCATCACAAACTGGTAACAGCCTACGCGTTTCAGCTGTAGCCTTCCACAGGGCCATAGAATCATGCATCTAGGTGTCTTTTTTAAAGCGACCTCCGCCCCTAACCATCACCACATTTAAAAACATATTTCGTAACCTTTGCATCAACATGACCACATCATTACATTGTTGCATTCAACGAGAGGGCTGTATCACAGTACTTTCCTTACAGAACATTGATTTGCAAATTTTTTCTTATTTAATATTTTTCTTAGCCATTTGTAAGGGACATGTTTACTGCTAATAGCTTCAATTTCTTTTTCCCGTTAGTGCTGACTATTTCCATAATGTACATAAATTGCTCACATGATCTTGTAAAGTACACTGATACTGAGCTAACTTTCACAGTAATCCCTTGTACCCTTATATAAAAGGCTTGGAACAGGGGAGGGGGGGATTGTTTTTTGAATGTCCTATACTTATTGGTAAAGTACCATTGTGTTGGCTTTCCGCCCAGAGATCTCACGCTCTCTGTGCTACCTAGGAGGCATCACCTCCTCCCCCTTAAAATTCTTAAGGTGTGTTTCCAATAATGTGTTTATGTTTGACTGCGATTTTATTAACTCATTGCCTCTCTTAAAGCTGTAAGCATCACAAGATCATGTTATTATTTAATTTTCACTTTTTACCATCCTTACTATTCTTTATTACAGAGTTTGATTATTTTTGTATTATTGTTAGTTGTTTTGTTTTATATTTCTTTTCTGTTCTCAACGATGGAGCTTAGCTCATCCCAGGTCTATTTAGTTTCGTTATAAGATTCTGTTGTATCTAGTCCCCTATCTCAGATTTCAATGCAATATACTACCTCAGCTAGGAATCCTGGGCAGAGAGATTTTGATATAATATATCTGTCAGGATAACCTTTTAGACTTCGCTCTATCATGTCAAAATGTTATGATATAGCATGGATATTTACACAAAAGTGCAGTGTACTATCATATCATGGATTTTTAACATTAGATTGAATATTTGTGCAAAAGTGCAATGTGCTTAGTTTTAATACTCATAACCTGTTGCAGGAACCAGATATTTTTGTTTAAAACACATATATTAATATGAATACAATAGAGTATAAAGTGTTCTGTGATTTTGAAAAGACAATAGTCCACATACCGCTTCAACCCACCGATCCCTCTGCTGTGATGTCTTAGACAGAAAAAATTGAGTTAGGTCCTTGAGAGTACAATGTGCCTGATGCTTAGATTTATTAATCTTTGACCCTTCAAGGTAACTCCTCCTCAGCCTAAATATAAAGTACTGAGTGCATTTAAATACACACCTGCATATAATTCCTCCTCTATATTTTAGTCTGACATCCAGTATTAGTTCCGTGCTTGGTTCTGGTAGACCAGAAGCTTAATATGGTCAAATTAAGTGCTTGGTGCCAGTTCCAGATATTGATCGGAACCACATAAAGTGCTAAGATATAAAGTGTTAACTATCTATATAAAGTGCTTCCACATCATGATTGTCAACATTAAGCAACTGGAGTTCATTTGTTTTCTCTCAACTGGTCTTATGGCATTTCCAGTGTGTACAAGACATAAGTATAGGCTAAATACTGGGTCACTGTTGTCTTAGCAAATCTAATTTTTGATAGTTCAGAGGTAGAGCTATGCCCACAGGCAATTAACTTTCTTGATGTATGGCATCTTGTAAACATTAAACATAATAAATACATAAGTACAAATCTTAATGCATTTATATTCAACCTAAATAGACCTAATATGTGAAAAATATACCTTAAAATTCATAGATGTACCCCTGATAACTTACAGGCCCTGGATAACTGTTGGACTTGGCCCTTCTGGCAGGTTCACCCCTGAACTTTTTTTGCTTTTTACTGATGACTTGGTGTGGTAATTGTTTGGTCTCTGCGCACTTTCCCTGTGTCCCAGGGTAAAGTGCGTGCGTGCTCTGAGTGCATGTGGTGAGATAGGCCTGCCCTCCCATAGGAATGCATGGGGAATGTATGTGTCCCTAGTAGTTCCTGATGCGTGGGGTGTGCAGGCCCGAGTTTGGTATGTGCGGACTCGTGGGAGTGAATGCTGCGCGATGATGTGTGCGGTGTGCATGTACCTAGTGTGGAAGTGCCACTTCTAGAAGTGGGCACTTCTGTGTGCAGTGTGTCTGTCGCGTGATTGGCTGGTCGTGTCATGTGACGGGCTAGGGATTCCCCAGAGTCAGGATGAGTCACCCAGTGGTGAATGGGGAGATCAACAGCTAGATGGGTGGGAGGAGTACACCTGGGTCCTGAATAGGACAGGGTTTTCCACACACAATGCTGGCCCCGCCCCCTGCGGTGCGACTGACGACCCTAGCCCTGCCAATGAATAGAGTGAGGGGCTGAGCACATCAAGGGTGCTCCCCAACCAGCTGCGACTGGTTTTCCCCCTCACCCTGAACCCAGAACAAAGGGATTTGGTGTATAAAAAGGGGCTGTGTCCCCTTACAAAATGTTCTTGTTCTGCACTTGAATCTACCAGGGGCGTGCTGCTGCTGGGGCCCAGGGGAAGGCTTGCCTCCCTGGGCCCTGCCCAGCCCCTGGATGCCTAAGGAACTCCTGGGACCTGCTTGGATCTATCTTCTTGGCCCCAGGACCTTTGCACACTTCTAGCGCCTAGTGAGCGCTTCCTTGCTCCTCCTAGCGCCCTGGGAGCACTATAAGGATTTACTTCAGGCCAGAGGAGCGCTGGAGCTTCGCAGCGCTGAGCTGCATGTTTTGACTTCGGAGGGAGCCTACCCCTCGTTGTCCGATTGTGCTTTCATTGGAAAATTGCGGGTGCCCACCCCGCGTCATGGCCGCCTTTCTAATTTCTTTATGCTGAATGCGGGTGCCCACCCCGATCATTGCCTTCCAATACGGGTGCCCACCCCGCATGACCGCCGTGGTTGTTGGATATTTGAATAAGCGGGTGCCTACCCCGCTGTACGATGTCCTAACCGAGGGAGCCTACCCCTCTGTGCTGCCAAAGTTTGCCGCCCGCGGCCCGCCTGGTTGTGGGCGGGGCCGCGGGACGGAAGCGGAAGTGCCGCCATTTGCCCCGGAGCCTCGCAGGCTCCACCAGTGAAGACCCGGTCCCGAGATGGGGGACCGGGCGAAGGCCGGCGCATCCAGGGACGGGGCTCTCATGAGGTGAGAGAGCCCCGCCAGTACAGAGAAGTCCCGGTCCCACCAGAGGGACCGGGCGAGGAGAGAGCCCAGCAGGTGAGGCGCCGCTCCGGAGTCCCCGGAGACCGATTCCTGCCTCCGCCTCCCCCAGCCGGTGAGTACGAGAGAGTCCGGGTGGGGGGGGAGGCAGTGTCAGAGCGGCCCCGTCTGGCAGCGGGCCGCTCCACCGAGGCAGGCATGTTTGTTTGAGCGCCCCTTCGCTCCTACGATTACGGGGGCATGGTTGTTTTTCTGTTGTGGTGCCTGGTGAAGGCACAAGACCGGTGATGCTTAGAGCGGCCCCGGATGGCAGCGGGCCGCTCCAACGATGGGCATGATGGTTTACAGAGCCTACGAGGCTCCAACGCTGGGTGCCAGTTCCTCGTGTGGGGACATGTTCATTTCAGAGCCCTGAGTGGCTCCAGCACGTGTGCCAGTTGTTCTCTGAGCCAGAGGGCTCCAACGTTTGGCCCCCCTCAGTTCCCTAAGAGCCAGAGAGGCTCCCACACAGCCTTGTTTGCCCAGAGAGCGAGTGCGCTCCACAGTACTTTGGGGCAAGTTCCTTTTCGATATTGGCGCCCAGTTATTTCAGGAGCCCATGCGCTCCATGGGGACAGGTTACTTTCTGAGCCAGATGGCTCCCACGTTTTGGCCTATTGTTTCAGGGGCTAGTGAGAGCTCTGCCTACTAGGTGCCTTCCACAGCTGCGCAGCACTTAGTGCCAGCTGCAGCGTTTAGGCCCTGTGCTTGTCCCCAGCTGCCCAGCAAGTAGTGGGCAGCTGCTACGTTTAGGTTCTGGCGCAACCTGGACTCTGATGTGATTGTGGTGCTAGGAAATGTACGGTGTAGTATGTTTTGCGCACCCTGTGTTCATGCTTTTGGTGCTAGGAAATTTTTTTAAGAAGGGGAGGGGGACCATACGCCACCCCCCCCCCCCTTCCACAGGCCAATTTCAGCCCAGGTCCACCATCCCCTAGGGCCAGGTCTTAATATATATTTTTTTAAAGCGGAGGGAGGCCTGCACAGCCCTTTCCACTGGTCCAATATTGGTCTGGGGACCCCATCGCCCAGGGCCTGGCCACTTCATTGGGGACCTCGGGGGAGCCTGAAGGTCCCTGCGGTCCATGCCGGCTCCCTGCTTTCTGCAGGAGCCGGCATTGCTTTGAGACCCAGGGACTGCTAACATGCAGCTCCCTGGATCTCAAAAAAATAATTTTTCCCTGTTCACTTGACAGCAGGCAGAGAAACAGACATGACCTGCTTTCAGCAAGCGAGAGCATTTTCTGCTGTCACTTGCTAAAAGTGAAGCAGGTTTGATATGGCTTGGCGGTAGCGGTGCTCCTGCCAATCCATAGAAAACTGCAATATACCAGGGTGGGCACCCCGGGACATTGCTGGAGCTGGCTCTGGGGGGGTGGCATCCCCGAGGGCCATCTAAGGCTCCATGAGGGGGCCACACGGCCCCCCATCATTGTTAATTAAGCCACTGGGAGGTGGTGGTCCCTGGGGATACGGGGCCACATGCCCCCCCTGTATTTCTGTAATACTTAGGCCCAGGCAGGTAGGGGTCCCCAGGGCAGTGGAGAGGCGCAAGGACCTCCCCCGCATTATTTAGCCCTAGGTTTGTTACATATTAGGTTTCTTACCAAAGTATCCTTCAAGGATCGTGATTTTCTCAATGTAACCTGTGGTTTAGGGCTAATTTCCTGGTCTGCTGGGTCTTGTTGTATAACATGTCAGAGTTTGTGTAAAGCTTGCCATATCATGCTTTGTTGTTTGTTATAAGAAGTGATGAACCTACTATCTCTGTCAAGCTGTGATTGTGTGTTTGTTTTTTAAACAGTAACCCTGCTCTAGAGTGAGTTGCCACTCTGGTTTTTGCTTTATTTAATATGTTATCTCTGTAGCCCCTTGCTCTCAATCTTTTTGTCATGCTGTCTTATGTTTCTTCAAATGCTTGTTCTGAGCTGCAGATTCTTTTTACCCCCATGAGCTCACCATATGGTGTACTGCTCTTAAGTGCTGCAGGATGAGCACTCATTGCATGTAGTGTAATATTACCAGCTGTGTCTTTCCTGTACACTGTTGGAGTAAGTTGCGTACCTATTACTTCTAGTTTAACAGCCAATAATTCAATGCTACTGTCACTAATACGACTGGAAAAAGACAGATTGAGGTAATTGATGTTAATTTGTCTGCAAAATTCCTCAGCTGACTCACAACTACCTTTCCAAAGTAGGAACAGGTCATCAATATGTCCATATAACAATGTGAAAAGACCATTTGTGTAGTTCCGCCTGATGGCACAGTTGCTCCTCTCACCAGCCCATATGCAAATTCTAATAAGTGGGGGCAAAACAGGTGCCCGTCACTGTCTCTTGCATCTGTCGGAAAATATCATATTGAATAAAAACATTTTACTTGTGAGACATCACTGTATCATAGCAATTAACATTTCATTATATCTGTGATAGTGTATTGGCCTAGGTTTTCGAAAATGCCTTACTGCTCTTGATCCATCATCGTGTCACAAGCTTGTGTATAGAGAATCTACATCAAGGCACAACATTAGAAAATCTTCCTCCCAATATACATCAACTTCTTGCTTTAACCCCTTCGCTGCGGCGGAAATCCCGCCGCAGCCCTGGGGGTACGGGGGGGGCAGCGCGGTGGCCCGGTGCTCATGACGGAGCCACGCCGTCATGAGCCACGGTTGGGCTGTGCTCATGACGGAGTGGTTCCGTCATGACTCCGCCCACAGCGCTAATCGCCCGCACAGGCGGGGAATTAGCACCGCGTGGGGGGCGCGGCCGCCAACGGCCGCGGCATGACGGAACCACTCCGTCATGAGCACACGGCAACCGTGGCTCATGACGGCGTGGTTCCGTCATGAGCACGGAAGGAGTTAAAAAATCTGTAGTTTCCTAAATATAAGAAGGAAAGTTGGACACTAGCGGTTGCAAAAAGTAATCCACAAATTTTGACACATTTTATTTTTTATTTTTTCTTCAACAAAGATTTATAAGCAACAAGAAATATCAAAAGAGCTGCAATGGATATGTTGAGACATTTAACAATAAACAGTAAACAATTAAAAAAAAAGGAAAATAGGCATTCAAGCAAAAAAAGTGACTCCCTGCTTGACCGATTAAGCATTTTCCCCAAATTAAAGATAGAACATATTGCAAGCATACAACTCATCAGAGCAATTTAAAGAATCCGAGCAGACAATCTTACCACCCATACGGGAAAAATACTAAAGGGGAGGGATTGATATTGATCACTATTCAGATTAGTGCATTACGGCAGAAAGACTAGATAGCATAATATACTTCATATACATGAAAAAAGCCAGTGGTATTCACCGTTATTTAGTCAACAAGATTTGCAATTGGTGCCCAAATTCGTAGTCCCCTCTCTCTCTTCTTACGTCCTTTTAGTTTATAGATGGATGACTCGATATTATATGCTTCAAATAACTGTGCCCGCCAATTGGAAAAGGTCGGGGATCAACACTAATCCATTGGGAGGTTATACACAAGCGGGCGATAGCCACAGCAATGAACACAAACTATGTCTCTGATCTTACCCTGCAACCTGTTACATTATTGCTAATTCCAGAAATGGGAAGAGCAGGATTGATTGATACTGAGATCTCCAAGGTCGTAGAGAGGAAGGTTTCAATACCGTAAATTAATTCATTTAATTTTGGGCATGAGTAAAACATGTGAACAGTGTCTGCTGCCTGAAGATTACATCTATTACACTTTCCTCCCCTAGTATCCCCCATTTAACAATCTTCACGGGAGTATAATATAAATCAAATATTGACATAAAAAGTTGACTCTTTAAACTTCCAGTAATCAAAATCTGGTTTGCTAAGGACATGGAGTCTACGATATTCATTTCTACCTCCCCCAACTGGCTGGCCCATTTTTCTGATTGTAACAGTAAATCATCTGGAAAGGAGTCAATCAAGGTGGAATACAGCTTTCCCAGCCGGGCCTTCTTTTGCACCAATTCGACCAGGGATATTTTTTCATAATTGGAAGCCTCTCGATAGGATCCTTTCTCCAAAAAGCTCTGAATTTGCAAATATTTTTAAAAAATCACCCCTACTCAACCCATACTCTTCCTGCAGTATTGCAAAAGATGCCATTTGTCCATTACAATAAAGATCTCCCAATGCATGAATACCCTTATTGCCTCACTCAAATGTAACCTGATCCCGAAAAATTGGTGGTAAGAATGGTGTAGTCCCCAATGGGGTATAAGCATTAAGGTTCGCTATCTTTAGCTTTCGTTGAGCCTGTTTCCACACCTTGAATACTGCTTTCACAGTTTTAAATATCGTCTTTTTGTAATAGCTGGGTTAAAAAATCAACACAAAGCAACACTTAGCTTGATTCCCCAATCCTAATTCATAAATAGATGGGCGGCTCGCCATTGGTATATCATTCTTGGAGCCAACAAGTAATATAGCCATATGTTGGAGAATTGCAGCCCAGTAATAGAGTAGAAAATTGGGGATGGCCAGGCCCCCACGTTGTTTTGGAAGAATCAGCCATTTGGCCGCTCTTCTAGACCTATGATATCCCTATAGGAACCTAGAGCATACCCTTTTTATCTTCAAAAAAAAAGAAGAAGAAAACTCAAGAGGTATAGTCCTAAATAAGTATGACTCCGCCCAATCAGGGATAAATGTAAATTATCCAACCTCTCCAATTTCTTATTGGTAGAGTCAATTAATGGGCTAATGTTCAAATCAGAAATTTGAACTACTGGCGTAGTAATTGTGATACCCAAATAGATAGTCTCTGAAACAACTGGGAAATCGGGAGGACATGTCATACCAGAACATACAATTTGGGTCTTGTCAGCATTTAGCTTATACCCTGAAAGGACACCAAACTGAGCAGCTAAATCTTTTACCGATGGGAAGGCAGAAGCAGCATCACTCGTGAGAACTGCAATGTCATCAGAATAAGCCAATGCTCTCTATTCGGCCTCCCCAATCTCAATTGCTTTAATATGAGTATTAATCTCTAATTTCTTTAAAAAGGGATCAACATACAGGGCAAAAATAAGGGGTGAGCAGGGGCACCCCTGCCTTGCATCTCTACTAATGGTAAATGATGCTGATTCTTGTCCTGCGATCCAAATCACCGCTTCAGCGAATGTATACATCACCTTAACCGCCTGTACGAAACCTGTGCCCAACCCCTTCCAATATAAAACAGACCAGAGGAATCGCCAGGAGACCCTGTTGAACGCTTTTTCGGCGTCCAAGAGGAGAACTCCCAGCTTTGACGTCATGGCCTGAGCCAAATCGAGAAGGGTAATTACCCGGCAGACATGATCCGTCGTATTCCTTCCTGGGTCAAATCCGTGTTGGTGTTGGGAAACCAAAGGGGTAATTACTTTTCCTAATCTAGCTGCCAAAAGTTTTGAATACATTTTACTGTTGCTGTTGATAAACGTTATTGGCCTATAAGAGGCAGGATTTAGCTCAGATTTCCCTTTTTCCTAAAAACAATAATAGTGGTCTTCCGCCAAGAATCGGGAGTCTGATAGTTGTTACGTGCCTGTTCGAGTAAATATGTGATGTCATGCTTAAGCTCTTACCGAAATACTCTATAAAACTCCAGCAGACTGCCATCAGGGCCAACTGCTTTCCCTGAAGCTAAAGATGTAAGAGCCAGCTCAATTTATTCCCATGTAAATTGAGTTTCCAATGCCTCATTTTGATCCTGGGTTACCTTTCACATTTCTATCTCCCTTAAGAATTCTTCCGGGGAGTCACTCTCTATCCCGGCAGAATCCTGAGCATACAGTTGCCTATAAAAATTTTGATAAACCCTTAGGATTCCTGCCGGGGTATTCTGAACCTGACCTTCATAATCCTGGATTTTAAGAATTCGATTGGCGACTTCCCGTTGCTGTATTCGCTTGGCCAGAACTCTACCAGCATTTTCACCCAGCTCATATGCCTCTGCCCTTTGTTGTGTATATTTACTGCAACCTCACACTGAAATACCAATGAAATTTGGATTTAAATATAGCAATCGGTTGCTGGTAATCCTCTATGCTTGCACCCTGCTGAATTTTACTCATCAGTTCACATTCTTCTTTCCTTAATTGTTCTACCCAATTTTTAATCTCACCCTGTAATGATTCTGTAGTTTCCTAAATATAAGAAGGAAAGTTGGACACTAGCGGTTGCAAAAAGTAATCCACAAATTTTGAGACATTTTCTAACAAACTTCAAATTTCAGATATAATCACTCCACCTGGTGGACAGTCTTTGTGTATTTTTGGTAATAGATATAGTACTGGTAATCTAGGATGTGACACCCTAAGGAAATTATGCTCTTCTGTACTTAACAGATCAGCATCTCACCACCCTTTCAATTCTGCATAAAAGCTCTCTTTCAGAGTTTCATAATCACTTTTCAAGATTTTACAGTAACATGTTTCATCATTCAACTGAGAGTAAGCAGCGCTCAGATACATGTATTTGGGCCAAAGAACAACATTGCCCCCTTTGTCAGAGTTGCGTATGAAACATTCATCATTTCTGGAAGATTTTTTCAGAAATCCTCAAAATTTAAATTCCCACAGTGTATTTATTTTACTACTTCTCAATGTTTGTTTTCTCATGTTTTTTTTATTCTTGAATCACATCACATTGTCACTGATTGCATTAATGCTGTTTTATGGCATTTTAGGTGAAAAATTGACCCTCTCGTCTCCTAATATTTACTGCTCCATCAACAGCTCAGTGTCAGTGAGGTTTTCATTGCACCCTCATCTTCTAATGTCTACTAAAGTGACTTTCGTTTAGTTCAAATAATATGCAAAATCTAACATAAACCATGATGTGGAAGTTTGATATATTTGCATTAAAAATATATGTTCCAATTTCCAATACGGGTGCCATATAAAGATAGGACATTTGGTTCATTTTTGGTGTTTATGCAATGAATGTTAAAAAGAAGCATTGACTGTGCGCAGGCGTCGTGAAAAAAGGCTGTAAAAGCCAAAACGCGTCTGACATCAAAAAGGTGATCTGTCATGCCTGCTGAAATATGAAATAAAACGATCTGAAGCATCACCCAGAGTGCCGTTCTGTTGTTAACAAGTGACAGAAGCAACATTTTCTATCTATCTATCTATCTATCTATCTATCTATCTATCTATCTATCTATCTATCTATCTATCTATCTATCTATCTATCTATCTATCTATCTATCTATCTATCTATCTATCTATCTATAAATATATATATGTGTGGATATATATATATATATATATTATCTACTGGCGGTCGCCAGTAGATAGTTATAGTTAGGACCGAGTTCCCATAGGAAATCTGAAAATTCTATTTTGAATAACTTTGGCATTGGTTGACTTAACTTCGTGAAATTTTCAAAACTAATGGGGCGGTTCGCTCAGCTCCTACCCTGAAAGTCTCGGGGTGATTCATCAAGCGGGGGCTGAGAAAAAAGGGGGGTCCCAAAATGAGGGCAAATTTTGAGTGACTTCTCAAATCCTCTTCTATTTCATTAAAAAATTCTGACATGCAGACTGAAACATGCACTTTCAATACCAGCAGCAGACTTCCCTGGTGAGCAGTAGCTTTACTACAGTGATCTAATAAGCAACTAGAGTGCTAACATTCGGAATTTATGGCAAATGTGTGACACATCTGAATGCCTTCTTGATGGAATCAAAGTAAACAACTGAAAGTATTTCCTACTGAGGAGACTGTAGTAAATGAGGAAATTAGGAAACATCATAACAAATAAGTCTCCCAAAATGGCCACCAGAGACAAAGGAGCCCAAATGTAGCCCAAATATCACCCAGATGTAATCCAAGTATAACCCAATGACAGAATGTCCCAGAGTGTTCTAACGAACAACTAGAGCGCTAACAGTCTTACTTATGACAGAAGTATAGCACACCTGAAGCCATCTTGATTGGAATAAAGTGGTGACACTTAAAACATTTAATTTACAAAGGAACAAAATGAGGGGGTCCATTTTCCCATAGAAATTATGATTAGTGCTGCAGAAAGAAACATTAGGGCACATTTTGACTTCTCAAATCCTCTTCTATTTCATAAAAAAATTCTGACATGCAGACTGAAACATGCACTTTGAATACCAGCAGCAGACTTCCCTGGTGAGCAGTAGCTTTACTACAGTGATCTAATGAGCAACTAGAGTGCTAACATTTAGAATTTATGGCAAATGTGTGACACATCTGAATGCCTTCTTGATGAAACCAAAGTAAAAAACTGAAAGTATTTCCTACTGAGGAGACTGCAGTAAATGAGGAAATTAGAAAACGTCATAACAAATAAATCTCCCAAGATGGCCACCAGAGACAAAAGAGCCCAAATGTAGCCCAAATATCACCCAGATGTAGCCCACATGTAGCCCAATGACAGAAGTATGCAAAACACTTATTTTTTGTGTATTTGCAGTTTTATATAGTGCAGACTTGTCAGGTATTGGAGTGCTTTACATGAGCATTGATTACATCACACAAGATCAAATTCATTTTGGTTGTAGACATGGGGAGATTAAGTGATTTGAACAGAATCACAGAATGTTGAGCTGAAGCAGAAACTCCAACCTGGTTCCCCAGTTGCAAAGTCTGCAGCTCTGGAAGTAACAAAACATCCTCTCCCCTAGGTGCAACATTTAATTTAGTTAATCAAGTCAATAAAGATTACAAATTATCTAAAAGTTCTTTGTCACTATTTGAAAACTCAGAAAATATGTCCTCATTTTATTTTTTTAGAGCACTAACCATAATTTTGATGCAAATAAGACCCTCTCATATATGTAATTTCTAAAGGAAATACTCTAGGTATTACAGTTTTGATTACATCAAGATGACGTCAGGCGTTCCACACTTTTGTAATAAATATAGAATGTTAGTAATCTAGTTGTTCATTGGGATACTGTTGAGAGGCAGAGGCCAGGGGCACGGACTCTGAAAATTGAAGGCAGGTAGGAGAGTGCAGATGCAACAATTTGATCACACTGGGCAGGCAGAAAGGGCAGTGGCAGTACAACAGACTATGGAGGGCAGTGGAAAGGGGGGCAGGGGCAACAAACCAACAATACAGGACTGGCAAGAGAGGCTGTGGCAATATAATAGACCATTGTGGGCAGAAAGCAGAGGCAGTGGTAGTACAACCATACATGCCAGCAGACCCGTTTCAGTCAGGAAACGTCCAATGTTTTTAAGCTTTATTTGATCTGTCTCCTATCTTTAATCTCCTCTTTTTCAATGTAACTCAAAGGGGAAAATCAATACCCCAGTTGTTTTTCAAAATCTCCCTCTTACCAAGTTCAAAATGTTCGCAAGTATGGTACATTGGATCATGGTAGGCAGGAGGAATTGGGGTAGGGACATGGACTCGGATAACAGAGGACAGGAGGGACATGGAGAGGTGCACCAAACTGACCCTACAGGGCAGGCATCAGGGTTTGCAGCAGCACTTTACACCACACAGCACATGCGGGACGGGAGTGCAGCACAACAATCCATAGAAAGCAAAAGGAAGGGGACAGGACCAACCACATGGACAACAGAGAACAGAGGGGAAAGAGGCAATGGTAGCTAGCTGACCATAATGGACAGACAGGAGAGAAAGCTGCAGCATAACAGACCATAAAGGGCAGGAGGGACGGATCAGGGGCATTACAATGGAACAGACAAGCCAGGAGGGAGGGAATAGGGGTCTGCACATGGGTGGGGGCAAGGGGGCAGGGCAGGAGCAGCAAGATGACCATGGAGGTCAGGCAGGATTGGCACTAGAAACAAGATACACCATGGAGAGCAACAATGAGACTATGATGGCATGGAGGGAAGGTGGGAGGGGGTCAGGGGCAGCTAGCTGACCACACAGGGAAGGTGGGAGGGGCCATGGCAGCACAGAAGACAATGCATGGCAAGCGGGAGGGTTAGTGGCAGCACAATGGCTATGATGGGCAAGAAGGAGGGTGCAGGGGCATGCACAAAGGACCATGGAGGATAGAAGGGAGGGTCAGGACCTGGGCACAGACACGAGAGTTCAGGGGAAGGGGCCTCACAACAGACCGCATGGGGCAGGCAGGAGGAGTAATTGCAGCACAACAGACCAGGGAGGGCAGAAGGGTGTGGCAGTAAAATGGACCATGGAGGACAGGAGGAAGGGGATAGGCGCATGGCATGTGGACAGGCAGGGTGGAGGTGGCAGGGACAGGTTACAGTCATCTGACAATGCTAGGCAGGTGGGAGGAGAGTGGCAGCTCAACAGAACACTCAGAGTAGATAGGAGTGGCAGGTCCATGGAACATGGTGGGCAAAAAGGATGGAGGAGGGGCATGTACAAAGACATCGGAGGGCAGGGGGAAGGAGAATAGGGGCAGCAAGCTAAGCACAGAGGCTAAGCAGGAGGTCAATGATGGGCCATAGAATTGGGCAATGGAGGGCAGGAGGAGTGGACTGGTACATCATGCTAAATGGAGGGCAGTGGCATCACATCAGACCATGCATGGCAGGAGGGAGGAGGCTAGTCCATGGATTCAGACAACAGAGAATACGGAGGAGGTGGATGGGGCAGCAAGCTAACTGTTCAGAGAAGGTGGGTATTAGGAACTTTATTGTTTTTAAAATGTGTGTCTGTGCGAACTACTTAAAATATGAACAAGTATGCAGCATAATCTCACTTTTATTCAGGAAGAAGAGGATGTTTGTGACTGTGACTGCGGGCTCACTTGGAAGAAACACCCCCTGACCCTCCACCCCATCGCAAAATATAATGCCCGTGAAAAGGGTAGGTGGACGCAGTGTTATATAGAACATAGTCCTGAGAGCACGATTGAAAATGAAAACTAGATATAGTATATGGTATAAACTATGCACTGAAAAGTGTGATATAAGATGAACTGGGGCGTGAAATATAATATGCAATACATTGTGCGCAATGACAGATTCATTGGAAAGCACGAGATAGCACAGGCACTAGCGCGTGCTATGCGATATGCGCCTTGGAGTGTAATATGCACAGGGCAGTGTTGTGTAACCTAACTAGTCTCTAAAGTTGTAATATAAAATTTGTGCTGGGGAGTGTAACGTTGCATATGCACTGTGACATAGATACGGATCCCAGATTGTAATATGTATGGCATAGCACTGTGCGTTATAACATAGGCATCGAGGAAGGCACGTTAGATGGTGTAATATAACCCGTGCGAAGGCAAGTGTGGCATGACATATTCACGGGGTGGTGTTACAGTGCACATGGGATAGAGAGTGTCATAGCATACGCACTAGCTGGTGGAATACAACACAGAGGTGTGAGGCACTCGGCGGGCACTGGTGGGTGTAACACAGCACTGGGCTCAGCCAGGAGTACTCTGTGACTCTCAAGTGAGGTTCGTCTCCTTTCCAGAGAGTAAAATAAAAAGTATTACACATCCGGCGGTGGATGTGTGTTTTATTAACCGTGAGGTGGGTTTCTTGCATAGGTTGTTCGAATTTTTGTCGAATCCCCTTTGAATGGCTTGGTGTGTGTGTATATTAAATGTGCCCGTCAATAGCTACCCATGTTTGTATAAATAAACGACAAGGGTGTCTACTTGGAGAGTACCCACCGGCGGGGGCGTCGGGATTAGGCACGGTAGGGCATCAGACACGTCAGAGCTTCACTAGCGGTGTAAATACATTCCATGTGGATTCATTCTATGCATAGTCGCCTTTTAATGAATATCACGCAAATCGTCATGGTGATAGGTACATACGGTTTGTCCAGCATGTCCTAGGGTTTTCTATAAATATATGTATTTTTTAAATATTAAAAAACAAAGGCTGGCCCCGGGGGATGGGGTCCCTGTGGCCATAAGTGGCCCGAGGAGGGGGGCAATGCAGCCCCCTCCTAAAGAATAATAAAAAGAAAATAGGCCATGACCCGGGGGTTGGGGTCCCCGGGGCCGATTAAGGCCTTGGGAGGGTGAAATTAACTTTTTTCAACAAAGCAAATCAGGGTGCAGGCCCTGGGGGACGGGGTCCCCAGGGCCAGTAAATTAGAAAAAGAAGGGGGGCCACACAGCCCTCCTTCTTAAAAAAATAAAATAAATAAAAGACCGGCATCGCGCCGGAGGCCACGCCCCCTCCTTGCAGCACTTTGTAAACACGCCCCTGGCCAGTTGTAAGTTGGGGAATTTATTCCCCTTCAATACTGAGGGTCCCTGAGGGCCAACTAGCCCAACAGGTATCTCCAGTATGTGCCAGGGAGCTGCGTTGCAGACAGGTGTTCAGAGGCCACGCCCCTTTTACACCTCTATGCAACGCAGCTCTGTGGCGCTTACTGGAGGTACCTAGTGGGCTAGTTTGACCCTAGGGACCCTTAGGATTCAAGGGGACTAAATCTCAACTTAGAACGGCCGCAGGGCGCATTTACACAGTGGTGAAGGGAGGGGACGGGGCCTGAGGTGACGTGTGCAAACACGCCCTGTGGCGCATTTTAAGTTGGGGAAATAATTCCCTTTCAATCCTGAGGGACCCTGGAGGCCAACTAGCCCACCAGGTGCTTCCAGTAAGCGCCACTGCTCTGCGTTGCAGAGAGGTGGTGCAGGCCGTGCCCCTTTTTACACCTCTCTGCAATGGCGCTTACTGGACGTACCTAGTGGGCTATTTTGCCCCTAGGGATCCTCAGGGTTCAAGGGGACTTAATCTCCCAACTTAAAAAATAGCCACAGGGCTTGTTTACACAGTGGGGAAGGGAGGGGACGGGGCCTGAGGTGACGTGTGCAAACAGGCCCTGTGGCGCATTTTAAGTTGGGGAAATAATTCCCCTTCAATCCTGAGGGACCCTGGGGGCCAACAAGCCCACCAGGTGCTTCCAGTAAGCGCCACTGCGCTGCGTTGCAGAGAGGTGGTCTAGGCCGTGCCCCTTTTTACATCTCTCTGCAACACAGCTCTGTGGCACTTACTGGAGGTACCTAGTGGTCTAGTTGGACCCTAGGGACCCTCAGGATTCAAGTGGACTTAATCTCCCAACTTAAAACGGCCACAGGGAGTGTTTATACAGTGGGGAAGTGAGGGGACGGGGCCTGAGGTGACGTGTGCAAACACGACCCGTGGCACGTTTTAAGAGGTAGTTTTAATCCCCTGCCCTATTATATACTAGGGGCTTACAGAGGAGGTCATGCTGATCACAGGGGGGCCCCAACGTATAGTGTTCCCTAGTGCATGTAGGTGTTTTCACTGTATTCTGAGTGTCTTTTAACATAGCACTGGCTCTAGGACTGGTTAGTCAGACTCAGTTACCACCAGTATCCGTCTGAAAAAGTTGAGGGTACAGGATGATTTTGCAACAAGGCTTCTTTCTGCTCTTCTGTTTGTGCTTTCTGCATGTTATCCTTCTTCCTGCACTTTTCTTCGTCTTTGAGGACTTCTGTTGCTTCTTTCTGCATTTCTTTTTTTTCTTTCTGTGCGTTCTTTCTTCTTTCTTCACATGTCCTATCTCTGTAGGCATAGTTAGAAATTAGCATTTAAAAAACCTTTGAAAGTCACTGAAAAAACCATAGGTTTCAGGCACGTTATAGTTAGGAATTAGCATTTAAAAAAACTTAGAAATTCACAGAAAAAACCATAGGTTTCAGGGGCGTTATAGTTAGCTGGACTTTTCACTCGTACAAAACCATTGAAATTTCCCCTTTATTGTTAGTTCAGCTAACTATAACTCGTGCGCCCGCAATGCACTGCTGATGACGTCACATATTACATCACTCATGACATGGTCAGTGACATCACTCATGACATCACTGATGACATCTCAAATGACATCACTGATGACATCATCCTTGTGATAGAGTGGCAGACCTCCTCTTCCCCTAATATAACCTTTGATACACACATTCAAAAATAGAAACTAAAATTGTCAAAACAATGGACATACCAATATCAGTAACAACAACCTATTCAGTAATTCTAAGATCCACATACACATCCACTCATTCACCAACAGTCCTATACAGTCACTCATACATGTACTCACTCATCATATGTACTCATACACCTATACATCCTGTTACACAACGCCACTCATCCATAGAGTTATTCACACACATAGTCACTCATGCTAATAAAGTATCAAACATCCATTTACTTGCATATACAGTTATACACACACCACCCCACTTACTTCTACAGAAACTTACACAAACTTAGTATTTTAAACAATCACTTATAGAAACACATACTTATTCATACAGGAACTCTTTCAATCTCTCACTCTCACATATACTCACTGATATACACCAATAGTCACATATACTAGTTTAAAACATATGTAGTTACTCATAAAGACACTATTGAGACAGTCATTCACTCACTAACACACCCATGCACACACTCATCCACCCATACATTCCTGCACACATGCTGTCTTCAACACATACAAACAGTGAGTCACTCATTCATGCACCTTTGCACTACGTAATACCCCCACCGAACCATACAGACACTCAGACACTCATACTGATACTCAAAAAAACAACTAATAACCTATATAGACACTCATGTAGCTACTCACCAACCCATGCAGCCACTTATACACAAAGTGAGAGACTGATACAGATATATACATATTTAAACATTACTCACTAAGCCATGTATTCACTAAGATACACTTAATCAGTCAGTTATACAATCAATTTTTCAAAAACAAATCATCCATTTAGACACTTATATACCCATTTATTCTTCCATTGACCTTGAGATATACATATATAAAACTAGCGGTGGGCGGAATTTGCGAAATCCACTTTCTCAAATTATCGCAAAAATGTTTAAAATTATCGCAAACAGGCGGAAATATCGCGACGATGCGGAATTTTTTTGTCCCGCATGTTCGCGAGATTTTCTGCATGGTTGCGGGTCGCCAACTTACCCATGTGGTTGCTCGCGGGCGCGGCCATCTTGTTTTCAGTTGTCTCGCGGTGCATGATCGCGAGAAGAAAGACGTGATCACGCGACGCATGACGTCACTGCGGGCGTGAACTGTCGCGAGACAGCGCAAATGGCTAAAAACAATCCAACATCTCATGGAGAACACGACCGGATCAAGAAAACTTGTCGGCGAACGCAGGGATTCAGGTAAGGCGATCGCGCACGCGCGAGAATGTATTATTTTACAGCGCGAGCAAGAAACAAATTATCGCCAAGCTGTGGAAAGCGGAAAGTTTGACATTTTCGCTCTCTCCGCGGAACGCGGAAATGTCAAATTATCGCAATTTCCACGAACGGAACAAAATTTTTGCCCAGGCCTATATAAAACATATGCAATTTTCAAAAAAACACACATTCACTGGATGATGTCATCAGTGATGTCATCAGTGATGTCATTTGAGATGTCATCAGTGATGTCATGAGTGATGTCACTGACCATGTCATGAATGATGTAATATGTGACGTCATCAGCAGTGCATTGCGGGCGCGCGAGTTATAGTTAGCTGAACTAACTATAACAGGGGAATTTCAATGGTTTTTTACGAGTGAAAAGTCCAGCTAACTATAACGCCCCTGAAACCTATGTTTTTTTCAGTGAATTTCTACGTTTTTTTAAATGCTAATTCCTAACTATAACGTGCCTGAAACCTATGGTTTTTTCAGTGAATATATATATATATATATATATTTACTGAAAAAGCATAGGTTTCAGGCACGTTAGCATTTTAAAAAAACCTTAGAAATTCACTGAAAAAACATAGGTTTCAGGCATGGTATAGTTAGAAATTAGCATTTAAAAAACCTTAGAAATTTACTGAAAACACCATAGGTTTCAGGGACGTTATAGTTACTTGGACATTTGACTCATATAAAACCAGAGAAATTCACCCGTTATAGTTAGTTGAGCAAACTATAACCTGCGCGCCCCCAATGCACTGGTAATGACGTCACATATTACATCACTCATGACATGGTCAGTGACATCACTCATGGCATCACTGATGACATCTCAAATGACATCACTGATTTTTCAGTGAATTTCTAAGGTTTTTTAAATACTAATTTCTAACTATAACGTCCCTGAAACCTTTGGTTTTTACAGTGAATTTCCAAGGTTTTTTAAATGCTAATTTCTAACTATAACGTGCCTGAAACCTATGTTTTTTTTCAGTGAATTTCAAAGGTTTTTTAAATGCTAATTTCTATCTATAATGTGCCTGAAACCTATTTTTTTTCAGTGAATTTCAATGTTTTTTTAATGCTAACTTCTAATTATAATGTTCATTTAACCCATAGTTTTTTCCGACACTCAAGGACACAACACCCACTTCCACAACCCTCAGGACCTCCCCCGTACAACCCCTCTCTCTACTACCACCAAGGCAGTGCAGAACAGGACAGCGAACCCTCCAAAATTGGCATGGTCCCTTAGCCATATGATAGCTCAATGATGGGAAATGTGGCAATTGTTTTTTAAGTAAATTTGTTGTTTTTTTTAAATACTAATTTCTAACTTTAATCTTCCTGAGACCTATGTTTTTTTGTGAATTTTGAAGGTTATTTAAATGCTAATTTCTAATTATAATGTTCATAAACCTCTGTTTTTCTCGGTAATTTTGAAAAAAAAATGATATTTTGTGACTTTAATATCCTAAACATTGTTTATGTATGTTTTTATTTATTATTTAATGTCTTCTTGTTTTTTAAATATTTAACAACTACATACAGCATGAAAGGGAGCCCATCCTCGAGCCACATCTGAAGACCAACACGTCATAGACCTACTGATCAAGTAGCTCCGACACCCAAGAACGCCACAACACCCGCCACCACCCCAGGACCCCCCCTACCACCGAGGCAGCGCAGAACAAGACAGAGAACTTTCTGAAAACGGCATGGCCCCTCAGTCACACAATAGCTGAATATTGGGACAGGTGTGAACAAACTACATGTGAAGGAAGCAATTCACCCATGAATAACAATGCACACAATGAGAAGTGTAGCAGTGATTTGCTTGACACATCTCAGTATGCAGAACATACATCTCTCCATGTGCACAAATACTACTGGTGCTTGTAGTGTTGTGGACAGTGGACCCAACCATGTTACGTTAAACACTAGGGACGATCTCAGTCATGTAGCTGTATCATCCCCCCCTGTAAGCATAAGCGTAACCGGAGTGGGCTGGTCCGACGTACGCCACTTTAGTGTAGGAGTGTGAATAAATAGGCCAGGACTCTGGGCGTGGTTCACTTGTGAACTGTGAAGACCAATGACTGTGCCAGAGCGGCGGGCCTCACCCTGCCACGTGGCTGCCGCCATGACCGTGGGTCTCCTCGACACAGGCCCCCTGTTATCCCAGTGGAACAGCACTGCAGACTTATTGTCTGTACAGACTACTGCCTTTGATCTACACTGTGGACAGCAGGCATCACAATTCAGATGGAGTAGCGATTGCAGATGATGCAGTCCAGTACACAAGATACATTGCTCCCAGTGCGGCCCTCTCGGACCACGCATCATGTCCGCACACGTCCGCACACGCTGAGCCCCAAAGGTACCAGTAACTCAGTGCAACACAAGTCATCGACACGTGGCCTTACTGAGGCAGAATTCAATAGACAAAAGACATTGATCCAAGTGCGGCCCTCCCCGACCACGCATCATCGCAGGGTACGTACATGCTGAGCGCCAAAGGTACTACTAACTCAGTGCACCATAAGTCATCGGAAGGAAAAGTGAACAGTTCTATGTCAGCAGTGAGGCATACTATCACTCAAAAATCACTTGCAAGTGGTCAGCCCCCCCTGACAGATACGATAATGTTTGCATCCATCTCCCACACTACCCACTGCCCGATTTGAGAACAACGTGTGGACATCCCACACTCAAAAGTCCTTCGTCGTAGTTAGCGTGCGTGAAATGGCCTTCACATGTACTCTCACCACAACCCTGCCCTGCACCCATTGCACACAGACCCGGCTCATTTCACCAAACTGTGCCATTTCATCCACAAGATTTGCACACGGCAAGCCAGTGCAGCTACATGCAGAGCCACTAACGCATAGCAGGGCATTCCGAACACATGGTCGACTCCATTCACGTCCACCTATACCTTGCACATCAGCTGCATGTCCTGGGTGCACTGCCTTTGGCAGTGCTGCGGATCACTAACCAGACGTCACCAGCGTTCAACCTGTATTGCAATGTCTCACGTGCCTATCCGAGTGGTTAGCTGACATGGAATACGATGGGTGTGTGCGCCCCCTGTTGGTCCATGAACAGGAGTGTCATGGTGATGCCCGTTTATGGCATGCATGGATGTTTGGCATGCATGTTGGGAACTGGGCCTGGGAGATTGCACGTGTCGTAGTATGCAGTGAGCAAATTGACACCCCTTCCGATTCTGCTTTGGTGCACACTGGGTACAGTGGTTGGAGTCAGCACATCTGTCTCGGTCAGCTGATGGATTACGTCGATGACATGTCAAATATTGTGGCCAACCATCACTCATTAGAGATAGTGGCTCACGCAGCTGCACTCACATTCATGGACGAGTGACAAGGTACCTGCAACCATGACTCGATGTGCCACATTGCACGTGTCCCGCCGCATCATTGCACGTTGTGCATCTGGTCACAGGTCCCAAGACGACAGTGGACATGGCTGCATTGGCGTTGACTCATGTCCGAGGGGCGGACAACTAACGCTGCTTGACACTGACGTGTGTTGGTGATGGACTACCCCGAGGTGAACATGGCCATTTTCCTACGTTCCTTATTCAGGCATGCTGCTGCATTTTTCTGCATATCGTGGCACTACTCTTGGCCGTACGGACACGCACTTTTTTAATAAAGTTTCCACATTTTCACTTGTCTCCAAATGTGTTGTGTCTTCATTTGTATGCCAATGTGTGTGTCACGGACTCTCTGGCTGCCTGCCATACGTGAATTGCTACCCCATCCAGAGTGTGGGTTTGTACTTATGCGTTCTGATGTGCCTGTTTCGTACTGACGTTTTTGGATGTTTATCCGCCACAGGCGAGTGCATTTGTGTCCTGTGTTTGATTGTGCGAATGTTTGTGTTTGGACAACATTGTATTGGATGTTGGTGTGCTCTGCTTCCTATGAGTGCGTGCTGCATTGTGTGTGAGATGTCCCTTCATGTGAGGTTTTGTTCACCGTTCTCAGTTCCAAGCAGTGCGGTTTTCTCTTCTGAGCTTGTTCTGTGGTGTGATGTTGGCGGGTTGTGTGACTTGTGCTTGTTGGTGTGTTTCGTTTTGGCCATGGTTTGTCTGTAGTTGTGCTGTACTTAATTGTGCATGTGTGCCATTGTGCCCATCTCCCCTCGTCCCCCCACTCCCTGCTTGTTCCTCTTCCTGGTGCTGTTGTGTCTGTAATTGTGTTACTCCACACATAAATACATGTAAAGAACAAATTAGAATAGCTCCTTGATTCTTTTAGATTGCAAAACTTCTCTCTATTGGTTATTTTTGAATTTTCCATATAAACAGATTTTTTAATTTTCAAGGACACATAGAAGGCAGAAGTGCAACGTATTCTATCAACACACTTTCTAGAACATTCTACAACACGTGCAGGTTAAAAGTTCATCAATTTTTTTAAACCTAACGATATTTTTTTGCAACATTTTCTCGAACATTTAACGGCACGTGCAGGTTAAAAGTTCACGATTGTTTTAAGTTCGAACAGTGCCTTCCAAATGCAAGTAGCAGGTGTGGTTCAGTTGACCAAATTTTATCCTATGATATGTATTCCACGTTTAAACTGCTTTTTCTGAACCAATCACAAAGATGCTTTTCCACAATATGCACCCTAGTTTTAAAAAACAATGCTTTTCATCTCCCAATCAGTTATCGTTTTGAATGAGAAAAAAAGGTAGTTCCCCACCTTTAAACATATCTCTTATTCTATGAATGGACTGCATGAGCAACAGACATCTCTCCATACTTCCCAGCCATACCTTCAAAATGCTAGTGTGGATCGTAGGACATAGCTATGTTTTCTGGTGCATGAGGTATGTAGAACAG
Organism: Triturus cristatus; assembly: GCF_964204655.1. Classification (NCBI taxonomy): domain Eukaryota; kingdom Metazoa; phylum Chordata; class Amphibia; order Caudata; family Salamandridae; genus Triturus; species Triturus cristatus. The sequence continues at coordinate 477,037,525 of NC_140583.1, forward strand.
AGATGTATTGACTTGGACCTAGGTTTACAAAATGTGGACATTAAATGGTTTGGACAGAGCGGATTGAAGTGGCACCAATTGTTGCCTTTGGTTAAAACCTGTTTGCATCTCCAACACCCTGACCTCGTGATTGTGCATTGTGGTGGAAACGACCTAGGCACATTGACTGGGGTAGGTTTAGAAATGCTAATGAAAGACACCTTTCGACAATTGATGTTGCTTTTGCCTCAAACTGTCTTTGTATATTCTAATATATGCCAAAGACAGAAGTGGAAATGGTCAAACCAATTTTGTCCTCAGATTGACAAATCTAGGAAGAATGTCAACAAAGCTGTGTCTGCATACCTCAGAGACCATAGAATGGGGTCTATCTACAACAACAACATACGTTTTTATATGGCTGATATCTACAGAAGTGATGGAGTACACTTCACAGATCAGGGAAATCGAGTTTTTCTGAATAACCTGAAGCTGTGCATCTGCACTTATATGCAGCTCCAACTAATAAACACAAGGTCTCTTTTTAGAGCCACCCTATAACTGACAACTTAGGCCCGCAATTTTAGGGCCAGGTAATGGCAACTCCCGGATCCTCGCCAAAATGTATTCTCCACACAGCTGTGGCGCAGTGGCCAGACCATCTGACTTTGAAGCACAGAGTTCTGGCTTTGATCACCGGCTCTAGCGACAGCACAGGATAGCACCATGTGACTCTGGGCAATAGCTCACTTAATTTCCACGCCGGCCCCCAGCGCCTGCAGACCCGTACGAGTGAGTAGTTTGCACTTTACAAATACCGGATTGATTGGAAACAGCAGAATTGAACTTCACACTTCCTCTGTAGCACCCCTCAATCACCCTACAGACTTCACACTGTTTAAAACAAAAGTTACTCCTAGTACGTATGCACACATGCTGACACTACTTTGACAGGTGTGCCGCAGCGGCCAGAAAATATGAGTTCAGAGCACAGGGCTCACGGTTTAATCCCCTGCTCCGGCAGCAGCTCAGCTCAGCACCATGTAACTCTGGGCAATAGCTCACTTAATAGCTCACATAATTTCCATGCCCGCCTCCAGGGCCTTCAGACCCATAGGGGTGAGTTGTTTGCGCTTTACAAATACCGTATTGATTTACCTTTGCTCTCCCTGTATAACACCACCTAAGCACCATATAGAAGATACCGTGTTCCAAACAAAACTTCCTCCTACTATGTATAAAATATTGCTGACACTACTTGGACAGCTGTGGCACATCGCCCAGAGCACATGACTTCACAGCATAGGACACACAGTTTGGGCTCACTGTTTCATCCCCGAGTCCAGCAGCAGCTTAATTTAGCTGCATGACACTCTAGGCAATACCTCACTTAATTTCCGTACCCCACACTTTCAGACCGGTAGGGGTTAGTAGTTCAGCGGCTTTATCCCCGAGTCCGGCAGGAGCTCAGCTTACGACCCCAGCGCCATCAGACACGTACGAGTGAGTAGTTTGCACTTTACAAATACCGAATTGATTTGATACGCGCAAATTTATCTTCACACTCCCTATATAACACCCCCTAAGCACCATGCAAATGTTACAATGTTCAAAACAAAAGTTCCTCCGAGTAGGTATAACTACATGCTGACACTACTTGGACAGATGTGGCACAGCGGCCAGAGCACATGACTTCACAGCATATGACACACAGTTTGGACTCACGCTTTCATCCTCGGGTCCGGCAGCAGCTCAGCTTAGCAGCATGAGACTAGACAATACCTCACATATTTTCCGTACCCCAGCACTTTCAGACCAGTAGGGGTCAGTAGTTTGTCCTAGTAGGTATAAACACATGCTGACACTACTTCCACAGGTGCGGTACAACGGAGAGGGCACATGACTTCACAGCATAAGACACACAGTTTGGGCTCATGCTTTAATCCCCGAGTCTCGCAGCAGCTCACCTTAGCAGCATCAGACTCTAGGCAATACCTCACTTAATTTCCGTAGCCCAGCACTTTCAGATAGGTAGGGATGAGTAGTTCGCTTCGCACCCCTGTATAGCACACACTTAACACCCCACAGAGGTTACAGTGCTCCTACCCTCCTCTTTCCTACTTGTTTCGCCCTTTTTTCCCCTTACTCGCTTCAACAGAATCACAAAATGGCTGCCAACACTTCCTAGTTGCAACCGCTCGCACCGCTCGCCGCCAATAAGCAGCAAGCTCGTGCTCGTAACGCCTCAGCCAATCAGATGGCAGAATTCCCAAATATCGATATCTGTAAATTTCGATATTTCTCCAAAACTACTGAATGGATTTACACCAAATAAACAAAAACGTGCTTTCTTGACCAATACCCTTCTCCCTGCCAAATTTGGGGTAATTCCGTTCACCCGTTCGACCTGTAGCCTTGTCTAAAGTTTCCTACGGAAATTGCATGGAGAAAACACGTTTTGGGACCCCCTTTTTTCTCGGCCCCCCCTTGATGAATCACCCCCAAACTTTCAACATAAGAGCTGATATGAACAAAGAATTAGTTGGAAAATGTCATGAAGATTCATCAAACGACGCCAAAGTTATAAGCAAAACAAAAAATGCTCTTCCTTTGGAAACTTGGTCCTAACTATAACTACCCACTGGCAACCGCCAGTAGGTAATATATATATATATGTGTGTGTGTGTATATATACCATCAACAAATGCCACTTCGGACAACCGAACAGCTTTCAGACTAGGTGCATCCTTGTTGTTCAAATGGCTGCACGTCTTAAATGTCTCTGCAACAATACCGCGATTAAAGGAACATCACAGAGTACTCCGTTTATTTTCCTGGTAGATGCATTTCGCGGAAGAGTCGCCTTTTTGTCAGAAACCACAGTGGGTCTCACATTGTACGTTCTTTATACATGGAGACACACTCCTATTGGTCAATACATTAAAGTCACTGATGAATGCGGTGCATGTGGTGTATATCTATATCTATATATATATATGCCCTTCTCTGCCCTGGCTACAGACACACTACAGAGCGGTGAAGACCTCTTTCGGTGGGGACAGGCATGGGCCTATTTAGGTGTCAGTGTCAACTATTCTCACCAGTCAAGCTCAAGAACGCCCATCACCCGGTGATGGGCCATCAGGATATGCAGGGCACACCTCAGCTCCCTTTGTGTGACTGTCTAGAGTAAATGTACAAACAGCTCAAACTGTCATCCTGACCCAAACATGTATTCAGAGACAGGCAGAGGAACCGAATTGTTAAAGTAAGAAAAGTGCCAACTTTCTAAAAGTTACAACAAACAAATGATGGACGGAATGCTGACAATGCAGACATTCTCCCCCAGTCAAGAGATCTGGGTTAAATCCATTGTTCTTTTGCCCACTACGCCACCCCAGTTTGACATTGTTCTGCATTCTGTCCATCAACTGTTGATTTTGCATTTGTCACCCTGAGTGGGATGGGTATGCTCAGACATGAGTCCCGTGCTCTCCATGCCACTGGAATCAAGCTATCCTGGCTGAAGAGGGGTGAAACCCCGAAACCGGTCCTAGGATGCTTGGTTCCAGTCCAGGGAGGACCTGGCTGGACTGTTCCCAGGAGGCACAGGGTCAAGACTGATTTGCATATGGCTGGGTTCAAACTGGAATGGCATGGTGAGCAAAAAAACGATGGATTTAGGCCCAGATCTCTGTACTGGGGTGAATGTATGACATTGTTCTGCATTCTGTCCATCAACTGTTGATTTTGCAACTTTCTAAAAGTGGCATGTTCAGACCTGCAGTTTAAAAACCAACTTAACTAAAAGATGTATTTTTAAATTGTGAGTCCAGAGACACCAAACTATAATTTACTATCAGCTCCTAATTGGAAAATACACTTGTAAGATGATACAAGGCAGCTCCAATACTAACCTATGGAAGAGATAGACCTTGCTGTAGTGAAAAACAAACTTAGCAGTATTTCACTACCAGGACATGTCAAACACAGCACAACACCCTCCCCCCACCCCCCCACTCCTGTATGTATGGCCTTCTTTCAGGGCCAGCAGGTTGTGGGAGGAAGACTGCTGAATTAGGGAGATGTCGTTCACACCTCGCATTCCCTCTCATAAGAAAATGGAGAGAAACCCAGAGTTGCATCTGAGTTGGAGAGTGGAGCAGGGGAGGCTACTGAGGTACCTGTAGGTTGAAGGCTGGCTGAACAGTTCACCATTCCTCTTTAGTGGCATGGTCCACAGAGATGGCAGCTTGTAAGAAGGAAGGATGTTCTTCTGTGATTACATGCCAACCTCTGCTTGCGGATGGTAATGCATCATATTCATGCTTAGGTCCTCAAGGGCTGCAAGAGAATGCCAAGACAAATGTATTATTTAAACAGTGAAGACAGTGGAGAGATCAAAACCAGACATGTTTAGATTATCTATGAGGTACACATGGCATTTTAGAATACATAAATGAAAGTTAGATTAGTTTATATTGATGCTTGTTCCTTGAAATGTGCTCATTCACATGTGATACAATAGCGTAATTCCTGGGACTGCCACAGATGATTCCTTTGTGGATGGAGCCCTAGATGTCAAAAGCTTAACAAGTATCCTTGTCCTTGAGGACAGTGGTGGACATGTGTCCTTGATGCAGCATCCACAAATAAGCGTAATAAAACACTTTAAACATTTAATAGTTTGATTAAGTAGAAGTCTGGTAGGTGATACAAATTGTGGCAATGCTAATGATGTAAAAAGAGGAGTGGAATATTCCTTACGCATGAAAAAATGAATACATAGACAGACATTTGTAGAAATTACAAAGTGGGAAAATAGGTTACAAATACAATATTTATTATTGTCACATACATACCTGACAAGTGGATGGTAGCAGTTCGAAAGGCTGCATATAATGTGTCCCTTGATGTTGTTTAGTGTGAATCTTTTTGTTTACATTTGGGAATGTTGTATCACTGAATTTGTTGAAAGAGGCATCTGCAGACTAACGAAATACTTCACTTGGGCATGGTAATTAGTTAATGTCATGCAGCAATTAAACAACCACAGTGTACTCTCGTGGGTGACAGCTACAGGTACAGGGAGAAAGGTGTCATTGTCAGGCATACACTGAAATGAGGTGAGTCAGCGTTAGTTTTTTTCACTTTTTTCTGAGTTTTATGTAGCGCGAACTTGACCCAAAGGTATAAGATATCAGAATGCTTTACATGAGCACCAGTTGCATTACACAAGGACAAATTCATTTTTGGTAGGCACGGGGAGATTTGCCCATAATCACAGGATGTTGGACGTCACTGCCGAGACTCGTACCCGGTTCCCCAGATTTGAGACCAATTGCCCTAGCCATTACTGTGACAAAAGATGTATCGCTCAATAGTTGTCAGCAATAGGGGCATGAGTGACTTGAGTAGGTGACAGGAGGCATATACATATAACTACCATTGAAGTAGAAATAAAAGGCACAGAGATTATACCTACCGGTTCATCATTACAATTGCAATTGAAACATGTTGAACATGGGATCCTATTGGGTAGAAGAAGAATTTTTGTATTATACTGACACTTATGCAGCAAGAGATATGCTTAGTTGAATCAGAAGTGACCTAGCTGTAGACTTACCAGCCGCTGCCATTTGTCTGGAATCAGTGTCCAGCCGACATATTGGGGCAGTCACTGGAACGGCAATGAAGGTAGTGGCAGTTGTTATGTGGACTGACATCACAGTACCTTCACAATGAAAGATGACAATGTGGATGAGCATAGTTGTGGACTATTCTGTTGCATTGTAAACATGTGCTGTGTACATTGTCTTAGCATCTACAAACAAGATACATTATTAGCAGTTTTGAATTATGACAAAGGTATACAGCTCTCTAAAATATCGTAATGACGTTGATAGCAGTGTGCCATACTTGTATAGATGCTAGGGATGTGTGGCCCGGTTGTTACCGTGATGGTTCTGCTATTGTAACGAATGCACTTGTCATGGGACTATATAAAAGAAAGTTAAAACGTGTGTAGAGCAATAAAATCTGTCTACACTTTACAGAGGATAGCGATCTATACGATGCATGTCTATCTGTGAGGGGGCAAATATGCACTGTTTGAGGACAGGGTGACATGGGAGTAGAGGCGTAGTATAGTTGTGGTAAGAGGATTTTTGTTCTTACATGGTATGTAATGCCCCAGGCACAGGCTTGGCCACCTTCGTCCTAGAAAAACTCTCCTGCACTTGCCTCCTCCCACTCTGCCATTATTTTTCTGGCTCGCCCACAGTGCATACTCCCATCCCCAATGGATTCACAGTCCATGAGCGCCTTCCGCAAGGCAGCCTTCACCACTCCATTGAGGAAGACCATGTAATCTGGAAATGGGATAGAAAGTCCAATCAGGGGTGTAACACAGGTCCCTTCATCCCCTGTGGTGCAGAGGTGGGGTGAGGGTATCCATTAAGGGGAGCACATTCAGCCCAAGACCAATGAGAATCTGTTGGCCCTGGGCCCCTCTTAATATTCTGCGAGGCAGGGGGCCCGAGGGAGGCATTTTGCATTACGCCACTGAAACCTACGTGTGTTTGACACTAAACCCTTTGGGGCTTATTTATGAGAGCCCTGTGTCACTAACCCTTCAGGGCCTATTTATTAGAACCCTGTGTCACTTTTGCGCCATGTAAAGTGGTGCATGCATGATGCAGGGCTCTCATAAACATTTATATATATAAACATGATGCATGTTGCAGGGCTCTCAATAAACATTTAAAAATAGCAGTTATGAAGCAACGCAAAGCCACCCTGTGTGCAGATGAAATGGCTGCATCGCCTTACTCTGCACCCGGAAGACGTTCCTCGGGCATTGCAGTGCGTTTTCCCATGCAACACCCATGGAATTTGATGCTGTCCCAGATTTACAGAGTGATGTAAACCTGGGAAACATCAAATCCCTACGGCTCTCGAGGCGAGGCGTTACGAGAAAAAGTATGTTTATTTCTCCTAATTCTTTCCTCTTTCCTGTGTGCTGCATTCTACAGCACACATAAAAAGAGGAAAACGCCTCATAGGATTGTTTTTGTACTGGAAGGTGCCGTTTCCTGCTCAAAAACCATCCTGCCTTCAATGGAGGCACCCTGGTGCAAGGGTGCCTTCGGTGGCGCTAGGCTGCCGAAGCAGCAAATATGGTGCATTCTGCCCTTTCACTTTGTGCTGCCCTTTTTCATGCTAAATTCTATGAAAGGTGCCAAATTTAAAAGCATAAAAAAACAGTTTCTACTTTTAGCAAATTCTGACATGTTTCCACGGTTTTTATCTAAGACATAAAATGGAGCAATCCATTTAATGATTCCGAAAATTACTTTCAGAACCCTAAAGCATGCTTCATGGCACTTTTGCAATTTGATATAATTTAACTCTCTTTAAAAGCTGAGATATTTTAGCATAGCTGTTGGATATTTGCAACTAATGTACACAAATATATTTTCGTAGGGAGCAAATCCTTGCATCATGTCATGTGATTATTTCAATGGTGTATAAGTAACTCTGCCAAAAATTCACATTTGATCCTCATCAGCAGAAGTTCTTTTTCTTAGCTATAAACAGTGTGCCCTCTGTAATATGAACACTTTAATTCATTCCAGACTGAGAAAAGCTCTGAAGTTGGTTATTACACACAGCTGACCCCGGCACGACATTAGCCAGCAGGAATGGAAAATGTGTACAGTAGTTTTTCCAAATTTACTTTAAATGAAACAATTCTGCAACTAAAAATATGTTATTGAGAGTTCTTGCATGCGACTTTCTCTATATTGCAGTAATGAGAAATCGTTTATGGAAGTAAGCCTTTAGGCATTAATGCAGATTCTGTGTGTTTTTTACGATGTTCGCACATTTCACCAGCTTGCTGAAACAAGGGACAAGATTTTTATCAAAATGAATAGCAATTGGTTCACAGAAGTATTCTTCTACTGAAGGCACAATTAAATGTAGTGGGTTAAAACTAGTAATCAGAATATTCGTTAGGATACCAGGAAAATCTGTCAGGAACTATAATTACATTTTATGGCGACGAATGTTATATGTAATCATTTCGTTTTTAAATAAATGTTAAAATGTCACAATGTAGCTATTTGTGAATGCCAGTAAAGGCTAAGTTGTGACATGCAAATTGTGAGAATATCAGTACCTACTTGACTTCCAAGCGGGACTTAAATTCTTTTGAATTATTAATACTAGAGGTATAATTGCAGGGACATCTTAAGGGTTTTGTGGCCCTTGGAAAACCTATTTTGGGGATCCCTGTTTGTAACAGCTTTGAATTTATGATACAATTCCAGCTCTTTCGCACAGGCACGTTAGTCCACATTCAACATGTGTTTATATCTAATATTCAGGAATAGTGACCTGTGTTTTCAATATTATAACACAGCAGCAGCTCACTAATATTACTGCAAATAATCTTTGAGGCACCCTCCCGTTTCTCATATATGAGGTCCGGTTTTAATCTTTTTTATGGATGTTGCATGAAACATAAACAAAAAATTTATCTGCAAAATGTCTGTAATAGATTCTCAAACATCAGCCATTTTAAAAACAAGCATTTGCAATGCAATCGGTCTCACCTTTGGGACCTTGTATGTATTTAGCGATGCAGCACATTAGCCTGGATGCTGAAACATCTACTGTTCTTTAACGTGGAGGGAAAGTAAGCACCAAACTGCGTGACATTCCAGGTATGGGAACACATGGAGAGAAATATTGCTGTTCAGCTGGAAATTATATTAGTCCAATGCTCTGTTTATAATACAAAATCAGGGCCTTCGGTGGTCATATCACTGAAAATACAGCATTTGAAAAAAATATTTTTGTCTACGGGTGCTTGTAGAAGACAATTTCTATGGACTGGAAACTAGAGATTGCTAAAGTGATTCTGGTATTTTTCTGACGTCTGCTGGTCGTTTTCTATCAAGAAAGTTAAATAGAGCCAGTTGCCAGAAAAATTAAAAAAATAAAGTCCCTCTCCAGAAAGCAATTCCGGTATTTTACTGACCTCTACTGGTCGTTTTCTATCAAGAAAGTTCAATAGAAGCAGTTGAACAAGCAGAAAGCAATTCTGATATTTTACTGACCTCTGCTGGTCGTTTTCTATCAAGACAGTTAATAGAGGCAGTTGGACAGAATAAAAGTCCCTAAGAGGAAGCAGACAAGTCCTAGGGCTGATCTCCAGAGCCCACAAAGTACATACACATATAAGTATATACTAAAGTATATACAAGACGTCTCAAATGCTCGACCTAAAAAGGGCTTCATCTGCAAATAGCGAGACCACATGACTAGTAGCACACAGGCAGATGCCCCAGTTCGCCAGTGCCTGGAGCACCCAGATTGCCAGCGGCTCTATCGCCAAGGCTAACAGTAGCAGTGACAGAGTGCAAACTGTATTTATGAACCAATGCAATACTGAAGTAAGTAGGGCATTGAGAAATCTCAGACTGAATCCAGAAAACGATCTGCTCATAGCTAAAGTGAGAGAAGTGCGAAATAAATAAGGAAAGACGTTTAGCTGGTAAACAAACAGCAGTAAGAGACCTAATGGACCAAGCTTCTTCGTGCAAGTAGAGACAGAAACTCTAACATCTTTTGGAGATGGAATTAGCCCCCGGGTGGGCCAAATCCGGGGGGCAAATTGTTATAAGTTAAAAGGGGAGGGGGGCTGCGTGAAAGAGAGAGCAGGGAAACCTGCTCTCTCTTTCAAAATCCAAATGATATTGCTTTTCCACATGGGGAGCTGCATGTCATCAGCTCCCCATGTGGAAAAGCAATGCCGGCTACCGAAGGACGCAGGGAGCCAGCTGGGACCGTGGGGGCGTTGGGGCTCCCCCCATGGTCTCCAATGTTTTTTTAAAAGCCCCGGGGGATTGGGTCCCGGGAGATAATAAAAATTAGTGATAGGGGTTATTTTTATTTTTTACGGTAAAATTAGGAGTCGCGCATCCTAACACGTTGGGTGCACGGTTCCTCTCGCGTTGGGTGCATGGTTCCTAACACGTTGGGTGCGCGGATCCAAGGAAAAAACATTTTGGGGGGAGATAAAGATCAAGCTTAACTGTTTTGTTCTTGAGTGCCTCTAAAAAGAGCTGTTGTGTTCATTGAGAGTTTTTGGTACTTATAAGTAAGTACCTATACAAAGTCTAAAGTTGTTGAGGAAGACTCTGTTTCCTTCATCAGTAAAGTGTACTCCATCTCTCCTATACATCTCTTGCATATAAAAGCGCAGATTGTTATTGTAAATGAACCCCATTCTATAGACTCGGAGAAAAGCAGAAACAGATTTATTCACATGTTTCCTAGCTTTCTCAATTTGTGGATAAAAATGATTGGACCAGTTCCATTTCTGCCTTTGGCATATGTTGGAATACACAAAGGCAGTTTTGGGAAAAAGTGAAATCAATTCTGCAAAGGTGTCCTTCATAAGCATTTCCAGACCTACCCCAGTCAAAGTGCCTAGGTCATTTCCACCACAGTGCACTATTATGAGGTCAGGTTGTTGGATATGCATAAAGGTTTTTACCAATGGCATCAATTGGTGCCACTTTAACCCTCTCTGTCCAATCCATTTAATGTCTACATTTGGCAAACCTAGGTCTTTGTGAATTCCTTTGTTTTCTGCATACCTTTGGCTCCAGAAAATATAGCTGTGTCCCACAATCCACACTCTAAGCATCTTGAAGGGAGGTCTGGATGCACTCAGATGGTCTCTGTAAATGAAATGGCAGTTTGAAAAGTAAGATTTTTCTAAAATGGTGGCTAAGATGCAGTTTTGAAAAAAGACAAGAAATCATTGGTTGTTTGACAACCTTCTACACTGAAAGGTAGGGTGCATGTTTCTGTTTTTTAAACGCATGATTCTTATTGGTTAACAAAAAGTGATTGAAACTAAGGAACATTATACATGATAAGCTGATTTGTTGAAAAGTCAAGCACACTTGCTGTTTTGATTAGCAACATTGTGTGCTGAACTTGTGACCTGTGTGCTCCGTTCAGTGTTCCATGACCTGTTTCTATGGGATTGGGGATAGGGTTGAAATTTATGTCATTTGGAAAGGGTTAAAATGTTTAACCAATAGAAATGTGTGTTTGGTTTTGAATTTATGTGGGAAGGAATGTGATTTGATGTTTACATGTATATGTGTGGAAAATGAGAGGGAAACTTTGCCATTCTTTGGTTTTGCTGACAGGTCCACAGTGCAGAGATTCTGTATAAGAAAATCTGGTGTGTGACTGATATACTTCTTAACCTACAAAACAACTTGAAAGGTGAGTTATTTAATTGTGAGGGGATGTATGTGCTGTATTTTGATTTTAATCAGACTAATGCAATTTTCCTGGTATAGTGCAGGGAGTACTTCTTTTTGCCTACAATGTTATTGACAGTGTGTGTGCATGTAGAAATCATTCCGTGATAAGCATTTGTGTTTTTCATGTGTTTGCAGAAAGATAACTGTGCTGTTTTTATATTTTGGTACAATTAGAAATCAGTCATTGTTTATGAATTTGCAAAATGAGTCAAGTTTCTACACTAAAATGTAGTATTCGTATATTAAGAAATGTGTTTTGGTATAGTGCAAGGGATAGTGTTGTTTGTCTAAGATCACACAGTGAGTCTGTGTGCATTTAGGAATCATTTTGAGACAAACATTTTGGTACTAATCTGTAGTAGTAGATTTTCTGCAATGTGTGCAGTCACCTTAGATTTTGTAGACTAGTAAATGTATTTTGTAGAAGGGATAGTTGTCTGTCTACAATCACACTGTGAGTCTGTGTGCATTTGGGAACCACTGTGCGAGAAGCATTTGGTAACATTATGCATTTGCTGACAGATAACTGTTTTAAAACCTGCCATGTTGTCAAGTTTTAGTAGCATTAGAAGCCAGTCTTTGCTTATGCATTGATAAAATGAGTCAGGCCTTGACACTAAAGTGCAGTAGTCAAATATGTAGATTGTGTGCAGTCCCCTTACCCCTTCCATAGTAGTGAATGAGTTTTGGTAAACTCCTAGTGGTAGTGTTGCTTGTCTAGAATCACACTGTGAGTGTGTGTGCATTTGGGAAACACTGTGAGAGAAGCATTTGGTAACATCATGTATTTCCTGACAGAAAATTGTTCTAAAACCTGTCATGTTGTCGAGATTTAGTAGCATTAGAAGGCAGTCTTTGCTTATGCAGTGACACAATGAGTTAGGCTTGGACACTAAAGAGCAGTACTTAAATATGTAGATTGTGTGTAGTCCCTTTATCCCTTCCATAGTAGTGAATGAGTTTTGGTGAATTCCTAGTGATAGTGTTGCTTGTCTAGAATCACACTGTGAGTGTGTGTGCATTTGGGAACCACTGTGAGAGAAGCATTTGGTAAAATTATGTATTTGCTGACAGACAATTGTTTTTAAACCTGGCATGTTGTCAAGTTTTAGTAGCATTAGAAGCCAGTCTTTGCTTATGCATTGAAAGAATAAGTCAGGCTTTGACACTAAAGTGCAGTACTTAAATATGTAGATTGTGTGCAGTACTCTTACCCCTTCTACACTAGTGAATGAGTTTTGGTAAACTCCTAGGATAGTGTTGCTTGCCTAAAATCACACTGTGAGTCTGTGTGCATTTGGGTAAGGATTGTGAGAAAAGCATTTGGTAACATCATGTATTTCCTGACAGAAAATTGTTCTAAAACCTGTCATGTTGTCGAGTTTTAGTAGCATTAGAAGGCAGTCTTTGCTTATGCATTGACAAAATGAGTTAGGCTTGGACACTAAAGAGCAGTACTTAAATATGTAGATTGTGTGTAGTCCCTTTATCCCTTCCATAGTAGTGAATGAGTTTTGGTGAATTCCTAGTGATAGTGTTGCTTGTCTAGAATCACACTGTGGTGCCGATCACAATCCGGTAAAAACCGGGTACGAACCGTCGGACGGAGCATATTCTCCGTCCGACGCGTACCCGGTCGTCAAAATATACAAACATGGAATTACGATTCGCACGGGCACACCATAACCGTACGAATCGTAAAAAAGACCGACCGAACAAAAAACACCTACCAATGCGATCCGGGAAAGCGCCGACCTGACGTCGGGACGCACGCAGCCTGCCATTCACGACCCAGGAATCACGATTCGCACCGACGTCACCCCGCACGGTGAATATTTTGCGGCAGCCAAAAACTGCCGGGAAATCAGGACGACGCGAACAAGGACCACCAGTACGCGACGGACAGACGGCGACGCGAACAAGGAGGACCAGTACGTGACGGACACACAGGACGACGCCACCAAGGAGGACCCGTACGCGACAGGACGACGCGATCAAGGAGGACCCGTACGCGACAGGACGACGCGAGCAAGGAGTACCAGTACGCGACGGACAGACATGGACCCGAACCTACGAGTCATCCCTGCCCTCATAGCAGTACACCTCCTCTACAGGTTACGACGCAGACGCCGCAGAAGGTCAGAATAACTAAGGGAGGGGGGAAAGTGGGGTGGGGTGGGGGTGGCACGACCAGGGCAGGCCACAAAACAACCACATGAGTGACACACTACACATGGCCTGGACATACCTGACTCCCATGCCCTGGTCACCACGAGGGGGTGGGGGCGTGTCCTGATAATCCAGCGACCGCCACAACGGAAGTCCGTCACCACGCGAACCGGCAACACAACCAGACAGGTACGTCCCGTACCCACGCCTGAAGAGCGTGGGTACGAGTCGGACCACGCCCACACACGTCACCCCAACAATGGCGGGACGGATCGCACCCACGTGGCAAAGGCCTGGGTACGGGCCGCACAAACATCACATAGCGTGGGGACGGATATGTACGGACCCTACCCCCACCCGCGGACGTACGGAGCGTACCCCCAGCCCAACAGTGTAAGTACGACCCGTACCCCCACCCGCGGACGCACGGAGCGTACCCCCAGCCCAACAGTGTAAGTACGACCCGTACCCCCACACGCGGACGTGCGGAGCGTACCCCCAGCCCAACAGTGTAAGTACGACCCGTACCCCCACCCGCGGACGCACGGAGCGTACCCCCAGCCCAACAGTGTAAGTACGACCCGTACCCCCACCCGCGGACGCACGGAGCGTACCCCCAGCCCAACAGTGTAAGTACGACCCGTACCCCCACACGCGGACGCACGGAGCGTACCCCCAGCCCAACAGTGTAAGTACGACCCGTACCCCCACACGCGGACGTACGGAGCGTACCCCCAGCCCAACAGTGTAAGTACGACCCGTACCCCCACCCGCGGACGTACGGAGCGTACCCCCAGCCCAACAGTGTAAGTACGACCCGTACCCCCACCCGCGAATGCAAGGAGCGTACCCCCCTGCCCAACAGTGTAAGTACGACCCGTACCCCCACCCGCGTATGCATGGAGCGTACCCCCCATGCCAACAGTGTAAGTACGACTCGAACCCCCACCCACGAATGCAAGGAGCGTACCCCCCTGCCCAACAGTGTAAGTACGACCCGTACCCCCACCCGCGTATGCATGGAGCGTACCCCCCATGCCAACAGTGTAAGTACGACTCGAACCCCCACCCACGAATGCAAGGAGCGTACCCCCCTGCCCAACAGTGTAAGTACGACCCGTACCCACACCCGCGGACGTACGGAGCGTACCCCCACCACACCAGTGTCAGTAGACTCGTACCCTCACCTCTAATGCAGTGTGCGTAACCCCACCGTGTATGTGCCAAGCGCACATATCCAGAAATCGGAGGTGTGTGTGCAGAGTCCACCCAGCAGTGCCCTGAGACAGGAGTGGTGGGTGTGGAGTCCTCCCAGCAGTGCCCTGAGACAGGAGGGGTGGGTGCCCATCACTCCCAGCAGTGCCCTGACACAGGAGGGGTGGGTGCAGAGTCCTCCCAGCAGTGCCCAGACACAGGAGGGGTGGGTGTGGAGTCCTCCCAGCAGTGCCCTGAGACAGGAGGGGTGGGTGCAGAGACCTCCCAGCAGTGTCCAGACCCAGGAGGGGTGGGTGCAGAGTCCTCCCAGCAGTGTCCACACCCAGGAGGGGTGTAACACATGTGTGTGATGCCACAATTACCCACATCCATACTGCCTACAAGGGAACATGTCCCCATGAACTCATGTCAACTGACTCCACACACAAGTACAGTGATCACCAAGGATGCCACGATTGTTGCAGGTGGAGACATGGCCATGCATGCATGGCCAAAGTAGAAGGGCTCCGTCACACACACAGCTCATGTACACACAGCTCTGCGCTAAACATTGGGAACACCCTGCAGGGAAGAAACTGGGTACACAGAGGAAGGAATACACCCTGGGACAATTGAACCATGCAGTAACTGCTGACATGACCTAAGGAAGTTAGCCAACACCTTGTGATGGCACACAGATCCTAGGGTGGCCCCAAAGAGCAGAACACTACTACAAATCCCACACACCCAAAGCCTTAAACACCACCCAAAACAATGTAGCAGCCCCACCAACACCAATACCACCATAGCAGGAGTGTGATAATGAAAAAAAAAATAAGCTTTATTCAGCATGAGCACAATGTCCGTGGATCAAAGGCAGTTCAAAGTCAACAAAGGCCATAGGGCAGTCAATTATTCCCAGCTGCATGGGGGACACAGTGGGATGTGTGTCCCCTACCTTGCCTGCACAGTCAAATGCCATCGTCTTCCATACTGGTGAGGGCATCAGGGGGGGGGGAAGCAACAGGCACCGCAGGGACATCAGGGCAAAGGGGCGGCGTTGTGGGTGCAGGGATGGAGGACTCAACCACAGGGGGTGTGTCATGGCCAAAGGCGGAGGCCAGGATGGCACTACACACCTTAGCAAGGTCCTCCAGGGAGTCCCCTGCACCCGAAGTGACCTCAGGCCCCAAGGAGGGGGGGGGTTCAGAGGGATGGGTTGCAGCGCCACCGGGGGAGGGTGGAGACAGGGGGGGAGACTCAACCACCCTGACCGAGGACTTCCTTGACCGCTTGCGTGGTGGCGTAACTGTGGGGCTCAGGGACAGAGCGGCCATGAAGGAGTCCTTGGGGGAGATGTGGCCAGGAGAGCTGAGGGGAGGGGATTTGGAGGGAGTGGATTGTGTGGAATGCGGACTCCCACTCTGGCTGCGTGTCACACGTTTGCCCCCCGACCCAGTGGGTGTGCCTATCTCACCCTGCATGTGCGTGTCAGGAGGAGTGCGGTGGACCTTCCCTGCTGGTGTGGTGCCTGTGTCTGTTGTGGTGGGTGCATGCCGACGTCTGGGTGTACGTGGGACAGGCATGGAAGTGGGAAGTGTGGATGGGGCAGGGGTAGGTGGGGGGAGGTCGCGCTGCAGGAGACCCACTGCTGCAGTCAGTGTGGAGTCTAGGGACCTCAGCAAGTTGCGTTGGTCAGCCTGCAAAGAATGAATGCCCTCCAAGAATGCCTCGATGTTGCTGAGGGTTTTCCCGTGGGAATGGAGGACATTCAGGATCGCAGCCTGACCAACCTGCATTTGCCGCTGGATGTCCATAGACTCAGCATTGGCGGCAGCAGTGGAGACAGGGGCAGGGGGTGCGGTGCCTGGCAGGAAGGAGACATGCGGTGACCGGGCACGCTGGGAAGGGACACGAGCAAGTGGGAGGCGGTTGGTGGGAACTGAGGGGGCGGTGGCAGGTGTTGTTCCACTGTCAGCTGCTGGTGCAGCCTCCGCCAACTCTGAGACATCCTCCTCGGACCTGTCAGCTTCGTAGTCTGATGTGCCAGTCGACAGGTCCTCGGCCACACTATCCTCCGCCTCTGTCCCACTCAATGTGCCAGCCCCGATGTCACGGCTGCCACTGGTGCTCGGTCCCTCCGCCTGGTCCGTGTCCATGTCTCCCTCTGTGTCCCCCGACGATGCTGTGGGCAGGGTGGAGAGACAGAAATTAATCAGACACCTGTACACATCTGTCACATGAGTCCAATCTACATAGTCAACATTGCATAGCCTGAAGAGGCAGATCCCTAACATCTGCAAAACAAGGTACCGATGTAGGGCATGAAACACAGTTGGTTGAGCCACCATGCCACTGAAATACCATGGAGAGCATGAGACAATAGCTGATGACAGGAAACGGAGTCTGACATAGCACCCAGGCCCTGGGGACAATCCTGCACTGCCTCTGCACCACACAGCGTTTGTGAAAATACCTATGACCAGGGACAATATCCATGAACTTGAGACACATGCTGCATAGGTAATGCTGCAAACATGCCCAACATAACTCGGTCACTGCACCTTGCGTGTGTGTCCAGTAACATCACACACTGTCCAGACCCAGCAATTAGGAATCAGGATTTGACACATAGGCATTGCCCGCCCCAAGCAACCCCCACACGATGCTAATTGCTGAGACACAGGTGGCACCAACATCTCATAGTCTGGGTGATAAACACAGTGGCAGGCAAAAGGCTAGATTGGACGCAAAACAGCAAAGGTGCGCCTGTACAAATAATGAGGTACCAGTGCCCATCCTCAGATGAGTATAACAAGACACACAGGCACTGGCAACTGTGAGTATGAAGAGGGACAATCAGGTCAGGCTGCACAGTGGACACCTGTACATAATAGCACGTCTATATACATGGTGACAGGGGACAATGGCACAGAGCACAACCTACGCTGTAGACAGTGAGAGTGTCCACGTTGATGATGACACAAACAACACTGAGGATAAGGTGCCCCAGGGGACAGTATTGGGCACGCAACTACATGCTACTGAATGGGAATGACTGCTACACACGTCACCATCCCTGCACTATGCGTAGCGCACACTCATGCACATCATGTCACAGGCCACTACATAGGACATGCGCGCTGTAAGGCATGACACATGAGAGACCAACTCCCATGTCTGGAGCCAGCATCAGTGCCAACTGACATGGAACCCACATGCAGTGAACTTGACAGTTCACAGGCAAGGTCCCACAACCTGTTACCCACCACCACCACCCATGATGCTACAGTCATTGTTCTCGTGGACAAAGCGCCAGCCTACATTACCTTGTGAAGGAGTGACTACACACAGACCAGGGAACACATTGCAAGGAGGGGAAGGGTGGCAGGGGCGCAGCGCTACACTTGGGCAAACTGGATGGGCACAGCACCTTTAAACCCTGCCAGTGAATTAATGCCACTGTGCCCTTACAAATGCCGGTGACACACAACAAACGCACATGTACCTACCCCCTTCCGCCTGCTGCATCGCCTGTAAGCGCCTCTCCAGGTCTGGAAAGACCACCGGCAGCACACGCCTGTGGAGGTGGGTCAGACGGCGGCGGCCGCGGTTCTTGTGGCTCTCAGGTGAGTCCCCCAGCAGGAGCCGTGCAATCCTCCGCGTCCAGCACCGGATATCCTGCCAGCGTTTCCTCACCTGGGACAGGCTCCGCCTCCGACCATCCACACGCCTCACGGCACTGACGGCGGTCAGCCAGATCTGCTCCTTGGCAGTGGCGCCTACCTGTGAGGAAGTACAAGTGACACCACATCAATACACCAGCCACATGTCACAGAGAGACATATGTGAACATAATAGCTGGTTACTACATGGCATGTAATGCAGCCAACGCATTGCACCTCTGTCATAGGGACATCATCCTCTGGTGAGGGAAAAGGCAGTACGTGCCATAGTGGGTACTCAGGTGGAATGATGGCAATGTCACAATCAATGATCAAGGCTCACACTGTGCATCACACCCACACCTCCTGTCTCAGGGCACTGCTGGGAGGACTCTGCACACACACCTCCTGTCTCAGGGCACTGCTGGGAGGACTCTGCACACACCCCTCCTGTCTCAGGGCACTGCTGGGAGACATCAGGCACCCCCCCCCTTGTACCCCCCCGACAGTACATGGCATGTGTGTCACACCGGGTCACAATGCCTGAAGACACAGTCACAACATAGGGACAGTCTGTGGCAGTGGCCTATGCACTCACCTGATACCCTGGTCGCCCATACAGCATGGGGTACTGTGGGAGGATCACATCCAGCAGAGCCATGTTCTCCTCCAGGGTGAATGGCTGTGTCCTCTCCACAGCCCTTGACATGGTTCCAGGGAATCAGTAGCAGCAGCTTGGTCGACAAATGCAAAGATGTGCAGGCAAGTAATCCCTCATGGGACCTGGCTGCCTTATATGTGGCCTTCTGCCCAGTCTCATGCACAGGAGTACAGAGTGATTGGTCACTCACATTTGCATCCTATGTTTCCACCAATCCCTTCAAACCTAGCAGTCTGTGGGTTCTCTATCGGTTTCATTCTCCTGCATGATGTCAGCCCCACAAACACATTGCAACAAAGTAGAAGAATTCCAACTGACTTCTGCTGTGCACCTTCCAGAACAAAATCGAAATTTGAACCTGGTCGCCATGACAACCAGCATGCATGTAGGCCTTAATACTTGTCCCCTATGTAATTAGGAGAATCACACACAGGTACGGTGCGTTTCCGGGCCCTAGGGCACCCCAAATGCATGGCAACGGCCCGTACATGCATGCCTACGTTCAAAATCACTATGGGTCTGCACGCGTATGCGTACACGTAGTGGTACGGACCGTACACACGCATGTACGCTCACTATCACTATGGGTCTGCACGCGTATGCGTACACGTAGTGGTACGGACCGTACAAATGCCTGTACGCTCACTATCACTATGGTTCTGCACGCGTATGCGTACTCGTTGTGGTACGGACCGTACAAATGCCTGTACGCTCACTATCACTATGGGTCTGTGTACCCGTAGTGATAGTGAGCGTACATGCGAGTGTACGGTCCGTACCACTACGTGTACGCATACGCGTGCAGAACCATAGTGATAGTGAGCGTAGATGCGAGTGTACGGTCCGTACCACTACGTGTGCGCATACGCGTGCAGAACCATAGTGATAGTGAGCGTAGATGCGAGTGTACGGTCCGTACCACTACGTGTACGCATACGCGTGCAGAACCATAGTGATAGTGAGCGTACAGGCATTTGTACGGTCCGTACCACAACGAGTACGCATACGCGTGCAGAAACATAGTGATAGTGAGCGTACATGCGAGTGTACGGCCCTCTCACTATGGGTCTGCACGCGTATGCGTACTCGTTGTGGTACGGACCGTACAAATGCCTGTACGCTCACTATCACTATGGGTCTGTGTACCCGTAGTGATAGTGAGCGTACATGCGAGTGTACGGTCCGTACCACTACGTGTACGCATACGCGTGCAGAACCATAGTGATAGTGAGCGTAGATGCGAGTGTACGGTCCGTACCACTACGTGTGCGCATACGCGTGCAGAACCATAGTGATAGTGAGCGTAGATGCGAGTGTACGGTCCGTACCACAACGAGTACGCATACGCGTGCAGACCCATAGTGAGAGGGCCGTACACTCGCATGTACGCTCACTATCACTATGGGTCTGCACGCGTATGCGTACTCGTTGTGGTACGGACCGTACAAATGCCTGTACGCTCGCCATCACGATGGGTACACATACGGCAGCACTCCCACAGTGATTGGGGAACATACACAGGCCCTCTTAGCAGCAGTACGCCGGTTTGTACACATCACTGTGGTGATAGTCGACACACAGGTAGGAATAGGGCGGACATACTTGTCCATGGATGGACATACTTGTCCAGGAATGGACATCAAGGCATCGTCTGTGCATTACTACATGTGTGGGGCACAGGTGTGACAGGCTGTGATGTGGAACATGCCTCCTGAGTGGAGGAGGCACCAGATGTATGATGAGATGTGTACAGGTGTACTGTGTGAGGGTGCAATGTGTGCCAGGCATGCCCTTGACTCCTTTGACATGTGTGCATGTCGTACTGCGCACTTGGGGTGAGCGTCACTGGCATGGCACGGACACCAACACACGGAAGTGTCCCATGATGCCGGGTACAGGGGTCATGACACCTGACTTGTCACTACCCACAGTGCACAATGTGACTATGTCATTTATGTGTCCGGGATTTACATCAGGTTGATGTTGTAGCACCCTCAAAAGCTGCAGCCGTTGCAGCAACCAACATGTGTCTGTGTGTAGATTGTCATTGCACACTGTTCCGCACACCATGCCACATGTGGTATCTGATGTGAGGTGCACATGTATGCATGGGACACGGAGTAGCGTGACAAGGCCATGTCAGCATCCTCACAAGGAATGTGTGGTGAGTCATGACATGTGCACCTTCATGGCAAGGTGTGTGGGCAGGCCTAGTGTAATGTCATGTGACCTGTGGCTCCGGTGTTCCGCTACCAGTCTCTACAATCGGCATCCTACTTCTGCTGATGTGTGGGTGTATGTCACTTCTGTCTTGCGTCGGGCTGTTCACTTGCACTGGGACACAGCTATTCCCATGGCGTGGCATGGGGAGGTTCTCAATCACCGTGTGTAGCTGGGTCTTGGAAGGAGTGTCACCTTGCATCCATACGTGTCCTGGGCATGTAGCACATGCCTGACTCCCTATGTGGCATGTGTGTATTGGCAGATTTACATGTGCTCAGTAGACATGAGTTGTTCTCGTAGTGCACTCACTCTTCCTTGTCACTTCCAAATTACTGCAGAGCGCCTCCTGTTGCCCGAAGAATTCCAGACTTGGCCACCATGCAGGAGAATGACAGCATCCGGCTCTACCGCTTCACCCAACCGTTGATTCTGGAGCTGACGGCGAGACTGGCACCACACCTGCAACCGCAGCACAGGTATCCTACGGCACTGACACCCCAGCTGAAGGTAATGGCTGCCCTACATTTCCTTGCCACGGGTACCTTCCAATATACCATAGCTCATGTTGGTGGCATGTCCCAGAGCATGTTCAGCGGTGTGCTGCATGATTTCTTGGAGGCCATGTTGATTCACCTGGATGACTTCATCAAGTTCCCAACCCCTGAACAGATGACTGAGGTCAAACGTGGTTTCTATGCCCTGGGAGGGATGCCCCATGTCATTGGGTCCATAGATGGGACACATGTAGGTTTGGTACCACCACACGCACGGGAGGTGGCGTACCGCAATCGGAAGCACTACCACTCCATCAATGCCCTTGTGGTGTGTCTGTCCAACATGGTGATTTCACATGTCTGTGCTCGTTTTCCAGGATCAGCACACGATGCCTACATCATGAGGCGTAGCGGGATGCCTGATATGATGATGCAGCTGCGCAACGAACGTGCATGTGTTGTTGGTGGGTACAGTCTGTCTGTCCTGTATTCTGTTTGGCCGAGCAGCACTACCGCTTCGCCTGTTCTAACGATATCCATGTGCTTTCCATTTAGGGGACGCTGGCTATCCCAACATGCCTTGGCTGCTGACACCTCTCCGCAACCCCATCACGCCGGCCCAGCTCCGCTACAACACCGCCCATGGCCGGACAAGGCGAGTGATAGAGAGGACGTTTGGCATGCTGAAGAGCCGATTCCGGTGCCTCCACAAGACCGGCGGCGCACTCCCATATGCCCCGGCGAAGGTCTGCAAGATCTTCATGGTCTGCTGCATGCTGCACAACATGGCAGTTGAAAGAGCTGTGCCCCTCATCCTGGATCAAGATGACGAGGACCATCCACCCGTGGAGGACGAAGGGCTTGGCAATGGGGCTAGTGATGTGGAGGATGTGGAGCCGCAAGAGGACATCCGGACTCGGCTCATACGCGACTTCTTTGCTTAGTGGTGAGTACCAGGGTCTGAGTGTGCACGCATTGGTCCCCGTGTGACATGCGTTGTGATGTGTGTCTCCACCTGCATGTATGGCACGTGGGTCAGAGGTGTGTGTGGGTGTGTCACTGGAGTCATGGTGGCAGTGATGGTAGTATTTCCCCAGACATAATTGTGACCTAGCATGTTGTCATACATACATGTGTCGAGTACATGCACATGCAAGTGGCTGTGCTTCTTATGGCTGACTTCTTGTGTGTCTCTCTTCCCCAGGTACCTGCGCATGCCGTTTGCTGGTTGCATTGTTGTGGCACTGCTATTCCTCATGGACATGGCATCGTGGGCTGACTCAGCGTTACAGGCACGGACACGTTTGGAAGTCTCCATGGGGTAAGGGATGCATCTGGGGTGTATTGGGTGTGGCAGTTGTTCACGATGTGTGCACACTGCCCCGGTCGGGGTTTGGGTCCTCTGCAGACATGTGGCATCCCCATGGGACACGACATGCAGCTGGGTACACCTGAATAGATGGGCTGCCTGGTTGTCAGTCATCAGTGATGGGATGGTGGATTGTGATGAAGGCATCAATGTGTGTGACACTGCCCTCGGACACATACGGTTAACATTGTCTTGACATGGCGTGGGACTTCCACATCAGCGGATGTATGGTGTATGGCAGGCTCTCCGTGAGCAGCTGTGGGTATTTAGCTATTATCCGACACTTGTGTGCCAGTTCCATGGCTATCACGCATTTGTGCTGCAGAAGGGGGGTGCCAGTGTTGGAGCCACATGTTACTCCACATGATGTGTTCATGTGTACTTCAAGTTGCCTCTGCAATCCCAAACACATGACTATTAAAGGTGTCCCTATGCCTCCAAGGTGCCTCTTCTCAGTCAATGCTGGTGTGTTGGCACGGTGCATCCTGCATGTCTGGCATGGTATTCCCTGATTGTGGCTATGTGTCAATGTGTTGAGTGGCAAGATGCAAGCTGTGTGTGTGTGCTGAGACTGTGTAATGGGCATGATGTCCATGACTGTGTGGGTATTGTGACATGTGCCATCCCCATGCATCCAACGTTGTCCATGACCCCATTCTCTGCATCCACCGGACTCAAGCTTGCAGGACATGGTTCTGCCACCTGTCTACACGTACCTGGGTGCCCCCCAGGACACGGGCCAGGATCCCTGACCTCTGCGCATGACTGTTGCTGTACTCAATGTGTCTGTCAGCACGGTTGTTCGGCCACCCCCTCAGCTGGTTCTGACCATCACGGGTGTGTATGGTGCTCCATGTCTGTCTTGCCTAGAAAACTGTGACCCATGTGTCCTGTGCCAGACTCAGGCCCCAGGGTGTGGATGGTTGAAGTGAACAGATGACTCAGGCATGTTTAGACTGTACAAGACACATGTTAGGTAATAATGCTACCAGCAGGCATCTACTCTTAATAGTGTGATTTATTATTGGGGGGGGGGGGCCAAGTGAGGGCCTTTCCGGGATTAGGGAATCCAAAGTTCAGTAGGGGAGTTGGTGTCCTTGCCATTGGAAATCCTCAGAGTCCATGCCACAGTCTTTGTCAACATTGGTCAGCCAGTGACCAGCAGGGCCATGTGGCAGAGAATGTCTCTTGATGCTGTGATGCTGTTGCTCCAGTGGGCCAGGTGCCAGGCCAGGTGTCCTGGGAGATGGTGATGTAGCAGCCACCCTCACGGTCCTTTCCGTGGACGACCCGGCTTCCTGCGGGGAACCTCAGCAGCAGGCCGTGACGACGTCTGGGATGCTCCGTCGGATGTTTCCTCCTCCTCCTCATGATCCCTTCCTGTGGGTGGTGATGTTCTCCGCCTTCTGGCACAGGGAGGGTCGGCCATGGTGTCGGCCATCCGACGGAGTTCAGCGTGAATCCCCTGGGACGCCGTCACTTGCTCAGCCTGTCTGTCCTCCATCCTCCGTTGGTGTAGCTGTAGACAGGCTATTAGCTCCGCATGTTGCTGGGCCTGCTGGACCTTGATCCCCTCGAGGACGGACACAACCTGGGCCATGCCCGTGGTGTCCTGCCGGTATGAGTCCAGGATGTTACGGACATGGGAAAATACCGGATCCCCAGCCAACTGGTCAGGCTCGCGCCTCCGCCGCTCTCCACTCCCACCACCCCTGCCCACTTGCGTCTGGCCTGCACTTGTGGGCACATGGGGTCTCCGGGACCCCTGAGGGGTGGCATTGGCGTTGTCGCCTGCCTCCTCCTGGGTGCCCGGGACACCGTGTCCCTCCTGGCGAGCCTGGCTGCATTGTGGTGTTGGGGCAGGGATCCTGGGTGTCTCCTGGGATGTGGCAGGAGTGGGGGTGGTGGTTGGCACAGTTGTACCTGACGCAGGTGCTGCAGGTGGTTGGACACCAGAGGGGCCAGGTCAGTCGGGGTCGTCCGCAGAGTGGTGAGAGTGGTCGCTGCCGGTGGGATCGGTCTCCTGCAGATCCGGGTCCTGTGAGTGTTCCCCCCCAGTGTTGGGGGGTGCAGCACGACGTTGACCTGTGTGTGAGAGAGACAATGTTACTTTTGATCCATGCAACATCCATGTTGCATCCGTTACAAAGTTGGCACATTTCCTCTTGGAATTAGGATCTGTCTTGCATTCCACTCACAGTGCACTTGTGCATGTGTGTGTCCCTTGGGCACCAATTTGGCCCCTTTAACTATGTGTGGCACAGTCTTACTTGCTGCGTCAAGTGTGACTGCAGTCAGCAGTGGAGTGTGCATGTGTGCCGAGCTATGCGTTTGCGCCTTCCTTGTAGCACTGTACATGTGCACATGGAGTGGATCCACACACTCATATGATGCAGGTGGCTGTCCTTGTGCTCGTGTACAGGTTGTAACATGGCCCTGCGTTTTGCCATGATGAAGAGGGGGGGTTCTGGCACTGGGCACCCTTGTCTACATGCACGCAGTCCACCTGCTGACGAGCAGACATTCCCACACACCAAAGGACTGATTTGCTGTCCCTGTGTCTCCCTCCTTCTCTGTCCCCCTCTCCCTCCCTCTCTGTCCCCCTCTCCCTCCCTCTGTGTCCCCCTCTCCCTCCCTCTGTGTCCCCCTCTCCCTCCCTCTCTGTCCCCCTCTCCCTCCCTCTGTGTCCCCCTCTCCCTCCCTCTGTGTGTCAGCCTCCTCCCTCTGTCCATCTTCCTGTGTCTCCCTCCCTCTGTGTCCCCCTCTCCCTCCCTCTGTGTGTCAGCCTCCTCCCTCTGTCCATCTTCCTGTGTCCCCCTCCCTCTCTGTCCCCCTCTCCCTCCCTCTCTGTCCCCCTCTCCCTCCCTCTGTGTGTCAGCCTCCTCCCTCTGTCCATCTTCCTGTGTCTCCCTCCCTCTCAGTCCCCCTCTCCCTCCCTCTGTGTCCCCCTCTCCCTCCCTCCGTGTGTCACCCTCTGTCACCTTGGCCCAGCTTCCTGGGCACACACTGTTAGCAGATCTTTGAGTGGCCCTTGGCCTGTTGATGTGAGTTTGTTTCTGATCTCCAGGCACCCATTTTGTCTGCTGTGTGTCTGTGCGCTGCTGCTGTGGTGGTGTGTGCTGCCACTCTTTCACACTGTTGGCTGTTCATTAGCTGCTGGCATGTGCAAAACAGTGCCTTCACCCCCATGTGTTGATGCAAGGCATCCGCCATTTGCTGGCAAGTCATTCCTGTGTTGGGACACAGTGTTTGTCTGGCTGTGACCTAGGCCATATGGGCAGAGGGCATTGTTGTCTGCTTTGGAGTCGCACTATGTGATTCTTGGTGCCCACACTCCCGCCATCCGGGTTACCGTGTCATGTGTTGTTGTCTTCTGTGGCCTGTGACTTGACATTGTCCAGCTGGGTGCATGGGGCATGGTGGCAGCAGTGGCATGTGCCTGCTCATGGAGTGTGGTTGAGTAATGCGATGGCTTGTGGTGGTTGCGTGGCTGTTATTAATTTTGGTTGTGGTTGCAGTTCCCCCCATGTGAGGTGCGTTGTTTGTGTACTCACCCGGGTCTCGGAGTCCTTCTACTCCTTCAACTGCCTCCACCGGCAGTATGGCCATCACCCTCTCCTCCCAGGGATGGTACTGTACGGGTCTGCGGGAGGGCCCTCCTCCGGTGGCGTTGGCCTGGTCGTGTTCCTCCTGTCTCTTGGCTCTGACCCTCCTCCGCAGATCGTACCACCTGTTCTGGCAATCCTGCTTGGTCCTCCTGGTGTCCGCAACAGCATTCACAGCATCGACGATGGTCTGCCACATGGCTGTTTTGGCTGCCTGGCTGGTGCTTCTGACCAATGTTCCAAAGATCTGTGGCTCGACTCTGAGGATTTGATCAACAAGGACCTCCAACTCTCGGTGACTGAACTTTGGATTCTTGGTAGTGGGCATGGTGAGGGGTGTGGGTGGGGATGGTGTGGGTGTGGGGGGTGTGTGGATGTTGGGGGGGGGGTGTGGATGGTTGTGTGTGTGTGTGAATGTGATGAGAGGGTGTTTGTGAGGGTGGTCGTGTGAAGGTGTGCAAGTGTAAGATGTGGTGTCGCTTGTAGTCTGGTTCTGTGGTGTCTGGCAGCAGTGGGTCTGTTGCAAAGGCTCATGGTTTGTGTGTGTGGGCCCTTTTTATTGGTCCATGGGTGGGTGTGGCAGTGTTTGAATTTTGGGTGGGTGTGTTATAAGGAGTGGTGGTGTATTGGGCCTCTGTTTGTTTTTGACAGTTGCAGGTCAGTGATTGTGTTATTTTAGTGGTTGTTGGCCATGTTTAGTGGCTGTGTGCCTTTCGAATGGTGTATTGTTGAGTTGTTTTGTTTTGTCCTTGTTGTGTACGTGCGTTTTGAGCGTGTGTACGGTGTGTACATGGGCCATTTGGTTGTACGATTTGGTCCTTGTGTGTGGCTTTGTACGACTCGTACATGCGGTTGTGATGTTGGGGCATGGGGTGCGCTCCGTACTTAGGAGGTTGTGTTGGGGGTGCGCCAGGAACGTACTGGGGTGGGGGTACGACTGGAACGTACTGGGGTGTACATAGACGGTGGTACGACACGTACAGGGGTGGGGGGTGTACATTGACGGTGGTACGACACGTACTGGGGTGGGGGGGTGTACATTGACGGTGGTACGACACGTACTGGGGTGGGGGTACGACTGGAACGTACTGGGGTGTACATAGACGGTGGTACGACACGTACAGGGGTGGGGGGGTGTACATTGACGGTGGTACGACACGTACAGGGGTGGGGGGGTGTACATTGACGGTGGTACGACACGTACTGGGGTGGGGGTACGACTGGCACGTACTGGGGTGTACATGGACGGTGGTACGACACGTACAGGGGTGGGGGGGTGTACATAGACGGTGGTACGACACGTACAGGGGTGGGGGGTGTACATTGACGGTGGTACGACACGTACAGGGGTGGGGGGTGTACATTGACGGTGGTACGACACGTACAGGGGTGGGGGGGTGTACATTGACGGTGGTACGACACGTACTGGGGTGGGGGTACGACTGGAACGTACTGGGGTGTACATAGACGGTGGTACGACACGTACAGGGGTGGGGGGGTGTACATTGACGGTGGTACGACACGTACTGGGGTGGGGGTACGACTGGAACGTACTGGGGTGTACATAGACGGTGGTACGACACGTACAGGGGTGGGGGGGTGTACATTGACGGTGGTACGACACGTACAGGGGTGGGGGGGTGTACATTGACGGTGGTACGACACGTACAGGGGTGGGGGGGTGTACATTGACGGTGGTACGACACGTACAGGGGTGGGGGGGTGTACATAGACGGTGGTACGACACGTACAGGGGTGGGGGGTGTACATTGACGGTGGTACGACACGTACAGGGGTGGGGGGGTGTACATTGACGGTGGTACGACACGTACTGGGGTGGGGGTACGACTGGAACGTACTGGGGTGTACATAGACGGTGGTACGACACGTACAGGGGTGGGGGGGTGTACATTGACGGTGGTACGACACGTACAGGGGTGGGGGGGTGTACATTGACGGTGGTACGACACGTACAGGGGTGGGGGGTGTACATTGACGGTGGTACGACACGTACAGGGGTGGGGGGGTGTACATTGACGGTGGTACGACACGTACTGGGGTGGGGGTACGACTGGAACGTACTGGGGTGTAGGTAGACGGGGCTGTGACACGTACTGGGGTGGGGGTGTGGCTCGAACGTACTGGGGTGTAGGTACACGGGGGGTACGACACGTACTGGGGTGGGGGTGCGACTGGAACGTACTGGGGTGTACATAGACGGTGGTACGACACGTACAGGGGTGGGGGGGTTTACATTGACGGTGGTACGACACGTACTGGGGTGGGGGTACGACTGGAACGTACTGGGGTGTACATAGACGGGTGGGGGTATACATATACGGGGGGTACGTGTCGGACGTACGGGGGCTGGGGGGAGTGTTGGGCGCGTATGCGGGCACATGTCTCCATGGTTGCTATTGGTGTTCGGTGCAGACGGTGTTTTTTCCATACGGTTGTAGGCTCGGACGCACGGGATGGATCGTGATTCCTCGGTCGGACTTGGATTTTTACGTTTGTAAGGTAAATCGTCCGAGGACGTGTCGGACACATTTTCCGACCCGAGGACGTGTGGGGAATGATTCCCGGTGCGGGTCGTATGGACTTTTTACCATGCGAATCGTGATTGCCAGTTCGTACGGCACTTGTACGATTCGTACGGTAAAAAGACCCGATACGAGTCGCACGGGGGAATTTTTTACCGGATCGTGATCGGCACCTGTGAGTGTGTGTGCATTTGGGAACCACTGTAAGAGAAGCATTTGGTAACATCATGTATTTGCTGACAGATAACTGTTTTAAAACCTGCCAGGTTGTCAAGTTTTAGTAGCATTAGAAGCCAGTCGTTGCTTATGCATTGACAAAATGAGTTAGGCTTGGACACTAAAGAGCAGTACTTAAATATGTAGATTGTGTGTAGTCCCTTTATCCCTTCCATAGTAGTGAATGAGTTTTGGTGAATTCCTAGTGATAGTGTTGCTTGTCTAGAATCACACTGTGAGTGTGTGTGCATTTGGGAACCACTGTGAGAGAAGCATTTGGTAAAATTATGTATTTGCTGACAGACAATTGTTTTTAAACCTGGCATGTTGTCAAGTTTTAGTAGCATTAGAAGCCAGTCTTTGCTTATGCATTGAAAGAATAAGTCAGGCTTTGACACTAAAGTGCAGTACTTAAATATGTAGATTGTGTGCAGTACTCTTACCCC
The DNA here is from genome assembly GCF_964204655.1 of Triturus cristatus. Lineage (NCBI taxonomy): Eukaryota > Metazoa > Chordata > Amphibia > Caudata > Salamandridae > Triturus > Triturus cristatus. The sequence goes on from NC_140583.1 coordinate 477,067,443, forward strand.
TTCTACACTAGTGAATGAGTTTTGGTAAACTCCTAGGATAGTGTTGCTTGCCTAAAATCACACTGTGAGTCTGTGTGCATTTGGGTAAGGATTGTGAGAAAAGCATTTGGTAACATCATGTATTTCCTGACAGAAAATTGTTCTAAAACCTGTCATGTTGTCGAGTTTTAGTAGCATTAGAAGGCAGTCTTTGCTTATGCATTGACAAAATGAGTTAGGCTTGGACACTAAAGAGCAGTACTTAAATATGTAGATTGTGTGTAGTCCCTTTATCCCTTCCATAGTAGTGAATGAGTTTTGGTGAATTCCTAGTGATAGTGTTGCTTGTCTAGAATCACACTGTGAGTGTGTGTGCATTTGGGAACCACTGTGAGAGAAGCATTTGGTAACATCATGTATTTGCTGACAGATAACTGTTTTAAAACCTGCCAGGTTGTCAAGTTTTAGTAGCATTAGAAGCCAGTCATTGCTTATGCATTGACAAAATGAGTTAGGCTTTTACACTAAAGTGCAGTACTTAAATATGTAGATTGTGTGCAGTCCCCTTACCCCTTCCAGACTAGTGAATGAGTTTTGGTAAACCCCTAGGATAGTGTTGCTTGTCTAGAATCACACTGTGAGTCTGTGTTCTTTCCGGGTAAGGATGGTGAGAGAAGCATTTGGTAACATCGTGCATTTGCTGACAGATAACTGTTTTAAAACCTGTCATGCTGTGAAGTTTCAGTAGCATTAGAAGACAGTCTTTGCTTATAATAATAATCCACATTTGTAAAGCGCAAACAATCACCCGTAAGGGTCTCTAGGCGCTGGGGGCCATCGGGAAGATTAAGCAAGCTATTGTCCAGAGTCACATGGTGCTGGACTAATCTGCCTCTGGTGCTGGAGATTGAACCGTGATCCCCAGATTCCGGAGTCAGTCGCCCTGGCCGCGGCGCCACGATGAGTCAGGCTTTGACACTAAAGTGCAGTACTGTTATGTTATGTTATGTTATTTTCATTTATTCAGCGCACAGCTACTCGGAAGTGTCCCGGTGCTATAGACCGCTGGGGAACCCGTCCTGGCTATCCCTGTGAGATGGTCCCTTTCTGGGTATCTCCAAGGTGAAACCAGGCATCCCCGGCGTCTGTGGGGGGCCGTTGTAGAGATGAGGCAAGCTTAATGCCCAGAGTTGCCGAGCGTGTTCCAGGTTAGAGTAGGTACCGAGACGAGAATTATCGAGTCCGTTTTGACCCTGGGCCACGACCCTGCCGCGTCGGGAATTGAACCCTGGTCCCTGGCCGATTCTCTGCTTACAGGTCTGCCGCCTCTAACCAGTGAGCCACACCTCTCAGTACTGAAATATGTAGATTGTGTGCAATCCCCTTACCCCTTGCACAGTAGTGAATGAGTTTTGGTAAACTGCTAGGGATAATGTTGCTTGTGTAGAATCACACTGTGAGGCTGTGTGCATTTGGGAACCACTGTGAGAGAAGCATTTGGTAAAATTATGTATTTGCTGACAGACAATTGTTTTTAAACCTGGCATGTTGTCAAGTTTTAGTAGCATTAGAAGCCAGTCTTTGCTTATGCATTGATAGAATAAGTCAGGCTTTGACACTAAAGTGCAGTACTTAAATATGTAGATTGTGTGCAGTACTCTTACCCCTTCTACACTAGTGAATGAGTTTTGGTAAACTCCTAGGATAGTGTTGCTTGCCTAAAATCACACTGTGAGTCTGTGTGCATTTGGGTAAGGATTGTGAGAGAAGGATTTGGTAACATCGTGTATTTGCTGAAAGACAACTGTTTTAAAACCTGTCAAGTTGTCAAGTTTTAGTAGCATTATAAGCCAGTCTTTGCTTATGCATTGATAATATGAGTTAGGTTTGACACTAAAGTGCAGTACTTAAATATGTACATTGTGTGCAGTCCCCTTACCCCTTCCACAGTAGTGAATGAGTTTTGGTAAACTCCTAGAGATAGTGTTGCTCGTCTAGAATCACACTGTAAGTCTGTGTGCATTTGGGAACCACTGTGAGAGATGCATTTGGGTACTTCATATGTTTGAATAGGCATAACTGCTTAAAAACTTTCCTGTTCTCAAGTTTTGTTAGAATTAAAAGGTAGTCATTGCTTATGTTTTCACCCAGGAACTGTCCTTGCAATACTGTAAACATTCAGTTAATATTCAAGTAGTAACAGAGTGAGGTAGGCCTCAGCACATGCATTGATTCAAATGCTTATCCACTATGCATGCAGTCCTCTAACTCTCTACACAGTTCTCTTTCAGACTTTTAATTCCACAGTCAGTATGCATATACATCAAGCAAACACCCTGTCACTCCCCATGTACTCCTCTAGTGACCCATTCAGCAGCATATACTAAAGCATTCACTTTGCCAAAACCCAAACACTTATAAATTCATTCATGCACTCTCTTTGCAGTACTCTTATCATTCAGTCAGTATCCAAGTATTAATGCAAAGAGCCAGGCGTTACAACATGGACTGCTTCAAACCCCTATCCAGTATGCATACAGGCCTCTAGTCACCTACACACTTGGCTTTCACTTCTTTAATTAACTAGTCAGTATCTATATGCTTTAATAAACATCCTGTCACTCATCTTGCACTCATCCAGTGACTGATCCAGTACCATGTACTAATCTTGTTATTGCGCCACAACTGAAAAACGTAAAAGTTTTACCAAGGCACTCTCCTAGCAGTAGTCTAATGATTTAGTCAGTTTGCAGGTACCCATGTAGTGGACCATGCATTACCACATAGAGGGCTACAAATGTCTATGCAGTATGCATGCAGTCTTCTAACACACTATACACTTGTCTTTAACAGCTTCAATTCCCCAGTCAGTATCCATGTACTTTCAGCAAACAGCCTGTCACTCCCCTTGCAGTGTCCCAGTGAGTTCTTCAGCACCATGTAGTAATGCATTCACTGCGCCAAAACTGAAACACTTGTAAATTCATCCAGGTACACTTCTTGCAATAGTCTAATCATTCAGAAGTGAAGAGAAGTGTGGCTCAATGGTTAGAGCGGCAGACCTCGATGCAGAGCACTGGTCCGGGACCAGGGTTCGATTCCCGTCACGGCAGGGTCTCGGGCTATAAATTCCGCGGACCGGATATTCTCACCTCAGTGCCTATTCTAATCATGGGTCCCACGCTGCAACTCTGGGCAATAGCTTGCTTAATCTCCACAACGGCCCCAACAGCGCTGGAATGCCTGGCCTCACCATGGGGGTGCCCAGGAGTGGACACCTCACATGGAAAGCCAGGAAGGGTTCCTTCAGCGGTATGTATACAGCGCTGAGATACCCGTAGTGGTGATCGGCGCTATATAAAAAACCATACATTTACATTTACATTCAGTCAGTACCTAAGTACTAATGGAGTGAGGCAGGCCTTAGCACATGGATTGATTCAAACGTGTTTCCAGTATGCATGGAGGCCTGTAACTACTAACACAATTGCCTTTCAGAGTTTCAATTTCTCTGTCAGTATCTATAAACTCGAATAAACACTCTGTCACTTTAATTGCACACCTCCACTGACTTATTTGGCAGTAAGTACTAACCTATTCACTGCACTAGAATCCAAAATCTTAAAAAGATTCGCCGAGTCACTCTTTTTTGTAGTACTCTAATGATTCAGTCAGTAGTCAGGTAGTTTTGCAGTGATCCAAGGGTTACTCTATGGACTGTTTCAAACGTCTATCCATTATGGATGTAGGTCTCTAGCCACCTACATACTTGTCTTTCACACCTTCAATATCCCAGACAGTATTTATACAGTTCCCTCAAATACTCTGTCACTCTCCTTATACTTCTCCAGTGACCCATTCAGCACCATGTACTAATCCATTCACTGCACCGAAAGGCAACCACTTATACATTCATCCAGGCAGTGTCCTTGTAGTGCTTTAATCATTCAGTCAGTACCTAAGTACTCATGCAGTGAGCCAGGCCTTAGCACATGAATTGCTTCAAACGCCTATCCAGTATGCATGCAGTCCTCTAACCACCTACACAGTTGTCTTTCACACCTTCAATTCCCTACTCAGTATACATACACTGCAGCAAACACCCTATCACTCCCCTTGTACTCCTCCAGTGACCCATTCAGCATCATGTGCTAATCCATTCACCGCGCCAAATGTCAACGATTTATAAGTTCACCCAGGCTCTCTCCTTGCAGTACTCTAATCTTTCAGTCAGTACACAAGTACTCATGGAGTGAGCCAGGCCTTCGCACATGAATTGCTTCAAATGCCCATCCACTATGCATTCAGTCCTCTAACCACCTACACACTTGTCTTTCACACCTTCAATTCCCTAGTCAGTATTCATACACTTCTAGCAAACACCCTGTCACTCCCCTTGCAGTCCTCTATGACCCATTCAACACCATGGATTAATCCATTCACTGTGCCAAAACCCGAACACTTAAAAATTTACCCAGGCACTCTCCTTGCAGTACTCTAATCATTTAATCAGTATCCAAGTAGTATTGGAGTGAGACAGGCCTTAACATATGGATGGATTGAAACATGTGTCCACTATCTATGTAGGTCTCATCGCCTACACACTTGTCTTTCACACCATCAATATCCATGTCAGTATTCATACACTTCTAGGAAACACCCTGTCACCCACCCAGTGTATCTCCTTATAGTATTGTACTCATTCAGTCAGTTAGCATGTACTCTTTTAGTGAGGTAGGCTTTAGGGCATGAACTGCTTCAAAGTAGTATGCACTATGCATGTAGTGTTTTAACCATCATCACACTATAGTTTCTTAGTCAGTTTTTATATAAAATGTATTTCTACAGTAATAGAATGGTATAAATTTGAAGGTTATTAATATACTTTTATTTGTGATTCTTTTTTACAGATACTGTTTTTCAACGTTAAAATAGAACAATCATGCCAGAAAAAAAAAGAAAAAGAAAAGAACACAGACAGGAGAATTACTTGAAGAAACATGAACCACAAGTATTGAATGTACAAGATAATGTGGCTAAAAAGAAATAGTCTTCTGGTAAGATCACAAAGCAATTTATTAAAAATGTTTGTAGGAGCAAACAGAATGTACAGAATGCTGAAACCACTGAGAATGTTACAACTAGAAAAAAAAATCAAAATAAGAGGAAAAGCAAAACAACAAATGTTCAGTCAAAGGAGACAAAGTATGCTAAAAGAAGGCAAAATCAATATAAGAAATTGCGCAAAAAAATATTTTACAAGAGAGTAGTTCATAATTTGCTGAAAGATATGAAGAAATATAAAAAGAGAGCTCTATTTTATGAAAAGAAGAAGCATATTGAAAACATTGTTGAAAAGGCTTTTGAAGTAAAAAGGAAACTATTCATTTTAGTATTAAACAGAATTCGATCACTAGATAAACCAATCAATTTAATGAAGGCCAAAAGTAGGAGGAAAAGAGTATTTAATAGAAAAAAAAATTGTGATGTTATTTTGGGAGAATGGAAACACAGTTCCAGTTTAGAGCCTTTCTTTAATGAAGAGAGTTATTTACAGAGCAAAAAATTACTGTTTGCAGTTGACACCAGTGGTACAGGTTATGAAGTTAGAGATGGTTGTCCAATTGAGAAAGAGAAAATGGTTGAAAGAAATGCAGAAGAAGTGATAGCTGAGGTTGTTCTAGGGAGACGTCCTAAACACCCTGTGTATACATGGGATTGCAGTAGTATTTGTAGTGTACGACCGGAATCTTTTGATAAATTATGTCGTTTTTTACGCGCATATAGTAAAAAAAGTGTTAAACAAAAGATTAAGGTGTTGCAAGGACTAGACCCTTGCAGAGTGAGAAAAAATACTGGTTTGCAAGGTCATTCTCTGGCTTGTCTTTCTAGAAAAGTTTGTGAGAGTGTTTTTCACCATTTCAGGATGATGGCAGTACATCATACTCAAATGCGGACGTTAGTGAGAAGATTGTATGAGTTGAACACTGCTCTTTTGCGTGGCTCAGTATCAGATGTGAAGAAGGTTTGTGATGATATCGAGTTCTGTTACTTTGGTCCTCAGCAAGAGAGTGCGGAAACTGACACATTAGTAGAACAAAATGTTGAAGACAATGTAGAACCCGTGATTACAAAAAATTTTGAGGATGAAATCACTAAGTTTAAGGTAATTTCAGGTGAAAGACCAAATGTTTCTTATATTTGTTGTCGGCGAACTCACTATAAAAATCAGACTAGGGGTGTCAATCTGTATTTATATTTTGTGTTTGAAAAGCTTCATTGGCATTTAAAATAGAAACAACCAGCAATATATATAGTAAACAACTAGGAATGCAATAAGTGTATAAGCTGGATATTATGAAAGAAGCATAAAAGCATTTTGGGGAGTTTACATAGGAGGAAAGGAAAAGAAAAGAAGGGGGAAGGGAAAGAATAGAAGAGGGGAGGGTGAAAGTAGGAAGGTAAAGAAGATTACACTATTTACAAGTCATAGAAAGCCATAAACAACTTGTGAAATGCGGCGAAATGTATAACAATGCAATAGGATAAAAAATAATAAATATTTAAAATAAAAAGAAAGCATATATATAAATATAAATAGAAATGTAAGTATAAGTATAAGGAGACAGAGATAATCATTCAAGGAGGTTTAAAATTGTCAGATGACAAGTGTGAGAATTTCTGTAGGACAATTCGGTCCAAATATATGGTAAGAGGCAACCAGAATAGATCCTTATTATATGCTGGTACACATGAGGAGGTGAAAGCAACATCTAGTCTATGGTATTGACAGAGAGTATTCCACCAATGTTGTATGGATAGATTTGTGAGGGATTTCCAGTTAAAAGAAATGTGTTGAAAAGCCAGGGCAAGCATGAGGTCAAAAAGACCATGAGATTGTGGGGAAAGCACTAAAGACTCATAAAGACTGCCAGCAAAAAGGAGTGGGATAGAGTAAGGAATGGAAATAGAGAACAGATGGGAGATGTATGACCAGACTTTCTCCCAGAAGGCAGAAACTGAAGGACAAAGAAAGAGAAGATGAAGAAGGTCAGCATCTGAAGAACCACAAGTCCAACATTTAGAGTCAGTTGAAGAAGAGAAACGAGATAAAGAAAGAAGAGAAAGATAAAGTCTGTGGTAAAGGAAAAACATAGACTGAGTTAGAGAGGCAGAGCGGGAAATCTTTAAGGATCTGGTCCAAAGTTTATCCCAAAAGACTATAGACCCCTCGCATCCTAGATCCGACTCCCAGGAGAGTTCTAGTTTAGATTTCATACGATTTGGATTGGGGGCTGAAAAGAATTTGTAGATAAGACAGACTTTGGGTGAAGTACAAAGTATCGTAAGGAGAGAGTTGTGAGAATCCAAAGAGGGAGAGGAGGGAAGAGAATAATAAGTGTCAGTTATTATCGCCATAAGCGTAGTAAACTGTGAGAAAAAGGAACGAGAGCAATGGAGGAGGGACTGAAAATGGGGAAAGGAGCAAGGGGAGATACTGTCAAAAAGATGCTTGACCCATATGATGCCCTTTAATCTCCATGTTTTCCACAAAATGGGCCTGTTATTTAAGAGGATAAGCGAATTATACCAGATAGGAGATTCTAAGAAGAATTCGCGAGAAATGACTGTAGGGTGAAACAGAGGTTTCAGTAAAGAGCAGATATGTTTAAATAGGGGAAGAGAGACAAGGGAGGTTTTGGTGGAGAAACGGAGGACTTCATTGAAAGAATGGGGCAGTAACGCGATTTGTTCAATAAGAAGCCAAAGAGGAGTAAAGGGGGAAAGGTCCGAAATAAGCCATTTTGAGGCTTGGCGTAAAGAGAAGGATTTATGATAAAGAAGAAAGTTCAGAAAATTCACGCCACCATTAGACTTAGGTCTACGAAGAGAGGATAAAGCAATTCTGGGTTTTTTATCCTTCCAAAGAAATCTTGATAAGCATGAATCAATACGTTTGAAATAAAGAGCAGGATTGTGGACAGGAAGCATGGATAGAATGTAAATTAGAATCGGGGCAATCATCATTTTAATCGAGTCTAAATGTCCCCACCAGGATAGAAAAAGAGGGTTCCAAGCAGATGTTAGTTTCTCAATACGTGATAATGCAGCGTACATGTTTAGCTTAATGGAAGACGTTATGGAGTTGGAAAACAATATGCCGAGGTATTTAATTTTGGAGCTGTTCCATGCAAATCCAGTGGAGGAGAAGGAATGTGAAAAACAGTATTTCGTGAGAGGAAGGATTTCAGTCTTATCAGAATTGATTTTATAACCGGAAACCTGTGAAAGAGAGACAAACTCAGACATTAAAGGAGAAATAGAGGTTTCGGGAGAGGAGATGAATAAAAGAATATCGTCTGCATACGTAGAGAGTTTCAATTGATGGTCCCCGTAAGGAAAGCCAGAGATGGAATCATTGGTACGGATAGAGGTCAAAAAGGGCTCAAGGGCTAGGACAAAAAGTAGAGGGGATAGAGGACAGCCCTGACGAACACCTCGCCGAAGAGGAAAGTAGGACGATATACGGCCATTAACTAAAACCGAGGCCTTCGGAGCTGAATAGAGTAAGGAAATTAGCCGGCCTTTAACAAAACCACACTGCTCTTTACCAATGAGATGGGGCATGAGGGTGTCTAAACGTAATGCAAGGAGCTTAACAAATAATTTATAATCCACATTAACAAGGGAGATTGGGCGGTAATTTTTACAGAATTGAGAGTCGCGACCATCTTTAGGAATAAGGCAAATGGTGGCTTCCTGAAAGGTACCTTCTGTCTTACCAGTAGAATAAAATGAATGAAATAGCATCAATAGCTTGGGGAGCAACAGATCAGAAAAATGTAAATAAAATTCTACAGAAAAAACGTCTGGGCCAGGCGATTTGCCTTTAGTAAGAGTACTTAAAGTATTAGAGAGTTCCTGAAGTGAAAGATCTTTTTCAAGATCAAGAAAATAAAGATGAGAAGTAGAAGGAATGGGAAGTTTATCAAGAAAAGCTTGGATGATAGTAGAAGAAGGGGGAGATTCCGGGGTATATAGATTTTGATAAAACAATTTAAATTAATCCAGAATATCCTGATCTTTGTAAAGAAGAGACTTGGTAGAGGAATAAATAGAGTCAATAATTTTACGTTCCTTACGGGATTTGAGATAGTTTGCTAAGAGTTTCCCTGCCTTGTTACGACCACCATAGTACCGGGCACTACTGCAAAGGAGTATTGATGACGCATTGTCAGTAGAAGATTTATTAAACTCAATCTTGGCGTGTATCAACTCAGGTGAAATAGAGTTGGTGGAGGATGTATAAAACTCATGTTCCAAGTGGTTAATATGTGCTAAGGCAGATTTCTGTTTCTGAAGAAAACTTTTCTTTTTCTTAGAGACAAAATCTATGATGAAACCTCCAGCTGTAGCTTTAAAAGAATCCCATATAATCTGGGGAGAAGAATCGGAGTCACAATTAAACTCAAAGAATTCCTTAGCAAAAGAGCGAAATGAGGAGGAGAAAAGAGGGTCCGTAAGTAGGGAATTATTAAAACGCCAACGAGAGGGTTTAGGACGGGGAGGAAGTAAATCCAGGTCCGTAACAATTGGGGCATGATTAGAGATAACTATGGGTTCAATAGAAGAAGACAGTAAGTTTTGACACAAAGATTGAGAGAGAAAAATATAGTCTAGGCGAGAAAGAGAAGCATGAGGAGGAGAGAAGAAAGCATAGTCAAGAGTGTCAGGGTGAGAAAGTCTCCTAGAGTCCATGACATGTGTCTGGGAGATGGTATCAAGAAATTGTTTATGAGTCTTATGTGGAGTGAAGCGGACTGTGGATTTGCGGTCAAGAAACGGATCAACAATTTGGTTGCAATCACCACCTAGAATGAAGAAATCATCTCGAGATTGAATACATTTTTGCGTAATTGAAGGCCAAAAAGTACAATCAGGTGGAGTAGGACCGCAAATATTAAAAACAGTTAAAGAAACAGAATTGATTAATAACTTTGCTAGAATCCATCGTCCATCCTTATCATTCTCTTGTGATAAAACTTTACACTTCAACTTTTTATGACATAGAATGATAACACCATTTTTTTTTTATTGGTAGACGGAGAGAATAGGACCGTACCCACCCAGCTTCTTTTTAACTTAAGAGATTCAGTTTCTGTAAGATGTGATTCCTGCAAAAGAACTATATCAGGGTTATACGTAGCTAGGTGGGAAAAGATTCTCTGTCGTTTAATAGGATTAAGAAAACCTTTTACATTCCAGGAAATAACTCTGAACGGAGAAACATACAAAATTGAAAATACTTATAAAAAAACCAAGTATATAATAGTAGATAGAAAAGGAAGAAGGCTCAATGAAGGGAAGAAAAGGAGAGACAGGATCAGTAGAAGAATAAAGAAAAAGGGACAAATACCAATAAGAAAAGAAAAGTAAAGAAAGGGTAAAGTGGAGGGTGTTAGATGAGACAGCAGATAGGAAAGAAGTATGAATGCGATAGAGAAAGAGGGAAAGGAGGAAGGAGGGGAAGGAGAAAACAAAGGAAGAGAAAGAAAAGACAGTACATATCCAAAAATGATGACCGATACGACATACCTAAAGGGGTCAAGGGAAGAAATGTCAGGGTGGGGACGACACATGACAGGACGAATCACCTAAACCAAGAACATACGGACCGCACCAGGACGGGGGGAGACAAAATAAGGACCTTACAGGCACTGGAGACAGATAAACCTATATGAAATAGAGAAGAAATAATTAGCAATAAAAGGCATGAAGAAGAAGAGAAATAAACACATAGTACTTAAACATGTAACTAAAGATATGGACATCAAATATCATGTAGCGTAGCAACAATTCAAAGAAAGGCAACAGGCCGCTTAATAAACAAATCAAAGAGCATTAATAAGAAAAAGATGAAAACAACACAAGGTCATGACTGTAGAATAGCTAATGGGCTAGAAGAAAAAAAAAAGAATGACAAAAAATCAACTATTGGAGGGACCAGCTGTATCCATAACAGAAGTAGTATGAGAATGGATGAATTTCTTAAGATCTGCTGGGTCATGAAAAGTTTGAGTCTGATTCTGATATGTCACCTTAAAGATGCAGGGGTGGAAGAGGCCATAACGAGCACCAAGGGATCGCAGAGGAGGTCGGAGATTAAGGAATTCCTTTCTTCTTGATGCCGTTACATTGGATACATCTTGTGAAATAAACACCCTCTGTCCAATCCAAGAAAGCTGACATTTGGCTCTGGCTGCCGAGAGAACAGAAAGCAAGTCAGTGAACTCCAAAAAGAAAATGATGATTCCTCTTGGTTTCATGGGAGCCGCAGAGCTGGACAGACGAGGGCCCCGACGGTGTGCTCTTTGAATATTGAGAGAGGTAGAAGAAGGCATATCCAGGAGCTTCGGCAAGAAGGAGGAGAAGAAGGTAACAGGGTCCTCACCCTCAAGGGATTCAGGAAGACCATAAATACGTATGTTATTCCTTCTGTTCCTATTTTCCAAATCCTCAGCTTGGGACCAAAGATCACAAACCTCTTGTTCCAAGGAACAGAGCCTCTGAGACGTATCGTGCACCAAATGGAGCTGCTGCTCTACCGAAGACACTCTGGATTCCATCGTAGACCACTTCTCCTCCAAAAGTTGAATTTTACTGTTAGTTTCCTCTACAAATGGACAAAGGGCTCTAATTTCTTCCAGTAAAATCTCCAAAGATATAGGAGGAGGCGACGATTTATCAGGAGATGGAGGATCCTGCTTTAGGCGTTTGGATGATGATAGTGGCGGAGAAGGTTTAGTAACAGTCGATTGAGTTGAAGTGGAGCGGTTGGAAAAAACACCTGCCATCTCATCTACGCTATGCGGTGAAACACTTGCTGAAGGGGAAATTGGTGTTGGCAAAGTAGTGTGAAGTTTAGGTACAAACACAAACTGTGGCTAACGCAACTTTCCCATATATGAATGATACGGAGTAAACACAGTCAAAGCAGCACGTAGGATAAGAGGCAGGTATGCTCAATAAATCTCACAAGAGGCAAAGAAAAAACAGGCACTTGAAAGGTAAAAAAGCTTCCAATACAATCAAATGGAGTAAATTCAAATGAAAATGCCTGAGAAATAGTGAAGCGGCTGAAGGGAAAATCCCTCAAGGAGCAGAGCTGCTGTTATCAAAATAGAGGAAGCATTACAATCCTGGCGGTAAATGATTGCGGAGGAATTCAGAAGAGGGCACTGCAAAAATGGAGCAGGGCAGATGCAAAAAGAGATTGTCCCAAATTGTACCTCAAAAATATAACTGGGTTAAATAGAGGAAGGAAGCAAGAAAAAAAAAATCTACAGCCATAATAAAGTCAGCAGAAAGTTGTCAGGAGCATCAAATTTACATTTATGCAGGTAGAAATCCTCCAGCACTTGAATAGAATGCAGGAATTCACTTCCGCATGCTTAGCACTTGAGAGGCATTAGCGCGAGGAAGCGCGCAAAATGGCGGCCATTCTGAGGAGAAACTGCCCGTGAAGTAAACACAGCCAATTTGGGCAAATTCCTGTGAAAGAGAACGCTCACCGGGTGCGCGTCATATTCCCCCAGCAGGAGGCGCGAAGGTCCGTCAGAAAGACGCGAAAGCCAGCACCCGCAGACAGAAACACATCCCGGTGCAGTGGAGGACCCGCGTCAGGCGGCCATCGCTGTCGGCGCCGACGCCACGCTCGTCAATCTGTATTTAAAAAGTGAAATAGAAGATAATGATAAGTGGATGGAATTTGCAACTTATTTGTTGGTAGAGAATTGTTTTGATTTGAGATCTGAGCAGCGTATTTGCAAATATTGTTATAACAAATTAGATGAGAATAAAATGCCGGCTAGAGCTGTTCATAATAATTTAGAGTAGGTTGCTATTCCTCCAGAGCTGATAGATTTAAATACGTATGAGTCTATTCTCATTCAATGTGTTCACCCGTTTCAGGCTATTGTTCGTATGGAGCCTAAAACAGGTAAATTACCTCCATCAGAGTTGCAAAGAGGATTGAAAGGAAGAGTTATGTATTTACCGTTAGATTTAAGGAAAAATATTGAAACTATTGGTGTAGACCATGCAGAAAATGAGCCACTAGTTATTCTAGTTAATGGTGTTCCTACTAAGAATAAGAAAATCTGGCAAGAGTTAGTGGATGTTAGAAAAGTGCAAAAGGCATCATAGTATCTGTTAAAAAATGAGTACTATAGAAATGTGTTTGTAGGAGAAAAAGAAATAGATTTAGCAGAAAATACTGAAACATTAAGTGGACAAATAGAAAAAGTGGACATGTCCAGATGTGAAGAAATCTATGAACATTACAGTGTACATCCACTTCATTCCAAAGCGATGATGGGGAATACGATTGAGTTGTTCCAAATGAAAAAAGCAACAGGAAGTCCCATGAGTGTATGGGAAGAGAGTTTGGAGGCTCGTTGTTTCCCGCAGTTGTTTCCAACAGGAAAAGGTGGACGATATGATGAACGTCCTGTGCAGATTCCTGCATCTGAATATTGGACAACAAGATTATATGCAGAAGATCCAAGATTTCGACAATGTATCCCTTATATGTTTCATCTTCTGTTTGAAAGTGACTTGTCTGTACTTTCATATGCAGTAAATCACATTTTAAAAACTGGAATGCATCTGCAAAATGTAACTGCAAAGGATTTTATGGATAAAGTGCATCAGAGAGATGATCATTTAGAATCTCAGTTGATTCATCTATTGGCATGTCAGCGTGGGACTAATGAATATTGGTACCGTCGTCATGGAGAACTGAAATGTATGCTACGTAACTTGGGTACACCTACATGGTTTGTTACACTAAGCTGTGCTGAGTATGCTTGGGATGATTTACTTGAATTTCTTCGAGAGGCAAATTCCAATATAAAAAATATTGAATACAAGAGACCTGGAGAATTGTGCTCTTTGGATCCTGTTATTGTATGCATATATTTCAGTCATAGATTTGAAGCTATGATGTCTTTCATCTGCAATAAAAAAGAATCCTCTTCTTGGAGAAGTTGTGGATTTTTTGGGGAGAAAGGAGTATCAAGCAAGAGGTGCTCCTAATATACATATGTTGTTATGGATCAAGGACGCCCCCAAATTTGGAACAGATTCAGATGAAACTGTTTTGTCTTTCATTGAAGATTATGCCACATGTGCTGTACCCGATAGCAAAGAACATAAAAACTTAAAACAACAAGTCTTACGATTCCAAAGCCATCGATGTGGAAAATACTGTCGACGAAAGTACAAGTCAAAGGATAAGTTCTATACCATATGTCATTTTGGATTTCCACGTCCTGTATTATCTAAAGGAAGAGTGAACAGTTTTATGTCAGCTATGCGACATACCATCACAAGAAAGTCTCCGAAAAATACCTACAACTTAAAAAGAAGTGAAGAATCGAAATACATAAATGACTACAATCCAGGTATTTTATCCATGTGGAATGCTAACATGGATATTCAGTATGTTGCGGACAATTCCATTGCTGTTGCACGATATGTAACGTCCTACATTACTAAATCAGAAAAGATGGAATTGAAAGAAATTTGGGAAGAGATTTCTTACGAGAAGACTCTAAGTAAATAATTATACAGTTTCAGTTTGAAGATGTTATCGCATCGTGAAATTGGAGCATATGAATGTTCAGATTGGTTATCATCTGCAAGTCTATATTCCAAAAGTAGAAGAATCATTTGGGTGAGTCTAGGTCTTGTAGGAATGCGAAATCAGGTACTGAAATCTGTGCAAGAAATTTAATATTTAGCAGAAAAAGAACCAGAAAGTACAGATATTTTGAAAACGAATATGTTGGACATATATTACCCAAACAGAAGTCATCATCTTGAGAACATGTGTCTCTATGAAGTGCTGCAAAACTACACTTTTAAACGGAATACTACAGAGAACATCAATGATGGAAAATATGCAGTGATTGGTTCTGAAGGATGTCTGGTGAAACAAAGGAAAGGAAATTTAATTAATCACAGGAAACTGAGTTGCGACACTGCTGATAAAAGGGAATTTTACTATTTAGCCCTTTTGCAAATGTTCAAACCATGGCGTTCAGAACTGGAATTACTTGGAGATTTTCAGAGCTATGAAGATTCATTTAATGCTTGTAAAGATAGCATACAATGCAGTGATTTTGCAAATTATTCGAAAATGTTGAATGATGAAATTGATCAAGAAGCTACAATTGCAGCTGAGATTGCTAGAGACAGTTCTCAAGACAGTCAAAGTTCTGCTGCACTGAGTCAAGATCCACTTGGACAACCAATTGTTGAAAATGAAGTAGCGACTGCCATGAATGAGGTGGAAACAGCAATGTATCAAGCTCAAGAAGATGTAATACAGTTAGGAAACTTGGAAGAACAACTAAATGTTGAACAGAAACAAATATATCAACAAGTGAAAGAGCAGATTGACCATGGATTACTTCATGAAAAGAAAGGGTGCTCATGTACATCATTTCAACCTATCCGAATGTATGTGAGTGGTCAAGCTGGAACAGGAAAAAGTTTCTTAATTAAAGTAATTACAAGTTATCTACAAAAAACAACTGAGTCACATTTGTCTTGTGTTGTCACTGCTCCAATTGGGTTGGCAGCACATAACATTAAAGGAATTACTTTACATTGTTTACTAATGCTACCAGTAGAGCATGAGAACAAATTGGAATACCATAAGCTATCTGGAGAAGCTTGTTGTGAAGTTTCAAGAGTCTTGAAGAAAATGAAACTTCTCATTATTGATGAGGTGAGCATGGTCTCAAACTTGATGCTTGCCTTTTTGCATTTAAGAATGCAGCAAATTCTTAAAACAGAGTATGACGTGTTATTTGGAGAAAAACACGTCATAGTTTTTGGAGATCTATTGCAACTGACTCCGGTAAAAGGACAACCAGTTTTTAAAACACTTGCACATGAAGATACCAGAAAGTCTCTTGGTAGTGTTGGTAATGTGAACATTTGGACTAATTTTGAATACAAAGAACTGCCAACAAACATGCAACAGGCAAATGATGCTGAATATGGAAGTATTCTTCAAGATATAAGAATTGGAATTCTTTCAAAACATGGCAAACAAGCTTTGGAAAGTCGATTACTTTGCAATGTCTTTCCAATTGAAAATGTAGTTCCTGCAAAAGTGTACATGAAAATTGCTGAAAATAAATCAGTGATCTGTTTAATGCCAACACTGCGCGAGTGTTACATATTCAACAAAGAACTATTGAAATTGGAAAAAGAAGAAATTATAAAAATGGAAGCATTCGATAAAATAGATCATGAAGGAATCACTATTATTTTGACGGGAAAGTTGAAAACAAAACTGGATTCTTTAGAAAACAAAATATCTAAAACAGCTGGTTTAGAAAAGACACTGTATGCGTGTGTAAACTGTCGGGTAATTTTAAGGCGTAAATTGGATGTAGAAAAAGGGTTAGTTAATGGCGCAATGGGTAAAGGGGTAGATTTTGTTAATTATCAGAAAAAAGAAGGAATTGAATTTTTAAAAATTAAATTTGATCAGATTGAAGATGTTAAAGAAATTGGTCGTTGTTCAATTCGATTTTTGCTTGTTAAAGATTTATATGTCCGTAGGAAACAATTTCCATTTTCTCTGGCATATGCAGTGACTATTCATAAATCTCAAGGATTAAGTGTAGACAGTGCATTGGTGAACATTGGATCTACTGTATTTAAAGAGGGTATGGCATATGTTGCTTTGTCGCGAGTCAGAACATTATCTGATTTGTTTTTGATTGATTTTGATGAGACAAAGGTTACTGCAGATGCAAACTGTGTAAAAGTGTACAATAGGTTAAGAAGGGTGTATGCTCCAAATTTAGGTCAATATCCTGCATTTGAAAAGCGTGTGGTTGGTCGAAAAAGAAGGTTTGAGAATATCTATTCTGAAGGTGTTGAGAAGGGAATAGAACAAGATAATGTTGTGATTGCAAGTAAAAAGAAATTGGACACTGTTGAAGAGGTTGTTGGTTATCAGTTTGAAAATAGTTCAGGTGTCAACTGCTATGCTAATGTAGTGGTCAATGTTGTTTTTTATATTGAAGGTTTGCAAGAACAAATTATGCAGAATCGGCAACAAGGATTTTGTTCTCTGTTGCATTCTGTTTTTGAAAAATTGACAACAGATACAAGTAAAATACAATCTGTTTCAGATGTTCGTAATCTTTTGGATGTGTGATCTGGTTCTACACAATTTACACAAAATATCCAACAAGATGCTCAGGAATTTTAAATGTATATGCTTACCTTTTTTGAAAATGAAGGTGTAGAAATAGAAAATATGTTTGGCCTTTCATACAAATGGGAACATCATTGTGAAAATTGCATGTATACATGTTCCACTAATGTAGACACTGAAAGATTTCTGTATTTAACATTACCAGACTGTAAATCAGTTTCTTTTAATACATTAGTTAAAGGTGCAAATCAAAACATGGAGTGTAGCCAATGTAAATCAGAAATGTTATCCACATTATTTTTAAGAAAATATGGACAATACATAATTTTAATGATACAACATTGTACAGCTGATGGAAGAAAATTTGATACTTTAATAAAGCAGTTTGTAGCAACACAAGTATCAATATCAGGAAGGACTTTTGTAGCAATTGCAATAATTTTCCATGATGGTCCTTCCACCACATCTGGACATTACACTGCCTATCTAAAATGTGACAAAGGCTGGACACTTTGTAATGATTCCCAGTTGGTTTTCAAACAACGTTTGCCTAGGGAATTACCAAATTCCTACCTAATATTTTTAAAGTCAAAGATTTAGGAAGATAATTCACTCTCTGAGTAATTTATTATTATAATTTAATAGGACTACCATTGGACAATTTACATAAAAAGGAGTGCAAAAATACCATTTGGCCTCAAGGAAAGGTATATGTTTGAATTATGGACTTTTTTGTGCTCATTGACTGAATATTTTTAAGCGAGAACATTTACAGTTTTTATAAGTTAATGTTATAAAATTTTGTTAGCCATAAGCATTTCATATATGTGTGATTTGTATTTTGTGGTATTTTACTGAGAATAGCATGTTGGGTTTTTTTAAACAATCTTTTTGATTGGATTTTTTTGCCCGCTGTTAAGTGATGAGTACGATTGAAATCACTATTTCTAGTGAAATTCAATATATTCTGAGAACAGCAAAAAATGCAAACAAATTACTTTGTTGAAATTATGCTGTGTTGTAAAAAAATGTATTATTACATGTTATAGCTATTGTTTCTTTTCTTTACAGATCCGAATTCTAAAATAAGCAGTTTACATCAATTTTTATTGCAAAAAAAAATCTGAAAAAAATGTATACCATTTTTACTTTTTATTACTGTGAAGGTAAGTTTAAGTAAGTATAAATATGCAGAATGGGCAGATCTGCAAGAACCTACAAAGATTGAATATCTTTTTAAAAACACTCTGTTTATACCGATGTAGCTTTGAAATCTCTCTGTTACCGGATATTATGTGACCTGCAAAAAAACAGATTTGAGTGGTTCATAATATTTCCCATTGTACCTATCGAAGGACTGCAATCATTTCAATCATTCTTCTTTGAGCATCTTTGCAGACAAAACTCTGTGCTTACCTTAAATTATTCGGAAGCAATTTTAAAACAGAAATATGTCAGTTTTTGTAACATAGTTATTGCGTAAGATACTCTTTCATATTTACAAAGAGAGGAAAAGGCGCTCTGTGTACTTTTTCTACTCCATGTAAATACAACCTCATCATACGCACCACTTTGTGTTGAAAGGTTGCACTATAAGTGTTGTTGTGTATGATTGCACTGAATACTCATAGAACAAGACACATCTCCAGATTTATCAGAAATTATAAATCTCGATATGTGTGTGAATGCTGCACCATTCTCTAATTGGTGTACGAAAGCAGAACAAGGAAAATTGTTTTCTTTTCTCCACATTTTTAAATCTTCAATGCATGATAAAATGTTCAGCATACATTGAAGGAGAAAAATGCATTTATTGATTGTTTTTGTGCAGGAAGGTGTGTCTTTCTGCACAAAAACAAACAGCACATGACACAGATATCCTTGCACCATGGTGTCACCACATGGCTGCAATTTAAGCAGCCGTGCAGAGAGAAGCATAGATTTGCAACATATTTATGTACATATGTTGCATCCCTGTGCTTCGGAAGTACTACAGCACACTGCAGTTAAAGAGGTTACTGTGTGATGCTGCAGCACTTCCTCATAGTTCTGCACTTATTCATTCACCATACGCTATTAATACATTCATTCAGTCAATTACATACTACACATACATTAATCTAAACTTTCACACACCTACAAACAAATATAGCTCTTTTTTTAAACCAGGAAAGTTAGTTCTTACAAGAACTTTTTTTTCTTCTTTTTTCTTTTATATTTTTGGGGGGTTTTTTGAACAATTTCCAAAAATGTTTGGTTTTTCTTGAAAAAAAAGGAAAAAACAGAACTGGAGGAACAAAACAATGAACTTCTGGATAAAAAACTAACAATGATGACTTTTTTGCATCCTGCAAATTAAGTCAATAGACTGCTCTCTGTAGCATAGCACTGCATTACACTTCAAGCAGAGTACTTTCAGTGTGGCAAACTGAGGACGGATGTCCAGGTGTTGGTCCGATGGATGGACGCGGGAAGTACTTGGCTCTGAAGTCTGTGAAGGTCCAGGAAGAACTCTTATTCTTCGGCATTCTTCACGTGCCAAGTTTATTGGATGCATGGTTTTGAGAGGTTTTTTCATGCTCGCTGTACCACATGAGTACTTCTTTGTTGGATCGCCATGGGAGAGCACTCTTTGACATATCTTGCATGTCACTTTGGTGGCATTGGTCTTCGATTGCCCCTCTGGAAAAGTAAAAAATTTCCAGACGATGGATGAATATCTTTCCGGGCGTGGTGCTTCAGCTAGAAATTCATCTCCAGAAGATGTTGAGATGCTGGAGATCCCTCCTGCCCTGAAGCCATTGTTTTGTAAAAAAGTTTGAACTAAGTGAAAACTTAGTAAAAAAAGCTTCTTCTCTGCAAAGGGATGCTCCTCCAAAGAAGGTCTAAGAAGAATGATTGAAATGGGTGGGGTCTTTCAATAGTTAGAACAGGAAGTGTAATGAACCAATCAAATCTCTTTTTTTCAGGTCACATGGGATCTGCGCAGCGTGCGTATAGGCAGCACGCACCCAGCGCGCATCCGCGGTATTGAATTTAAAAAGAATATAGGATTAAATATAAAAATATATTACTTTAATGAGTAGTTTAGAGTTTGTCTTCAATTTATATTTACATGAAATAGATATATATATGTTTTTTTAAATGTAAAATATTTCGCGGGATTCGGGCACCCACCGCGTCATACACGCACATGACGCATCACGGAAGCGCGCAAGCGTCGTGTAACGTGCATCGTACGTGTTGCGTATAGGCTTGGAGTTGCGTACCAGTCGCATTGTAATCGTGCACTAAACACGTACCCAACGCTTACCGTACGTGGATGCTTTCGCGTACGGGTCGTGAAGGGTGCGCATAGCGTGCGCGGATCCCCAAAAAATGGAAAAAATAAATAAAAATTAAAGTTTTGAAAATATAGTTTCAAAAATATTTTTAAAAAATATAAAAATATATTTTAAAACATTAACGATTTTTTTTTAAACAATAAAAACACATAATATTTTTCGATTTTTAAAATAATTAATTGAAAAAATACGTTAAAAAAGCGATAAAAAATGAATTTTAAAAAAACATAATTAAAGGAATTGACAGACTGAAATAGAAAAATGTAGAAATCCAATGAAAATCATTAAACATCATAGCTTTAGTGCTACATTGTAGATAGGAATTAGCATTTAAAAAACCTTTGAAATTCACTGAAAAATCCATAGGTTTCATGCACGTTATAGTTAGGAATTGGCACTTCCTCTGCGGTGGGAGCATCACCCTCTTCTGCTCCTCTGGACATCTACCCTCGGTTTCAGAGAGTACATATAAGGTGCAACACTTGTTACTCTCTTATTGCTATGGGGGAGTCTAGTATTCCTCTAATAGACAATAAGATTGAGCAGCACAAGTGCAGTACCTTTTAATATTCCCATTCTTTGTCTCCTCTGTCCCTGTATTAACACAAGGGCTCTTTTAAGAGCCACCCTACCTCACAATTTTTTTAAATTTATTTTATCACTTTTAAAAAAAAAGTTTTACCGTACGCGCACCTTTTTAAAAAAAAAAAATATTTATTTCACCCTTCAATGTACTTGAGGGACCACAATGGAAATGAGAAAAGCAGAGTGAGGAGAAGTGGAAATAAGGGAGTACGAAAGTAAATGTGTGACAAATACAGATATTTCAAACTTACCTGAACAACAAAATAACTTAATTATCAATAACTTGTTTTTTTTAATTGCTAGAAAAAAGTATTCATTTTTCTAAATTTTCTTTCTCAATCTGTAAAAAAAGAAAAAAAGTATTAATATTTAACAATACATTTTACAATACAGTACACATATTTTCTTATTTAAAAAAACAATATTTTGCCCTTTTTTTGCTGTTTTCAGAATATATTGAATTTCACTGTAAATCGTGAAACCAATTGCATTCATCACTGAACAGCGGGCAAAAAAATTAACAATCTGAAAGATTGTTTAAAAAAAGCCCTGAATCTCTTCTCAGTAAAACATACCTTTATAGAAAAGTAACATATTTAATAAAAACATAATCTAAAAACAATAACTATTTTCAATAAATATCGTCTGTAAATCTTGTTGCTTAAGCACATACACTAAAATAATATCTGTCAAACAAGTCCACAAGAGAAACTTTTACCTTTCCATGAGGCCAAATGGTAATTTTTAAATTCTTTTTTGTTAAAAAATCCAATGGTAATCCAATAAAATTGCAAACATGATTTGTTCAGATGTTGCAATTTGTATCTAATATTTTGGTTTTAGAAAAATTAAATAGGAATTTGATAATTCTGCAGGCAAACGTTGCTAGCAAATCAATTTTGAATCATTACACAGTGTCCAGCCTTTTTCACATTTAAGATAAACTGTGTAATGACCAGAAGTTATCGAAGGTCCATCATGGAAAATTATTGCAACTGCAACAAAAGTTTTTCCTGATATTGATAATTGATGTCCTGTAAACTTCTTTATTAAAGTGTCCAATTTTGAACCCTCAGCTCTACAACGTTGCATCATTAAAATTACATACTGTCCATATTTCTTTAAAAATAACGTTGAAAACATGTCTGATTTACATTTAGAACATTCCATGCTGTGATTGGCATCTTTAACTAATTTACTAAAAGTGACTGATTGACTCTCTGGTGATGTTAAATATATGAACCTTTCTGAATCAACATTAGAGCTGCATGTGTTGAAACAGTTTTCACAACTATGTTTCCATTTATGAGAGAGACCAAACATATTTTCTATTTCTACCCTTTCTTCTTCCAGTACCATAAGGATATACATCAAGAATTCCTGTGAATCTTGCTGGACATTTTGAGTAAACTGTGTACTTCCTGAACATACATCTAAAAGTTTTCTAACATCAGAAGCACTTTCTATTTTAGTTTTATCATTACTCAAAAAGAAAACTCAGCAGAGAACAAATTCTTTTTTCATGATTTAGTATTATCTGCTCTTGCAAACTTTCAAGATAAAATACAACATTCAGCACTACATTAGCGTAGCAGTTGACACCAGAGCCATTTTCAAAATGACAACCAACAACCTCTTGAACACTGTCCTTTTTCTTTTTGCTTGCAATCACATCACTCTCCTTTTGTTTTCTCTTCTGTACATCCTCATTACAGATATTCTCAATTCTCCTTTTCCGAGAAACAACACGTTTTTCAAACACAGGATACTGACCTAAATGAGGAGCATAGGTTCTTCTTAATCTATTATACTCCTTTACACAATTTGCATCAGCACTAACTTTTGAGTCATCAAAGTCTATCATGAATAGACCAGATAATGTTTGTACTCGTGACAAAGCAACATATGCCATACCTTCTTTGAACACAGTAGAACCAATGTTTACAAAAGCACTATCTACAGTTAATCCTTGAGATTTGTGAATAATTACAGCATATCCTAGAGAAAACGGAAACTGCTTCCTACGTACATATAAGTCTTTTACAAGCAAAAAACGGACTGAACAACGACTAATGTCTTTAACCTCTTTAATCTGATCAAATTTTATTTTTGAAAATTCAATCCCATCTTTTTTCTGGTATTTCACAAAACCCACAACTTTACCCATAGCTCCATTCACTAAACCTTTTTCTACATCCAAATTTCTTCTTAAAAATACTCGACAGTTCATACAAACATAAAGATTTTTTTCTAATCCAGCTGTTTTCGAAATGTTCTTCTCTAGAGAATCCAATTTATTTTTTAATTTTCCTGTTAATGTAATAGTAATTCCTTCATGATGAATTTTGTCCACTGCTTCCATTTTCTTAATCTCTTCCTTTTCCAATTTCAAAAGTTCCTCATTGAATATCGAGCATTCACGTAGTGTTGGCATTAAGCAGATTACAGTATTTTTTTCTGCAATGTTCAGGTATATTTTCTCTGCAACTATTTCTTCATTTGGAAATAAATTATGTAGCAACCGACTCTGTAATGCTTCTCTGCCAACTTCTGTGAGTAGTCCAATTCTGATATCTTTCAGAATACTTGCATAAGCTTCATCGTTTGCTTGCCTCATATTGGTAGTGAGTTCTTTGTACTCAAAGAATGACCAAATATTCGCATTACCAATACTTCCTAATGACTTCTTTGTGTCTTCATGTGTCACAGTATTAAACACTGGTTGTCCTTTAACTGGAGTGAGCTGCAGAAGATCCCCAAAAACTATAACATGTTTTCCTCCAAATAACACGTCATAGTCTCTCTTTAGAATTTGCTGCATTCTTAAATGCACAAAGGCAAGCATTAAGTTTGATACCATGCTTACCTCATCAATAATGAGAACTTGCATCTTCTTCAACACTCTTGAAACTTCGAAGCATGCTTCTCCTGTTAGCTTGTGATATTCTATTTTGTTCTCATGCTCCACTGGTAACATTAGCAAGCGATGTAAGGTAATTCCTTTTATGTTATATTCTGCTAACCCAGTTGGAGCAGTAACAACACAAGACAAAGTTGAATCTGTTTTTTGCTCTAGGTAGCTTCGGATGACTTTAATTAAGAAACTTTTCCCAGTTCCAGCTTGTCCACTCACATACATCCTGATTGGTTCAAATTATGCACATGAGCACTCTTTCTTTTCATATAGTATTCCATGATCATTTTTTTTTGTGACTTCTTCATAAATTTGTTTTTGTTCTTCATTCAGTTGCTGTTCCAAATTTGGTAAGTCTATTAAATCTTCCTGAGCTTGATTCATAGCTGTTTCCACTTCAGTCATTGCTATTGCAGCTTCATTTTCTACGATTGGTTGTCCTAAGGGATCTTGACTGAGTGTTCCAGAACTTTGGCTGTCTTGAGAACTGTCTCTAGCTACTTCAGCTGCAATTGTAGCTTCCTGTTCAATTTCTTCATTTAACATTTGCACATAATTTGTGAAAGTACTGCATTCAATCGTGTCTTTACATGCATTAAAGGAATCTTCATAGCTGTGAAAATCTCCAAGTAATTCATCCTCTGAACGCCATGGTTTAAACAGCTGTAAAAGTGCTAAGTAGTAAAATTCCTTTTTGTCGGGAGTGTCGCAACTCAGCTTCCTGTGATTAATCAAACTTCCTTTTGTTTGCTTCACCAAACATCCTTCCTCACCAATGACTTTATATTTTCAATTGTTGATGTCTTCTGTGGCTTTCCGTGTAAAAATATAGTGCTGCAGCACTTCATAGAGACACATGTTCTCAAGATGACGACTTCTTTTTGGGTAATATGTGTCCAACATGTTTGATTTCAAAATATCTGTACTTTCCGGGTCATTCTCTGCCAAATATTCAATTTCTCCAACAGATTTCAGTACCCGATTTCGCATTCCTGCAAGGCCTAAACTTACCCAAATTATTCTTCTGGATTTGGAGTACAGACTTGCAGATGATAACCTATCTGAGCATTCATAGGATCCAATTTCTCGATGCGATAACATCTTTAAACTGAAACTGTATAGCTTTTTACTGACAGTCTTCTCGTGAGAAATCTCTTCCCACATTTCCTTCAATTCCGTTTTCTCAGATTTAGTGATGTAAGATGTGACATACCGAGCAACAGCAATAGATTTGTCAGCTACATACTGAATATCCATGTTTGCATTCCACATGGATAAAATGACTGGGTTGTAGTCATTTATATATTTTGACAGCTGACATAAAACTGTTGACTCTTCCTTTTGAAAGAACAGGTCGTGGAAATCCAAATCGACATTTTGTGTAGAATTTGTCTTTACTCTTGTACTTTCGTCGACAGTATTTTCCACACCGATGACTTTGGAAACGTAAAACTTGCTCTTTTAAGTTTTTCTCTTCTGTGCTTTTAGGTATAGCACATGTAGCATATTCTTCGATGAAACTTAAAACTCCATCATCAGAATCTGTTCCAAATTTTGGGGCATCCTAGATCCACAACAGCATATGAATATGAGGAGCACCTCTTGCTTGGTACTCTTTTCTCCAAAAGAAATCCACAACTTCTCCAAGAGGTGGATTTTTTTTTATTGCGGATGAAGGACATCATAGCCTCAAATCTATGATTGAAATATCTGCAAACATTAACCGTATCCAATGAGCACAATTCTCCTGCTGTCTTGTATTGGATGTTTTCAATATTTGAATTTGCCTCTCGAAGAAAATCCAGAAGATCATCCCAAGCGTACTCAGCACAGCTTAGGGTGAGAAACCATGTAGAAGTTCCTAAATTCCATAACATACACTTCAATTCTCCATGGCGTCGGTACCAATATTCATTTGTCCCACGCTGACAAGCCATTAGATTAATCAATTGAGATTCCAAATGATCATCTCGCTGTTGCACTTTGTTCATAAAATCCTTTGCAGTCACATTACGTAGATGTACTTCAGTTTTCAAAATGTGATTTACTGCATAAGATAGTGCTGACAAGTCACTTTCAAATAAAAGATGGAACAAATAAGGAATACTTTGACGAAATCTGGGATCTTCTGCATGTAATCTTGTAGTCCAATACTCAGAAGCAGGAATCTGTGATGGACGTTCATCATATCGTACACCTTTTCCTGTAGGAAACAGCTGGGGAAAACAACGAGCTTCCAAGCTCTCCTCCCATACACTCACGGGAGTTCCTTGTGCTTTTTTCATCTGAAACAGATCAATAGTGTTTGCCATAACTTCTTTTCAATGAAGAGGATGTATGCTGAAATGTTCATAACTTTCTTCTTCTTTTGACTTATCCACTTTTTCAATTTGCCCAGCTGGTATTCCTGAGTCTGGTAGTAAAACTTCTTCATCTTCATCCATATAAATTGTTTCATACCATTTATTATTTCTTTTCAAATATAAATTAGCTTTTTGTACTTTTCGTACATCTACCAGCTCCTGCCAAATTTTCTTATTCTTTGTTGGTGCTCCATTAACCAGAATAACTAATGGTTCAGTTTCCAATCTATCTGCATCAATAGTTTCCATATTTTTTTTCAAATCCAATGGCAAATAGACAACTCTTCCTTTTAAACCTCTTTGTAAATCCGAAGGAGGTAATTTGCCTGTTTTGAGCTCCATACGAACTGTAGTCTGAAAAGGATGGACACATTGAATGAGTATAGACTCATACGTATTTAAATCACTAAGTTCTGCAGGAATTTCAACCAATTCTAAATTATTATGTACAGCTCTTGCTGGCATTTTATTTTCTTCTAACTTGTTATAACGGTATTTACAAATACGGTGATATTCACCAAAATCAAAACAATTTTCCAGAAATAAATATGTAGCAAAATCCAACCACTTAGTATTATCTTCGTTTTCACTTTTTTTTACAGAGATCAACATACCTTGTTTGAGTTTTATAATGGCTTCTCCGGCAACAAATACAAGTAATATTTGGTCTTTCATTAGAGATGATAGTAAATTTTGTCATTTGATCTTTAAATGTTTTACTAACAGTGAGTTCTACATTCTCTTCCACATTTTCTTCAATAACTGTGTCATTACCTGCACTTTCTTGTTCCGGGCCAAAGTAACAAAACTGAATTTCATCAGTAACCTTCTCTACATCTGATACAGATCCATGGAACAGAGCCCTATTCAACTCATTTAACTTTAGTGCTGGACTTTTAGCAAAATACAATCTTCTCACAAACTTTCTCATTTCAGTATGATGAACTGCCAGCATCCTAAAATGGTGAAAAACACTTTGGCAAACTTTCCTAGAAAGACAAGTCAGAGAATGTCCTTGCAAACCAGTATTCTCTCTCACTCTACATGGATCTAGTCTTTGAAGCACCTTAATCTTTTGTTTAACATTTTTTTTACTATATTCTCTTAGAAACTCACGTAATTTATCAATAGATTCCTGTCGTACAGTACAAATACTACTACAATTCCAAGTGTACACTGGGGCTTTAGGTCGTCTCCACATAACCTCATGAGCTATCACTTCTTCCTCATTTCTTGGAACCATTTTCTCCTTTTCCATTATACAACCATCTTTTACTTCATAAGCACGACCTCTGGTGTCAACTGCATGCAGCAAACTATTACTTTGAAGATAACTCTCTTCATTAAAAAATGGCTCAGTACTTGAACTATGCATCCATTCTCCTAAAAACACTTTACAAAAGTTATTACTTTTCACTATTCTTTTCGTTTTCCTTTGTGACTTCATTACATTGACCATTTTATCTAATGTACGGATCCTGTTCAAAATTAAAATGAATAGTTTTCTTTTTAAATCTAAAGCCTTAGCTACAATTGATTCAATATCTTTTTTTCGCTTATAAAATTTCGCTTTCTTCTTATATTTTTTCACATCCTTTAGCAAATTGGACATCACTCTTCTCTGAAACATTTTTCTACGAAAGTCTTTAAATGCTGTTTTTCTTTTTAAGTCAATCTTTATTGCTTCTAATTGTACATTAGCATTTTGTAATTTCTCACTTTTGTCCTGTTGTTTTCTACTTAAAACTCTATTTGCAGTGGGGAAATTTTTCAAATTTGTTCTTTTTTTGTTGATATTTTTTTAAAAATCCTTAGTTTGCTTACCAGAAGACTTTTTCTTTTTTCCAACTTGAGCATCTTCAAATAATTTGAGTCCTCCAGTTGTCTTCAAATATAAATGTTTTTTCTGTTCTTTTCTCTTCCTTGATTTTATAGGCATCTTTAATTTATTTCACTGTTGGTCAGCAATATCTGAAAGAAACTAAAAAAAAAATACCTTTATGTAATTTAAATGTATTACTATATTTTTGTTGTGCTTTTCAAATCTTATAATACTATCTACCCCTTTCCTACAAGTGAAAAACACAATAAAACCAACACGAATTAAAGCTTCCCCTTTCCTACGAATGTAATTCTAAAAGAACCAGAGTACCACGAATTAAATCTCTGACAACAATTCCTGTGTGCGCACAGACTCATGGTGTGATTCTAGGCAGAAAACAAAATTTGATTTGCAATTTGAAAGCACACTTACTACTGTGATAGAGCAAGTGATAATTACTGTAACAGTCTGACACATTTTCATTATTTTTTTCAGAAACAGAAAAGAGCACATGCCCAAACTGCTTTTTGAGACCATGAACATGTGCAACCTGAATAACGTACTACACTCTAGCAAAGGAAATGAGCCTTGGTGATGTTCAATGTATTAGCGTTGCTCACTGCTATCTGAAACACCACACAGCGCTGAATAGTAAGCTTGACTGTACATGAGAAACAGCTTGCTCTCTGCTAAGACTGTGCTTCTGGAGACTGTCTACTGTTAAGTGCAAGAGAGATCTGCATTGATCCTTGCGCAATTGCATAAACATTGGAGACATGTATGTAACACTACATGGTGGTAAGGGTTAATTGGACTTTTGAACATGTACAAACTACATGACCCATTGCAGGAGTAGAAGGAAAATCTACCATGTTGATGTCAAATGTGTTTGCATTGCCCTCTCATTTGTGACATATTAATTTGGGCTCAATGGTAGCCATCACAGTTCAAGAAAACAAGCTTCCCTGTCCTACGAATGAAATTCTGAAAGAACAAGAGTAACACGAATTGAATCTCTGAGAACAATTCCTGTGTGCGCACAGACTCATGGTGTGATTCTAGGCAGAAAATGAAATTTGATTTGCAATTTGAAAGCACACTTACTACTGTAGTAGAGCAAGTGATAGTTACTCTAACAGTCTGACACATTTTCATTATTTGTTTCAGAAACAGAAAACAGCACTTGCCCAAACAGCTTTTTGAGACCATGAACATGTGCAACCTGAATGACGTACTACACTCTAGGAAAGGAAATGAGGCTTGGTGATGTTCAATGTATTAGCATTACTCACTGCTATCTGAAACACCACACAGCGCTGAATAGTAAGCATGACTGTACATGAGAAACAGCTTGCTCTCTGCTAAGATTGTCCTTCCGGAGACTGTCTACTGTCAGGTGCAAAAGAGATCTGCATGGACGCTTACACAACTGCATAAACATTGGAGACATGTATGTAACACTACATGTGTGATAAGGGTTAATTGGACTTTTGAACATGTACAAACTACATGACCCATTGCAAGAGTAGAAGGAAAATCTACCATGTTGATGTCAAATGTGTTTGCATTACCCTCTCATTTGTGACATATTAATTTGGGCTCAATGGTAGCCATCACAGTTCAAGAAAACAAGCTGCCCCTTTCCTACGAATGCAATTCTGAAAGAACCAGAGTAACACGAATTGAATCTCTGAGAACAATTCCTGTGTGCGCACAGACTCATGGTGTGATTCAAGGCAGAAAACAAAATTTGATTTGCAATTTGAAAGCACACTTACTACTGTGGTAGAGCAAGTGAGAATTACTCTAACAGTCTGACACATTTTCATTATATTTTTCAGAAACAGAAAACAGCACATGCCCAAACTGCTTTTTGAGACCATGAACATATGCAACATGAATGACGTACTACACTCTAGCAAAGGAAATGAGCCTTGGTGATGTTCAATGTATTAGCGTGACTCACTGCTATCTGAAACACCACACAGCGCTGAATAGTAAGCATGACTGTACATGAGAAACAGCTTGCTCTCTGCTAAGACTGTCCTTCTGGAGACTGTCTACTGTCAGGTGCAAAAGAGATCTGCATGGACGCTTGCGCAACTCCATAAACATTGGAGACATTTATGTAACACTACATGTGTGGTAAGGGTTAGTTGGACTCTAGAACATGTACAAACTACATGACCCATTGCAGGAGTAGAAGGAAAATCTACCATGTTGATGTCAAATGTGTTTGCATTAC
Organism: Triturus cristatus; assembly: GCF_964204655.1. Taxonomy (NCBI): domain Eukaryota; kingdom Metazoa; phylum Chordata; class Amphibia; order Caudata; family Salamandridae; genus Triturus; species Triturus cristatus. The sequence continues at coordinate 477,097,940 of NC_140583.1, forward strand.
CCTCTCATTTGTGACATATTAATTTAGGCTCAATGGTAGCCATCACACTTCAAGAAAACAAGCTTCCCCTTTCCTACGAATGCAATTCTGAGAGAACCAGAGTAACACGAATTGAATCTCTGAGAACAATTCCTGTGTGCGCAAAGACTCATGGTGTGATTCTAGGCAGAAAACGAAATTTGATTTGCACACTGAAAGCACACTTACTACTGTGGTAGAGCAAGTGATAATTACTTTAACAGTCTGACACATTTTCATTATTTTTTTCAGAAACAGAAAACAGCACATGCCCAAACTGCTTTTTGAGACCATGAACATGTGCAACCTGAATGACGTACTACACTCTAGCAAAGGAAATGAGCCTTGGTGATGTTCAATGTATTAGCGTTACTCACTGCTATCAGAAACACCACACAGCGCTGAATAGTAAGCATGACTGTACATGAGAAACAGCTTGCTCTCTGCTAAGAGTGTGCTTCTGGAGACTGTCTACTGTCAGGTGCAAAAGAGATCTGCATGGACGCTTGCACCACTGCATAAACACTGGAGACATGTATGCAACACTACATGTGTGGTAAGGGTTAATTGGACTTTTGAACATGTACAAACTACATGACCCATTGCAGGAGTGGAAGGAAAATCTACCATGTTGATGTCAAATGTGTTTGCATTGCCCTCTCATTTGTGACATATTAATTTGGGCTCAATGGTAGCCATCACAGTTCAAGAAAACAAGCTGCCCCTTTCCTACGAATGCAATTCTGAAAGAACCAGAGCAACATGAATTGAATCTCTGAGAACAATTCCTGTGTGCGCACAGACTCATGGTGTGATTCTAGGCAGAAAACGAAATTTGATTTGCAATTTGAAAGCACACTTACTACTGTGGTAGAGCAAGTGATAATTACTCTAACAGTCTGACACATTTTCATTATATTTTTCAGAAACAGAAAATAGCACATGCCCAAACAGCTTTTTTTATACTGAATACAAACCATCACAGTTCTAAAAAACAAGCTGCGCCTTTCCTACGAATGCCATTCTTACAGAACCAGACCAACACAAATTAATTCTCTGAGAACAATTCCTTTGTGCACACAGACTCATGGTGTGATTGTAGGCAGAAAACAGTATTCCTGGGTGATACCAGTACACCTTAACTTATGGTGAACACATACTCCATAATATCTGACATGTTCAAGGCACTTAAATATCTTCCTTAACATAAAATGTAAAACACAACTTTTAAAGTGTTAGGAAAATGTACCATGCTATTTTCAAATGTGTTTGCATTTGCCTCTCATTTGTGAGGTAGTGATTTCTGCTGAATGCTAACCATCACAGTTCAGGAAAACAAACTGCCCCTTTCCTGCGAGTGCAAGGCTAACAGAGCAAGAGCAACACAAATTAAATCTCTGATAACAATTCCTGTGTGCACACAGACTCATGGTGTGATTCTAGGCAGAAAACATTATTCCTGGGTGATACCAGTACACCTTCACTTATGGTGAAGACATTCTCAATAATATCTTACAAGTTCAAGACAGTTAAATATCTCCCAAAACGCAAAATGTGAAAAACAACTTTAAAAGAAGAATCACATTTCTATTATTTATATCAAAACGCACCACATACATTCCCTCTCAAATTCACAACTCACCTTTAAAAGTAGTTAGTTCAGAAAGAAATGTGGCACTCAAATAGCAGATTATCAGAGCCAGAATCTCTGTGCTGTACACCTCTCTCCTCTCACCAGAACCAGTTAATGGCAATGTTTCCCTCTCTTTTTCCACACATATACATGTTAACTCCAAATCACAAAGCTTCCCACATTTTTTTCAAATGGAAACACACATTTCTATTGGTTGCAAATTTCAACCCTTTCCAAATGATCCCTTCCCGCAACATGACTTCTGCCTGCTACCATAGCAACAGGTCATGGAACACTGGTGTGAGCAGAGAGGTCAGAAGTTCAGCACACAATGTTTCTAATCTAAAGAGCAAGAGTGCTTGACTTTTCAAACCTAACAGCAAATCCAAAGTAATGTTCTGTGGGTACACATTTTTCTGAGCCAATACAAAACATGCTTGTAAAAATCTAAACATACAGCCTAGTTTTAACTGTAAAATGGTTTGAATCAGCCAATCAGTTCTTTTTTTTTTTTAAAGTATGTTAGCCTCCATTTTACAACTATCTTTCTTTTCATATTGCCATTCTACTGAAAGACACCTACTGAGTGCATCCAGATCTCCTTGAAAGATGTTCACAGTGTGGTTTGTATGTCACAGCTATGTCTTCTGGAGTGAAAGGTTTTCAGAAAAAAGAGGTATTGTGAAAGACCTTGCTTTGCCAAATGTAGACATTAAATGGATTGGTCAGAGAGGGTTAAAGCGGCACCAATTAATGCCTTTGGTGAAAATCTTTCTACATCTCCCACAGCCTAACCTTATTATTGTGCACTGTGGTGGAAATGACCTAGGCACTTTAACTGGGGTAGGTCTGGAAATGCTTGTTAAGGACACCTTTTTGCAATTGATGTCACTTTTTCCACAAACTGCCTTTGTATATTCTAATATGTGCCAAAGGCAAAAGTGGAACTGGTCCAACCAATTTTGTCCGCAGATTGACAAAGCAAGAAAGCACGTCAATAAGTCTGTTTCTGCTTTCCTCAGAGACTATGGAATGGGTTCTATATACCACAACAACTTGCGTTACAACATGCAAGACATTTATAGAGGAGACGGTGTACATTTCAATGATGAAGGGAACAGAGTCTTCCTCTTGAACTTTAGACTCTGCATCGGTACTTACTTGTAGGTACCAAAAAAACACTCAATAAACACAACGGCTCTTTAGAGCCAACCAACATTTAAACATTTAATTTTGATTTTTAATTCTATTTTTTTTTTTTTTTTTACCGCCGTACGCGTACGTCGCGATTTAAAAAAATATATATATATATATTCATTTTTCACACTTCTGGGTCCTTTTTGGACCCCCTGACAAAGGCTAGGGGGTCTGCAACTCTCTACCTTGCCCCCTTTTCACGTTCTTTACCTTTGTTTTTCAGTGTGAGACACACAAAATGGCGGCCGACACTTCCTGATTTCGACCGACTGGAATGTTTACTGTCATGTAACCACCAATCAGAAGTACGCTCGCGCACAGCACCGTGCGCGTACGGTACGCGTACGGTACACGTACGGTGCGCGCCTATAGATATGTATGTACTTTTAACTGCAATTTTCTCAGGAACTACTGAACAGATTGACTCCAGATATTCAAAAGGCACATCCCTGACCTGAGGACTTTCTCTCTGCCAAATTTCAAGTAATTATGTTCAGCCGTTCGGGCTGTACCTTGGACTAAAGGTCCTATGGGAAAATGCATGGGGAAAACGCGTTTTGGGACCCCCTTTATTATCAGCTCCCGCTTGACGAATCCCCCCGAGACTTTCAGGGTACGAGCGGAGCGGAGCGCCCCACCTATTTTGAAAATTTCACGAGGATCGTCAACCGGCGCCAACGTTATTCAAAATAGAATTTTCAGATTTCCTATGGAAACACGGTCCTAACTATAACTATCTACTGGCGACCGCCAGTAGGTAATATATATATATATATATATATATATATATATATATATATATATATATATATATATAGAACCGAGGCACAAGAAAACAGAAAAACAAATGTGCAAAACAGAAAAAAAAAATGTTAACGCGGTATGCGCGGGGGGAACCCGCGGATCCGGCCAACATTTTTTTTAAACGAAGCGTGGGCTCCTGCGCTTCGTAATTAATTAGCCCCCGGGAGGGCCAAGTCCCGGGGGCACTGCAAAAAAAAGAATTGCGGGGCCCAGGGGGACCCCCGCAGCCCCAGAGACCCCCACCCCCGGGGCTTTCTATAAATATTTGTGGGGGGGACACAGCCCTCCCCACAGCCTCCCCCTGGGGCTTTAAAAAATAATAAGAATAGACCTGTGTGGGGGGGGTCGTGGCCCCCCACATGCCCTGCGGACCGCCACCTCCCCAGGGCATTAAGATTTAAATGCGGGGTCTGTAATGGACCCCCAGAGACCACCACCTCCCCGGGGCATTGCAATTGTTGGGAGGGGCCAATGCGGCCACCCTCCTGGAGCCTTTAATGGCCCTGGGTGCCCACCCTGGGACACTGCTGCTTGCAATGACAGGGCGGGAACCTCGTGGCTCCCGCCCTGTCATTGCAAACTGCTTTGCTTCATTGAAGCGAGAGCAGGGAAACCTGGTCTCACTTCAATGAAGCAAAGCAGAATGCTTTTCCTCATGGGGAGATGCATGTTAGCAGCTCCCCATGTGGAAAAGCGATGCCGGCTCCCGCAGGACGCTGGTGGCCGGCAGGGACCGTGGGGGCATTAGGCTCCCCCCACGGTCCTCAATGTATCAGATAGGCCCCGGGGGATGGGGTCCCTGGGGCAAATAGAAATTAATGGTAGGAGTCGGGTTTTTTTTACGGAAAAATAAGGAGTTGCGTACCTAGCATGGCGATCAGCGCGGCCCCTAGTGTGCATGTGAGGGTTACGCGACTCCTAGCATGAAAAGCTATGCTGTCTCCCGAAGGTCGCGGGAAGCCGGCAGGACCGTGGGGGCATTGGGTCTCCCCCCATGGTCCCCAATGTATCAGATAGGCCCCTGGGGATGGGGTCCCCGGGGTGAATAGTAATTAAGGGTAGGAGCTGGGGTTTTTTTACGGAAAAATGAGGAGTCGCGTACCTAGCATGGCGCTCAGCGCGGCCCCCCAGTGTGCACGCGAGGGGTACACGACTCCTACCGTGAAAAGTTATGCAGGCTCTCAAATGTCGCGGGAAGCTGGCAGGACCGTGGGGGCATTGGGGCTCCCCCCACGGTCCCCAACATATCAGATAGGCCCCAGGGGATGGGGCCCCGGGGCGAATAGAAATTAATGGTCGGAGCCGTTTTTTTGTATGGAAAAATAAGGAGTCGCATACCTAGCACCGTGCACAGCACAGCCCCCTAATATGCACGCAAGGGGTACGCGACTCCAATTTGCGCTAGGTGCGCGACTCCAAGCAAAAATATTTTTTACATATTTAATAAAAACCTAGGTTATAGGTTAGGATATTGGGTGGATCTAAAAAGAGCCCTTGCATTTATTGGGAGATTTTTGTAGCTACATGTAAGTGCCAATGCAGAGTCTTAAGTTGTTGAGAAGGACTCTGTTTCCCTTATCTGTGAAATGTACACCATCAGTCCTGTAGATGCCATTCATATTAAAACGCAGATTGTTGTTGTATATGGACCTCATACTATGGTCTCTGAGATAAGCAGAAACAGCTTTATTGACATTTTTTTCTAGCTTTCTCAATCTGTGGACAAAATTGATTGGACCTGTTCCATTTCTGTCTTTGGCATATGTTAGAGTACACAAAGGCAGTTTGGGAAAAAACAACATCAATTCTGCAAAGGTGTCCTTCATTAGCATTTCCAGAGCTAACCCCAATGCCTTGCACAAGTTGGGGTAGCAAGCCATGAGCGCGAGTTACCAAATATTATTGCAGACACCTATACATCTATAGGTCAACAGAATTTGGGAGTCAGACCAAATAAATCACAGCTTAAAGATAGTTCCAAAAAGGACAATACCAAAAAAAACAGAACTTTCTAAAAAACACTGGGACAAACAAAAATATAAAGAAATAGTACAAACATGGTTGGATCTCCGCAAACAGAGACCTCTGATAGATGTTACAATTTACGGAACCTTGATACGATAAAACAGCCTGATAGACATCAGTACACTGAAACACGTCCTTCTTGTTCCTTTCATGACTCATTGGACAAACGATCTGATAAAGGGGGCGATTACAGCGCAGACAAGAAGAGTATGTGAAACCGATAAAGGTCTCACAACACTTGTCTGAAGTCATAAAGAGAAAGAAATAAAAACTTCCAAAACAAAAACACCAATTCGAAAAGAACAAGGTTGCAGGAATTTCAGCTAAATATTAGGCCTGGGCGGTAAATTCCGTTCCGCTCGCGGAATTTGCGTAATTTCGCGTTCCGCGGAGAACGCAAAATTGCTCAAAAGTCTGCTTTCCGCGATTTCGCGAAATTTTTGCTTGTTCGCGTTCTCAAAATGCGTGTTCGCGAGATATTTCTCCCCGAGCACGCAAACAGCAATTGTGAACAGGAAAAAAGCATCGCGAACAAGCAATTCCGCGTGTTCGCGGAATTTCTGCGTGTTCGCGGAGATTTTTTGCCGTTTCGCGGAGATTTGCGTAACGCAATTACGCAAATTCCGCCCACCCCTACTAAATATGCCACACATATTGAGAACTCTCCTTCAGAACAAGACGTGGGCAGTACTCTGCTAGACAGCATGGACAGGTCATGATAGTTCTTCGAAAGCAACTAACAACTTCATTGAAGTTGAAACTCCGCACCAGGACATCAGCCTTTCAGACAGTCTTTATAAATTAAACATACAGATTGAGGGTGACATAATGTGGACCATGGGGCAATATTCTGGGGACATTTAACACTTAGTTATGACATTCTCTTAGTGGAATGTCGATTGGCCACAGGAATTAGTAAGAATAGCCACACCCTTAGAGGAGGTCACTTTACTGTCTTTATCGGTGCTTGTCCCTGAAGAAGTTAAACAAGCATATGCCATAGAATGGTCTCTTCACAGGGGCCAGCATTATACATCAACTAAGTAGGCTGGGATAAGGACTTGCCTTATTACAGTATATCCATATGGTCCAGCCCACAAGTGCAATCACTATACCCAATTAAATATTAAGGGAAGACTCTTGTGGGAGAATTCCATTAGACGAACCAGATCATGCCTATCACATAGTTTTAGACTATATACATATAAACAGTAATACACACACATTTGCAATTCAATATTCAAACAGTATGGCTTTACTGAAATGTACTGTCTGTAAAATATACAAAAATATACAAAATAACTGTGGATATTTGCAATGCTTTTTTCTGCCAAACTATAGCGCCTGAAAGCAGAAACATGACAGTGTTCTCCATGCTCAACTCACAACACCGCTTCTGTCGGCTCTCTCAGGGGTATAATAACAGTCCTGGATTGTTTGTAATGGCAATTCTAAATGATTGTTGAAGATATAAATCCAATGGATGATGACTTAAATATACATTTTGCCAGAGCAGATTTCATTATATTGGGATTTGTTGAACAGGGCTACAAATTCAATTTAAAAAAAGGCAGAAAATTGCCTTTCGCAGTGTCCTATTTTTAGAATACCAGTTATCAAATGAGGGCAACAGCCTGGTGCCACATTTCCTATATAAATGTGCTCTTTTACAACCTCCAAACACCATTAAAGAATTGCAATCTTCTTTAGGATTCTTCAATTTTGGCAGAGGACACATACCAGATTGTGTACCACTCATAAAAACCTTTATACAATTTAAATCACCCTGATTTTTCCAGTGCACATTAGACATCAGAGCTTACACAAATACTCAGATTACTACAAACTGACAAGCTTGCATCGAGACACTTACATACACGTGTCAACAAAACAATTTTGGTCATTTGTATAATAGCAGGTGCCATTGGCTTCACATATGTCATATTCAATGAAGGTGACACAGTGCAGCTTGCATATCAATCACATCTATATTCTAATGTTGAAATGAGTTTTGCATCCACTGAAAATATACTGACTTCAGTACAGATGGCAGTCATTAGGAAAGATCAGTGTCTCAAGTGAAACGCGTAATTGTCGTTACTTCCATCCCAGCCCTAGAGGCTGTAACAAAGGCAAACATTCCCAACAAGAAAACCTTACATCTTAGATGGATACAATGGGCCACTTCCCTAACAGCTACTGTTGTAGATCATGGGGCATATTTACAAGAATTGCTTCTGAGCAGTTTTCATGTTGTTTAGAAGCAATTTCTTTACTGCTGCCGATCACGAATTCCTAACGATCCTGATTGCGGAAGTGACTGAGCATCAACACCAGCCCTTCACCACCTCCAAGGTGTCATTGAGGACCAAAAACGCTATATGGCAGTCAATTGTCAACAAAGTGAACTCCGTCGCAGTAGTCAAGAGTACAGTGATGGACTGCAAGAAGTGCTGGCATAATGCCAAGTGCAAAACAAAGCAGAAATTGGCGAGCAATCAACAGGCAGCCTTGCAGACCGGAGACGGCAGTCCAGTGTAGTTGGTTTGAATGTTTGTGCTGCAAATGGTTAAGGGTTGTATTTCCATTGACAACTCATGTACTTTGCGAGTTTTTGTTTGTTTGGCTATGAAAACTTCATGCAAACGTGGAATGCGGTTAATAAATTAATGCTAAGTGGTACTTGATCTGTATTTGTTTAATTGTTTTTAGCTGTTGAATACCTGGCAACAGTGTTTGGGTATGGCATGTGACATATGTTGTATATGCGGCTTTTATAGGTCAGATGTCTTTGGTTAAAAATGTGTCTGGGCCAGCCACGGCCCATTCAAGTAAGAGTGGTGGAGTGGTAAGGCCGGTTTGGGGGGGATTTCGACAGACGATGATGATGAGGGGAAAAAAATTAATTATTAATTTTTCCCTCGCCGTAGTCTGTCGAAATCTCCACCACCCTGCCTCACTGCCCCACCACTCTTACCTGCACGGTCTGTGGCTGGTCTGGTCACTCAACATGCAAACCTTCATGGATGCACGCTGCACCAAACTTCACAATGTTCAATTGGCAATGAATGTAATGGTAAAAGTTGCACTGTTTTCCATATGTTAAATGCGTAACCTACATATGTGGCAAGTACTTACATCATTTCAGTAAGATGTCTACCACTGTCCACCATATGTGTCAACCAAGCATGTAGTACTTGTGTCAAAGATTTGGGGGCTTGCATAAAAGGCACAGATGCCAATGGGACATCACTTTTGTTTATGTTCTTTTGGTGTTAAAAACGTCCCCATATTTACACGGTAATGTAAAGCTAGTTAACCTTAATTTGCGTCACCTTGTTCATATTTGCCTAACCACTGCAGTCCGCTATACAGCAAAGGGGTGGATAATTGGTGTTGGGTTGGATGTTCCCCCACACCATATATAGCTTTTGATGCGGCTTCAAACTCACATATGTGCTCTGAAAAGAAGTTTGACAGGCAAGACTAGGCGACATGTATTTCATTCTTGTTTCGGCTCTTTCCATGTGTGCTGCACACATTGATGAGGCAAATCTCCTTTCTAGATTATTCTTGTGCTGTAAAGTTTCCCTTCATGCACAGAATTAATAACCATATATCACGGTCAGCCTGGCTATAAGACGTAAGTCCCTTGCTCACTTTGCCACTGGATTCAAGCAAGCCTGGCTGAAGACGGCTGAAATGCCAGAAACCGGTCCTAGGAAGCTTGTTTCCGGTCCAGGGAAGACATGGCTTGGCAGTTCGGGCTGGACTGTTCCATGAGGCACAGGGTCAGACTGATTTGCATATGGCCATGTCTGAACTGGGGTGGCAGAGTGGGCTAAAGAACGATGATGGATTAAACCCAGATCAGATGACTGGGGGTGAGTGCTTGCAATGTTCAACACTCCGTCCATCATTTCCTTTGGTTTCTGCTTTGTTCGCCATAAGTTGGCAGGGTATGCTCAGACGTAAGTCCCTTGCTCACTTTGCCACTGGATTCAAGCAAGCCTGGCTGAAGACGGCTGAAATGCCAGAAACCGGTCCTGGGAAGCTTGTTTCCGGTCCAGGGAAGACATGGCTTGGCAGTTCGGGCTGGACTGTTCCATGAGGCCCAGGGTCAGACTGATTTGCATATGGCCATGTCTGAACTGGTGTGGCAGAGTGGGCTAAAGAACGATGATGGATTAAACCCAGATCAGTTGACTGGGGGTGAGTGCTTGCAATGTTCAACACTCCGTCCATCATTTCCTTTGGTTTCTGCAGCCTCGCTATAAGGCACAAGTGTGCCAGCACTGGCACTGCCAAGATTTGTTGGTCCCAGCGCAAGGGCACGCAAATGGATGCACCATAAAAAGGGTACATATGCCTCATCCCTGTGTGTTGAGACAAGACAAAGGGTTGTGCTACCAATTTTTGCACAACAACAGCCTCAGACCTTTCATCATAGAATACCCCTAACAATTCTGATTGGGAATTTGCTGTTTCAATGTGTGAGGCATGGACATGAAAGTGGACGTATGTGACCCTGTGAGATGTTTTACGACAAATGGTGGTGCACAGTGTACACTGTAGGGACACTATACAGACGTTAGTAGTTGTGTTGTGAGGTTGCACAGAACCATTGAACAAGTACCCTGTGTACACTGCAATGCAAGAAACCTTGGGGCCAGCGTGGGACATAACTTTGACAGTATTTAGTATACATTCATTGTGTGTCTGCACTGGCAATAGCAGTGCAGATTTCCTCTGTGACACTCACGATCTGCCCTTAGAGATGTCGTTGTTAGCGGTCAGGCTTATGTTGACATCCAAGATAGTGGGGAGGAACCTGGAAAAGGATGCCTGTGATACTCCTGCCATATTGGCACTGGTATGTTAAAACGTTTATGAAGCCAGCATGTGGAGGACTGCGAGCAGCTTGGTTTGTGGGGGGATGTTGGTGCAGTGCTGTGAGGTGGGCCACAGGTTAGGTGCTATCTGGTTCAGGAGCCGAACAATGGACCCCTTCTTAAGCATGTAATAGGCTATAACCTCCTCTTGCCAGAGGTGAATGAGGGTGATCCTCTGGCAGAAGATCTGCTCCCTTCTATGGCACTGACCTGGTGGTGGTGATGATTGTCATGACCCTGCTTCCCCCTCTCCTTGCACATTGTGTACACTCACGCTTGTCCAATCTGGAGTGTAAATAGTGCTAGTATTATGGAACTATTCTGTATTTTGGAAGTTTAACTGTCCCAATGTATCATGTGTGCTACTGATCCGAGTAATCCCTAGTGCAGTGGTTTTTCCATCGATTACATGTTTGTGCACTTTGGATATGTCCAACAATGATTGTATACATGAGGAACATTACTTACACAAAAGACATTAAGCATGTTGTATTCGCAACTATGGCACATGACCACACAACTGTAGACACGCACACATGGCCTAATTGATGGTGACACATTTTCAGTACACCTCCATAGGTGGCAGCTCGAGCGCTATATTATATAAGGCACTCAAACTATCTGCACGTGCTTGCCCTGGTCAACGCTACCTTATATAAGTGCCTCCTGTCTTCAGCGATGATCTTCCTGTTTGGTCATCTCCGCATGCCCAAAGTTTTCTGGTTTTGCGTCTCTCCTTCTTCCATAGTTCCTGATGGCTCCGGAGAGTCTCTGGCTTTCTGCAGTTCCCTGTCTCCAGCTTTCTGTTGCTGAGGTTCCGGTGGCACAATGTGCCCCAGCATATTTACAAGGCCACGTAAAGCCTTCCATGGCTTTTCATGGTCTTGTAAATATGTGCCCCTCTCATGCAGAACACTGCGTGAAAGGGGCGTTTCATGGGTGGTGCTGTGGGTCTTCGCCTTGTTTTTTTCCTTTTTGTATGTGTGCTGCATTTTGCAGCACACATAGCAAGAGGAAATCGCCTCCTGTGATTGATTTTATGTAAAATCAATCAGCCTCGCAATGCAGGCTCCCTTGCACTCTAGTGCAAAGGGGCCTGCATTGGTGCATGCCAGCCCATTGTGTGCCAGTGCTAGGGAAAAGGGCAGGAATGCTCTGTATCGTTTAGATTCATTGCATTCCTGCCTTTTCTTTTGACGCAGGGCAGCTGCCCTGCGTAAAAACCTCATAAATGAGGCCCATATTACACAAGTGTGTTAGCGTCATTTTAAGACCAGGTAATTCCTAGAGGCAAGAAACTGCAGCTAATGTGACTTAGCACTTAGCAGCAGTTGTGCTTTTCTGTAAATATCACATTGTGTGTTTTTCTGGAGTTTTTACGTGGGAATGCCTACCTTGCATCTCATTTTCGGTAAGTCATGCTAACCGAATTGGCGCTGTGAGAAAGTGCTGCTAAATCTGTAAAACTGTTGCTAACGGAGTTTTGTGGCAACTTGTAAATATGGCAAAACAGCATTGAAAAATAGACGCTACGGCGGCGTTAAATACTTGTAAATATGCCCCTATGTCTTTGACCCTACTTTACAAACTCAAGATTTTCACCAATATGAGCGCTAATACCCCATGCACAGTAATACATTTCCTCTTGACCAGTATAAACACATGAAATGTACTGACGGTTCAGCTCAGCCTGCTATAGGCATCAAACAGCAATACTCAATGGCCTGCACAACTGGCCAAATTGAAAGCCTTGATTCTGGCTCTAGAAAAAACAGAACCAGAATTCTCCACACTCATATTATGTGATTTGTATTATTGTGTCCAGTCTTTTAATTAAAATTTACATCACTGGCGCCTGAATGGATTTGAAGACTCAAAAGGGAATACTATAAATTATAAGCTGCTTTGGGGAAAGGTAGCACACACTAAAGATAGTTTGCCACGGGCTCATGTGATACACACATTGAGTCATCAGCGTGTTGGAATGCACATTTTATGGAATTTATTGGCTGATGAAGCTGTCAAATCTGAATTTAAGACTGCCACAGTAGCTGCCATTATTAATCCTGACACTAGGGTAGATGAAGCTATCATGACTGCCGTCAATGCTTTTGGCAACATCACTCCTTATCCTAAAATATCGGGCAAAATATTCCTATCACTTAAGTGCCCAAAAGATTCATTTTGGTATCATCTCTGGGGTGGTTGTTTGTGTCTCTCCCAAGCAAGACTATAGGCTACAATTATTCATTGCTGTCCATGAGGGTGTAGTGCCTGCCCATGCGGTCACAGTTTCCCTGCTACAGAGTGCTATTGATGGAATGGTCTGTACAAGCAGAATGTCCTTAGTTGTGACATTTGACAACAAATCAAAAGCTCCACCATTGTACACCCACTACAGATGCCCTCCTTAGATTCCAATAAACCACTCCATTACGTGTTTCTTGGTCATTGTGGTCCCTTAAATTCAGATGGTGCATTTAAATGTATTATTATTGCTGTAGATTCTTGTTCCAGATTCCTATGGGTTTGTGCACAACGGTCGGCTGCCATTTGCTCTGTTATTACAGACTTGCTAGTCTTTATCGGGACTTATGCAATAGCTGCATTTCACTCAGAGGGGGGCCCTGCTTTTACCTCTAAGGCTTACACAGATACTATGGGAACCCTGGGTGTTGCTGTGCATTCTTCCTCGCCATATCATCCTGATGGAAATTTGATTATGAAGAGGAATAACCATGACTTAAAGCAATCCTTAACAGCTAGAGTATTAGGTTCAGGTTGTAGTTGGATCCATCACTTGTATGGTGTCTAGAGAGCATTAAATAATCTTCCTAGATGATCTGTGGGTACCCGGATCCCCTATGAGGTCCTGTTTTGCATTCAGATGTATGTTCCAGATCTTGACAGTCCTGGCACATTAGTGGCAGATGCAGCTTTCAACATAAAGTAATGTTTCACAATCTTACAGGCACTACAAGACTTCCAGGATGAGTGATCTAAAGAACTTTCTAAGAATTCTGATGGAGTGAAGGAACAACCAGCACCTTCCGGCTGGATTCCAAAAGTAGGGTATCTAATTTGAGAGATTGCAGTAACAAAGGAGTTTGACCCATCATACCATGCACAGGTGCTATTCCTCGGCATTCATGGTACAAGATTTGTGATTTTGCCACTGCTTGCTGGTTGTAGAGACAAATGACTTGTCTCCATTGATTAAGTAAAATTGCATCAGGTGGCCAGTACTACATAGTAGGCCAAGAGGACTCCTGGGTAGTTCCCTATCTCCTCTCACTACTCTACAGGAAATTCCTCCACAAGTTTTAAGCAACACCAATGATGTTTCTCCCCAGCTGGGAAGGGGCAGAGAATGAACTATTGTTGATTCCTGTCATTGCTACAAATACAAGCCATACATCGATGTGAGTATATAGTATGCTACTGCTACTCCTAACTGCAGAGTTGTTTATGATGAAACACATTTGGAGGTGTCTACCAGTTCTCTTCTGTCTACTACGACTCCTGTTTTTCAACAGACTGCTTCTGGTTATTTTGTCGATGTTGACTTTTCTTCACATTCTTCTTACACTTCACTACATGGTGTACATGATTTTCTTTTTTGGCTGAAACACACTTATCTGATCCCTACATAGCTTTACATTTGGATTGTCATCTTGTTACTTTTCCTGCATATTTTAATTGGATTCATGACTATTTTCCTCTGGCTAATAAATGGACATTATCTCCTGGAGCAGAATGGCAGGCGGGGTTGTTGAAGCCTCATTCATCTTTACACAAAGTGAAAAGAGTCCTGTCTCTTGTGAACATTCCTGCTTTTCCTGTGCTTAATGGAATTGTTTGGGATAAGGCCCCATATGTCATTTTTGGTCAGAGACAGTGCAGGGTCCTTATGTCTTGAAAGGTTGTGATGGGTGATTCTACTACCAGTACCCCTGGCTTCATTTCTGATGATTGGGATATAAAACACTTACCTCAATATTCTCAGAGCTTGAATATTATACTGTATTTGAAAGTGACGATTTGTACCTTAACTCTGCTAATCATGGGGAGATGTTCTGTTATCATCACTAAGTGCATTATTATTTACACAGAGCTAGTGTCACACATTCCATTTTCAATTTCACACAATGGGAACATTGCTGTACTTCTTCAGCGGATACACATATATGAACAAATTTGCATATTTCTTTGGTCATGATTTCCAAGACCCTGTTTCCTTTTGTTTTACACTTACCCCTCACAAGCAAACAAAAATATAGTGACCCAAACAAAATTGATTTATTCAGATTTATCAATTTCCCAACTGGCCCTAAAAGGCTATGTCTATTGGAAAGGTATTATTGATTTAAAATCAGTTTTAGGAACACACCTTTGGCAATTACAGGGCACGGACACTCTATTTAGAGCCTACTTGATTCCAAAATAGGTGACATTCCTAAATAAGAGAGTACAGCAGTTTTCTTGTATGGGTCTAGCCAAAATGAATCCAATTAATTTGCCCAGCATTCCCTCAATTACCAATTTTGATAATTGGCAACATTTGGTAACATACATTGAAGAACAGCTCAACACTATGGTGAAAATGGTACATTCAATTCTACACTTTCAGGTCCTAATGGGTGGTTTTTGCTGCCAGTGGACACAAATGGTCGTCATGCACATCTTTTGAACCCTGCACAGGGTTTTAAAGCTAGCAGACTGGACCCTCATACATTCAGTCTCAATGGGTTATTACCTGACTGTTTCATGGGAAAGTTATGGTAGCAATGGTTGCACCATTCCATTTTGTGTGCAGTAAAAACACATTTTTCTCTCCTTTTGCATGACATGGATTTGTAAGATTGTTGTTAGGTCCTAGGTCTCCGCACTCTAAAAGATTAATTTATGCTGTCTATAATGAAGTTTGAAATCTATCACAAATGGAAGCTGCTGCATATTTAAAGCAAATAGATCAAGCTAACACTTGCTGTTGCTAATAATGGCATGAATACGTTGTCTACTCATATTTACAGTTTGAATAAGTTTGTATCATCTGCAATTGACATTATACAAAATGACATATGCAGAGCCAGCTTAGGTCGATTATTCAGTTGAGATAGACACTTTGAGCCTCATTTACAAAACAATTACGCAGTGCCACAAGCCATTTTGCTGTGCTGAGCTGTGTCATTTAAAAGCACAGGGATGCATCATATTAACAACAATACGACTCATCTGTGTGCTTTCTCCTGCGCTGGTGTACAATTGGCTGCAATGCAGCAGCACAGGCATGCTTGGGTCATGTTGCAAGGGTGCCTGAATTGCACGGATGGTTGTTTTGTTTTTATGCAGGAAGGGACACCTTCCTGCACAAAAACAACCATTGATGGCCTTTTCCTCTTTCTATGCATGCTGCAGAATGTAGCCTGCATAGAAAAAGGAAAAACAAGAAGAAATAAAAGTATTTCTCCTAGTTGCATCACTGCTAAATCTCCCTTGGGTAGGCGTAGGATTCTGAAGCATTCCCAGCTTTACGAAACATTGTATATAGAGAATGTCTTAGGTTCCGTGGATGTTGATTGGGAAAACCCACAGTAACACCCATGGAACGCCCTTTCACGCAGAGTAATGCGTGAACGGGGCCCATATTTACAGGGCCATGAAAAGTCACGCAGGATGACTTTACGTGGCCTTGTAAATATGGGCTGGCACACTGCCCCACCTGCGCGTACAAAAAAAGTGACACACCAGCAGCGCAATGGCCTTATAAATCAGGCCCTACAAGTTTTAAAATCTCACTGTGTGCCATGGCAATATTTGAACACACCAGAATTATTTTTGCTTTTTAATTTAGCATGTAGGCAGCAGGTCATGCCTAAGAAAGACTCTACATATACAATGTTAAATATCGAGAAATAAGAAAAGTTGCCTTTTATAATATCTGAGACACCGTCAGCAGTATGGTTAATACACAGGGTGATCTCATTACTAATTTCACCCTTTCATTTCAAATCTTGCTTTAAATATTTTCAAGTTGGCAGATATTAGGCTTTAGGGGAGCGTTTCATCCACAAATTGTGGTCATAGCCCTTCAATTACATATGTGTATTGGGAAACGGGAGGTGTTCCTTAGTGGAAACAAATGTGAATCTTAGCTCGGTCACTCACTCATTTGTAAAGCGGTGACAATGCACGAGGCCTGTAATGCTTCAGTGGTCCAAGCTGGGATGTTATCTGGAGGGGGTACCAACTTTTTACATTTGTCCAGTCATTAGATTACTTTCTAATGGAAGTTTTTTGATGTTGAAATAACTGCAGGATTTGAACAGGTGTCCCAGATGTGCTTCGGTCTCTCAGAAAGTATCATGTTGTAATTCCATGCTATTTCCTCTAACGCACATGGTTAAAAACCTTCCATCCTCATGTATACCAAGTCATGTTGTCATGGTTGCGTTCTTGCATGGTGGAGCTCGCAATCGTCTTTCATGTGAAATGCATGCATGGAATGGTTGTAAGCATTAGGCATGGAGACAGTTGAGGAGCGGACTTATGTGAGGAGGCGGCATCTTGTGCAGGACTTCATTGGGTGAATACACTACTTCGCTTTTACTCACTGTGTCATGATTTCATGATTTGTCTATGAACACCACATAAATATTGGCAACGAGTTGGGCAATGGGACGGGGAAGACGTGAAGCCATGGCTGAGTGCAGTCCTGTCGAGATCGACAGGAGTCTTCAGGAAACTGTCTGTGGATGATTCACCGTGTGGGGCTGCCAAGGTCAAATCTGTCATGTGAAGAATGGAGGGTGCCTTTTTATTTGCTGCCCTAATTTTAAGAAGTTTGTGGGAGCAGAGCTCAAGGGTGCGTGCACTTGTATAAGCTGCCGGCGGAATCTCGAGGTGAGTCAAAGTGAGCATTCATTCATGCCTGGAATTCACAAACAGGCAGAGGCGCGTCATTATGTTGTGACGTCTAGATGCCACCATATTGAGTTGAGCAATCTTGAGTAAAGACCTTTTGTTTCCTAATACGCATATAACGCTGTGTATATTTTGCTATGCGGGTTACAAAACAAAGGTGAAGTTTGAGGGAAACGGCCTGTTTATGGTGACGGGCACATCAGAGGCATTACTATACAGAGTTAGGTAAGCTTCTAGATTCAGCTGCAGTTGATTGATCAGCAGTTACCCCACGGGGATCTGATGTAAAGGCAAAATGCTCATGCCCCACCAAATTTCTTTTCTGCACCTCACATGAAATGTGTGCTGGAGTAGAATCAATGGAGATTGCTTTGTTTAAGTTCCACTATCCTTTGTTTTAAAAAAAACACTGAATTCCTTCCCACTTGTTCCACAAGAAGGTATTTTGAAATTTGAAAAACCCTTTTAGGTACAAACTTGTTTTTTGTATCAAAGCCCAATCACCCATCTGGATATTTTTCTCCTTCACTTAATTTTTTTAAATTATAATACTCTTTTGTTTTGGCCTCTGCAGTTTTTCTAACCCCAGAAATATCCTTAAAAACACCTTTCTCAGTTGTGATGCTTGATCGCTCCATCTGCACAACACCTTGGTCAATGGATGTTCTGGATACATGGCGACACCTGCAATCCTAGACCAGGAGTACTCCTATTACTCACAGGTCCACGGCGTCCACACCAAAATTGACCTATTCATATGTGTGACACAGCTAGGAGCTCGATTGTCTGGGGTGGAATACCTTGCATACACCCTATCTGATCATTATTGCCTACAGCTGAGCCTACTGTGGGGATGATAATGCCCACTCATACCCATAGGGCGGCTACAATCAGAATCTTTATCCGACCCCCCTCAGTACGTCTTCGGGTCACCTTAAATGCAATACAACACCCATTTCATGAAGGCGGACGGGGCACCCCATTTTGAGTTTTATTATGCAGCCACACTGCTGCAGTCGCAGATGGCATGGTTCTGCAATCTACATCACCCCGAAACTGCCCTAGTATGCGCCGCACTGCAGGATGTGAGTACTTATCTCTGGCTGTCCGATTCAGCATCCATTACATGGCCCAATCTCGGACAGATGGCAGTGGAGTGTGCTTACTGGCACAGGTATGTACACCACAAAGGCACTGCCATTCCATACACCCAGCGATTGCTATTTGGGATCTGCATACAATGCTCAGGATGGCACAACGATCTGATCCGTCTCCTTGGAGTGAGGTGGAACTCACACTACCAGGGGACTTCTACAATGAGGGCACACTCTTGCCCTTCCAGATCTGGTAAGGTCACATGGCTTAGTAGTGGACAGTTCCTCACACACATGATCCTCCAGAACGTTATCCAGGAGACATGGAATGCAGACGAATCTAAACCCCCCTTTTCCCCGATGCTACACATCCTCATTTCTGCTACTTGTACCCACCACCCCGTTACAGCTTTATACAATGCACTCCACACCCCACTAATGGACCATGCAGTGAAAGCATAAAAAAGCACACAATCTCGATAGGACTGTGCTCCTCACTCGTGTGGAATGAATGTATGGAATGGTTGTAAGCATTCGACACGGAGACGGTTGAGGATCGGACTAATGACAGGAAGCGACGTCTGGTACAGGGCTTCATTGGGTGAATGAACTATTTTACTTTTACTAAGTGTGTCATGATTCAGCTATGAACACCACACATTCCAACTTTCGAAGTTCACTTCGACAAGCTGAGGAGACTAAAAGCCTTTCAGAAGGCTGTGGCACTTACATCTGCTCATGGAATCTTTGAACCCTCAAGTAGTAAGGTCGTCTTCTGAAATTCAATCGCTACTATGCTCAAACATGCCTCTGCATTTTTGTGAACATATTTAATGCTTCCAACACCGTAGGTGTAGTACTCTTTTTTAAAGCGGTTGGGTCTGGCTTTGTCAACACATTTCAGACCATTTTTGGAGTGATACCATTCTTTATACACTCTATAATTTTCAAGTGTGTTTGGGGGCATATCACTTGAGTTTTTTCTCATTTGTGGTATATTGGCTATATTTTTGCTGCTCCGCAATGGATGTTCCATTTCAAGGCAATTGATGATGGATCTACCAAACATCCAACTGTGTTGTGAATGCATGATACTGGTTTTTGGAGTGTCTTTGCTGCAGGAACTGAATGATGACTGGTTTCTCTCCTTTAGACCTGTGTGGTTTACCTGTGTTCAGCCTGTGTTCCACTGCCTGTGGTGCCTGTTCAAGTGTGCAATCGACATTTGCCTGCAATGCATTTTCTGAGTTGTCCCACAAGACTGCCATTGCTTCAGGATGCATTCTGTGAGCCATTCTTCTTCTTGGATTAGGATAGTTCAGCTCCTGAGTACCTGGATCCCGGCTCTTCTAATCTGAGCGCACTGCAGGATGACATGCCTTCAGCATCGACTGAGGGCGCTGACTACATTAGTTCTTTGGACAATGCCATTGTGGAAATATCATCTGCGGAGGCGGAGTCCATCTTAGATTCCTTTGACACTGAGAACATGGATAACATCTTGGGAGGCTCCTTTACATTTTAGTTTGGCCCTTGTTCTTACCACTTTACGTAGCTCCACTCTATGCCACTTTGCTCCACACCACTATATTCCACTCTATGCTAATATACTCCAATTCATGACACTGCGCTCAACTCCACTCTATTCTAAGCCACTCCACTCTACAACACTCTACACCAATCCACTCTACGATATCTACTCCACTCTATGTTATTCCACTTTATTTCACTTCACTCTATGACACTCCGTGACACTTTACTCAACTCTACACCACTCTACTCCACTCTTCAACACTCTACTCCACTCTATAACACTATACACCATGACATTCCATACTACTCTACTCCACTCTGTACCACTCCACTCTACAACACACAATGCCACTCCCCTCTATACCATTTCACTCTGCGACACTCTACTCCACTCCACTCTATGCCACTCCACTCCACTCTACACCACTCCACTCTACAAAACTCTACTCTGGCATTGGACTCTACTCTATTGCACCCCACTCTATGATACTCCAGTCTTCGATAGTCCCCTCCACTCTATGAGACTTCACTCTACACCACTCCACTCTACACAGTCCACAGCAGTGAACTGAACTCCACGACACTGAACTCAACTCCACGCCACTTCACACCATTTTGCCACTCTACACCTCTCCACTGTACACAACTCCACTTTACAGCACTCCACTCTATGACACTGCATGATACTCTGTTGCAGCGCGGAACGTCAAATTCCCCCTTCGGCACAGACCAACCACCTCGGCATCCAATTCACTCAAATGCATTCATTGGTGGGGCCCATAACACCAATTATACTTACACTCCGTTGATCTGTTTTTCTGAGGGAAAATACGCTTCCAAACACTGACATGAGAGGAATACCTTTACCTTACCCTTAAACACATTGCCCTCAGATTCTAAGATATCCCTCTTATAAGGAGATGGATCATTTAGTTGTTATCTATGATTTTAATGAATAAAGCTTGTCTATCTACACATTACTTCTTTACCATTATTCTCTTATTCCAATAATCGACACAACACATTTCTCAATTAATCAAATATTCTTTATCTAAAATTAGTGCAAGAAAATTTAGAAGTCATCATCAGCATTTCAGAGCATCATATTTACCTATTCAGGCTAAAGTCGTCCTCTAAGTCAATCAGTCAAAGAAGAATTTGTTCAGCAAAGTTAGGCCGCAATTCAGTCTCTCAAAGATTCAGGATAATAGTTGTCCAGCAGTGTCACCATCCTCTCCGTCAGCATAACGTCAGAAAATCGAGTTCGTCAAAGAAGAGCAAGACCTCAGCATCAGCGTATCCGTTAGCGTTAGTCATTTGTTCAATTCCCTACCTACTTTTATAATGAAAATAATATCAAAAAGTATCAAGATCGGGGTTTAGAGAGTCCGGATTGGTCAACTTGGGGTCGTGAGGTGAAGTTCTCACAAAGTCCGCAAAATGAAGTCATCGCACTTGCTGGTTCCGTTTTTTAAATCAAGCATTGTCTTTTGTCTTGGATGGGTTCCCGGAGCGTCCTTGAAGGGTACATGTTCTCCCGGGGTCAGGTCCAGGCCACTGCTGCTGGCGGTGACGCCTGCGCACTTCACCCAGAACCTCGTGTTGTCAAGGCAGTCACGTTTAACGTCTCGTTCAGCCATCTTGTTTAGGCCGAAATGGTCAACTTAAGCAAAAGAAACACAAAAACGTAATTAAAAGATAGAAATGGCTAATCATATGTTATTCCCTTGCTAATACCCATATGTGTGTGTATTTATCTAGCAGAAGCAACACTCAGAGCGGTTTATACTCACTTAATAAAGCACAAATCACAAATACATCACCAAAGCAACATATAACATGCAATATTCTAGTTTTCTACTATTAATATGCGTACTCAAGTTAGTCTACAATTAATATAGCCATGCAAGGTGCAATTCCCGCGTGTAATTATTTTGTTAATATAGTTGGTGAGTTATCACTTCAAACAAATTAATAATATTACAATTAATTGATTATTCAGATTAATATAAACATGCAGAATGGGGGGGTATACAAAATGTTGTACTACCCGCTCCAGCACTCTACCCCATTCCTGTCCCAGCCACTCCACTCAACTTTAGGAATCTCCCCTCTGTGACACTCTACTCCACTCTCCTTTATGACAATGGTACACCCCAGGCCACTCTGTTCCACTCTATGCTACTCCACTTTATAACACTGTACTCACGCTACACCATTCAAATCTATTCCACTCTACTCTACGACACTCCACTCCATGCCATTCTTCTCTACGCCAGTAACGTTTAGTGATGCTAAACAATAGCCACGCTGGTATACGTCATGGCTAAAGCACATTGGCAAAGCCAATAGCTCTCGCATTGGAAGGACCTATTGGATTTGCCAATGCTTGTTAAAACTATCAGCATGGCTGCCTGGCACTGCATGACACCTCCACCTGCAGGTCAGAGGAAAATGGAATGTATTCCTCCCACTATCTCTAATTACTGCTCTTAGTAATTTATTCCAGAACAGCGAGTTTCCGGACGTAGTCCCCTTAACTGTTGATCTTCCTCTATTAGGGAAGACTAACTGCCTGCTGGGGGAACCTTTCTCACATAATGCAGTACTCTGTTCAGGTTATCTAGCAAAGAAATACCATTGATATCCCTGATATCATTGTAAAGTGGAACAGAGCTACCGTGGTGCATGTTTATTATTCATTTGCACTTTTCATGAATATATGCAAACTAGTAGCTCTGGTGCAAAAGGTGATCACAGTCCCACCTCTACCAGCCTTCAGCACTTGTTGTTTTGCGAACTTTCCAGAAAATCAAACTATGCTCAAAAAAGCAACTTGCATAGCTTTGAGATTGGATTATTGTGTCAGCTCCTATGTATCTGTGTTCATTCCACAAGGAAGGCAGGGCAGCTACTGTCTGCAGTCATGGCTAGTTTAGCCGTTTCAATTGAGGCCATTTACACAAATGACTTTCGAGCAACAGTATCTTGTGGATGGCCATTATTCAGAATGAGAGTTATTCTCATCCTCTGCACACTTTCTTCTAGAAAAGAGGAATGGTATACCGTCATAACACTTTGAGCGAACTCAATGACAACGAAACTGACAAATGTACAGAAAATCCGCTCAAGAGTTTCTGTGAATCATTTAATTGTTCCCCTAATCAAATGTTCTATCACTGTCTTGAGATGCAGCACCAGTGAGTGTGTATATGGTGCGAATAGATTCCCACTCGCGGGTTCAGCCAAGCGTGCTTATTGTGGATACTGGATGATAAATAAAACATGACTGCAGCCAGCCGGCCATAATTGATCTTAGAGAGCAAGCAGGAGGTTCTGTAAGGCAGTCATGCCGTTCATCATGTCACTTTTTGACTGTGAAAGACTTAAAACGTGATTATGGGTACGACTTCCAAGTTGTTTCAGCAAGTTTTAGAAACATATTATTAATCAATCAATCAGGGATTTGTGAAGCGCACTACTCACTGGTGAGGGTCTCAAGGCACTGGGGGGTGGAAGTCTTGCAGCTCCTGATTCAGTCAAAGAGCCAGGTCTTGAAGTTCTTCCTGAAAGTGTGCAGAGTGGAGGAGCGTCTGATGTTGAGCGGGTGTTCGTTCCAGGTCTTTGCTGCGATGTAGGAGTAGGCTCTTCCACCCGTTCTGGCTCTGCGTATGCACTGGTTTTTGGCAAGGTCAGCGGAGCGGATGTTTCTCTTGGGTGCATGGAATGAGGCTCTTTTGTTAGGTATTGGGGTCCGGTGTTGTGGAGGGATTTGTAGGTGTGAGTGAGCAGCTTGAAGGTTACTCTCTTCTTGACGGGGAGCCAGTGGAGGTGTTGTAGGTGCTGGCTGATGTGTTCATTTATTACCAGAAACAACAGTTCCAGTGGAATGATAAGGCTGTATATTAATAATGAAATGCACAATCGCAATGGGAAAGGTTAAAGTAATGTCAGAGGGAGAAGAACTACATACACCTTGATTTCAGTATAACACAGTTGTGTTTTATAATTCACAGAAAAATATAGGGTAGTGATAGTAGAAGAAAAAGATACTCACTTGGTCTAAATCAGTATCCATATTTTCCACAGAGTTCCTAACAGCAATACCAGCTCACACACTCTACTGTTTGTCATCATTCCATTCCAAGCACTGTGCTACCCTTGGATTGCCAGCCCTTCCTCACCCTCACTTGGGGTACGTTTCTTACTCAGAGTGTACATTGGTAGAGGTTTGCAGACCCTATTTACCCGTGATCCATGTGGCCATTGATTGAACTATAGTTTTCTCTAATTTTTTCTATTTTCTTTTCTCACATATTCAGTACCCGGCTGGGTTCCCTTGTGGGTATCTTTTTCTTCTACTATCACTACCTGTGGCACAAACACTCCTTACGCGTCTGTGCAGTCTCCCCACCAGGTACCCACAAACCAATTGCCTTTCTGCTCCAATTTTCGCATTGGTGCCAAATAATGGGTCACACACTTACATTATCCTTTTAATTTTGGATGTCCCTACAATCCTAGGTCCTGATGAGACCCTACATTGCACAAAGGAACGAAACGTAGGCGACATAAAAAGAAAGCAAACAATTAAACCAGCGCTTATCACTGTATATAGTCGCGGTTCATTCTGTGTACAACTGTTGATGGTCGACTTTTATAAATACTTTGGAAACCTTGCAAAATTGGCACAAAAATGTCACCAATACTTTAGGTTCATGTTTTCACTGGGGACACCACGCTCACTGTCTTTTTTACTCATTGTATATATATAGTTTTCTGTGAATTATAAAACACAACTGTGATCACTGAAATCAAGGGGTATGTGGTTCTTCTCCCTCTGACATTACTTTAAACTTTCCCATTGCGATTGTGCATCCCATTATTAATATTCAGCCTTATCATTCCACTGGAACCGTTGTTTCTGGTAATAATTTAACCACCCTGGTTCCTTTAGAGTAGGGTCCCCTTGTCCTTATCTCGGGTGATGTGTTCATGTCGTGGGATGCCGAGGATGAGCCTGGCAGCGGTGTTCTGGATGGCCTGGAGTTTCTGGAACGTAGATTCCGGCATAGAGGGTGTTTCCGTAGTCCAGTCTGCTGGTTATGAGTGTGTAGTGATGGTCTTTCTGGATTCGACGGGGATACACTTGAAGGTCTAGCGAGAGATGCAGAGGGTGTTGTAGCACGAAGAGATGGTGTCGATCTATTGGGTCATGGTGAGGTTGAGTTGAGTATGATGATGAGGTTGTGATCGTGGTCCATGGGAGTAGGGGGGCTACCGAGGGCGGAGGGCCGCCAGCTGTTGTCCCATGATGAGGGGGTGGGTCCGAGGATGAGGACTTCTGTTTTCCATGACTTGAGCTTCAGACAGCTGCTGCTCATTCAGGATGCGATGTCTTTCATTCCTTCCTGTAAGATGAGTCTGGTTGCCTCGTGCGGGAGAAGATGAGCTGGGTGTCGTCGGTGTAGGATACTATGCTGAGCCCATGTTTTCTGACAATGGCGGTGAGGGGGGCCATGTAGATTTTGAAGAGCGTGGGGAGTGACGATCCTTGGGGTACTCTGCAGTTGATTACTGTGGGTTCAGAGAGGAAAGCAGGGAGTCTGACTCTTTGGGTTCGGCCGGTGAGGAAAGAGAGGATCCAGTCGAGGGCAGTTCCCTGTATGCCGGTATTGTGGAGTTTGGTGGTGAGAGTGTGGTGGGAGACGGTGTCGAAGGCTGCAGAGAGGTCAAGTAACAAGAGGGCCGCTGTGTGACCCTGGTCGAGGAGAGTGCAAATGCCATCTGTGGCGGCGAGGAGGGCAGTCTTGATGCTGTGGTTGCTGCGGAATCCGTATTGGGAAGAGTCGAGGATGGAGTTGGCTTCGATGACGTTTGTGAGTTGGCTGTTGACGATCTTCTCTGTGACTTTAGCCCCGAAGGGCAGGAGAAAGATGGGTCTGTAGTTTTTTAGCTCCTTAGGGTCTACGGGGGGCTTCTTGAGGAGGGGCTTGACTTCTGCACGTTTCCAGTCATCGGGGAATGTGTCTGATTTGAAGGAGGCATTGATGGTGAGTCGTAGCTCTGGAGCTATAGCGGCGGTGGCTCTATGGAAGATCTGCGGCAGGCTATGGTCAGTGGGGGCTACTGATTGAACGCTCTTCATGGCAGAGGTTGGGTCTTCGGTGGTTACAGGGGTCCAGGTTGAGATGGTAGGCTGTCTGGCGTTGCTGGGGGTGGGCGTGGTTTCAGCATCAGGTGTCTGTTCATTGAAGTTTTTGTAGAGGGACTTGATCTTGAGATGGAAGTAGTTTGTTGCAGAGTTCCTGGGAAGGTGTGACATCCGAGGCTTCACTAGAGGGTTCGGTGAATTTGAATGATGCTGAAGAGTTCCTTCGAGTTGCTGGGGTTGGTAAGGATTTTGTCCTGGATGAAGGTCTTTTTGGTGGATCTGATGCGTTGGTGGTATTCTGTCATGGCGTTCTTGTAGGTGGTCCGAGCTTCTGGGGTTTTGGTGTTTCTCCATACTTTCTCGAGGCATCTGCAGGTGCATCTAGATTTTTGGAGGATGGTGGTAAACTAGGTGGCTTTCATGGGGCGATGTCTGTTGGAGTTACAGAGGGGGGGCGAGCTTGTCTGTGTAGTTGGTGAGGCATCTGCGGTGTTCGTTGGCTGCAGACTTGACGTTGGTTGCAGTGGTCAGTGATGGTTGTGTTGAACATGGTTCATGGTCTGGGAGGTCTGTCAGTGAGGGTGCCATGCAGGGTCAGTCTGGGGCTGTTCTGGATCAGGAAATAGAGGTGTTCTGTGGGGGCTGAGGAGTCGTTTGTGCTGGAAGTGGTGAGAAGGAGGGAGTTCTTGTGCGCAATGGCAATTCCTCCTCCTGGGTGGTTGGGGCGGTCCTTCCTCTGGATATTGTATCCAGGGGGGATGGAGGTGGCAATGTCATGGGCCGAGGTGGAGTTGGTCCATGTTTCCATGAGGAAGACGATGTCTGGAAAAAGGGTGTCGAGGAGGTCCTAGATCTCTACTGCATGTCTGTGCAGGGAGTGCACATTGAGGAGGATGCACCTTTGGGGTTCGGGCGTGCTGGCATCCAGAGGGTGGTTGCTGGCCATGGGGGTGCAGAGGTTGGAGAAGGTTCGGTGGCAGTGTCAGCAGGAAAACTGGCCATGAGTGGTGTTCAGCGTTGACAGCTGGCAGTTGTTCCTTCTGGGGTTGAGTGCATGGAGTGCTGAGTCGTAGGGTTGGGGAGTCGGAGAACCAAGGTCTCTGGTGCTGGTCGCAGTGAGGTCAGAGACGGGCGCAAACGGGCTTGCCTTTGGTGCACCTACGGCCATTAAGTAGGAGAGGGAGCACAGTGGGAGGTGGGAACTGGAAACTGGCGGGGGAGGGGCAACTGGGCAGTAGCGGCGGGAAAAATGGCTCCAGTGAATAAAAAAGAAAAACACAACAAGGCACAATAAAGTGGGATGGAATTAAAGACACAACTGGCACAATAAAGAGAAACAGACAGAAAAAGACACACCGGGCACAATAAAGATAAAACGGACAGAAAAAGATACAACAGGCACAATAAATAGAGACAGACAGAAAAAGACAAAACAGAAACAAAACACAGAAACAAAACACAGAGATGGCTGGCCGAGGGGACCAGCAGAAGTTGGCAGGGTATGCCCAGACGTGGGTCCCTTGCTCACTTTGCCATTGGATTCAAGCTTGCCTGGCTGATGACGGCACTAAGTTGGCAGGGTATGCCCAGACGTGGGTCCCTTGCTCACTTTGCCACTGGATTCAAGCTAGCTTGGATGATGATGGCTAAGTTGGCAGGGTATGCCCAGACGTGGGTCCCTTGCTCACTTTGCCACTGGATTCAAGCTAGCCTGGCTGATGACGGCTTATTAGCCAGAAACCGGTCCCAGGATGCTTGTTTCCAGTCCAGGGAAGACATGGCTTTGCAGTTCGGGCTGGACTGTTCCCATGAGGCACAGGGTCAGACTGATTTGCATATGGCCATGTCTGAACTGGGGTGGCGGAGTGAGCTAAAGAATGTTGATGGATTAAATCCAGATCAGTTGACTGGGGTTGAGTGCTTCCAATGTTCAACACTCCGTCCATCATCCCTTTTGGTTTTGCTTTGTCTCCCACTGGACCACCAGGGATGAGGCTCAGGCAGGAGCCTGCGGGTGGAGGAAGGCCTTCAATACCTACCTGAGGGCAGAGGGTGCTGGAAGGCAGCGGCGCAACGACGGAGCTACGTGAGGGGAGAGCAGAGTTCCCTGACCAGGAGGTCAGAGGTCTTTCTCTTATGATTCATAGTTTATCGATTTGGTAAATAGTGTTATGCCCGCAATATAAGGTTCAGCTCTGCGTTTAGATGTTTGCAATTCTTTTGCTGGCAATAAGGATACCATTTAAGAAAACAAGCACCAACTTCTGTCCTTCGAAATTATGCAGGTATTTGTTTATTAATGTATTTATATTAGGAGAATGTGTTGACGTTATTGAAGTTGTACAGACCACAAGCAAGTGGGCGCATCTTTCTTTAATGTGCACGAGCACATACACCTTTACATCTGATAATCAGACTTCTTGTGACATTTGATCAACAGAGAAGTACATTAAACCGCCCATGCCCCCTTAAACCGTTAATTCCTCAGTCTATACAGGTGTAATGCAGGCACAGCGAGTTATCTAGCTAGCTAGCTGGATGAGTGCATCACACCTTAAACTCAACGGCGAAAAGATGGAGCTCATGCTGCTGGGAAACCAACCAACTTTCAACCCCAACATTCTGTGGCCAACCTGCATGGGACCCGCCCCTACGTCAAAAAAAGTAATAAAATGCCTGGGCATCTGGCTCGACCACGATCTCACCTTCAGAACCCAAGCTAGGAAAACCGCTGCTACCTGCTATGGTCTGCTTCGAACCACACGTAAAATACTGCCCCTCCTACCCGACCACTCAAGAAAGATCCTGATTCAGGTGCTTATCCTCTCCTGACTGGACTACGGCAATGCCCTGTACCTGGGCGCCCCCATATTGGTCATTGCTAAGCTCCAATGTGGTCAAAAAACGACGGCAAGACTTCTCACGAACACTAAAAAACGCTGCGCCGCCAAGCCCGCTCTAAAATCACTTAATTGGCTCCCGATACAGGAGAGAATACATTTCAAAGCCCTGTGCATTACACACAAAAACCTGCAGGGCAAGGGCCCCCGATCATTAAGAACCTGAAATCTGCGCTCAGATGATCTCTATCTGACCGACACCCCCAGAATCAAGAAGGCGCGGACAGGCGGACGCCTCTTCTCATATAACGCCTCTAAGCTCTGGAACTCCCTCCCTCTCTCCATCCGTAAGGAACCCAACCTTCTGACATTCCGCAAACACCTGAAGATATGGCTATTCCCGTGATTGCATCCTGCCCTCTAGCCACCTTCCGCAGCGCTGGGATACTTCCGGGTAGCCATGCGCTATATAAAAAACACTTTCATTTCATTTCATTTCATCTAAACATCCGATCTGCTTCGGTGGCATAGATTTATGCATGCAAAAAAACTCACACCTTTAACCATTCAAGGTATCGGTGTGCAAAGACCATCAGAAAATCAAATTTTTTTCCAAGGTTAAAATATGCTTCAGTCTTAAACTTAAAGTTTTATATATACAGATAGAGTCATGTCTGATGTTGACACATAAGATTACTGCTGTGTCACTGTAGTAAAGAGATAGCAGTTGTGCCAACTGAACCCGCCATTCCAAGCTAAAGGGGACCAAGCGTTCTTGTTAAACCCTGCCAAGTTGAAAGTTGTGGCAAGGGATACATCGTGTTTTTTTTTACTACAGAAGTCAATGCCAAAGAATTATTGGCAAATATGAGTTGAAAAAAAGACAGAAACGAGAAGGGGGAAGATATGCTGGTCGATATGATTCAGATTGGGGAATGTTTGAAAGATGTAGGGAGGGGGTGGTTCTGGAGGGTTGCACGCTATCATGTTGGACCTGGTCGGTCCTGATGCCCTGAATGGGTGGCAGGGGAGGGGGATATGAGGTGGGGTGATGAAAAGGGGGGTGAGTGGGGTAGGTTAGGAGGAGGGTTTGGAAGGCACTGGGGTGAATGTGAGGTTTCTAATGGTAGTACACAGGATCTGAGCATTTTAAGCAAGCTAATGAAAGGTGTGATGACATAAGTGCAATAGACAAAAACTGAAATAATAATGACAATAGTTGATTTTGGGAATTGTGGTGATGTATTGATCGCTCGGTTTCTTGGTTTCTTCTCCTATAGGAAAAAAAATTATGGTAGATATTACAAAGTAAGGAGTCTCTAATAGCAAATAGTGGAGAGCCAAAGCGAATAAATAAACTGTGTATTAGCTCAATATGTGGTGTAAATTATAGGAATCAAAGAGCTAGAGCCGTCCTAGTTTTTAGAGCAATGAAATCTGGCCTAATCTGCATTTAGGATACTCATATAACCTTTGGGAAGAAAGAGCTTTTGAAGGATTTGGGCCCAAGGATATTGGCATGTACTCAACAAAATGTAACATCTTGAGGGGTCACAGTTCTTGCAAAGAATCACACTTGTACTGTACCCTATCGTTTAATAGATGGTCTAGGACGATATGTAATTTTAGAAAGCAAAATTGGTATGATGAGTTTTACATTATGTTCAATTTATGGGGCAAATATTGAAAAGGCAATGATTTTTTATGAATTAAATATAGAACTAGTCTCATGGCCCACTCCATTCGTATTGTGCGGGGATTTTAATATTCAGATAGATGTGAAGTATAGGTATTTTAATGAACGAGTATATGTAGGACGGAAACTGAGGGTTAATGAGGCTTTGGAATGCCTGGTGGAAGATCACGGCTTAGTAGACATATGGGATAAACATAGGGCTCCTGACCTGGGCTTTTACTTTTTATTCTCACCCACAGGATGGCCAGTTTGGATGACCTTTTTATAAATGTTTGCAGGACTTTGAAAGCGATGATAGAGATCTCCCCTCAAGTGATATCGTACCTCAATCCATTGACCCTTACAATCCCTATAGATGCTAGTAGTAGACGCCAGGGAGTATATACTATCGAGAGGAAAATATTAGCAGAACCATTATATGTAGATCATATGAGAATCTGGTTACATCAATTTTTAGTGGTAAACAGGGATACAGCCCTGTTTGAGATGGCTTAAAAGCCAGGACAAGGGGATAGACTCTAATCTACATCTCCGAAAGGTAAGAAAAGATTAAGTATAAGATCTATATAGAAGATTGGCAGAGGCAGAAGAAGAAGTGATTGGGAATATAAGAGATGGTCAGGATCCTCAAGATTAAGCCTGGGCAAAGCACTACGCTACGCTCGCGTGGTTTGCGAAGTTCGCGCTACTTCGCACTACGCAAATTGCACGTAGCACAGTGCGAACACGCGTAGCGTAGTGTTGCGTAGTGCTGCGGTCATTTTTTGCTTGCTCGTGGTCCTCAACGTCAAGTTGGCGACCGCGAGCAAGCAAAATGACATCCCGGCGAGACTTTTTCCTTGTTCGCGATCAGCAACATCAAGTTGGCGATCGCGAGCATGGAAAATAAACCTCCCGGCGAGATTCCCAACGCGAGGAGGTCAGGTTTCTCATTGCGAGCGTATGCTCGCGACCGCTCGCGATGAGAAACTACCAGTTCGCGTTGAGAAAGATGCTGCTCAAGTAAAAATCTACTCGAACAGCAGAAAACTACAGCTCGCACTGTGCAAGATGCCATTTTCAATGATTGCACAGTGCCGGTTGCTTGTCCGCACTGTGCAATCATTGAAAACGACATCTGGCACAGTGCGAACAAGGTCCAAAAAATATCAGATACTATAATTTATTTGTCTGCGGCAAAAGCTGCAGGTCCTGATACTTTTCCTTTGGATTTTTTCAAACTTCACTTCTCTGAATTAGGGAAGATATGTTGCTGACATTTTGTGAGGTACAGCAGGACTCTATTCCCTCCTCGTGAGAGGATGCACGCATAGCGATGTTTGTAAAGAAAGAGAAGGCTCCCCTATTACCTGGCTCCTACAGGCCTATATCTTTGTTTAATTTTGATGGTAAGGTTTATGAAGACCTATTGGCGAATAGATTGAGTAGGGTTTTATCTCCTTTGGTTTCATGCAGAGAACATGGATGTATCCTTGGAAGGGGAACTGTGGATTATATACGGAGGCTGGTCACACTCTATCAATTGGCAGCAGCCCAAAAGACGGCTCTCGGGGTCATTGTATTAGATGCTGAGAAAGCGTTTGACTGTGTGTCATGGGAAAGTTTATGGTCACTTATAGAATAGAAAGGCTTTGGGGGTGTTTTTTTTATACAAGACCACGACTGACAGGATATAAATAAATGTTCTTGAATCAGAGAAGATACTTATCTCAAGGGAAACAACGCAGGGGTGTCACTGCCCCCCATTATTATTTGCATGTTTTATTGATCCAATTTTGATTCAATTGCAGAGGATTAGGATGATTAAGCCAGTAGTTCAAGATAAAATAGAATGTTAGATGTCTGCTTATGCTGATGATGTGGCAGGGGCTACTCGAGATTTAACTACTATTCTCCCAGAAATAGAAAAGCTAGCTGAACACTTTGGATTTTGGTCAGGTTATAAATTAAATAGTGCTAAAACACAGTTAGTCTGTACAGAACCGGCCCATATTGAATATCAGCGGGTTGTCGCAAATGCACTTTACTTGAGGAGAAGAATTACTGTTGCTTTGGATCAAATGGTTGAGATCATTTTGAGTCCAGTGATTGAGAAGATACGATCAGTTGGATAGAGTTAATAATCTACATCGTTCAGTAATAGGGAGATGTAATGTACTGAAGATGAATTCCAAACCTAAGGTGTTATATGTATTTATTTCGCTCCATTCGATTGCTGATTGGCAAGGAGTGGTTAATAAAATTAGAATCAACATGTTTTAGATTTTTGGTTGACTATAAAAAATCAAGGAGGGCAGCTAAATGTATGACTTTGCCAAGGCTCTTAGGAGGATTATCAGTTCCTAATTTTACTTTGTATTATTGGCCTCGTGTATTACAAAACATGACAATTTTAATAACTGGGAAGCCTCGAGCAATAGATCCAGCCGAGATTCCAACAATTCATTGAATGCTTTTAGGTAAAGAAGCAGAATGATATGTGGCCAAGAATGTCGAACCAAGTCATCATGACAAAAACCAAAAGTAAAGAGCTAAATGTAGCATTAAAGGTGTGGGTTCAGGCAAAGCGATGCCTTGGACTCAGTAAAATAAATTTTTACACACCTACGTCTGCCTTTACTATTCTTCCTTCTATTTTTCTAGGGGCAGTAATGGAAGAATTGAGGCAGAGAGGGGTTACAATAATTAGTGATTTTTAAGATGAGGATTCCACGCTTTGTTCTTTCATTGAAATACAGGAATCTTTTAATCTACGGAGGGAAGATTTTTTTTAAATATCTGCAAATTCGAGATGTTCTATTTTAAAGGAAAAGAGATTTAAACTTTATGACTAAGGTTCCTTTAATGGACGCTATTAGGCAAAGACAGAGAATTAGATTCACACATGTATTGCTGTTGCAAACTCAGAACGATAATTTAGAGCTATAGAGGGCTAATGGAATCTGAGATTGGGCCTTGAGGGTATGTATCTCCAAGAATCTGTGACTCTAGCTGATAAAAATATCTTATCGATAAATTTGAGAACCTAACATTTTAGGACAGTTTCCAATTTGTTTTATACCCCCGCATTTTTTTAGTGGTGGCTCTGCTGGTAGATGTAAAAGGTGTGGTATAGAGCAGGTGGATATTATACACATGTTTTATGCATTCCCAAAATGAATACCTCTGATGCAAGGGATAGGTGGCTTTTTGAGCACCATCATAAAGGTACTGATTGTTGTCACTCCACTGATGATGATGCTGGGGGTGGCTGGGGATAGTGAGAATGAAAACTCGGTACTCTGCTGTGCCTGCTGTAGTATTGTTGTGGCCGAGACGAGGGTACTCGGTGTCCCAGTTGCCTGCAGAAAAGAGGAGGAAGAGTCCAGGGGCACGCATGCGCACGCTCTAAACATCAGCTTGCCTCCTGCGGCGTAGGAGATCTCGGTAATCTTCTCTGCCTGCTGTGGTCTTGTTGTGGCTGATACCACGGGACTCGGTGTCCCAGTTGCCTGTGGAAAGGAGGAGGAGTCCAGTGGCATGCACGCTCCACCCGTGCTCTAAAATGCTGCATGCCTCCTGTGGCGCAGGACGCGCCCGGGCCAAGGGCGGGCCCGTCCAAGCCGGTCAGAGCCCAGAGGAGGCTGGGCTGCGCCACCCCTCCTGGCTCTGCACCTAAAGCGCCTCCCTTTCATCCTACACACTGCTGCCTAGCCATCAAGCAGAGGGATGAGACCCCAGCAAGACCCTGGTGCGTTAAGGGACTGAATCGGCTTTGTGTATCTACATCTACCACAGAACAAGATAAGCCTGTTGTGGGCATAATTATTGTGGATATCATCGTAGACATTATATAGTTAGGGGGAGTAGGGGGCCTGAGAGATTTTACAGCTCACATTTTGTATATGGTGTGTCAGCTTTTTTTGCCTTAACTGTGTCTTTTGTATCAACTCCCTCTGGGTATGCCCTGCAGCTTCGCTTTACGGGCTATCATTGCATGGTTACGTTGACCTACCTGTATAGAGTTTCCTTCCTAGCCAGGCCAAAGGGGGAAACGAAAGACAACTGCAGTAATCAACGCGGGACCAGCAATTACAACGATGGATTGTTTCTTGCAGAGAGCAGCAGGGGTCGTTGATAAGGAAGTAGAACTGGTGGCTTGTCGGCTTTCGTGCTTCCCAGCAAATTAGCTGCACCCTCGCTCCCCCATCCCCTGCAAGTGGTCGGGCCCTTACGATGGGCATCCCTGAACTGGTGGAACTGGTAAATCCCTCTGCACTGCCCTTAGAACAGGACCTAGGCCAAGGTTGGGGCGATGAAACCCAGACAAGCAAGATACAGCCAGCTCCAGCGCTAGCATTCGTGCCAGTAATATCTGAGCTGGACACCCAGGAGGGAGGGCCCAGTAGAGGGCCAGGATCCGGGGCTAAGCGTGAGTGTTCTACATTGGCTAGAGTAAAATGACCCAGAGCAGATACAGTGACAACCACTAATCCGGGAGCAGCACCTCCTTCAAAAGATGAGCTGGCAGCAATGCTGGATGTTTGTGTGGGCTCTCTTCTGGATGGACTGGATTCCAAACTTGAAACAATTAAGCTACGCCTGAACGCAATTGAGAGGAAACTCTCCCACTCGGCCCAACACGATAGGATACCCAGCAATCCAGCAATCAATACTGATCAAATGGTTTCAACAACCAGAGGGGGAAACATGGGCCAAAGCCAGACAGCTCTGTTATTTGCCTGCGGGGTGCCCATTCGACCCGCACTCCCTTGCATAAGAGTATCGTTCCCCCAAGCCTCAGCCTGCTATGCTCCAACTCCAAAGGAAGGCCCACATGTGGGTGCATTAGCCACGGAGTCCATTGGGGCAAAGGCAAGTAGCTGTAGTGACATGACCACCAGGAGAGAATCCAATGAAATTTTCTTGAACTGGGGAGCTGGGCATGAAGCACCAGGGCTTAAGCACAATTCACTTACCTCCAGAAGCAACACCGTATGATGTGGTCCTGGGCAATGTCTCTGCGTTAAAGCCTGGCTCCACCGAAGATTTTCACCAGTTAAAAAATGAAGTCTTGTATTGGTTGAATGATAACACAATCCTGGGATATAGAGTTGAGAGGCATATCATAATGGTGCGGAGGGTGGTCTGGATTTGAGGGTCTAGAAAAAGCTGTGAAGGTGACTGTGTAATAATCAACTTTAATCAGCCACATTTGGCGGAGAGAATTCTTTGAACGGTTAGTCTTCACACCACCACGGGTTCTGTCACTTCCATCATGGCCCTGCCTCTGGGCTATTTCTACAGCCCCTTGTCCCCGGCCCCAACACCAAGTTTATGGTATCCCATGAGATCATCCTGCATGGCTTTTCAGGGTTGGCATTAGGCTCCCTCACCAGTTCCAGCGTCTAATGCCTTTGCACCATTGGGGCTTCTTGATAACTATGATTGACGGAAAGGATCTGCGCCTATGACGTCTATGGCCCTCTCTCTGCACCTGGACCATAGGCATCAGGTGAATCAAGGCAACCCTGGCCCCTCTTCGAGGAATACTAACCATTGCAACCTCATTTCTTGGAACATAGCCAGCCTGGCGAGCAAGTTTATAAATTCCAAAGTGGAATTCTTTTGTCCAAATGTTTGACATTGTTTGCTTGCAGGAAACCTGAGTTACCAACAACTCCTTTTTCCTCAAAGGGTACAAGTCCTTCTCCATGCCCACAACTCCCTCAAGGGCTGGTTGACCAATGGGGGAGTTGCAGTCTATGTTTCACTCAGGTTAATGGGAGTTATTGTTGAACTGTATAGAGATAACCTTCGCCTGCAGGCCTTGCTTTTCACCAAGGGTCTAGCAGTTTACTGCTTCTGAATTGTTATAATACAATTTCATCCCTCCCCGAGGTTTGCAATATATTGCGCTTGGGCCGTTTCCTGACCAGATTCAGTGCTTTTACTTGCCACACTTCTTATATCGTCCTGGTGGGAGACTTTTATATCCATCCTTGTGGGAATTTGAAAACACAGGGCACAGGGGGGCTCTTCCTGTCCTTGACAGTTTGGTGCGCATTTTGAACATAGTGTCCAGGGGGACAACCTGAATACTTTAATATGTGATTTTGACCTCCAATCAGCCATGGGCAAACTGGATTCAGCAATTTAAAAGGGCATGGCAGAGATTCTTTTATTGATTTAATTCTTGTCTCCACCCCCCCCCTTTTTTATTTGATAGCAGATTTCTCCATCAAAGCAAGTATTTATAGCAACCATAACCCGCTTTGTATTAGACTCAGCTGGCCATCATTGGGTTTGGAGAAGGGGAGTGGGGGAGGTGGTGCATTACAGCATACCGACAGGGGCAGAAGGCTCAAATCAGCACAGATTATCCATGACATTTTTCACGAGACACTTTTAGCTAAATGCCAGAATGAGATTCAGATTCGTCTGGCTGCGCAGTTGCAGCCAGACCTGACAATTGTCAATGCTTTTGAGTCTATATCTCGATGTATTGCCGATCTAATGACGGTTCCACCCTCTAAAAGCAAACGAGGTAGGGCACCAAGATGGTTTGATTAATTATTGATCATGTGAACTGTACTTTGTTGTTTCTAATCCTGTCTTAAAATGCGATATGTAATGGTTTATAAAATAATTTAAAAAAGAAGAAAGTCACATCTTTTTCAAGAATAAAATATGCTTCAGTCTTAAACTTAAAGTTTGATATATACAGATGTAGTCATGCCTGATGTTGACACATAAGATATTCAGGGGCAGATTTTCAAAAAATGCATGTAACGCAGCACGGCCCCAAAGAGTTGCGCTGCATTGTGTGACAGAGAGGGAGCAGGAGAGGACCATATCTACGCAGAGCCTGAGTCTAGCATATGTTATATACAGGAATTATATCCTTCCTGTACAAAATACCATGCCTAGACAAGTTTAAATGCTTTTCCCATTTGTAATGTGTTCTGCACAGTGCCGCACGCACGCAAAGTCGGAAAAGAAATAAAAAATAAAAACATTTCTCCTGTTAGCGTCTCCTTTGAAGTGGTGTTAACCTTTGGCGAAAACCGTGTCCTCAATTCTTTGTAGATAGGGTTCTGCGGCAAAAGGCATGGGTGGTTGCAAGGCGCCCTTTAGCGCTAAGAAATGCAAAGCAGTGCTTTGCTTTGCACTACTTTTAGGATACTATCCAGTGCAAAACAAGCATTGCGCTGGAAAGTAAATTGGTAAAAAAAGATTTTGTACTGGTTAGTGTCACTTTTGTGAAGCTGATCTGGCGCAAAATGTTTGAAAAACTACCCCTATGTGCACAACATGGCTGTTAAATTAGAAATTCAAGCTACAGTAATCTTATATCCGATCAGCCAACCACATTTAAACACTCAATATATGTACCAAATCAATGCTCTTATATGTACCAAATCAGTGCTCTTAGACTAACAATGTATTTTAAAAATAAGAAGACATGATTGTGGTTAGACTCCGTATAGCTCTCCCTTGTTGTCATCACTGTACCTTTAATGAGTGGGCCAACTGTCCCTCCTTGGTGGATGCAATCTAATACTCCCTTGGTGCCTCCAATGATTTGGGCTTTTTGACGCTACTGAGTGGATTCCATGTACTTTAGTGAACCCGAATGAGAAGCATTATAGCAGGGTTTCCACGTGATACTGTTGACCCTCAAGTTGGTAAGTACCTGCTTGCATATTTCTGATCTCACACTCTCCACTACACCACATGCTTATGTGCATCAGCTTTAGGCACACCAAGCCTCCATCACATTGTTCAAATCTCAGGCACCTCACCCAGCATATCTGAAACAGGGCAAACTCCAAAAACCTTTTCAATCGTTCCCTCTAAAGCGCATCCAGGAATCTGATACACATCAAAGTGTCTCACAACCTCACCAGGTACACAAAGATCTCTATGAGTCCCACCTGCTTCCTCAGTGAAAGGACTGGACCTGCATATTTAATCCAGGACCACTAGTGTGACTCCAAAGAATTGTTGGCTTACCTTCTGATCATAGCACCAGTGAAAGAAAAGGCTCCTACCAACTGAAACCCAACACCTGGATTCTGCCTGCTGTGAGACTTACTCCCAGGTGGTGCCACTGCAGTCCTGGACTCTTAGAAATGGGCTTGAAGGTGCTCTGCCAGCCAGTTGTGGTTGGAGCTGACGCAATTTGACACATTGCTTCGCAGCCCCGCTTCAGAACAACTGCAGAGCAATGCAATCCTGATGCTGAACCTAGCATTGCAGCCCACAGTCTCCACGGAACTGCCTCTGCATAATGCATCCTCGATACAGGCCTTGTCATCACAAGTCTCTCGTCAATGGCATCCTCGATGACGACACAGGACTCCACACCACAGCCCTACAGCTTCTTTGGAACCACAAGTGTGCAAAGCATCTTTGGCGCAGGACTTCGAATTGCATGCCCCTCATCAACCGCATGCTTGATGATAGTGCATGACTTTACATCACAGCCTTGCACCTCCTTGTAACCTTCACTGCACAATGTATCCTCAACGTGGGATGTCGCAATGCTCTGCAACCAAGATTTAAGGTACCTTTTTCAGCAGGCCCAACTTGGTTGCTGTGTCTGGCCCGCACTCCATCGCAGTCGGCCTGATCTTGAGACTTTGTCCTGGTCTGGCGTGATTAGATAACCACAGTTGGTACTTTGTGCTTCTAGACATTATTTTCACATAAAACTTTAAAATTGCATATTTCTGGTTCCACTGATTTGATTTTTGTTGTTTTGATCTCAAATAAATGATTCAATTTTACTCTATTTCTCTAAATTGGTGTGCAATGTTTCTTGTGCATTGTCACTTTATTACTGTTCGAAGTGCTGTATACAAACTTTACACGTTGTCTCTAAA
Source organism: Triturus cristatus (assembly GCF_964204655.1). Classification (NCBI taxonomy): domain Eukaryota; kingdom Metazoa; phylum Chordata; class Amphibia; order Caudata; family Salamandridae; genus Triturus; species Triturus cristatus. Next base: position 477,137,617 of record NC_140583.1, read on the forward strand.
TTAAGCCAGACTGTTTTTGTGCCAAGCAACCAGAGGATTGAGCACAGATTTATTTAGGATTTGCTTGTATCTCACTGTGATAGAGATTATGGTTGCTGCTTTAGTAGAGTTTCATCCCCCCTCAACCAGTAACCCAATTTCCTGCAAGAAGGGACCAAGAAGCACATATACAGATCATGCAATTCTGAGGCGCATGATAAATCACTCTAGAGAAACTCTAGAAAAGCTACGTCACATTCAAGTTTGAGTGAGCCTGCCTTTGTGATTTTTACCAGCAGTAATCCTGCTCATGAGTCTCAGCATATACTTCAGCATATACTTTAAAAAATTTGACTCCAGAAGCATGTGTATTAGCCTATCAGAGTTCATGTGGTAAAAAATACAAAGCACTATCACATTTGCTCGACTGTCAGATGCACAGTCCATTTTCCACATTGTCCCTCGGTTCTTAGTGACATCATAGACAATTCAAGCGTTGCTCTAGTTTTCTATTTGACATCACTCAGACCCCAAGGAAAAACATCCCCCGAATTCACTGTTAGCCATCTATAATTCTATATGTTTTCAGCAATAATCTAAGCATATTTTCAGGAAATAATTAGCAACCAACTAGCTCTGTAATCAATTAACCCAACGATTAGAATTGTATTATATTAGCTCTTATATATAGTGCTCTCAATTGCAAGAGATCAATAACTTTTTGAGTCTTGTGTAAGTAGCAACTTCCGGACCCTGGTGAAGTCTAGGACCACTTTTATTTTCATCAAGGTCCAGGGCACCCTTTGGATTTATTGCTACGAGTGATGGCAGTATATTAAGCGTATATTGGAAAAGTTGGGTGCAATGTATGCGGTTGGAATCTACCATAACCTCAGCTGTCAGCCTATGCTGTGCCTCTCACTGTCCTTGAAAACTAGCACTAAGTAAGGAATGTCCCATTCTAAAGTTCAAATCGCATCTACATTACAGATCCAAGAGAATTCAAACCTAGCACGATTATGTGTGTGCTTGGTCGCCACTTACTTGCCCTAGACACAGACTAATCCAGAGAACGCAGCATTGCAATTTCGCAGAATATCACTGAGGCCCTAATGCCCTTGATTTGTGCAGAAATATACATTTCTCGCACTCCTTCGCTATGAGCAGTGCTGCAGAAACCAAGGGGCATATCAACAAGGGCTTTATCTCTGCTTTTTTGGCTTTAAAAGCCAAAAAAGCAGAGATAAAACTAGCGCCCTATCAACAACAGGGTGTTAGCACGCAAATTTGCATGTTAGCACCCTTTTACTCTACACTTCCCCTTGCATCTCTAATGAGATGCAAAGGGGGCGTTCCAGAGTAAAATAATAGGAGAAATGTCGCTAAGCGACATTTCTCCTATTATCAAGAATGTCGCTAACCCTGTTAGAGACAAAAAAAGCAGCGCTAACCGCGGTTAACGCTGCTTTTTTACGTCTGCTATTTTTCTGACTTAGCCATGATATCCTATGGAAGGAGGATATCATGGCTAAGTTTGCCTGTCCCTATCAACAAGGTAACGTGTGATTATCGCTGGGTTTCCAGCGATAATCTCACGTTAGCCTGTTAGCGTGTAGATTTTTATCGCTATTGAGATAAGCGTTGCTAATAGGACGCTATCTCAGCGATAAAAATTCACGCTAGCCGGCGATAATTATCCTCACGCTAAGAGCGCTGAGCGATAATTATCGCCGGTTGTTGTTGATATGCCCCTAGGTGGTTTCATCCTGCTGGAAGTGTGAATTTAAGACGTAGCAGCCGCAATTATACGCAGTTTTGCATCTTATGACCTATTACAATTACTACAGCGCATAGAGCTTTTCAGTGAAATAGAATGACTGCACAGCGCATATTCTCCCAAAAGAAGCCACGATTTTGGTCGGATATGCATTACATTGAGCATTTCAATTAGGAAAACATGTTTTTCCCTTTCAAAGTGTACATATAAAGGACCGTGGGCTAAGCTATGTCAGGCTTCTTACATACACGCAGAATGAATACGTTGAATTCTGTAAAACAATTCAAGAAATCCTATATCCTTAATCACTCTCTGCCTCACGTGTCAGATGGCCCTTCCTTTGCCTCTGGGTCCCTGAGCTTTCGAGGCTCATTGGTGTTAGAGCGGGCAGAGCGGATCCACTCTGCAGAGTTTGTGGATCAGGCGTCTATTTACTCAAAAAGTGTCCTTTTTTTCAATGATGTATTCCCCTCGGGAGGAATGTCTTCTGTTTATCATATGCTTTGTGTGTCAAGTTTGCTATAATTGTCATGAAGAAATCCGACCCGTTCCATCCTCGCCTGCACTAATTATGTCAGCGAGTGCGGACTGCAGTCAGCTACAAGTGTCTGCGCCCGCCTTCGGGGCTGAGCAGTGGAGTGACAGGAGATAAAGCTCATTTTTCATGCTCTCTTTGCCATGTTGTTTCCACCAGAAATGAAAACAGCTGCCAGAACCTTGGGGAAAAGAGGCGAGCTTCCCAGCTGGCAGGGAGATTCTCGCACTCAAGGGACTACTACCTCTTTAGACAGAGGATGGCAATTAAAGCATGGAAAAGAAACGTCTGATTCTTTGAGGGGTCAGTACAATCTGCAACAGTAGTGCAGTTGAAAAATATTCTTTAGGTGTATACTTGTAAACTACATACCTGTATTCCATATCTTGAGCACTTTTCTTCACGCACGTTCCATCTGGAGCAACCCTCTACAATGAATGATTAATGATTGAATAGCTTTGATCGCTGAAAACGACTACATTAGAACTGTATACCATTGGCATGAAGAATTAAATGCATGGTTGAGTAAACATTGGGTATTGCATTTTTACTGTTTATATATATTAACTGAATAATGTATCCAATACTTTGAGCGGGTGCGGCTGCACTTGAGAACGCTCACGAAAATTGTTAACTTTTGGAAACCAAAAGAGAATTGACATGCTTTTTCAAAGTAGGTCTAGAATCAGGGGCCTGTGTTCTTTCCCAAAACTGCACCTTTGTACCCCCAATTGGCACCTCTCTGGCCCCATGCAAGGGTAACAAGGGCACTGTGACCAGGGAAGACCTCTAAAGGGCTGCAGCATATATCGTGCCACTCTTATAGGGCCTGCAGCTTAACATACACACACAATGCCTTTGAAGGTTGTGTGTTTTGGTGCTGAGAAAAGTGAAGAGTCAACATGGCACTGCAACCCACTGCATATGGTATAGGTGAGACACTCCTCTAGCTGGGTGCACTATACCACTGGTGAGGGTACACTTGTATGAGCACTGTACCCCTGCATTGTCTAAGTCCATTCTTAGACATTGTAAGTGCAATAAAGCCATAAAGTGTATGTGGTCTAGGAGTTTGTCGTCACAAACTCCACAGCACCATAATGGCTTTAGTGAATTTTGGGAAATTTGGTAGCAAACCTCTCAGCATAATCAACCCACACTGATGCAAGTGTGTGTTTTATTATACCATGCACTCAGAGGGCATCTTAGAGATGTCCCTTGAAAAACAACAAGCCTCTGGTGGGTTCCCTGACTGGTAAACACCAGCCTGCCACCACGAGACATGTTTCTGGACACCTGGGGTGGGAGTCTTTGCTCCCTGGGCCCAGAAACAAAGCGTTTCCTGGGTGGTGGTGGTCACGCCTCCCCAGGTCAGGAAGAGCCATCTGTGGCAGGGGAGCTTCAAGGCCTTTCCGCCTTTGTAACATGACCCCCAGCCTCTCCTGCTATCAGGAGCAGGCCCCCTTTCTGTCTCAACACCTTTTCAGCAAGAAGATAGGCGGGAAAAATTAGAACAGCCCAGAAGGTGTGCCCACCTCTGTAAACCCCACCCCTCAGGTGGGGGAGGCGGGTTGAAGCCCACTCTTCAGTGCCCGCCATCTTGAAGATGGCGGGCACTCTCCAATCATTGTTAAGGATTGTGCCCACTCCCCCGCATGGGGTGATCACACCAAGGGTGTAGTCACCCTAAGGTCTGTAGCCCATTGGCTACTGACCTAAGTTGAGACCCCCTAAAACACTCCTTAAATACAGTATTTAGGGGGCAGCCCTGAACCAAGAAGGCAGATTCCCGCAACCTACGAAGAAGGATGAAAGAAGACACCCACCAGAGGAGACTGCAGAGAAGAAATGACTTGTCCCCAGCCCTACCGGCCCATCTGCAGTTGCCAGAGAACCTGTGGCAAAAATCACCTTATCCTGCAGCCAGTGACCTCCAGAACCCTGGGGAGGATTGACTGCCTTCAACAATGAAGGGATCACCTATGAGCAGCAGCTCTGTTCAAACGAATCATCAAAGAAAGACTCCAAGCCTGCTGCGGACAAAGAAACCCGATGCCTGGAATCACCACTCCACACGATGCCTACGGCCTGAGTCCAAGTGGCCCAACGGTCCCAGCGAGGTCCCCCAGTGCTAGGTATATCATATACAGAGCCAACTTCCTAAGGTGGTGTGTTATATAGTTGTAGTTAAGGCATGTACAATGTTATGTAAGAGCTAAGAATAATAGCTCTTTTCTGTATTCTGCGTTCTGAGTTCTAATAAAAGAACGAGCATTTCAGGATGACTGTCAGAAGATGACTGAGGGATGGTTACGCTCGAATTGTGGCGAAGATTAAAGGCATTTTATAACCTACCTTTGTATACTGCATCATTGCAATAGGGTGCAAGAACTGGCGATGAGGAAGATCCGGTAACTACAACTCTTTGAGGTAGCCCCAAACCCATTTTAAATTTGCGGTGCCGTGGGAGGCAGTCGATGAGCTATTCACTCGAAGAAGTGCGGCAGGCGGTCATGGGGTGACTGAGTCAGACAGCAGTGAGTTCTGGAAGTAAGCGAGAATGTCGGACCCACTCTGGTATTTCACAAGACAAAGAGTCATCATTGGACTCTTCTTGAGGGCATATTTGAGCCTCAGCAGAACAGGCATCCTTCTCCAGGTGGCCTTCAACAATGACATCACTTTTGAAGGAACGTTCAAATGGCCCCCCCACCACTATTGATGGAGGTTGATTGAAGCCATAAGCTAGACACATTCATATCCTCTGCACCTTCTTTGGGACAGTAAAACATGTATGGGCCTCCTTGGCCAAAAAGGTGAGAGAAAGCAAGTTCTAAGATGCCGGGGACTGGTTCCCATGCACCTAGTAGGGTGTTTTACCCAGCTCCTTTCCACAATTTAGCTCCACCTTTATCCACTCTCTGCACTATGGAACTATCAGCCCTGTTCCAATCACATTTCCGCTTCCTTTCCCCTTTGATCTCAGTGCCTGCTCTGCCATAATAGGCCTGCTTATTCCCACTGGTTTTTAGGTGAACTATTAGGCCAAGAACCTGGTTACCTTCTGATTACTTCAGAACTCTGGTCTGTTGGAACTAGCTGGGGCCCTAGCCCCAAACAATTAGCTTATATGGCAGCTTACACAGAAGCAAATGTTATCAGTCCAATCAATCTCACAAATCCTGATGTACTACACAGGAGGACACGGAAAAGGAACAAGAGGAGCGGGATTCAGGTGGAGCCACAGGGCAAAATCCACACCAACTCACTAGAATGACCGCATCCTCACCCAGGGCTACCCGCACTCCGATCACCTAAAGTGCCCCCACTCTGCTAGTTATCGATGATTCTCACTAGTTACCACTGATTTCCACTGATTCTACAGATCATCTGCTGATTTCCAGAACGCATCACCTCTATATTGTTCCTTTTAGAGAAAGGAGCTAAAATATATGAGAGCCACAACCAATTTTGGATTAGAACCCCTGTTTTTGGTACAAATTAATCAGTTTACTTGTTTTTGGAAATCTACTGTTTATGGACATAAACCATCTGCCACTTGCCAGTTCTTTCAAAGGCTGGGGGGGGGGGGGCGAGTAGAAAATAAAACCTCCCCATGTCTCAACACCCACCGCCTGACCTTGTCTCTTCTCCTAGGTCCCCTCCTCTAAACAGAAGAGCAGTGAGCCAGAAGGGTGTGAGGTCGTCACCGCAAAGCCAGCCCTCTTGGGCCAGCTCAGGTCCTCTTCGGTATGTCTGGCCTCCCCCATGCCAAACCTCCTCACTCCCTGCACTGGCATGTGCAAATCATCCTCATGTTGCAAGTGGCGGGCGTACCCTTCAGCGAAGAGTGTACCCTCCTGCAGCATCTCCCACAGTGAGCAGGTTACAGCACGAGCAGCATCCTCACACAACAACGCCTCCTCTTCGTGTCAGTAGCGTTGCTGGAGCAGAGTTTTCTGTTGAAAATCTATTGGGTTTTTAAGCTCTGGTTTGTCTATTGTCGAAAGAAATTAAAATTATTAATTTATAATTACTAATTATTTGTTTTGTGTAAATGTTCTAATTAACCAATACGAACTAACAAGAGAAGACTATACGTGGGGATGCATTTGTGTTGTTTACTAATAATGTGCATGTTTTATTAATAAATGTTGCTAAGTGCTGTTTATTTTAAAGCACAAAAACGCTTTTTAAATGTCGTGTACTAATGCTTTTCTTGTGTTGCAAAGGCTAGATAATTACATACACATAAGGGTATTAGTGGGGTTAACACTGTTTAATCACTATGCTGTGGTAACGTTGTTTTTGTCTCTTTTAATTAAGATGGTACGTTTTGGCCTAGTGAAAAATGGCTACCGTTTAAAGCCTACATTTGAGTGCTGAGATTTTGATGAGAAGGCCTTGCTGAACATGGTCGAGAGTCATCTGACCACAGTCTTCGCCTGGTTAAAAGTTTTCCGTGAGGACAGCAGCTCTGGGCGGACATCCAAATGTCCTTGGAAGACAAAGGAGCCACAATGAAATTGTGATCACCATGCTGGTTCCGAGGAAATATGAACATGAAAAAGAAACATTTTCAAGATTTAGTTCCGTCTTCCGTCTTTTTATTTTTGTGGTTTTTTTCTGAGCGGAGATTTTCCAAATGTAGCGATGCTACATCCTTTCCTGCTCGCTTTGCTCAGCGGTTCAGCGGATATCTAAAACATTTTATGTTGCCTTCCTTTTGTTAAATTTATTATAAATATTGTTAGCTTAGAGAGGGTTTGTTCGTTGCATTTTGGATTCTGAGGCCACTTCTTTCCGAACTTGCGTTGGTGAGGATCGATGCTGTGAGGACGGTGACCTAAGAGACTTCTATCGAGAGACCTGTCCTGACCCATTTATGACATCTAGCTAGAATAGGTAATTATGAGAATAATGATTTTGCTTTTGAATTGATTTCCTTTGAACTAATTTTAGATAAATTACTATTATTTGAAATACTGTGTTGGTGGTTATTTCTTGTCAATTATTGAGTACTCTATTTTGATTATTGTTGATTATTATTGGTTAAATCATGACTCAAGACAGTGTCAATTAGGTCTTATCGACCATAAGTGTAGATGCAGAGTGTTTAGAAGGTTTTCTTTCCACAGGTTCAGTGTTGATAGAGTAATCTGAGTGTATGTTAGTGAAATGGGCCCAAGCGTATGATGAGTGTATGTGCGTGTATCTGTGAATTTACTCTAGCCGTGGAAGTAGGGAGAATTTGTACACCCCAATCTGCACCAATTTCCTGGTAGCAGAATTTGATGGTTATTGATGATTGTCTTGATCTGATTAGATTGCTTGTACATTGGCTTTTGATTTATTGATTATTGATTGATGTTGGTATATGTACTAATACTATATGTTGAAGTCGTCATGTTGAGTTTTATGTAGTGCTTCTGGAATTTGGGAGCTGGTAGCAGTTCCGTAGTAGGGCAGAGGGAAGTATATGCTGCTCTCGGGAAAGACGGGATTGTTGGTCCTGTACGTATGCAGGAAAAACGTGTGACAATTAAAGTTGTGCGTCACATTGTCTGTGTTCGGAATTAGTAACATCATTGTATGTTACTATTAGAAATATTTCTGGTATAAAAAGGAGTGTGTACGGTAGCGAAGGTTATCTGTGAAACTCTGGTCTTAAGTCCCAGGGATCCGTAAGGTTCACCGTTAAAGCTTATTGCGGGAGGAGTAATAGGTATTCTCTGAGCTTGTCTGAAGGACTGGGCAGAAGAAAACACTGCTTGGTTAACGTATGTTATAATTCTGTAGTGGGGCAGATTGTTCGCTGTTCTCGGGAAAAGCAGGATTCTGTGTGTATGTACTACATTTTCTTGTATGAATGTGCGTGAATGCTCATACATTTAGTTGATTGTAAGACTCTTTGGAGCAGTCCTAGAGGAAACAGTTAATGAATGCATGTTAGAAGGGCAGAGTAGAGGGATGTGCTACTGTGTCAACGGGATTCTTGTGAGATAGATTTTTCTTTACTATTCTTTGGTTAGCGAAGCAGACAATGGAGATGTTTATATGTTGTAACTAATAGATTTTGTAGAATCTGACACAAAGTCTACTGAGAAGTTTTGTAAAGGAGGGGTAGACGACAGACAGGAGACAGGAGCAGGAGAGAATTCAGCGACTGCTGACGTCAAACAGACCGCGCTCTGATTGGATATTAGATCAGAACAGTGCTCGCGCTGAGATTGGTGCGTTGGTGTGAGCCGCGCAAGGATTGGAAGGAATACAGGGTGACGTAGACGCTCCAGGATTGGTGCGTTAGTGTGAGTCGCGCTGTTATTGATAAAACATCGTACTATTCAGTTGTATTAAGGAAGGGATTAGAAAGTTTGGTAAAAACTAAAATGTATTACCAAGAAGAGAAAAAGAAAAAATCTTTGTTCAGAAAGATTAAAAATTGGTTCGACAAGGATAAAGATGTTAAAACGAGAGAAGGTGAATTGTTACCTCCATCGAAAACTCCTGCATCCTTCATGGCTGCGAGATATGGGTATCATACCTGTATATGGTTGGAGAATTGGGTTAGGTATACTAAAGAAGATGGTGTGCTAGCATTTCCAGAACATGGTTCATTTAATCTGGCCGTGTTGAAAAATTTGCTGGAAAAGATGTTGTGTCTTGACCCAAGACCAAGGCCGACACAGTTTGAGGCTTTAGTGGAATGGGAAGAGGAAGTACATGAGCGAGAAAAACAGAGGTCTGGGGGAAATTACAGGTACATGTTTGGGAGGAGACATGATCGTGAAACTCATCATGATCGAATGAAGAGATGGCGAGATGCTAGTATGTCAGAGGGATTATACCCTATGAGAACAGTTGAAGAGAAGGGTACAGAAAGGGTTCCTGAGGCAGAAGTGAGAAGATATGGAGTTAATGAGTATGAGGATGAAGTCTTGAATGACATGATTTACAAAAGACCACCTCCATATAGACCAGAACCAGAAGAGAGCACACCAGTTGTTTCTCCGATAAGAGATACATTGCGTATCATTGAGACAGAAAATGTGACACCTGAGTTAAGAAGTGGTAATCCTTTCAGGGAAAGAGAGAATAGAAGTGGTGGCGAAAATACGAGAGAATTAGCCAGAACTACATCGGAGTTGACTGAAAAGATTAGAGAGCTGACAAAGAATCTAGAAGCTGTTACGGTGCCTGTAACCATAGGTCCGGTTATGCCTGTTTTTGATAAGCAGAGGACGGGTGAAAATAGTTCGGTGATTCCATATGTTGGGAATAGATTGACAAGTTTGGCTGGTCCTTCAGGAGATTCAGGAAAAAGGACAGAAAATGATGATTTGAGACAATCCAGACATGAGACATGTAGTGAAGGATTAGAGATACAGTCTAATTCAAGATTGGATGCTAGTGAAGCTAGTTGTTCAGGGATGCCGATTTTAGAACCGCAGAAGAAAGTGGTTCCAGTGAGAAAATCTACTGAAATAACAGCTGAAGATTTGAATGAATGGATGAAAGTTCTTCAAAAGAGGGATAAAGATTCACAGGCAATTGATGTGGCTAGGTTACGTGTAGAATTAGAAGAGCTTGTTGCAGGGACAGTTCCTACAGAAATTCTGAAAAATCATCATGATGGTGAATTGTTATTTATGTGTAAAAATATCACCTGGAGAGCTAAAAATACACATGACAGATTAAGAGCAATAGCGAATGAGCACGGAGTTGACATTGATAAAGTGAAAGTTTTGCAGAAGTCTTACAGGATGGATTTCACAGACAAAGACATTGAAAATCTGAATGGTGCTGGTAGAACAGGACAGATTAAAGAGATGATCGCTTTATTGCGAAAATGGGGTGATGTTGAGAAGTGGAAGGATAGGTGGTACAAGAAAAGAGAAGAATCAGGAGATAGGACTTATTCAGCATTTTCTGTGAGAGAAAAAGAGAAAACAATGGATGCTTATCCTATGAGAGAAATACCTGGAGGAGGATATGTACATGTTCCATGGACCAGACAGGATATTTTATCATTTACGAATGATTTCCCTCGACTGAGAGAAAAGCCCGTCGAGTGGTATAGGCAGGTAGACAGGTTTGTGAAATTGTCAAAAGTGTTGTGGATTGACCTGAATAGTCTGTTTGATATAATTGTTCCAGCAGACTTGTGGGCTGAGTGTAAAATAGTTGTAAGTTGGCCTACTGAGGAATATCCAAGAGATCAGAGAACAGGAGCTCCAGATCCAGAGGTAATGAGAAAGTATGAGCAGGTGATCGTATACCTGAAAAATAAAGTACCTCCAAAAGAGACAGACTGGGTTAAAATAGATCGAACACACCAGGAAGCAAAAGAATCGGTTCATGCTTTTTATGAGAGGCTGATACTGGCTTTTAAACAATTCAGTGGGGATGAACACCTGGGTGACAAGGATTTGAGTCATTTTGTATACAGATTTGTATATGGCCTGAGACCTGAGATTAGTGAGAGAATTCGTGAGCATACAGTGGACTGGCAGAGTAAGAAAATAGATGAGATTTTGAGACATGCAAAATACTTCAGTGATGAAATTGAAGCAAAACAGAGTAAGCTGAAAGAGAAAGCAATGTGGGCACAAGTGAAAGTTGCGGAAAGACAGGAAGCACAGTTAGTGGAACAGGCGAATAATGCAGGAAATAATCCAGGGAATAGGCCTAGATATGCAGGGAAAGGAAAGGGGAATCTTGAGGAAGCCAAAAAGAAGTTCCCGTGTCACAACTGTGGCCAACTGGGACATTGGAGATCTGAATGTACCAATCCACCATTAGCGAATAATGAGAGTAAACCCTTAAATCAACAGGTGCAGAACGAAGGGAATAATCGACAGCAGCAACAACCTTCTGTTGTGAAACAGCAGAGTCAAGAGCCAAAACCGCCCTTGCCGCAGAATAGAGGATCACAAAAGTATAATCAGGATTCGGGATTCTACAATGTTGAGCAGGTAAACAAACCAAGGCGTTCTAACCAGGTACAGCAGTACTTGTTAAAGAATGAAGGGAGTGAGTCTGAAGGTGATTATTGACGGTGCCAAAGAGAGGAGGAAGAGTGCATACTTGGTGCAACTCTAGAAATAGACCAGGCAGGACCATTTGTAGATGGAAAAATAAATGAAGAAGGTGTTACTTTTTTAGTAGACACAGGTGCGACAAGATCAACTGTCAGGTCAACAGATATTAGAAATCTTCCTCTCTCGGATGAAGCAATCCAAGTAGTTGGTGTAGCCAATACACAAATCAAGACACGTCTTACTGAACCAGTAAGAGTACAAATAGGGAAATTTTCAGACATGCACAGATTTATTGTCTGTGACACTAGTCCAGTGAACTTGTTAGGCAGGGATCTGCTTTGTAAAATGAACTGTACAATTTTTTGTACACCGGATGGAATAGCTTTTGAAACACCAGATGAGGATGTTTTGTACCGAGTGACTCTAGAAAATAGAGAGAGTGAGTTAATTGGTGCATATGCTGTGTTTGATCCGGAGGATTTGCCTCAAGAGCTGAGAGACACAGTGAAAAGGACAGTTTGGGATTTTACTGGAGAGGATGTGGGATTGATGAATAATGTAGATCCTGTGAAAATTTCAGTGAAAGAGGGAATTACTTATCCTAACATTCCTCAGTACAAAATGACACCAGAAATAATTGAGGGAATAACTCCTATTATTGAGAAAATGATTCAGCAAGGAGTTTTAAGAGAACTATTGAGTAGCCCGTGTAACTCACCGATAATGGGGCTAAAGAAACCTAATGGGAAGTTCAGGATTGTACAGGATTTGAGAAAAGTTAATCAAATTGTGGTGGCATGTTGTCCCATTGTGCCAAATCCGTCAGTGATTTTGTATCAGATTCCACATGATGCTGAATGGTACACAGTGATTGATTTGTGTCATGCTTTCTTTTCAATTCCATTGCATCATGACAGCCAGCCGATTTTTGCATTTAGGTTTGGCCAGCGTATTTTAGCATGGTGTTGTATCCCACAGGGGTATACGGAGAGTCCTTCGATATTCAATCAGTTATTGAAAAAATCATTGGAGAGTTTAATTATGCCTGAAAATTCAGTACTAGTGCAGTATATTGATGATTTGCTTGTGGCATCAAAGACACGTGAAGCTTGTGAAGTAGATACCATAGCTTTACTGAATCATCTGGCAGATGGAGGGTTAAAGGTATCTCCAGCTAAATTGCAATTTTGCAAGAAAGAGGTGCATTATCTTGGACACAATATTGAAAAAGGTCTGAGAAAAGTGACTGATGACAGGATTAGAATTATCAGAGAAATGAAAGCCCCAAAGACCCAGAGGGAAGTGAGAATGTTCCTGGGAATGGTGGGTTATTGTCGTCAGTGGATAATTAATTTCTCGCTGATAGCAAAGCCACTGATTAAGTTGACAAAAAGTGAGATGACAGATCCATTGGAACTAGATGGAGAACAAATGGCAGCATTTCAGGAGCTGAAGAGCAGAATGTGTGAAGCCCCTGCTTTGGGTATGCCAGACTATGAGAAAGAGTTTGAATTGTACTGTAGTGAGAGAAATGGATGTGCACTTTCAGTGTTAATCCAGAAGCATGGATTACTGAGAAGGCCTATTGCGTACTTCTCATCGACACTTGACCCTGTAGCTGTGGTTTTACCAGGTTGTCTGAAATCTGTGGCTGCAACATGCAGAAGTCTGGAACAGAGTGAGGGAATCATAATGGGATATCCTGTAAGGGTATTCGTACCTCATAATGTGGCAATTCTTTTGACAAGAAGCAGAACTCAGTACATGTCACATAGTCGGCTGACTAAATATGAGAAAGTCATTCTGGGAGCATCAAATGTGACTCTGGAGAGATGTGTGAATGTAAATCCAGCGACATTGTTGCCGGATATTGAAAATGTGGGTGTGAAGACAGAAGATGATCACAATTGTTTGGATGTGCTGGATTACTGTACAAAACCGAGACCAGACATAAGGGATCTTCCCTTACTTGAGAGTGATCCTGTGCTGTTTGTAGATGGATCATGCCTGAGGAATGATGAGGGTGTGCTGAGTGCAGCATATGCAGTGTGCAAGGTTTCAGAAGTGATGGAAGCATCACCATTGAAAGGAGTGAAATCTGCACAAGTTGCAGAATTGGTGGCATTGACGAAAGCTTGTGAAATTGGGAAAGATCTGAGAGTGACTGTGATGACTGATAGTCAGTAAGGATTTGGAGTTGTGCATGATTTTGGCCAACTTTGGCTACAGAGAGGTTTCTTGACGTCGAGTGGGACTCCAATAAAGAATGCTGAAGTGATTGGGAAATTGCTTGAGGCGATACAGCTGCCTAAAGAATTAGCAGTTGTGAAATGTGCTGCTCATGGACAAGGAGATGATTTTGTGACAGTTGGAAATAGATTTGCCAACGACATTGCACAATATTGTGCTAAGAACAATCACTCAATTAATAGGGAACGAGAAGGGGAAATGTCTTTTTGTTCTGTGATGTTTACTAATGTCCTAGAAACGTGGGATGAAGTGAAACAGTTGCAGGATGAGGTAGGAAAGGAAGAAAAGAAAGACTGGATCAAGGCAGGTTGTGCCCCAAGAGAAACAGACCATGTTTGGGTCTATAGAGATGGCAGACCAGTCATGCCAAACTCAATGCTGTCGACAATGGCAAGGATGTATCATGGCCAGGGACATTTGGGAAGGGATGCGATGATCAGGTCTTTTAAACAGACTTGGTACAATGCAAAGTTTAGGACAATTGCAGAGAGCATCTGTCAGAGATGTTTGATTTGCCAGCAATTTAACACTGGGAAAAAGACAGTGGTGAGTCTGGGAACGATAGGCAGAGAAGGTGGTCCTTTTACGAGAATGCAGGTAGATTTCATTGAAATGCCCCAAGTGAACAGACTGAGGTATGTTCTAGTGGTAGTCTGTTTGTTCTCAAGATGGGTGGAGGCCTATCCGACTAGGAGAAATGATGGAATAACAGTGGCAAAGTTACTGTTAAGAGAGTTGATTCCTAGGTACGGGTTTCCAGTAACGATTGAGTCTGATAGAGGTGGACATTTCTATAATGAGCTCATGAGTTTGATTTGTGAAGCATTGGGCATACAGCAGAAGCTACATTGTGCATACAGGCCAGAGGCTTCTGGTGTGGTTGAGCAGATAAATGGCACAATCAAGAACAGGATTGGTAAGATGTGTTTAGCCACTGGAATGAAATGGGCTGATGTCTTGCCTCTAGTGCTAATGACTATTAGATCTACTCCAGATAGAACTACTGGGTTAAGTCCGCACGAGATTTTGATGGGACGTGCAATGCGTCATGCATTTGTACCTGTCAATAAGTTGATGACAATAACTGATGACATGATTTTGGATTACTGTAAAGGCCTGGCTGACGCAGTTCATTCTGTGTTTCACCAGGTTGGAGAAAAAGCTACCACACTTGAGAAGAAGCAAGCTCATGATCTGAGTCCAGGGGACTGGGTGAGGATTAAAGTACACAGAAGAAGAAATTGCTTGGTTCCAAGGTGGGGAAGGCCAAGACAAGTTATTTTGACTACGACAACTGCAGTGAAGTGTGCTGGTGTGAAAAACTGGGTACATGCGAGTCATACTCTGAGAGTTCCAAACCCAAAGGATGGGACTGGCAAGGAGTATTTTGAAGAATCAGATTCCAGTGATGATGAAGACCCAGAACCAGTGAGAAAAAATCAAAGTTCAGGAAAAGAAGCAGAAAAGACTTCAGGAGAACCATTGAGAGTCTCAGAAGGGAGATCAGATTCTGTAAGAGAGCCTGAAGTTCCAAAAAGCAGTGGAGGAAAAAGAAGAGAAAAGAGTAATTCCACAGAAACTACTCCTGAATCAGAAGAGGAGATTGAAGAACCACTTGAGATTATACCTGAAGAAGTAGGGTCAGAAGAAGATAGAGAGGGACAGATTGCGGAAGACCCCCGAGGAGGTGTAGGGAACATTCCTGATAAGCTAGGTGAAGGGACAAGTAGACAGCAAAAAGATTGCGTGTCGGAGACTCGAGGAGGGAAAGAAGTAGGGAAGTCTCAAACAGTGGTGAAAAAGACTGTGGAGCGAAAGAAAACTGCTGAAGAACAAGAGGCATTTGAAACAGAATCAGATGAAAGTGAGAATGAAAAATCATAAGGTCGAGTTCTGAGAAAGAGAACTTGGATTGGAGAAAGAAATAATACAGAAACAAGACCGAAAAAGGTTGTAAGAGGAGATTTTTGGCCTAACAACAGAGTAAAGAGGCTGAGATACAGACTGATAAGAGCAAATACATCGAAAGCTGAAAAAGTGAATGAGGTGTCGAGTCAAAACGAAGTAAAAAGAAAGGAGCAAAAGGAGTCAAGAGAACCCGAGGAGATAAAGAGAATTAGAAGACCCAACCAAAAGTACAGATCACCGTAATGGTCTTATGTGGCACTGTCCGAAGGAGGAGAAGAAGAAGAAACAGTGAATCGAGACAATCCGGAGGGGATCTTGAGAAAAGTGGTTGAGGAAAAGGAAAAATCTGTTGGAATCTTAAAAGTTATCCTGACTGACATTGGAGAAGAGTCGGATGCACAGGATGTTGTTGATGATCTGATACAATTTGATGTTGCTGAAGAAGAAGGAGTGAAAGTGATGAATATCCAAATTGAGTGAACTGAAAAAATCACTTGGAGAAAAGTGAAAAGGAGAAAGTCTGAAATTTAGCTGTCTGAAGTAATCCAGAAATAAAGAGTAATACAGTAGTGGAGTAGTAGAGGCTAAGTCAAAAGACACGGTCAAAGTAGTAAAATGGCTAACATAGAGAATAATCAAAGTAGATGTGCCTTCTTGAAAAGATGGTGTAGAATGTGCTGTTGCTGTACTGGATTATTAATGCTACTATGGGGTGTTTTAGGTTTATTAGTTACATTTAGAGTTACAATAGGTACATTTGAAATACATACTGAGAATGAGACTAATGTAGAGAAAAGTTCACAAAAAGTAGTTCCAACTAGAATTAGTAATACTTCCATGCATAAAGATAGGTCAATTAATGATTTTTCTTGCAATGTTTTTTCGAAATTGTTGTATGAATATGTGAAGACAATGGAAGTGAGGGATTGCTACGTTTGTATGCAATTACCTGCATCCGTTTCAGAGGGTGTTACTTATCACCATTTACCAGCTACGTATGGAATTTCTTGTAGTGTGTTGAGTAGTGTTTTTTATTTGCTAGGGAAAATAGATTATGAGATGTCTAACAAAGATAGTATTTTTGGGCAATTGCCTATGAATGAAAAGCTGAATCCAGCTAAAGAAGCTAACATTTTTGGTGAGATTTTTATTGAGAAAGAAGAATTAACATTAGATTACATTTTTAAGAATAATTTAACTTGCAGTTTGAAAGAAGAGGAGAAAGCTTTCCTAAACATGGTGGAGGAAAGGAGATTGAGCATGCATGAAAAGGCAGGGAAATATAAAGTGAGTGAGACAATTTGGGACATTGAGATGGGAAAAGAATTGAGAAATGGAGCTAGTCCAACTTTAGCTTTAGATGCACCACAGAAGGGTAAGCTGTGCATTACAAGAAGGAAATCCCAATATGATACATACTTTGTTGGGACTAGTGAGTGTCATGATACATACTTCATTGCGACAGGATGGGGTTTTAGAGGAGGAGAGGATCCAGTTTTCCCAGGAGTGTATTATGTTTGTGGGAACAAGGCTTATTACAAGTTGCCTGACCATTGGTATGGCACGTGTTATGTGGGCCTGGTCTTTCCAAAGATTTTTCATATAGATAGAATAGAAGATGTAGAACATATTAATTTACTAACACGTTTTAAGAGAGAAACTTGGTCAGAAATAGTGGGTGACATTTTTGGAGCTTTAATTCCAGCAGTGGGAATTTCTTTGAATGCATATGGAATTCGGAAACTGTCAACAGTGGTGGATCGCTTATCGACAAATACCGCTGGAGGGTTTGTTTTGGTGAATACGGAATTGATTGCCGTACGTGCCATGTCTATGCAAAATCAACTTGCCCTTGATATTCTATTAGCTAAGGAGGGTGGGGTCTGTGGAATATTGAAAGTTCAACATTGTTGCACTTACATTCCAGACGAAAGCAAAGACCTGAAGGTCTATATCAAAAATATTACTGATTTGCATGAAGAATTAGTACCACTGGAAGCTGAGAGTATTTGGACTAAAATAGCTAATAAAATAGTTGCTGTTAAGAGTTTTATTGCAAAAATAGGTAGTACTATTATAGGTAAGATATTGTTTCCTTTGACTTGTATAATTGTTGCTTTATTGATACTAAGATTGGTGTGTTTGTGTTGTAAAAACAGGGGAGGGAAAAAGAAATTAATTAAAAGAAATATTGAAAGGAGAAATAAAAGAAAAAGAGATCCACAAGAAATAGAATTAGAAGAATTGAGGGAGAGTGTTTATTTGGAGACAAAGAGGGATGATGAAAGGGAGTCTGGTGTCTAGTGTTGTGAAAAAAGAAAAAGACATTTCCAGTTTCTCCTAAAAATTGGGATTAAAATTTACTAATTTTTTTTTTTGGGGTTCTTTATTTGGTGATAATATCACCAAAGGGGGGATTGCTGGAGCAGAGTTTTCTGTTGAAAATCTATTGGGTTTTTAAGCTCTGGTTTGTCTATTGTCGAAAGAAATTAAAATTATTTATTTATAATTACTAATTATTTGTTTTGTGTAAATGTTCTAATTAACCAATACGAACTAACAAGAGAAAACTATACGTGGGGATGCATTTGTGTTGTTTACTAATAATGTGCATGTTTTATTAATAAATGTTGCTAAGTGCTGTTTATTTTAAAGCACAAAAACGCTTTTTAAATGTCGTGTACTAATGCTTTTCTTGTGTTGCAAAGGCTAGATAATTACATACACATAAGGGTATTAGTGGGGTTAACACTGTTTAATCACTATGCTGTGCTAACGTTGTTTTTGTCTCTTTTAATTAAGATGGTATGTTTTGGCCTAGTGAAAAATGGCTACCGTTTAAAGCCTACATTTGAGTGCTGAGATTTTGATGAGAAGGCCTTGCTGAACATGGTCGAGAGTCATCTGACCACAGTCTTCGCCTGGTTAAAAGTTTTCCGTGAGGACAGCAGCTCTGGGCGGACATCCAAATGTCCTTGGAAGACAAAGGAGCCACAATGAAATTGTGATCACCATGCTGGTTCCGAGGAAATATGAACATGAAAAAGAAACATTTTCAAGATTTAGTTCCGTCTTCCGTCTTTTTATTTTTGTGGTTTTTTTCTGAGCGGAGATTTTCCAAATGTAGCGATGCTACATCCTTTCCTGCTCGCTTTGCTCAGCGGTTCAGCGGATATCTAAAACATTTTATGTTGCCTTCCTTTTGTTAAATTTATTATAAATATTGTTAGCTTAGAGAGGGTTTGTTCGTTGTATTTTGGATTCTGAGGCCACTTCTTTCCGAACTTGCGTTGGTGAGGATCGATGCTGTGAGGACGGTGACCTAAGAGACTTCTATCGAGAGACCTGTCCTGACCCATTTATGACATCTAGCTAGAATAGGTAATTATGAGAATAATGATTTTGCTTTTGAATTGATTTCCTTTGAACTAATTTTAGATAAATTACTATTATTTGAAATACTGTGTTGGTGGTTATTTCTTGTCAATTATTGAGTACTCTATTTTGATTATTGTTGATTATTATTGGTTAAATCATGACTCAAGACAGTGTCAATTAGGTCTTATCGACCATAAGTGTAGATGCAGGGTGTTTAGAAGGTTTTCTTTCCACAGGTTCAGTGTTGATAGAGTAATCTGAGTGTATGTTAGTGAAATGGGCCCAAGCGTATGATGAGTGTATGTGCGTGTATCTGTGAATTTACTCTAGCCGTGGAAGTAGGGAGAATTTGTACACCCCAATCTGCACCAATTTCCTGGTAGCAGAATTTGATGGTTATTGATGATTGTCTTGATCTGATTAGATTGCTTGTACATTGGCTTTTGATTTATTGATTATTGATTGATGTTGGTATATGTACTAATACTATATGTTGAAGTCGTCATGTTGAGTTTTATGTAGTGCTTCTGGAATTTGGGAGCTGGTAGCAGTTCCGTAGTAGGGCAGAGGGAAGTATATGCTGCTCTCGGGAAAGACGGGATTGTTGGTCCTGTACGTATGCAGGAAAAACGTGTGACAATTAAAGTTGCGCGTCACATTGTCTGTGTTCGGAATTAGTAACATCATTGTATGTTACTATTAGAAATATTTCTGGTATAAAAAGGAGTGTGTACGGTAGCGAAGGTTATCTGTGAAACTCTGGTCTTAAGTCCCAGGGATCCGTAAGGTTCACCGTTAAAGCTTATTGCGGGAGGAGTAATAGGTATTCTCTGAGCTTGTCTGAAGGACTGGGCAGAAGAAAACACTGCTTGGTTAACGTATGTTATAATTCTGTAGTGGGGCAGATTGTTCGCTGTTCTCGGGAAAAGCAGGATTCTGTGTGTATGTACTACATTTTCTTGTATGAATGTGCGTGAATGCTCATACATTTAGTTGATTGTAAGACTCTTTGGAGCAGTCCTAGAGGAAACAGTTAATGAATGCATGTTAGAAGGGCAGAGTAGAGGGATGTGCTACTGTGTCAACGGGATTCTTGTGAGATAGATTTTTCTTTACTATTCTTTGGTTAGCGAAGCAGACAATGGAGATGTTTATATGTTGTAACTAATAGATTTTGTAGAATCTGACACGAAGTCTACTGAGAAGTTTTGTAAAGGAGGGGTAGACGACAGACAGGAGACAGGAGCAGGAGAGAATTCAGCGACTGCTGACGTCAAACAGACCGCGCTCTGATTGGATATTAGATCAGAACAGTGCTCGCGCTGAGATTGGTGCGTTGGTGTGAGCCGCGCAAGGATTGGAAGGAATACAGGGTGACGTAGACGCTCCAGGATTGGTGCGTTAGTGTGAGTCGCGCTGTTATTGATAAAACATCGTACTATTCAGTTGTATTAAGGAAGGGATTAGAAAGTTTGGTAAAAACTAAAATGTATTACCAAGAAGAGAAAAAGAAAAAATCTTTGTTCAGAAAGATTAAAAATTGGTTCGACAAGGATAAAGATGTTAAAACGAGAGAAGGTGAATTGTTACCTCCATCGAAAACTCCTGCATCCTTCATGGCTGCGAGATATGGGTATCATACCTGTATATGGTTGGAGAATTGGGTTAGGTATACTAAAGAAGATGGTGTTCTAGCATTTCCAGAACATGGTTCATTTAATCTGGCCGTGTTGAAAAATTTGCGGGAAAAGATGTTGTGTCTTGACCCAAGACCAAGGCCGACACAGTTTGAGGCTTTAGTGGAATGGGAAGAGGAAGTACATGAGCGAGAAAAACAGAGGTCTGGGGGAAATTACAGGTACATGTTTGGGAGGAGACATGATCGTGAAACTCATCATGATCGAATGAAGAGATGGCGAGATGCTAGTATGTCAGAGGGATTATACCCTATGAGAACAGTTGAAGAGAAGGGTACAGAAAGGGTTCCTGAGGCAGAAGTGAGAAGATATGGAGTTAATGAGTATGAGGATGAAGTCTTGAATGACATGATTTACAAAAGACCACCTCCATATAGACCAGAACCAGAAGAGAGCACACCAGTTGTTTCTCCGATAAGAGATACATTGCGTATCATTGAGACAGAAAATGTGACACCTGAGTTAAGAAGTGGTAATCCTTTCAGGGAAAGAGAGAATAGAAGTGGTGGCGAAAATACGAGAGAATTAGCCAGAACTACATCGGAGTTGACTGAAAAGATTAGAGAGCTGACAAAGAATCTAGAAGCTGTTACGGTGCCTGTAACCATAGGTCCGGTTATGCCTGTTTTTGATAAGCAGAGGACGGGTGAAAATAGTTCGGTGATTCCATATGTTGGGAATAGATTGACAAGTTTGGCTGGTCCTTCAGGAGATTCAGGAAAAAGGACAGAAAATGATGATTTGAGACAATCCAGACATGAGACATGTAGTGAAGGATTAGAGATACAGTCTAATTCAAGATTGGATGCTAGTGAAGCTAGTTGTTCAGGGATGCCGATTTTAGAACCGCAGAAGAAAGTGGTTCCAGTGAGAAAATCTACTGAAATAACAGCTGAAGATTTGAATGAATGGATGAAAGTTCTTCAAAAGAGGGATAAAGATTCACAGGCAATTGATGTGGCTAGGTTACGTGTAGAATTAGAAGAGCTTGTTGCAGGGACAGTTCCTACAGAAATTCTGAAAAATCATCATGATGGTGAATTGTTATTTATGTGTAAAAATATCACCTGGAGAGCTAAAAATACACATGACAGATTAAGAGCAATAGCGAATGAGCACGGAGTTGACATTGATAAAGTGAAAGTTTTGCAGAAGTCTTACAGGATGGATTTCACAGACAAAGACATTGAAAATCTGAATGGTGCTGGTAGAACAGGACAGATTAAAGAGATGATCGCTTTATTGCGAAAATGGGGTGATGTTGAGAAGTGGAAGGATAGGTGGTACAAGAAAAGAGAAGAATCAGGAGATAGGACTTATTCAGCATTTTCTGTGAGAGAAAAAGAGAAAACAATGGATGCTTATCCTATGAGAGAAATACCTGGAGGAGGATATGTACATGTTCCATGGACCAGACAGGATATTTTATCATTTACGAATGATTTCCCTCGACTGAGAGAAAAGCCCGTCGAGTGGTATAGGCAGGTAGACAGGTTTGTGAAATTGTCAAAAGTGTTGTGGATTGACCTGAATAGTCTGTTTGATATAATTGTTCCAGCAGACTTGTGGGCTGAGTGTAAAATAGTTGTAAGTTGGCCTACTGAGGAATATCCAAGAGATCAGAGAACAGGAGCACCAGATCCAGAGGTAATGAGAAAGTATGAGCAGGTGATCGTATACCTGAAAAATAAAGTACCTCCAAAAGAGACAGACTAGGTTAAAATAGATCGAACACACCAGGAAGCAAAAGAATCGGTTCATGCTTTTTATGAGAGGCTGATACTGGCTTTTAAACAATTCAGTGGGGATGAACACTTGGGTGACAAGGATTTGAGTCATTTTGTATACAGATTTGTATATAGCCTGAGACCTGAGATTAGTGAGAGAATTCGTGAGCATACAGTGGACTGGCAGAGTAAGAAAATAGATGAGATTTTGAGACATGCAAAATACTTCAGTGATGAAATTGAAGCAAAACAGAGAAAGCTGAAAGAGAAAGCAATGTGGGCACAAGTGAAAGTTGCGGAAAGACAGGAAGCACAGTTAGTGGAACAGGCGAATAATGCAGGAAATATTCCAGGGAATAGGCCTAGATATGCAGGGAAAGGAAAGGGGAATCTTGAGGAAGCCAAAAAGAAGTTCCCGTGTCACAACTGTGGCCAACTGGGACATTGGAGATCTGAATGTACCAATCCACCATTAGCGAATAATGAGAGTAAACCCTTAAATCAACAGGTGCAGAACGAAGGGAATAATCGACAGCAGGAACAACCTTCTGTTGTGAAACAGCAGAGTCAAGAGCCAAAACCGCCCTTGCCGCAGAATAGAGGATCACAAAAGTATAATCAGGATTCGGGATTCTACAATGATGAGCAGGTAAACAAACCAAGGCGTTCTAACCAGGTACAGCAGTACTTGTTAAAGAATGAAGGGAGTGAGTCTGAAGGTGATTATTGACGGTGCCGAAGAGAGGAGGAAGAGTGCATACTTGGTGCAACTCTAGAAATAGACCAGGCAGGACCATTTGTAGATGGAAAAATAAATGAAGAAGGTGTTACTTTTTTAGTAGACACAGGTGCGACAAGATCAACTGTCAGGTCAACAGATATTAGAAATCTTCCTCTCTCGGAAGAAGCAATCCAAGTAGTTGGTGTAGCCAATACACAAATCAAGACACGTCTTACTGAACCAGTAAGAGTACAAATAGGGAAATATTCAGACATGCACAGATTTATTGTCTGTGACATTAGTCCAGTGAACTTGTTAGGCAGGGATCTGCTTTGTAAAATGAACTGTACAATGTTTTGTACACCGGATGGAATAGCTTTTGAAACACCAGATGAGGATGTTTTGTACCGAGTGACTCTAGAAAATAGAGAGAGTGAGTTAATTGGTGCATATGCTGTGTTTGATCCGGAGGATTTGCCTCAAGAGCTGAGAGACACAGTGAAAAGGACAGTTTGGGATTTTACTGGAGAGGATGTGGGATTGATGAATAATGTAGATCCTGTGAAAATTTCAGTGAAAGAGGGAATTACTTATCCTAACATTCCTCAGTACAAAATGACACCAGAAATAATTGAGGGAATAACTCCTATTATTGAGAAAATGATTCAGCAAGGAGTTTTAAGAGAACTATTGAGTAGCCCGTGTAACTCACCGATAATGGGGCTAAAGAAACCTAATGGGAAGTTCAGGATTGTACAGGATTTGAGAAAAGTTAATCAAATTGTGGTGGCATGTTGTCCCATTGTGCCAAATCCGTCAGTGATTTTGTATCAGATTCCACATGATGCTGAATGGTACACAGTGATTGATTTGTGTCATGCTTTCTTTTCAATTCCATTGCATCATGACAGCCAGCCTATTTTTGCATTTAGGTTTGGCCAGCGTATTTTAGCATGGTGTCGTATCCCACAGGGGTATACGGAGAGTCCTTCGATATTCAATCAGTTATTGAAAAAATCATTGGAGAGTTTGATTATGCCTGAAAATTCAGTACTAGTGCAGTACATTGATGATTTGCTTGTGGCATCAAAGACACGTGAAGCTTGTGAAGTAGATACCATAGCTTTACTGAATCATCTGGCAGATGGAGGGTTAAAGGTATCTCCAGCTAAATTGCAATTTTGCAAGAAAGAGGTGCATTATCTTGGACACAATATTGAAAAAGGTCTGAGAAAAGTGACTGATGACAGGATTAGAATTATCAGAGAAATGAAAGCCCTAAAGACCCAGAGGGAAGTGAGAATGTTCCTGGGAATGGTGGGTTATTGTCGTCAGTGGATAATTAATTTCTCGCTGATAGCAAAGCCACTGATTATGTTGACAAAAAGTGAGATGACAGATCCATTGGAACTAGATGGAGAACAAATGGCAGCATTTCAGGAGCTGAAGAGCAGAATGTGTGAAGCCCCTGCTTTGGGTATGCCAGACTATGAGAAAGAGTTTGAATTGTACTGTAGTGAGAGAAATGGATGTGCACTTTCAGTGTTAATCCAGAAGCATGGATTACTGAGAAGGCCTATTGCGTACTTCTCATCGACACTTGACCCTGTAGCTGTGGGTTTACCAGGTTGTCTGAAATCTGTGGCTGCAACATGCAGAAGTCTGGAACAGAGTGAGGGAATCATAATGGGATATCCTGTAAGGGTATTCGTACCTCATAATGTGGCAATTCTTTTGACAAGAAGCAGAACTCAGTACATGTCACATAGTCGGCTGACTAAATATGAGAAAGTCATTCTGGGAGCATCAAATGTGACTCTGGAGAGATGTGTGAATGTAAATCCAGCGACATTGTTGCCGGATATTGAAAATGTGGGTGTGAAGACAGAAGATGATCACAATTGTTTGGATGTGCTGGATTACTGTACAAAACCAAGACCAGACATAAGGGATCTTCCCTTACTTGAGAGTGATCCTGTGCTGTTTGTAGATGGATCATGCCTGAGGAATGATGAGGGTGTGCTGAGTGCAGCATATGCAGTGTGCAAGGTTTCAGAAGTGATGGAAGCATCACCATTGAAAGGAGTGAAATCTGCACAAGTTGCAGAATTGGTGGCATTGACGAAAGCTTGTGAAATTGGGAAAGATCTGAGAGTGACTGTGATGACTGATAGTCAGTATGGATTTGGAGTTGTGCATGATTTTGGCCAACTTTGGCTACAGAGAGGTTTCTTGACGTCGAGTGGGACTCCAATAAAGAATGCTGAAGTGATTGGGAAATTGCTTGAGGCGATACAGCTGCCTAAAGAATTAGCAGTTGTGAAATGTGCTGCTCATGGACAAGGAGATGATTTTGTGACAGTTGGAAATAGATTTGCCAACGACATTGCACAATATTGTGCTAAGAACAATCACTCAATTAATAGGGAACGAGAAGGGGAAATGTCTTTTTGTTCTGTGATGTTTACTAATGTCCTAGAAACGTGGGATGAAGTGAAACAGTTGCAGGATGAGGTAGGAAAGGAAGAAAAGAAAGACTGGATCAAGGCAGGTTGTGCCCCAAGAGAAACAGACCATGTTTGGGTCTATAGAGATGGCAGACCAGTCATGCCAAACTCAATGCTGTCGACAATGGCAAGGATGTATCATGGCCAGGGACATTTGGGAAGGGATGCGATGATCAGGTCTTTTAAACAGACTTGGTACAATGCAAAGTTTAGGACAATTGCAGAGAGCATCTGTCAGAGATGTTTGATTTGCCAGCAATTTAACACTGGGAAAAAGACAGTGGTGAGTCTGGGAACGATAGGCAGAGAAGGTGGTCCTTTTACGAGAATGCAGGTAGATTTCATTGAAATGCCCCAAGTGAACAGACTGAGGTATGTTCTAGTGGTAGTCTGTTTGTTCTCAAGATGGGTGGAGGCCTATCCGACTAGGAGAAATGATGGAATAACAGTGGCAAAGTTACTGTTAAGAGAGTTGATTCCTAGGTACGGGTTTCCAGTAACGATTGAGTCTGATAGAGGTGGACATTTCTATAATGAGCTCATGAGTTTGATTTGTGAAGCATTGGGCATACAGCAGAAGCTACATTGTGCATACAGGCCAGAGGCTTCTGGTGTGGTTGAGCAGATAAATGGCACAATCAAGAACAGGATTGGTAAGATGTGTTTAGCCACTGGAATGAAATGGCCTGATGTCTTGCCTCTAGTGCTAATGACTATTAGATCTACTCCAGATAGAACTACTGGGTTAAGTCCGCACGAGATTTTGATGGGACGTGCAATGCGTCATGCATTTGTACCTGTCAATAAGTTGATGACAATAACTGATGACATGATTTTGGATTACTGTAAAGGCCTGGCTGACGCAGTTCATTCTGTGTTTCACCAGGTTGGAGAAAAAGCTACCACACTTGAGAAGAAGCAAGCTCATGATCTGAGTCCAGGGGACTGGGTGAGGATTAAAGTACACAGAAGAAGAAATTGCTTGGTTCCAAGGTGGGGAAGGCCAAGACAAGTTATTTTGACTACGACAACTGCAGTGAAGTGTGCTGGTGTGAAAAACTGGGTACATGCGAGTCATACTCTGAGAGTTCCAAACCCAAAGGATGGGACTGGCAAGGAGTATTTTGAAGAATCAGATTCCAGTGATGATGAAGACCCAGAACCAGTGAGAAAAAATCAAAGTTCAGGAAAAGACGCAGAAAAGACTTCAGGAGAACCATTGAGAGTCTCAGAAGGGAGATCAGATTCTGTAAGAGAGCCTGAAGTTCCAAAAAGCAGTGGAGGAAAAAGAAGAGAAAAGAGTAATTCCACAGAAACTACTCCTGAATCAGAAGAGGAGATTGAAGAACCACTTGAGATTATACCTGAAGAAGTAGGGTCAGAAGAAGATAGAGAGGGACAGATTGCGGAAGACCCCCGAGGAGGTGTAGGGAACATTCCTGATAAGCTAGGTGAAGGGACAAGTAGACAGCAAGAAGATTGCGTGTCGAAGATTCGAGGAGGGAAAGAAGTAGGGAAGTCTCAAACAGTGGTGAAAAAGACTGTGGAGCGAAAGAAAACTGCTGAAGAACAAGAGGCATTTGAAACAGAATCAGATGAAAGTGAGAATGAAAAATCAGAAGGTCGAGTTCTGAGAAAGAGAACTTGGATTGGAGAAAGAAATAATACAGAAACAAGACCGAAAAAGGTTGTAAGAGGAGATTTTTGGCCTAACAACAGAGTAAAGAGGCTGAGATACAGACTGATAAGAGCAAATACATCGAAAGCTGAACAAGTGAATGAGGTGTCGAGTCAAAACGAAGTAAAAAGAAAGGAGCAAAAGGAGTCAAGAGAACCCGAGGAGATAAAGAGAATTAGAAGACCCAACCAAAAGTACAGATCACCGGAATGGTCTTATGTGGCACTGTCTGAAGGAGGAGAAGAAGAAGAAACAGTGAATCGAGACAATCCGGAGGGGATCTTGAGAAAAGTGGTTGAGGAAAAGGAAAAATCTGTTGGAATCTTAAAAGTTATCCTGACTGACATTGGAGAAGAGTCGGATGCACAGGATGTTGTTGATGATCTGATACAATTTGATGTTGCTGAAGAAGAAGGAGTGAAAAGTGATGAATATCCAAATTGAGTGAACTGAAGAAATCACTTGGAGAAAAGTGAAAAGGAGAAAGTCTGAAATTTTGCTGTCTGAAGTAATCCAGAAATAAAGAGTAATACAGTAGTGGAGTAGTAGAGGCTAAGTCAAAAGACACGGTCAAGGTAGTAAAATGGCTAACATAGAGAATAATCAAAGTAGATGTGCCTTCTTGAAAAGATGGTGTAGAATGTGCTGTTGCTGTACTGGATTATTAATGCTACTATGGGGTGTTTTAGGTTTATTAGTTACATTTAGAGTTACAATAGGAACATTTGAAATACATACTGAGAATGAGACTAATGTAGAGAAAAGGTCACAAAACGTAGTTCCAACTAGAATTAGTAATACTTACATGCATAAAGATAGGTCAATTAATGATTTTTCTAGCAATGTTTTTTCGAAATTGTTGTATGAATATGTGAAGACAATGGAAGTGAGGGATTGCTACGTTTGTATGCAATTACCTGCATCCGTTTCAGAGGGTGTTACTTATCACCATTTACCAGCTACGTATGGAATTTCTTGTAGTGTGTTGAGTAGTGTTTTTTATTTGCTAGGGAAAATAGATTATGAGATGTCTAACAAAGATAGTATTTTTGGGCAATTGCCTATGAATGAAAAGCTGAATCCAGCTAAAGAAGCTAACATTTTTGGTGAGATTTTTATTGAGAAAGAAGAATTAACATTAGATTACATTTTTAAGAATAATTTAACTTGCAGTTTGAAAGAAGAGGAGAAAGCTTTCCTAAACATGGTGGAGGAAAGGAGATTGAGCATGCATGAAAAGGCAGGGAAATATAAAGTGAGTGAGACAATTTGGGACATTGAGATGGGAAAAGAATTGAGAAATGGAGCTAGTCCAACTTTAGCTTTAGATGCACCACAGAAGGGTAAGCTGTGCATTACAAGAAGGAAATCCCAATATGATACATACTTTGTTGGGACTAGTGAGTGTCATGATACATACTTCATTGCGACAGGATGGGGTTTTAGAGGAGGAGAGGATCCAGTTTTCCCAGGAGTGTATTATGTTTGTGGGAACAAGGCTTATTACAAGTTGCCTGACCATTGGTATGGCACGTGTTATGTGGGCCTGGTCTTTCCAAAGATTTTTCATATAGATAGAATAGAAGATGTAGAACATATTAATTTACTAACACGTTTTAAGAGAGAAACTTGGTCAGAAATAGTGGGTGACATTTTTGGAGCTTTAATTCCAGCAGTGGGAATTTCTTTGAATGCATATGGAATTCGGAAACTGTCAACAGTGGTGGATCGCTTATCGACAAATACCGCTGAAGGGTTTGTTTTGGTGAATACGGAATTGATTGCCGTACGAGCCATGTCTATGCAAAATCAACTTGCCCTTGATATTCTATTAGCTAAGGAGGGTGGGGTCTGTGGAATATTGAAAGTTCAACATTGTTGCACTTACATTCCAGACGAAAGCAAAGACCTGAAGGTCTATATCAAAAATATTACTGATTTGCATGAAGAATTAGTACCACTGGAAGCTGAGAGTATTTGGACTAAAATAGCTAATAAAATAGTTGCTGTTAAGAGTTTTATTGCAAAAATAGGTAGTACTATTATAGGTAAGATATTGTTTCCTTTGACTTGTATAATTGTTGCTTTATTGATACTAAGATTGGTGTGTTTGTGTTGTAAAAACAGGGGAGGGAAAAAGAAATTAATTAAAAGAAATATTGAAAGGAGAAATAAAAGAAAAAGAGATCCACAAGAAATAGAATTAGAAGAATTGAGGGAGAGTGTTTATTTGGAGACAAAGAGGGATGATGAAAGGGAGTCTGGTGTCTAGTGTTGTGAAAAAAGAAAAAGACATTTCCAGTTTCTCCTAAAAATTGGGATTAAAATTTACTAATTTTTTTTTTGGGTTGTTTATTTGGTGATAATATCACCAAAGGGGGGATTGCTGGAGCAGAGTTTTCTGTTGAAAATCTATTGGGTTTTTAAGCTCTGGTTTGTCTATTGTCGAAAGAAATTAAAATTATTAATTTATAATTACTAATTATTTGTTTTGTGTAAATGTTCTAATTAACCAATACGAACTAACAAGAGAAAACTATACGTGGGGATGCATTTGTGTTGTTTACTAATAATGTGCATGTTTTATTAATAAATGTTGCTAAGTGCTGTTTATTTTAAAGCACAAAAACGCTTTTTAAATGTCGTGTACTAATGCTTTTCTTGTGTTGCAAAGGCTAGATAATTACATACACATAAGGGTATCAGTGGGGTTAACACATTTTAATCACTATGCTGTGGTAACGTTGTTTTTGTCTCTTTTAATTAAGATGGTATGTTTTGGCCTAGTGAAAAATGGCTACCGTTTAAAGCCTACATTTGAGTGCTGAGATTTTGATGAGAAGGCCTGCTGAACATGGTCGAGAGTCATCTGACCACAATCTTCGCCTGGTTAAAAGTTTTCCGTGAGGACAGCAGCTCTGGGCGGACATCCAAATGTCCTTGGAAGACAAAGGAGCCACAATGAAATTGTGATCACCATGCTGGTTCCGAGGAAATATGAACATGAAAAAGAAACATTTTCAAGATTTAGTTCCGTCTTCCGTCTTTTTATTTTTGTGGTTTTTTTCTGAGCGGAGATTTTCCAAATGTAGCGATGCTACAATCTTTCCTGCTCGCTTTGCTCAGCGGTTCAGCGGATATCTAAAACATTTTATGTTGCCTTTCTTTTGTTAAATTTATTATAAATATTGTTAGCTTAGAGAGGGTTTGTTCGTTGCATTTTGGATTCCGAGGCCACTTCTTTCCGAACTTGCGTTGGTGAGAATCGATGCTGTGAGGACGGTGACCTAAGAGACTTCTATCGAGAGACCTGTCCTGACCCATTTATGACATCTAGCTAGAATAGGTAATTATGAGAATAATGATTTTGCTTTTGAATTGATTTCCTTTGAACTAATTTTAGATAAATTACTATTATTTGAAATACTGTGTTGGTGGTTATTTCTTGTCAATTATTGAGTACTCTATTTTGATTATTGTTGATTATTATTGGTTAAATCATGACTCAAGACAGTTTCAATTAGGTCTTATCGACCATAAGTGTAGATGCAGGGTGTTTAGAAGGTTTTCTTTCCACAGGTTCAGTGTTGATAGAGTAATCTGAGTGTATGTTAGTGAAATGGGCCCAAGCGTATGATGAGTGTATGTGCGTGTATCTGTGAATTTACTCTATCCGTGGAAGTAGGGAGAATTTGTACACCCCAATCTGCACCAGCGTCCTCCAAACTTCAGCAGCCCAATCAGAAATCTCTAGTATTTAATTTCATTATATTCTGGCTGTTAGAAATGGGGTCTCTAGTTGGCACAGGTTTGTACACTGTCCAAGTAGGGACCACCACTCTAGTCAGGGTAAGTCAGACACAACATCCTTGGGGAAACCCACTCAGGTAAAAAGCCACATCAGGGCCTTTGCCACCACAGGTGCAATAGTGGTCCTCAGAGGAATGGCAGCTGGAAACTGGTGGGATGATCCGCCAGCTTTAGGCTCACTGTAAAGGAGGTTGTTCTCCGAGTAAATGTGATAGCTCCCAGAGACATTACCTGCTGCTTGCATGTTGGCCTGGCGCCTCATTCCCTCAAGGGCTGGGCGCTCCCTCTGTGTCCTACAAAACTCCTCCCTGGTGGGTCCTCCTTCTACATTCCAATCAGCAGGTGTAGGTAGGTCACCAAGGGGAGCAATGTCCTCCTCAATGGACTCCAGGGCGGCAACCGCAGGTGCCCCATCCATCTCACTTGGGGTACATTCAGGGTCTGATTTCCAAAGCCCTGTGTCATTCCCCGTTTTAGCAGCCGGCTGGGCCATTAGTCCAGTCTCGAGCCCTTTTTGACTCCCCTCCCGGTTGCTATGGACCTTGTCTTGGCACAGATCCACTCAGGTAACCCCAACATCTCCACATGAACTCCACTTCTTTACAGATAGTGTACTCTAGGTCATTACCCTACAAAGAGTCCACAGGTATGGCAGGGCTCAGGGCAATTTTCAGAAGATCTGTGACCCCCAAAATAAAATGAAACCAGGGCCATAGTATAGTAACCCTTCCTGGTGCCAGCCCCCACAACTTGTCAAATGCATTGGAAGTCACCTGCTCTGAGGACACCAACCGACCGCTTACCATAGTCATTCTGGCACCTGTGTCCCTCAAAGCCTCAACACCTTGCCCATAGATGATACTTTGTAGTATTTGATGGCATATGGATCTTGGGAACCATCTCTCTGTCACTGAGGGACACTAGGGTAACCCCATTAAACTCCCCTCCCCATTAACTGGGACAAACTCCTCCCCCATCACTATGCTAGCCACCACTGGAGTCTTACCTTTAGTGAGATTGTGTGTATTTTTTTGGATACGTGGGATCCTCTTTGTAGTGTCCATATTCACCACAGTCATAGCACTTGGGAGTTTTGGACTCCTAACTTTTGTCAGGGTAGTTTTGTTTCAGATGAGTCATTTAGAGTGCATTTATAGAACACTTTCTTTTTATCCACCCCCTCTTTGTTTCATTGGGAACCCTGACCACCCTTTTGGGAGTCCAACTCGGTGCCTTCTAGGACATTCTGGTGCTGACCCAGAAACCTACCTGCTCAGCAAGTTTCCTAGAGTCAGTCAGCTGGCTATCCACCAATTGTTGGCACAGCTCTGGAAAACGATTATCAAAAATTTGCTGCTCTAAAAAATAAGTTGTACAACCCTTCAACATCATTAACATTGCTGGCTCTCACCCAGCCCTTTAGAGCCTTACCGGCATAGTCCAGGAAATCCCCCCATGTCCGTGTAGAGATTGTGACTGGCCCTTATCTGTTGTCTGTACTTCTCAAGGGTCAACTCAAAATTCCTGACTAAAATGGCCTTTGTGGCAGTGTAGTTGGTCTGGTCCTCCACCTCTTATGTAAGGAGTGTCTCCCTCCCCACAGTGGGCATGTGCTACCAAAGAGTACCCTCCATAACTCCTCTTGGACCCGGTGTACTGTTATAGCCACTTCATAGGGTGCCAGTCATTTATCTATGTCATCCCCCACATTGTAACAGGCCACCAAATCTTTGGGAATATGAAACCTCGGCTCCTGTCAGGACACTGCAAGTATGTAGCCACCATTACTTTTGCTGTTGAACCCTATTTGTAGATTATGTCCAGCTCTCTCAGGCTGAGCTCATGGGCCATCCTCCTCTCCTCCATGGACAACGTTTCTCCTCCAAAGCCTGCTCCTTCTCTAATTTGGCATGCTCCAATTTCAGGTTCCTATCCTGGTTCCTGTCCTCCAGCTCCTCTGGTCACAGGTTTCTTGATGAGACACTGCTCCCTGCTCTGGGAACAACTACTACTACTGGCGAGCTGTTGGCCCCATCCACAGGCAGTCCCATGTCCACATTGGCATGCAGGGTAAGTTCCTCATCCTCCTCAGGAATCACCTGCTCCTCATCCAGGTCATCATCAACTGCACCCTGGGACTCTGCCCTGGCCCTTAAGGCTTTCTGTAGGTGCACCTTTCTGGTGAATTTCCTCATTGAGACATGAAAATGCTTGCAAAAGACCTTCATCTGAGCCACAGTATAAGACTCCAACATGGCCAGATCAAATTTTATAACTTCAGGTGCAGGTGTTGCTTCTCCAGATTGAGAGCATGTTTTAGCAGAAAACATGAAAATGCCAATTATGGAGAATTGAAAATTTAAAAAAATGCAAATTAGCACAGGATGGACAAACCTTTGGCTAATCAGAAGGAATAGGTCTAAATTGTTGTAAGTATAGAGTTGCAGTGAACACTGAATTAATATAAGGTATTAAACAAACACAAGTCCTATCTTCACTGCTGATCACCAATGTTAGAAATGTGGTCTCCAATTGTCAGAGGTTTGCACCCTGTCCAGGTAGGGACCACCACTTTAATGAGGGTAAGTCAGCTACACATCCAAAATTAACTTGTGCTCACCCTATGGTTGCCTGTCACAGAGCAGTCAGGCTTAACTTAAGAGATAATGTGTAACACAAAAACTCAATTAAAACACCACATAAGGAATCCACATTGGTTTAGAGAAATAGAATATATTTATCTGAGTAAAAAAAGACCAAAATGACAAACATCCAATAAGTAGAATTAGATATATGAATTTTTAAAGAATAAACAAAAAATAGTGCTTAGAAGTCACTAGCGGACAAAAGGTTACTTGTGGTCATGCATGACGGGTAAAAAGCTAAATTTCAGAATGACCGCATTGGAGGGCAGTCCGGCTAAGAGACCCTAACAGGTCCCACTGAAGAAATACCTAGGATGGAGCTTTGATCGAAGTCGAAAGACTACTGCGTCATCGAGCCGAGCAGAAAGGGTCCTGCATCAATCTCCATTGAAGTGAATGCAAATCTTTATTATCGAGCTTCATCTGCAGCATCTTCGAGCCACACAGGCATGATTCCTCATCGTCGAACAGCCTCTGAGTTGGCTTCGAAGCAGCACTGTGGCAGAAATTCTCACGCAGTCGAGACAATGCATCAGTTTTTGCAGAAATCAGCTACAGAACCCAAATCTGAGCCCCAAGACGGGATGTGGCACCTCAGGCAAGGGTAAGACTGATAGATGGCAGAGTTCAGTTCACCCCGGAAGCTTGTTTCCTTCCCAGTATAAGAATTGGCTTGGTAGTTTGGTTTGCCCTGTTCCCATCATGCACTGGGACAGGTACAGACTAATTTGCATGTAGCCAGGTTCTGAGCTGGGATGGTGCAGTGAGCTAAAAAACGGTGATGGATTATAACCATGATCGCTTGACTTGGTAAGAGTATTCTGCATCATTCAGAAACTCTGTCCATCACGACCCCCTTTTTCCCAAATCGATTTTATCCACACTCAGTGTGGGAGGGTATGCTCAGACGTGAGTCCCTTGCTCATTGCACCATCAGGATTCAGGCAAGCCGGGCCGACGAAGGCTGTGATGCCAGAAACCGGTCCCCGGAAGCTTGTTTCCTTCCCAGTATAAGAATTGGCTTGGTAGTTTGGTTTGCCCTGTTCCCATCATGCACTGGGACAGGTACAGACTAATTTGCATGTAGCCAGGTTCTGAGCTGGGATGGTGCAGTGAGCTAAAAAACGGTGATGGATTATAACCATGATCGCTTGACTTGGTAAGAGTATTCTGCATCATTCAGAAACTCTGTCCATCACCACCCCCTTTTTCCCAAATCGATTTTATCCACACTCAGTGTGGGAGGGTATGCTCAGACGTGAGTCCCTTGCTCATTGCACCATCAGGATTCAAGCAAGCCGGGCCGACGAAGGCTGTGATGCCAGAAACCAGTCCCCGGAAGCTTGTTTCCTTCCCAGTATAAGAATTGGCTTGGTAGTTTGGTTTGCCCTGTTCCCATCATGCGCTGGGACAGGTACAGACTAATTTGCATGTAGCCAGGTTCTGAGCTGGGATGGTGCAGTGTGCTAAAAAACGGTGATGGATTATAACCATGATCGCTTGACTTGGTAAGAGTATTCTGCATCATTCAGAAACTCTGTCCATCACCACCCCTTTTTCCCAAATAGAGTTCAGCATGCACCAGCATTATAGTACACATAGTATACATAAAAATATAGCATGACATAAGTCAAAATACCGCAAAACTCCAACATTACATCCCCTATGATGGTGAAGGGCCTCTCACCAAATAAGATCCAAATTATGACAAAATTGCACAGTACATGACCTTCTGGTTGCTATGGGTTGCATCACGTTTAAATAACATCACGTCTAATTGTCAGTTACCAGTTCCCTACTGCAGTTGCCCACACAGTTTCCACGTGACTGAAAACTGCAGCATGCCTCACACACGTTCCAGATCCTTTCAATACAAGTACAAGCACTTAGTCAGCTACATCAAGTTGTTTCCAGTGCATGAACGCTGGGGTGCTCTCAACAGTCCTAAATGCGCAAATTGTGTTGTACCTCCGCCTCTGCCTCACCAGATCACGTATAACCCTGAGCGAAGTACTACGCTACGCTCGTATAGTTTGCGAAGATTGCGCTACTTTGCACTATGCGAATTGCACGTAGCACAGTGCAAACACGCGTAGCGTAGCAGTCATTTTTCGCTTGCTCACGGTCCTCAACGTCAAGTTGGTGACCGTGAGTGAGCAAAATGACATCCCGGCAAGACTTTTTCCTCGTTCGCGATTAGCAACATCAAGTTGCTGATCGCGAGCGTGGAAAATAAACCTCTTGGTGAGATTCTCAAAGCGGGGAGGTCAGGTTTCTCATTGTGAGTGGTTGTTTATGCTCGCGACTGCTCGCGATGAGAAACTACCAGTCTGCGTTGAGAAAGCTGCTGCTCGAGTAGAAATCTACTAGAGCGGCAGAAAACGACCGCTTGCACTGTGCAAGATGCGGTTTGCACTGATTGCACAGTGCGGACAAACATCCGGCACTGTGCAATCATTGGGAACAGCATTTTGCACAGTGCACTACGCAGTTCGCGTAGCTACGTGTAGCTCACGTAGTGCAAAGTGCACTTCGCGTAGCTACGCGTAGCGCTACTACGCGAACTATGCCCAGGGTTAGTCACGTATAGGCACACAGAATAGTGCCATCAGCCACCGTGATGTAATGCACGTACTCAAAGCTGATGACATACTCCAATGTAAACAGATGAGTGCTGTCCTGCTCCAAGATGGTGTCTCACGTTGAGTGCAATGGCGCTATACCAAGTCCTTCCGACGATGGCTGCCACCATGGAATCAGCCACACAATCATCCTCCAGTTCTACTGCATGCTACCACCAGAAAATCTTCACTCTCGAGCTGGCATGCTTGAGCTGCATCAATCAAAACCTTTAGTCGCATGCATATTACCGAGTTTGGAGTGAGACAATACTTTGGGAGTGCACCGCTACGGTAATTTCAAAAGATAAAAATCAACCTCAGAAATCTCATGCTGCCCTTACAGTATGGGGAAACCTAATTCCACTCACAGCACAAAGCGCAGTGCTTCTATCGATGGTTCCCCCAAGGACAGTGGCCAAACCAAGTACACTCACTGCCCATTGATTCACTGTTGAAGTAACATGTCTATTTCAGGGTCAGACGTCCATGCACACCTGCAGCTTCTCCTCACGCAGGTCGGACGGTCTTCCAGATGGCTCACTATTGCCAATAATTGTCTCTATAAAATATAAAATGTTCACCATTTTATCCCACACATGCTGTCTAAGCACGACAAGGTTAGACAGCACTTCCAGGCTTAAACCAAATAAATAGACTGCCTTCTCAGTCTGGTGTACATTTTATGCTGGCCTGTTCAAACGTCCAGGACTGCAGGCTGCTTGCTGTTAGAAAACACTGGTGGGGTTATGTCCCTGGGTGTATTCTCTCCAGGCTTCAATTTTTTTTGGTCTTCCTCTTTGTTTCTTTGTAGATACAATTTCTTTCCATGTTTACGTGCAGGCTCTTTCCTCAAACGTTGTCAGTGTTAAAATCAAGAGATGGATCCTTGTAGATTATATAGATGCGGGTTTATTAGCTTAGTTTTAGGTTACAGATAGACCCCTTCAGGACCAGCATCTTTGCTGCTCAGCCCATTCCTTCAGCTGACACTCCTTCAACTCTAAACGCTCTCAAAATTCTGATGACCTCACATACTGGCTGAGCAGCAGGGAACATTGTGACAATGGGAAGCATGCAAGAATGGGAAACAGCAGTTTCCAATAAAGTTAGTTTGTGAAAAAGTTCTTTGTTCTACCTGAAAAAGTGTGTTGCAGGCTCTGTCACCTATGAAAGGGTAGTGAGGCTTGCAGAACAGCTCGGTCCTTTGTGATCTGCAGGCCAACAGAAATGTACTTTGCGCTGTGTGAATGTAATGGTGAGGCTGTAGAAATAAAAAGAACATCAATCTGTGTTTTTTATTAAGCTCCGCCACAGCTCTTACAGTGACCACGGGGCCAATTCACATAACTAATCTGAGACAAAATCCTAAACTTACTACTTTTGGTATTCACAGAAGGCATTTAGTAGTAGTAAAGTTAGGACTACTTACTTTACTACTACTAACTTGAGACAAAATCCTAAACGTACTACTTTTGGTATTCACAGAAGGCATTTAGTAGTAGTAAAGTTAGGACTACTTACTTTACTACTACTAACTTGAGACAAAATCCTAAACGTACTACTTTTGGTATTTACAGAAGGCATTTAGTAGTAGTAAAGGTAGGACTACTAACTTTACTACTACTAACTTGAGACAAAATCCTAAACTTACTACTTTTTGTATTCACAGAAGGCATTTAGAAGTAGTAAAGTCTACTGTATCCTGCAGATCACAAAGGACAGAGCTGTTCTGCAAGCCTCACTTCCCTTTCATTGGTGACAGAGCCTGCAACACACTTTTTCAGGTAGTACAAAGAACCAATTGCACTGCCTGTACACAGTGCCGCTTGTCACTGGTAATAATGTATCTGGGATATTTCAGAAGTGACGGAAAGTTAAATGACAATTTAGGGTATAAGCCTTTCGATCAGAGGTATCACCCTTAAGCTGTATGGAAACCTATGACAACCATATATTTTTAACATAAGCACATGAGAAGGATTGTATCTTTCAAAACTTTTAACATTAAATTTGTCAGATTCTTTAAAGTTTATCCACAGATTATGGTAATTCTCTCCAGTCTTCCTTGTGCAAGAGCTTATCCCTGCTGAGGATTGACACACATCTGTGATTCTTTGAGTTTCTTGAGCTCAGGGATATCAGGCATAAGTGGTTTTTCAATCGGTTTGCAGTGCCAACAGAATAGAAACTGAGTGAGTGCACTGGTGACATTGCCAAAAAAATAAAAGCAAAGTGCCTGTCTAGGCTACCTGCCTTTTGGTCCCAGGTATCATGCTGGGTAACATGTAAACCTGCCACAATATGTTTTTCAACATTTATACTTCCTAAGGTTGCTATCACTCAGTGCCATAATCGGCCAGGACAATTGATTGAACATGATGTGTGCCAGATTTTCAGTATGTTACCCAAAATATGGTAATTCCCCTCATTTTCCTCACACAGAAACATAACCCTACTCACGCTTGCCTGTTCCTCTGTGTATTCGTCTTTAGCTGGAGTGAGCTTCCCTATGGTATAACTGCAGTATTTACGTCCAGGAAAAGTCACTACCCAGGAAATCTAACCACCTCACACGTTAGAAAACAAAGACACACAGAAATTCAAGGTGAAGTGGCTTGCATGTAGACCAGAATGATATTGATCCAGATTATTTTACAAATCCAGTCTAAATATATATAATGTTTTAGTTTATTGTATCACAAAACTACCACCAAATCGCAAGCACCCTACCAATGAAATTTTCCACAGTTGTCTAGTTACAAACAGTGTCCCTTGTGTGTGGGGAGAACTTTTACTGATGACAGTAATAGGTCATATCATTGACTATGTGACAATATATTGACTTCATACAGCCTGAGTATTTTTAATGCTCTTGTTCATTTTAATAGGCCTGCCCGAACATGTGAGGTGCAGTTTTTATTGTTAGAAGTATGAAAATGCTGGGTGGTGGGAACTTTGCTGTACCCCACAAATTCTAGAACTTTCTGTCACAGAAATGTGAGGAAATTATTTTTTTAGCTATTGTGTAAATTTGCAGCGCCTTCTAGTTAAGAAAACATGGCAGCATCCGCAAACCCACACCACCTTAAACATCATCTGTGCCTAGTTTTCACAAATATCTGGATTTGTTTTGTTTCCCGGGGCCAACTTTCTTTCGAAATACTGCTGCTATCTACATCCTAATTCCAAAATCTTATTTCTTGAGGTTTCAACAGTTGTTTTCCTGGGTCTTTTCTGGGCTGAGCAATAGGCCCACCAACACCTTTTATGTATTTGTTTAACTAGGAGAAGCATGGGAATGCAGGATGGTAGAACATTTGCTGTTAATTACTGGCTGTCTCTATAATTGCCTTCCTAGCATAAGTCAATAGCCAGAAAAGACCCCTATCTTTCATTCAACTTCAATTTCTTTTCATTAAACTTATGGCTCAAGGCCCGTACACAGTGACAAAACATCATAAATGACAACTTGGTGATTCACTCTGGATGTCAATTGGTAAATACTATTCATCTTTGTGACCAGGAGGCTCTGACAGATGTAAGTGTATATCATTGTTGTGGGCCTGCCTTTGGTGTTACACTTACAGATGACAAAGGTGTTACGTATTTCTCTTTTTTCTCCAATTGCATTCATTATCTTTTATTTCAGCAAAGCTTATTTCTGGAATCCTAGAGGAATCTACAAGAATGACCCCAAGCTTAATCCAGAATGTTGCCTACTTTTCAACAATCTACAGGTCACTTGGATCACTGTTTCACCCTGCTGAGAGATGGAGGTATCAATGACTCCGGTTCCCATGATTTTGCTAGTGCAAAGTAAGATGATGCCTTTGCATACTCACTGTGCCCATACACGAAAATAAACATGGAAGGTATAGGTGGTCTGCCGTAAAGGACTGCTATACAGGAAGAACAGGACAAAATGGTGGAAAAACCTCCTGAAGATGATGACAAACTTGGCTTAAGTGATAAAAGTCCTGGAATGGACTGTAATAGTACAACACAGATTAACAAAACCAGCATGAGCTTGGAGGAAATGGGCATTTTTGTGTAGTGTACCCCTACATATATTAAGGACAGTGTACTTTTAGAACGTTACCTTTCTATTCCTAAAGCCTCAGGAGGCTAATTTGCATT
Organism: Triturus cristatus; assembly: GCF_964204655.1. NCBI lineage: Eukaryota > Metazoa > Chordata > Amphibia > Caudata > Salamandridae > Triturus > Triturus cristatus. The sequence continues at coordinate 477,178,028 of NC_140583.1, forward strand.
TGCAGCCTTTGAATCTTGAGCCTTGAACCAGGCTGTAAAACTGCTGCCAGAGAAGAGACAAATGCTTCTGTGTGGATAGGTGTTTTGTTCCTCTTCAAGGATGAACTCATGGTCTGTATCAAGGAACTTAATTTACTTCAAAGGAGTCTCCCCTGTCACAGACAGATGTTAGATGGCACCCGGACAGGCCTCTTCTTTTGTTCCTCCAGTCAGGCAGGCACCCCTCTCAGTAGGTGGGGAGCTTCCCTAACAACTGGTTTATAGTGACAACAGATGAGGGGCTACTCATTTCCCTGGCCAAACCCATGGGATGGGTAGACATGCACAAGAGGAGAAGGGATTCACCATCTTAGATTTAGGCGAAGAGGAGCATTCTGAGATCGTTTAGAATCCAGACAGTGAGGTCTTAGCTGCAACAACATTACATTATGATTCACTAGCAAAGGATGACTTGAACCATGAAGAGAGTTATAGCCAATAATCCAATATGTCCACTATCTCTCTGCAACACAAGATATTTTGTGGCCTGCCTGGAATCGTAGTTCATTGCCAACATTGTGCATAGGATATCCTCAGCATGCAGAATTTCAGTCCAAACATTACCAGAACATTGTGATGACTGCCAACCTCTGCTTAGCGGAAAGAAACTCAGCATGATCATATTTAGAGTTCTGCCTTAACATGCATTGATCACATTGATTGGTAAGCAATACCTCCAGCTTTGCTTCCTTAAATACAAAGGAGGGCTCCAGAATGTCAGATACATGCTTGATGAGGGCCTGCCGGAGCTGTAGGTTTTGGTGGAAAAGGTTCAGAGTGGGGAGATTTAAATTTGGTGCCCAAGGAAGTCGCTGGCCGGATACGTTTGGTGCCTTTGCCAGGTCAAGATTTTTAATCTTAGGACGTAGTCTCTTTTACCAAGCTCAGAATCCTCCAGTTGGGCAAGGATACAAGCTGTGTCGACAAGGGCTTCACAACTGTATACCCAGTAGTGTACGAAAACTTGAGAGGGCTCCCCTGCAAAGTACATGGAGTGGGCTTTCAGTTTGTACCAGTGCACAGAGCCTGAATTGGGCCCTCTGGAGCTTGGGGGTCACCTGTACTGCGGGGGCTATTGTCACTCCACTGCAGATACCTTCTCGCCAGGATCCTGCTGAATCGAATTTACTGCTGAGGAGAAGCTCAGAGTGGGGGAAACATATTTCATCAGCCCAGGAAGGTTGTGCCATGGGGTGATCATTATGGCAAGTCCTAGGTACAAGTAGAGCAGGTAAAGCCCTTATGGTTCCCTCGAAAGTCTCAAACAGTCCTTTTTCTGTTTTTACACAGGCCCAAGTGTCTTGGGTGCCACATTTAGATCTGGCACTAGCTTCTGGGTGAGGGCAACTCATGGCTCTCCCTAACCACTGGGGTACAAGTTCCCAGAGATAACCAGCAGCTCCTGTGTGCCCTGCTGCAAACAATCCCATGTGCCCCTCACTCACTAAATCCAAGGTGAAGAAACCCTTCTAAATTTTTCAGAGTCTATGCACCCACCAGAGGTGTGGCCATGGTAATGAGCAGCCCCTCCTCTACGGTTACTACAAACCAATTCTACCCACTGGGTTTGCTGTCTGCCTGACTAGGAAGAGGCCTCTTTTGGTGTCATTTGGTGTCATCTGACATCAACTTCTGACAGAGGAGGCCCCATTGAAGCAAATTGAGCTCCTGGGCACAATCCAACTGGTCCTATTGACAGGAGAACAATTATAGCTCCCCGCACCCAGGCCACTGCCCCTACTCTGGGAGCAGTTTTCACACCTCATCAGGGCTATTCCACAGATGGATGACATGGGTAATGCGGATTAGCCTTCAGGAGTGTCAGGCATGGAAAGGCAAGTTTCTAAAAATCCCTTTTCTCTAATATTTATAAACTATCCACCTTTACCATTAAGTTGGGTTTTTATTAGATATAAAACATCGATGTTTAATCATTTTGTTAGCTGGTCAATAGCCTGCGATACCAGAATAAATATTTAATATTGCTTGACAGTGATTTCCTATGAGTTAGACAGCCTTCCTATTTTGAAAATACTTATCTTGTTGTTTCTAGTCACTATAAGCACATATTGACTCGTGTTTTTGTGATAAACAGCTGCAGAAGCTATGTGAAGTGATTCCTCTAAGGCATTTTGCTATGGATATTTCTCTTTGCTTAGAGTGCAACGTTTTGGGAAACTTTGTGTTCATGCTGGATATTTTTGAGTTGATCTGTCATCTTTGTATTAGTTGCCCTGAAGAAGCCGATTCAGTCCATGAAACAAGTGTTGGCAACCACAATGTTTATGTAATCACGATTGTTTGTTTGAGTAAATCTGGCAACTTCAAAGTTCATGTACTTATGGCTTTCTGTTTGCATCAATATCTGTCCTTTTGATTATATAAACTCTTCCAATTTGCTTTGAACTCCTTTGAGACTTCTTTCATGGCACATAACTGTATAATGTTTGAGTGAAAAGGTCATGCTTGCTCTTTAACCTTAGATTCTATGTTCCACTCATCCAAAAGCAGATATGAGTCCAAGGCCCCTACCTGCAAGCACGGTGGCAGGGTATGTGGTGCTGCACCAACTACCAGTGTTTGTTATAAACAATTCAAACGATGCTTCGTATGATAGCTAATGATCAATGCCCACCTCCCGAAACCTGCCACCGACTAAGGTTTCAAATACAGCAAGAAAACACAAAAGATGAGAGAGGCATCGTTATAAAGGAAACATTTGTCGGGTTCAAGTCCCACAGATGATGGAGGACGGCGAAGACAGAAATGGCTAGTCTTTCAACTAGATAATTTTGTAGATTCTTTTATTCATAATAAATACACAACAGCCAACGCGTTTCACCCTTGCGGACTTCTTCAGGGCAAATAAGTGGTTCACACCGTCAAAGAAGGTGTCCAAAAAGTGTTGGCCCAATTTGGTCGGTTCGTAATAACTTATCCCATTCAGGGACATAGGTGTATTGCGTGCTCAACCACCAGCCTCTTCACGCAGCTATAGGGGAGACTCGTGTCACATCCAGAGTTACAGGAAACTTCACCGTCCTCCATCATCTGTGGGATTTTAACCTTTATAACGATGCCTCTCTCATCTTATGTGTTTTCATGAATCCAAGACCCCTAAAACACTAACAGCTTCATTTTAAGGTCCCTGGATACATGTGTGGGGATTCCTGAGGGCTGGAATTCATGGTTTGCACCTATATTTCAGGACTGTGAGTTTCTCTCCGGAAATAGAGAATAACAGACTCAGGAATACCAGACACAATTCCATGTGTGTTCCCCTTTCCATGGTCACTAATAGGCCCAAATCCTCACACATTTCCCATCTGCTGGGATCAGGTGGTAAAGGTGTGAGGGCCTTTCCTTTCTGCCGGAGTTGGGGTTGGCAGGAGACCTGAGGATTTTAGGTTCACTTAGGGGGAGCTTTTTCCTCTCCCCCATGCTGTTAAGTGTGTTCGGACATGGCCCAGCAGAGCAGCTGCCCATAGCCGTACCAGCTCTTCACTGGGTCCCAAGCCTGGTGTCTTGGGCCCAGAAGTATGAGGTCTGGAATTTGTAGGAAACTGGAAAACATTTTGTACTTGCCAGGAGCAGTTTTGCCAGGTGGAATAGCACTCTGTTTGACACTAATAAGAGCCTGCGAGATTTAGAACATGAAGATAAAACTTGGTACCTGCTATTGAAGTGTCCACTAGCAGGAAAAAAAATAACACTCGGGGGATATTCTCAAGAACGTGTGATAACCATCGCAAAATTAGCTTAACGCAACTCTTCACATCGCAGTCTATCGCAGGAAAATAACTCTGTGTTAACATGGTATTCTCAAGCCGGCGGCACCATGCGACAGTCCCACAATAATGCGTCAAACGACCGCGCTAAAATCAACGCGACTCCGCAAAAATGCGAAACACTAGCGCAGGAAAAAGTTGCGATGCCCCAAATCCGATACAAAAATCAGCGACAACCAGCGACAGGCCTGCAATTACCACCCGTCATGCGGGAAAATGCACTGTAAAAAAAAAAGCAAAAAAAAACACCAAAGCCAAATCAAACTGCGTAGCACCATGGATGCACCCAGACCGAGTGCAGAGGACAACCCGAACCCCACAAGCCCCACGGAGGACCAGGGAGGAACCCTGTGTTCGGGGAAGGGCAAGGAGAAGAGGAAGAGGAAGACGGGGTTCAGTCCACAGGAAGACCGGATCATCGTCACGGAGGTGATGGAACACTACCAACAACTGTTTGTCACCTCCACTGCATCATTGGCAACACAAACGGAAAAATGGTAGTCCACCATCACCAACGTGAATGCAGTCGGAGTGTCGAGGAGGTCAATGGAGGAGGTCAAGAGGAGCTGGAATAAAGTGCCCAGCCAAACCAAGGAGAAACTCGCTGCCAACAGTAAGGCATCAAAGGCGACTGGAGGCGAGAGTCCTGTGCCACAGGAGGAGCTGGATGAGCTGGAGGAAATGATGACCACAGTCATCAGTGTGGAGACGGTGGCAGGAGTTGGGGGTCTGGACACAGCTCAATATGACCTGACCCAACAGCAACAGGGTGAGTAACAACCAGGGACTGGGGGGATGGAGGGAGATGGGCACAATGGCACACATGCACAAACAAGGTCCAGCACACTGCACACCCACAATGAGGGTGGAACATGTCCCTGATACCCTAGGCACACTGCAGCACACATAGAAACACCAAGTAGGCCCCCGTCCACAATGTGCACAAATGGGCTCCCCTCCATATCACCAATGCCACAACTCATCCATGCACATGTGAATCAAGAAAAGCAGCGGCTCTGTGAGCCACACTGACAATGCAAGTAACACTTCATGACAGATAGCATGGCTGCAGTCACAATACATGACATGGTGCACGAGACGACATTGAGGTGGCTGAGTTTGGACCACATCTGTAAAGGAGCAGGTCACACTCTGACACATCCATGTGCACCTACAACCCATGACGTCAAAAAAAAATCTGCAGACAAACAATGCACAAGAGTACAAAATTTGTCAAAGAGCACAAATTACCCAAGTCGCAAACATTCCAGCACCCGAAAAGCACACAAGTCAAAGGCACACCGACTCAAAGGGATAAGGGGCCACCAAATCAGAGCTGTAGGGGTGTCTCGCCAAAAATGCAGCACACACACATAGCAATCACAGTACATCAACATTGACGACAATGTAGTACAACGTGCAACCCTTACACCAGAGGGCACAACTGGTGCCGCTTGTGCGTAGAAACTGTCCAATCACATCTGGCATTGCATGACACTGTGAGATGATAATGTACAGGTACAACCACACAACCGTAATGTAGTCGAAATGTCCACTGTCCCGCATCAAATAGCCAGCTTCACCAAAACAGCCACAATGTACATTATCATGCAGTCTGAATGTAAACATCTACAATGCGTCAACATACATGGAACACACTGTTAACCTGCATCTCCCTGTTACATTGCAGAGGGACAATCAACACCTCCTGCAGAGCAGACCACACATCTCTACAGTGATGATGAAGAGGACACCCTGCACATTTGCCCAGACACCCTCCAATGGCTCGGGGACAGCCTCCACATACCACCCCCAGGAGCATGGCAGCCCAGCTGCATCACTGAGACCCCAAACCCTGCACAGACCACACAGCAGGAAGCACACACCACCACGGCTGGCTCAAAGGACCCCCATGACCAACACATGGAATTACAATGCCGTGTGTTAGGGTGGCAAGAGAAGATGGCTGATGGCAGCCAAACTCTATGCCCTACATGGGTGTCTGAGTCCCATCAGGGACCACATACAGTCCCTAATGGACATCCTCTGTCCACACCATGCTCACCAACAATCCTTGGTTGACCTCGCTGAGGCCATTACTCGGATACAAGAACTGTCTAGTCAGACAGGCACCAGCGATTTTCAGCACAGAGTTGGCACAGATGCGGAGGACAATGGAGACCATGGAGCCGATGCAGCCTGTAAGAATGGCTGCCACGGCTGAACACCAGCGAGACATAGCTGGGTTCTTCCATGCCTTGCAGATCCTCATCTTGCCATTGCTGCCACTGAGCCTGTACCAGATGAGTAATGCAGGAACCTCGACACACACATCTCCGCCCCTGACGTGTCAATGTTAGACATAGTGATGCAGCCCTATCACCTTCGCACCCTGACGTGTCAGTGGCCCACAGTGATGCAGTAATAACACCATCACACATACCTGACATACCGGGCACAGAAGACGTCTCAGAGGAGTAAGATGTGTAGGGTAATGACTGTGTGAGGAAGGAGGTAGTAGCATCCGTCCCCGCCACATGGCCTGTCCCTGCCTGGTTCAGCCTATGCATCATGCCCTGGATCAACACCTCCCACTGTCCTCCGAAACACTCTGCGACATTCACCTGGACCCGGACATGGCCTGCCATATCTGCTCAGGTACCAATGACACAGCAATCCGGCTGCGGACTGCACTCTTCCTCTTCAGATTAACTTTGCGTTCCCCCAAGGACTCTGGTTGGCCCACCACTGGGCAACCATGTTATGTGGGCTTAAAATGGCCATATAGTGATCCAGCTCCGACACTCCCCAGATTGTGAATAAAACATTCCAAATCAAACAGATGTGTCATGTCTATGTTCACTCACATATAAAAGTATGGATGGATGTAGGGACATTGATTGCACTAAAAGATACACCCTGGTAAATGTCATCAATGCGCATGTTTAACCCTGACCCATATGGCCAATTAGATGACTGTGAAGATGTGAACTAGCTGTGGCCTCATTGCACATGAACAACAATCTTGCAACCCCCCAACGTAGCACCACGTCCATGTCTTAATTAGGGCTGTGTGAATAAAAATGTCAAAATCGGTAGCACGCCTGAAGTAGTGTCCCCATTGCATGTGGCTACAGAACATCTCTTTGCATGACCTACTCACACACATGAGTGTGGACACAGCCTGTTTTGATGGATCACATTGATCCACATGGCAGGAAGTTGGACACCATACTCCCATTGCTGAAGACACGTAAGAGCACAGGTCTACCAGCAACTATCCCAAACACAATGTATGACTCACAGAGGTGGAGCTGCCAATAGGGACCCACCACCAATGTACATGCGGCAGTCTGTCCCTCCCTGTGTACGGACAATGCTCACCGAGGTACATGATTTTTCATACTAATCAACACTCATCACATTTGTACACTGGTGAAGTTGTGTAGACTTTATTAGCATGTGCGTGTCAGTACGGGCAAGGAAAGGGCCACAACATGCAGACAAATGCTTAAGACACTTACAGGCAGCATGGGAACAGGTGCCTGGGAACACAAATCATTACCGGTGACAATGGTCTCAGCCCACCTTACCTAGCTGAGTCATGTGATGTTTGGCGTCTGCTCATTGCTGCGTGTCAGGGGACATGACTCACAGCCCATGTGATCTGCATGGAGCTGTACCACCGGACTGCGCCGACTGTGTGCTCTGCTGACAGTGAGCAGGTGAAAGGGACCAACAATGTCACATGTCATGCTACATTGCCATGTGTGTAGTCTCCCTCCGGCAGTAAGTCTGATTTAGGAACGTTGCCAAACTACGCTGTGCAGCTCCCCTCATGGGGCTGCAACACCTTGCACAGGTGTGTAACAACACGCGTAGGTGCACGCACATGCATTCTGAGTCTGGGCGAATGCAGACATGTCCACTGTTGTTCTGGGATATATGACCATTCCTCCATGATGCAACAAGGTGTTGGGACTTGTGCTCTGGGTGTCAATCAGTTGTGGCTGCAGGAACGTAGCTACTCATCCATGAATGCGAGCGCAGCTTCATAGGCAATCGGTTCCAGAAGTACATTGTTCTCGAGTTCAAGGAACACGAGCGAGAGCCAATCCATTAACTGGTCTGGACAGATATGCTCCATCCACACAGTTTCACCAATCCGCAACACAGTCCAATAGGGGAGCGCCTCGATGTGGACACTGCACACGATGACTTGTGCAATATCCCATCCACTACTGCCAACACATACGCCACAGATCAAGGCATCCCATGCCCTGGTATCCCGGTTTCACTGCTGTTCGTGGGCCAACCGGTGGTGCACACACATGTCATAATTCAGTTCAGCTACCGTTGTGTTAGATAGGCAGACCTCCATGGGCCACTCAAATGTGCATGATCGACAGTGGAACCAGAGCTGGACGCATGTGACGTACGCTAGACGGAAACTCAGATGGTAACTTATTCACAAAACTGCCAGTGGCAGTGATCCTGACAGATACAGCATTCGTGCACGGTACAGTTCCACGTAACAGGGGCTGTGCATGTGCCTGGGATTGCCTGCCATTGCGTTTGTTGGTCTCGCACCACCGGCACTTCTCAGACCAGCGGCAGTTCTGTGGACGATATGCCACAGCTCTGAGCAATGAGTCGTATGTGTGTTCAATGTTTGGACGTATGGGTTGTTTTTTTACCAGTGTCAGGGGCATGCCATGCAGGTGTACCTCGATCAGGGACAAGTGTGTGTGGGGTGTGGACACGTTGGTCTTTCATTAGCGCAGTTTATGGTGTGGGAGTCATCAGAGTCTGGTATGGTATCTCACTCAGGGGGTGCCGGCCGCATTCAAGACCAAGGTCGGAGGTTTGAATGTCCTTCTGCCTTGTGTATTGAGTCAAAGGAACTTTCATGCCTAATTTTAGTATGACTACTGCTTGCATTTCTTAAATGTGATGTGACCTTCGCGCTGAAATTGATGCCAGGCCTTAGATTTAGGCTGCACCAATTGTGAAACACACGCAACAGTTGCCATGTATGAGCCTTGTTCAGACTCTCCCTCTCTCTCTTTCTCTCTCTCGCTGTCCTTTGATGAGTGCCTGACAAACCTTCTTATCTTGGAAATTGTCTTACAGGCTGTCACTTGCAGATTGTCTAGGGATGACCCGCCATGACTCTTCCAAATAGTTGTTTGGAGACAAATTTGATTATGATATTTTGTTTGGGCTTTCAATGGTCAATGAGTGATTCTGCTTTTTCTGTACTCACATGACTGTTAATTGTTGTGATTCTGCGGCATCAGGTGAATGATTTTGTTCATGATTTCGTGACATTGATGTGCAATCTCTTGGTCCGGTGGAGGTGGGGGGTGCCCAGGGTAGGGCCCCGGGGAGGGTGGGGGGTGGTCCGGGGGGATGGCGTGGGTGTTGTGCCCCTCTTGGGGGTCAAGCTGCATGATCGTTGGCTCCATGGCATCTATTTTTCTTCAGGTGTGGCTCTAGGCTGGGCTCCCTTTTCTGGTGCAGGTTGTAGTCCGACTTTACACCAGGTGAGAGCAGGTGTTAGTTTCCTGCTGCTAACGCGCCTTATTGCCTGTTTTGTGATCTTATCGCAGATCTGGCTGGTCGTTGAGAATGTTGTGACGTGGTGTTGTCGCGGCATTTTGCTCGGGAACGCCTACTCTGCATCTCATTAGGGATAGTTGCCGGGTTTATCTGTAGCGATGTTTTTTGCGGCTGCTATCGCAGGTATACTGGTGGTATCGGCTGTTAACACCAGCTTGTGAATGGGGCGATGAATTTATTGTGACTTTAGCTGAGATAAAGTGCCGATAACTCGGTGATAGATCCTTGAGACTATGCCCCTTATATTTCAGTCTTGTTGGTTCTCAGATATGAGTGCACTGCTCATGCCTTGCAAACACCTGCACAGATTCAGCATTGCATTTGAATTACCAATTACCGCAGAGTGCTTTTAGATAGCTGCACGCTGCAATACGTTTGAAACAGTGTTAGCTGTTGAAAAATGTTCTTAAGCATTTTTATCCTAGAGGCTTGTGAGCAAGCCTGAAGTAATTTTGTTTGGCCTAAGTGCACAATCGTAACGGCTTGAATTTTGATTTTCATTCTTTTTATTTAGCGTGCTATAGGAACAGGCTCAGAACTCCTCTTAAATTACACGAGTATTTACACACGATATTTTACTTCGGACAATAATCAAGTATAAGTTAAAAAAAAAGTAAAAATAAACTGACTGCATAGACGTTTTGCACGACTATTTGCAGGAGCAACACAGCGAGCAACATTTTCCTTTAAATAACACAATTATCCGTCACGCCTGAGTGTTAAATAACACTTTTGCTTCTAATAAATGTCAAACCTGGATTAGGGAACCTATTTCCTGAGCCTCTGCCACGATTTATGCTCTGAGGGGCATATTATCAAGACAGGCGATAAAATTATCGCCGCTTTAGCGGCAGAAAACTGCTGCTAAAACGGCGATAATGGGCTTGATAATATGCTCTCTGGAATTCCAATTGAAGCCCAGGTTAGATGTCCTTCACATCTAACATGGGCTTCAATTGGAATTCCATAGAGCATATTATCAAGCTCATTATCGCCGTTTTAGCGGCAGTTTTCTGCCGCTAAAGCGGCGGTTAATTTTATCGCCTGTCTTGATAATATGCCCCTGATTTCTTAATGAAGTTCACAGGGCGGCACTTGTAATACACCGACAGATACTTTCCCTGGAAAGTCTGGTTTTATGTGATTTGAGGCAATATTATCTTCCACATTGCCAGCTTTTCCACTTTCATCAGTTTAATTGCTTTTCTAGGCCATTATTTTGTTCCAGTGAATAAACCTAAATAATTATCTAGTCAGGGCGCTAAAAATATCTTGTCTAGACTCCCTGATTACTTCAGATCAGGTCGATAGGAAACTAGGAAGCACAATTTCCAAATCGTTTTCTTATAACCCTGCATTGTATGTTCAAGTGCACAAAACCTACTTTAATCCTAATATGTGTTGGAAATGCTGAATCATTTAATAAATTGCCTATCTGATAAATTGTACAACTGGGTTACAAATTGAACTCAGGGCATTGCCTAGTAATGAAATTACTTGTAAGTCACTGAAATAAATGTTCTATAGTAGTCACCAGTGTTTACTGAAAAATAAGCAAACAGTGTGGTGTGTGGGTGTGTGTGTGTGTTATATATATATATATATATATATATATATATATATATATATATATATATATATATATATCAGTGGAAAGTAGTGGGCTTGGGAGAGCACATTTAGTGCATGATAACTGAACCTGAAATTACATTGAATGTAAAATGGTCATTTACTCCAGAATTTACATTGAACGTAAAGTATAAATTATAAGGGTTGGGGTGAGACCTGGATAGGACCTCGATTTTCTAGTACCACCTCATCAACACAGACATGAAGCTGTCATCCATGATGCAGGTGATCCCCTTGGTCTCCAGCCCAGAACCTTCATGTCCCCGGAAAAGCAGACTTGGGTGATGAAACTGGTCCTCTCTGCTTTAAAGATATATATTCTAAGAAAATATGCAGTATATACTGTAGAACGTCTGCTTACACACACGCACCACACACTCACACACACACACCCACACACACACTAACACACAATCTTTTACTTCTTTGAAGAAATAAAGACAAATAATTTACAATCGATGGCTGGGGCAAGATAACAACAAACATAACATTGAGCACATCAGGTCAAAATCTTATATAATCATATCGTTGTTCCAGTCACACTGATTCTTTGGGAAATCTGATGTCCTATAAATTTCATCCATTGTTGGTGGTTATATATGGATAGTTATCAAGCTCCAAGTGTGAACAATTCCATCAAACCAATCCTAAAAATCAGTAAATTAATAAATATTAGGATCTCCGTATAATCACTAATGCTTCTTTTTAAAAGTAGCGATACAAATATGTAGCATGTGTCTACTTTCCTTGGTAAACCTATTGAGGACCTATCATGCATTGGTAAGTAAACATGCATCAGTTAGACATACCATTATTTTATAGTATATGTGTTGTGTAATACAATCTGTAAAAATGTACATGTTTTGGATTCATACCAGTGGAACCTGTAACAATATTTTCACTTATCCAGAACGGGTTGTGGTATTGTACTTGGGTTTGAGTTACCTGCAGAATTTGTACCTATGTTTTTTTGTATTTGTATTTGTATTGGCATTTATAAGGCGCGTAAATCACCCGTAGGTTTCAAAGCGCCCGCAGAAACTCCAATGATGAAATGTTTGAATTGGATTGGAATTTTTGTATGTTTGAATTGGAATCCATGATTATTGTGTCTAGATGTACTTAAAGCATCGTGGCCCTAGGAATAATGATCAAATCCTCTTTTGATAGTTTGATTAAATTTAGGCCTATGTCCAAAAACATATAGACTAAATGAAGCTTTTGGTGTACTCGCACCAGGTGGTTTGTGCTGGTGATATGTCTATTTAATTTGAACTTGTAAGTACTGTATATATCTACATAGACATATTAAGTATTTGTGTATTATATTTTGTAACCCTGAAGAAATTCCAAGGGAACAAAACGGTCTAGCTTTCATGATAGATGCTGTTTCTGGCTGCAATCAATTCAGTTTTATTTGAATAATGAATAAATAATGGATGTAACTTGAACTGCTTTTAAGCCACTGCTGAGTTCTTCAACTGAACATGCATGTTAGATATTGTTTAAAATTATATGACTATTAATGGACTAAAGTGTCTTATGCATACAGAGTGCTGAGTTATATTACTCAGAAACAGGTGCATCTTGTGTCACATTTGATATAAGATGAAATTAGAATTTCCCCCTGACGCCTTTGAACTGTGCGTAAAAGATCCACTTCCACTCTTCAACCTCTATCCTTTACTACTGGCCTGCCATCAGGCTCCGCTACACTCTCCATTCCACCGATAAGAGCCAATGAACCACAATATAACTTAATCTTCACACAAGACACCTCAAGAAGCAAAAAGACTCACCTGCTTCCTTGCCCTCTTACTGGAGTCCTAAACATTGAAAGATTCACCATCTTGTGCAACAGAGTTGTCACCTTATCTCAGATTATCAAATCAACCACCACAGTTCCACATAGGTAACCTATGGAAAAGATCAGTTGGACATTCTCCTAGAGAAAGTGACCTCATGTGCATAAATATCAATGTGACCTGTATGGAAAACACTCTAAGGAACATATTTCTTGCTTTCAAACAGAGTCCAACCCTAGGACATAATAGTGCAAGTAATAACATCAAAGGACAACTAAATTGAAAAATGAATCATTTATCCAATATGGACATTGAAGACCTGCTGGACTTGTATGATTTACACCAAGAAAATAGCCCTAAAGGAGTTAACTCCACCCTTATTTTGGACAGCAAAGGATAAGAGCAAAACCCATTAATTACAAAGATATCCACTCAGGCAACTAGATAGACACAAATGCACAAACTACCACACGCATTAGCATGCCACATTTCACCCTCAGGTACCTGATTTATATCTGCAGATCAACAGTAAAACATAACCAGGAAATTGTGGGTTTAATCATCTAAAACAATCTGGATTTTATCTTCCTGATGGAACCCAGGCTAAATGAATATTTACATATTGATCTTCTAGCTCCATAGGAATACTATATCATTCCGATCAAGAGAATAGGGACATCTGGGGTGGAATAGCAGTAATTTATACAACTATTATAAAATGCACGATCTTAAAGCATAATTATATATTTTCTTGCTTCCAGTGTTTTTTGATTGACATAAAAACAAGTGATCCTGTCTCTATCAAGCTTCACATCAGCTATCATCGAGGGGTGACCACAAAATACTTGTGCAACCACTATGTGACCTCCTTATTGTATCAGCTATCAACTCAAACAAAATTTTCCTCGGAAATGTCAACCTCACTGGGGAAACCATTAAGTATCCATCGCATCTCCTTTATCGATATACCTACTTAATAACAATGTCATCAAACTGTGCAGAATTCCAGCCACACCAAAGGCACCACTCTAAACCTCACATCCCAAACAGAAGGGAGAATTAAAACCAACAATCCAATACCAGCACTAAGTCAGAGCACTTCCTCATCCCCTGCTCTCTCCACTCCTTGAAAGGTGCCAATCCAGGGCAGACGAGGGGGCTGAAGCAATGTATCTGTTTGTTGTGTTGTGTGTCCCCAGCTTTTGGAAGTGCTTTGTAGCCTGGATACACTGCCAGGGTTTATATGTGCAGTGCATATTCTGTTCCCCAAAGTCAACCGGTGCTCTTATTCGTCCCTTCCCCTGCTTGATGTGTGTCCCCTGGTCTGTGTGTAATCACAATTGCACATGGTCATCTAGCCTGCCAGTTGATCCAAGTGCACATTGTTTTCTGCATCATGTGGGAGGGTGGTCTGTGACATGTGTTGTTACCTTGCCTGTGCCCTGTCCTGTTTACTCTGTTGGGGGTCCATATTTGTTGGCACTGATGATGAGTCCCAACATGTGAGTGTGAGGTCTCAAATGAACACCCTTGCAGCATGCATGACCAATGTTGTGGCCTCAGACATGATGTGCATGAATGGGAGATATGCATAGTGCCAGGACGGTTGTTCATGTTACAGTCAGATCATTCCAGGAACAAGGAGCAGTGTGCCCACTGCAGTCCCCTGAGACACCCTTGCCTCGTAATCATGTGTGTCATCCAACACTGTGTCCATTCTCAGTGTGTTCAGCATATGTTTGCTTCTGTGGCATTGTTCCCTGCCCTCATTTGTATTTATCCAAAGTGTGCTACATGTGTCCACTGGACAGGGAGACCCCATTTGGCTTGTGCATACTCACACTGGGCAGTGCCTGTTTGTCTATTCACAACTATCTGTTGATGGTTGTTAGTCACAAATATGTGTTGGCAGCCTCACGAGGTGATGTGGAGTACATTTGGGAAGTCTTGCTGGACAGTTTAGTAAAGCCTGATTAAGAGGTGTCACTTCTTGATCTATCTGATTCACATTGTCTCTGGTATGGGGGATTTGTGCGGGCGAGGCCTACATGGCCAGACCTTATGTCTCCTTGCCAGGTCTGATCTAAGGTATGCGGATATCATTGCAATCCATCCAGAAACCTGAAAACATGATATTCAAAGCCAAATCTATCTACATAAATGGAAGCTAGAAAAAGTAAAAAGTGGGTGAAACAGTTGTGTGAGACTGAAAGAGTACACACTTCCTCAGCCTGATGGGATCACCAAGATCTCCAAAAATGTGTATGAATTCTCTAACTTCTTCATTGAAAAGGTGAAGAAGCTATAACTTTTCCCTCACAATACCCATGAACCGCTAGGTTTTTAATAATGTCTGTTGCTTGCTCCTCCTTTCAAGAAGTTATCCAAATAAAAATGCTCAATGCAATGGCCGAAACCAAAAATACCTTTCATTGCTCTGAACCCAGATGTTCCACAATCTTAAATTAAATGAGCTCCTCCTCTGCTCTCTACTGAATCACCTTAATTAATACCTTTGTGTCTCTAGAAATAGTTCCGGAAAGACCTCAACCCAGGAGTAAAAATGTGATGTTTGCCTCATCCTTTATGTCTTACCTGCTTCCTTTCACATGTTGAACCATATCGCTCATCTTAAAAAAAACACCATGTGAGAATGGGGCTAAATAGTGTAGTACCTAACTGATGCCCATCATACTTGTATTACACAAGCAAACAAATGAAAATGACAAACTCTTCATCAAAATGTCCTACTATCCAGAAAGGGGTTTGTCAGGGGTTTAGCCTCTTTCCTAATATAGTCAATGTTCAGAGGGAGCGTCTTGTCTCCAGTACCAATAGGTTAAATATTCAAGCATGGATGTCACACTATTAGCAGAAGCTTGAGCCACTTAAAATGGTGTTCCTCTTGCTTTCCCTATCTAATTATCCTGTTTCGATTCAAATATAGCATAACTCATGGCGTTAAAGAATAATCCATCAATCGTGGTGCCGGCATGTCTCTAGACGTCTTAACGAAACATCTACACCTAAAAGCACACATCAATGCAAGGGAAAAGAGAGCACAATATCAAATTAGATCCTATTTTAGAAACACATTGTATTTCTAAAACTGACTTTAAGCTAGTAATTCATTCTCTCAAAACTGAGCTGTGGAAATTCCCTTCCCTCTGTAGTTCCCAAAGCATGTTCCACTCAATGTAACCATTCTATTCGCTGGCAGACTGGGATTGAGTACTCCTACGTTTGACCACATCTTTTCTATTTGGATTGCTCTGAAATGTCTCCCCATAGAATTTAGCAGCATTTCTAAACTGTCCTGCATCTCACATTGAGGCATTGTTTTTGAGACCACATCTAATATCTTGCCCAGAAATGAATCTTCTCGGAAGGTCAATGGCTTCCTTGGAGCAGTGACAAACTGATACAAAATGTTAAAACTGTAATGAAATCTTTCTTTTGAGGAGCACTTACAGTATCAAATACCATTCTCCTAGGCATAAGGGAAATTCTGTCCTGTTTCATTTTTAAAAAATAACTGAGAAACTTGATATTTCAACACCACTTCCAACAGTAAGCCAAGTCCTTGAGATAATGTAATATTTAGAATGGGTATTGTGATTTGTCAATGTTTTGTACCCCTATCAGCAACTCATGCTCTGTATTTTATTCACCCCATGCTACTGTTTTTCTGTCTTTTATATCGATATTATCTCTTAAAATGTATTGTATTAACATGTGGAATATATATATTATACATTACGCTCCACTGTGTTTACAAAATTGTCCATAAATAAACTGGTCTGTCACCCACTTGGTCTTATCCATGGAATAATTACTAAATATATGCACAAAGACCATGACCCACGTACTCATAACCAGCAGACTGGACTACTGTAATGCCCTCTACGCTGGAATCAACAAAACCCTTCTACACAAGCTCCAAACCATACAGAACACCGGAGCCAGACTCGTTCTTGGAACCCTGCGACACGAGCACATGACCCAGCACCTGCGAAACCTCCACTGGCTCCCCATCGAGACGAGAGTAACATTCATGCTACTCACCCCCGCCTACAAATCCCTCCACAACATTGGACCCAAATACCTCAACGAAAGAGTCTCCATCCACGTACCCAAAAGGAACCTCTGCTCCGCCGACTTCGCCCTAGCAGAGACCCCAGGCATCCGCAGAACCAGAGAAGGTGGAAGAGCCTTCTCCTACGTCACAGCAAAGACCTGGAATGAGTTCCCAGTCAACATGAGACACTCTCCCACTCTGCACACCTTCAGGAAGAGCCTCAAGGCCTGGATTTTTGACTGATCCGGAGCTGCACCCCCCCCCCCAGCACCTTGATACCCTCACAGGTGAGTAGCACGCTTTATAAACCCCTGATTGATTGATTAATTGTAATAACTAAAGATACAGACAAGCAAATAAATAAATACAAATAATCAGGGCTGCTGAATGGGTAGCTGAACAAAGCAAAACCAAAAGGGGATGATGGACGGAGTGTTGAACATTGCAAGCACTCACCCCCAGTCAACTGATCTGGGTTTAATCCATCTTCATTCTTTAGCTCACTCCTCCACCCCAGTTCAGACATGGCCATATGCAAATCAGTCTGACCCTGTGCCTCATGGGAACAGTCCAGCCCGAACTGCCTCAAGGAATGAAGACATGTGGGTTGCCCTGGGTGATACCGGTCATCCCGAAAAATAAAATAAGGAAAAGAAAAAAGCTATGTGGCCATGTTAGAAATGGGGTTTCTGGTTGGCTAGGGTATGCACCTAAGCCAGGCAGAACCCGCCACTCTCGTCAGGGCAAGTAAGTTACACACCAAAGATAACCCGTGCTTACCCTATGGTAGCTTGATGTAGAGCAGTCAGGCTTAACATCAGGGGCGATGTGTGTACAGTGTTTGCACAACACACTCACACGGCGCCACAATGAATACAACACAAAAGAGACTCCATGCTGTATTATATAAAAATATAAAATATATATGGTATATTGTACATAATGCAAGACCAAAATGACATGAATCATAAATACTGTGCATAATATGTAATCTCAGGATTACTGTATATCCCTGTAAAACCATAAATATTTTTAACATAATGAAGTCTTAATTAGAGGTGATCACATGAAATCCCCATATCACCACATTACATAACACCCAGCACCTCTGTGCTTCTCCCAGCAGGATTAGAGTAGATTTTTTTGAGCTTCATCTTTAAAAAGTGTATTTAAGGCATGAAATGTAGGGCTCAGGGACACCTGGGCACCTGCTATGTGTTATCTGGTAATTCAGCAATTTTTCCCACATGTGGCAAGTTCCTGAATAAGGAAACCCCCAAGGGGCGATCGGACCTCCGTTGGGGATCTGCCCTGCAATACTGAACTAGTGCTCCCCAGTACGTTTTACCAGGTAACGGGGGGTACCCACTCTTTGGATTTTGCAGGGAGGCCTCGCCGGGTTGCCCACATGCAGGAAGACCAAGGGCAGTCACCCGCGAACCACGGCACAGCAGCGATAATTACAGGATGCCCACAGTACCTGGTCTCAGAAAGAAAAAGGCGGTTTCACACTGTCGCCGTGGTCTGGGTAAAAGCAGCCCATTGGGATGGAGGCAGCTCCAGTCAGGCAGCTGCTCTTGAGTACTACAGTGCATCAATACCCATGGGTGTGAGGCAACCAAAGACACATGCGGGTCAGTCTGTGGGTGTTGCCTCGCAACTGGGCCAGCTGTGGTGGCCTCGACTCATTCAGCAGGATGGAGCTACGCTCACACAAGGCCGAGGCAACCCAAAGGATTAAGCAGATGTTGCTTTCATTTGGCATGGGGGCACATGTGGGTAGCAAGAAGCAGGGCTGCCAAACCGAACTCCCGCAGCGGTAGGACGCGCACTGGACCGTGTCAGGCACCCTTCTGCACTGCAGCCTCAGTGAGCTGAAAAGTGCTAGGATCGTCCCCCAACTGGCAGGCACATGGAGTTCCTGGACGTCTGTGCAGCACTCATCAAGTGCTGCATGAAGCAATCACCAGCAGTCACCCTGGGCTGACTTGGAGCACCTAGAGCAATGAAAAGCACCCACCAGGTGCTGATTTGTTCAAGAAGCCGAGCGCCGGACTAACGAGTCTCACAGCTGGTTTCAGGCTGTTCTGGTGGAATCCTTTTTGCTCCCTGTGATTCTAAAGGACAGGGAGGAGTTTGCAAGCAAACAAGCCCCTTCAGAGCAGTGGGGCACAAAGCAAGGAGCAGTCAGGCCAGCCCAATGTCCAAATGCAGGATGGAAGTCTCTCCAGAAGTCCAAAAGGGAGCAGGCCAGCATAACAAAGCAAATAGTCCAAATGGCAGTTCCTCCTGCTAGCAAAGCAGTCCTCTGGCAATGTTCAGTCTATAGAGCCAGCAGTGTCTGGTTACAAGTCCACACAGTGTCTGAAATCATGGGTCAGAGCTCCTGTACTTATAGTCAAAAATGTCTTTGTTCAAGGGGAAACACCAAAGAGAACCTTTAGAAGTGTGCAACAATCCCTTTCAACCCAGCCCTGGCTCCAGACTTCAGTAGGGGGCAAGTCAGCCCTTTGTGTGACACAACCTATACAAAGTGTGAACACCCTCTCCCTCTCCCAGCCCAGGAAGTCCATCAGTATGCCTTGGATTGCTCAGCTTCACTACCATGAGTGAGTCAAGCGCTACAATGGGGTGCTTAGTGAGAGTGGGCGGAACTCGTTGATTTCTGGCTACGTGAAATTCCACAGATTTACATAAAAACTCGGCCAGATACCGCAGAGTTCCGCCAACGGACAGAAACAGGCATGTTACGCTGCTCGTGCTGTGATTTAGCGCCAGGAGTGCTTTATGTGTTGAAACATCAGTGCAAAGGTCACCACGTGGTGCGCCAGAGGGTGCAGCAACTCGAGTTGATTTCACTGTAGCTCGAGTAGATTTTCTACTCGAGCAGCAGTGTTCTGACCCAGGATGATCGAGGACAGAAAAATCGTTAGAAAAATCTATCCAGATGTCGTCTTAGTGATCGCAAATTGTGCTAGGGCACGCCAAAGCTCACTCCTCAACTTACTATTCTGGAGCCACACTTAAGAAACATTTTCACCACATGGCGATTGGCAGAATCTGTCTGGTACTCTCCTTTGCAAGAGTAACGCAGAGTCACCAAAATTCCACCAATTCTACCAGTAGAGCAAAATATTTCACACACCCCAAGATTTAGTACCAACTAAGGGTAAATTGTGGACCTATTACTTGTGCAGGCCACACATCTTGCACAATAATCCAATTTCCTACATACTTTTAATTTGTTTTTCTCTTCCCTTTCTCTCCTTTCATGCACTTTATCTCATTCTTCACCTCTCCCTCTCTCTCAGACACACAAAGACAAGGGAAACAACCATTACAACGCAGTCATTACAACACACTACATGTACAACGCAGTCATTAAAGCGCAACAGCCTTTACATCTCATGCCATTAAAATGCATGCCACTACAACACATGCCATTACAACGCATGTCACTACAACGCATGTCATTTCAACGCATTATAAGGTAAATAACGGGGATTAATCATTTTTAACCCTACACTATCCAACACTTACCCTACTGTTGCACTCACTGGAGTGGGAATAGTAATTTTTACCCCTACACTATCCAACACTTACCCTACTGTTGCACTCACTGGAGTGGGAATAGTAATCTTTACCCCTACACTATCCAACACTTACCCTACTGTTGCCCTAAACGTATTATGCGTTGTAATGCTATGCATTGTAATGGAATGCGTTGTAATGGAATGCGTTGTAAATGTAGTTTCTAAAAATACCTTGTGATGGCATGCGTTGTAAAATCATGCATTTTAATTGATGTTGCAATGTAAAAACCGCGTTGTAAAGGCATGCATTGTAAATGTTTGCGTTGTAACGTGTCCTATTCCAAAGACACACACAGACACACACAGTGCAGTAGTTACTTTTATGTTAACAGCTTCCAAATGGCATGGAAAATACAATAAGATGATGGACGGAGCGCTGAAACTTTTCAGACACTCACCCCCAGCCACTAATAGATTTGGGATAAATCCATCAGCATTCTTTAGCTCACTTCACCACCCCAGTTCAGAGCCATCCATATGCGAATCAGTCTTGACCCTGCTCCACATGGAAACATTCCAGCCTGAACTGCCAAGTCAGGTTCTTCCTAGACAGGAAACAAGCATCCTGGGACAGGTTTCAGGGTAACACCACTCACCAACCAGGCTAGCTTGAGGCGAGTGGAAACGTGAACAAGGGACCCACACCAGGGCTTACCCGGGCAACTTAGGGTGGACAAAGCAAAAACAACAAGAGGATGGAGGGAGCACTGAAACATTTCAGACACTCACCCCCAGTCACTATTAGATCTGGGTTAAATCCATCATCGTTCTTTAGCTCGCTTCGCCACCACAGTTCAGACCCAGCCATATGCAAATCAGTCTTGACCCTGCTCCTCATGGGAACAGCTCAGCCCAAACTGCCAAGCTAGGTCCTCACTGGACTAGAAACAAGCATCCTGCGACCAGTTTCGTGGTAACATCCCTCACCAGCCAGGCTAGTGAGTCCAGTGGTAAAGTGAGCAAGGGACCCACGTCTGGGCTTACGCATGCCCACTATTGTACAAGATTACAGCCCAGATCCTGAAATGTTTAGCATCTGGTTAGTGTTACTTTTTTAATGCTAACCCGATGCTAAACCTGTTTCGGGATTGACAAACCAACACAAATAAATATTTGCATTGGTTTGTACAGAAAAGTAGAGCTAAGCAGTGTGAAAGGATGCTTTGCATTACTTTGCATTAAGGGGGTCTAACTTGAGTGCTGCGTGGGCTTTACCATGCAATCCCCCATGTTTTCTGACACTAAACCCGATTAACTAACATTAGTGGAAAGTGTTTAGTGCTAAAAATTAATGAGGCTGAAAAGCAGGTGTCAAACGGTGAAATGTTTACATTTCCCCATGTCTTTCTGAATTTGCGTGCGTGCTGCACAGTGCAGCACACATACAAAGTTGGAAATGCTTTTGGACATATCTTGGCATTGTATTTTGTACAGGAAGGGTACCCTTTCTGTATAAAACCAGTGCTAGACTCTGGCACGCACCCTATTGCTAAGGTGTGTGCCTGGTGCATGGCAGCTGAAATCAGATCGGGTGCTAGGGAGATGGGAGGAGACTGCCATTTCTCTGTGAATATGGTGCTCTCCTGCCCTCTCTCTGTCACGCAACGCAGCACAGTCTCTTTGGAGGCTGCTGCATTGCGTGACAGTGTTCAGAATCTGGGACAACAAGTCTTATTAGTTTGTGTGAACGTGTCAACAACTCTGACACCCACAAAAACTGAAATGCTTCAAACATCAACATTTGGATCTTTTGAGGCTCGTATATCGTGTTATTTTACTTGTTTTTTTATTGGAGGCCATACGTCCAACGTTCAGACACACACGCTAAAGGAGAGCATTACGCCGACTGAGGCCTGTATTCAACATTCAGCAGGCTTGAAAGGCAGGGCTGTGAAACTCTGTATTTGCCACTGCCTTGGCTTTGATTTTATGGACGCATGCATGCCTTGACTGGCACCCTTGGCCCCTGGGGTAAATCTGATTTTCTTGCATTCCGTAATGGCCTGCAGTTTTGTTTTTCCTGGCAGTGAATACCTCCTGCAATGTCCTTCGGTTAGTGGAAAGCAGAATGCTCTCCCTGAGAGAAGGAGATTCATTTGCGTCTCTGGAATGTAATACTTCAGGATGACAGTCTTCTCTGGCGCATTACAAGTTCACCACAGTCCATGGCATACAGGCAGCCCTAATCAAAGACAGATGTCCAGCCAAGTTATAAATAATCACTGTTTCATGCACAGGCCAGGAAAAATCCTTGTTTAGACTGGTGTGACTTACTTTGTTGGCCCTCTGTGTTTCCTTTGGCCTTCCCCCGTTTTCATCTTTTCTCTGTCTCCAATACGTTCTATTTGCCTAAGGAAACACAAGGACTAAGGAAAGTATATTTTGGCAGGATCGGGCTCCCTCAGGATTACTCTATACGGAGAAGTTAAATGCACATGACATATAAAAGGGATTGGCCCTTTAATTTATAGCAAAAAACGTTTACATTAAATCTGTGCTTTTCCTGTGTATGCACGTGTTTCACTGGAAACCTTTCAGATGTATTTCTCAGATAGCAGCATAAAAGGTCTTTTGTTCACATGCCTGTTTAGGTTTATGCAGGAGAAACCATTCCATACAATTAGATTTTCTTTCATTTACAAAATGGGGTTAGCAGGCTGTGCTTGCGTTTGTAAATAATCTGTCGTCGCAAAATGTTTCTCGGTAGGATTGTGACTGGAGGGAGCATTACTACTTTCAGTCTTGCGCTTTGAAGCATTACTTTATTTTTCGAGCGGTCTTTTCTTTCTTTAAAGTAACATTGACATAGAAAAATGTATGATTATCTCTAAAGTCTGAAAAAAGTTAAATGCTATTTATGTGCAACAGCATTTAAAGTATGTTGTCTTTTCACAAATCACAGGCACAGATGGTGTCCTAAACCCAATTTATATTTGTACTCACAAAAGCAGAGAAGCTAAGTCCACCTCTGGGCGACTTTCACGTTTGCTGCTTATACTTGATTTGATAGCAAATATTCAGGAGACACCTGCTCAAGAAACACAGCCAGACTCAATAGGTTTCAGTTATGTAAATCTGTATTATGACTCACTGGTACAGGACAAACAAGACTTAATTAACTTCAGTGGCAGTCGGCACGGATTCGGGGTGGCAGGGCGGGGGCGAGAGGGTAAAGGAGTGTAAAAAAAGAAAAATCCACTTACCTCCTCACTGCCCACTCCCACGTCATCTCTCCTCCGTTGGCCGACCAGGAAGTAGCCAGGCCCCCCCCTAAGCCAATCACATTGCTGCAAGGCAGCATTGTGATTGGTCTGAGCACCATAATTTGGTGCTCAGACGGGGAATGAGGGCCTGGGTATGTTCTCCACCCAGGCTGTAATGCAGCCTGGGTGAAGAACATGCTAAGTGAGCATGACCGTTTGGTCAGCCCAATACGGCCAGCCAAAGCATCATGCGCACTTCAGTGTGCTTACCACTCCTCCCCTGCCCCACCCTGCCCCCATGCTGCTGCAGCAGGAAGGAACAAATATAAAAATGACATCAAGTTATTAGCATTTTATTTTTCCTTTCCTTCACTGCTGCAATGCAGTGGGGCGACGCTCCTCGGCCTTATCGGAGGAGCCGCTACTGGTTAACTTGGCGACAGAATAGGTCGGACTAGGAACCCAAAATGCTGAAAGCAGCAAGCAGTTTTAAACCCTGTCTCTCTCTTTCGACCCATCTAGCTACCCATCCATCAATTCTCTCTCATGCTCTAGCTCTCTCTCATCCTCCCCCTTTCTCTGCTGCAATAAATCTCAGGTTGAGAGAGTGACAAAGGCGCTAGTGGTGGCTGTGGGCCTTCAAACACCACTCTCCAATGGATTCAACCCCTCCCTCGGGTAATTTCCAATGAGATAAGTGGGAAGCCTGGGCAAAATTTGAATTAGGCAAGAGTAATTTCAATAATGACAAATTACTCTTGTGATGCAAAATTACCAAAATTACGCAATCATGCCAGTTTGACTAATTAGCAGTAATTATGGGCAACATTTCTACTGCAGGAGCATAGGAACAATAAACTGAAATTGAGTGGCCGCTTGATACTGTTGTTCGTGTCCTCTGACACTTAGGGCTTTTTTCTTAGCGCAAACTGCATTCTGAATGCAAGGGTGCACTTTGCACTGAGAAAATGCTGGCTTACGCTTCTTACAAAATTATGCATATTTACAAGGCATTTTGCTGTAATTTGAGTAATTACGCTACAGAGAATTGCGCCAGTTATGCCCACCCTGAAGAAATGGCCAGTCTGGCACTGCTATGCAACTTTTAAAACATTGACTTAGAGAACAATGGGCAACTAAATGAATGGCAGCCTAACTTGCTTTGTTACTCAGGTTGATGGTAAATGATTTTATAAGAATGGCATTTCTTATCAGTTGTGGAATGTAATTTTAGCATGGACAGGGGTGGGGGGACACATACACACTCACTTACACCCATGCAATTACACATGCACACACACACACACACACACACATTCACAATACTCAGGGGCTGATTACAATGGCGGAGGGACAGTCACTGACAGGATGTTGGCGGCGGTCTCTCCGCCATCATAATACGGTTGTCCGCCTGCCATATTACGATGGCGGGCGGAAGAGTGGGGGTCAAACACTGACCCCCAAGGTCCAGACAGGCAGATTCCATCCGACCGCCCATCAGAACAACCGCTAGTCCCTGCATTGCGGCGGTGCTGGTATTATGATATCCCTTTCCTCAAGTTGTTCTGCAGCGGTCCCCCCATTGAGAAACGCCTGGCGGAAACAGTTTTAGGGGCTCAAAGCAGTCCCGCCTTACCTCTTGGGCCTGGGACATGGGCCCTGGTACATATTCCTGTACTATGCGGTGCCTGCCACATAGTGCAGGGATATGTCAACACCCTATTTCTTGTATTACAACGGGGGCTGCTGTCCGCATCCCCGCCGCAATTCAAAATATAGGGTATGCAACCTCTGTGGTGGCAGTCGCATCGTAATATGGTATGTGGGACTGCCGCCTAGTAGGCGGGCGCTCCCAAATACAAAACTATGGCGGATGGACTGAAGTCCGTCCGACATTCTGATCAGCCCCTCAGTCCCTCAAATACACATACATATATGCACACACCAAATATAAAAAAAAAAACTTACCTTCATGGCAGCTGTCTGGGAGGGAAGCCTCGGAAGTCCCAGGAAAGTTGGGACTGCTGCCGTCCCTCATTGGCTGACCTAAGGTGACTGCTGACCCCGCCCCACTCTGTGATGAGGTGTCACTGATCGACACTCTACCCTGGGCACTTCAAGGATGAAAAAGAAGAATGCCTGTCATGCTGACATTTGTTCAGCCTGAAAGACACTATTTGTGTGGAAAAAGGTGGGGGCGTAGCCACTCAGCTCATACGGAGGGGCCCGCAGCTGGTTCTTGTTAGACCTGGCACTATTGGCGTGGGTCTCCCTTCCATTTTTTTGCTGTTGCCTCCTGTGTTTTCGCTATGTGTTTTGCTGGTTTAGATGCTTTGGGCACTGTGCCACCGCTATTCCGTGCCACAGTGCAAGTGCTCCCTATTGTAAAGTTTTGTATTGGATTAGTGACTCCATGATTGGTTTATTTGATTTACTTTTCAGACCCTAGTACAGTGCACCATGTGTGTCCAGGGCATGTAAATCAAATGCTGCTGGTTGGATTGCAGCACTGGTTGTGCCACCCACAGAAGCAACTTGTAAAGTGTGTCTCAGGCCTGCCATTGCAGAGTCTGTGTGCAGTCTGTGACTGCCATGTCGACTTGGCAAGTGATCCAACTTGCCAGTCCCTTCCCTTTTCTTCATATCAGACACCCCTAAGGTGCAGGGTGAATTGTACGTATAAGGTAGGACATGCCCTGGTGTGTGGCATGTCCCAATAGTGAATTACAGCCATTTTCGTTTTTCCCTATTGCAAGGCTACCAGACCCCATAGGCCAGAATGGGCAGTTTGATTATAACATCTTATAATCCTAACTGACCCAGGGAAAATGGTGGAAATTCGAGTTTAGTATGCCTGAACTCAGAATGATAAAATACATCTTTTAGTGAAGTTGGTTTTAACATTCTGTGTTTGAAAATAACACTTTGAGAAAGTAGGGGCTGGGGGATTCCAGGAGACAGGGTGAGTCAGCACAGGGCTGAATTCTGAAAGCATTGTGGCCAGCCGGCTCAAGGTTGGGAGAAATGGAGTTCGAGGATTTAGGATCCATATCAATGCTCGACTCAGTTCATGAGATAGGAGGCCCAAGTAAACCAAGAATCTAGACAGAGGTCGGAGATGTGTCAAAAGAATTCAGTGTGACCGCTAACGGAGAGTTTCAAGGGGTAGAGGTGGAGTGATCAGTCGAAATCCCATTAGCCAACAACGACCATTCATCTTCATTTTGTGTAGACGAAGACCTATGTGAACCCGACTATCTTGGGCTAAAAAGACAGGCGGATGGGCTGTAGCAACTTGAAGGCAATTCCAAGGGTCGGGTTTAATTCTGTATATTGTCGGCAGTTCACGCAAGGCATTTCACGCAAGTCATTAAAACGAAACCTCCGCAACTAAATAAGTCATATTGAGGTATATTGACAGCTCCAAAAAAGCCACCGTCTGTGGATAATTTTATTTTGTTTGCAGTGGGGAGTGCACACAGGGCAGTTGGTGCAAGTCCTTAAAATGACAGTACAGGGACCAAGTTTGTTGGATATAGGTAAATTGACCCCTCCAGAATGGCCCTTGTATATGGATGTATTTATCCTATTTGCCGAAGGGAGTTCATGCACAGGAGTTCATGCATGTTGTTAAAAGGAGATCGCAGAAACCAAGTGTGTGGGATAGAGGTAGATTGACCACTCCAAGATGGCCACCGTATGTTGAGGATGAAGCACACATTTCTCTTTCAATGGCTAGCAGAGTACAGAGAACAGGGAAGAGAGCGTCCTTCTTCAGTTTCCATAACATGAGCCACGCGAAAAAAATGAGTGCCCAACAACACACAAAAATCAATCAAAATTAAAAATAAAACCACTGCTCGTGTGTTGTTCCTGTGCGTCTGCTTCTAGATCGGAGTCTACCAACTTGGAACAGTAATTAAAAAAAACAAAAACAAAAGACAACCATGTCATGCTGTATGTGCAGTGCACATGCACGGTAATGCAAATGCACATACAAGTCATGCCACTTTTCATGAACCATCATCAGCAAAAATCATTTATATTTACCGATACTGAATAGCATTGGCAAAAAAACAGGCAAAGCAATAGGATGAAAAAGACAATGGTGTTTTAATGGTGTTTAGGAGAGGTTTCTATACCACTTTTTCCTCTTTGATGTCATAACACTTGTGTCACTTCCATTTTAGATATTAGAAAATATATTTTGCTTTTAGGTATTTTGAAATTCTTGTTTTTTTCTATATTATGAAAGGGTGTTATTAATACATACTGCTGTCTTTTTCACACGTTTTTGACATTCAGCATTTACTGGTGCTGCACTGGTTAAAAGGCACTTTGGATCGCACTCCACCCACGCTAAAATCCACCACAAATGACCATTTAAGCTGTATTTTATGATGGAATAAAAAACCAGGGGTGACGGTGAATGCCACACACTGAAATTCGTTTAACAGCAGGAAACACGTTCAGTCTCAAACCATGAAAATCTCAAATCCTGAACTATCAAAGGAACATGAAACAATTTCGCCTCCGTTAATACATCAAACTGCACACGTCCACAGGCGTCTCGAGCCAGTAAAAGCGGGCCTCCTCCTGACACAGAAGTCCTTTCATCTGCCAACAAAATATTTAGTGGCTGTTCTGTTTTTTATTAAGAATACAATAGTTTGACATTTGTAACATGAAAATGGACGCCAAGGCAGATGTCTTCTCTTTAGGCGGAAAAGGCAGTTTGCCCTCGATTCTTATGCAATTGTACTTTTCCGTGACAGAAAAATGTTACTATTGTGTGCATTTAAGAAGAAAAAAGTATTATTCTTGCGATTCGTTTTTGGCTCTTCAGTGCATCATGGTTTACCCTCAAGTACAGAAATAAACCTATGTGCGCTCTCGCATATATACGATCAAGCAGCATAAGCAGAACAAGTTTGTTTATGCTGCTTGGTCCTAAAAAGGTTTGTTTATCCTGCTTGTTCCTAAATATATAAGAGCACACATAGAATAAACCACGATGCTCTGATGAGCAAAAAACGAATTGCAAGAGAATACCGCTTCTTCTTCAGTGCGCACAGTAGTAGCATTGTTTGTTATGGGTGAGCACAACTGTATAGGGATACAAACGTGAAACGTGTTATATTCTCTCTGTAGCCTCAAAGGAAGCATATTCTACACAGCAGATCGTGTCGAAAGACCAATTGTGTGTAATATCAGTACTGACAGTGAGCTCTGAGTCAGCCCATTGCTGATCATTGGTTGGCTTTCTTGTCAATCTCATTTTCGTACCTCTCATTTGATAGCTTACCTTCCCATTCTTGCTTTTTATCGTCATTTTGAATTGATGACTTGTATCCA
This sequence comes from Triturus cristatus, assembly GCF_964204655.1. Lineage (NCBI taxonomy): Eukaryota > Metazoa > Chordata > Amphibia > Caudata > Salamandridae > Triturus > Triturus cristatus. The sequence continues at coordinate 477,207,140 of NC_140583.1, forward strand.
GCCACTGATTACATTCAAAAATGAAGTTTTTTGTTTTATTGGTAGTGCGTTTGTTTTTATTTTGCTCTCCCTCATCCTGTGTGCTATTTCCCCTTCAAATCTCGACCTTCTATGCTGCTGTTGCTCCTGTATACCCCTGCTCATCCTTTGCTACTTTCTTGCTTTTTTAAGTTCTTTAGGCGCCTCCATTGCTCTCCCTCACCTCCCTGCTCTCAGACACTTGTCAGCACCTTTGACTTGCTCCTCTCACCACTTCAGATTCTTTGCTCGTTTGTTGCTCCTAGTACCTTTTATGTTTGTTTACTTCAATGATTTAATTATTTCTTAGCTGCAATTTGCTACTGGGCTCCTCCTTTCTCTGAATGCACTTTCATGCACTTCATATATATTTTTTTATTTACTGATCCATAATGAGCTCTCTACATTTTGGAATAGCAAATAAAAAGGGGAAAAAAAAAAAAAAGAATGAATACAGCAGGGTCTTCATTCTTACTTGTGCATGCATGGTGATGCATGTATGCGTTAACAATCATTTGGAGCTGGATATTTCAGATCTCTTCAGCATCAGCAATAACACTTTCTTTCGTCAATGATGTTCAGCATCAGGAGAAATGATTAGCAAAGCCAAAAGCTTGGCTAGCACCTTACAAAGCTGAGCGTTGCCAATGCGTGCTATAGATAGAGCGTTTCACAAACTGCGGGTCAGCGGCTGATTTCTGGTGAATCCTGAAAGAGCAATGAATAAATATGCCTCTTTGCCTTTCCATTTTTGTATTTATCTTGTTACATGGGCTGTGCTTCAAAGAAAGTGGTCAGATATCAGGCTATGTCTTCTGAGAAATTGCTGCTTATTCTTTTACCATGGTGATTGGTGTCACTTTTCTTTCTCTCACTGCAAAGTGAGAGTTGTTTTCAAAGCGAACTATTGGCAATCTTGCTTCGGTGCAGGGAATGTGAAAGGAAAGTCTGCAGGAAGTCATTTTTTCCTAAAACATAACACAATTTGAACACCTGCAAATGAACTGTACATATTTCAGAATATATCAGTAGCTGGGAAAGCAAAAATGAAGCACATCTTTTTAATTTTTTTGTTCTGAAGTGTGATGGAAACTTATAAGAGGATCAAAACAAACCAGGAAGACACTTTTACTTGGTGATGTGCAAAGAATAAATATTCACTGGCACCGGATTCCATACATCATTTGAATGCCGTATAGTTTTATCAGTAAATCTCTATGTCTGTGGAAATTTTGTGGAATATGTGTTTCTGTAAATGACAGTTTGCTTCTGTGTGTTGCTTTACTAATATGTTTGTGACAGTGTGCCTCAAAATGCACATACTACATCCTTACTACTTTCCTACCGAATGCAGTTGCTACACTTTGTGTTTGTGTGAAACTAAGATTTTTCACCATCCCTATATCTTCAGTGATGTAACACTGATGTTAGCAGCCCCAATCTGAAAATTGTTCCAAGACCACTGGTGCAAAGGCATTGGACTATGTCCCTAAGTCCAGTTTTAAAACAAACTCTTGCAAACATTCCCAAGAAAAACTTCGGTAAAACTTGCCAGCATTTTTTTGCTGCTGTTTTTTTCCTCCCAAAGCCATTTCAACAGAGAATGTGTGTGATGTCATACACAATCATCCCACATAAATTGTGTGAAAGTCATACACAAAAACAGAGCTACCAACTTTGGGTCTGGAGAGCTAGGCTTGAGTCCGGGTGTTGTCTCTGGGACAATCACTTAATCTCCTGTGCTTAAAATAAAACTATTCTGACCTATGGAATGTAATTTGGTGCTCATGTAAAGAGCTCCAATGCCCTTTGACTGTGTTCACTTAATATAAAACTGCAAATATATACTTCCTTGTTTTAACACAAAAACGGATATGAGACCTTACATCATACTCTGCTGCAGAAGGGGTATTTCAAATGTGCTAAAATTACTAGTATGATCACCAAGATATTTCAGAAGCCTTTTGATTTTAGTGAACAGATGCCACTGAAGAGCACCCAACTCTTTTAAAAAAAGCATTTTTTTATTGATTATGTTTCTGCATTAAGAAAACAAAACAAACATACAAATGAAGGGCAAACTTTCATCTTATCAAAGAAGAGTAACATTGTGCCTCCAAAGTGATATATGTTTCTATAGTTACATAATGATAAGTCATTTCTATAAACTGTTCTTAACAGCTCATGAGAAGATTATTACATAGAAAGATGAGAAAAATCATGCAGTAGCATCTTACATATAAAGGAATCAGGGGGAGGTGAGTGGGGGGGGGGAGTAGACATATAGGGGCATATGCATCAACATTATAAATTGCAAATACCTAATTGTGAATTCCTGAGAATCGCAATTTGGTAATCGCAATTTGCAATGCATGAAACTCAAAGAGTTTCAGATTGCGATTCCTGATGGGCGCAAATCGCTCTACCTCATTAATATGGATGTATGACGTTACAACGCATGCTTTTACAACGCATGCTGTTACAACGAAAGTTTTACAACGCATGCGATGTTACAACGCATGCTTTTACAACGCAAGTCTTTACATCGACATACACTAGATGGCGTGCTGACATTAGAAATGTGTAATTTACTATTCTAACTCCAGTCCACGTTGCAGTAGATAAGGTGTTTGGATAGTAAACTACACTATTTCTAATGTTAGCACGCCATCTAGTGCAAGTCGATGTAAAGACTTGCGTTGTAAAAGCATGCGTTGTAACATCGCATGCGTTGTAAAAGTTTCGTTGTAATGGTAGTGCGGTGTAAAAGTTGCGTTGTAAAGGTTGTTCCCCCATTAATATTATTGAGGTAGGTCGCACTTTGTGGCCACCTAAGAATCGCAAAAATCACAGGGATGGTGGCCTGCTGAGGTCAGCAGACCACCATGTCTGTGATTCTTTTGAAATAAAGCAATCTTTTTTTTGTACAGCAGCCCGTTTTCCTTAAAGGAAAACGAGATGCTTTACAAAAAGTAAAATGAAAAGTTTTCTTTTCATTTTTTAAGAGCAGGCAATGGTCCGTGGGACCACCGCCAGCTCTTAAAAATGCTTTTACAACCATTCCCAAAGGGGAAGGGGTCCCTCGGGGACCCCTTCGCATTTGCGAATGGGTTACCACCTACTTGAAGTAAGTTGTAATATGTGAATGTTTTGTGACAGCATTCATGGCTACAAAACATCCATGCATACTGTTAGGATTCGGTAATTGGAAGGGACGCCCTTAACACGCCCCTTTCAAACAACAAATCGCAAAACCCAATTTGCGATTCAGTAACAGGTTACCTCATCGCAATTTGGGTTTGATGCATGTGAAAAGCTTTTTTTGTTTTTGTATCGCAAACCGTTTGAGAATACAAAAATGCTTTGTGCATGTTCCCCCAGTAAGTTTGTTCAGCCAAAGTTACAACTTTGTGTAAAAACGGATTGAAGTCCAGCTTTACATATTTATGTGGGGGGGATACATGCATTCAAATCTCACAGGGCATCGTATAGCACATACCGAAGGGAAAGGAGAGATCTCGTCATGTTCAGGAGTTGAGGGGGAAAAGGATACAGTGGAATCGCGTTGCAGGGACATAGATAGGGACGGTATATGTGACAAATGTCCTTGGGGCGGGATGTGGGGGGCTGCAGTGTAGCGTAAATCTCGGTTTGCATGTCGCAGTATACCATGCTACAGAGCCATGCCTCACTTGTGGGGTGATGTCGGGCCCCCCAATGTACTGCAATTTCCCTTTTGACCAGTAACAATGCTATAGCTGTGAACCTACGATAGCAGATCGGGATGTCTGAGATGATGTCCAATAGGGCTAACTTGGGAGATGGTGTGATTGTTATGGATTTCATGGTTTCTAGCACCTGAAACACCGATATCCAATGAGCAGATATGACAGGGCAGGTCCAGGTCATATGAGAGAAGTACGCTCCTAGGTGGTGTCATTTGGGGCATTGCGGAGTTTTAGAGGAGTCATATTTGGCCAATTCCGTGGAGGTAATATAAAATCTATGGACAAACTTAAAATGAAGGAGTTTGTGTCAGTGGTTGGCCGAGACCCGCTTTATTTGCTCATGGCAACAAGCCCATCCCTTGTCTGTGAGTGCTTGTCCCAGGTCCTCCTCTGTCTCGTACCTGCTTTAGAGTCATTCAAGAGCGGTAGAGTTTAGTAATCAGATGTAAACCGTCATTGACCGTTATTAGGAGTGATAATGAACCTATCCATGTGGGATGATTCTGTATGAGTAGAGAAATCTGTAAATGTTCTGATGTGTCCATCGGGGAACAGATCCCTGAATATGTGGGGACGTAGCTTTCTAAGGTACGTTGTGCTAATTTCACAGATGTTATTCGGTATAAATGGATTTTGAGGCATTGGAAGTTTTGCGGAATACAAAGAGCCAGATCCCAGAAGCCAGCTAAGATTCCACCAGGCCCAACATGTGGTAGAGAGAGTTTGTACGTCGTTAGGGTCCAGCTGGATGCCTTGCAGGAATAACAGGGTCTGCTAGGTCCTGCTCGGGCTTGTTATAGGGTAGCTGGGCATCAGGATGGAACCAGTTGTAGGCAAACTGGGCCTGTGCAACCAGATAATAAAAGTTGAGGTCTGGGACCGCAAATCCACCGCTTTCATAGGGAAGTGTAAGTGTATCCCATTCCATGCTATTCTAGGCCTTTGACAAGCCCATACCAGGTAGAGCAGTTGGCCGCAGAGCTGTAAGTAGAATGCTATTGTTAGAGGGACGGGGATGTTTACAAAGAAATATAAACGGCAGGGGAGGATGTTCATTTTGATGAGGGCTATGCAGTCGGCCATGGACAGTGGCAATCGGATCCAGCGGTCCACCTGGGTGGCCAGCTTATCCATGGTAGGCCCGTAATTCAGATGGAGTATCTGTTCCTTGTTTCTATTAAGTGTGATCCCTAGATATTTGGTGGTATCGGTCACCCAGGGTAGGGGGCCGGTGCCACTAGAGGGAATCGTTGAGTCCGTCAGAGGGAAAAGCTCAGACTTGGTCCAATTTATGCACAGGCCCGACATGCCTTCGAAGTGGCCGATCTCATCCATAAGAGGGTTCAGGTTTACAGCTGGGTCCCTTTTAAACAGCAGAATGTAATTCGTGTAAATGGAGATTAAGAGAGGGCCAGAATGGAACTGAAGTCCTCGGTGAATGTGCTTCTCCTGCAAATGTCTAACCAGGGGATCCATGGTTATAATAAAAAGTAACAGCAACAATAGGCAGCCCTGTCACGTGCCACGTGATATTGGGAAGGGCTCCGAAAGGGACCCATTTACCCGAAGCCTAGCTGTGGTAGAGGAGTACAGAAATGAATTTAGCGCGATAAAGTTGTTGGGCATGCCTAGTTTGCGGAGTGTTGCAAAGAGAAAAGGCCACTCCAGGGAGTCGAAGGCCTTCTCAGCGTCTAGGAGTGCTACTGCTGCAGATGTTTTAGGTGATATCCTGTTTAACACCGAGAAGACAGTTCTAATGTTGAGCACGGTTGACCTGTGAGGTATGAAACCAGACTGCACCGGGGAGAGGATCTGGTGATAGCCTGTTTGCCAACGTTCTTGGCCAATATCTTATTGTCAAAGTTTAACAATGATAAAGGTCTGTATGAGGTGCATCTGGCGGGATCCTTACCGGGTTTCAGTAAGAGGGAGATTGCTGCCTCTCTCATTGTATGCCGTTGTCAAGGGATTCAGAGTAAACCTCTAGCAGATGGGGTGTCATCGTCTGTTTAAATGCTTTATAGAAGGGTCCAGATAGGCCATCTACACCTGGTGCCTTTGAAACATAAAGCAAATCTATTGCCTGACTGAGCTCCTCTGCATTGAAGGGCTCGCTAAGGAATTGAGCCTGTCCAGCAGTTAGTCCCAACATCGCCACCTACTCCAGATAGCTCAGATGGGATGTGAAGTTTGTGAGGACCTTAGTGGTGTATAGGGTCTTGTAGTACGTTTCTAATTCCCTTAAAATGTCTATGTTATCCGTGACACCAATATCATCTTCCCGAACCAAGGATGTGATCTGTCCAGCCCCTCGAAGGGGGAGTACCAGGTGAGCCAATGTCCGACCAGGACATTCTCCCTCCCCATATCTGCGTTCTGCCTGATATTTGCCTAGTAGCATGGCCTCCCTGTCAATAAGGTCATTGAATTCTAATAAAAGAGATTCCTGTTTAAGGGAAGGGACCGTGATGTCGGTGGAGCTTTCTATATCCGCCAACTTGTTTTCCAGTTGGTTTAGGCTCCCCGTATTGCCCGTAGCACCCCTGCTTGTTTAGAAATGTAAATGTCATGGATATATGCCTTAAAGAAGGCACCCCAGAGCACAGAGTAATATGCCACTGAACTAGTATTTAAAGTAAAGTATTCAAGGATCGCGTCATGTAGCTCCGATCTGAACAGGTCGTCCAACAATGCTGTAGCTGGGAATGTCCATCTGTGTTCCCAGCCTGTGGAATAGGAGATCACAAGTTGTGGTGGCACTGGTGCGTGGTCTGAGAGGGTGCGGTGCAGTGTTCTACGTTGCGTATCCATCAACAATGGGAGGTGTTGACAAACCAGTAGTCGATGCGTGTCCACACAGAATGTGGGGCTGAATGGAATGTGTAGCCCAGGTTCCCTGGGTGCCGAATGTGCCACGTATCATGGAGCACTACCGAGCCCATGAGACCGCAAAACGCACGCAGGGCCTGGGGCTTGGTGCCCTGCCCCGTTCCGGATGGGTCACTGCTGGGTCTAGCCATAGGTTCAGGCCGCCGCTGATGATTAGGGTGTCAGGTTTGTGTCCGTCAAGCAGTGTTAGTATTCGGGAAATGAAGGAGGGGTTGTCTGTGTTTGAAGCGTAAATGTAACCAATAGTGTCCTGGTTACTAGAACATACCATTCCTGATCATCCACTGGGGTGGTATGGTGCATGAAAGGGAGGCTATGATGTATGAGTATGCACACTCCCTTGAGTATGTGCTATACCCAGCGTAGTACCTATGCGGCCCCCAGGAGGAGGCAAACAGGGGGATGGATTGCAGGGGAAGATGTGTTTCCTTTAAAAATAAAAGTTATTTAATATGATGTCTGTGTTAATAGGATAATACTAGCTTGCATTTCTGGGGCTTGTTGAGGCTGCGGACATTTCAGGCCAAGAGCCGTACCTCGACTTTTGGATTAGAGACTCCCATCATGTGGATGCCAGAGTGAAATTGAACTGGATATGAGTGTTGAGTGTCCGACTGTGCTATATGCCAAGGCGGGAGAGGTACACAAGAGAGGGAGAAAAGAGGGGAGATAGAAACTTAAAACAGAACAACATGGGATCACGTCCAAATTAACCCACCCCCAACCCACACCATGAAGAAAAACCTGGTGGGCAACGCCTTGGAAGCCCAATGCCCAGTCTGTATGGATCATCACTGATAAAGGTATTATGGGAAGGTAGCATTTGCGAACCATTTGCATAGCATTACTAAACCCAGGATTGAGCTGCAGTCTTGGAAATGTTCTTAGTAATGCTGATCACAGTTTAGTTGGCCTTGGCGGGTAAAGCAGAGAGGGGTGAGAAGAAACAAAACCATTGCTATTCAGAAGGGAAGGGTTCTGCACTGGCCACTAGCTGTCTATCCGGCGATGGGTGCTCAGGTGAGGGAAGTGGGCTGCGGCAGTTGCTGTCTTTTTGTGTTCTGCAGGAGGCCATGGTATCTGCAGGAGTGTCAAAAAAGCAGGGTTTATCGCCTACACTCACACGTAATCTCGCCGGATATAACATGGTATATTTCAGGCCAAGTTTGCGGAGCTGCGTCTTGACATCAGTAAATCTTCACTGCGCTTCTTGGCCTACGGCAGTGTGGTCAGGGTAGATGGAGAGTGAGGAGCCCTGCTACTGCAGCAGGGAGTTCTCAAGGGCTAGTCGGAGGGCCGTGTCGCAGTCCCTATAATTTAAGAGTTGCGCTATAATGGTTCACGGGGGGCTCCCAGGAGGGCCGAGGGTCCAGTGATCTGTGCGCCCTCTCAACAAGGAATGCTTTTGAGAAGTGCTGGGGCCCAAACAAGTCAGTGAGAAGGGTCTCTACAAAGGGCACCCCAGATTCGTTGATTGGGCCTGTCCTAAAATCTGCACGTTGTTCCTCCTGGATCAGGCTTCCAAATCCTCATTTTTAACTGCCACCGCCTTAAGTAGCTATTCCGTCTTTTCCAAGCGGCACGCCATGTCCCTTGTCTGGTCTTCGTGTGAGGATATATGTTCCTCAACCACGTCCAAATGGGTGCCATTTCTATCTTATCCCATTTTGTCAAGGCGTGTGGTAAGGGTATCAAATCTAGCGTCAATGGCACGAAACCCAGATATTAATTCTGCCATGTGGCGCTTCCGAGTCCGCATCACCCTCAGTATCCAGAGTTTGTCCAGGCTGGTCTGATGCGCCAGTCCTGTCAAAAGGTAATTTTCTCTGCTTGGGGTCACCGCAACCCATGTTTGCTCGGAGGGTTCATCAGTAGCTAATACCTAGGCACCCGGGTACGGGGACCCCACCCACAGGCAGAGGAGAAATGCAAGGGTAACAGCAACACAGCCAATCGCCTGTAGTGGCATCTGTGATGTAGAATACTTCGTTCCTGTTTGCTGTCAATGTCTAGGGCCACCAATCCTCCGCAAGCGCCAGCAACGCCAACATAAGTCAGTCACAGGGCAGAGTGGAAGGCCCCGGAGCGCCTGCCAGCCAAGCAGCGCAGTCCGGGTCTCAGGTTAGGCGTGACCCCCGTCAATTCTGGTCTTATAGGTATGAGATAGTTCAGAACAGGCCCTGGGCCCAGCCCCTGCGTGTATGCAAGTAGTGATGGCCAGTGGTGAAGTCAGTGGGGGGGCCCAGTGTGACTCCGATACCCAGTCCTCAGGCTTACCTGCGGCCCCAATCGCCACGGGGCTTATGAGGCATGCAGGCTCAGTGTCCACCCTACTCGCAGATAGCCTCACCTTGGTTAGATGGAGTGCCACAACAGTGTTCTCATTTGCCGGGCCGCCCAGTGTAGTGGCTGAAGATTGTGGAAGGCGGGGAGACAGGCCTCATACAGCTCAGGTCCAAGACACAGGTCTGGCAGCCTAACGCCACCGCAGTGGAGGATCTAGGTCATGCGGCACTCGGTGCAGCTCTCAGGTGAGCAAGTGGAAGGGTCCCGGGGGCCTGTTATCAGGAGAATGCGCCGGAGCAGAGGGGAATGCGGCCGTGGAGCAGGCCATGCCAATGCAATCGTTCACGCTCCTCTCCACATGCCGTGAGACCACAGAAACGGTCCCTGGCTTCTCACCTCGGGCAGGTGCTCACGGTCTCTCTAATCGATTCTCCAGTGCCTCAGTAGTCCCCGGGCTGCAGGTGTGATGGCCGGATGTAGACAGAGGGGAGGGAAGGCCCAGCGGGGCACCACAGCCCCAGCCTCAGGCTTGTCTGTGGCCCCTGTTGTTACAAGGCCTCCGAGGCGGGCTGGTCGACCTCCCACTCCAGCAGTGTTCTATAATGGCTTCATGGCATAGAGCCGAAGTCAAAATGCCCCCGCTACCTGCGCAGTCGATAATGTTGCTGGATGCTCACTCTTTTAGCGGGGATGGGCGGTGATTTAATGTGCTACCTCCAGGATACGGGTGGCGGACTTCGGAGCTTCAGTGCCGTGCAGCTGTTTTGGTCGGCCGCTTGGCCACACCCTCACCAGCACCCACCTCTAAAAAGTGTTCCAGCTCAAATGCAGTTCACCAACTGCCACTTATATGGGCAGATCAATATTTTGGCCAGAGTCCGATGAAGATATATTGAAGGGTGTGGTCAAGGTTGTCACATTTACAAAAAATTGCTGTTAGAGAGGAACACAAAAAAAGTCAAGATTATTTTATTTTGTTAATTCACAGCTCTTTGAAAGCATGCCTAGTATTGCATGAAATAATTACCCTGCCTAATGTCAGTTAAAGCTAGGCTTGTAGAGAAAGTTTGTTGTTCTATAAATTGGGTCATGGGTCTAAAAGGTTTGTGGAGTACTAGCTTGGAACATGAAGCAAGAAGATCATCAGCATGCTCCTGGCACAAGGATAAGTATCATGCAACCTAAATTGTTTAAATTGTGAAAGCCTGATATTTCCTTGCTGATATTTAGGGCCAGATTCCGATCCCATTAGGAAGACCTCCAGATGGGTTACGGAACGAGCAAATCTGATTCGGAGCCTATGTGTCCGTTCGAATCGTACCCCATTCCGAACGACCAAGTACGATGCGAAGATCTCGTCTGCACCGACCGAATCGTTTTCAAACACGATCCTGTCAGTCTGAGTTGTTCGGAGCCAAATCGTGAAATGCAATGGGGCTGGCTTCCGAGCGAGTGAGTATGATGCCCTATTCTGAGAGCTCAGTTTTGGCGAGACAAAAACGCTTTGCGAATCGGAGTTTGCTGGGCCATAGCAGACCCTCCGAATCGCTCGCAGGTGGGTGTGCATGGTTCCCCCCCGATCCAAGCATGCACAATATGTCAGGCACCATGGCGTGCCCGCCACAGGGTGCACGCTTTCCCCCACCCACCCCTTTTTACATTGGGAGCCTGTGTATGCGTTCAGTAATCTGTCTCCCATAGAGTTCAATAGGAGTCCGAGCGAATCGAGTCTGTCACTATACGGATGCATCGGAATCGGTTGTACAGACTCGCGGAACGCAATTTGCTTGAAAAGCTCTTGGGAACCAGGTCGTTTGGAGGGCTTCCCTAACGGGATCGGAATCGGGCCCTAAGACGTTCATTAGCCATACTAGAAATCTAGCACCCGGCTTAGGCCCTGATTACGAGTGGGTTGTTGTTTTTCAACCCCTGCGTAAACCCCTTTTTGCACAAGGGTTGTAATTACAACTTTGCCTGTATTTAACACATTCAATAATTATCAGATAACTTAAATAACTCAATCTCTGTTAAATTTTGGCAGGTCAGACCTGCCGAAATTTAGCAAGGAAAAAAGCATATATGGTATTTACCATATCATTTGGATGTTGGTGCATTCAACACTGATATCTGCATGCTACTTTATTGCTCTGGATAAACAAGATACCCCGTTATATTATTTATCAAGTGCAATAAATAGCACCAATACTCGAAATCAGGGCCTGAGTGATTCGGAGCGGTTGTGGTAAATCTTGGATCGGGCCATCTTATCAAAGCATAATTACATGTGTACTCTGACAAATGGAGAAGAAATGCAATAGTCGGTGTTTGCGTACCAGTTTTTCCTCCACTTAGTGCAATTTTACAGCACAAATTTTGCCAGGCTTTTCCTGCCCCCGTCCATGACGTGTAAAACAAACCAAATGTGTTTCTGTATGGAATTTTTGGTTCTGGCCAGTATCTCACACAATAAGTTCAGATTTAGCATTAATCTAAATGGAGCATCCAGATTTGCTGGAGTTTGCTGATTAGAGGTCCAACTCTCAAGGATATTTTTGCCATGGGCATACATTTTTCTACTTTATTTACGCCAGTCAGTAAGAAGCATCCTCTGCCACAAGCACATAGGTTTACATACTGGTAAACCCGTATAAGTGATTGGAATGGGTGGAACAGGGCAAGGCGTGGTTTGCTGCAAAGATTTGTGGACACTCACAAACTCTGATCGGACACTTTGCCACTTTGGAAATTGTCGAAGCTTTGCTCCAGCAAATTAAACAGATCAACTTCAAACTTAAAAAGAATATATGAAGCAGAATTTCTCCACAGGGTAAAATGTGGAAAAAAAGAAAAAAAAATTCATAAAAGGACTGCATTTCACCAGTGTTAAATTTTATATTAAGTTTGTATTAGGGAAAAGTGAGCCCGGAGAGCATGTTACATGACGTTTCCAGTAGTACGCCTGGAGAGCTGAGCTTGGTACCGTTTTACAGGGATGCTACTGAGAATGTTTGTGAGAAACTAAAAGTTGTAAATATGCCCCGTTCACAAGAGTACTAATCTGGTTTAAGATTTATTGCTTCTCTTTGTGACAGACCCTACATGCTTTATAAGCCTATTTGCAAAGTCAAGGCATGACAGCTCTAACGCTCTTGAGATGAGTACCCTACAAGAGAGCCACAAATAAAGGGAACTCCTACAAATAGTTCCAATGGTGAGGAGAGCACGTTTGTTCACGTGATAAACCTTAGGGTGAAGCACGACCTCTGAGCCCATAGGTACATTCAGGTTCCTTACCTAGGCAGAAGGGTTTGGTGTCAGCCATATTTCCCAAGGCCATATAGTGATGGATTCTTGTGTTTGACATGCACCAGAAATTAGTATCTCCTTCTTATGCCATTTGTCTATTATACTCATAATTCCATAGCAGAAGGGAGACCTCAATCGTTTTACACCCCTTTACATTGAAACAGAGAAGGTTGGACATCGTCTAACATCCAATGACTGCATGCCTGTCATGCATTTTAGGACTGAAGGGATGCTCAACACTATGGGTTTCTGTAAGCTAGAGCAAGCCCCACCAGGAGCAGCCTCCCAGCTGCTCAGCCCATCTTCCAACTGACACAGTCACATCAGGCACCCAAGCACTCATGTCACTCACAACAACATTCTACATGGAACACTCACACTGGCTGAGCAGCTAGAGATAAGGTGAATGTGAACATAACAGCATAACATGAGAATACTACAGTTTCACATATATTTTTGAAGGAATTGAAGACAGAGATAATCAGCTTGAGAAAAGATTTTTGCAAAGGATATGGTGTTATGTGATGCCCATTTGATTGTTTCTGAAATCACAAAGCAATTACATTTTAATTTCACTAAAGACAGTACTGGAAAGGCTTTTATAATTTCTTCATGACTGTTCCAAACCTTAACACCTTTCAAAAATGATGTTCGCTGTGTTTAAAAAGAAGCATGAACTCATTGTGAACCTCTTATTCTGAGATAATTGAACAGGGGTAGAGGTGAGTTTTCAAATTAATAAATGACAATGTTCAAAAGTAATTTTAATTCTACCGCAAACTACTTCCTGCGGTGCATTCTCCCCATTTAAATTGCAATCTAGGCTTTGAATGCATGGGAGACAATCCTGCCAAATGAATACTCGGTACACTTCATATGAAGCATTAGAAATGTGACTAATACTTGAAAATAGATCGGATCTCGGAATCAAAATAAATTTCTCACAACAGGCAAAAATAAATGGGATCAGAAAACCCATTGTCAGCATCACAAGCAAGCATCAGCGGCAGGAAAGAAACTCGATGTTGTTTTGATCATAATTGCCTTGGGTAAAAAAGGAGCATCAAATTCAGACCCCAACATAATAGTCATGGGTGCAGTTCTTTCAGTGAGGACATGAGGCAACCATTCAGCAAGCCTCTACTACACCTCTCCCTGCCCTCAGCATTTTTAACAGAGGGCACATTACTTCATAGCCTTTAGGACCCCATTTGTACAAACTACTCTTTGTTTATAGTGGTACAAGCAAACCTGGTGCAAACTCTGTTTATAACCTTTCTTCAAAAGTGTGGTAACACAATTATTTTTATTCAGTCAATGAAATTCCACAATCCAGTTATTCACTTCATTTTCTGAAAAGGGGCATGTCAGAAGGTAGGGTTGGAGGCATTGCTTAGTGCACGATACTGAACAAGTACAAGGTGGAGCTCATACTGATGGGTATATTTATGAGCCCTTTGCGCCCCCTTTGCGTTGGTTTTTTGTGACGTTGCAGTGGCATAAAAAATGCACCATGTTGCACCATATTTACAAAGTGAAGCATCTAGGCAGCTGCATCACTTTGTAAAGCCCTGCGCTACATTATACCTGCATCAGGTATAATGTATGCAGGGTGGGATTCCCCGGCAAAAAAGGCTCGTAGAAGTGTCGCAGTAAAAACAATGAGATTTCACTGCGGCACTTCTAGGACGCCATTGCGTCAAATCCTTACGCCTGCCTCACTGCAGGTGTAAGATTGAAGCAGGCCCTCTCACATAGGGCTAACCCCATGTGAAAGGACACATTGCTGGATATGCGTCTGTATTCAGACAGACCCTAGCAATTTGTCACTTTTGAGCCTACATGTACGTCAGGAATACTGACATATCTGTTAATCCTTGAGACATGGAGTGCTGTACAGTAAATACGGTGTATTCATGGTGTTACAAGGAGGCTGCACTGAAAAGAATCGCATTGTTATTTTCCCAAAACGAAGCAAAATTTTTAATAAATGAGGCCCTGAGTTTCTTTCAGGGAAGGGAATGTTGACAATTTCTGCCAATTGATGGTGCTGTCTTGACTGAAGGTGTCCATGCACTGAGAAGACACTCATGCCAGCTTTCAGAGAATGAAGCCATGAACTCTTGTGTAATCTGTAGAAATGGCAGCAGAGGCGTGCTGGGCGTCAGGAAGGGCAAAGCTGTTCAGGTGACAGTAAAGGGTTATCTTCTCCCCAATCGTAGGGAAGGGCAGCCATAGCTGGGCTGTGCCTCTGCCTGCAGCCCTTGCCTGGAGCCATCTGTGGCTTCACCTGGTGCAGATTCCCATAGTGATCCTGGGCCCAGCACTGCTCGGTCTGGAAACATCATGACACTTCTTGTTGCTCAGATGTGAATACTTCGAGGCATATTGCTCTGGTGAACTTCTAAAGTGTTTCCTGTGGGAATCAGCATTTGATGGATCGATGTGAATGGTCGAAAGCCTAGACAAGTATAAATGCTTTTAGACAACTTCAGAATTCATTCTTGGCATGATTTGGAGTCAAGTGCTGAAATGCTTCGTAAACCTTACATGACTGGGAAATATATTCAGCGAGAATTACTAAGTAAGCTTGAAAGTGATAGAGACACTGAGATTAGTGGTCAAATGGCACTTATATTCCTGAAGATCCTTAAAATACATTAAATCAATGAAGTAGAAGTGTCATTTTACAAGGTGATAGCTTCAGGATTATATTAATCTCTCATGGCTTCGTCATCATTTTCTGGCCTGTTTATCACATAGTTTGTGAGTTCTGCTAAGGGATTACAGACCATGGGGATTTTATGTATGGATGGGTGATGCAATGCGTACATTGGCATCGAACCTAGCGAAGCACCTGACAAGCAATGCGTTTTCTAGAGAAGCAACTGATAAGCAATGAATGTATTCCGCACCTACAAAAGAGATTGCCTAAAATAAGCCATATATTAGGTTACTTCATTCAGTATGACGTAGCCTTTCTGTGTAGTGATGTTTAACATTATTAACCGTACAATGACTACACCCCATGCAAGGCTAAAACCAGGCAAGACGAGTCTTGCTGCAGCTGTTTTCAAATCTTTCCTGGATTCATCTCTTCCCTCTCCCTCTTATATCTTGCTCTCAGCTGCCCCGGTGCCGCCACGGTGCAGGGTAGAACCGACCACTTTGGCTTCACAGTCAGGCAGATGATGAATACAATGAAAACAATTGTCAGTAAGGTGTTTACTGCAGTACTAAAGTGAATAACATCAAGTTAAGGGAGCTGTAGAAAGTTTTGACAATCTTTATCCCATAAGACATACACCGACTGCAAAGTGGAACTGGCATGTACTAATGTGCCAACTAACCAGGATTCCATTATGGTTATCCAGCATACCTAGCGAGTTAAAATAAAAGAGGCCAGTGGTAAAAAGTACCCTTCTCTTCACCAAAGACCACCACTAGCCATGAGAGTCACTGAAGCGAAACTAGTGGTTTTATATGTACTCAGTAATGACACTTTGTCATTCACAACAGTAGTTTCAGTCATAAAGCTAGAATCAGACGAGCAAAAACACATTTACTAGTGTAGATTTCTTCACCACGAGTGCAGCTAAATCTGCAGTACTAGGAAATGGGTGTTCCAGAGGGTGATTTGACTTGTAAGTCTGAGAACGCACATACACATGTACATTTGAGGACATACATAAAGTCTTTCCCAACCTCTTTCCATTCTAGTAATGATTGTAAACTCTTCCAAGAAGGGAAGGGGAATGGTTCAGCTCCAGAACTGCTGGAGATGTAGGAGCATGGATTTCTGCTTTGGGAACAATTTTTTCTCCATTGAGGAAAAAACTATGCATTTAGCAGGAGCTCCATTCCCCATTTATGGACTTTTCTGCTATGAAGAACTCTGCACAGGCATAATAGGAGCATTTGAGAACAGGAGCATTCGGGTAAAGGTGCATGACAGACGAGAAGTATGCCTGGAGTCCTACGACGGTCGCAGATTTCTACGAATACGTCTGGGAATGGCAGTGAAAAGAAATACACCCTCGTAAGTAAGTCTAAAGGAAGATGCAAATCTCTACCTATACTTTAACGATTTATTTTCGTGATTAGATCTCAAGATGTTTACATCTATGTTACATTGTAACGAGTGTGAAAATTTAACATGCTTAGTTACTGATGTCCAATGCATTCCATTGAATTAGACAATATATCGTTGTAAATTAAGTGAGATAACTATGTACATTCAATGGATATTAGCCAAAATATTGCACAAGAGTTGCCCCAGGGCCCTAAAGTTCTGAGTTGGCCTATACAAATGAGCACATATTAACGTGCGGTCAAATTATGAGTAGGACTCCAAGCCCACCAAACTTTAACATTATTTTTAGATTTTAGAAACACCAAAGTATCACATTTACATTCTTTCAAAGTTATTTAACAGGTAAGAAGGATTGCAGAGGCCGAGCACTAGACTCCTGAGATCCCCCTTCATCCTGATTAAAATCCGTTTACCAGCACAATGGTGGGTTGCACGGCTGGGATGGAAGCCTCAGTGAGGTGGTGATGCCTGTGAATCTGGACAAGAGACTGTGGCTATCGTATTGGGCGAATGGCGGAGGACTGGACTGGATGCTGAAAGGTGATTCCAGCATCCTGGAGACCTGACCTGGAAGTGGGCTATCAGATGGTGGTAAATGCAGTGGGTGGATACACTGACGAAACCTGCTTGACTGCCTCCCCACCATCCTCCCCCTGGTGGAGCAGCCAACGGGCTGCATTGCGATCTACACCGCAGCCCAGGAGATCAATGCAGGCTGGGTCTGGGCTTGAGGCGAGTGGGGCAGCCTGATGCCTGGACTGTGGGCAAGGAACCCGTGGGAGTAAGGAACTGTGGAGAGGTGGGGCACACAGGCAGCCGTGATCCTGTTTGCCTGCCCGTGGAGCAGCTGGCTGTGATGTGGGTGCATGCATCTTGGAGAAGACCCCTCCTGCCTTCCTTGGGAACAGTTCTGGCCCTTGAGAGGCAATCTAGTGTACCTGCCCTGCGTGCAGCCCCAGTCATCATAATTGTTCATGTCCTGGCGTGGAAGGATGAGAGCAGTGGAGAAGTGGCTCACCTGCCTTTTTGCTGACAGCTCTCGCAGTGTGGGTGGCAGGTTGCAAGCCAGGGACTTATATTGGAAAAGAGGCCTCTTGAAAACCGTTTTTTCTGTGCGGTCCCTGTGCATGGAACTGTGAGTTCAAGTGTTGTCTTGCTCTGGTGGCCCGGGGAGGGGGGGTCTCGGGCCCATGTGGTACTTTCGCCTTGACTCGGTGCCCTGGTTGATCCTGGTAGACCCATCATGGATAAAAATAACAAACTGGACAATTATGCTTTCCTCAAACCACCACAGAGAGGGGGACTAAGTAGCATTATCAAATGCACAACCTACAGCCCGGGCTGAGCAAAGGGAGCCCACGCTTAAAGACTTGATGCAGGTGGTAAAAGATGCCAAAATCCCTTGGGGTCCAAAATGTATGGCATATCAGTAGAAATGGCTCTCCTATGTGCTGATCTAGGTAAGGTCTATGACAGAATATGATCAGCTGAAACAAGCATGACTGCCATGAAGGATGATATGATGGCGCTCAAATCTATGATCTCTATCCTTAAGGAGGATGTTGCTATTCTTCGGACCTGTTTAGAGGACGCAGAGGGGCATTCACAATGCAACAACCTCCTCGTTGTTGGGGTCCTAGGGAGGGCAGAAATTCCAGCACAGACCTCTTCGTGGAGGACTTGAGTGTAATCACTTGGACCAAAAGGCATCTCCAACTTCCTTTCGGTGGAACGCATCCACAGGGTTTCAGTCCCTCTTCCAAGACCAGACCAACCGCTACGTATGTTAATCACCCAAATATTCAACTATCTGGACCTGGATACCATATTGCTGACGAGACACCAAATGGGAGACAGTTCGAGAACTCCACTGTCCGTTTATTCCTGGACTTCACTACTGCTGTGCAGAAACAGCACTGCTCCTTCGATTCTGTTAAATGCCGCTGGCAGGAATGGGAGGTTAAATACATTATGCTCTTTCTTGCCAAACTGTGGATCCTGGTAGATGGTTAAACCAGAGGAGGAATGGGACTGGCTTGAGGCATGGTGACTGGTGGAGCATTGCCACAGTGGAGAGGAATGGGTGGAGCCCTTTGGTGGGCCCCAGTTGACGAGATTGGAGCAATAATTTCACGCAGGCCTCACCCTGTGCAGCTGGACTACCCTACTCTGGAGGCTCCCAACCTGTCAGATGCACGAGACGAAACCACCTTGATGAAACCAGCCATTAAGCGACGGCAACCTGGAGAAACAGACACTCATGAGGCCCATCTTCAAGTGCAGGGTGCCTGGGGGAGGTGCTTCCCTCCAGGTTATCTCATGTACTGGTGTTTGTATTACTTACTTCTATTCAATAGGCGATACGGCAAATGTGTATAATGACAGTGTTTTGATTATGTGCTTTATTTGTAGAGTTTAGTTTAGAAGTTTGGGTATACAGACTCCTGGCAAATTGGGTTGGCAGATAGTTCAAATCATCCACACCGGAAAGTGAGGAGGGATAGATGGGGGTCATGTTGAGGGGAATGGTAGATGCCCATGACTGCTGCATTATTTTTGGGGATATATTAGTGTGGGTGTGATGGTCAGTGTGACAATCCTTCTTGGTATGCTGCAAGAGACCCATCTCACGGGAAATAGATGCAAGGCTTTAAATAGAAGGGGATACACTCTAGTTGCCCACGCTGGCTTCACCAATGTATCCAGAGGGACAGGAATTCTTGTACGTAAGAATTTTCCCCTTATTCCAGGAAGATCCTATCTAGACCTGTTGGGTAGAATTGCAGCCATCACTGATATATGGGAGGGTAGACCAATTAATCTCTTGTCAGTCTATATCCCACTGACATTGCAGAGGACTACCCTCCCGGAATTAAGCAAATTAATACTAGATCTGCCTAAAGGAGACTTGATACTAGGGAGGGATCTGAACATGGTGTTGTGCAATAAACGAGATCGTAACCCTCCGAGACACAAACCTGGTAGCGGTTCTACCCTAGCAGAATATCTGGTGGCAATGAATCTAGCACATGTCTGGAAAACTTACAATCCAGACATGTTACACTTCACATTTCATTCAGGTGCGCGTAACAGCCAGTCACGTATCGACTATATCCTAGCTTGGCTGGACCAATTGCCCTCATTTAATGACGTCAGACAGCTGGAACTAGGAATATCAGGCCATTCTCCCCTCTCGGCCCCCTTCACACGCGACACACCAGTACACCATACTGCGATCACTCTGCATCCCAGATATCTTAAAATTCTGCACATACGTGATGATGTAACCCGCACAACAAAATACTATTTTGATGAAAAGGAAGGCTCTGTATACTCTTCACAAACACTTTGGGAAGCTTACAAAACAGTCACTAAAGGGCAAGCACTATCCCTGACAGCCGTATATACAAGGAGAAAGCAAGGTGTAATTCCACAACTAGAGAAAGAGATCCTGGAGAAAGAAACACAGCAAAAAGATCTTGAAACATAAGAGACTAAATATACACTAGATCTTAAGTGACAAAAATACAAAACTTTGTGACAGAGGAGGCAAAAAATAGTTGACTAACAACCTACCACAGCCTATACGAGACAGGAGATAAAGCAGTGAGACAAGCAGGAAAAAGCAGAAAAATGGGTGACATGTCTCAGAACCGAGAATGATGAGATTGTCAAAGATCCACAAGACATGGCTGAGCTATTTGCACAATATTACTCCAGACTATATTCTCCCTCATCCACTACAACCATTAATGACTCCAAAGAGTTACTTTCAGACATGCATCTTCTGTGACTATCTCCAGATAAGGCCGATACATTGGATAGTTACATCACTGACGATGAAATTATAGGTGCACTCAACAGTATTCAATCAGGGAAAGCAATGGGCCCGAGTGTCCTACCAATAGAACTATTGAAATTTACATCATCGACAATTGCTCCCTACCTACGCCAGATGTACCAAAACAGTAAACGACAGGGGAGCCTCCCGAGGGATCAGAGACTTGCCACTATACTGTTCATCCACAAACGAGGTAAAATGACAGAACTGTGCAGCTTGTATGGCCCCATATTGCTGCTCAATGGTGAGGTAAAGATAGTGGCCAAAGTACTAGCTAATAGGCTATAACCACTCATTACAAAACTAGTGCATCCAGATCAATCTGGCTTCATGCCGTGGTGGAACACGGCATTAAACCTCCAACATTTTCATGGCGTTCTAGGCAGAAGTGGGTTCATAACAGAAGAGGCTGTGATATTATCATTAGATGCACAGATGACGTTTGACACCATCGAATGGCCCTACCTCTACGCGTCAGGAACCCATTGGCTTGTAATGGCTTAAGGAAGAGTAAATACCTTGCTATTAGAAAATAGCTGCATTGAAATAGACAGTATCCTTTCCTGAAGACTTCACTCCGTTGCTGGCTTAGAGGTTTGCAGAGAGTACAGAGGCGAGAATTCCAATATGGCAGTTGGAACTTAGAGAGACAAGTTCTTGCAGTCTAGTGGTTGTTATGATCCTGTTGGCTTTGCGAATGCGCATACTTCGCGCTGCGCACTTTAAATGTTGAACTGACCGAAACGGTAGTGTCTCGGAAGCGCGAAAGGGAGGAAACATTTTTTCTCAAGAAAAGGCTTATATTTACTTGAAGACAGCGTTGCAGACTTTCATGAGTTCTAAGTGAGTTAGCATCTTTTCAATTCTGTTCTTTTGTGGGATTTTTGGTCGAGTGAAAATACAACAGGCCAGAAAAACCTATTCTCGTTTGAAGACGCTTTGAAATTGAGATCTGAACCAAGTAAGTGACTTTCTTATAAGAGAAGGTTGCAGTTATCAACAGGCTTGCTGATTTTAAAGAGACATTACCAAAGACTAGTTTTTTCTCAAGATGTAATCGTAAAGACTTTCAGGAATAAGAAAGGAAAATTTAAAAAGACAAGAAGATCAAAGAAAAACCAATTATATATGCCATTAGTCCTGCAGCCTTCATAACTATGTACTGTATGTTCATGATGTATGTACACCCGCTACTGTTTACGCTCCGCATTGTAAATACTGTTATTTAGTCATTTGGTAGGGAGTCGGCTGACTCCAGCATAGTTGTCTGTGTAATAGGTTTTCTTTGACTTATCAAGAGTTTTACTAGTCATCACACGCCCACACACATGTGCACTCTCCCAGCTTGCTTGTCCCCCGTCCATTAGTTTATTTTAATTCACTAGTTACCTTCTTTGTCTTTACTACCACAGAGCGCATACACACGATTTTAAAAGATTCCACTCTTTAGGCACAGATGCGAATGTTTTGACTCATCGCGAGACAGACAATATCCAGGCGTTCAGCATTTGCATTTGGGCAAACAGTGTGAAAGCTATTTACTTTTGCTTTCTTTACCCTGGACAGTCTCCTTGTTTTAGATCTTTAGCGGCTACACTCCAGGCGCCTCTGGCGTGGTCCCCGAGTACCTTTAGCTCTATACCGTCATATGGTTCTCTAGCGACAGACCATGCCATCTGGCATTTATCCAGCTTTCATCCACGTTATCCCAGCGTTTGAATTATGGTTCCCCAACGGTGTGCCTGCCCGGCTCTTGTGAACCTTTTAAAGTAGGATTTAACCTTTTTACATTTTCACTTGGGAACTGAAACACCACCACAGCGCCGCGTGTACACTTACACTTTTATAATCACACTATTAAGTCACCAAGGAGCTGTCTGTAGTATGTTGACACCTTGAGTCTTTTACTTATGTTTATAACTGAGTGGAACTTTCCACTGTGTGCACAGTTATCGGCTGATGACTATGGTTCATTTACTGCATGTCGTAATTTCTCTGCAATTTTGAAAAGTCATGGCAAACATAGAAAAGTCACTACTTGAGTATATAAACCAGGTTGGTTTACACAGCGCGCTATGTGATCAAGTGATCAAGACCGCAGGTTTGTGATCAAAACACGTCTTTGTGACATGCTAATACAATACATTTGTTTATGACATATCAAACTGGAGTTTGTGCCCCTGTTTGACCCGGCGAGGTCTTTTCGTGGGATCCTGGTTTTATATATATATATATATACATATATATATATATATATTCACTGAAAAAAACATAGGTTTCACACACGTTATAGTTAGCTGTACATTTCACTCGTAAAAAACCAATGAAATTCCCGCGTTATAGTTAGTGCAGGCAACTATAACTCACGCGACCGCAATCCTCTGCTGATGCTAATACTGTATTTCGACACTTATTTGCCCATGTCTTCTTCCATTAAATTTTAGCTATACATATATTACAAATATTTTTTTTTCATAAAGACATCAGCAGAAGATTGCGGTCGCGTGAGTTATAGTTGCCTGCACTAACTATAACGCAGGAATTTCATTGTTTTTTTACGAGTGAAATGTACAGCTAACTATAACATGTGTGAAACCTATGTTTTTTTCAGTGAATTTGCAAGGTTTTTTTAATGCTAATTCCTAACTATAACGTGTGTGAAACCTATGGTTTTTTCAGTGAATTTGTACGGTTTTTTAAATGCTAAGTTACTTTACGCCATTCGTGACGTGCGCGCCCAGTTAACGCAGTTCATTCCGTGCGCGCACGGTGCGCTTCCAGCACCGTGCGCGCACAGTGAGCACGCGGTGCACTTCGCGCACCGCGCGCCCACTTTACGCAGTTAGAGCCGTGCACGCACGGTGGTCGCGCGGTGCGCTGCGCGCACCGCGTGCCCACGTTAAGCGGGATGGGCCATGTACGCACGATGCGCTTCGCGCACCGTGCGCACATGGGGGACATATTATGCGCATCTTTGTGAAATGTATTCTTTGTTAAATTCATTGCGGTAATATGCCATGCACAAATGGTGCCCTTAGGGCATCATTTGGACACGGGGTGGGGAGATTGTGGATAATTTATTTTTTTTATAATTTTTTACCGTACGCATACGGTAAGCGTAAACGGCGATTGGGGGTGGTTTGGGGACCCCTGTATCAATGCTGGGTGGTTAGGATCTCATGAAACTGCCTCTTTACACATTTTTGGGGTTCGTTTTTGCTGCCCAACTCAGGGAGCGAGAGAGAAAATGGCGGCCGCCGCTTCCTGGTTTCGGTCGATTCGAATGTTTACTAAGATCTAAGAGCCAATCAGAATCGCGCTCGCGCACGCCACCGTACGCGTACGGTAAGCGCACCGTAAGCGCACCGTAAGCTGGCTCAGATATATATATTGATTTAAAGGCTATTTTCTCAGAATCTACTGAACAGATTTACACCAAACCTACAAAAGGCACTTCCTTGACCTGGGGACTACCTCTCTGCCAAATTTCATTAAATTCTGTTCAGCCGTTCGGGCTGTAGCCCTGTCTAAAGGTCCTATGGAAAAATGCATGGGAAAAACGCGTTTTGGGACCCCCCTTTTATCTCAGCCCCCGCTTGACGAATCCCCCCGAGACTTTCAGGGTAGGAGCGGAGCGTAGCGCCCCACCTATTTTGAAAAATTCGCGAGGATTCGTCGACCGGCGCCAAAGTTATTCAAAATAGAATGTTGCGGATTTCCTATGGAAACGTGGTCCTAACTATGACTACCTACTGGCGACCGCCAGTAGGTAATATATATATATATATATATATGTGTATATATATATATATATTTTCTACTGGCGGCCGCCAGTAGATAGTTATAGTTAGGACCTATTTTCCATAGGAAATCCGCAACATTCTATTCCCAATAAGTCTGGCACCGATTGACGAATGTTCGTGAAATTTTCCCAACTTTTGGCCAGCTCCGCTCTGCCCCTACCCTGAAAGTTTCGTGGTAATTCGTCAAGCGGGTGCCGAGAAAAAAGGGGGGTCCCAAAACGCGTTTTCCCCATTCAATTTCCCATAGGATCTGTTGTCGCAGATACAGCCTGAACCGCTGAACGGAATGACACCAAATTTGGCAAAGAGGTAGTTCTCAGTTCAGACTCGTGCCTTTTGCATAAATGGTGTGAATCTGTTCAGTAGTTCCTGAGAAAATTAAGGTAAAAAAGTTAGTGATATCTATGGCCGGGGAGGATCCGCGCACCCTACCCGCACCGTAAGCACATCCTCCCCGAACCGAGCACGCGCCCTCCCGATCGCGCGCTGAATGCTAATTGGCTGTCGAGTGTCTGTCTACATTCAAAACCAGGAACTGTTGGCGGCCATTTTCTGCCTCGGTAGAAGCGAGGCTGAAGAAGCAAGGGGAATAAGTGTGTAAAACATATAAAGGAGGCACAGTGGAGATACTCTGACCCTCTAGAGGTGCTTAGGGGGTCCCAGAAGGACCCCCTGGGGCCCCCTTTTTTTTTTAAACAGAGAATTGCGCGCACGGTGCGCGCATCCTATCTCGTTGGGTGCATGGATTCTCTCGCGTTGGGTGCCTGGATCCAAGGGGAAAAAAATGAAATTTTTGGGAGATAAAGATCAAGCTTAAGTGTTTTGTTCTTGAGTGGCTCTAAAAAGAGCCGTTGTGTTCATTGAGAGTTTTTGGTACTTATAAGTAAGTACCTATACAGATTCTAAAGTTGTTGAGGAAGACTCTGTTTCCTTCATCAGTAAAGTGTACTCCATCTTTCCTATACATCTCTTGCATATGAAAGCGCAGATTGTTATTGTAAATGGACCCCATTCTATAGTTTCGGAGAAAAGCAGAAACAGATTTATTCACATGTTTCCTAGCTTTCTCAATTTGTGGACAAAAATGATCGGACCAGTTCCATTTCTGCCTTTGGCATATGTTAGAATACACAAAGGCAGTTTTGGGGAAAAGTGAAATCAGTTCTGCAAAGGTGTCCTTCATAAGGATTTACAGACCTACCCCAGTCAAAGTGCCTAGGTCATTGCCACCACAGTGCACTATTATGAGGTCAGGGTGTTGGAAATGTATGAAGAATTTCACCAATGGCATCAATTGGTGCCACTTTAACCCTCTCTGTCCAATCCATTTAATGTCTACATTTGGCAAACCTAGGTCTTTGTGAATGCCTTTGTTTTCTGCATACCTTTGGCTCCAGAAAATATAGCTGTGTCCCACAATCCACACTCTAAGCATCTTGAAAGGAGGTCTTGATGCACTCAGATGGTCTCTGTAAATGAAATGGCAGTTTGGAAAGTAAGATATTTCTAAAATAGTGGCTAAGATGCAGTTTTGAAAAAAGACAAGAAATCATTGGTTGTTTGACAACCTTCTATACTGAAAGGTAGGGTGTATATTTCTGTTTTTTAAACGCATTATTCTTATTGGTTAACAACAACTGATTGTAAGAAACATTATATATGATAAGCTGATATGTTGAAAAGTCAAGCACACTTGCTGTCTTGATTAGCAACATTGTGTGCTGAACTTGTGACCTGTGTGCTCAGTACAGTGTTCCATGATCTCTATCTATGGTAACGGGCAGAAGGCAGATTGGGGGAAGGGTTAAAATTTATGTCAATTGGAAAGGGTTGAAATGTTTAACCACTAGAAATGTGTGTTTGCTTTTGAATTTGTGTGGGAAGGAATGTGATTTGATGTTTACATGTATATGTGTGGGAACTGAGAGGGAAACTTTGCCATTCTTTGGTTCTGCTGACCTGTGCACAGTGCAGAGATTCTGTATAAGAAAACCTGGTGTGTGACTGATATCTGGTGTGTGACTGATATACTTCTTAATCTACAAAACAACTTGAAAGGAGAGTGATTTAATTGTGAGGGGATGTATGTGGTGTATTTTGATTTTAATCAGACTAATGTATTTCTCCTGCTAAAGTGTAGGGAATACTTTTTTGACAGTGTGTGTGCATGTAGAAACTATTCTGTGATAAGCATTTGAGTTTTTCATGTGTTTGCAGACAGATAACTGTGCTGTTTTTATATTTTGGTAGAATTTGAAACCAGTCATTGTTTATGAATTTGTGAAATGAGTTATGTTTCTACACTAAAATGTAGTACTCCTTCTAGATGAAAAAAATGTGTTTTGGTATAGTGCAAGGGATAGTGTTGTTTGTCTAGAATCACACAGTGAGTCTGTGTGCATTTGGGAACCACTGTGAGAGAAGCATTTAGTAACATCATGTATTTGCTGACAGATAACTGTTTTAAAACCTGTCATGTCAAGTTTTAGTAGCATTAGAAGCCAGTCTTTGCTTATGCATTGCTAAAATGAGTCATGCTTTGACACTAATGTGTTGTACTTTAATATGTAGATTGTGTGTAGTCTCCTTACCCCTTGCACAGTAGTGAATGAGTTTTGGTAAGCTGCTAGGGATAGTGTTGCTTGTCTAGAATGACACTGTGAGTCTGTGTGCATTTGGGAACCACTGTGAGAGAAGTATTTGGTAACATTGTTTATTTTCAGACAGATAACTCTTTTAAAACCTGTCATGTTGTCAAGTTTTAGTAGCATTAGAAGCCAGTCTTTGCTTATGCGTTGATTAAATGAGTTAGGCTTTGACACTAAAGTGCAGTCCTGAAATATGTAGATTGTGTGCAGTTCCCTTACCACTTCCACAGTAGTGAATGAGTTTTGGTAAACTCCTAGGGATAGTGGTTGTTGTCTAGAATCACACTGTGAGTCTGTGTGCATTTGGGAACCACTGTGACAGAAGCATTTGGTAACATCGTGTATTTGTTGACAGATACCTGTTTTAAAACCTGTTATGTTGTCAAGTTTTAGTAGCATTAGAAGCCAGTCTTTGCTTATGCATTGATAAAATGAGTCATGCTTTGACACTAATGTGCTGTACTTTATTATGTATATTGTGTGTAGTCTCCTTACCCCTTGCACAGTAGTGAATGAGTTTTGGTAAGCTGCTAGGGATAGTGTTGCTTGTCTAGAATCACACTGTGAGTCTGTGTGCATTTGGGAACCACTGTGAGAGAAACATTTGATAACATCGTGTATTTGCTGAGAGATAACTGTTTTAAAACCTGTCTTGTTGTCAAGTATTAGTAGCATTAGAAGGCAGTTTTTGCTTATGGTTTGATTAAATGAGTCAGGCTTTGACACAAAAGTGCAGTCCTGAAATATGTAGATTGTGTGCAGTTCCCTTACCACTTCCACTGTAGTGAATGAGTTTTGGTAAACTCCTAGGGATAGTGGTGCTTGTCTAGAATCACACTGTGAGTCTGTGTGCATTTGGGAACCACTGTGAGAGAAGTATTTGGTAACATCGTTTATTTTCTGACAGATAACTCTTTTAAAACATGTCATGTTGTCAAGTTTTAGTAGCATTAGAAGCCAGTCTTTGCTTATGCGTTGATTAAATGAGTTAGGCTTTGACACAAAAGTGCAGTCCTGAAATATGTAGATTGTGTGCAGTTCCCTTACCACTTCCACTGTAGTGAATGAGTTTTGGTAAACTCCTAGGGATAGTGGTGCTTGTCTAGAATCACACTGTGAGTCTGTGTGCATTTGGGGACAACTGTGAGAGAAGCATTTGGTAACATCGTGTATTTGCTGACAGATAACTGTTTTAAAACCTGTCATGTTGTCAAGTTTTAGTAGCATTAGAAGCCAGTCTTTGCTTATGCATTGATTAAATGAGTCAGGCTTTGACACTAAAGTGCAGTACTTAAATATGT
Source organism: Triturus cristatus (assembly GCF_964204655.1). NCBI lineage: Eukaryota > Metazoa > Chordata > Amphibia > Caudata > Salamandridae > Triturus > Triturus cristatus. Next base: position 477,235,053 of record NC_140583.1, read on the forward strand.
AGATTGTGTGCAGTACCCTTACCTCTTCTAGACTAGTGAATGAGTTTTGGTAAACTCCTAGGATAGTGGTGCTTGTCTAAAATCACACTGAGTCTGTGTGCATTTGGGTAAGGATTGTGAGAGAAGCATTTGGTAACATTGTGTATTTGCTGACAGATAACTGTTTTAAAACTGGTCATGTTGTCAAGTTTTAGTAACATTAGAAGCTAGTCTTTGCTTATGCATTGATAAAATGAGTCAGGGTTTGACACTAAAGTGCAGTACCATGTACTATTCTCTTCACTGCGCCAGAACTGAAAATTTAAAAGTTTTACCCAGGCACTGTCCTAGCAGTAGTCTGATGATTTAGTCAGTTTCCAAGTACTTATGTTGTGAACCATACATTAGCACATAGACTGCTTCAAATGTCTATGCAGTATGCATGCAGTCTTCTAACATACTATACACTTGTCTTTCAATTCCCTAGTCAGTTTCCATACAGTCCAGCAAACATCCTGTCACTCCCGTTGCACTCCTCTAGTGACCCATTCAGTACCAAGTACTAATCCATTCACTGTGCCAAAAGCCAACCACTTATAAATTCACCCAGGCACTCTCCTTGCTGTACTCTAATCATTCAGTCAGTACCCAAGTACTCATGCAGTGAGCCAGGCCTTAGCACACGGACTGCTTCAAACGCCTATCCACTATGTATGCAGTCCTCTTAACCACCTACACAGTTGTCTTTCACGCCTTCAATTCCCTAGTCAGTATTCATACGCTTCTAGCAAACACCCTGTTACTCACCCAGTGTGTCTCCTTATAGTACTGTAATCATTCAGTCAGTTAGCATGTAGTCTTTTAGAGAGGTAGGCTTTAGGGCATAAACTGCTTCAAAGTAGTATGCACTATGCATGTAGTGTTTTAACCATCGTCACACTTGTGGTTCAGGGCTATAGTTTCTTAGTCAGTTTTTATATAAAATGTGTTTGTACAGTAATGGAATAGTATAAATTTGAAAGTTATTAATATACATTTATTTGTGATTCTTTTTTACAGATACTGTTTTTCAACGTTAAAATAGAGAAATCATGGCAGAAAAAAAAGAAAAAGAAAAGAAACTCAGAAAGGAGCAGGAGTGTTTCTCATCCGTTTGCACTCTTCTCATGCAAGATTGTACGGATGAAGGGTCCTTAGGTGCTTCATCATACTTGCCATGCCGCATGAGTATTTCTTGTTAGGACCCCCTCGCGACAGCACTCTTTTGCAAATCTTGCACGTGACCAAGGTGACATCTGTCTTTGTTTGCCCCTTGGGCGTGGTGCCTCCTCCAAAAATTCATCCTTAGATTCGGTGAATATTTTAAAGCAGCAACATTTACAGTTTTTGTAAGTTAAACTTACTAAATTTTGTTAGCCATAAGCATTTTATATATGTGTGATTTGTATCTTGTGGTATTTTACTGAGAATAACATGTTGGTTTTTTTTTAACAATCTTTTTGATTGTTTTTTTTTTGCCCGCTGTTAAGTGATGAGTACGATTGAAATCACTATTTCTAGTGAAATTCAATATATTCTGAGAACAGCAAAGAAGGCAAACAAATTACTTTGTGGAAATTATGCTGTGTTGTAAAAAATGTATTATTACATGGTATAATTCTTTTTTCTTTTCTTTTACAGATCCAAATTTTAAAATAAGCAATTTACATGAATTTAGATTGCAATGAAAATCTTATTGTGAAGGTAAGTTTAACTAAGTCTCAATATGCAGAATGAGGAGGTGCAAGAAGCTACAAAGATGAAACACGTTTCTAAAAACACTCTGTTTATACCTATGTAGTTTTGAAATCTGACCATAATCAGATATCATGTGACCTGCAAAAAAAGAGATTTGAGTGGCTCATAATATTTCCCATTGTACCTATTGAAGGACCGCAATCATTTCAATCATTCTTCTTTGAACATCTTTGCTGACAAAACTCTGTGCTCACCTTCTATCATTCGCAAGGAATTTTAAAACCGGAAATATGTCACTTTTTGTAACATAGTTATTGTACAAGACACTGTTTCATATTTACAAAGAGAAGAAAAGGCACTCTGTGCACTTTTTATACTCCATGTACATACAATCTCATTATGCACACCACTTTGCGTTGAAAGGGTGTTCTATAAGTGTTGTTGTGCATGATTGCACTGAATACTCATAGAACAAGACACATGTTTAGATTTATCAGAAATCAGAAATCTCGAAATGTGTGTGAATGCTGCACCATTATAAAATTGGTGTAGGAAAGCACAACAAGGAGAATTGTTTTCATTTCTCCACAGTTTTATATCTTCAATGCATGCTGAAATGTTCAGCATACATTGAAGGAGAAAAATGCATTTTCTCATTGTTTTTGTGCAGGAAGGTGTGTCTTCCTGCAGAAAAACAAACAGCATATGACACAGATATCCTTGCACTATGGTGCAATGGTGCCTGTGTCGCCACATGGCTGCAGTTTAAGCAGCCGTGCAGAGAGAAGCATAGATTTGCAACATATTTATGTACATATGTTGCATCCCTGTGCTTCGGAAGTACTACAGCACACTGCAGTTAAAGAGGTTACTGTGTGATGCTGCAGCACTTCCTCATAGTTCTGCACTTATACATTCACCATACGCTACTGATGCATTCATTCAGTCAATTACGTACTACACATACATTCATCTAAACTTTCACACACTAACAAAGAAATTTAGCTCTTTTTTTAAACCAGGAAAGTTAGTTCTTAGAAGAACTTTTTTTTTTTCTTCTTTCTTCTTTTATATTTTTGGGGGGGTTTTCTAACAAAACAGGAGGAACCAAACAATGAACTTCAGAGAACAAAAAAAAAAGGAAAAAAAAACCTAGCAATTGTGACTTTCTTGCCGGCGGCAGATCAGATCACTTTTAAAAATTTTAATTGAGGACGGATGTCCAAGTTTTGGGCTGATGGATGCACTCTTGAACTTGAAGTGCTCGGCTGCGATGAGGTGGAAGGCGCAGAAGCAGGAGTGTTTCTCATCCGTTTGCACTCTTCTCGTGCAAGATTGTTCGGATGAAGGGTCCTTAGGTGCGTCATCATACTTGCCCTGCCGCACGAGTATTTCTTGTTAGGATGCCCTCACGACAGCACTCTTTTGCAAATCTTGCACGTGACCATGGTGGCATTGGTTTTAGTTTGCCCCTCAGGATACGTAAAAAATTTCCACACCACAGATGAAAAACGTGGTGTGGGTGGCGCCTCCTCCAAAAATTCATCCTCAGATGAATGAGGAGATGCAGGTGATGCCTGCTGCCCTGAAGCCATTTTTAGTTGAAAAAAGTTAGAGCTAAGTGTAAACTAAGTCTAAAAAATCTTCTTCTCTGCAAAGAGATGCTCCTCCAAAGAAGGTGAAAGAAGAATGATTGAATTGGGTGGGGTCTTTCAATAGTTAGAACAAGAAGTGTAATGAACCAATCAAATCTCTTTTTTTGCAGGTCACATGGGATCCACGCACCCTGTGCTTACGCATCACGCACCCAGCGCGCATCCGCGAAATTGAATTTAAAAAAAATATAGGATTACATGTAAAAATATATTACTTTTAAGACTAGTTTAGAGTTTGTCTTCAATTAATATTCACATGAAATAAATATATTTGTTTTTTTAAATGTTAAACATTTCGCGGGATCCGCGCACCTACCGCGTCACGGACATCGAACGTGTCGCGTATAGGCTGGGAATCTCGTACCGATCGTATTGCGATCCCGCACTAAACATGTACCCAACGCATACCATGCGCGGATGCTAACGCGTAGGGATCGAGAACGGTGCACATAGGGTGTGCGGATGCAAAAACATGGAAAAAATATATATAAAATAAAGTTTTGAACATATAGTTAAAGAAATATTTGTAAAAATATGTTTGAAAAACCCAACAAAAAAAAATAATATTTTTTAACATTTAAAAGAATTAATTGAAAAAATAAGTTTAAAAAATGGTGATAAAAAAGTATTTTAAAAAAATTAATGAAATTGACACACTGAATTTGAAAAATATAGAAATCCAATGAAAATCATTAAACATGATATCTTTAGTGATAAGTTATAGATAGGAATTAGCATTTAAAAAACCTTTGATTTGATATGTCATCGGTGATGTCATCAGTGATGTCACTGACCATGTCATGAGTGATGTAATATGTGACGTCATCAGCAGTGCATTGGGGGGGCGCAAGGTATAGTTAGCTGAACTAACTATAACAGGGGAATTTCTAGGGTTTTGTACGAGGGAAATGTCCAGCTAACTATAACGCCCCTGAAACCTATGGTTTTTTCAGTGATATATATATATATATTCACTGAAAAAACCATAGGTTTCACACATGTTATAGTTAGCTGTACATTTCACTCGTAAAAAAACAATGAAATTCCCCCGTTATAGTTAGTGCAGGCAACTATAACTCACGCGACCGCAATCCTCTGCTGATGCTAATACTGTATTTAGACACTTATTTGCCCATGTCTTCTTCCATTAAATTTTAGCTATACATATATTACAAATATTTTTTTTTCATAAAGACACATATGTCATCAGCAGAAGATTGCGGTCGCGTGAGTTATAGTTGCCTGCACTAACTATAACGGGGGAATTTCATTGGTTTTTTACGAGTGAAATGTACAGCTAACTATAACATGTGTGAAACCTATGGTTTTTTCAGTGAATTTGCAAGGTTTTTTAAATGCTAATTCCTAACTATAACGTGTGTGAAACCTATGGTTTTTTCAGTGAATTTGTACGGTTTTTTAAATGCTAACTTACTTTACGCCATTCGTGGCATGCGCGCCCAGTTAACGCAGTTCGTTCCGTGCGCGCACGGTGCGCTTCGCGCACCGTGCGCGCACAGTGAGCACGCGGTGCGCCCACTTTACGCAGTTAGTGCCGTGCACGCGCGGTGATCACGCGGTGCGCTGCGCGCACCGCGTGCCCACGTTATGCGGGATGGGCCATGTACGCACGATGCGCTTCGCGCACCGTGCGCACATGGGGGACATATTATGCGATGTGATGTTGTTGAGCCTGGCCATGTGGCTGGTGGCCATTTTGAAGCCTAGGCCTGCAAGCTTGCCTGGCCTTGTCTGCCAACAGGCCTGCTTTTTCATCCACTAGGATCAGAGCAGGTAGCCACAGCTTTATTAATCAAGTGTTTTCTGTGTGGTCTGTTGCATTTAGACATCATTTAGGGCATAGATGGCATTAGATTGAGTTGGGGAAGTGTGTTTTTTGGGGGTGGCCTTTGTGATGTTGTTGGGCCTGGCCATGTGGCTGGTGGCCATTTTGAAGCCTAGGCCTGCAAGCTTGCCTGGCCTTGTCTGCCAACAGGCCTGCTTTTTCATCCACTAGGAGGATCAGAGCAGGTAGCCACAGCTTTATTAATCAAGTGTTTTCTGTGTGGTCTGTTGAATTTAGACATCATTTAGGGCATGGATGGCATTGGATTGAGTTGGGGAAGTGTGTTTTCTGGGGGTGGCCCTTGTGATGTTGTTGGGCCTGGCCATATGGCTGGTGGCCAATTTGAAGCCTAGGCCTGCAAGCTTGCCTGGCCTTGTCTGCCAACAGGCCTGCTTTTTCATCCACTAGGATCAGAGAAGGAATCCACAGCTTTATTAATCAAGTGTTTTCTGTGTGGTCTGTTGAATGTAGACATCATTTAGGGCATGGATGGCATTGGATTGAGTTGGGGAAGTGTGTTTTTTGGGGGTGGCCTTTGTGATGTTGTTGGGCCTGGCCATGTGGCTGGTGGCCATTTTGAAGCCTAGGCCTGCAAGCTTGCCTGGCCTTGTCTGCCAACAGGCCTGCTTTTTCATCCATTAGGATCAGAGCAGGTAGCCACAGCTTTATTAATCAAGTGTTTTCTGTGAGGTCTGTTGAACTTAGACATCATTTAGGGCATGGATGGCATTGGATTGAGTTGGGGAAGTGTGTTTTTTGGGGGTGGCCTTTGTGATGTTGTTGGGCCTGGCCATGTGGCTGGTGGCCATTTTGAAGCCTAGGCCTGCAAGCTTGCCTGGCCTTGTCTGCCAACATGCCTGCTTTTTCATCCACTAGGATCAGAGCAGGTAGCCACAGCTTTATTAATCAAGTGTTTTCTGTGTGGTCTGTTGAATTTAGACATCATTTAGGGCATAGATGGCATTGGATTGAGTTGGGGAAGTGTGTTTTTTTGGGGGTGGCCTTTGTGATGTTGTTGGGCCTGGCCATGTGGCTGGTGGCCATTTTGAAGCCTAGGCCTGCAAGCTTGCCTGGCCTTGTCTGCCAACAGGCCTGCTTTTTCATCCACTAGGAGGATCAGAGCAGGTAGCCACAGCTTTATTAATCAAGTGTTTTCTGTGTGGTCTGTTGAATTTAGACATCATTTAGGGCATGGATGGCATTGGATTGAGTTGGGGAAGTGTGTTTTTTGGGGGTGGCCTTTGTGATGTTGTTGGGCCTGGCCATGTGGCTGGTGGCCATTTTGAAGCCTAGGCCTGCAAGCTTGCCTGGCCTTGTCTGCCAACATGCCTGCTTTTTCATCAACTAGGATCAGAGCAGGTAGCCACAGCTTTATTAATCAAGTGTTTTCTGTGTGGTCTGTTGAATTTAGACATCATTTAGGGCATGGATGGCATTGGATTAAGTTGGGGAAGTGTGTTTTTTGAGGGTGGCCTTTCTGATGTTGGTTGTCTTAAAGAAATGCTTTTGTTATATGTGTCTGGTGTGTTGGTGTGCAATGCATGCACCCTGCAGACCTTTTTGGGGCCTGTGAATGTTCGTATTTTCATTTTGCATTAAAAAGGCAGAGCAGTGTGCTTTAGCATGCAGCCTTTACCTGGCTTTTATAGGCCTTTTGTCAGCTCCCGGTGTTTCTCAGGCCCCCTGCTTGTTTGTGTTTTGTGAGTGTCCATGTGGCTGGTGGCCTTATTTAGTGTTTGGACTGGGAGTTATTATTGTCCTGCTTTTGCCATAGGCCTGCATGGTTTTCCTATTGGCTATTTGGCTTACTGCTTCTATCCATCCACTCCCTTTGCCGGCAGCAGCTCCATGGATGCCGAGATGCTCAAAAAATGTAATGGCAAATAGGGTCCACCCCACTTCCATTACATTTTTATTTTGGTGGTTATTATTAGGGGTGGGCGGAATTTGCGGAATTAACTTCCGCAAATTATCGCGAAAATGCAGAAAATCTCCGCAAACACGCCGGAAATATCGTGAAGACGCGGAAGTTTTTTGCCGCCTGTTCGCGGTATTTTTTGCGTGATCGCGGGTCGCCAACTTACCCATGCGGTTGCTCACGGGCGCGGCCATCTTGTTTTCACTTGTCCCGCCCTCTCGCGATGCTTACTTCCTGTTCCGGGTCGCGCAATGCATGTTCGCGCCTGTTCACGGTCGATATTTCCTGTTCGCGACTGCTTTTACTTGATCGCGTTGCTTTTTGCTTGCTCGGGGAGAAAATATCGCGCGAACTTGCGCACATGGTCGCAATGGGCGCGGCCATCTTGTTTTTCACTCTATTGCATGGTTCTGGGGTCTGATTTTCAATCCTCCCTAAATCTTTTCAATCCTTTCTTTATAGCCACTTTTTTTGGATCTTTATTACTTATTATTTCTCTAACTATTTTCCTGCTTCTATATTTTTGGTTTTTGTCTACTTTTTTTTTGTTTTTTAGCTACTTTTTCACTCTTTCTATTGCCTATTTATTTCCTTTACTTACTTTTTTAATTTTATTACCTTTTCTTTCCCACCCCGTCTCTCATCCCCAGAACCATGTCAAAGGGTAGGGCTCGCCGCAGCCAGAGCCGCGACCGCCTTCCATGTGGAAGGCGGCGCCCACAAGGGGTGCAGGCACGGGCCTTATTTGGGGAGGTGGAGTTGGCTGCACTTATTTTCTTTGTGCAGCGCCACCTCCCCTCAACCCTGGCAGCAGGTGGCAGGCCTGGGTCCGGGTACGGCCTCCGGGAGCGTCGGCAGCGGTGGGGGAAGGTGCGCCGGGCAGTGTCGCGCATCTCTGGGGTCCGGCGCACCCAGGCACAGCTGACGCACCGGTGGTCCGACATCCTGGACCGTGAGCAGGACCTGCTGGACCTGCTAGGAGTGGAGGTCCCGGGGCTTGGTGAGTACCTATTTAATTATTACAACTTTGTGTCTGTTCTTCTGCTCTATGTTCTATATTGCGAATATCTTTTTTTCCTTCCAACCAGCTAGAATGTTGCTGCTTACAATACATTCCAGGTTAATAACGTTTAAAAGTCTTCTGTGATTATTATGACACAGGTGCTCTTCTGCGCTACTACTAATCTTACTTGTTTGCAGCTTTGCGTTTGCGCTTGCTTAGCGTGATTCTTTACGAGTTTATTTTAGAGAAATGAAGTTACGTAATGCTACAGTGACTCACGTCCACTCCTTACTTTGTCCTGTCACTAATAGAAAGGGGCGGATTGATACTTAGGTTTAGGGACTTTGTAGTTGTATGAGCTTCTAATTGGTTAGTGGTATGCGTGATGCCCCCCCTCACTCAGTTACGTGACGTGCTGCTATTACGGCAGTCTTTAGAACCTTTTCTAGTTTGTTCAATGAGTGGAGGTAGGCTTAGCAGTTACTTAGCAGTAGCAGATCAGCATCAATCAATCCAAAATTTGGTGTATACAAAAAATGTAGTCATGTTCATGTGTCCTCCATGATTGGACCATACGCATTGTTGAGGAATACAGTGGAAATGCATACTTAATGTACAATTGGCATGCCTGGAATAGGTGGGCTAGGTTGGGTGGTACGTTGTACTACTACTTAGGCTTAGTTGTAACTTAGTTTTCTGGAATCAGAATGGAAGACTGGATTACTGTTGATAAATAGTAACTTAAGTAGTCGAACTGCGAATCCCCCGATATTACATGTTGACCAGATGAGATCGGTCAATGTAGTTATTGCAATTGTTGTTTACATAAGTGTTTTTTGACCGTTGTTGAAAAATATTGTATTTGTTTGACACCATCCATCAATGTTTGTCTCTTTCTTATATCTTTCCTGTTCATCAGCACCCAGGGGCAGACGGGCAGGGACTGGGCAGTCGGCGGGACAGGAACACCACCAGGAGGACACCGCTGAGGGCTCCTCTGCTGGCCCCAGTAAGTCTTCTTGTTTTTAATAATATTTCTTATTCCATAACTTTTACTGCCCCATTTCTCCCGAACTATAGTGTGTTTCCAAATGCTATTTTTTTACCACCAATTATCCTTCGATCTGTACGGTTTCAAAAATCTTATCCCTGCCTCTGCTATGATGACTCTGAGTACTACTACATCCTATCAATCTGTCTGTACTGTAGTAGCTAGTCTTGCCCAGTTGGCCAGTGCCACTCTTTGTGAAAGGTTGTAATATAAAACTCATATTCACCAGTAGCACGTACAATCCATTGGGTCGTTGTCTTGTACTACTTTTACTCTTATTGATGTTGAGGCTTTGAAAATTCACAGCAACAGCCCTACCAGATTTCTTAATATTTTGATATGATACCCTATAGGACATACCACTGTTGTAGGGATCTTGCACATACATTTGCATCAGAAAATAGGATGTTGGTGATGGTAGGTTGGACCTTCCTTGCACACCTCAATCAGAAATTCCGCACCCACCACAATTCCACTGCTTGACTATAGTACTGTCTTGTCATACCTATTAGGTCTCGGAACCCTCCCCCCAAGATACCAACAAGTAGACAACCCAGAACATAACACACCCAACCTCTGTCGTGGAAGCAATTCACATGCACACCCTTACTTTCATTTGCTCACTCGTGTAACTTAGTCCACTCCACACCAAATACCACGAAGTCTATGTAAGTTTAAAATGTTTATTTCAATTTGAGAAGGTCTGTACACTGTTTTCTTAGCAGCACCAACCGGCAAATCAATAACATTAAAACAATATACATTGTTACACTTATACAGTTGGGAATTAATTTAAATCATGATAACTGAACAGTGGTGGAAGGCAGCACCACCATCCCATAGCAATTTAGTTTATATACATTTATAAATGAAGATGTGAGTAAATGGACCCCTCACCTCAGAAGAACCTAGTACTGGTAGTTTGTGCATCGTTCAGAAGCTCTGGTTCGTAGAAGGGAATCTTGCGTCTAATGCGAAAAAAGAAATGGTGTGCGTTAGTATATTGCAACTTGCAAGCATTTCTCAGCCATGCCAAAAAGTGTAGCATCTATGGATAAGCAATATGGACTAATTAATTAATTTAATTAATTTAATGGTTTTGTAAAGCGCGTAGTAACTCCGAAGAGCATCCCAGCGCTGATCTGCTTCTCCAGGGGTTTTGGCCAACTAATGGGATTATATTTGCGGGAAAAGGAAGGTCTTTAAGGTCTTTCTGAACTGGAAATAGTTCGGTTCAGTCCTAAGTTTTCGGGGTAGCTGGTTCCATCTCTTCGCCGTGTGAACCGAGAAGCGACGGCCACCGGTCTTAGCTTTTCTCACTCTAGGGACTGCAATGAGATTTTCAGAATTGGACCGGAGATCCCTCTCTGCTTTGTGTGGAGTTAAAAGTTCTCTCAGAAGAGGGGGACCGTTGTTGTTGAGTGTTTTGTGGGCCAGACAGAGGGCTTTGAACAAGACCCTTTCTCTGACTGGGAGCCAGTGGAGAGAGTTGAGGGCTGGCCTGGCGGAGGATCTTCCAGGTGTGCCTGTAAGTAGGCGGGCTGCGGCATTTTGGACTTTCTGCAGTGAATTCAAGGTGGCTTCAGGAGCTCCCAAGTATATAGCGTTACAGTAGTCTAATCTTGCCAGGATTAGACCCTGGATGAGGAGCCTCCTTGCGGTCTCTGGGAGCAGGGGAAAGATCTTCCTGCAGGCTCTGAGTAGTCCAAAGCATGTTCCTGCAGTTCTCTTTGCCTGGGTTCTGAAACTCATGTCCTTCTCAATCCACACACCCAGGCTCTTGACTTCTTCCTTAGGTGCGGGAGGATCCCCAAGGCACCTGGGCCAAAGGTGAGGTGGTAGGGAGGGCCCATTGTGGCCCATCAGGAGGATCTCAGTCTTGGACCCGTTCAATTTTAATGAGGAGAGATTCATCCATCGGTGGACTTCAGAAAGGCAGCTGTGGAGGTCGGATGGGGCGTGGTGAGGGTGGGAAAGGGTAACTACCAGCTGAGTGTCGTCGGCGTAGTTGATGACTGACACGCCGTACGAGCTGACCCTCTTCTCCAGTGGGGCCATGTACACGTTGAAAAGTGTTGGGCTCAAGGATGAGCCCTGTGGCACTCCACACCGGAGGGGGATGATGGATGAGCAGCTGTCGTTTTCCCGCACCTGGAAGGAGCGTCCAGTCAAAAAGGATTCTAGCCATTTCAGGGCCAGACCCTTTAGTCCGATCTCTCCCAGTCGGTGGATTAGGGTGGGATGGTCTACAGTGTCGAAGGCCGCACTGAGGTCTAGGAGGATCACTGCCACTGATCCTCCCGTATCCAGAATGCTTCTGGCCTTCTCCACTGCTGTCAGGAGGGCGATGTCGGTGCCCTGACCTGGACGAAACCCTGTCTGGGAGGCCGCTAAGAGGTTGTTGCTTTCTAGGTAAAGCGATAGTTGTTTATTTACCAGCTTCTCAGCGATCTTGCTGTTTTCAGGGAGAAGGGATATGGGCCTGTAGTTGGCGAAGTCCTGCGGGTCTAAAGAGGGTTTTTTCAGCAGACCTTTGACTGCTGCCGCTTTCCAGCTGGGGGGGACAATGCCCTCTGAGAAGGAGGAATTGATCAGGGCCGTGAGGGGGGGGATGATGGTATTTGACACTTTTTTTAGGAAGCGGAGGGGGGCAGGATCAAGGGGAGAACCACTTTTAATTGCGGCCAGCATAGCTCCTACTTCTTCCGTTGTTACGGGCCCGAAGGTGTCCAGGGAGGGTTGGAGGGCTGGTGGCAGTGGAGGGTTGGCGGTAGTGATGGTAGGATCCGGCTGTGTGGGGTCCTGTTCGGGGGGGGGAATGGTTAGGAGAATGTTTTGAATCTTCTCATCGAAGAAAGTGGCTAATTTTTGGCATTTGGTTTCCGCTGCTTTGGGGTCGAGGGGTTTGAGTGGGGGGTCAGGGGCGTGGAGTAGTTCTTTTAGAACTGAGTAGGTTTCATGTGCTGAACAGGCCGCGTTTTTAATTCTGTCCTCGTAGAAACTAGCTTTGATGCTACGGAGCTCTTTTTTATAGGATTTTACCGCGGCGCGGAATGCCTCTTTCCGTTCCTCGGTTTTTTCCTTCCTCCAGTTACGCTCATGTCTTTTGCACACCTTGCGTAGCAGATTGAGTTCCGGGGTATACCAGGGTGAGGGGTTGACTCTCTTGATGTGTCTAAGAGAGTGGGTTTTGGGCAGGATGGCGTCAAGCGATTGAGTGATCCAGGTACTGAATTTTTTATCCCCTTCTAAGGTGTTATTGGGGGGATGAGGAACGTTTTCTCGGAGTTTGGCTGCCCAGACATCTGGTTCCAATTTTTGCCATTGTCTGGAGTACGTTCTAATTTTTGGGAGTGGCGGGGGCACAGTACTAATGTCCCATACTAGGGGAACCAAAAAGTGGTCCGTCCAGGGAAGGGGGATATGGTCAAGGGATCTAAGGTTGGGGATGTTGGAAAGAATGGGGTCGAGCAGTTGCCCTTTTTCGTGGGTGGCCTGTAGGTTTTTAAGATCTAGGCCCATTGAGGTAAGATCCTGGAGTAGTTCATTGGCCAGTTTGTCGTCTGGGTCCAGGAAATGTACATTGAGGTCTCCTAATAATAGGTAGTTAGTTGTAGACGTGCATTTGACGGAGGTCTGGTCAGCAATTTTGGTCGGAAAGTCCCCTAAATTGCCTGGTGGGCGATATATCAGCGTTCCTGATATCGAGGTGACAGGGGAGATTGTAATGGTATAGTGGCAGCTTTCATAGCCCTTGATGTTGCCATCAGACGTTCGACAGGTAAAAGTGTCTTTGAGGATTATTGCAAGTCCACCTCCCCGACCCTCTGGTCTGTTCTGTGAGCACATAACGTACCCGGGGGGGAGTGCTAAAACAATGTCTGGGCCACTACTGGGGGTAAGCCAGGTTTCTGTTAAGAACAGAACGTCTAGGCTATTGTTGGTAATTAGGAGGTTTACTTCTTGTGCGTGTTTCACAAGCGACCTGCAGTTAAGTAGACCTAAGAGTAAACCCTTTGATGCCACGGTCTGGTTGACGGAGTTACAGCGGTCACAGCCGGAGAATTGTGTGTCTCCGGTTAGGATGCGCGAGCAGGAGGGATGTTTGTTGGTGTTCAAGGCTAGCAAGTCATCCCGGGTGTAGGTCAAGTTGTTGGGGGCTGCCACGGCCAGAATGACTGGGCCTAAGGCCGGCTGGGCCCGGACGGGCCCAGACGGGCTTGCCTTTGGCGCGCCTTCGGCGCGCTGACGGCGCGCCCGCTGCGCCCGTCCGCTGCGCGTCCGGTGATTACACATCTTTATGGGTGGAAAGGGGCCGGATGGGCGTGGCCTGAGAGTGGGCGTGGCCTCAGTTCCTCGCCGTGAATGGCGTCCAAATGTTTGGTTTGTTCTTGAATCGGTGCAGCGAAGGGGTCGCTGTTTGGCGTGTCTCAAGCCCGCTGTGGGGGTTCTTGCCGGGTGAGTGCGCAGTTAAAAGTGCAGGTTATTTTTAAAGTGACACAGAAATTACAGTTTTAAAAATTCAATCGTCTCCCGGCTTCCGCCTCAGGAGGTTTAGCAGTTCTGATTTTTTTAGCGCTGATGATCGCGCTTTTATACTGTGACGGGTGGGCGTGGCCTGAGAGTGGGCGTGGCCTCAGTTCCTCGCCGTGAATGGCGTCCAAATGTTTGGTTTGTTCTTGAATCGGTGCAGCGAAGGGGTCGCTGTTTGGCGTGTCTCAAGCCCGCTGTGGAGGTTCTTGCCGGGTGAGTGCGCAGTTAAAAGTGCAGGTTATTTTTAAAGTGACACAGAAATTACAGTTTTAAAAATTCAATCGTCTCCCGGCTTCCGCCTCAGGAGGTTTAGCAGTTCTGATTTTTTTAGCGCTGATGATCGCGCTTTTATACTGTGACGGGTGGGCGTGGCCTGAGAGTGGGCGTGGCCTCAGTTCCTCGCCGTGAATGGCGTCCAAATGTTTGGTTTGTTCTTGAATCGGTGCAGCGAAGGGGTCGCTGTTTGGCGTGTCTCAAGCCCGCTGTGGAGGCTCTTGCCGGGTGAGTGCGCAGTTAAAAGTGCAGGTTATTTTTAAAGTGACACAGAAATTACAGTTTTAAAAATTCAATCGTCTCCCGGCTTCCGCCTCAGGAGGTTTAGCAGTTCTGATTTTTTTAGCGCTGATGATCGCGCTTTTATACTGTGGCGGGTGGGTGTGGCCTGAGAGTGGGCGTGGCCTCAGTTCCTCGCCGTGAATGGCGTACAAATGTTTGGTTTGTTCTTGAATCGGTGCAGCGAAGGGGTCGCTGTTTGGCGTGTCTCAAGCCCGCTGTAGGGGTTCTTGCCGGGTGAGTGCGCAGTTAAAAGTGCAGGTTATTTTTAAAGTGACACAGAAATTACAGTTTTAAAAATTCAATCGTCTCCCGGCTTCCGCCTCAGGAGGTTTAACAGTAACAGTAGTACACCAGTTCTTCCTAAAAAAGTGGCTTGTTAATGTTTGTTGACCGCTTGTACGCAGTGCGTAGACTAGACAGTAGCAGTGTGAGGCAGGTCATGTGGCCTCAAAGGTGTCTTAAGAAGCTGCAAGGTAAAGGTAGCGTCACATGTGCATGGCTAGGGCTAATCAAGCAAAGGCTACAATGATCATATAACTATTAGTGTCTACTCTACTACTACCTGATTTGTACTAGTGATGTATGTTAGTATTAACTCATTTTTCAACCTTGCTACTGATCAATAGGGGGGAGGTGTATATGACGCCTAATAAATGTGTAATGTTTTCTAGGCGCACTACCGACCACCAGTGCTGGGGCCAGTGAACAAGGCGACGCGGAGGGAGAGGAGGCGGCAGTTGCTGCCGATACCGACGATGGAGCGGTAGGGGGAGTGGCAGCACCAGTGGCAGGCGGTGGTAAGTTAGATTCATAATCTTTAACTATTGTTGAACTTGACAGCACACTCACTGCAAGGGTGTACTGTATGTATATGTATACTGTACAGTTGTGACTTAGGGCCCCCATTAGGATGGTGGGCGTATTGCCCCCGCTGGGCCGGCTGGAACTGCCGTCACCGCAGGGGCAAACCTCCCGCCATCCCTGTAGAAAATATTCAGACATGTCCAGGCGGAAAAGGGTTCAATATGGCGGTGGTGTCTCTCTCACCACACCGCCAGCCATATAATCTGCATTTTGGAATGCCTTTGCGTGGCGGCATTGCCGTCCAACACGGAAAGGCATGCACACATTGCAGAGTATGCTTGGGGGCCCCCATGGAGGGTACCTACCGATGCTATGGTACCCCCCCGACTTTCAAAGCAAAACGTGACAGGCTCCGTGAGGGGCCCGTCATGTTGTGCTTGGAAAAGCAGCACAACATTTTAGCATTGCTTTCAGCAAAGCCAACCAGAATTTAAATTTTAAAAAACAGGGTGCGCCCGCCACTGTGCCGGGCGCATCATCCTAATTAATTGTCCCCACGGGACCCCCACCCTTTTTAGCAGTCGGATGGCGGGCGGACAAAGTCCGCCCGCTATCCGATGTCGTAAGTAAGTATGAGTTCTTGGGGACGTTTGAAGAGTGAACTAGAAGACTAGAATTCCCTTTAATTGGTATAGGACTAGGAGCCGGAGTATTGAGTAACCAATGGCCTCATCTATCTGATTTGAACTCCGCTTTGAAAGTTTTATGGAGAAGAGCACCTGGTGCACTGTTCAACTAAAAAGTGTAAGACAGGTGGAAGGAAGAAGGACGGGCGCCTTTTAAAATGTTATGTACTACTGTGCTTTATTTTATAGTGCTACTCTACCATGCCACTATGTGTATAAATAATTACCTTGTCCTACTGTTTTATTAAGACTATATTTTACAATTGTCTTGTTTTTTTCTTTTTGATACACAGCAACTCCGAAAGTCAACCGTAAGGAGTTGGTTGCCAAGGCACGGTGCCGGAAGCTGGAGGCAATCCAGCAGGAATACCGGCGGCTGGTGGTCCTAGCCGAGGAGGATGATGAAACTGCAGCAGCTATTGAAGCCTCCTCCAGTGCCCCGGGCCCCAGCCACCGCCCTCCAGCATTACGGCGCCACCGCCTGGCGCTGCCCGCCGCCACCGTGTCATCTCTGGTGCCCCCCCCACTGTGGCTGCAACTGCCGCGGCCTTAGACGCCACGTCGCCCATTTAGAGGAGGAGATGCGCCAGATGCGTGTCCTCCTCCAGTCCCGCCCCACCAGTTAGTCCCTGTCACTGCCCCTTTTTTAATTCTTGTTCGTTTGGGCGTTCCAGACTTTTTTCTATGGACAGTGGTTGGGGTCAGGGAGGGGGGTGGGTCAGCTTTTGTGGGTTTAGTTTATTTGTTAGGGTAAATTAAATATATTTTTCTATGTTACATGCAATGTTGTTAATGTTTTGTAGGTGGGGTAACTGTTTTACATCACACTATTTCCTTGCTGGTGCATGGCCGCCCATAGCCTGTGTTTGATTTCAATAATTTGCTGACTGTATAAGACACAAACAGATAGATGCGACACACCTCACTCATTGACTGGTCCTTCTAGTACTTTCAGTCTGTCCTCTAGTCTATGCATTCTTTGGAGTGGTGTTTGAAAATGAAATCATTGACAACATGTCCATTATTAATTCTGCCTCCCCCAAACTTCTCTCTTACCGGTGCTTGATGTTTATGTCCAACTGTGGCACAGCACTGGCTGCATGGTGAAGATGGTTTCCTTTTTCATACATGCCATGATTGGGGTGGTGGTGGTGGTAGTATAGTAGTAGTAGTATACACTGGCAGGGTGGCAGCATTTCCAAAAAAAGAAAAGGAGATAGTCAATCGCCTTTGAGAGACTGTTAGAGGAGTAGTTGAATGAAGTACATCACAGAATTTACCGAGCAACAATTATATGCTCAAATATTTGACAAAAAAACTGAATGGTGGTTATTATGAGGATAGCCTACTAGACAGAGTTACAAACTATAGTTTTGTCGACTCGAGTCACTTGACTATGCCTACAGTCTAACAGTTAGTGCTGTATATGAGGAATGACAACAAACAAATCCAATCAATGCCGGCAATTCATGCTGAGGTATATGTTCCTTTGTTAAATAAAATAACTTCTGAAATATCCTACTCATGGGTGGGCAAGCAGAAGAAGATCATCGCTCTGCATTGAAATTGAAGTAGTGTTGCTTTCACCACATCCGCCCCAGCAAGTGTGTGATTAAGTATTGGTGTACATTTAATTTAGTTACACCTCGACAATAAGTCACACAGCCCGGGGGAAGAGGGTTAGGGTTTGTTGAATGGATGGGAAGGGGGATTTTGGGAAAGGTTTGACATAGAAAAACAGTATGCATACATAGACAAACAAACGACAATCATTGAAGACTACCATACCATATCCATTCCATATGTTAAGGGAGAAAAAGGCAATGCATGCATGATGATGAGACCCGGATTACATACACTTCTATTTCTTGTTCTGTTCCGGCCTTAATACTTTAACAGATAGCAAATAGAAATTTTAAATATTGGTAGTGAAGAATCGTAAACACAGAGCAAACGTAATGATGATTGATAATAACAACTCCAAGAAAACACTGTTGTAAAGATTGTATACAAGATAGTAATCAAATTATTTAAAAGAAGTTAAGTGGATACTGTTACTGTCTTATCCTGGTCAAAAAGGTGGACTGGTTTTGCGCATCTCGGCATTCCTCTTGATCCTCTCGTCCATCAATCTTGGGTGTGTCGCCTCGCCACTCGCCACTGCCCGGCTGGAAAAAAAAGGTGATTGATTGGTAAGGTAATTAATATGCATTGTAATGTTTTACAAAGTTTTGGCCAAGGCCCGGCCTGTAATTTTAGATTGAAAACCAAAGGGGATATTGAGAAAGAAAGTGAAAACAAATGCACAAGTGATGGTGTAGTGCAACAAGAACACTTTCCGAGGTGGCATGTATGCATATGCATCATCTCTACTCTAGTCTGTTTCCAGCATTGACCTTCAACAGTAACAGGAGAGATCAGGCCCACAGTGCTTACCACCATTAGCACATCCTACGTTAACACTTTAGAGTCCTTTTTTTTTCTCTCAAAGAGTTGGACAAACGCAAAGCACATTATCCATTCCAAACATAGCATATTACAGTTAAAGTTAGTAAAATCAATGCACTGCAGTCATCCCAACGCTACACTCTATTCAACTTCTACACAGACATTTGGGTCTGCTGTGGTTGTTGTTGACGTGTTTACCTTTAGGCTTTTCCGTTGCCACTCCTGAAACATCCTCCTCCTGACTTCATCATCATCTCTGAATCGATACTTTTACTGACTGAAGATCGGCCTGCAGTATAAGTATAATTTTTATGAATCACCCAGAGTAGAAATATAAATATTACTGACTTGAGTCATTCTTTATTGTGTACAGAAAGATAGATTACTACTAGTACACTTTGACATCACTTTGTGCACAACAAACAACGCAAACACAAAGACCAACAGCTCAGAGTCAGGTGTCCACTGTCCAATGCATGCCATTAATTGTCATTCATTACCTGTTCCTTCTCATCTTAAGTTAACGGGCCGTCTCTTTCGCCATCATCATGAGGGACGGTGCTGTTAAGTCAGTCATTTGCATTGCGCAGATTGAGTGAGTCCCCTTCCTGTATTGAATTAAAAGCAATGTATCACCAAGAAGCAGGAGAAGCACACATTTCTTGTTTGCAAGAAGGGGAAAATTAGTGTGTTCTGTAGAAAGTTGATTAGTGGCAGTGCACAATTACATCAATTCATGCGCAACACACACAACAAAATCTACATCATTCAGTCTGCGATTCTGCGGCCAATGCATGGCATCAATCATTACCTGTTGCATCTCATCTCGTTAACGCTGCAGGCCGTCTCTTTCGCCATCATCAGGATGGACGGTGCTGTTAAGTCACAGTCATTTGCATTGCGCAGATTGAGTGAGTCCCCTTCCTGTATTGAATTAAAAGCAATGTATCACCAAGATGCAGGAGAAGTACACATTTCTTGTTTGCAAGAAGGGGAAAATTAGTGTGTTCTGTAGAAAGTTGATTAGTGGCAGTGCACAATTACATCAATTCATGCGCAACACACACAACAAAATCTACATCATTCAGTCTGCGATTCTGCGGCCAATGCATGGCATCAATCATTACCTGTTGCATCTCATCTCGTTAACGCTGCAGGCCGTCTCTTTCGCCATCATCATGATGGACGGTGCTGTTAAGTCACAGTCATTTGCATTGTGCAGATTGAGTGAGTCCCCTTCCTGTATTGAATTAAAAGCAATGTATCACCAAGATGCAGGAGAAGTACACATTTCTTGTTTGCAAGAAGGGGAAAATTAATGTGTTCTGTAGAATGTTGATTAGTGGCAGTGCACAATTACATCAATTCATTCATGCGCAACATACACAACAAAATCTACATCATTCAGTCTGCTATTCTGCGGCCAATGCATGGCATCAATCATTACCTGTTGCATCTTATTTTCAGTTAATGGCCAGTCTCTCTCGGCTCTGAAGGAGGATAGCTATAGAAGTCATCAGATTCATGGTCCACTTGTTTTGGAAGGACGAGGAAAGTTTGAATTTGTTGTTACCATCATCCAATCATCATTCATGAGGGAAATGGAATTGAGCAGGAGATGCAGTATGATCGAGCGGAGGAGCTGGATTCTGAGGACTGTAGTGTCAAATGGCAGACACCTGAAACTTGTATCTTAAATTAGAAGAGTAGAAGACGGTGATAATGCATTTGTTGCGATTCACAAGTTTATAACCGGAACGACAGACACAAACAAAGGGGGAAAAAAGGGAGGAAGACAGTAAGTGCGAGCCTAATTGTCAGGGAAGTATAGCTCGTCCTCAAACTCTGGGGGATCTTCCAGTAGTAGGTAATCATCTGACACAATACTTCCGTCACCTGAGCCGCTGTCCTCATCTTCCTCTGTTGATTCATGCATTGTGTAATTCGGTGGTATGAAGTGCTGATTCATTTTGATCATTGTTAACCTCTCCACGTTTTTGGGAGATAGACTGGTCCTTCTCAAGGTTACAATGGAACCAGCAGCACTGAAAACACGTTCGGAAGAGACACTTGCGACAGGGCAAGCCAGATAGCTTATCGCCAGCCTGCTGAGCTGTGGCCATTCAGACCTTTTCCTATACCAATACTGCACTGGGTTTTGATCAACGTACACCTCTGTTGGGTCGTCCAGATAGGCCTGGACCATCCGCTCAATGTTCAGGGTTGCTGCTGGTAAGCTTTTGTGCTGTTTTTTCTGTGCATCAGCACTGTGCTTAAGGCCCATCTTTACATACCAATCTGATAATGATTGTACTCGGCCGAATGATCCAGTTATTGTTTTTGTAGTCGATGGTGATGGTGAGTGTTGCGATTGTGAGCCAACCGCACTGCCCTCAGCCGACGAAGTTGCACTTGATTCTGCATGGCCTGCTTCAGTATCAGTACTTGTTGTGGGTTGATGTGGCGGGCTTTTAATTAGCAGCCCTTCGTTTTCAAACTTGATGGCTGCTTCAGCTATACAACTTTTGTAGCGGGCAACATCATTGTCGGAAAAAGAAAGGAATAGTCCTAATTTTGCACGTGGATCCAGAATTGTGGCACAAATGTAATGTTCTTGTGACAAAATTTTATTTTGTATCCTTACATTTTCTGATAAGCGCCTGGATAAGCTCTCCACCAAGTCATGGGCTTGCCTTCTGTCCTCTACACCTTTGTAGGATTCAGACACATTATTCAGCTCATGCTCTAGCATTTGCAACAATGGGATAGCTTGGCCCATTGTACAGTCCTCCTTGCTGACTTCACGTGTGAAGACCTCAAAAGGAGACAGCATCTCAGTCAGGCATTGAATTAGGGTCCATTGCTCCCTCTGAAGGGTCATGCCTTTAACACTAGCATCACTGCTTCTGTACCAGACATATTCATTGAGTGACCTGTGCTGTTCGTACAGACGATCAAGCATGTAATACGTTGAGTTCCAACGTGTCGCCACCTCCTGGATGAGTGCCTTGACTGGCATCCTACGGTCACGTTGAATGATCCTCAGCTGCTTCGGAGCTTTAAAAGAATGGCTGAAATGAGTGCATATTCTTCGGCAGATGGCCAGTAAATTGCTTACTATGGGTTCTTTTTTCAGAAAGTCTTGCACTATAATGTTTATGCAGTGTGCCAAACACGGAACCCTGAAATAGGAACCAAGTTCCATGGCCTTAAGTACATTACTGCCATTGTCTGTGGCAACAAAACCAATACCAAGCCCTCTGGGCCGCAGCCATTCCAAAACCTTGGTGCGAAACTCTTCTAAAATGTTTTCAGCCGTATGAGATTTCTCCATGGCGAACATGGCTACAGTTGCATGTTTCCGAGTACCTTCAAAAATCGCAGCTGTGTCAACAACACCTCGTGCAGATAGTTGATCTCTAACCCCCACAAAAGAGATCCAGTGTGCAGTTATGCACATGTAATCTGTGGCTTGGCAACTGGTCCACATGTCTGTTGTCAGGTGGATATTGTGCACAGCACTCTGCTGCAAACCGTGACCAACCAATTCCAGCACATCATGATGTAGTGCCGGAACAGCAATTCTTGCGAAATAGGACCGGCTGGGAACTTTCCATTTCGGGCAGATGGCAGACACAGATTCAAGGAAACCCACCCCTTCCACAAATGAAAAAGGAAGAAGGTCCAGCGCTAACATTTTAGCCGGCTTCGCATTGTACAATCGTGCCGTTGGGTGGTTGCGTTGGAACTGCCCCTCCAACCTAAACATGCTGTCAATGGTAGGCTGGCTTACTTTCCTTAGTGGTGCTGTTTTCATTAACCCACTAAGGCTCAACGACACAGATTGTCTCATTGAGGTACTCGCCGGTCGCCTTGGTGTCTCACCCACACTCTGAGTATGGCTCTTACTGCGGTGCCACTCTGATGTTACTGAGGAGGATGTGGGCGTTACCACTGCAGTGACTGCACTACTGGAGACAGGGCTAGAAATGCCTCCCTGTTCTTCACCTGCCACCACAATTATATCGCTCCCTTATTCCTGACCAACTTCAAAGGGTTTAGTTTTCCTACTATCTTTTAACTTACGTAGGTGATCCTCCCACACGATATTGTGGTGTATTTTTAGATGACTTGCTTGTCCTCCGGTACCATAGTTTGTACCAAGCTTACCACGCCGAACACCTTGCCGACAAATTGCGCATATAGCAACGTTCTCCTCCTTGGCGCTAACAGAAAAGAAGTCCCAAACTGGGGAGGAGAACTTTCTGGCACTGCTGGATGTGCCACTTTCAACACCAGATGAACTTGAGTGGGTGCTTGAAAATATGTGACCCTGTCCACCTACACTGTGACTTTTACTACCACTTCCTACTGAGATGGTTGAGCTGGATGTAGGTCCCTGCCGGGCCTTGGAAAATATGGCAGCTGGAGGTAGTGGTGGTGTAACCTGTGTTGGTGAGATCCGTGCTACATTCCGCTCAGTAGCAGCCTTTCTGGATAGGGTGAGAATGTCGGTCTCCAATCCCTTTGGGGCGGGAGTAATGTGCGTGATGACTGGCTCGTCTTCATCAACATCATCACCCCCCTCTTCTACATCTACCTCCATAACTCTAAGTTTTTCTGGGACCTTCCTTTTCAGAAGCAATGTCTTGTGGCGTACTTCACTCTCAGACCGAGCTGGTGGGACCCAAGTGTCATCACGATCATCAGAAGCGGGGCTTGAAGAAGAAGATGATGGACTAAGCCTCCTTTTCCTTGCTGGTGGTCTGGAAGACAATTGATCTTCTGAAACAGTGGTTTGACTTCGCTCCACTTTGTCTGCAGGAAGCTCGATTTCCTGAAATGCCCCTACGTCAGGAGCAACAACTACTATGGTGGGCTGTTGCGGCGGCTGCTGCTGTTCTGGTTGCGGCGGCTGCTGCTGTTCTGGTTGCGGCGGCTGCTGCTGTTCTGGTTGCGGCGGCTGCTGCTGTTCTGGTTGCGGCGGCTGCTGCTGTTCTGGTTGCGGCGGCTGCTGCTGTTCTGGTTGCGGCGGCTGCTGCTGTTCTGGTTGCTGCGGCTTGACACTGATCTGCTGAGTTTGCGCCTGCGTTGAACTTGATTGTGTACTACTTTGCGGTAATGACATTTCTTCAACATCGCTGCCCGTTAGTAGACTGGCTACCTCTGCGACAGTAAAGCCCTTGGGCCTAGGTTGGTGGGGTTCCTGGACCGCTGTGCTGCTCCCAGCTTGGTTCCCGGACAACGCTTTGGTGCCAAAAAATACCTTGGCCGGCACACCACCAGTCGTGGTTAATGGCACTTCCTTTTTCTGTTCCTTCTTCTCACCAGCAACTTTCTTGGTACTGGACCTGGTACCTTTCTTTGGGGCCATCTTCTTCCGATGTCAGGCAGGAGGCAGATGCACAACAAGTTCTGGTCACACGTGGGCGTGATGCGCAGCAGGACTTCTGTCTGGCTGGCAGTACAACGGGGAGCCAGGTGATGCCGATGACACCTCCTACTCTGTCTTTTGTGCACCTAAAAGCAAAGAAGACAGGAGAAGAACATCAGTGAAATGTTGCATTTGTTTTTGTGGTTCAGTTACTTAGTACTGTACTAGTGCAAACAAAAGATAGTCTAGCCATTTATGACTTTCAGGAAGGTGATGTCTAAAAATTCAACAGATCACATAGAAAACACTTGATCAATAAAGCTGTGGCTACCTGCTCTGATCCTAGTTGATGAAAAAGCAGGCCTGTTGGCAGACAAGGCCAGGCAAGCTTGTAGGCCTAGGCCTCAAAATGGCCACCAGCCACATGGCCAGGCCCAACAACATCAGCAAGGCCACCCCCAAAAACACACTTCCCCAACTCAATCCACTGCCATCCATGCCCTAAATGATGTCTAAATTCAACAGATCACATAGAAAACACTTGATCAATAAAGCTGTGGCTACCTGCTCTGATCCTAGTGGATGAAAAAGCAGGCCTGTTGGCAGACAAGGCCAGGCAAGCTTGTAGGACTAGGCCTCAAAATGGCCACCAGCCACATGGCCAGGCCCAACAACATCAGCAAGGCCACCCCCAAAAACACACTTCCCCAACTCAATCCAATGCCATCCATGCCCTAAATGATGTCTAAATTCAACAGATCACATAGAAAACACTTGATCAATAAAGCTGTGGCTACCTGCTCTGATCCTAGTGGATGAAAAAGCAGGCCTGTTGGCAGACAAGGCCAGGCAAGCTTGCAGGCCTAGGCCTCAAAATGGCCACCAGCCACATGGCCAGGCCCAACAACATCAGCAAGGCCACCCCAAAAAACACACTTCCCTAACTCAATCCAATGCCATCCATGCCCTAAATGATGTCTAAATTCAACAGATCACATAGAAAACACTTGATCAATAAAGCTGTGGCTACCTGCTCTGATCCTAGTGGATGAAAAAGCAGGCCTGTTGGCAGACAAGGCCAGGCAAGCTTGCAGGCCTAGGCCTCAAAATGGCCACCAGCCACATGGCCAGGCCCAACAACATCAGCAAGGCCACCCCAAAAAACACACTTCCCCAACTCAATCCAATGCCATCCATGCCCTAAATGATGTCTAAATTCAACAATGCACATAGAAAACACTTGATCAATAAAGCTGTGGCTCCCTGCTCTGATTCTAGTGGATGAAAAAGCAGGCCTGTTGGCAGACAAGGCCAGGCAAGCTTGCAGGCCTAGGCCTCAAAATGGCCACCAGCCACATGGCCAGGCCCAACAACATCAGCAAGGCCACCCCATAAAACACACTTCCCCAACTCAATACAATGCCATCCATGCCCTAAATGATGTCTAAATTCAACAGAGCACATAGAAAACACTTGATCAATAAAGCTGTGGCTACCTGCTCTGATCCTAGTGGATGAAAAAGCAGGCCTGTTGGCAGACAAGGCCAGGCAAGCTTGCAGGCCTAGGCCTCAAAATGGCCACCAGCCACATAGCCAGGCCCAACAACATCAGCAAGGCCACCCCAAAAAACACACTTCCCCAACTCAATCCAATGCCATCCATGCCCTAAATGATGTCTAAATTCAACAGATCACATAGAAAACACTTGATCAATAAAGCTGTGGCTACCTGCTCTGATCCTAGTGGATGAAAAAGCAGGCCTGTTGGCAGACAAGGCCAGGCATGCTTGCAGGCCTAGGCCTCAAAATGGCCACCAGCCACATGGCCAGGCCCAACAACATCAGCATGGCCACCCCCAAAAACACACTTCCCCAACTCAATCCAATGCCATCCATGCCCTAAATGATGTCTAAAAATTCAACAGATCACATAGAAAACAATTGATCAATAAAGCTGTGGCTACCTGCTCTGATCCTAGTGGATGAAAAAGCAGGCCTGTTGGCAGACAAGGCCAGGCAAGCGTGTAGGCCTAGGCCTCAAAATGGCCACCAGCCACATGGCCAGGCCCAACAACATCAGCAAGGCCACCCCAAAAAACACACTTCCCCAACTCAATCCAATGCCATCCATGCCCTAAATGATGTCTAAATTCAACAGAGCACATAGAAAACACTTGCTCAATAAAGCTGTGGCTACCTGCTCTGATCCTAGTGGATGAAAAAGCAGGCCTGTTGGCAGACAAGGCCAGGCAAGCTTGCAGGCCTAGGCCTCAAAATGGCCACCAGCCACATGGCCAGGCCCAACAACATCAGCAAGGCCACCCCCAAAAACACACTTCCCCAACTCAATCCAATGCCATCCATGCCCTAAATGATGTCTAAATTCAACAGATCACATAGAAAACACTTGATCAATAAAGCTGTGGCTACCTGCTCTGATCCTAGTGGATGAAAAAGCAGGCCTGTTGGCAGACAAGGCCAGGCAAGCTTGCAGGCCTAGGCCTCAAAATGGCCACCAGCCACATGGCCAGGCCCAACAACATCAGCATGGCCACCCCCAAAAACACACTTCCCCAACTCAATCCAATGCCATCCATGCCCTAAATGATGTCTAAATTCAACAGATCACATAGAAAACACTTGATCAATAAAGCTGTGGCTACCTGCTCTGATCCTAGTGGATGAAAAAGCAGGCCTGTTGGCAGACAAGGCCAGGCAAGCTTGCAGGCCTAGGCCTCAAAATGGCCACCAGCCACATGGCCAGGCCCAACAACATCAGCATGGCCACCCCCAAAAACACACTTCCCCAACTCAATCCAATGCCATCCATGCCCTAAATGATGTCTAAATTCAACAGAGCACATAGAAAACACTTGCTCAATAAAGCTGTGGCTACCTGCTCTGATCCTAGTGGATGAAAAAGCAGGCCTGTTGGCAGACAAGGCCAGGCAAGCTTGCAGGCCTAGGCCTCAAAATGGCCACCAGCCACATGGCCAGGCCCAACAACATCAGCAAGGCCACCCCCAAAAACACACTTCCCCAACTCAATCCAATGCCATCCATGCCCTAAATGATGTCTAAATTCAACAGATCACATAGAAAACACTTGATCAATAAAGCTGTGGCTACCTGCTCTGATCCTAGTGGATGAAAAAGCAGGCCTGTTGGCAGACAAGGCCAGGCAAGCTTGCAGGCCTAGGCCTCAAAATGGCCACCAGCCACATGGCCAGGCCCAACAACATCAGCAAGGCCACCCCAAAAAACACACTTCCTCAACTCAATCCAATGCCATCCATGCCCTAAATGATGTCTAAATTCAACAGATCACATAGAAAACACTTGATCAATAAAGCTGTGGCTACCTGCTCTGATCCTAGTGGATAAAAAAGCAGGCCTGTTGGCAGACAAGGCCAGGCAAGCTTGCAGGCCTAGGCCTCAAAATGGCCACCAGCCACATGGCCAGGCCCAACAACATCAGCAAGGCCACCCCAAAAAACACACTTCCCCAACTCAATCCATTGCCATCCATGCCCTAAATGATGTCTAAATTCAACAGAGCACATAGAAAACACTTGATCAATAAAGCTGTGGCTACCTGCTCTGATCCTAGTGGATGAAAAAGCAGGCCTGTTGGCAGACAAGGCCAGGCAAGCTTGCAGGCCTAGGCCTCAAAATGGCCACCAGCCACATGGCCAGGCCCAACAACATCAGCAAGGCCACCCCAAAAAACACACTTCCCCAACTCAATCCAATGCCATCCATGCCCTAAACGATGTCTAAATTCAACAGATCACATAGAAAACACTTGATCAATAAAGCTGTGGCTACCTGCTCTGATCCTAGTGGATGAAAAAGCAGGCCTGTTGGCAGACAAGGCCAGGCAAGCTTGTAGGCCTAGGCCTCAAAATGGCCACCAGCCACATGGCCAGGCCCAACAACATCAGCAAGGCCACCCCCAAAAACACACTTCCCCAACACAATCCAATGCCATCCATGCCCTAAATGATGCCTAAATTCAACAGATCACATAGAAAACACTTGATCAATAAAGCTGTGGCTACCTGCTCTGATCCTAGTGGATGAAAAAGCAGGCCTGTTGGCAGACAAGGCCAGGCAAGCTTGTAGGCCTAGGCCTCAAAATGGCCACCAGCCACATGGCCAGGCCCAACAACATCAGCAAGGCCACCCCCAAAAACACACTTCCCCAACTCAATCCAATGCCATCCATGCCCTAAATGATGTCTAAATTCAACAGATCACATAGAAAACACTTGATCAATAAAGCTGTGGCTACCTGCTCTGATCCTAGTGGATGAAAAAGCAGGCCTGTTGGCAGACAAGGCCAGGCAAGCTTGCAGGCCTAGGCCTCAAAATGGCCACCAGCCACATGGCCAGGCCCAACAACATCAGCAAGGCCACCCCAAAAAACACACTTCCCTAACTCAATCCAATGCCATCCATGCCCTAAATGATGTCTAAATTCAACAGATCACATAGAAAACACTTGATCAATAAAGCTGTGGCTACCTGCTCTGATCCTAGTGGATGAAAAAGCAGGCCTGTTGGCAGACAAGGCCAGGCAAGCTTGCAGGCCTAGGCCTCAAAATGGCCACCAGCCACATGGCCAGGCCCAACAACATCAGCAAGGCCACCCCAAAAAACACACTTCCCCAACTCAATCCAATGCCATCCATGCCCTAAATGATGTCTAAATTCAACAATGCACATAGAAAACACTTGATCAATAAAGCTGTGGCTCCCTGCTCTGATTCTAGTGGATGAAAAAGCAGGCCTGTTGGCAGACAAGGCCAGGCAAGCTTGCAGGCCTAGGCCTCAAAATGGCCACCAGCCACATGGCCAGGCCCAACAACATCAGCAAGACCACCCCATAAAACACACTTCCCCAACTCAATACAATGCCATCCATGCCCTAAATGATGTCTAAATTCAACAGAGCACATAGAAAACACTTGATCAATAAAGCTGTGGCTACCTGCTCTGATCCTAGTGGATGAAAAAGCAGGCCTGTTGGCAGACAAGGCCAGGCAAGCTTGCAGGCCTAGGCCTCAAAATGGCCACCAGCCACATAGCCAGGCCCAACAACATCAGCAAGGCCACCCCAAAAAACACACTTCCCCAACTCAATCCAATGCCATCCATGCCCTAAATGATGTCTAAATTCAACAGATCACATAGAAAACACTTGATCAATAAAGCTGTGGCTACCTGCTCTGATCCTAGTGGATGAAAAAGCAGGCCTGTTGGCAGACAAGGCCAGGCATGCTTGCAGGCCTAGGCCTCAAAATGGCCACCAGCCACATGGCCAGGCCCAACAACATCAGCATGGCCACCCCCAAAAACACACTTCCCCAACTCAATCCAATGCCATCCATGCCCTAAATGATGTCTAAAAATTCAACAGATCACATAGAAAACAATTGATCAATAAAGCTGTGGCTACCTGCTCTGATCCTAGTGGATGAAAAAGCAGGCCTGTTGGCAGACAAGGCCAGGCAAGCGTGTAGGCCTAGGCCTCAAAATGGCCACCAGCCACATGGCCAGGCCCAACAACATCAGCAAGGCCACCCCAAAAAACACACTTCCCCAACTCAATCCAATGCCATCCATGCCCTAAATGATGTCTAAATTCAACAGAGCACATAGAAAACACTTGCTCAATAAAGCTGTGGCTACCTGCTCTGATCCTAGTGGATGAAAAAGCAGGCCTGTTGGCAGACAAGGCCAGGCAAGCTTGCAGGCCTAGGCCTCAAAATGGCCACCAGCCACATGGCCAGGCCCAACAACATCAGCAAGGCCACCCCCAAAAACACACTTCCCCAACTCAATCCAATGCCATCCATGCCCTAAATGATGTCTAAATTCAACAGATCACATAGAAAACACTTGATCAATAAAGCTGTGGCTACCTGCTCTGATCCTAGTGGATGAAAAAGCAGGCCTGTTGGCAGACAAGGCCAGGCAAGCTTGCAGGCCTAGGCCTCAAAATGGCCACCAGCCACATGGCCAGGCCCAACAACATCAGCATGGCCACCCCCAAAAACACACTTCCCCAACTCAATCCAATGCCATCCATGCCCTAAATGATGTCTAAATTCAACAGATCACATAGAAAACACTTGATCAATAAAGCTGTGGCTACCTGCTCTGATCCTAGTGGATGAAAAAGCAGGCCTGTTGGCAGACAAGGCCAGGCAAGCTTGCAGGCCTAGGCCTCAAAATGGCCACCAGCCACATGGCCAGGCCCAACAACATCAGCATGGCCACCCCCAAAAACACACTTCCCCAACTCAATCCAATGCCATCCATGCCCTAAATGATGTCTAAATTCAACAGAGCACATAGAAAACACTTGCTCAATAAAGCTGTGGCTACCTGCTCTGATCCTAGTGGATGAAAAAGCAGGCCTGTTGGCAGACAAGGCCAGGCAAGCTTGCAGGCCTAGGCCTCAAAATGGCCACCAGCCACATGGCCAGGCCCAACAACATCAGCAAGGCCACCCCCAAAAACACACTTCCCCAACTCAATCCAATGCCATCCATGCCCTAAATGATGTCTAAATTCAACAGATCACATAGAAAACACTTGATCAATAAAGCTGTGGCTACCTGCTCTGATCCTAGTGGATGAAAAAGCAGGCCTGTTGGCAGACAAGGCCAGGCAAGCTTGCAGGCCTAGGCCTCAAAATGGCCACCAGCCACATGGCCAGGCCCAACAACATCAGCAAGGCCACCCCAAAAAACACACTTCCTCAACTCAATCCAATGCCATCCATGCCCTAAATGATGTCTAAATTCAACAGATCACATAGAAAACACTTGATCAATAAAGCTGTGGCTACCTGCTCTGATCCTAGTGGATGAAAAAGCAGGCCTGTTGGCAGACAAGGCCAGGCAAGCTTGTAGGCCTAGGCCTCAAAATGGCCACCAGCCACATGGCCAGGCCCAACAACATCAGCAAGGCCACCCCCAAAAACACACTTCCCCAACACAATCCAATGCCATCCATGCCCTAAATGATGCCTAAATTCAACAGATCACATAGAAAACACTTGATCAATAAAGCTGTGGCTACCTGCTCTGATCCTAGTGGATGAAAAAGCAGGCCTGTTGGCAGACAAGGCCAGGCAAGCTTGTAGGCCTAGGCCTCAAAATGGCCACCAGCCACATGGCCAGGCCCAACAACATCAGCAAGGCCACCCCCAAAAACACACTTCCCCAACTCAATCCAATGCCATCCATGCCCTAAATGATGTCTAAATTCAACAGATCACATAGAAAACACTTGATCAATAAAGCTGTGGCTACCTGCTCTGATCCTAGTGGATGAAAAAGCAGGCCTGTTGGCAGACAAGGCCAGGCAAGCTTGCAGGCCTAGGCCTCAAAATGGCCACCAGCCACATGGCCAGGCCCAACAACATCAGCAAGGCCACCCCAAAAAACACACTTCCCTAACTCAATCCAATGCCATCCATGCCCTAAATGATGTCTAAATTCAACAGATCACATAGAAAACACTTGATCAATAAAGCTGTGGCTACCTGCTCTGATCCTAGTGGATGAAAAAGCAGGCCTGTTGGCAGACAAGGCCAGGCAAGCTTGCAGGCCTAGGCCTCAAAATGGCCACCAGCCACATGGCCAGGCCCAACAACATCAGCAAGGCCACCCCAAAAAACACACTTCCCCAACTCAATCCAATGCCATCCATGCCCTAAATGATGTCTAAATTCAACAATGCACATAGAAAACACTTGATCAATAAAGCTGTGGCTCCCTGCTCTGATTCTAGTGGATGAAAAAGCAGGCCTGTTGGCAGACAAGGCCAGGCAAGCTTGCAGGCCTAGGCCTCAAAATGGCCACCAGCCACATGGCCAGGCCCAACAACATCAGCAAGGCCACCCCATAAAACACACTTCCCCAACTCAATACAATGCCATCCATGCCCTAAATGATGTCTAAATTCAACAGATCACATAGAAAACACTTGATCAATAAAGCTGTGGCTACCTGCTCTGATCCTAGTGGATGAAAAAGCAGGCCTGTTGGCAGACAAGGCCAGGCAAGCTTGCAGGCCTAGGCCTCAAAATGGCCACCAGCCACATAGCCAGGCCCAACAACATCAGCAAGGCCACCCCAAAAAACACACTTCCCCAACTCAATCCAATGCCATCCATGCCCTAAATGATGTCTAAATTCAACAGATCACATAGAAAACACTTGATCAATAAAGCTGTGGCTACCTGCTCTGATCCTAGTGGATGAAAAAGCAGGCCTGTTGGCAGACAAGGCCAGGCATGCTTGCAGGCCTAGGCCTCAAAATGGCCACCAGCCACATGGCCAGGCCCAACAACATCAGCATGGCCACCCCCAAAAACACACTTCCCCAACTCAATCCAATGCCATCCATGCCCTAAATGATGTCTAAAAATTCAACAGATCACATAGAAAACAATTGATCAATAAAGCTGTGGCTACCTGCTCTGATCCTAGTGGATGAAAAAGCAGGCCTGTTGGCAGACAAGGCCAGGCAAGCGTGTAGGCCTAGGCCTCAAAATGGCCACCAGCCACATGGCCAGGCCCAACAACATCAGCAAGGCCACCCCAAAAAACACACTTCCCCAACTCAATCCAATGCCATCCATGCCCTAAATGATGTCTAAATTCAACAGAGCACATAGAAAACACTTGCTCAATAAAGCTGTGGCTACCTGCTCTGATCCTAGTGGATGAAAAAGCAGGCCTGTTGGCAGACAAGGCCAGGCAAGCTTGCAGGCCTAGGCCTCAAAATGGCCACCAGCCACATGGCCAGGCCCAACAACATCAGCAAGGCCACCCCCAAAAACACACTTCCCCAACTCAATCCAATGCCATCCATGCCCTAAATGATGTCTAAATTCAACAGATCACATAGAAAACACTTGATCAATAAAGCTGTGGCTACCTGCTCTGATCCTAGTGGATGAAAAAGCAGGCCTGTTGGCAGACAAGGCCAGGCAAGCTTGCAGGCCTAGGCCTCAAAATGGCCACCAGCCACATGGCCAGGCCCAACAACATCAGCATGGCCACCCCCAAAAACACACTTCCCCAACTCAATCCAATGCCATCCATGCCCTAAATGATGTCTAAATTCAACAGATCACATAGAAAACACTTGATCAATAAAGCTGTGGCTACCTGCTCTGATCCTAGTGGATGAAAAAGCAGGCCTGTTGGCAGACAAGGCCAGGCAAGCTTGCAGGCCTAGGCCTCAAAATGGCCACCAGCCACATGGCCAGGCCCAACAACATCAGCATGGCCACCCCCAAAAACACACTTCCCCAACTCAATCCAATGCCATCCATGCCCTAAATGATGTCTAAATTCAACAGAGCACATAGAAAACACTTGCTCAATAAAGCTGTGGCTACCTGCTCTGATCCTAGTGGATGAAAAAGCAGGCCTGTTGGCAGACAAGGCCAGGCAAGCTTGCAGGCCTAGGCCTCAAAATGGCCACCAGCCACATGGCCAGGCCCAACAACATCAGCAAGGCCACCCCCAAAAACACACTTCCCCAACTCAATCCAATGCCATCCATGCCCTAAATGATGTCTAAATTCAACAGATCACATAGAAAACACTTGATCAATAAAGCTGTGGCTACCTGCTCTGATCCTAGTGGATGAAAAAGCAGGCCTGTTGGCAGACAAGGCCAGGCAAGCTTGCAGGCCTAGGCCTCAAAATGGCCACCAGCCACATGGCCAGGCCCAACAACATCAGCAAGGCCACCCCAAAAAACACACTTCCTCAACTCAATCCAATGCCATCCATGCCCTAAATGATGTCTAAATTCAACAGATCACATAGAAAACACTTGATCAATAAAGCTGTGGCTACCTGCTCTGATCCTAGTGGATAAAAAAGCAGGCCTGTTGGCAGACAAGGCCAGGCAAGCTTGCAGGCCTAGGCCTCAAAATGGCCACCAGCCACATGGCCAGGCCCAACAACATCAGCAAGGCCACCCCAAAAAACACACTTCCCCAACTCAATCCATTGCCATCCATGCCCTAAATGATGTCTAAATTCAACAGAGCACATAGAAAACACTTGATCAATAAAGCTGTGGCTACCTGCTCTGATCCTAGTGGATGAAAAAGCAGGCCTGTTGGCAGACAAGGCCAGGCAAGCTTGCAGGCCTAGGCCTCAAAATGGCCACCAGCCACATGGCCAGGCCCAACAACATCAGCAAGGCCACCCCAAAAAACACACTTCCCCAACTCAATCCAATGCCATCCATGCCCTAAACGATGTCTAAATTCAACAGATCACATAGAAAACACTTGATCAATAAAGCTGTGGCTACCTGCTCTGATCCTAGTGGATGAAAAAGCAGGCCTGTTGGCAGACAAGGCCAGGCAAGCTTGTAGGCCTAGGCCTCAAAATGGCCACCAGCCACATGGCCAGGCCCAACAACATCAGCAAGGCCACCCCCAAAAACACACTTCCCCAACTCAATCCAATGCCATCCATGCCCTAAATGATGCCTAAATTCAACAGATCACATAGAAAACACTTGATCAATAAAGCTGTGGCTACCTGCTCTGATCCTAGTGGATGAAAAAGCAGGCCTGTTGGCAGACAAGGCCAGGCAAGCTTGTAGGCCTAGGCCTCAAAATGGCCACCAGCCGCATGGCCAGGCCCAACAACATCACAAAGGCCACCCCAAAAAACACACTTCCCCAACTCAATCCAATGCCATTCATGCCCTAAATGTGCTTGAAAATGAAATCCATTCAAAAACCAAAAGGAACAGTTGCTTCATCATGCACACACACCCATGAGGCCATGCCCATGGCTAGCTCGGGCCTACTACTACAACCCACAAAATTTAAAAAACAAAAAAAGGAATGATGATAATTAATTAATTAACAAAAATAAATTGTAGTTACAACTGCAATGCCCACAATCAAACACAACAACCACTTACTTGTAAAATATCCTATTCCAAAAATCCTGAAATCCAATTGCAATGATGCAGCAGACAAAAAGAGTGATCTTTCCAGCTCCAAATCCAAAGACAGAATGAGCAGGAGATGGACAAAGCACTGGGAGGAGCCTGCATGACAGGAACAGGAAGTTGGAGATTCTGTGTCACTTCCTCCCTCTCTCCACCTTTAAAAAAAATGACTCCTTGCACAAAAATGTCAATGTAAGGAGTTCTTTTCATCCAAAATCAGCATTTGCAGATGGTTTCATGCTGCTAGAGCCGATATTCCTCTCCAAATTGTAAATTTTACGTTGTTGAGTTCTCGAGCTTCACATTACTTCCGCCGGCGTGTCGAAAACGATATGATCGCGTTCTCTTCTTTGTCCCTGTCGCGTTGGATATGACGTGTTCGCGGTCTCTTTCTCCTGTTCGCGTTCGATTACACGTGACCGCGTCCTCATCCTCTAGCTCGCGATGTAGAATGACATGTTCGAGATCTCAATCTTCTCATACTCGCGCGGTGCATGATCGCGAGAAGAAAGACGTGATCGCGCGACAAATGACGTGATCGCGTGACAAATGACGTTAATGCGGCCGCGAACTCTCGCAAGACATCGCAAAATGGCTATCAAAATCCAACATCTCGTGGAGAACGCGACCGGGTCAAGAAAACTTGTCGGAGAACGCATGGATTCAGGTAAGGCGATCGCGCGCGCGCGAGAATGTATTATTTTACAGCGCGAGCAAGAAACAAATTATCACTAAGCTGCGGAATGCGCAAATTTTGACATTTTCGCGCTTTCCGCGGAACGCGAAAATGCCAAAATATCGCAATTTCCGAAAACGGAACGGAATTTTGGCCCAGGCCTAGTTATTATTAACTTTCCTACCCTTCCTGAGAGTGTAGTGTGTGACTGTACACAGTAGTATAACATAGCCCTTGTTTAAAAAAATTCATAAATGGCTAGACTATATCTTTTTGTTTGCACTAGTACAGTACTAAGTAACTGAATCACAACAACAAATGCAACATTTCACTGATGTTCTTCTCCTGGCTTATTTGGTTTCAGGTGCACAAAAGACAGAGGAGGCGGTGTCATCAGCATCACCCGGCTACCCGTTGTACTGCCAGCCAGACAGAAGTCCTGCTGCGCATCACGTCCACGTGTGACCAGAGCTTGTTGTGCATCTGCATCCTGCCTGACATCTGAAGAAGTTGTCCCCAAGGAAAGTTACCAGGTACAGTACCAAGAAAGTTGCCGGTGAGAAGAAGGAACAGAAAAAGGAAGTGCCATTAACCACGACTGGTGGTGTGCCGGCCAATGTTTTTTTTGGCACCAAAAAAGATACGCCTGCAGCAGCGTTGTCCGGCAACCAACCTGGGAGCAGCACAGCGGTCCAACCACACCAACCTAGGCCCAAGGGCTTTAGTGTCGCAGAGGTAGCCAGTCTACTGACGAGCAGCGATGTTGAAGAAATGTCATTACCGCAAAGTAGTACACAATCAAGTTCAACGCAGGCGCAAACTCAGCAGATAAGTGTGCAGCCGCAACAAGAACAGCGGTACAAAAGGGGGTGGTGATGGACGGAGCATCAGAACCAATCAAACACTCACACCCAGTCAACAGATCTGGGTTTGATCCATCACCGTTCTTTAGTCCGGTCCTAGGAAGCTTTTTTCCGGTCCAGGGAAGACATGGCTTCGCAGTTCGGGCTTGACTGTTCCCATGAGGCACAGGGTCAGACTGATTTGCATATGGCCATGTCTGAACTGGGGTGGCAGAGTGGGCTAAAGAACGGTGATGGATCAAACCCAGATCTGTTGACTGGGTGTGAGTGTTTGATTGGTTCTGATGCTCCGTCCATCACCACCCCCTTTTGTACCGCTTTTTTCGCCATAAGTTGGCAGGGTATGCTCAGACATGAGTCCCTTGCTCGCTTTGCCACTGGATTCTAGCAAGCCTGGCTGAAGACAGCTGAAATGCCAGAAACTGGTCCTAGGAAGATTGTTTCCGGTCCAGGGAAGACATGGCTTAGCAGTTCGGGCTGGACTGTTCCCATGAGGCACAGGGTCAGACTGATTTGCATCTGAACTGGGGTGGCAGAGTGGGCTAAAGAACGGTGATGGATCAAAGCCAGATCTGTTGACTGGGTGTGAGGGTTTGATTGGTTCTGATGCTCCGTCCATCACCAACCCCTTTTGTACCACTTTGTTCGCCATAAGTTGGCAGGGTATGCTCAGACGTTGAGTCCCTTGCTCACTTTGCCACAGGATTCAAGCAAGCCTGGCTGAAGACGGCTGAAATGCCAGAAACCGGTCCTAGGAAGCTTGTTTCCGGTCCAGGGAAGACATGGCTTGGCAATTCGGGCTGGACTGTTTCCATGAGACACAGGGTCAGACTGATTTGCATATGGCCATGTCTGAACTGGGGTGGCAGAGTGGGCTAAATAACGGTGATGGATCAAAGCCAGATCTCTTGACTGGGTGTGAGTGTTTGATTGGTTCTGATGCTCCGTCCATCACCACCCCCTTTTGTACTGCTTTGTTCGCCATAAGTTGGCAGGGTATGCTCAGACGTTGAGTCCCTTGCTCACTTTGCCACAGGATTCAAGCAAGCCTGGCTGAAGACGGCTGTAATGCCAGAAACCGGTCCTAGAAAGCTTGTTTCCGGTCCAGGGAAGACATGGCTTGGCAATTCGGGCTGGACTGTTTCCATGAGGCACAGGGTCAGACTGATTTGCATATGGCCATGTCTGAACTGGGGTGGCAGAGTGGGCTAAATAACGGTGATGGATCAAACCCAGATCTGTTGACTGGGTGTGAGTGTTTGATTGGTTCTGATGCTCCGTCCATCACTACCCCCTTTTGTACCGCTTTGTTCGCCATTAGTTGGCAGGGTATGCTCAGACGTTGAGTCCCTTGCTCACTTTGCCACTGGATTCAAGCAAGCCTGGCTGAAGACGGCTGAAATTCCAGAAACCGGTCCTAGGAAGCTTGTTTCCGGTCCAGAGAAGACATGACTTGGCAGTCCGGGCTGGACTGTTCCCATGAGGCACAGGGTTAGACTGATTTGCATATGGCCATGTCTGAACTGGGGTGGCAGAGTGGGCTAAATAACGGTGATGGATCAAACCCAGATCTGTTGACTGGGTGTGAGTGTTTGATTGGTTCTGATGCTCCATCCATCACCACCCCCTTTTGTACCGCTTTGTTCGCCATAAGTTGGCAGGGTATGCTCAGACGTTGAGTACCTTGCTCACTTTGCCACTGGATTCAAGCAAGCCTGGCTGAAGACGGCTGAAATGCCAGAAACCGGTCCTAGGAAGCTTGTTTCCGGTCCAGGGAAGACATGGCTTGGCAGTTCGGGCTGGACTGTTCCCATGAGGCACAGGGTCAGACTGATTTGCATATGGCCATGTCTGAACTGGGGTGGCAGAGTGGGCTAAAGAACGGTGATGGATCTAACCCAGATCTGTTGACTGGGTGTGAGTGTTTGATTGGTTCTGATGCTCCGTCCATCACCACCCCCTTTTGTACCGCTTTTTTCGCCATAAGTTGGCAGGGTATGCTCAGACATGAGTCCCTTGCTCGCTTTGCCACTGGATTCTAGCAAGCCTGGCTGAAGACAGCTGAAATGCCAGAAACTGGTCCTAGGAAGATTGTTTCCGGTCCAGGGAAGACATGGCTTAGCAGTTCGGGCTGGACTGTTCCCATGAGGCACAGGGTCAGACTGATTTGCATCTGAACTGGGGTGGCAGAGTGGGCTAAAGAACGGTGATGGATCAAAGCCAGATCTGTTGACTGGGTGTGAGGGTTTGATTGGTTCTGATGCTCCGTCCATCACCAACCCCTTTTGTACCACTTTGTTCGCCATAAGTTGGCAGGGTATGCTCAGACGTTGAGTCCCTTGCTCACTTTGCCACTGGATTCAAGCAAGCCTGGCTGAAGACGGCTGAAATGCCAGAATCCGGTCCTAGGAAGCTTGTTTCCGGTCCAGGGAAGACATGGCTTGGCATTTCGGGCTGGACTGTTCCTATGAGGCACAGGGTTATACAGATTTGCATATGGCCATGTCTGAACTGGGGTGGCAGAGTGGGCTAAAGAACGGTGATGGATCAAACCCAGATCTGTTGACTGGGTGTGAGTGTTTGATTGATTCTGATGCTCCGTCCATCACCACACCCTTTTGTACCGCTTTGTTCACCATAAGTTGGCAGGGTATGCTCAGACGTTGAGTCCCTTGCTCACTTTGCCACTGGATTCAAGCAAGCCTGGCTGAAGACGGCTGAAATGCCAGAAACCGGTCCTAGGATGCTTGTTTCCGGTCCAGGGAAGACATGGCTTGGCAGTTCAGGCTGGATTGTTCCCATGAGGCACAGGGTCAGACTGATTTGCATATGGCCATGTCTGAACTGGGGTGGCAGAGTGGGCTAAAGAATGGTGATGGATCAAACCCAGATCTGTTGACTGGGTGTGAGTGTTTGATTGGTTCTGATGCTCCGTCCATCACCACCCCCTTTTGTACCGCTTTGTTCGCCATAAGTTGGCAGGGTATGCTCAGACGTTGAGTCCCTTGCTCACTTTGCCACTGGATTCAAGCAAGCCTGGCTGAAGATGGCTGAAATGCCAGAAACCGGTCCTAGGAAGCTTGTTTCCGGTCCAGGGAAGACATGGATTGGCAGTTCGGGCTGGACTGTTCCCATGAGGCACAGGGTCATACAGATTTGCATATGGCCATGTCTGAACTGGGGTGGCAGAGTGGGCTAAAGAACGGTGATGGATCAAACCCAGATCTGTTGACTGGGTGTGAGTGTTTGATTGGTTCTGATGCTCCGTCCATCACCACCCCCTTTTGTACCGCTTTGTTCGCCATAAGTTGGCAGGGTATGCTCAGACGTTGAGTCCCTTGCTCACTTTGCCACTGGATTCAAGCAAGCCTGGCTGAAGAAGGCTAAAATGCCAGAAACCGGTCCTAGGAAGCTTGTTTCCAGTCCAGGGAAGACATGGCTTGGCAGTTCGGGCTGGACTGTTCCCATGAGGCACAGGGTGAGACTGATTTGCATATGGCCATGTCTGAACTGGGGAGGCAGAGTGGGCTAAAGAACGGTGATGGATCAAACCCAGATCTGTTGACTGGGTGTGAGTGTTTGATTGGTTCTGATGCTCCGTCCATCACAACCCCCTTTTGTATCGCTTTGTTCGCCATAAGTTGGCAGGGTATGCTCAGACGTTGTGTCCCTTGCTCACTTTGCCACTGGATTCGAGCAAGCCTGGCTGAAGACGGCTGAAATGCCAGAAACCGGTCCTAGGAAGCTTGTTTCCGGTCCAGGGAAGACATGGATTGGCAGTTCGGGCTGGACAGTTCCCATGAGGCACAGGGTCAGACTGATTTGCATATGGCCATGTCTGAACTGGGGTCAGAGTGGGCGAAAGAACTGTGATGGATCAAACCCAGATCTGTTGTCTGGGTGTGAGTGTTTGATTGGTTCTGATGCTCCGTCCATCACCACCCCCTTTTGTACCGCTTTGTTCGCCATAAGTTGGCAGGGTATGCTCAGACGTTGAGTCCCTTGCTCACTTTGCCACTGGATTCAAGCAAGCCTGGCTGAAGACGGCTGAAATGCCAGAAACCGGTCCTAGGAAGCTTGTTTCCGGTCCAGGGAAGACATGGATTGGCAGTTCGGGCTGGACAGTTCCCATGAGGCACAGGGTCAGACTGATTTGCATATGGCCATGTCTGAACTGGGGTCAGAGTGGGCGAAAGAACTGTGATGGATCAAACCCAGATCTGTTGACTGGGTGTGAGTGTTTGATTGGTTCAGATGCTCCGTCCATCACCACCCCTTTTGTACCGCTTTGTTTGCCATAAGTTGGCAGGGTATGCTCAGACGTTGAGTCTCTTGCTCACTTTGCCACTGGATTCAAGCAAGCCTGGCTGAAGACGGCTGAAATGCCAGAAACCGGTCCTAGGAAGCTTGTTTCCGGTCCAGGGAAGACATTTCTTGGCAGTTCGGGCTGGACTGTTCCCATGAGGCACAGGGTCAGACTGATTTGCATATGGCCATGTCTGAACTGGGGTGGCAGAGTGGGCTAAAGAACGGTGATGGATCAAACCCAGATCTGTTGACTGGGTGTGAGTGTTTGATTGGTTCTGATGCTCCATCCATCACCACCCTCTTTTGTACCGCTTTGTTCGCCATAAGTTGGCAGGGTATGTTCAGACGTTGAGTCCCTTGCTCACTTTGCCACTGGATTCAAGCAAGCCTGGCTGAAGACGGCTGAAATGCCAGAAACCGGTCCTAGGAAACTTGTTTTCGGTCCAGGGAAGACATGGCTTGGCAGTTCGGGCTGGACTGTTCCCATGAGGTACAGGGTCAGACTGATTTGCATATGGCCATGTCTGAACTGGGGTGGCAGAGTGGGCTAAAGAACGGTGATGGATCAAACCCAGATCTGTTGACTGGGTGTGAGTGTTTGATTGGTTCTGATGCTCCGTCCATCACCACCCCCTTTTGTACCGCTTTGTTCGCCATAAGTTGGCTGGGTATGCTCAGACGTTGAGTCTCTTGCTCACTTTGCCTCTGGATTCAAGCAAGCCTGGCTGAAGACGGCTGAAATGCCAGAAACCGGTCCTAGGAAGCTTGTTTCCGGTCCAGGGAAGACATGGCTTGGCAGTTCGGGCTGGACTGTTCCCATGAGGCACAGGGTCAGACTGATTTGCATATGGCCATGTCTGAACTGGGGTGGCAGAGTGGGCTAAAGAACGGTAATGGATCAAACCCAGATCTGTTGACTGGGTGTGAGTGTTTGATTGGTTCTGATGCTCCGTCCATCATCACCCCCTTTTGTACCGCTTTGTTCGCCATAAGTTGGCAGGGTATGCTCAGACGTTGAGTCCCTTGCTCACTTTGCCACTGGATTCATGCAAGCCTGGCTGAAGACGGTTGAAATGCAGGAAACCGGTCCTACGAAGCTTGTTTCCGGTCCAGGGAAGACATGGCTTGGCAGTTCGGGCTGGACTGTTCCCATGAGGCACAAGGTCAGACTGATTTGCATATGGCCATGTCTGACCTGGGGTGGCAGAGTGGGCTAAAGAACGGTGATGGATCAAACCCAGATCTGTTGACTGGGTGTGAGTGTTTGATTGGTTCTGAAGCTCCGTCCATCACCACCCCCTTTTGTCCCGCAACAAGAACAGCAGCAGCCGCAACAAGAACAGCAGCAGCCACAACAAGAACAGCAGCAGCCGCAACAAGAACAGCAGCAGCCGTAACAAGAACAGCAGCGGCCGAAACAAGAACAGCAGCGGCCGCAAGAAGAACAGCAGCGGCCGCAACAAGAACAGCAGCTGCCGCAACAA
This sequence comes from Triturus cristatus, assembly GCF_964204655.1. Lineage (NCBI taxonomy): Eukaryota > Metazoa > Chordata > Amphibia > Caudata > Salamandridae > Triturus > Triturus cristatus. The sequence goes on from NC_140583.1 coordinate 477,276,983, forward strand.
GAACAGCAGGGGCCGCAACAGCCCACCATAGTAGTTGTTGCTCCTGACGTAGGGGCATTTCAGGAAATCAAGCTTCCTGCAGACAAAGTGGAGCAAAGTCAAACCACTGTTTCAGAAGATCTATTGTCTTCCAGACCACCAGCAAGGAAAAGGAGGCTTAGTCCATCATCTTCTTCTTCAAGTCCCGCTTCTGATGATCGTGATGACACTTGGGTCCCACCAGCTCGGTCTGAGAGTGATATACGCCACAAGACAATGCTTCTGAAAAGGAATGTCCCAGAAAAACTTAGAGTTATGGAGGTAGATGTAGAAGAGGGGGGTGAGGATGATGTTGATGAAGACGAGCCAGTCATCACGCACATTACTCCCGCCCCAAAGGGATTGGAGATCAACATTCTCACCCTATCCAAAAAGGCTGCTACTGAGCGGGATGTAGCACGGATATCACCAACGCAGCTTACACCACCACTACCTCAGGCTGCCATATTTTCCAAGGCCCGGCAGGGACCTACATCCAGCTCAACCATCTCAGTAGGTAGTGGTAGTAAAAGTCACAGTCTAGGTGCACAGGGTCACATTTCAAGCACACCCTCCAGTTCATCTGGTATTGAAAGTGGCACATCCAGCAGTGCCAGAAAGTTCTCCTCCCCAGTTTGGGACTTTTTTTCTGTTAGCACCAAGGAGGAGAACGTTGCTATATGCTCAATTTGTCGGCAAGGTGTTCGGCGTGGTAAGCTTGGTACAAACTATGGTACCGGAGGACAAGCAAGTCATCTCAGAATACACCACACTATCATGTGGGAGAATCACCTACTTCAGTTAAAAGAAAGTAGAAAAACTCAACCCATTGAAGTTGGGCAGGAAGAATCAGGGAGCGATATTATTGCGGTGGAAGGTGAAGAAGAGGGAGGTATTTCTAGCCCTGTCCCCAGTAGTGCACTGGTACCGCCCACATCCTCCTCAGTAACATCAGAGTGGCACCGCAGTAAGAGCCATACTCTGAGTCAGGCTGAGACACCAAGGCAACCGAGTACCGCAATGAGACAATCTGTGTCGTTGAGTCTAAGTGGGTTAGCACAATAAAGGAAAGTAATTCAGCCTACCATTGAGAGCATGTTTAGGTTGGAGGGGCAGTTCCAACGCAACCACCCAACGGCATGGTTGTACAATGCGAAGCTGGCTAAAATGTTAGCCCTGGACCTTCTTCCTTTTTCATTTGTGGAAGGGGTGTGTTACCTTGAATTGGTAGCTGCCATCTCCCCTAAATGGAAGGTTCCCAGCCGGTCCTATTTCGCAAGAATTGCTGTTCCGGCACTACATCATGATGTGCTGGGATTGGTTGGAAAAGCTTTGCAGCAGAGTGCTGTTCACAATATCCACCTGACAACAGACATGTGGACCAGTTGCCAAGCCACAGATTACATGTGCATCACTGTACACTGGATCTCTTTTGTGGGGGTTAGAGATAAGCTATCCGCACAAGGTGCTGTTGACACAGCTGCAATTTTTGAAGGTACTCGGAAACATGCAACTGTAGCCATGTTCGCCATGGAGAAATCTTATACGGCTGAAAACATTTTACACGAGTTTCGCAGCAAGGTTTTGGAATGGTTGCGGCCAAGAGGGCTTGGTATTGGTTTTGTTGCCACAGACAATGGCAGTAATGTACTTAAGGCCATGGAACTTGGTTCCTATTTCAGGGTTCCGTCTTTTGCGCACTGCATAAACATTATAGTTCAATACTTTCTGAAAAAAGAACCCATAGTCAGCAATTTACTGGCCATCTGCCGAAGAATATGCACTCATTTCAGCCATTCTTTTAAAGCTCTGAAGCAGCTGAGGATCATCCAACGTGAACATAGGATGCCTGTCAAGGTACTCATCCAGGAGGTGGCAACACATCGGAACTCAACGTATTACATGCTTGATCGTCTGTATGTTTATTATAGAAAAACAATGGTTCTGTCGGGTATGGGTTAAACAATTACTTTGTGAGACGAATGAATCAAGGAAAAAATGGGAATCAATCAAGTTGACCACACAATCTCAAGGTACAAAATCAAGATCAGACTTGTTTTGAAGAATATGATGTCATTCTTTATATATAAATTGCATCATTTATATGAAAGAGCAGAAATGACATTTGTAATGCAGGATTACCAAAGTAGCAAACTGTAAAGTGAATTAGTGAATTTGTGACAAGGTGACATGAGTGACCAAGTTGTGCATAGTATGTACAGTGAACGAATACAAGAAAGATTTGTTATATATACACAATATACAAGTGGAGGGCCAGTATCAAAGCAAATCAAAATGACGCTGTTTCATGGATAAATCAAAACATGTATGAAAAACAGGTCTCGCACTGGTCCTAACAATTATCGTCGACGTTTCAACCCAATATTAGCGACTCTGATTCGTCAAGTAGGGTCTTCATCAGGACATTAAAACAAACGATGGCAACCTGCAAGAGCAAGTAAGGGACGTGTCAATACTATGAAGTGTGATTATTTAATTGTGTGATCCCGAATGATGAAGGCCCTCACTCACCTAGCCAGTGGTCTAGGATGGCCTGGCAGACGGACGTACACGCGTAGAAATACAGAGTGCCTCATCCAATGTGCTCTCTGTAAGTCAAAGTAGAAACGCGTGTTGTAGTCAGTAACAAACACAGAGCCAGCGTCTTAAAGTTGTGAGGCTACGAATAAGGGTTAAGAAATGGCCTCTATGTAGGCCGATTCAGGAATTTAAGCAAGACACGCAACAGTTAGGTGAACAACTTCCGAACTTAAAGATACGCTCACCTTGACTGACGTTTTCTTTTTAATTAGAGCCGGCTCCGATGAATCAATTGCGCGTCGGAACCGATCTAAGTTCAGCTTCCTAATGTTATCTGGAAGGATAAACATTCGATGAGGATAGGTCACGACCGGGAAGGGCCGGGAATACTGAATTAGGGAAAGAGGCTTACTTGAAGAGAGAAGCAAAGCGGTTACGAATCACGCTGCAGCACCTCCTGTCACAGTCAGAGGAAGCCGCAACTGACAGGCAGGCTGCTAAATGAAGGTGAGCGGGGCAGTCCCGTCTGACGTCAAAGCGGTGACGTGTCAGGGGGGGTTGCCTAGCAACCACGGTCGCGTCGCGGGATTGAGGCAGGAGGGGCGAGGCGCGCGCTATGCTGACGTAGACTGACAACACAATTGTCAATCAACAGACGTAGCATGAATACTTAGCGAATGGACAAATCGTGTACTTTGAAAAGGTATACAGTTCAATGTTAGGGGCTATTCTCTAGCTGTATGAAATGGAGCGGGGCAGTCTTAACTAACGTCAACATAGTGACGTGTCAAGAGGGTTGCATAGCAACCAGGCTCACAACGGGGAAATTGAGACAACTGGAGCAGAGCACACGCTAAGCTTGCGTGGACTGACAAAACCTGTACTCTAGAGGTGGTGAAGTTAAAGTGTAATTGAACGGACTACTCTCTCGCATGGGAGGTGGCGAGGCTAAATGGAAGCGAAGTGTTAGGACGAAGGGGGTGGGCAACTCTGAAAACTAGCAAATGTGCGTAGTCTAATCAAAAGACGCTTGCAGAAATTCATCAGATGCAATTGGTACACGATAACAATGAAATCACAGAAAAGTACATAAGTCATTGTTTACAACACACGTGCTCAAAATAACAGCTGTTAAAGACAACATAAATCGAGCACAATTTGAGATCTATGTGAGTGACGAGGTATGTCAAAAAATGAAAGTATGAGCAACTCATATGTACAGACTGTTAATGAACCTACAGGGTACGTGGAGAGATGTCATAATTGCCCCATTTCCCTGGATGTTTCCTCGAGGCTGTTAAGGCCTTGCTGGACAGTGTTGAGGAAATGAATCCATCTACATTCTTTTCTCTTCAGATTCACAGCTAATGAGCCCCCTCTGGGCGCAAGACTGACCTTCTCTAGCACCCACCATTTCAAATCTTCAGGTAAATGGCTTAGTGCCAGAAAATGATCCACCATGGGGGCCCCTTGCGTTCTGCATCTAATGCGGCTCATGTGTTGTAGTATCCTCACTTTTATTTTTTGTGTTGTTTGTCCCACGTATAAGAGACCACAGGGACATCTTATCACGTATATCAAATTGGAGCTGTTGCAGTTCGTAAAAGTTGATGAGTTATACGTTCTGTTGTTATGGGTGAAGGAAGAGCCCTCTATTGACAACGGACAGGCTTTACATTGGCCACACTTGTAATGGCCCACGATGGAAGGTAGTATGAGCAGTACAGGTCACTCCATGAAAATGTCTGGAACAGAAGAGGGGATGCTACTGTTAAAGGCATGAACCTTGACATGAAGCAATGGAGCCTAATTAAATGCCTGACTGAGATGCTGTGTCCTTTTGAGGTCTTCACACGTGAAGTCAGCAAGGAGGACTGTACAATGGGCCAAGCTATCCCATTATTGCAAATGCTAGAGGATCAACTGAATAATGTGTCTGAATCATACAAAGGTGAGGAGGACAAAAGGCAAGCCTATGACTTGGTGGAGAGTTTATCCCGGCGCTTAGCTGAAAATGTAAAATTTTGTCACAAGAACATTACATTTGTGCCACAATTCTGGATCCACGTGCAAAATTTGGACCGAAGACATTCTTTGCTTTTTCCGAGATTGATGTTGCCCGCTACAAAAGTTGTATAGCTGAAGCAGCCAGTAAGTTGGAAAACGAACGGCTGCTAATTAAAAGCCCGCAAGATCAACCCACAAGGACTGAAGCAGGCCATGCAGGATCAAGTGCAACTTTGTCGGCTGAGGGCAGTGCGTTTGGATCACAAGACTCACCATCACTATCGACCACAGCAACAATAACTGGATCAGTAGGTGGAGTACAATCATTACACGATTGGTATGAGAAAAGAGCCCAAAACCTTACCAGCAGCAACCCTGAACATTGAGCGGATGGTCCAGGCCTATCTGGACGACCCAACAGAGGTGTACATTGATCAAAACCCATTGCAGTATTGGTATAGGAAAAGGTCTGAATGGCCACAGCTCAGCAGGCTGGCGATAAGCTATCTGGCTTGCCCTGTCGCAAGTGTCTCTTCCGAACGTGTTTTCAGTGCTGCTGGTTCCATTGTAACATTGAGAAGGAGCAGTCTCTCGCCCAAAAACGTGGAGAGGTTAACAATGATCAAAATGAATCAGCACTTCATACCACCGAATTACACAATGCGTGAAGCAATGGAGGAAGATGAGGACAGCGGCTCAGGTGACGGAAGTATTGTGTCACATGATTACCTACGACTGGCTGAACCCCCAGAGTTTGAGGACGAGCTATACTTCCCTGACAATTAGGCTTGCACTTACTGTCTTCCTCCCTTTTTTCCCCCTTTGTTTGTGTGTCTGTCGTTCCGGTTACAAACTTGTGAATCACAACAAATCCATTACCACCGTCTTCTACTCTTCTAATTTAATATACAAGTTTCAGGTGTCTGCAATTTGACAGTACAGTACTCCGAATCCAGCTCCTCCGCTCCATCATACTGAATCTCCCGCCCAAATCCATTGTCCTCATGAATGATGATTGGATGATGGTAACAATAGTAGAAGAACAAATTCAAACTTTCCTAGTCCTGCTAAAAGAAGTGGAGCATGAATCAGATGACTTCTATAGCTCTCCTTTCAGAGCCGAGAGAGACTGCCCATTAACTGAAAATAAGATGGAACAGGTAATGATTGATGCCATGCATTGGACGCAGAGTTGCAGACTGAATGATTTTGTTATGTTTGTTGTGCATGAAGTTATGTAATTGTGCACTGCCACTAATCATGTTTCTACAGAACACACTAAATTTAACTCAAGGTAAATTAAATTTTCCCCTTCTTGAAAATATTAAATTTGTTCTTCTCCTCCAGCTAGGTGATACATTGCTTTTAATTCAATACAGGAAGGGTACTCACTCAATCTGCGCAATGAGTATGATTGACACAACAGCACCGTCCATCATGATGATGGCGAAATAGACGGCCCGTTAACTTAAGATGAGAAGGAACAGGTAATGACAATTAATGGCATGCATTGGACACCTGACTCTGAGCGATTGGTCTTTGTGTTTTCGTTGTTTGTTTGTTATGCACAAAGTGAAGTCAAAGTGTACTAGTGATCTATCTTTCTGTACACACTAAAGAATGACTCAAGTCAGTAATATTTCTACTCTTGTTGTGTAATAGAAATACACAACAATACTGCAGGCTGATCTTCACAGTCAGTCAGTAAAAGTATCGGAGATGATGATGAAGTCAGGAGGATGTTTCTTGAGTGGCATAAAACGTAAAAGCCTAAAGGTAAACACGTCAACAACAACCACAGCAGACCCAAATGTCTGTGTAGAAGTGGAATAAAGTATAGCGGTGGGATGACTGCGGTGCATTGATTTTACTAACTTAAACTGTAAAATGCTATGTTTGGAATGGATAATGTGCTTTGCCTTTGTCCAACTCTTTAAAATAAAAAAAGTACTCTAAAGTCTTAACGTAGGATGTGCTACTGCTAAGCACTGTGGGCCTGCTCTCTCCTGTTATTGTTGAAGGTCAATGCTGGAAACAGACTAGAGTAGACTGAGATGATGCATATATGCCACCTCGGAAAGTGTTCTTGTTGCACTACACCATAAGGTGTGCATTTGTTTTAACTTTCTTTCTCAATATCCCCTTTGGTTTTCCATCTACAATTACAGGCCGGGCCTTGCCCTATACTTTGGAAAACATTACAATGCACACTTACCTTACCAATAAATCAACATTTTTTTTCCAGCCGGGCAGTGGCGAGTGGCGACTCGAGGCGATACACCCAAGATTGATGGACGAGAGGAGCAAGAGGAATGCCGAGATGCAAATCCAGTCCACATTTTTCACTAGGATAACACAGTAACAGTATCCACTTAAATCTTCTTTTAAATAATTTGATTAATATTTTGTATGCAATCTTTACAACAGTGTGTTCTTGGAGTTGTTGTTATCATCATTAGGTTTGCTCTGTGTTTACGATTCGTCCCTACCAATATTTAAAATTTCTATTTGCTATCTGTAAAAGTATTAAGGCCGGAACAACAGAACAAGAACTAGAAGTGTATGTAATCCGGGTCTCTCATCATCATGCATGCATTTCCTTTTTCTCCCTTAACATATTGATATGGTAGTCTTCAATGATTGTCGTTTGTTTGTCCACGCATACTGTTTTTCTATGTCAAACCTTCCCAAAAACCCCCTTCCCATCCATTCAACAAACCCTAACCCTCTTCCCCCGGGCTATGTGACTTATTGTTGAGGTGTGACTAAATTAAATGTACACCAATACTTAATCACACACTTGCTGGGGCGGATGTGGTGAAAGCAACAGTACTTCAATTTCAAGGCAGAGCTATGATCTTCTTCTGCTTGCCCACCGATGAGTAGGATATTTCAGAGGTTATTTTATTTAACAAAGGAACATATACCTCAGCATGAATTGCCGCAATTGATTGGATTTGTTTGTTGTCATTCCTCATATACAGCACTAACTGTTAGGCTGTAGGCCTAGTCAATTGACTCGACACAACTATAGTTTGTAACTCTGTCTAGTAGGCTATCCCAACCACCAATATGTTTTTTTGTCAAATATTTGAGCATATTATTGTTGCTCGGTAAGTTCTGTACTGTACTTCATTCTACTACTCCTCTAACAGTCTCTCAAAGGCGATTGACTGTCTCCTTTTCTTTTTTTGCAAATGCTGCCGCCCTGCCAGTGTCTACTAGGCCTGGGCGGTAAAATCCGTTCCGTTCGCGGAATTTGCGTAATTTCGCGTTCCGCGGAGAACGCGAAATTACGCAAAAATCTGCGTTCCGCGACTTCGCGAAATTTTTTGCTTGTTCGCGTTCTCAATATGCGTGTTCGCGAGATATTTGACCCCGAGCACGCAAACAGCGATCGCGGACAGGAAAAAAGTATCGCGAACAAGCAATTCCGCGTGTTCGCGGAATTTCTGCGTGTTCGCGGAGATTTTTTACCGTTTCGCGGAGATTTGCGTAACGCGATTACGCAAATTCCGCCCACCCCTAGTGTCTACTACTACTACTACGCTACCACCACCCCAATCATGGCATGTATGAAAAAGGAAACCATCTTCACCATGCAGCCAGTGTTGTGCCACAGTTGGACATAAACATCAAGCACCGGTAAGAGAGAAGTTTAGGAGAGGCAGAATTAATAATGGACATGTTGATAATGATTTCATTTTCACACACCAGTCCAAAGAATGCATAGACTAGAGGAGAGACTGAAAGTACTAGAAGGACAAGTCAATGAGTGAGGTGTGTCGCATCTATCTGTTTGTGTCTTATACAGTCAGCCAATTATTTAAATCAAACACAGGCTATGGGCGGCCATGCACCAGCAAGGAAACAGTGTGATGTAAAACAGTTACCCCACCCACAAAACATTAACAACATTGCATGTAACATAGAAAAATATATTTAATTTACCATAACAAAAATAAACTAAACCCTCAAAAGCTGACCCACCCTCCTCCCTAACCCCAACCAATGTCCATAGGAGAAAAAACTCCATAACGCCCAAACAAGTTAAAAACAAGAATTAAAAAAGGGGCAGAACAGGATGACAGGGACTAAGTGGTGGGGCGGGACTCAAGGAGGACACGCATCTGGCCCTCTAAACGGGTGATGCAACGTCTAAGGGCGCGGCAGTTGCAGCCACAGTGGGGGGGCACCGGAGATGGCACTACGGTGGCGGCGGGCAGACGCCAGACGGTGGCGCCGTACCGCTGGAGTGCGGTGGCTGGGGCCAGGGGCACTGGAGGCAGCTTGAACAATTGCTGCCGCAGTCTCCTCCTCCTCCTCGGCTAAGACCACCAGCCGCCGGTTTTCCCGCTGGATTGCCTCCAGCTTCCGACGCCATGCCTTGGCGGCCAACTCCTTGCAATTTTGTTTCGGAGTAGCTGTGTATCAAAAAGAAAAAACAAGACAATTGTAAAATATACTCTTAGAAAAACAGTAAGACAAGTTAATTATTTATACACATAGTGGCATGGTAGAGTAGCACTATAAAGCACAGTAGTACATAACATTTTAAATCTCGCCCGTCCTTCTTCCTTCCACCCGTCTTTCACTTTTTAGTTGAACAGTGCACCAGGTGCTCTTCTCCATAAAACTTTCAAAGCGGAGTTGAAATCAGATAGATGAGGCCATTGGTTACTCAATACTCCCGCTCCTATGCCAATCAAAGGGAATTCTAGTCTTCTAGTTCACTCTTCAAACGTCCCCAACAACTCATACTTACTTACGACATCGGATAGCGGGCGGACTTTGTCAGCCCGCCATCCTCACGCTAAAAAGGGTGGGGGTCCCGTGGGGACAATTAATTAGGATGATGCGCCCGGCACAGTGGCGGGCTCATCCTGTTTTTTTTACATTCTGGTTGGCGTTGCCGAAAGCAATGCTAAAAATACATGTTGTGCTGCTTTTCCAAGCACTACAACAAACAAATGATGGACGGAATGCTGACAATGCAGACATTCTCCCCCAGTCAAGAGAACTGGGTTAAATCCATCGTTCTTTTGCCCACTACACCACCCCAGTTTAGACATGGCCATATGCAAATCAGTCTTGACCCTGTGCCTCATGGGAACAGTCCAGCCCGAACTGCCAAGCCATGTCTTCCCTGGACCGGAATCAAGCATCCTAGGACCGGTTTCTGGCTATCAGCCGTCATCAGCCAGGATAGCTTGACTCCAGTGGTGTAGTGAGCACGGGTCCCACGTCTGGGAATACCCATCCCACTTAGGGCGAAAAGCGTTACAACAAACAAATGATGGACAGAATGCTGACAATGCAGACATTCTCCCCCAGTCAAGAGATCTGGGTTAAGTCCATCGTTCTTTTGCCCACTACGCCACCCCAGTTTAGACATGGCCATATGCAAATCAGTCTTGACCCTGTGCCTCATGGGAACAGTCCAGCCCGAACTGCCAAGCCATGTCTTCCCTGGACCGGAATCAAGCATCCTAGGACCGGTTTCTGGCTATCAGCCGTCATCAGCCAGGATAGCTTGACTCCAGTGGCGTTGTGAGCACGGGTCCCACGTCTGGGAATACCCATCCCACTTAGGGCGAAAAGCGTTACAACAAACAAATGATGGACGGAATCCAGAGAAGCGTGACACTGCCCGGCGCACCTTCCCCCACCGCTGCCGACGCTCCCGGAGGACGTACCCGGTCGCAGGCCTGCCACCTGCTGCCAGGGTTGAGGGGACGTGGCGCTGCACAAAGAAAATAAGTGCAGCCAACTCCACCTCCCCAAATAAGGCCCGTGCCTGCACCCCTTGTGGGCGCCGCCTTCCGCAAGGAAGGCGGTCGCGGCTCTGGCTGCGACGGCGAACAGCCCCACCCTTAGACATGGTTCTGGGGATGGGGCGGGAAAGAAAAGGTAAAAAAAATAAAGGAGTAAAGGAAATAAATAGCAGGCAATAGAAAGAGAGAAAAAGTAGCTAAAAAACAAAAAAAAAGTAGACAAAAACCAAAAATATAGAAGCAGGAAAATAGTTAGAGAAATAATAAGTAAGAAAGATAAAAAAAAAGTGGATATAAACAAAGGATTGAAAAGATTTTGGGAGGATTCAAAATCAGGTCCCAGAACCATGCAATAGAGTGAAAAACAAGATGGCCGCACGATATTTTCTCCCGAACAAGCAAAAAGCAACGCGATCAAGTAAAAGCGGTCGCGAACAGGAAATAACTACCGCGAACGGGCGCGAACATGCATTGCGCGACCCGAAACAGGAAGTAAGCATCGCGAGAGGGCGGGGCAAGTGAAAACAAGACGGCCGCACCCGTGAGCAACTGCATGGGTAAGTTGGCGACCCGCGATCACGCAAAAAATACCACGAACAGGCTGGAAAAAAACTTCTGCGTCTTCGCGATATTTCCGGCGTGTTTGCGGAGATTTTCACCATTTTCGCGATAATTTGCGAAAGGTAATTTCGCAAATTCCGCCCACCCCTATAGAAAACTAAAACCCCTATTTCACATGCAGCTTAATTAGCAAGATGCCTGATAAATCTAAGGAGGTTTGTGTAAGAACTTACAAGCCTGAAAGTCATTGACATATTCACAGAATGACACTGCAGCACTGCTAGTATCTCGAAGTAGTTTGAAATCACAAACCTAAAAATCTAGGAGGCCATTACAGTATCAATTACATTTGTGACCCAACTTTTAAACCAGTGGTGGAGGAAAATGCACTGAAGCTAGCATGTTAATCCATGCCTCATTTCACCAAATCACTTCATTATAACAAACTCTCCAAGCTTCCATATCCCGGCACAAAATTCTGAAAGAGGTAGTGCTACATTCTACTACATGGGAAACCTTCTTCTACAGGAACATCAATTAAGATGTCAGTTCTCAAGAAGAAACAAAATTACACTGCAAAACATCGTAGAGGCGCTCCTCACCTTACTCATTCAAAGTTGGCAAATTTCTGATACTCCTCAGACTCTCAGCAGAACATGATGATATTAGACATATGATAGTTTTGCACAGGCTATAAAATCATTATTTTGCAGGAATAAGTAGTATCAATTAATCAATCAGGATTAATAAAGCACAGCTGATCACCCAATAGGGTATTCAGGTGCTTGCAGGTCCCGGAGGTTTATTCAAACAGCCAGGTTGTTAGGGCCATTCAGAAATCTGGAAATGAGGTGATGGTCCAGAGGTGCGTTGTTAGGCTGTTCCAGGTCTTTGTAGCATCCTACACTTCTGTTTCGGTAGATGTGGCCAGTATGGGCAAGCGAAAGGGAGGCTGAGTGTAGGCTTCTTGATTTTTGTGGAAGTTCAGGTGGTCGTTAATGTAGGTGGGTCCTTGGTTGTTTAGAGCCTTGTGTGCAGGGGCTAGCAGCTTGAATAGGCATCCCTTCAGTACGGGGAGCCAGTGGAGTTCCCTGAGGTTGGGTGTGATGTGGGTTCAAAGAGGAAGGCTGAGGATGAGTATGACTTCAGCATTCTGTATGGTTTCTGTAGTAGCTCTAGATCTTTCTTCTCAACTGAAGCTTACAGATGTGAATTAAGTATGTGGAAGGGATCTATGTCATGAGTGACATCCAGTGAGCCATAAGGGTCTTCCCTTTTCCAACTGATGTAAAACATGCATTTCCATCCCCATTACGGGTACGGCATGAGGTAAGCATTCATATGTTTGCTGGTGAGGAGGAAATTTATATACAATTGTAGAATAAGTAGGGCAAGTGGGAAGAAATCCTTAACCACATTTTTAACTGTATGCCTGAATGGAACCAAGATGAAGATATTTTAGGAGGAGAAGTTCCAGAGTAGATCTCCATTAAACATCAGATATAGGAACACTACCTACCAGTTCAATGCAAGCATGTGGTTGAAACCTCAAGTCAAAGCTCTTATCAATGGTGTGAGTTAACAGTTTTCCAGGGTCTTCGGACTGCTCACTACTAGTCTTTGTGTGGAACTGACATGAGCCCTGGTGATTGTGCATTAGGATAACAATGTATGTGGTTTATATATAGTTTCTCAAACAACTCTGACAAAGTGAAAGTTTACAGAGCCAATTCCCCGTGAAACATGTCCACATGAATCCAGCTCGGAAAATACTCCATTGAATCCCTCAGTGGAATTGAAAATACATTTAAAATTTTTATTAACCATCTCCAAAGTTGTCTGAAGTAAATGCCAATGTGTATATTATCAAAAGAGATTATAGTTTTAGTGGATCACACCTAATCACAGAACATATTCAAGCTCCAAAAACATAGAGACAGGTACCGCAAGTGCATGGGCCAAAACCTTGGAACCAATCAATCCAAAAATGAATCCAAATAAGAGAGAAGAAGCCATCCATTTGCACTTCAAGAAATGTCTGAAAATAAGTTAGCCTTGCGAACATTTGATTACAGTCATGCCTAAGGAAAAGCTGTGATCAAGATATATCAAATGGAAGTCAAAACTCATATCCAGAAGGCTAATTCTACCCCACTACACCCTTTTAAAACATTTTACTGGACATTTATAGTGTTTCTAAGTGGCGGAAGGAGCTCTTAAATGCTTCATGAAATTCCTAAATACATAATAAATGAATATATGCTACATTAAGTTTGAACTAATATATATTTTAGAACTAGTATCACTGAACACACAAATTAATGTTAATATGGTTTTTCAATCAAATTGATTTAGAGCACAAGATATCAACTTATACTCCTAGATTTTAACCTGGAAGCCAAAGACCTTAATTAATTATAAAGCATACAGATGTTAAATGCCTTTCTAAACTTCTACTAAAGGCTTGAGCTAAATACCTGGTGTAGTGGAGAGCCACTTCTACAGCTTTGACCAGCTATCACAAATTTGAGTTCTCTCACTTGTGGAAGTAGACTTTTCCTTTAAGCGTCTCCTGTGTGGATGCTGGGAGCCACTTTGGGGGAATATAACAATAGAGGCATGCCCACTTTCCTGTGGTTTCAGGGTGGAAAAGCAGCCATGTGTTGGGAGTATTTTAAATATACTCACAATGTATGTATACATTTCCAACAATGGCATTTAAATGCTTTTGATATTTCTCCCTGCACGTCAGGGATATCTTCATGGTTTTCTGTGCTTCCCATGGTGATCTTGCACTGAAGTGAAAACCCTTTCCATAGTCCCTGTCTACCCATCTTAAATCAGTCAGTCCACCCCATTTAATTTCCGGTGTTTCATGGCCTCTAGAACAGATGTTATAAATGCAGAACCAGAGGCGGTCCGGACTGGCCGTAGCGGGCACCGGGCAATCCCCCGGTGCGCCGCACGGGTGGGGGCTGGTTTTGGCCCTTGGGGGCCGTTTTTTTTTACACCCTGTAACAAAATCGGCTGAAAACCGGCCCTGGCAAAGAGCTCGGCGGCACCCCCAAGCCCGGTGGGTGGGGGGACGGCCGAGCACTTTGCTAGGGCCTGTTTTGGTTCCCATTCCGGCCCTGACCAGAGGCAGCTCTGCGAGTGAGCATACCACTCTTCTTCATCCTCTAAATTGGATGGTAGAATGAAGAGATGGCTGCCTGTTTCATTGATGGCTCATTCTCGCCACCTCTAACTGATACCCTTAATCTTTCAAACTGGCTAGTATGGATGTATGTCGTTACAACGCTCACTTTTACAACGCATGCACTTACAACGCATTTTTTACAACGCAAAATCCACTACAACGCATTCCATTACAACGCAGGACACTACAACGCATTTTTAAAAACTACCTTTACAACGCATTCCATTACAACGCATACTACCTTTACAACGCATACCATTACAACGCATAATATTACATTGGATTTAAGGTAAGTATTGGATAGTATAGGGGTAAAAATTACTATTCTTACTCCAGGGGGTGCAACAGTAGGGTAAGTGTTGGATAGTATAGGGGTAAACATTACTATTCTAACTCCAGGGGGTGCAACAGTAGGGCAATTGTTGGATAGTATAGGGGTAAAAATTACTATTTCTAACTCCAGGGGGTGCAACAGTAGGGCAAGTGTTGGATAGTATAGGGGTAAAAAATACTATTCTAACTCCAGGGGGGTGCAACAGTAGGGTAAGTGTTGGATAGTATAGGGGTAAAAATTACTATTCTAACTCCAGGGGGTGCAACAGTAGGGCAAGTGTTGGATAGTATAGGGGTAAAAATTACTATTCTAACTCCAGGGGGTGCAACAGTAGGGCAAGTGTTGGATAGTATAGGGGTAAAAATTACTATTCTAACTCCAGGGGGTGCAACAGTAGGGTAAGTGTTGGATAGTATAGGGGTAAAAATTACTATTCTAACTCCAGGGGGTGCAACAGTAGGGCAAGTGTTGGATAGTATAGGGGTAAAAATTACTATTCTAACTCCAGGGGGTGCAACAGTAGGGCAAGTGTTGGATAGTATAGGGGTAAAAATTACTATTCTAACTCCAGGGGGTGCAACAGTAGGGCAAGTGTTGGATAGTATAGGGGTAAAAATTACTATTCTAACTCCAGGGGGTGCAACAGTAGGGTAAGTGTTGGATAGTGTAGGGGTTTTAATGTAATATTATGCGTTGTAATGGTATGCGTTGTAAAGGTAGTATGCGTTGTAATGGAATGCGTTGTAAAGGTAGTTTTTAAAAATGCGTTGTAGTGTCCTGCGTTGTAATAGAATGCGTTGTAGTGGATGTTGCGTTGTAAAAAATGCGTTGTAAGTGTAGTGCGTTGTAAAAGTTGCGTTGTAAAGGTTGTATACCGGCTAGTATCAAGTCCCACACAAGCAAAGTGTGTTCCCTCAACAGACTTATCTATCAGGTCTATAGAAAACCAGGCACCCAGATTGTCATGTCCTGAATTTGACGATAAGTTACTGAGGACAAGAAACTTGTTAGCACTTTACATACAAAACGCACTGTATTAAATGTGTGCCCTATTTTGAGTGAAGGGTCAACATTTTAATTTGTGGGGAGGAGGGATTGACTACGTAGTTTACTTCATTTAAAAAATGTCCGAGGAACAAAGATGTATTTTCTATCATTAAAAAATGTAAGCTTGATGTTATCAAAATAAAAATGTCCAACTCTCCTTAGCTAACTGTTAAATTACAGCTTGAAAACTGCAAAAATATTTAATTGATGGTCCCTAATCTTAGTACCCAGACATTGCTGTTCATTTTATATTTGAATTATCTGTATACATGCATGAAAGTAAGTTCTGGAAAATACCATTGAGCATGAAGTACTACATAGATCTGTGGTTAAAAAATATAAGCAAACAGTTAAATGGTAAAATGGAATTCATAAAAATGCCAAAATCTTTTGATTTTCCAAACATGTACAAATGTTTCCTTCATTAAATTCATATGGGTATGGGAGCTTTCTTCAAAAGACATAATGGTGCTGATTCATAAAGCTATTTAAATGGATCGATTTAGTTTACATATATTGTAAGAAACTGGCTCCATATATACTGCACCAAAGTGAGGTACAGTGTGTATAGAGTCCAAGGGTCTCCAAAGTTTTGGCAGAGGTTAAAGTTAGATAGAGCCTTACTCTCTAAAGTGGTAGCATGGTCGAGCAGTAAGGCAGTATCAGAGGACAATGTAAAGCATTTGATGTACACACTCGGTCAGCAAATGGTCTCACACACTCAAGAACTGAATCTAGGCCAATTGTTTTGTATAAAAAAAAATATCGTGGGGGAGGAGTCTTGGCACCTTGTCCTAGGATGTGCATTGTTTCAGGCCCCCGAGAGCAGCAAGCTCTCGACCCTGGGGTCCAGAAACATGTCTGGTGGTGGCAGCCTGCACAGCCACAAAGTCAGGTCACTGGGAGTTTGTTGAGTTTCAGGGGGCATCTCTAAGATGCCCTCTGTCATGCATTTTACATTAAATCCCACACTGGCATCAGTGTGGGTTTAATGTACTGACAAGTTTGATACCAAACTTCCCAGTCTTCAGTGCAGCCATTATGGTGCTGTGGAGTTCGTAATGACAACCTCCCAGCACCATATACTCTTAATGGCAGCACTGCACTTACAGGGCCCAGGAATGGATCTGGGCACTGTAGGGGTACAGGGCTCATGCACCTGTACCCTCACCACTGGCATAGGGCACCCAGCTAGAGGGGTGACGGATGTATGCCAGGGCAGTGGTTTGTGGGCATCGCACACAGGGATGTGTGCCATGTCATCTCTTTGTTTTTTTCTGCACCCAGACATTCAGCCTGCACATGCAGTGTGTTTGTGTGTCAGGGTACAGGGCCTCTAAGGGTGGCACAATAAGTGCTGCAGTCCTTAGGGGCCTTCTCTGGTCACCGTGCCCTGGGTACCTATGGTACCATTTACCAGGGGCTGACATGTGGCTAGAGATGCCAATTGGGTTTAGGCTTCAATGCAGTTTTAGGGAAGGAACACAGGCCCTGGGTACCTGATTGGCAGGAGCCCAGGGCACACTCAGTCAAAGTACATTAGCAATTCAGCAAAAAGTGGGGGCATACCATGCAAGAAAGAGGGCACTTTCTCACACAACCCCCCCCCCCCCCAAACAAAAGATGATGAGACTAACCTTGCCCTACAGAGTCTTCATTGTCTAAGTGGAAGAACCTAGGAAGTCCATCTGCATTGGCATGGGCAGTCCCAGGTCTGTGTTCCACTTCAAAGTCCATTCCCTGTAGGGAGATGGACCACCTCAACAGTTTAGGATTTTCTCCTTTCATTTGCATTAGCCATCTGAGAGGTCTGTGGTCAGTTTGAACCAGGAAGTGAGTACCAAACAAGTATGGCCTCAACTTCTTCAGGGACCAAACCACAGCAAAGGCCTCCCTCTCAATGGCACTCCAACGCTGCTCCCTGGGGAGAAGCCTTCTGCTTATAAAAGCAACAGGTTGGTCCTGGCCTTCATCAGTGGTCTGGAATAGGACCACTCCTATCCCTATCTCAGAGGCATCAGTCTGCACTATGAACTGCTTAGCATAATCTGGAGCTTTTAGAATTGGTGCTGAGCACATTGATTCTTTCAGGGTGTCAAAAGCCTTTTGGTAACTAACAGTTCAGTTAACCTTCTTGGGCATTTTCTTGGAGGTGAGGTCTGTGAGGGGAGTTACAATGGACCCATATCCCTTCACAAACCTCCTGTAGTACCCAGTCAAGCCAAGGAATGCCCTGAATTGGGTCCGGGTTGTTGGAGCTGCCCAGTCCAGGATGGCCTGGATCTTGGGCTGTAAGAGCTGTACCTGGCCTCCACCAGCAAGGTGGCCCAAGTACACCACAGTGCCCTGCCCTATCTGGCATTTGGATGCCTTGATAGTTAGGCCTACAGTTTGAAGGGCTTTTAAAACCTTCCCAAGGTGGATCAGGCGATCCTGCCAGGTGGACTTAAAGAGAGCAATATCATCAAGATAAGCTGCACTAAAGGACTGCAACCCAGCAAGGACTTGATTCACCAACCCCTGGAAGGTGGCAGGGGCATTCTTTAAACCAAAGGGCATAACAGTGAATTGATAGTACCCATCAGGTGTTGAGAATACTGTTTTCTCTTTTGCTCCTGGGGCCATGCCAATCTGCCAGTACCCTGCAGTTAAGTCAAAGGTACTGAGAAAGTTGGCTGCCCCCAATTTGTCTATCAACTCATCTGCTCTTGGAATAGGGTGAACATCTGTCTGGGTGACAGAGTTGAGTCCTCTGTAGTCCACACAGACCCTCATTTCTCTCTTTCCACCCTGTGGATGAGGTTTGAGGACCAGAACCACTGAGCTGGCCCAGGAGCTCTCAGAGGGTTCAATAAACCCTAACTTGCTGACTTCAGCTCTGATGTTTTCCTTGACTTGGTCTGACTGTCGATAGATCTTGTTTTTGACAGGTGCACTGTCACAAGTGTCCACATCATGGGTACACCAGTTTGTCAGACCAGGGGTCAGGGAAAAGAGCTTAGCATACTGTTGCAAGACTTGCTTACAGTCAGTCTGCTGTTGGGCAGAGATGGTGTCTGAAAAGACAACTCCATCTACTGACCCATCTTTTGGGCTGTAGGAGAGGAGATCAGGGAGAGGTTCACTCTCTGCTTCCTGTTCCTCATCAGTCACCATCAGCATGGGGATATCAGCTCTGTCATTGTAGAGCTTGACACACATGAATAACCCTTGTGGGTGTCCTGCTTGTGCCCAGGTCAACCAAGTAGGTGACCTCACTCTTTTTCTCTAGGATAGGGTAAGGACCACGCCATCTATCTTGGAGTGCCCTTGGTGCCACTGGCTCCAAAACCCACACCTGTTGCCCAGGTTGAAATTCAACCAGTGCAGCTTTTTGGTCATATCAGTGCTTCTTGAGCTCCTGGCTGGCCTCAAGATTCTTGGATGCCTTTTCCATGTACTCAGCCATTCTGGACCTCAGACCAAGCACATAGTCCACAATATCTTGTTTGTGTTCTTGGAGAGGCCTCTCCCAGCCCTCCTTTACAAGACAAAGTGGTCCCCTCACATAATCATGCCTTTTAATGTCTTGTTAAATCTCTCAACAAGCCCATTGGTTTGTGGATGATAGGGTGCAGTAAACTTGTACTGCACTCCACATTCCTTCCACATGTGTTTCAGGTAAGCAGACATAAAATTAGAACCTCTGTCTGAAACCACCTCCTTAGGAAACCCTACCCTGGTAAAGACACCAATGAGGGCCTTGGCTACTGCAGGAGCTGTAGTAGTCCTAAGTGGAATTGCTTCAGGTTACCTAGAAGCATGATCCACTACCACTAGAATGAATTTGTTCCCTGAGGCTGTGGGAGGTTCAAGTGGACCTACAATGTCCACACCTACCCTTTCAAAGGGAACCCCCACCACAGGAAGTGGTATCAGGGGGGCATTTGGGTGGCCACCTATCTTGCAACTGGCTTGACAGGTAACACCACAGGAGCTGACAAACTCCTTCACCTTTTGCTGCATCTGGGACCAGTAAAAGTGGCTAAGTTTTAGTTTGGCCCAGATGTCCAGCTAGGGGGATGTCATGAGCTAAAGTTAGGAGGAACTCCCTGTACTTCTGTGGCACTACCACTCTCCTGGTGGCTCCAGGATTGGGGTTTCTTGCCTCAGTGTACAGTAATCCCTCTTCCCAATAGACTCTGTGGGTACCACTGACATCTCCCTTTGCTTCTGCAACAGCTTGCTGCCTCAGGCTTTCAAGAGCGCGACAGTCTTGCTGACCCTGGCACAGCTCTTCCCTAGAGGGTCCCCATGGGCCCAAGACTTCAACCTGGTAAGGGTCAAGCTCCATAGGCTCAGTTCCCTCTGGGGTGTCCAAGTCCTCTCCCTGAGGAGAGGGGTCCTGATCTTGTTGCTGAACAGAAGCTGGTTCCCCTGTCTTCTTGCCTTTTCTCTTGGTAGGTTGGGCCATTCTTTCAGACTGCAACACTTTTTCTCCCGCCTTTTGCCCTGTGCTCTTGTTTTTACACACATCAATTCAGGCATATCCAGCATTGCTGCATGGGTTTTTAGTTCAACCTCAGCCTAGGCTGAGGTTTCCAGGTCATTGCCAAGCAGACATGTGGCTGGTAGCTTTGGAGAGACCACTACCTGTTTCAGGCTCATAACCCCCCGTCTAATGTCACCATAGCCATTGCATGATTAGTGGTAACACTGTCAGCATTGGTGACTGGGTAAGTACGCCCAATCAAGTATTGCTCAGGGGAAACCAGTGTCTCTTTCACCATAGTGACACTGGCACCTGTATCCCTCAGAGCCTCAATCCTAGTTCCATTGATCCAAGGGTACTGTAAGTATTTCTTTAAGTTGGGTGACCACACAGCTACAGTGGCAAACTCAACTTCCCCCTCTTAAACTAGAGCTGCTTCAGTGTGCATCCTGATTTGCTCTGGGCACACTGTTGATCCCATCTGTAGACTTGCTACACAGGAGTAGCTGTACTTGTTGAATTAGGGGCCTTGTTGTGAGGGCAAGACTTGTCTACAGTTAAGTGTCCCAACTTCTTACAATTGTTACACCAGGCCTTTGAAGGATCAAAGTTCTTCCCCCTATAGGGCTGTGGCACATAGGGAGTAGTTTGGGACCCATCCCCTGTGCAGGTTTTTGGGGCCCTTTGGAAGACCCAGACTTTTTATCTTGAGGATTCTCACCACCTTTCCCCTGGGAGGTTTTGTAACCACTTTCTTCTGGTCACCCCCAGTGGTTGTCCTTGTCACCCTAGTCTTGACCCAGTGGTCTCCATTCTTTCCCAATTCTTGGGGAGAAATTAGACCTAGGTCTACCAAATGCTGATGTAACTTTCCATTTGTGCAATTACTTGATATATGTTCCTTCATATACAAATTGTAAAGTCCAGTAAAGTCATGCACATTGTGTCCAGTTAACCAACCATCCAGTGTCTTTACTGAGTAGTCTACAAAATCAATCCAGGACTGGTTCTGGGTTTTGTGAGCCCCCTGAATCTATTTCTATACTCCTCAGTGGTGAGCTAAACATCCTCAATCAGAGTTTTCTTCGTGAGATCATAGGACCCTGCATCTGTCCCAGAGAGGGTCAGAAGCCTGTCTCTGTAGTTACCAGAGACCAGTTCCCACAGGAGTGCCCCCCAGAGAGTTTTGTTCACCTTCCTCATTTCACAAGCCCGCTCAAAGGCTGTGAACCATTTGGTGATGTCATCACCCTCCTCAAATTTAGGAAAATCCCTTTGGGGATTTTAGGATCAGAGGATTCCTCCCTGTCCTTATTTTTAGTATTTCTGCCACCATTGATGGGTGCTAAACCCATCAACTTTCTTTATTTTTTCTAGAGCCAGGAATCTGGACTCTAGATCCAAGCTTTTGGCCAGCCTTGCTAAAAGATTGTTCTCCTTGTTGTATCACCTGTGCGGCCTCTAGGTCGCCAGGGGTTGATCCTTGGAGTTAAGGGTCTGGGGACCCTTTCCTCCCTAGGGATTATTGGGGGTGGGCTACCAGCCCTGTCCTCCTCATCCCCTTCCTCACCTGAATGGTCATCACCATTCTTAGATGGGTGGGCCTGGGCATACTCAGCCAGGAGCTCCTGGAGTCCTTGTTTGGTTGGATGATGGCCCATTGGTATATTTTTAATTTTACATAAGGAACTTACCTCCCTAAAAGACAAGTGAAGGTAAGGGGTGAGGTCGAGCTCCTCAACCATGTCCTGTATGATATCTTGGTTATCTTCACTAATAGCTGGGTTCTGTTTTTGAGACATTCTAGCAAAAAGTTCTGATCCCTCTACCCTTGACTATAGTGATTATTGTTTTCTAAAATTCTAAAGGGACTTAAGCAAGGCCCTAACAAGAATTTTAGTAGTTTGGTAAAAATGACAGTTTGTAAAAATCAGAATTCTAAAGGCAATTTAAGAGTTCTGTTGTGTGATCAGATGGTAACCAAGTAGTCCAACAAATGCAAGTTTGTATCCCACTGCTGATCCACCAATGTAAGAAACTGGCTCTATATATACTGCACCAAAGTGAGGTACTGTGTGTATAGAGTCCAAGGGTCTCCAAAGGTTTGGCAGAGGTTACAGTTAGATAGAACCTTACTCTCTAAAGTGGTAGCTTGGTTGAGCAGTAAGGTAGTATCAGAGGACAGTGTAAAGCATTTGATGTATACACTACACACTCAGTCAGCAAATGGTCTCACACACTCAAGAACTGAACTCTAGGCCAATTGTTTTCTATAAAAAAAAATATACTGTTGTTTTATTTCTAGAACCAAGCAAGCCTGGTACAGGTAAGCATATAAATACTTTGCAGTAGTAATTGACTTGTTTGAACGCAGTTCAGAATTGCAGAATAACTGGTACTGGTTTTGATTACAGGTTTAAGAAAGCAGTTTGCAACTCATTGCAGGTATAGTACATTCAATTGAATCGGCTTTTTGAGTCAAATGCAGTTAATTACTTTTCAGATTACTTTTCTAACCACAGGACTAGATCCTAGATTAAGTCCTGGGACATTTCCTGAAAACAGGTGAGTAAATGCGTTTTGGTTAAAGGTATGATTTTTAAGGAATATTATTGTATTTCAAAAGTTGACACTTAGAACTTTTTTCGCATAGAATCAACAATGTTATCCTATCGGAGGAAATTCACTTACTTTTTCTTACTCAGTGCTGGATCCTGGATTCAGCACACGGACATTTCCTGAAAACAGTGAGAAAATGTGTTTTGGTTAATCAGCTGATTTTTAAGGAATATTTGCAGTTTTCAGAAGTCGACACTGAAACTTTTTGAGAGAAAAAGTGTCAATGTTATCCTATGAGGAAAAATGAGTTATCGGTTTCAAGGTAAGTAATCGGTCTTTTGAGTTAGGGTTCTGGGGTTAGACTCAGGGGTCTCCCAGGGTCAATGATGCACTGTTGCTGCACCTTCAGCGGCACTCGGGCGGCAGGGTGCAGAGTGTTGAGGCCCAATGTTATTCTATGGGGAATAGGGGGACTCTGGTTGGTGGCTGCTGGCAAGCAGGCCACTGGGTTGTGGGAGCATACCTCCAAGGGTTAAGCTCAGGGCATGTGGGGGGCCAAGTTAGCACCAAAGGGGCACCCTCAGCGGCGCTACGGTAGCCGGGTGCAGATTTGAGGTCGGGTGCCCTATTGAATTCAATGGAGATTCTCCGGGACAAAGAAACACTGCAGGCTCGGGGACAAAGATCTTCCAGGAGTGACCACCACTTTGAGGGGTAAGTTGGGATGTAGAGGGATGGTTAGGCAGCACTGAGTTGGGCACACAAGGCCATGGGGCGACAGGTGCAGGGGTGCCTTTTGACCTCGGATTATCTTACCCGCTCTGGTCGCGGTTGGAGGGGTCTCCTGGATTGAGGCTTCAGGCATCGTCTGGAGGCTTGAGGCAGGTCAGGGGTCACCGGATCTAGGGTCAGGATCACCGGGGGGACCTCTTCATGGTGTTTGTTCACTCAAACACAGGCCGGGCTCTGCGGGTGCAGAGTGTGCTGGATTCGCGGTTTCTGGCTGGCACCAGAAGCTGCAGTCAAACACGTCCGTTGTTCATGGGAGAAGCAGCTTGGAAAGTGAATGCAGGCAGGTCCTCAGGGGTTTTTGAGGCTGCTGGCCGCTGGACGCGGCAGGGTTTTGCAGGAGCAGGTTTGAGGGTAGACAGGCTTGTAGGGCCGGGGCCAGGTCGGTGGGCGTCGTCCTCTTGTTAGCTCTGCACGGCTTCTCGGCCTTCTTCTTTTCTTGTCATTGCTGGGTCTGAGGAAGGAAGGTTCAGGGTGTGCCTAAATACTAAATTTAGAGGAGTTACAGGTAGGTAAAGGGCAGTGACCAATGGGTTCCTTCCCTGGGGTGGGTACACCCCCTATTCTGCCACTCTCCAGTGGGATGGTGGCAGGAACCTGTTCCTGGTTGGCTGGGTCCCTCATCCTCAAGATGGTGGGGACTCGAGGTTGTGCTTCACCTTGCCTCCCCCACCTTAAGGGTGGAGTTGGCAGAGGTGGGCACACCTCTCTTCCTCACTTTGTTTTTCCCGCCAGTTCTCCTGCCCAAATTAGGGGTAGAACCAGTGGGGACCAGTTGCTGAGTACAGCAAGTGGTCTGGAGAAGCTCACAAAGGCGACATGCCTTTGAAGCCTCTCCTTCGTGAACCCTGCCCATCCTGAGGGAGGAGGCTTGGCACCTCGTCCAAGGATGTGCATTGTTTCAGGCCCTCAAGAGCAGCAAGCTCTCGACCCAGGGGTCCAGAAACATGTCTGGTGGTGGCAGCCTGTACAGCCACTCAGTCAGGTCACTGGGAGTTGTTCGAGTTTCAGGGGTAATCTCTAAGATGCCCCCTGTCGTGCATTTTACATTTAATCCCAGACTGGCATCAGTGTGGGTTTAATGTGCTGAGAAGTTTGATACCAAACTTTCCAGTCTTCAGTGCAGCCATTATGGTGCTGTGGAGTTCATAATGACAACCTCCCAGCACCATATACTCTTAATGGCAGCACTGCACTTACAGGGCCCAGGAATAGACCTGGGCACTGTAGGGGTACAGGGCTCATGCATTATCCGACACGTTGCCTAAGGTCTGGAGGCCAGAACTTGCTTACAATCCCCAGATTTAAGTTAGCAACAAAAGGGGGTAAATCTCTTTTTGTACTGGGCTCTAAGGCTTGGAACAAGCTTCCGCCCTTTTTACGATTACTGTCTCATGAAACCCAGTTTAGGAAAGCATTGAAAACATGGGTGTTTTCTCTGACCGAAGCGGCCTGTAGAGCACTGGTGTAATGTGTAGTGTAAAGTGTAAACTGTCTTCTTCCCCTCCAACCCCTCCATCTGGGTCGGTTGAGCGCCAAGATACTCCTTGGAGTGATAGGAGCGCTATATAAATGTACCTTACATTACATTACCTGTACCCTCACCACTGGCAGAGGGCACCCAGCTAGAGGGGTGACTGATGTATGCCAGGGAAGTGGTTTGTGGGCATGGCACAGAGGGATGAGTGCCATGTCGTCTCTTTGTTTTGTTCTGCACCCAGACACTCAGCCTGCAAAGGCAGTGTGTGTGTGTGTCAGGGTACAGGACCTCTAAGGGTGGAGTCCTTAGGGGCCTTCTCTGGTCACAGTGCCCTGGGTGCCTATGGTACCAATTACCAGGGGCTGACGTGGCCAGAGATGCCAAATGGGTTTAGGCTTCAATGCAGTTTTAGGAACACAGGCCCTGGGTACCTGATTGGCAGGAGCCCAGGGCACACTCAGTCGAAATACATCAGCAATTCAGCAAAAAGTGAGGGCATACCATGTAAGAAAGAGGGCACTTTCTCACATATATTAATATATGTATTAATTATTACGAGTGTTCAAACACTTTTAGAATTTACCATGGATGTTGATTCATCAAAATTCCAGGGGTAGCGGAAGTGACATCACATGCCATGTGACCCCCGTCTCATGTTACATTAAGTCACACAAACTTTAATCCAGTGACATCACAGGAAGTGACTACATTGTGACGGCTGGATCACATAAAAATCAAATGAATTGACATTGCATAACTTTCGGCTTGGTGCTATCACAGGAAGTGATGCACCTAACTTTTGGTTACTTACATCACACACGGGGGCTGGAAAATCTTTACAGATACAAAATAGTACACTATAAATGGATATACTATAAATCCTACTGAAAATTCTGTTACATACATTGTTTCAGGTAGTATTTTCAAATATTCAATTAAGATAATATAGCATTGATGAAGAACCTATCAAATAGTGTACAACAATGGAAAATGCACCAGTCAAGTTGAAATCAGTCATTATCATCATCAAATAGCTTACAAAATGGGAAGGTTGATGGACATATGATGTTCAAAACAAGCTCATTTGATCATTTGTTTTAGAAACTAAGAGTTCCATGTAATTAAATCCCAGCCTTGGAACGTAGATAACTGTGCTATTTTATTTATTACAGGTCAAGTTATCCCAGAAACCTTCCTTTCCATGATATGGTATACATACTTCTAAACCTGTGGAGCCATTGAACCTTTCCAGGTTTACTGTCATTAATTCCTTCTACAGAAAACATGCACATCACTGGTACAGTACTTGTGTTGATCAATAATTTGCCTGTTCTGCATTAGGAAACATTACCAGCAACAAACATTTTATCTAAGAGCCAGAATGCCCAAAGGCATGGATGCTTGCTTTGCAAATGAAAATGTTACAGTCAGCGTATTAAGATCACTCCATTAATCACAGCTCCTAAAGCAAAACTTTCTACATTTTCAAAATCCATCATACACACATATAGAGACAATAAATCATACATGTGAACATCAGTGTATGGAAATAATTACATACGGCCAGGGCCGGACTGGGAACTGAAACCAGCCCTGGCAGACTGCTCGGCCGGCCCCCCTGGGGGTTGGAGGTGGGTGCGGCCGAGCTGTGTTCCAGAGCCGATTCCGGACGATTTTGTTACAGGGGGCCGATATTGTGGCCCCCCCCATTAACAAAAACTGTCCCCAGGGGCCCAAAACTGGCCCCCACCCTAGCGGCCAGTTCGGCCCTGCATACGGCAAAGGTGATTAAAGGTGTAGAATTCACATACTAGGAGGTACTTTTTACGAGTGCTTGGTCTGGAAAAGCACAAACTCAGGATTCAGAACATAACACAGTGGTTAGGGTTAATACAAATGTATTTCTACCCAAACAAACCTTACTTTGCAAGATCAGGATAGAAATACTGGGAATAAAACATAACTTTCTAACCTGTATTATGCAGCTATTATGCAGCTGGCATGAAGCTCTTAAATGGAAGATCATAGCTCACTGGGCTGGATTACAAATAAAATGTATGAACGGCACAGTAACAATAGAATCACTGTGACAAATGATGTAACCTACTGAGTTATCCACATAAAGTATTGTTCTTTGATATACATGGTGCATATTCTTTGCAGCAGGCATATTAATCATCTGTGCTACATTAGATACGTGAAAACTGCCACTATAGAAAACTCCTATTTCTCTCCAGCAGCCACATTAATAAATCCCCAGAGTTAACTTGACACTTTTATTGTTATCCAAAAACTGCTGAATATACAAGGAACTTTACAGTGCTATTAAAACTGCAGCACTGCTACAAAACTGGACCCACTAACAAAACCTGCCACCCATCCTTCCAGCCTCCAAGGGAAATGCCCACCTGTTGCCCAATGCCCGATATGGGCATTCCAGCCTTGGTGGTGTTCAAAACAGACAATGTCTTGTTAGCCAGTCCACCAGCACTGACAGGTGCGCACATGCTGTGGCTACAAAGAGTGTGAGACAGAAAACAATGGCAATTAATTTATTTTTCACATTACCTAAACGATGGCTAGACCGCTAGAAGGGTTCGACCTGAAATATGTGCTCTTCAATAATCATTTCTGAAGTTTTGCAGAGCATTTGAAAATCTTGTTTCAACTCCAAAAACAGATAATCTTATCTTACTTTACTTGTTGTTTGTGTTAGAGGTTTGCCCAGGGCACACAGCTCACAGGCGTCAAGACGACCGTCACTACCACAGGGAAGTCAGAGGGCCTGATTCACAGAACTAACTTAAGACAAAATCCTAAACTTACTATCATTTTGGTATTCACAGAATGTACTTACTTCTTTTGGTATTCACAGAAGGCACTTACTACTTTTGGTATTCACAGAATACACTTATTACTTTTGGTATTCACAGAATGGATTTACGACTGCTAACTTTACGGCCGCACTCGGGCCGGAATTTCCGCCCTCGGAGCGGGATTTCCGCTCTCGAGCCGGAATCCCCGCTCTCAGGCCAGAACCTCCGCTTCCGGGCCGTAATCTCCGCTCCCAGGCCGTAATAAACGCACTTTGGCTGTTGATCATTTTCCTCAAGGGTAAACACCTGTCCAAGTGCCTACCATCCCCCACCATGCATCACTGACACACTGCAGCCAATCCCAGCCATGCAGCATGTATGAATGCAGAGCAGACACACAGAAACCATTTCTACATGTCACTGAATGTGTTTGTTGCTCTGCTCCTTGCCATGCGGCAAAACTACTTGAGGAGGAGGAGGAGAGCAGAGAAAATCTTCAGGCAGAGGCTCAACCTATTTGGAATGTCCAGCCAAGATATAAAAGGCCAGGTACCGTTTCCCTCCAGAAGTCATCTTGGATATGGTATGTGCGTGGGAGCAGGAACTTGACTCTATGACCTGCTGCTCACATGCAATACCAGCATATCTCAAGATCCTTTCTGCCCTCCATTTCTTTGCCACTGGGTCTTTCCAAAGGGTCTCCAGAGACCATGTGGGTATTTCCCAGGCAAGCCAGTAGCGGTGCCTGCATCAGGTACTGAGATGCATCACTGCTAGAGCCCACAACCACATATAAATGCCCCATACACTGGCCATGAGACAAAGGGCAGCAAAAGATTTCTATGTCACTGCACAATTCCCACGTGTGATGGATGCAATTGATTGTACCAGTGTAGCCCTTCAGCCACCCCGCCGCATTGCACACATCTTCTGCAACAGACACCGATGGTATTCCATCAATGTGCAAGATGTCTGTGATGCCAGTGGGAGGTTCATTGATGTTCATGCAGTGTTCCCTTCCCAGGCAGTAGTCATGACAGCTTCGTATTCCGCATGTCACCTCTTGCCCGGCGGATGGCTGTGGAAGAATTTGGCAACATGTGGCTACTGTGTAAGTACCAAGCACTAAAAATGAGGGATATGTGTTATTGAAATGTCTGAATGCCACTCAACATTAATCATTGTACAATAAGAATCATAAACCTACATACATGGCCAAACAGCCACTGCATGTACTAAAGTATAGATCATGTCCTGTGCTAATCAAAGAGCGAAATGTAACCAACTGGCCTTTCTTCCCTCCTCAGGCAACGCTGGGAATGCACTCTCCCTACATCTCCTCACCCCTTACAGGCATGCAAACACTGTACCTTAGCGTAGGTACAATAGGGCACACATACGGACTAGAGCCATCATAGAGCGCACTTTTGGTCTGTTGAAGTCGCGATTCAGATGTCTTGACCATACAGGGGGTGTACTGCTGTACTCCCCAGAAATCATGTGCAAGATCATATTTGCCTGTTGTGTTTTGCACAACATTGCTTTAACGCATGGCTTACACATACCTCTGGAACCTCGGCTAGCTCTGAATCTGGGAAACCGGGCCATTGCACATAACCGAGGTCAGGGTATTCAAGTCCGTGATCAGCTCGTTACCACGTTTTTCACATGAGCAACCTGTAGTGTCATGGACAAAATGTGGTTTGCTGTCTTGTCAATGATGAAACTTGGATATACACGACTGTGTCATTAAATTCCATCCTGAGACAACTTTGCAATCCACACTGACTGCATGTACATCACAGATGTTGACAGTAGCCAAAAGGTTGAGCGTGCCCCAGGTCATGTGCCCATGTCAGTGATCAGTGTAGTGGATGCTCCCAAAAAATCTATTTACGCAGATGAAAAGCAATACATTTTCTGAGAGACCTAGCTGGACCTTATGAGGATGGGTCACTTAATCACAAAAGGCTATAACCATTGCATTCTCAGGCCTGTGCCCTCAACAGATTTGACTCCCCCACAAATGATGGGCCCACAACGTGAGTGATGATGTCATGGGTGAATCAGGCACCATGTGTCTGTGATATATCCACACTGCTCCACCCCAATGTTACGTAACACATCACACAACTCTTGTAACGAGCACTCAATATGGACTACATGTACCATAATGCAAAGTAGGAGAAAACGAAACTGGGGTTTGATGCTGTGTCAGCCCCCCTGTCTGCGCAGAAATGTCATTAAATGGTCTGTTCCCCTTTTGTTACATGTTTATGGTTCTCACCTGCACTGTCATTTCAGCTTTTTCCAAAACAGAACAGCAGGATGGCAGTGGATTTGATTAGAGATTGTGGATGGATCTGGATGAATACAAAATCGCTGCCAACTATTTCCTGTGATGTATTTCCTGTCTCCCACCTGATGTATAACATTTACTGTTTGAAATAATGTGTTCTGGATCATTTTCAGAGGTTACGGCCTGAAAAGATTTCGGACCCGCCACTCTGGAACCGGAAACTACGTTTTTGGGCCTGAATCTCCAAAATGACCCGGAACACATAATTCCATACAGGAAATGATTTACAGGAACTGAGAGACAGGAAATACATCACAGGAAGTTGTTGACAGCCATTGTGTGTTCATTCTGAGTCATCCTCTATCACAGATCAGAACCTCTGACATCCTGCTGCTCTCATCTTACCTATTTTCCTCAAAATGGCTGAGGGTTATGAAGAGAAAGCACCCCCTTTCACTGAAAGGGAATTAGACATATTAGCTGAGGGGGTGCTGTCCAAATATCCTCAGCTATATGGGGACCCAGAACACCAGCTGAGCAATGCAGCCCAGGCCAGGCTATTAGCCAACATCGGGGAGCACTGCAGTGCAGTGGGAGTCCACACCAGGAGTGCTAGGGCATGCCACAAGTGCTGGGAGGACCTAAAACAGTGGTCATGGCACAAGGCTGAGCAGCTGGTGGGCCAGTCTTCCCTGCACCATGTGCATCATCCTTGCCTCTCCCCACTGTACAGGAGGGTCCTGCGAGCAGCTTGGCCAACCCTCCATGCTCAGCTGGAGGAGCATGAGCAGCAGAGACCAGGTAAGTGCATCATATGCAATATGTGTCTGGGAGTATGATGTGAGTGAAGACAGTGCTGTACCATTGTGTGTTCCATGCCCCCATTCACCTATTCTGTGTCCATGTAGTAGTCATCAAGAATAAAAAGGCACACTGTGGCATATAGACTGTACAGGGCAGAGTGCATTTTGGGAGTTGTAGTTTCTTCATGACGACTGGGTAAATGAGCCACACTTGTGCATATTTTTTTTAATTTGCTCTGCCAGCACCACTCCACTACCAGTGAACCAAGGGTATCATGACTGATGTGTGCATTGGATGAGCAATGGTACAGACACTGTCCAATGTGTGCATGGCAGGCCAAAGGCTATTGGATGCTGTGACTTGCATTGCATTTGTTGAGTTTGGGTTTTAATTGAGACAGATCATAATGTGCCATGGAGGCAAGACAGACTCCGAGATCCCTGCCTCACTCCTAAGTGTTCCTAAATTTGCAAAGTATGTCCACTGACACACGTCTTACCCTCAGTGACTTGTATGACATGTCACATGTACAGGTAGCTCTCTAAACGACCCACCACTGGTCACTGGTGTACTGCACTACCTCATCAGTCACCAAAGCCAATATGTGGCAGTGGATTGTCAGATTTTGTGAGGGGACATCAAAAGGCTAGACTCACAATGTAGTAAAAGAAATAGCCCAGACCCTATGTGGCTGTGTGAGCCACATTTGGCATTTGCCTTGTCCTATACAATGCTACACAGCAGATGACATTTGTCCAGACGTAAAAGAGCTGTGTCTACATATCACTGACCAATTTTGATTAAATCTGTACTCTCTCTGTTCTCCTTTGGTGGACTGGTTTTGGAACCTGCATATGTAACAGTGACAGGACACACAGATCACAAGAATGCCAAAGTTGAGGGTTGGCCAATACAGTTGTGTAAGCCACAAATATTCACGTGAGATGTCCATGTCAGTAACAATTCAGGAGATTACAGTGAACATACACGTAATGTAAGCTCATAAACACTGACAACTGTGTAATGTGATCAGAGGAAATCAAAGTCTGACCTTGGCTCATCTATGTATGTGTCTCGTCCAGAATAAAACAACCACCACATCATGATTTTGCTTACATTTCAGCGGACACAGCAGGCCAAATGGCCGAACAGCAGGACCAGGTCTGGAGCGGGAGGCCATCAGTGTGCCGGCGGCTATGACCTCTTTCGACCAGTGAGGAAGAGGATGAGGAGGGACCCTCAACATCTGGAGGCAAGGGGATTGCGCCCAACCAGACTGACAAGGAACACTAGAGCCAGGGTGGAGGCTGTGGATATTGAAGTGTGGGGAGAACCCGACACCTCTGGCCATGGGGTGGTGGAAAGCTACTCTTCCCCAGACTATTCACCTGTGGGTTCGGTCGAGGTGTCCCCGGGGCAGGCCAATACACAACCTGGGCCTGCCATCAGTCCCTCCCTACCTCCAGAATCCTCCATTCCATCGGGGACTCCAGCTGCATCCCCTGCAACCAGTCCCCCTCATTGTAGCTGCCTGCTCAACCACAACATTGTCTCCAGACCTGAGGCACCACTTCCCTCCTCTTCCACCCAGGCCCCTCCCTGTGTTGCTCCTCCTGTGGCTGTCCCAGAAGACTTGAGGTGGATGTGTGAGGGTCAGCCAGACATGTCCGCTCGCATCATGCTGCAGGTGTGTCTGGAGATACGCATGATGCGAGCAGAGATTGTCGGAGCTCTGGCCACCCTCATCATCAGTGTCAATTCCCTGGCCACAGCCATGTTGTCTGTTGTTTCCCAACTCCCTTCCCATACCACTGTCAATGTCTCCCCCTGTCTGTTGCCCACACTGTTTCCCCCCATACCCCTGGTGTGTCCCAAACCCATGTGGTGCCTGGCCCTACACTGACCAGGCGTGTGCCTGCATCAGGATCGGAGGATCTGGACATTGTGGTAGTAGAGGATGACCAGAAGGACACCAGACGTTTTGACTGATACATCTCTGTGGACACAAATTTATTTTCCCCTTGTAAATAGACTGGTTTCCCTGATGCTCCCTGACGTGTTATATTTTTGTTGCCCCACCCCAATCCAAGTTCCCCTCTCCATCTGCATTAAGATCATCATTTGTTTTCCTTTCTCCCTTGCAAACGGACGGTTGTTTTTATAATCATACATAAATATTTTTGAGGAATCCTACTTACTTTAACTTGTTTGACTTCATTGTGAATGTCTGGTACAGAAAATGGACACGTATCTGGTGAGTCATCTGCTATGCACATTATGGCTTGTTGAAATGATGGCTTACACTTGTAACTGTGTCAGACACACATGCCTCCTCACATCTCCAGGCCACCTACATAGTTATACAGGACTTGATACACAACAGAATCTTACTTGGGAAGATCTTTACTTTTTCTGTACACATATTCACAGTGGTCAATTTGTTTTTCGGATTTTGTCAACGGCGATCGTGCTTGCGACATCGCAATTTTGGAGGTGATGATCGTTGTGAGGGAGCAGGTCTGGCTTGTCGCCTAAGTGTTTGTGGGTGTTGTCCATGTTCCTGTACAGGGTTTGCTGGTGGTTGTGCAGGTGGTGGGAGTGCCTGTACAGGGGTTGCTGGTGGCTGTGCAGGTGGAGGGGGTGCCTGTACAGGAGTTGCTGGTGGTTGTGCAGGTGGTGGGAGTGCCTGTACAGGGGTTGCTGGTGGTTGTACAGGTGGTGGGGGTGCCTGTACAGGGGTTGCTGGTGGTTGTGCAGGTGGTGGGGGTGCCTGTACAGGGGTTGCTGGTGGTTGTGCAGGTGGTGGGAGTACCTGTTCAGGGCGCTGGTGTGGATGCGTACCTTTGCTGTGGTCCTGGGCATTTGGTGGTACAGGTATGTGGATGTGCTGTCCTGCAGGCAGATATGATGGCTCCCCTCCCTGCGTTGACCATGAAGGGAGACTTTGGATCACTTTCAGCATGCCCTCCATCCTCTTCATGGCCAAGGCATGGTGTCTTGCACTCTCTTCCCTTTGGATGGATATCATGTCTCTCATATTCCTGGACATGTCCTGCCAAGTTCTATCCATCCTATCCAAAACATGGCTCAGTCTGTCCACCACCTGGGGAAATTGGACCATGTCCTGAAGGGACTCAGACATGTCTGACAGGGTAGCTCCTATGGCACGAATATTCTGCCTCACATCTGTCTGCTGTTGGAAGAAGTCCTGCTCCCACTGGCCACCATAGCCAGGTATAGGCCCTCTCTGCAGGTGTCTGCCATGGATAGGACCAG
Organism: Triturus cristatus; assembly: GCF_964204655.1. NCBI lineage: Eukaryota > Metazoa > Chordata > Amphibia > Caudata > Salamandridae > Triturus > Triturus cristatus. Next base: position 477,310,958 of record NC_140583.1, read on the forward strand.
CAGGTCCAATGGCGGGGGGGGGGTGGCAGGTGGAAGCCTGTGGGCAGGAGAATGGTGCCCAAGGGATACCTGCACCACAATAGGGCTGGTACTTCCCCCAGATGGTGGAGAGGATGCCAGGGATACACTCTATAGGGAAGATCGTGGTAGGGGAACCACCATGTCGGTCCTGGATGTGAGGGCTGTGAGGGAGTGATGTCTGTGTTGGGCGGAATGAGGGCTCTGGCTAGTTAGCTCTATGCTGGGGACAGGCAATTGTTTGTTTTGAAGGAGGCTGATGAACGTTGCTGGGCGGAGGATATGATGCTGTGAATGATTTTGCCAATGTAGTACGATTGCTGTCAATAGCATCTGAATCGTCATCCCTGGAGTGGATGGACATATAGTCGCCATCTTCTTCCAAGTCTTCGTCCTTAGTAACTGCCTCCTCCTCTTGCGCAGTACTTGCTGCCGACATTCCTGCCTGGAGGATCAGTGGATTCTCCCCTCTGATTGTCCGTTGGCCCACACTGGTTTTAGGTCTGTCATCCTCATCCTCTTCATCCCCTGGAACACAGAGGTTGCAAACATGTTAGTGATTGACCTGGTATTACATGTGGTTAACTGTACTTAGCATCATCAGATGAGGATCATGTGACCTGGTTAGGGTATCACCACCATAGCACTGAGGTGTTACACAGAGATGTATATAATACAAGCAAACTCACCAGCTCCAGCCACTCTGTCCCTTTGCGATCCCCCTTGATATCAACTGCTGAACCTGTCTGCTCCTTGATGTCGTTGACATAGTTGTCCCCGATCCTGCAGCTGAAGAGGGAAGTGACAACATTCTCAATGATCTGCATTACTAATTGACAAACAGGCACATGTGACACTCATAATATGTATGTCACTTTGTAAACAACAACTGCTGATTCCATGCAGAATGGGATCTTGATCTCTGTCATGGCTTAGTAATCTAAGCTAGTGACAAACTTTATGCCAGAATTACCTGATGGACAGTTGCGAGAGGGTTTCACTGCTGCAGCCGGAATGTCATGCATTACCCGGGATGGTGTACCCTGCACTGGTGTCATCCTGTCAGTAGCTGTGATAAGATATACATGTCTATATTTCAGTACAACGGATGGTCGCTATGAGCTAACATGTCATTCTCAATAACCATTGACCGGATAATCCAGGACAATGTACAGCATGTTTACCTCTTGGACTTTACATGTGGGCCTCTGCTCACATGCAGCAGTTGCCAGCTGTTAGCTCAACGCAGCACTGACATCAATGAGATGACACATCAACAGACAAACTTGTATGAGAAGGTTAATGATATTTCAAGGAAGGGGATAAATGACCCGGACGCCTCCGCATTACACTGATTTCACCTTCACCATTAAGACCAACCAGTTTCATGAGTGTAATGTTGTCTGTTGACAAGTCAAAAGGTGTTCATGTGTGAGATGTGTAATAGTCAGGTACATAATGTGGCTCATTTGTGTTTCCCCACCCAAAAAGTCACAAAGCTCATTTCTGACTGAGAGAACACAGATTTCTTATGTCCATCCTTTGAGTGTTTTCTGTTTGCATACCCTATTTCCAACATCATGGTGGTATTTAGCTGACAACAGATGGTGTCTTGTACAGAAGACATCCTAACCTCATATGTCAACCACTCACCGATATATGTGAATACAGTAGAAGAGGAGGCAAGCAGAATGCAACATTTGGTAATAATCCCGCATTGTGGCTAAATTGAGAAGCTTTGATGCTTTCTGCCTGCACTGGATTACGTGTTGCTTTTCAGCCAAGTGATTTGTAAATGTAACTGCTTGGAGATTCAGCTTAGCAGCCCATACACCCATCTCAAAGGTACACAACTGCCATCAGTGTGAGCCTCATCCATACCAATTTCAATATGATTTTACCATAGATATTTTGCTAGGGAGTTTTCATATCATATCATTGAATTGCAAGCCAGTTGTGTTTTGGACACTTCATATGACACATTGTAATATTTTATGTCCATTCTGCACTCACTTGGCATACATTTTGTGTCATCCTTTCATTAGCCACCAAAGTCTGATCTGGTATGTCATCAAATGCCATATATGAACATATGGTGATGCAGGAACAACAGTGTTGTACAACACATACAACATACAAGGGAGATCATGGGCAAATTTAATGAGCATTCACATTCAATATTATTGGGTTTGCTCACCATGACCCAGCACCGGCCCAGTGTGTGGTCCCGGACCAGATGTCACAGCCAACCTTGTAGCAGAAGTCAGTGTGTATCTTTGATTTTGGGAAGGCTTCATTGTACCTACAATGATAAGTGTGTCAGCAACTTTACATTTCTGCTGCCACATGTGAAGCACTCAATTTAAGGCCCAAAGGATAAGCACAAGCAGTTGTGGGCACCACTGTTGCAAAAGTGTGTAGCACTTAATATCTTGAGTGATCCCACATATAACTTATAATGGGCCACTACCTAGAAGCAACGTCTATCAAAATGACATGACTCCGAATCCTGAAGTAAGGTCCACTATTGTGTTTTGTTGATGGCCAGCAAACAGGCCAGCCATGTTAGAAGTACATGACCAGCTGGCTGGCCTGGGCGATTTCATGTATAGTGAAAACATTATAAGTTGGACAGTGGATGCATTGTCAATACTACTGACAATGGTATCTCACTTCTGTTCATCATTGTCATATTTGTTAACATTGGAATTCTTGATTATGTCTATAGACACTATTACAATATAGTGGGGACACCCTTTTGACTTGTTGTGGCACTCGATTGCAGGATTGAATTCCCAGGTCTGGGACTGTTGGTGGAATACATGTTATGTTCACCAATTACAAAGGTATGATGAGCCAAGACATATTATATTTTATCTTTCGCTATTCACATATGTCATTTGATAAAGGTGAATGTCCTTTGACAAATCCAATAGTTTTTAAGCTAGTTTTTCATCTCTAGTTACCTTGCATATATATGGGCACTATTTGTCCCTCTGTTGTCTCCTAACAATGTATGCCTTTTGACCATCTCCTGACCAGTTAGACTTTCCAGTTTGTGAGGGTGGTATGCCTTGCTCTGGACAATGTCATTTCCTCCCAGAAGATGCAGGGACATCTGCTACTGCAGTTGCCTGTGCTCTGGCTGAATATGTCGATAGGTGAGAAGAGAGAAAAGTAACCAAATGCGAAATATACATGTGGAACTTTTCAGGCATTTCCCCATATCTTCTGCATGCTAACAGAGTTGTGAAGTACTGCGGCAGACGGGGCAGGTAGGTGCAGTGGGGCGTTGGGGATGTAATGGTGTAGCAGGGTGGGAAATGAACAACGGAATATGTGAATGACATACTTTGATCTGAGGATTCTCTCCCCTCCTGCTTTGTGATTTTTGCTGGCACGGGGTGAGTTACTTCTTGGATAATTTGTGGCAGATTTACAGGCCCCTTGCAAGACATTTAAGCCGCCATTGCGTCACATCATGCGCCACGTTGCGACATAGTTACAACGTGACACATCTCGGGAAATGCGTCACGTTGTAGAGCCCTGCGCAACATTAAACCTGCATCAGGTTTAATGTATGCAGGGTGACCATTCCTCTGTGAAATGCTTCGTAAAAGTGATGAAGTGAAATCTACAAGATTTCACGGAGTCACTTTTAAGTGGCCCCTGCTTAATGCAGACATAAGGAGTGGCGCAGCACATTAGGTATGGGCAGTCCATGAACATTGTTTGATATGCGTTGCACTTACGACACAACTCCAGCAAAGCGCTGCCCTTACTCCATCAGAAGCGACACACATCTGTCTATCCCTGCGCCACGGTGCGCAGCATTGTAAATACGACGCATCCGTGGTGGCTCAAGGGTAGAATTGCGTGTTGCATCGGTGCTGGTGCATCCCTCCTAATATGCAGGAATGCGCCAGTCCTTGTAGATCTGCACCCTTGTATTGTCCCAATTCATTTGTCAGTTGATTTTCATATGCTCCCCAACCCATTACATTTTTGACGGACTCAGACAAATCTGGATGAGTGGAAAGGGTACTTTGTCAATTGCTACTTAGCAGGGTTCGGTATGTACGGCAGCAGTACTGTGCCCATGTTTTCAATAGTGGGAGAGGGATTTGCCATTTATATTACAAAGGATTCTGGGACTTGTGGTGCAACATACAGAGGGTAACACATGAGTCTCTGACTGACTATATTTTTATATACACTTTGGACAACTTCCTTACTCACAATGCCAGTGCAACACAGACAATCTTTCATACACTTTTTCTTGTCATCTCATTTACCTGGTACCACGTAGCGGACATCACTAACAGGTAACCCATGGAGTATGTGGGGTGAGACGGAGGCGGGATGCGGGATCCAGAGTGTGGGGCAGGGAGGATCCTGTTCAATTTGATCCTGGGGTACTTGTCCTTCACCCTCTGCTTTTCATACTGCCACTTCTTCTTGATGTCCTGGACTGTGTGCCTCTCCTCCCCCAATGCTGTGACAGCAGTGGCTAATTGCTGCCATAGAGCTGCCTTCTGTGTGCCACTGGTGCAGTAAGGTGGGAGACCATATAGGCGTTTGTGGTGCCTCACTATGTACTCCACAAGCATGGTGGTCTCCTCAGTGGTAAAGTTCTTCTTCCTCCCCATTTGTTCCATTTCCCTCTGGCAATGTACAGCGATTGTAAACACGAACTCTCTGTGGCCAAACCTGTTCCTTCAATGTGTGTTGCTTTTATATGTTTGGTTGGGCTGGTCTTGCAGTTAGTGTTAATTGACTTCAGCTGGAGTGTGGTGGGGGATGGTAGGCACTTGAAGCTTTCATCAGGCCAAAATGGAGGAATTCCGGCAAAAAAGCGGGAGTTCTGGGCCGGAAGCGGAGGTTCCGGCCCGGGAGCGGAGATTCCGGCCCGGGAGCAGAGATTCCGGCCCGGGAGTGGAAACCCCGCTCCGAGTGCGGAAATTCCGGCCCAATTGCGGACGTAAAGTTAGTAGTCGTAAATCCATTCTGTAAATACCAAAAGTAGTAAGTTCATTCTGTGAATGCCAAAAGTAGTAAGTGCATTCTGTGAATACCAGAAGTAGTTAGTTCATTCTGTGAATGCCAAAAGTAGTAAGTTTAGGATTTTGTCTTAAGTTAGTTCTGTGAATCGGGCCCAGCGAGATCAGACTCTAGTCGAGTTCATGTGACTCACTCTCACACGACCTCAGGTGCCCCACGGCTTGCCCGAGGTCCAACCCTGTGACTCAGTCAGAGAGTGACAATTAAGTGAAGCAAGTCACTCATGGCCTGGTTCCAAACTTGTGTTGCTTCTAGTCACAGTCACTCTAGAGTCTTGAAACCCAGAACCCATACAGCAGGCACAAGTCCGACTCGACTCCAACTCCAATGCCACGCCACGTCACTGCAACTTTTACTGCCAGGTGGGGGCTGGCCAATAATTTTTGCCAACGCCATCGTCATTGGTAGCACTTTCACACGCTACCAGATTGACTGCCCTGGAACCTTGTCAGTGGTCCTAAACATGGTAGTACACATACCTCACCAGGCACCACTTCCTCAGCTAGGGTATGGTGCAGCAAGTGCATGCTTGCACTTACACACACAAGTGCTGTTTGCTGCAGCACCTGTAGTTAGTCACTCCCCAATCATGCCCTGCCATACTGCGATTACTTTGTGCTAATTTACTCAGCTTCCTGGGCCAGGCCCGCAGCAGATATATACAATGCATCAAATCAAGGACTTCGTTAGCCCTCTCAACCAAGGGTCACCATAGCAACTAGTGAGTTGAATTGTTTCCCCCACCCAGGCAAGCTTGCAGGCCATCATGAAGTCTCTGCAGGCAGACCTTCAGCACAGGAGTGCAATCAAGCGCTGCTCACACTGCATCTGACTTTATGCCACCAGAGTGCTTGCAAAGGCTGACAAACCGCGAGGGTCACAAGCAAGGTGGCAGGGGTTGCAACGGGCAGCTTAAGGGTCGCATTTTGCGACCCCTGACAAACCCTAATTGATGTCCATGAAATTCACTAAGTTGATTTTATACTTGTTAAAGGATTAAAACTTATAAAGAACTTTCTATGAGTAAATCACTGCTGGGGAACACAGTGGGTGTTCTAGAGCTGAATTGTCATGAACATTTGTGTACAACCAAAATCTCTAACCAATTCCTTCCCTGGGAAAGGTTGAAGATTAACTTAGTTCAATGGTAGGCGTAAATCACATTTCGGGGGGTGCCATGGATTCAGAACACCTTAAAATTGAGGGTGGTCTAAGGGATTCTCTGAAAAGAATACAACATTACATTTGTAATGGTATATTTTCATGCACAATTTTCACTATGTACAGCTGTTTTTGCAAAAATGAATAAATTGTTTCCAGGCAAGTCTGAAAAACAATAACTTTTGCATGACCCCAGCATAAACTGAGAAATCTTTTTGAATTTCAGACATTTTTAATTCTAAAACTCTGTGGGGCATATTCTCAAGGACTTATCGCCGAGTTAGCGGCACTTTATCGCAGCCAAAGTGGAATTGATTTATCGCCCTATTCACAAGTTGGTGCTAACAGCCAATATCACCAGTTTTCCTGCGATAGCAGCCGCAAAAAACATCGTCATGGATGACACCGGCAACTAACGCTAATGAGATGCAGAGTAGGTGTTCCTGTGCAAAAAGCCATGATAACACAACTTCGCAACATTCTCAACGACTAGCCAGATCAGCGATAAGATCCCAAAACAGGCGATAAGGCGCGTTAGCAGCAGGGATTTAACACCTGCTCTTACCTGGTGTTAAGTCAGACGACAACCTGCACCATAAAAGGAAGCCCAGCCCAGAGCCACACCTGAAGAACAACAGATGCCATGGAGCTACTGATCATGCAGCTCAGAGCCCCAAGAGGGCCACAACACCCACAGCGACCACACCCAGGCCCGCCACCCCCCCCGGACTCCCCCTGCACCCCGACTACCACAGAGGCAGCGCAGACAAAGACACCGGATCTTCAGAAAATGCACCAGCCTCACAGACTTAACACCAGAGCATGTCATTGCCCACTACAGGCTCAAAAGGACAACCATCCTCCGCATCCTGACCATCATTGCCCACAGGCTGATGGTACCAGCACAGCGGACAACCAACATCCCTCCGCAAACAAAGCTGCTGGCTGTGCTACACCTGTTGGCCTCTGGGACCTTCCAACCAACAACTGCCAAAGGAGTCTCACAGCCAGCTCTATCCAAGTTCCTCACACCTGTCTTGGATGCCATCATCAGCTTGGTACCCCAGCACCTTTACTCCCCACACACTGCACAGGAACAGCTGGAGACCAAGCAAGGCTTCTACGCCATAGCTGGCTTCCTGCACCTGTTGGGGGTAATCGACTGCATACATGTAGTCCTAGTGCCCCCTGCCGGCACTGCACACAATTACCACAACAGGAAGCATACACATTCCATCAATGTGCAGGCAATAGTGGACCACCTAGGACTCTTCACTAATGTCGTCACCAACTACCCAGGCACGGTGCATGATTCCTTCATCTTCCGACAGTCCATCATCAACCAGCGCTTTGAGGCTCGCACCTATGGGAATGCATTGATTGTTGGTAAGTACCAAATGAACACACCACACACCTCAAATCCACAATCATGCAACTCACAAGTCTGGGAATGCACATGTTACAAACTCACATACAGCATGCCAAACAACATACCCACTTACCAGACACAACAGCACAACTTACTGTGGTAACCTGGGCTAGCCATGTATGTACACAAGCCATCAATGGCATGGCACCTCAGCCACACAATAGCAGAATGTGGGGAGAGGTGGGAACCAGGCATGTGCGAAGGAGGCAAGTGGCCCATGAATGAGACTGTACACAATGCCAGGTGTGGCGTGGATGTGCTGGACAGACTGCAGTATGCAGACCACAGACATGTCCATGTCAACATACACTGCTGGTGTTTGGAGTGTAGTGGACAGTGGACGCAACCATGTTACCTCAGTCAGTAGGGAAGAGCGTGGATATGTAGCTTGTTACGTCCCACCCTGTAAGCGTGAGCGGAGTGGGCTGGCCTGGCGTATGCCAGGCTAGCATAGGGGTGTGAATAAAAAGCACGTTGCTCTGGGCGTGGTTCTCTTCCGGAATGGCCAACATGTCTGCCAGGGCGGCGCCTCTCACCCCGCCACAAGGTTGACGCCGTGAGCGGTGGTGCCTGCGATCCTGTGCGCCTGCTGCACCCCAGGCTGCTGGTCCCCAGACCCGTCTTGGCTGCCCCTGCGCACCCAGGCCTCACTGCTCACTTGCCGACACTGGCGTGTGTCAAAGAGGGCCCACCATGTGCCGGTGCAAGCTCCAAGCCCGAGGCCCACGACCTTGGTAGCCTCCTCAGACTGTCATTGGCCTCCGCGACACAGGCCCCAAACACTCCTTTCTCATTGACATACTCCACCGCTACCTCCAGCCTACACTGCGGTCTAGTAGGTCCCACATTTGGAACTGAGTCTTGATATCATGATGGCTGAGTTCATATGTTAATGGGACGTTTGATATCACTGTACTCCCTCGATGTGGTGCCACCAACTCTGTGCATAGCATTCCAAGGACACATGTCTGTGGTCCCTTGCTGACTACTGCCTTCGGTCTACACTGTGGTCAAGTAGGTAACACATTTGGAACTGAGTCTTGATTTTTCAATGGCCGAGTTCATATCATTGTACGCAATGAGAGGAGTAAGACGAAGACATGGTTCAGTCTGGAGGAAAAAAGGATCATCATTATGGAGGTGATCAAACACTACCAACAACTGCTGTGATGCCACTAACTCTGTGCATCGCAAGCCAAGAACACGTGGCTGTGGGCCCCTGCTGACCGCTGCCTCCGGCCTACACTGCGGTCAAGTAGGTCACACATTTCAAACTGAGTCTTGATTTCTTTATGGCAGAGTTTTTACTATTGTACAGGCCTCATCGCAGACTGCATCCGCTTTCAGCTCTGGTTGCACTAACTCTGTGCATCGCAAGCCAACGACACGTGGCTGTGGGCCCCTGCTGACCGCTGCCTTGGCCTACACTGCAGTCAAGTAGGTCACAGATATGGAACTGAGTCTTGATTTCTTTATGGCAGAGTTTATACCATTGTACAGGCCTCATCGCAGACTGCATCCCCTTTCAGCTCCGGTGCCACTAACTCTGTGCCCCGAAATTCATGGACACACTCTGGTTGAACTTTGGTGGCATCTGAGTATATGGCCTGGGGGTTGTCTTCATCATCATGTAGCTGATACTGACTTGGTGTTAAAAATGAGTATGTAGTATTCATCTCCTCCATATTGCCTGTTTCTGCTTGTTTCTGCCCTTTGCATCATGCCCTAGAAGAACACCTTCCACTGTCCCCCGAAACACTCTGTGACATTCACCTTCGACATCGACGAGGACCCACTCAGCTGTAACCCGTGGCCCTAGCTCAGTGCATTGCAAGTCACAGTCCCATGGCAGTGTGCCTGTGCCGGCCGCAGTGCATCTGTGGCCACTAACTCTATGCAGCTCAAGTCATGGACCCTTGCTGTTTGAACCTTGAACTTCTGATTGTCTGATCACTGTTCTAGTTGTTGACAGCACCAACCACTCCCTGAGGGCTGGCTTACACTCACCCCACACCCATCCAGCACTGGCGTCACTGGACATGTGACCCTGGCAATAAAAGGGGCCGGGCGCATGTACCCGTAGCCAGTTCCACAAACTATCTAAGTGTGTCCGTGTGGTCATTATGTATGCATAAGGGCCCTGGGCCTTACCACATCACATGGTGCTGTGTACAACGGACACAACCATGTCACCTCAGGCAGTGGGGAAGAACTGGGACATGGCTTAAGTGGAGTGGACTGGCGTATGACAGTCCAGCGTAGGGGTGTGGTCAATCACCCCGGGACTCTGGGCGTGGTTAAGTCTTGGCCTTGCCAAGGAAGGAACAAATGTGTGTGTTTGTTGTAGTGTCGGCGCCACCCATCCCGCAATGGACAATGTTGCAATGTAGCATGCCCCCGGAGTGCGGGCTCGGCAGAAGGGGTAAATGAAGGAGCGCAAACCCGCTCGAGGTCCGAGATCATACATGCCAACTGTTGTGTGTGTCGCTATTACCACAGCATAAACCAAAGGTCTACCCTCAACTGCATCGCGAGTTCAGCCAGCCATGTACTCTACATCTGTGTCCGCCCTATCCTTACCATAGACCTACACACACGTGCCCACCCACCTTCCACAAACAACATCACAGTGTCGTTGTCAGGCTTGTGGACATGCGCAGACAGGCATGACAATGGTTTGCCATAGGAGTGCAAGTGACGCAACTGAGCTGCACGTACTAGTAATTAGTGTTGGGGGGAGAGAGGAGCAGCAGTGAGTCTACGTAATACACATTGATGCCGCTCATTTGCTACAAGCAGTACATGTCAAACAGGAATCACTAAGTCACACATATCACACACCAAGGAACCAGTGAGCCTGCCAACACATCATGCAGAACCAACTATTGACTCATGAGTCTCTGCCCTGTCACAGGTGATCAAGGATAGGCACTCTGCCCTTGGATGATGACACCCCTCCGAGCCCCGATCACACATGCCCAGAGGCAGTACACTGCGGCCCACAAACACACCAGGGGCATCGTGGAATGCACATTTGGTGTGTTGAAATCACGTTTCAGGTGCCTAGACATCACAGGTGGAAGACTCCTGTACAGCCCAGGCATTGTGTGCAAGATGATCGTTGCATGTTGTGTGTTGCACAACATATGTGTACGCACCAATGCCCCATGGCTACAAGTGCCAGATGCACCGGACGATGATAAGGAAGATGAGTCAGGTGGACCACACCCAACTGCAGCTGCAGCAGGAATAGCCCATGGGAACAACATCATTGACAATTTCTTCACATGAGCATTGTCACAGTCCTTGGCAATCATGGGACAGTACAAAATGACCACAGGCACATCATATGCAAATAACTTCATTCCAACACACATTCCCTGAGTGCATGTCACTCCTCTGTACAAGCACATCACTCTGACAAGTGTAAGTGCAACATGTAGTGCTAACAATGTCAAAAATTGAAAATAGATGGTGGGTGTGTCATCTATGTACAGAGAGGCTGTTTGGGGTGTCACGTATTTGAAATGCCATTTCTGTGTGTCAAAGATAGTATGGAATCCCACTCATCAGCGTTTCACATGTGTCCCAAATCATTACTTATAGGCTGTCATTTGTGACCTACAATTGACAACAGGGCTTCTTTTGGGGTCAGATATGTATCACCATGATGCAGGGATGCACTCTGTGACTCAAGTCCCACAACATGAGCAACATGGACGTAAGGGGGAATCACTGCCCCATCATTTGTCTATGCTTTCATACTTGATTAATCATAGACATGACACATCTGTGTGTATTAGAATGTATTATTCACGTTCAGTGGAGTGTTGAAGCTGTATTAGTACTGGGCCATGCAGACAACACCTTACAATGTTAGCCAGTGGAGGGCCAGCCAGAGTCCTTAAGGGATTGACAAGCTACTCGGAAGGGGAAGAGTCCAGTCCGCAGGCTGATTGCTGTGTCATTGTTATGCAAACAATATATGGCAGTCCATGTTGAGATGCAAGGTTAGTGCCGCAGAGTGTATCAGGAGACAGTGGAAGGTGTTATTCCAGGGCATGATGCAGAGGGCAGAAACAAGCAGAAGAAAGCCAAATGGCAGAGATGAATGCTACTGCTTCCTTCTTACCACTAAGGCAGATTCATCCTCATCTTCGGCCTCTGATGTTTCATGTGCCTCACATGTGGGTGGTGGTGTTTGGTCTGCAGCACTGTGTGACACTGACACATCAGGGGCCGGAGATGTGGATGTAGAAGTAGCAGCAGCATTAATCTGTGCAATGTCTTGTGTCATCACTCCCATGATGAGGATCTGCAGGGCATAAAATATCCCTTCTACAGCTTTCTCGTGTGCAGCCGTGGTAGCCATTCTTTGCGCCTGCATCCACTCCATGTTCTCCATGACCCTCCTTATGTTTCCCAAAACACGAATGACATCGCTGTAGTCACTCTGACTAGACAGTTGTTGTTGTCTCCGTGTCATGACTCCAGCGATGCCAGCCATGGATTGTTGGAGGGCATGGGGCAGACTGTAGGTGTCCGTTAGGGAGTGTAAGTGGTCTCTGATGGGACTTAGACACCCACGTATGGCATCTAGTTTGGCTGCCATGAGTTACAACCCCACTCGCACCTGTTCAGCCAGCTCCTTGTGGCAGTCTAACACACGGCAATGGAATGCCATGTGTTCTTCGGTGAGGTGCTGGGAGCCAGACGTGGTGGAGGATGTTTCCTGCTGTGTGGTCTGTGCAGGGGGTAGGCTCACCTCGATGGTGCAGGGCTGACCTGCTACTGGAGGTGGGGTGCGGAGGGCGTCCATGAACCGTTGGAGTTCATCATAGTCAATGTCCTAGGGGTTGTCTCCATCATCACTGACGTGATGTAGGGTCTGCTCTGCAGGGGATGTTGATTGTCCCTCTGCAATGTAAAGGGGAAATGCAGTTTCACAGTGTATTCCATGTATGTTGACGCATTGGCGAAGTTTACATACAGACTGCATGACAATGTACATTGTGACTGTTTGTGAGGAGATGCCTATTTGAATGGGGACAGTGGACATTTGTACTACATCACGGATGTGAATTTGTACTCGTACATTGTCATCTCAAAGTTTCCTGCTATGCCAGATGTGATTGGCCATTTGTACACACATGCAACACCAGTTGTGTCCTGTGTTCTGTTGTGAAAGTGTTGCAGTTTTTACCACATTGTTGTCAATGTTGAGGTGCTCTTATTCTTATGTGTGTGTGCTGCATTGTGGGTGAGTCACCCCTGCAGCTCTGATTTGGCTGCCCCTTATCCCTTTCAGGCAGTGTGCCTTTGACTTCTGTTCTTCTACAGTGCTGAGATGTTGCAGACTTGGTTGAATTGGGCTCTTGGTCGAGTTGTGACTCTTGGGCATGATTTGCCCGCGATGTGTTGTTGACGTCAGGGGTTGTTGGTGCACATGGATGTGTCAGAGTGTGACCTGCTCCTTTCCGGATGTGGTCCACACTCAGCCACCTCAGTGTCGTGGCGTGCACAATGTAATGATGATTGGACTGCAGCCATGCTAATCGTTATGTAGTGTCACTTGCATTGTCAGTGTGGCTCACAAATAAGCATCTTTGCTGGGTTTCGCACGTGTGCATGTGTTGGTGGTGAGATTGGTGATGTGTGGGGTGGGACCCCTTTGGGCACATGGTGTACGGGGGCCTACTTGGTGTTTGTATGTGTGCTGCAGTGTGCCACGGGGATCAGGGGCATGATCCAGAGTCATTGTGGGTGTGCTCTACTTAATTTTGCATGTGTGCCATTGAGCCCATCACCCCCCGTCCCCCCAGTCCCTGGTCGGTACTCACCCTGTTGATGTTGTGTCAGGTCATGTTGAGCAGTGTCCGGATACACAGCTCCTGGCACCGTATCCCGACTGATGACTGTGGCCAATATTTTCTCCATGTCATCCAACTCCTGGCGTGCCGCTGGTCCCCCACCTCCAATCAGTGTCGCTGCTTTCAAGTTGGCATCGAGTTTCTTCTTGGTTTTGCCCTTCACATCATTCCAGCGCCTCTTGACCTCTTCCATTGTCCTCCTCAATGCTGTAACTGCATTCACATGGTCCAAGATAGTCTGCCATATTTGCGTCTTTGTTGCCAATGACACTTTGGAGGTGACGAACGGTTATTGTTAATGTTCTATCACCTCCGAAAAGATGATCCTGTTTTCCTGCGAACTGAACCACGTCTTCCTCTTCCTATTCTCCTTGGCCTTCCTCGACCCCGCTGTTCCTTGCTGGTCATCTGAGGGTCTTGTGGGGTTCGCGGTGTCCTCTGCACTCGGTCCAGGTGCATCCATGATGCTACGCAGTTTATTATTTTTTGTCTTTTTTTTTTTGTTCTGCTTTTATAGTGCATTTTCCCGCATGACACGTGGGAATGGCAGGCCTGTCACTGGTGATCGCTGATTTTTGTATCACGAATTGGGGCATCGCAACTTTTTTTTATTCGTGTTTCGCATTTTCTCGGCGTCAAGTTAATTTTAACATGGTCATTTGGCACATTATCGTGAGACTATCGCATGGTGCCGCCGGGTTCAGAATACAACGTTAACACAGTGTTATTTTGTCGTGATAGACTGCGATGTGCAAAGTTGCGTTAAGCTAATTTTGCAATAATTATCACATGTTCTTGAGAATATCCCCCTAAAATTCTAAACTGACGTTAAGGTGTAGTCCTCTCGGTGCACATTCGCTAACTTTTGAAGACTCAACACCAATGTGTAGCTTGCTCCCTGTCTGGAACTCCTAAACAGTCAGGTATTCGCATAAACTAGAAACTTTATTCAGAACGAAATGTAACTAATTTGAAGTCTTGTACTCAAATGGCAACCAAATCTCCTCGTAGTTGGGCATATCACTACATACCTCACAAAGAGTTATGCGGTATTCTTCTCATAGGGATGATATGCATAGTAACTTTTAAAGAGATCTATATTTTACACTCCCCTCATTTCTAAGTGCTCTGAAAATTGAACTCGTAACTTGTATATCACTGCAGATTTAGGTGCAAATATTATGTCACTAAGGCCCGCATTGCAAGTAGCACTGCAAGTAAGGCCACTATTCCCAGAATTTCCAATACTGAAAATACCGGTAACTTCTAATGTTCCATTAAGAAATACAGAATTACCAAGAGAATAAATAATATTTCAGGTCTAGTTTCTCTGTAATTCCTCATCTCAGCCCAGACTTTCTGCTGGAGGTTTCAGCTACTTTCCGCAGCCGAAATCTCTGGCGAGTTTCCTCAAATCTCATAATTAAAGTTACAGACCTCATGGGAATTGCTACTCACCAGTAAGACTAATCCATTTTCTGGAAATGTAGCTCTGCCTCATGTCATATTTATGTTTGTCTGGAGGATCCAAATGGCATCACACTTACTACAGGCATTGTTGGGCGTAGGGCTGTTGTGCAGTTCCCAAATATTTATTGGTAGCCAACACTTTTCATCCCCAAAGTCATATGGATTATGAGGAAATAATCAGTTGCAGACTGCCTTGAAAAAGGGTGTTGTATCTCTATATTTGCAGTGTACAGAATCCACAGGCATTGCATACGGTTTCAGTTTTTTTCACTCCTTCACAGGGCTCATAAAAGAGAATATCGAGTGTCGAGTCAATCAGGCGAGCAAGAAGTATGTGTCCTACGCCTTTTTATCCGGGCTTCACTCAGTTAACCAGAGAAAGCTCTAATTTCTCATTGCTTTTGTCCGACCATTTCCTGATTAGGAATTCAAATGGAATCCAGCAACATACCATTTGCATCACTTTGAATGTATTTTTGCATAAAGCTATCCAAATGAAAGAGAAAGTAATGGGTGCTGAAATTAGATTTCACATAAAATCTAGTCAATTAAGTCTATGCAAAATATAAAACAGCTATCAATGCAACATAGGTAAAACCCAAGGTTTAATACCGGTGATTTAAAGAGTAACGCTTCACAGATCCATTATAAGCCACATTTAATTCTTTAAAAAAAAATCTCTGCAATTAAATGCTTGGTTTGCCTAACTGAGATGCATTACAATTCTAACCTTTTTTGCATTCGAATAAATTCTGTTTCATTTTCACCTTTTTAAGAATTTATATCTGATCCTGAGTCTTTTGTGTTGGGAACATGAAACAGTATTGCAGACACGGA
Source organism: Triturus cristatus (assembly GCF_964204655.1). NCBI lineage: Eukaryota > Metazoa > Chordata > Amphibia > Caudata > Salamandridae > Triturus > Triturus cristatus. The sequence goes on from NC_140583.1 coordinate 477,326,804, forward strand.
TTCTGCGTGGGACTGTTCAGTCATTGATATGGTCTTTGTTTAAACCACCTGTGCATTTGTCTGAGGCTGTCAGTCGCCATCCTGTTAAAGAGGCCAAGCAGAGCAGCTAAAACGTATTTATAACTGAGAAAGTGATGTAACCACGCATCGAGCAGTGTTTGGAAAGGGTAAAGCTAAAAAGACTTCTATTTATTAGGAGGGATGCAGGTCAGTAAGGTGGTGTGTACAGTCATTCTTAACATTGCTATTTTGCCACGAATGAAACACAACTGAATGGCTAACTTCACTATCATGCTATAGTCTTTTTGTTTACCTGTCTTGAACTACGGATGTGACAGAGTGATAAACGTTGCCCGACATCCTTGGCGCCTGTAGTGTCCTGCGAGACACGTTCTAGTGTCCCGCAGGAAGCTGTCATACCAGCCACTCCCTCGAGGGCTGGACGCACTGCACCCCCACACCCATCCATCACGGGTGCCAAGAGTGACGTGGCCCCGTCAATAAAAGGGCCCGAGTGCACGTGCTTGTGTCCAGTTACTACCACACGTCTCCTGGTGTCTGTGTCTGACGTTACTGCAATGAGGGCCTGAGGCCCAACACCACATTGTCGATGAGGTGGGTAGCCAACCCCGTGTGCTTGCCGCTCAACGCTCCCTCGTCCCTCCCTCATAAGGGGGGGGAAATAGGTGCCACCGCCAGCGGCTACAGTGGGGGTCAAGCTCCACTCGCGACACAGCCCTCTGCCTGTGAGGAAGGAGGCACGGAGACTGGCTGTCCCCCAACCACTTCTGGTCCGATGTACAACGGAGCAGACAAGCACTGCCAACAACAGCATCCGCCTGCGGAACTGTGAGTCTCCCAGCCCTGCAGAGGACATGGCCGCCGCTGTTTTCAAGCACTACCGCTGCAACTAGGGGGCTCAGCGACTCCCACCACACAGCACCGGTGAGTGACCCCATTACCCCGGAGCTAGACAGAGCTCCGCCAGTGGCGACGCTGCATTCTGCTGTGCCCAAAAGCAAAACGGGAGGGGACCACTCAAAGCAATTACCCGAATTCCGGGAGAGCGCCGACACCCCCGCAGTGTTTGCAATGCACCTGCAGCCGCGCCCAAGGGCAGCTTCCTGCAACCCCAATGGGCAGCGGTAAAGAAACATTCAAGTGCCCACCTGCTCCCTCTTACCGCACAGCCGAGGTGCCAGAGGAACCCTGTATACTGTCGGCTGCTCAGCGGAAGGTGCCACAGAAGGAAGGAGCATCGATGTGACGAAAGGCCCTGCGCTGAAAATAAAACGGAGGCCGCGATAGCAAACAACGGAAAAAAAAGACCGGTGGACAGCGCCACCTAGCGGATGTCTGCCTGCGCACGCAGCAAGCTTGCAGTACTCGTCCTTGTGAGAAAGGACAGCTACAACGACGCTCCAAAGCCCCAAGCGGCATAAGAAAGGGACGCTACCACCGGCAGAGAAATGCCCAGTGCCTGACCCGCCTGCTGTAAGCTACGCTGGACCACAGGCAGCAACTTCAGAAACACTGCTGCCCCAGAGATCAGAAGCCAGCGCTAGAGGGCAACATCGAGCCACCGCCTTGCCACACTGCACAGGACGGCAGGAGGTACTCATGGCATTGAAAAGGATCAACGCTCCTGCAACTTGCCCCACACCAGGTGACACTGACCCAGCATCCTCAGCACAGCTGACGCGGTGACTATCCCCACCTCGCACAGCCAATTGCCCGCAGTTGGGGAGGGAGCGCGCAGCAACCAAAGGACAAAGCAGCACATGCAACGGATGCGCCCCTGACACAGCACCACTTCGTGGAACTACTGGCAGGCCATGCCTCACACAATGGAGCATACATAAGCCACTGCCAACACCCACCAGCGTATCGCACAGCCTCTGCACCCTCACCTCACAATGCATGCTGTGCACTGCCTCGGGTTGCTGCAGACAAAGCACGTAGCCTCACAGCATGGGAAAAACTGCCGTGATCAGGAATCTCCTGTCCGAGGTCATACCCAGCCATGCGAGGGTAGAGTCAGCCAGCACCTCGTGCCACACCTGGGTGAGTGGACCATCCTCTTCACAGTGCTGGCCCAGAGGAATCCTGTCTGTCTCCAGGCAGTCTGCTGTTACAGTACCCTGAAAAGAAAGTAACCAATGACATCTGCTGGCCATCGAGGAGCACTGCACACAGACTAAAAAGGACAGACTAAAGAAGCAGAACAGGGACAGTGATTCACCCTGAAAAGTCCCCACACTGGCATCTACAGAGGCCTGCAGTGTCGGCGACCACAGCGCCACCTGGTGGCCCCTACCACAGTGCCTCCCACGAGCCTCAGCAGAAGCTGCGTACTAACGTCAGCCACAAGAGCCCTGTGGCTACAAAGAGCACCAAGGAAAAACTGTTGACCCCGCAAGTGAGAGCAGCACACACCCAGTTACAGGCAAGGCATGCTGAAAAGCCTGAGCACTGCTCCCAGTGCCACGGCGGAGATCAGCAGAAAGATGGCCCCAACCAGGAGGCCAAGACCACCCCAGCACTGGAACCTGTCGAGTAGCAAAGGACAGCGAATCCCAGCAAGACATCAAGCCCCAAGCAGCAAGCCCCAAGAGGAACACACAAAGGCGGGGTGAGGTGCACGCCACCCAAATAAGTCACTTTGACTTCCTAAGGGACAAGACTGTTGCATAGCACTGAGCGCTCCCAGAAAAGCCTGACAATTCTCCAGCCCTAGCAACACCGACCAAGCTCAAGCACCCACACCAAGGGGCCTGCAACACACGCCCCATCACCACAAGTGGAAGGCCAGCCGCACCAAAGCCACCGCCAGTGAAGAGGTCGCATCACCCGCCCCTCTGGTGAACAGGTACAACCGCCAACCACACCACCGGCACACCATGTGCCCGAAGAAAACACCCAAGAAAAAGACAGTGCGCACTAAGTCAGAAGCTCGCAGAAAGCCGTGCCAGTGAACCTGAATGCACAGACAGCACCCAGGAGACACCTCAGCAATGAAGCACCGCTGAACGCAGCACAGAGAACGACCACGTCTCCACCGCGCCAGTGAAGTCCCGCAGTGGGCCGAAAGCAACAGTGTCCTCCTCAACACTGCCTCAAGATGGAGTCGGCGGTGACCCACGACTGGCAAGAGAGGAGTCGCACACACCACGTGGTAGGCCGCCACAGCAACAGGCGCTCCAACGCCAGCGTCGTGACTGGACATCACGTCGCCCAGCAAGCAAGAAGCGCGCCGGGGCGAAGGCAGAAGCCGGCGCCATGACAGCGCCGCCCCGAGGTCTAAGCGCAACGCCCTCGATGAAAGAAAAGTGACAGTCCTGTCACCCTGAAAACCGGATAAACACAGGTGGCCTGAATAGACCAACAAAAGGGAGAAGACCAAGGACTCACCCAGCAAGCCAAGAACACACCCTGACACACCAGACAGCCACCGGGGTGGACCGACGTCCCTGGATACAGCTCCATGGGTGAACCGAACATAAGCCGCAGCAAGCGCAAGCCGCGTCTCATCCCAACGCTTCCCCAGGCGACCGTTCATCCCCAAGCGTCGGCAGTCTAAGTCAAGTGGCATCCCTGCTCCTGTCCGCAGATGCCACGGGTGAAGGTCAGCACTGAGTGTCGGTCCTCACACCACCTCAAGACGGAGTCGGCAGTGGCCCCAAGCCAGGCAAGAGAGGATCCACACACTCTATGTGTTAAGCCGCCACAGACACTCAACATCAGAAAGGCGGAGGCACGTGGCTGCTCAGGTCCATTCTGACATCCAAACTCTCCCAGCAAGTCACCACCACCTGTCATTCCGACTGACCACATGGCTGGCAACCATCATCATGCCAGCCATCAGCACATGCGTCAAACACCACTCCCCGAGTACCGATGGACTGGAGTCCGAAACCGTTGCCATACAAGCCGACTAAACGAAATCAAAAGCCACCTGTGAACCTGGCCTATACCGGAACCGCGACAGCGAGTGCAAGTCTTGACCAAGACTCATCCACCCGTGAGGGTTGTGCGTGCGACCAAGCAACTGCTCCTCGGTGGTCCTGCAGCTGCCCCCAGATGGCACACAAGTAACGGCTCCAGCGCAGCCTTCCTACAGTCCCGCAGCAACCCCGATGATGGGCCTCCCCAGGCGGGAGAGCGAGGAGAGACATTGCCCCACCGACAGGTTACCGGTCACAGCCAAGTAGTTCAACAGGGACAGTCGGTCCAGCAACACCTCTGTGAAATCTCACTTGAGACTCCATCCATGGTCACGACGCAGCCCACTAAAAGGAACTGTTAGAACTCACCACAGACCATCACCGACATCAGCAAAATGGAAGCCAGGCAAGACATGTCATTGTCAGTGTACTGACGGTATGCAGCGGACGTCTCCAAGCCAGCGGTCGTGTCCTGAGTCCCTCAGATTAAATTACGGGTGCCCGCCGAGAAGGTCCTGCTTCAAGCCAAGTTCACCAGCCCACGTCTGATGTCGTCTTGCCACCTGACTCGAGAGACTGATGGATCCTGTGGTATTTAGTTAACTGTTTGTTTCTTCCCCACAGGTTGGACTGACACTTTGTTTTGACCTCAATAAAGTTGGGGAGGAATGTAGTGTCCTGCAAGACACATTCTAGTGTCCCGCAGGAAGCTGTCATACCAGCCACTCCCTCGAGGGCTGGACACACTGCACCCCCACACCCATCCATCACGGGTGCCACGAGTGACGTGGCCCTGTCAATAAAAGGGCCCGAGTGCACGTGCTTGTGGCCAGTTACTACCACACGTCTCCTGGTGTCTCTGTCTGACGTTACTGCAATGAGGGCCTGAGGCCCAACACCACAGCGCCCTGCTCCTTGTGTTGAAAACATTAGACTTCCCCACCTCTGGCCGTTACCCTTGCCCGTAGGACTACAGTGCATTTTCATGATAGATTCTGACTCATCTTTCCACCAGCCCCGGTCAGACTCGTGATGACACTGATGGAGCAAGGACTCGTATGAAAGAGACTTGCTCGGATGCAATCCTCTCAAATAACCCGGAAAATTGTATTAATAAAGTCTTGTGTAAACTAATATGCACCTCATTACACATTTTATCAAGATAAAGCTTATTTACGTGTTTTACTAACAAGTAACCCGAATGAAACTTAAGTTGGCTACTAACGCGGGAAACTGTACTGCGCATGCGTCAACTGCATCTACGCAGAATGATGTTCTTTCGATTGGATGGAAACTTCTGCACCTGAGCAGTTGCTCTAAAAATTGCCGCTAGAAAGCTCACATGCTAAGCATCTACTTTGCTGAAGTTAAAACAAGCTGTTTACTAAATGCTAATGTGGGAAGAGCTTTTATAAGTAAATGGGATTAGAGTAGAAATAGGTGGTATACAGTGAAATCATTTTATTCTGAAAATAATATGTTTCTTTTTAACCTCCCTACTAGTTCGTATTTGGGCCTCTGAGAGAGAGAGTGAAGCCTGCGCTACATGTGACTTTTACGCAGGCGCAGTAATAACAAGCCGAGAAGCCGTGATGTAGTACTTGAAACCCGTCCAAGGCAATTATTGCTACATGGCCTGGGAACCTGAAGGACATCCAGAAAACTGAATGAAAACGAACATCAAATGTATACATTTGTGTGATAAAGATGTGAATACGGGTGGGAAATAAAGCTTGGGAGTAAGAATTAAGGGCGGGAACATTAAACAAAGAACCAAAGAATATTATTAAAACTTAGCATGGTGTGATGATCATCCCCCCTTGCCTGTCCAATCAGAATTAGGAGTTTCATAAAGTTGAAACATTCATGGGTGGTACATGAGTAATGAAAGGTATAATTGAGGTAGTCTAGTTAGTTAGAAAGGCTCGTGATGCAGAGATGCTGATAGACCGGGATGCTGTCCGAGAGCTGAACGAATGTTGAAGAAGAATCGATTCGCAGACTTAGAATTTAAGCTAATCAATTAGAAGAAGATCGCAGAAGAATCGAGGAGGGGAATAAGGAAAATAATTAGAAGAAGATCGCAGAAGAATCACGGAGGAAGATCGTGTCAGAGAGCGGTGCGACGCAGGCGTCGGATCTAGAAGAGGTCACCTATCCTGTGCTGAATTCTGTCCTGAAACCTGTCCTGAAGGCTTTGTCACCTGATCTTTCCCAGGGGACCCTTCCAGCTCCTTGGCCAAGGGGTTGGTTTCCACACCATTCTAGGTAAATATATTTCTGTGTAGTATGTCAATGTACTCTCTCTCTTTATCCTCTCCTTTCTGAAGTACTGTCATTGTGAAACGTCGTTCTAATATAGGTGACTGAATAATGAAATAATTGACTTTTTCTGCTTGGAGAAACGAAGTTCGTACTGTATTCTTGTTTTGGCTCACATGAATTAACTAGATAAACATTTAAAACTTCTCCTGAGTCTGTGATTATTTAAAAAACAATAAGAAATATAAATTCTATGTCATTTCACCATCAACTAGTTCCAACTAATAGGTCCATTGACCGGAGGAAAGAACTTTTTGATCAGTGAAAGATCAGTTAAAATCTGACAGGTAACTAATCTCATAAAAAGGCATTTATAAAAATGTACCCCCAGCGGTATTTACTAGCCTATGTGAATGTGTGTTTATGGGCCCAGGTGAGTATATGGTGTTTGAGTATCTGAGGCTGGTAACCCGGTGGATCAGTTTTCTGGTAGCAGAGCAATGTTATTATTGACTAGTTTGGTGATTATCGATCATTGATTTATGTTTTAACAAATCCGTTTTTGTTATGTTTTATGTTGTCTGGAAATTCCCGGGAAGTGAATAGCGGGTGATAAATGGAAGCCACACTGCAGTGAGGTTACTCGTCTGTTGGAATAGCACTGAAAAGCTATGCAGGGCTAGCAGTGTTAAATTAGGGACTATTTTCGTATAAAAGTGAGAGTGATTGAAAGCAAAAGAGTTCACTGGTGAAACTTTGGTTTTATATCACCTAGAAAGGGTAACACCGAAGGTGTAACAGGTTTGTCTGAGCTTCAGCGAAGGGTAAGCGGAAGGTTTTACTCACAATGTATGAAAAGTAAGCGGAAGGTCTTACTTGCAGCAACAGAATCAAACTATTCTTTGGGATTAATCAAACAGACAGAGTAGCGAATGTTTTTACGTCGTTATTAATGAAAAATTGATGCAAAGTTGTGAGAAAATAGGTTTTCGTGTTACCTTGTAAAGGGAGGGTCAGTTGCCGAAGTTGCACTGACTTCACAGGGGGCCGTGCTGGGATTGGTTAAAACAGCGGGTGTGTGACTGATGCAAATTTGTAAAGGAGGGGTCAGTAGTGAGGAGTGATACTGACATCACAAAAAGGCTGCGCTAGTATTGGCTAAATGAATTGGGTAAGCTTGAGCTTGATTGGATGAAAGAATAGAAGCCGCGCTGGGATTGGTAACACCCCAGGTGTAAGCAAGAGTCTAATTAGTTGTCCAAAATAGAAGCCGTAGTAGTATTGGACAGTGGAGTTTGTATGTGGAGATACGATCCAACATTAATAGTGAATCGCCCATACAGGAGATATTTAGGATTTGCAAGAGGCAAATATATAAAAAGGTCATCACCTAAAATGTACGGAGAAAAGAGAAAAATTCATTTTTGCAGAAAATCAAAAATTACTTCAAGATAGATAAACCCATTAAGACTAGAGAAGGAATTCTTATGCCACCACCGAAGACACCTGCCTCATTTATGATGATGGAGAGAGGCTACCCTACTTGTGTGTGGTTAGAAAATTGGATAGAATACACTAAAAATGATGGAGTGTTAGCCTTTCTATAAAATGGTATGTTCAATGGGAGCATCCTTCATAATTTGAGAATGCGGATGAATGAGTTAGAGCCCAGACCCAGATTAACACAGTATGAGGCATTAGAACAATGGGAAACTGAGTCATTTGAGCATGACAGATCCAGAAGTAGTAGAAGTTATAGTGGATTTTTCCCCAAACAGATGTGTGAATCACGAGAAAGTCAGATGAAACAATGAAGACAAGCAATGATTACGGAAGAACTGTATCCTGTATTGATGTCTGAGGAACAGTCACGGAGCAAGTGTACAGAGAAAACTAAGTATTTAACGAGGACAGGTTGTGGGGAATCAGAAGATGAGTTTATGGAAGACATCCTAACGAAAAATCCACCACCATATCAGGAAGGACCGAGTAACTAACCCAAGTGCCCCTGTTTTGGGAACACCTTTGGTTCCACAAGTTATACATGATTCAATGAATGGAAGGGTGCTTCAGGAAAAGGAAAGAGAAGCGATAAATAAAAATAGAGAAGAATTAATGCAGAAGATATCTCAATTGAATACACACCCTGAAGCATTGACTATACCAGTGACTATGGGTACCGTTGTCCCATTTTATGGGGATAAAGTGAATTGTCCCAAACCATCAGTTATGACGACTCCCATAATCGAACCTAGAAAAGAAAATATAATAATTGATGATCAAGCCAGTGAATGCGATTCGGTAATTTCATTAATGGATTTGCTGAAAAGAGGACAGATATAAAACACCCCGAGAAGAGTTACACCTAGTTGTTCAAAAGCAATTAAGATTAGAGACATCCATAGGAACTAAAAGTGCCACAGTAGTATCCCCGGAAAAATTAGAGAGATGGGCACAGGGAATAGACAAACCGAACCAACAATCAAAGATTTTAGATATTTACAAATTAAAAGAGGAATTGGAAGAAATGATAGCTGGAAACATGGGACTAGATAGGCTAAACACTTACAGTGAAGAAGAGTTATTGTTCATTTGTAGAAGCATCACTAGAAATACAAAGTTATTTCATGAGAAATTGACAGACCTTGCCTCTGAAATGGGAATTGAGATAGGGAGATCTAAAGTAGGGGTGGGCGGAATTTGCAAAATCCACTTTAGCAAATTATCGCGAAAATGTTAAAAATTATCGCAAACACGCGGAAATATCGCGAAGATGCGGAAGTTTTTTTCCGGCATGTTCGCGAGATTTTCTGCATGGTTGCGGCTCGCCAACTTACCCATGCGGTTGCTCGTGGGCGCGGCCATCTTGTTTTCAGTTGTCTCGCGGTGCATGATCGTGAGAAGAAAGACGTGATCGCGCGACGCATGACGTCACTGCGGGCGCGAACTGTCGCGAGACAGCGCAAATTGCTAAAAACAATACAACATCTCATGGAGAACGCGACCGGATCAAGAAAACTTGTTGGCGAACGCAGGGATTCAGGTAAGGCGATCACGCACGCGCGAGAATGTATTATTTTACAGCTCGAGCAAGAAACAAATTATCGCCAAGCTTCGGAATGCGGAAATTTTGACATTTTCGCGCTTTCCGCGGAACGCGAAAATGTCAAATTATCGCAATTTCCGCGAACGGAACGACATTTTAGCCCAGGCCTAATCTAAAGTATTACAGAAGCCATATAGAGCAGAAGTTACTGATAAAGATTTAGAAAATATGAATGTGTCCTGAAAAAAATTACAGATTAAGGACTTAATGACTATCTTACAAAAATGGGGAGACTTAGGCAAATGGAAAGCTAGATGGATGAGGAAAAAGGAAGAAGCACAGGCAAATCGAACAACATCTGAATTTTTGTTAAAAGAATCAGGAAAAGCAGAGAGACTGTCCCCAATGAGAGAAGTTCCAGGAGGGGGTTATGTACATGTCCCATGGACTCTGCAAGATATTTTGTCATTTACTAACGATTTTCCAAAGTTAAGAGAAAAACCAGTTGAATGGTACAGGCAGGTTGAAAGGTTTGTGAAGGTTTCAAAGGTTTGTTGAAAGATTTGGATGGTCTATTTGACATAGTGGTGCCTGCTGATTTACGGACAGAATGTAAAATCACAGTTGATTGGCCTAGTGATGAGTACCCAAGAGATGAAAAACAGGAGCCCCTCAGAGGAGGGAATGAAGAAATATCACCAGGAGATCACTTTCCTGAAAGAGAAAATTCCACCAAAAGAAACAGATTTGGTAAAGATAGATAGAACAACACAAGACATAAATGAGTCAGTACATGCTTATTATGAACGCCTGTTACAGATATTCAAGCAGTATAGCGCATTTGAGAACATTGGCGATAAGAGTATGGGTCATTTTGTGCATCGGTTTGTGTCTAGTTTAAGACCAGAGATTAAGCCTCGGTAAAGTACTACGCTACGCTCGCGTAGTTTGCGAAGTTTGCGCTACTTCGCACTACGTGAATTGCACGTAGCACAGTGCAAACACGTGTAGCGTAGCGTAGCGTAGCGTAGTGCAGCGGTCATTTTTTGCTTGCTCGCAGTCCTCAACGTCAAGTTGGCGACCGCGAGCAAGCAAAATGACATCCCGGCGAGACTTTTTCCTCGTTCGCGATCAGCAACATTAAGTTGCCGATCCCGAGCGTGGAAAATAAACCTCCCGGCGAGCTTTTCAACGCGGGGAGGTCAGGTTTCTCATTGCGAGTGGTCGCGTATGCTCACGACCTCTCGCGATGAGAAACTACCAGTCCGCGTTGAGAAAGCTGCTGCTCCAGTAGAAATCAACACGAGCGGCAGAAAATGACCGCTTGCACTGTGCAAGATGCAGTTTGCACTGATTGCACAGTGCGGACAAGGATTCGGCACTGTACAATCAGTGTGAACAGCATCTTGCACAGTGCACTACGCAGTTTGCGAAGCTATGAGTAGCTTGCGTAGTGCGAAGTGCACTTCACGTAGCTACGCGTAGCGCTACTTCGCAAACTATGCCCAGGGTTGCCAGAGATCTCCCAAATGATTCAACAACACATGTTGTACTGGCAGGGAAAACCTGTCGATGAGATTTTAAAATATGCACAGTATTGTGGAGACGATATTGAGAAGTGACGTAAAAAGTTGGAAGAAAAAGTAATGTGAGCACAAGTGAAATTGGCAGAACATCAAGAGCTAAAATTAAATAGTCAGAATGACGATCCAGTGAAAGGACAGGGTCAGAATGAAAATAATGGGGGTAAACCAAGAGGACGGATGAGTAGAGAGGAAACAAAGAAGAAGTTTCCTTGTCATGGGTGTGGAAAATTGGGGCATTGGAAAAACGAGTGTAAAAATATTCAGAATAATAATGGCCCAAATCAAAATTTTATTCCACAGTAGCAGAATGAGGTGATAATGAGTCAACCGCAGCAGGATGTTAATCAACAGAGTCAGTTGCTACCAGCCCCTATGCCAAATGTTGTGAACAGAGCAAAGTACAGTGCAGACACCGGATTTCCAGGAGAAAGTGGTAAGAAACTTTTTGTGACTTCATAATTTCTTTTGCAGAACAGTCGCCTTCATGGAGATGATCAATGACGGTTCCTGAGGAGGGAGGAAGAGGAGTGCGGACTTAGTGCATCCTTACCGGTAGATCAGTCAGGTCCATATATTGATGGGAAGGTAGAAGGAAAAGAGATTACCTTTTTGTTGGACACTGGTGGTACCCGTTCTACTGTGAGATCAGCAGACATCCCAAGCCTACCCCTCTCGGGAGAAGCCATCCAAGTAGTAGGTGTTTCAAATAAACAGATTAGAACCCCTATCATGGAACCTATGGAGTTACGCATTGGCAATTTCAGAGAAATGCACAAGTTTGTAGTGTGCAACTCTAGTCCAGTGAACTTGCTAGGGAGAGATTTGTTGTGTTAAATGAATTGCACGTCTTCAAACATAAAGGTAAAGGCGATATCACTTGACTGTATTAAGTAATGTGTTGCAACCAGTGTTCACTCATAGTGATAAGAAATCCATTGTTGGACCAAATTATCTTTACGTTCAGCAAATATCCGACGGCATGGTAACCGGCAATGAAGCAGCACAGCAAACCATTGCCGGTTACCATGCCGTCGGATTTGGTCCAACAATGGATTTCTTATCACTATGAGTGAACACTGGTTGCAACACATTACTTAATACCGTCAAGTGATATCGTCTTTACCTTTATGTTTGAAGACGTGTTGCTATACACTAAATGTGCGATACGTTACTGTGATCTGGGAATTCTCTGACTCAACGACTATGGAATGAGCTTATTTTCATGTAACCAACTCCGTGCCCTGAAGAAGTTCCTGTGTTATAGGAACGAAACGCGTTGGCTGTGCACTTTCTTTAATAAATAAGAAGATCAAGAAAATTTTGTGGAATATATATCGATCTGGACTTTGTTATTTGAGTGCACCTTCCATTGTGTAAAAATTCTGGTATTGCTTCGCATCTAACAACGACGGATGTTGGAAGTTGTTGCACTACGTACACAAACATAGTGTACACTATTAAGAAGGAAAACAGTTGGAATTCAAGTGCTTAACCGTGGTCCGTCGTTGGGTTTGCTTTGTTTATGCTTGTAATTCACCTATAACTGGCATTAAAAAGCCTTGCGGAATATACCGGATAGTGCAAGATTTATGAATAATTAATAAGATTGTTGTGCCTTGTTGCCCAATAGTACCAAATCCAGCAGTGATTCTGTATCAAATACCATGGAATGCAGAGCGGTTTACTGTAATTGATTTATGCCAAGCATTCTTCTCTATTCCTTTACACCAAGACAGACAGTATCTCTTTTCATTTAAGTTCGAGGACCATATTTTAGTATGGAATCGAGTTCCTCAAGGGTATACAGAAAGTCCTTCAATCTTCAATCAAAGTTTGAAAAAGTGTCTAGAAAAATTAGTTCAGTTCTGGTCCAATATATCGACGACTTGCTAATAGCTTCAAAGTCGCAAGATGATTGTGTTACTGATTCAATTGCCTTGTTAAATCATGGAGGACACAAAGTGTCTCCAGAGAAAATACAATTTTGTCGAACTGGATTTAGATATTTGGGACACCAAATAGAAAGAGGAGTGAGAAAAGTGACCCCTGAAAGAATAAAAATAATAAAGGAAATGCAGTTACCACAAACCCAGAGAGAATTCAGAATGCTTCTTGGTGTAGTGGGGTATTGTAGGCAGTGGATTGTAGGTTTTTCTTTGTTAGCTAGACCCCTAATACAGATGACACGTAAACGGGCAAAGGACCTAGTAGTTTGGGATGATGAAAGCATGGAAGCGTTTGTGAAATTACAAAATTGTCTGTGTGAAGCTCCAGCTCTAGGTATGCCACATTATACAAAAGAATTTTCACTCTTCTGTTGAGAAAGAGGAAATTGTGCCCTTTCAGTGTTAACCCAACGACATGGTTTGATGAGCTGTCCAGTAGCATACTTTTTTGCTACTTTGGACCCTGTAGCGTCAGCATTACCTGGCTGTTTAAAAGCAATGGCTGCTACTTGCATGAGTCTTGAACAAAGTGAGTCCTTTGTGATGGGACATCCTGTAAAGGTATTCGTTTCACATTCAGTGGAGATTCTTTTGGCTATAACTCGAACATAATACCTTACCCCTAGTCGAATGACTAAGTACAAAAGAATCATTTTAGGAGCAGAAAACGTGACAGTGGTCAGGTGTACTATACTAAACCCTGCTACTTTATTGCCAGATGTACATGGGGAAGAAGTAAGAGATAACGTTGAGCACAATTGTCTGGATGTCACTGAGTTATGCACCAAGCCCCATCCAGACATATAGGAAGAGCCCCTGAAAGAAACTGAGCATGAGCTATTTGTAGATGGCTCGTGCATGAGACATGAGGAAGGAGGATCAAGTGCTGCTTATGCTGTATGCACATTGGCTGGAATAGTTGAAGCATCTTATTTACCAAGAGTCAAGTCTGCACAAGTAGCAGAATTGATAGCTTTAATTAAAGCGTGCAAAAATGGGAAAAATTGGAAAGTAACCATTCACACTGTTAGCCAGTATGGTTACGGGGTTGTGCAGGACTTTGGCCATCTCTGGATGCAGAGGTATTTCATGACTTCTTCAGGATCCCCTATTAAAAATGGAAAATTTGTGAAAGAACTGTTGGAAACAATACAATTGCCAAAAGAAGTGTGCTGCACATCAGTCAGGAAATGACTATGTGGTAGCTGGTAATCGATACGCTGACCAAGTAGCTCAGTACTGTGCCAAAAATAAAAAATGGCACCAAACAGGAAAATTGAAACAAGTAGAATCAATTGCCAACTTATGCTACTCTCAGCACTAGAAACATGGGATGTGGTGAGACAATTACAGGATGAGGTGGAAGTGAGTGAAAAGGAGGAATCGATAAAACAGGGTGCCAAAGGAGAACAGAGGATGATGTGTGGATTTACCAAGATGGCAGTCCAGTAATGCCAAACTGTTTACTCTCTCAAGTGGCCCGAATCTTTCATGGAGACACACATGAAGGCAGGGACGCCATGATCAGGCTCTTTAGACAGGATTGGTATAATCCAAGATTTAGGGCTGTCGCAGAAAGTCTTTGCCAGAGATGCTTAACTTGTCAACAAATGAACCCAGGCAGAAAGACAGTGGTCAGTTGGGGAAGAATAGGGAAGGCAAAAGTGCCATTTGTGAGGTTGCAGGTAGATTTTATCCAAGTAACATCATGCAGGAGATTGAAAGATGTCCTAGTCATAGTCTACTTGTTCTCATGGTGGGTGGAGGCATACCCTACTACAAGAAATGACAGCATAGCAGTTGCCAGACTGCTGTTGAGGGAGCTAATTCTGCGGTTTGGTTTTACAGTAACTGTGGAATCAGATAGAGGATCTCACTTTAATAATGAAATCATTTGGTTAACCTGTGAAGAATTTAAAATTGAACAAAAACTGCACTGCGCATATCGCCTAGAGGCTTCTGGAGTGGTAGAACAAATGAATGGTACATTCAAATTGAGACTGGCAAAAATGTGTGCATCTACCTCACTGTGTTGGCCAGATGCCTTACCTCTTGTTCTGATGGAGCTCAGAAACATTCTTGATAGAAACACAGGCTTAAGTCCCCATGAAATTCTCATGGGAAGAGCAATGAGACTAGAATTTATACCAGGACACAAACTGTTGAGTATAACTGATGATCTGGTACTAGATTATTGTAGATTGGCTGACCTAGTGCGTTCTGTCTCTCGCCAGGTTGGAGAAGACACAGTCGCCAGGCAGCTGGATCAAGCACATGATCTAAATCCTGGAGACTGGGTGGTAGTGAAGAATCACACCCGAGAGTCGTGCCTAGCACCCAGGTGGGATAATCCGTGACAGGTCATACTGGTTACAACAACAGCAGTGAAATGTGCAGGTTTGCATAACTGGATCCATGCCAGTCATACCAAAAGAGTACCGGCTCCTTAGGAAAGGGAACCACAACTGACACAAGCAGTTTAGGGTGCTGAAGGTTGTACAGCTTAAGAATCCAGAATAACAGGTTCTGAAGTAGTTGATCAAGAACAACCGAGCACAAGTCAGGAAGACTGGATACCAGTGGTTAACATACCTGAAGTGAATATTAAAACGAGAAGCAGAACCAGACTAGAAAGGCAGGAAACTAGTGAGGATCAGACAGGTGTAGAAGAACAAGCTCAGGAAAGGGAGAATAAAACTGTTTGAAACCCTGAGCAGGACCAGACAAGAAGAGAAAAATAGACTCAGACAGAGGTGAATCAAAACATTCACGAATCTGAGGAGGGACAGATAGGCCTAGAAGAACACGTTCAGGCTGCAGAAAAGCAAAGTGCAGTAAGACCTGAGCAGGACCAGTTAGGATCAGAAGAACAAGTTCAGGAAGAAGAACAAGTCGAAATTAGACCTGAACAGGACCAGATAGAGTAAGATGAACACGTTCAGGCAGATGATGTCACAAAAATAAGCGCTGAACAAGGACAGATACAGAGGTACTCTGAAGACAAGTTAATCAAATTGTGCTACAACATAACAAAAATAAAAGAATACTTGAAAGAGACGAGGAAAATGAAAGTGCAGTACAAGCCAAAAAGGTCAGATAAGGTGAGAATTGGCCAGGTGGTGTTAAAAGATTAAAGTATCACTTAAAGACAATAAGTGAAGAACCCGAACAAGTAAATGAAATCTCTAGTCAGTCTGGGGAATTGATTGCAGAACACCGGCGAAGGAGTCAAAGACTGCGAATTTTGAACAATAAGTTCAAAGGTCCTGAATGGACCTATGTGATTCTTGAAGACTTTGAGAATCTAGATTTTAATGGAGAAAGTGACGAAGAATTAATTGTTGAACAGATTGACGAAGGAGAAGTGAGACCTCCTTGAAGATCAAATAAACAAAAAGTCATAAAATGGAGCAAAGAAAAGAAGAGAAATCTTCTTAAATCAAAATGGCTGATGATAGGGTTGCTGGAGGACCAAAACGGATCTGTATAAAGAAGTTTTGTAGAATATGTATTTGTAGTATATTTTTAGTACTTATATTCTGGTTAGTATTAACTGTAGCTATCCCTTATTTAGTGGCGACAGAAAAGAAAAATAACGCAGATACTAAAGAAAAAGTGGCTAACATAAAGGGAAATAGCCCTATGTATCTCCTTCAAAGCCTTGAAACTGACCACCCCCACTATTCTGGCTAATCTCTTTTCGCCATATGTCCCCTCAAGACATCTTCGTTCACAGGGTCAGCACCCGGTGGTGGTCCCCCGGACAAGAAGAGTTCGTGCTGGAGGCCGCTCTTTTCGCAGTAGAGCAGCCATCCTTTGGAACACACTTCCTGCGCATATCCGTGGCCTTAGTAACTACTTAGAATTCAGGAAGGCCATCAAGACTCACCTATTCCCTGCACCAAAGTTCTTTTGTCTGTTCCATCTGTATGTGTCAGTTTTTCTTGGTGTCAGCGCCGGGACACCCCTTTGCTAGGGCAGCTGTAGCGCTCTATAGGTCACAGTAACATAACATAACATAACATAGAGTAGAATCAGAAGCACCAGATGAGGTAGATTTACATCACACTGTGACAAATAATGACACTGCTTTAAATGTATTCACAAAGCTATTAGTTCAGTATGTAGACACCATGGAGATTAGTGATTGTTATGTATGTACGAAACTATTAGCATCAGTAGCAGCAGGTGTCACCTATCACCATTTACCATTAACATATGGTATTTCATGTAGTATATTAAGTAGTTTATTTTATAGAACAGGAAAATAACAGTATTATTACTCAAATGTAGATGTGATATTTTCCGAGGTTCCTATTCGCAAGAGTATGAATCCAGTTCTAAAGACGCACAGTTTATGGGTGAATTTTTCTTAACTATGAAAACAATAGATATAGCAGAAGCACACAAAAACAATCCAACATGTTCATTACACAAAGAAGAAAAGATATTTTTGAATTTAGTAGAAGAAAGGAGACAGAACTTCCAAAGAAAGGCTTCTGAAAAGAAACAGCAAATTCTTCAATGGGATGAGAAAGAGGGAATATATAAAGATGGCAAGACTCATGCTGCGATGTCCCTAGATTTTGAAAAGAAAGGGAAGATCTACCTCCATTGATTAAAGACTGACTATAACAATGTATTTATTGGTTCCAGTGAATGTGAACATAACTTTTTGTTAATCGGAGGATGCGGACTAAAAGGGGGAACAGATCCAGTATTCCCTTGAGTCTATTATGTGTGTGAGAATATAGCCTATTTTAGGCTGCCTGCACATTGGTATGGGAGTTGCTATTTTGGAATAGTATTCCCTAAAGTCTATCATGTAAAAAGAATCCCTGGAAGCAATGAAAACACCAACGATCTAACACAAAGGAAAAGAGCTAGTTTGTAGAAATAGTAGGCAATATATTTAGTGCATTGATACCTTCAGTGGGAGTCATTTTGAATTCACGAAAGATTTGTCAATTGTCTACAGTAGTTTATCGTCTATCGACTGATACTGCTGGAGGGTTCTTAATGATCAATACCGTAATGGTTGCAATTAGATCAATGGTTTTGCAAATTCGACTTGCTCTTAATATAATATTGGCAAAAGAAGTCAGAGTCTGTAAAATGCTGAAAGTTCAACATTGCTGTACTTATATTCCAGATAAAAGTGTAGAAATTGGAGGATACATTAAAAACATTTCAAAATTGGAAGATGGTCTGAAACCCCTGGAAGTTGGTAGTGTATGGAAGAAATTAACAAATAGCATTACCTCAATAGGGACTTGGTTTACTAATATAGGCAAAGGTCTTATAGGCCAAATAATACTACCTATACTTGTAATAATATTAGTCTTAGCAATAATGACATGGTGCAAATGTTGTAGAAAGAGAAAGAGATATGAAGTAAATGAAAAGGGAAAGAAAAGAAAGTATGAAGGAATTCAGTTAGAAGACATGAAAAGACATGACAAGAAAATGAAAACTTTGAAAGAGAAAAATTAGGAAAGTAATTAACAGACCGGAAAGGAAATTGAGATGTGCTAAAGTTGGCATCTGATTTGGTGATGGGTAATTTTGTGAAGGCACAAATTCCATCAGAGAGGGGATTGATGGAGCAAGGACTCGTATGAAAGAGACTTGCTCGGATGCAATCCTCTCATATAACCCCTAAAACTGTATTAATAAACTATTGTGTAAATAAATATGCACCTCATTACACATTTTAGCAATATGAAGCTTGCTTACGAGTTTTACTAACAAGTAACCCGAATGAAACTTAAGATGGCTGCTAACGCGGGAAACTGTACTGCGCATGTGTCAACTGCATCTACGCATAATGACGTTCTTTCGCTTGGAGGGACATTTCTGCACCTGCACAGTTGCTCTAAAAATGGCCGCTTGAAAGCTCACATTCTAAGCATCTGCTTTGCTGAAACTAAAACAAGCTTTTTACTAAATGCTAAGGCGGGGAGAGCTTTTATAAGTAAATGGGATTAGAGTAGAGATAGGTGTTATAGAGTGAAACCATTTTATTCTGAAATTAATATGTTTCTTTTTGACCTCTCTACGAGTTCGTATTTGGGCCTCTGAGAGAGAGTGAAGCCTGCGCTACACATGACTTTTACACAGGCGCAGTAATAACAAGCCCAGAAGCCGTGATGTAGTACTTGAAACCCGTCCAAGGCCATCATTGCTACATGGCCTGGGAACCTGATGGACATCCTGAAAGCTGAATGGAAAAGAACATCAAATGTATACATTTGTCTGATAAAGATGTGAATACGGGTGGGAAATAAAGCTGGGGAATAAGAATTAAGGGGCGGGAACATTAAATAAAGAACCAAAGAAAATTATTAAAACTTAGCATGGTGTGATGATCATCCCCCCTTGCCTGTCCAAACAGAATTAGGAGTTTCATAAAGTTGAAACATTAATGGGTGGTACATGAGTAATGAAAGGTATAATTGAGGTAGTCTAGTTAGTTAGAAAGGCTTGTGATGCAGAAATGCTGAGAGACCAGGATGCTGTCCGGGAGCTGAACGAATGCTGAAGAAGAATCGATTTGCAGACTTAGAATTTAAGCTAATATATTAGCAGAAGATCGCGGAAGAATCAAGGAGGGAAATAAGGAAAATAATTAGAAGAAGATCACGGAAGAATCGAGGAGGAAGATAGTGTCAGAGAGGGGTGCGACGCAGGTGTCCGATCTAGAAGAGGGCACCTATCCTGTGCTGAATCCTGTCCTGAAACCTGTCCTGAAGTCTTTGTCACCTGATCTTTCCCAAGGGATCCTTCCAGCCAATGTCAATGTACTCTCTCTCTTTATTCTCTCCTTTCTGAAGATCTGTCAATGTGAAATATCGTTCTAATATAGGTGACTGAATAATGAAATAATTGACTTTTCCTCCTTGGATGAACGGAGCCGTACTGTATTCTTGTTTTGGCTCACATGAATTAACTGGATAAACATTTAAAACTTCTCCGAGTCTGTGGTTATTTAAAAAATAATAAGAAATATAAATTCTATGTCATTTCACCAAAAACTAGTTCCGACTAATAGGTCCATTGAGCAGAGGAAATAACTTTTTGATCAGTGAAAGATTAGTTGAACTCTGATAGGAAACTAATCTCATGAAAAGGCATTTATAAAAATTTACCTCCAGCGCTATTTACTAGCCTATGTGAATGTGTGTGAGAGAACTGCCGCTCGAGTACAAATCTACTCGAGTGGCTGAAAACGACCGCTTGCACTGTGCAAGATGCCGTTTGCAATGATTGCACAGTGCGGACAAGCATCCGGCACTGTGCAATCAGTACGAACAACATTTTCCCTACCACACTACGCAGCTCGCATAGCTACGGGTAGCTTGCGAAGTGCACTTGGCGTAGCTACACGTAGCGCTACTACGCAAACTACACCCAGGGTTACTTTTGATACATTTTGAGGTAAAATTAGTCATCAGGTACATGCCTGGTATTTCATGCATGCCTTGGCCACCTGAAGTAGTTGTGGGTGTGGACCTTGCAGCTGATGGTTTTATGATGGAGTATGCTTGCAAGAAACATTCAATGGGAAAAGGCTGAGCCTGAGACATCGAGTCACATTTCCAAAGAACTTGGAGTGTCTGGGGAAGATTTTCTCAAAGTCGATAGCGTGGCAGAGAGGGATGTTGATGACCACTAGAGGAGCTGCGCTTTGCTTGGGGCATTCTGGGCTCTCTACTCTAAAGTGGGGTGTTTCGTAAGTGGAGGGGTGCTAAGTACGCGACAAATTAATTGCAAATCATCCTGAAAAATTCAAAATGTTGCTGTTGTAGTTTTTAAAGATGGAAATGGTTTCTGTAACATAGTGAGGACCTCTTTAAGTTACCCGCCTCTTTTTTGCGTGCTCTTCAAAATACTGTTTATTATTTATTAACATACTAACTCAAGAGGTAGGCTTTATGTCACTCGAAGCTTGCACAGACCATGAACTCTAATGTATGCACACATAAGAGCAATAGATCTGATGGAATGTTGTATAGGGTGTGTTCTCTGGTTTACCTTTTTGCTGTTGGAAATGTCATCCTACATCAACGGTCCCCTGCAAACTGCAATTAAATAAATGATCATCTATACAATTTGCAGATGTCCTATATGAGACTCAGCCATTCTTCTATGTCTTCTCAGCGCTTCTCGTACGTGTCCAGCTTATGTCACAAAGGAAATACCAGTTGGCCCAATAGAAGCCGGGTTCCCATTTGTAATTTGTAATGTAATGCAGGTAGCAGGGGCAGGAAGTCAAGAAAATTATTTCCAGTTTCACTCTGCAATGCCCCATATGTTTTAAAACGCTCGGAGATCCAAGATATGACACCCACAGACCTTAGAAGGTCTGTGAAGCATATGTTTGAACGGGGCATGTGTTGTAACTAGATGCCCAGTTTATGCTAATTACCTCAAAAGAAGTACGGAGTCCCCCTGTCCAGCCAGGGGTTTGCTGCCGCGCAGCGACCCATTGGCATGTCTCTTGGCTAGCTGAGGTGTTTTGTTTTCGTCTGGTGCGGCTCTCACTACACAGCTTTCTGATCATTTCTTCCTACGGCAACCGGGCAATGCCAAAAATGTGCAAAAGAATCCACACTTTCTGCAGGTAACCCACCTGCTGTCCAGGAGCAATCTACATACAACAGATTGTGGTCGGTGTAATATGTGACAGGCAGTGCTAATTTCCCACGGGTGTACTGGGCAGCCAGCCTGCTCCAGTCACTGAGAGTGAAATAAAGTGCAGACTATATATATATATATATATATATATATATATATATATATATATATATATATATATATATATATATATATATTTCTCCTTTGTCCCCACCGGGATTCCTCGCGCACTCACGAGACCAGAGGCAGGTGTGCAGTGAGTCAATTTTCTTTTTATTTCAATTTCAGCAAGCCAATGCTCCAAATAAACAACTCTACGCGTTTCGGTTTCCCTGAAACCTTGCTCACGAGTTCTAACAGTTTTCAAACTGCGTTTTTTTCTCTTTATAGACAAACAATGAAAAACAAAAAACACCCATGTGATACATCGTGTCACTTCCTGTGCTATCCAACTAGGCATTATGGTACATGTAGTTTGTTATGATGCTTCCGTGATATGGGTCATATTATAATCTCATGATCTCAATACAATTACGGAATTGATCCATAGCAATCTATCCACTCATTAATATAATTGCAAGACGAAAACGACATTGTCATTCCAATATTTTTAGGCAATGCCTGATTGTTAAAAAATAATGATACCGCCCTCCAGTGAGTTACCAATTCTATCTGACTCGAATTAACGAAATATTCGAACAAAATATGTTTCAACCCTCTAGTGGGTCTGTCAATCAGGAATGGAGATATATGTCGATAAGTGAACACACATATTCCTGAACATCTAGTATGACATTCGCGCCCTCTAGTGGGCCTTCATCTCCTATGGAAAAAGGATCTTTTTAAATTGCGCTTGTTATACTGTTTCATACTTTCCCTGCTATGTATGAATTTGCTCATTGTACCATTATGTCTTACAGGAAGATTTGTTACAGGATAACTTCAATTACAACCCTATATTTAGGACATAAAAAGGGTGTGAAGCGGGAATCTAGTGACAACTGTGCTATAGAAAAACAAAATATGTATATACGGGGACAAACAATAACGGCTCTGCTGGGCATTTTGCATTAGTCTAATTATGGAGCATATTTTCAAACAGTTCATACACACACAGACCACAACAAAATGCTTTTGCAAATGATCAACACCTGCTTGGAGCAAAATACATTTCTGTTCGGTGAAGAGATCTACCGCCAAGTGAAAGGTACGGCCATGGGTTTTTCATTTAGTCCCAGCTACGCCTGCCTCACCATGGGATGGTGGGAAAAGACCTGGGCATGGAAAAGTGAAAACGATCAGTATGTAAATAAGACCATTACATGGCTCAGATACATCGACGATTTGCTCCTAATATGGGATGGGACTGAGAATGAATTCGGTGAATATTTTGAAATTTTGAATAACTCTCACTTCAACCTCAAATTTACGTATGACATCAGTAGTGAACGGGTAGTGTTTCTCGACACGGAGATCTACATCGCAAATGAGACAGTCCATACTACTCTTCATCGCAAAAATACAGCGACAAACGCTGTATTACATGCAGAAAGTTTTCATCAAACAAGTCTAATCAAAAACATCCCTTACGGGGAATTTCTCAGAATCAAAAGAATATGCTCCCAAGAAGAGGAATGGATACAACATCAGGGCAATGCCACACTGAGATTCAGAAAGAGAAAATACAATCGTAAAATCATTCAAGATGCACTGCAACGCACCAGCAAAGTGGAAAGAACTGATTTGATCAAAGAAAAACAAGGTCCAGGCGAGGAAAACAACAAAATCAGGCTTATAACAACATACAGCACTGAAAACCTCCAACTGATGAAAATACTGCGCAAGAATTGGCATGTATTACATATGGACCCCACAGTATCCAAAATAGTGGGAGATCATCCGAACATCACCTACAGACGAGCCAAAAATTTACGAGATCAACTAATGCATAGTCACTTTCAGTATCAAAAGAAATCGGATATATGGCTGAAGCCGAAAGGATTTTTTAAATGCACTAACTGCAAGGTCTGTCTGATCGCTCAAAACAAGAAGGAGTTGAGGATGGCTAACAAACGGATGTGGAGGATTGACCAACTAATCAACTGCAAAAGCCAATTTGCAATATATGTCATGGAATGCCCATGTGCTTTGAAATACATCGGCAGCACAAAATGCGAATTGAAAAAACGCATTTTAGAGCACGTGCGAGCTACTATTAACTCAGATCGAAGCAACGCGGTAGCCAAACATATGGAGAAGGAGCATGGTGGAGACTGGAAACAGTTAAAATTTTATGCGTTGGAGACAGTAGGAATACACCCCAGAGGTGGGGATCGTGAAAGGATCCTAAGACAGAAGGAATCACGCCACATTCTTAATTTTCGAACACTGATGCCGGATGGCTTGAACCAGGATGAGGAACTCCATTATCACCTATGAACTGTTTGAAAATATGCTCCATAATTAGACTAATGCAAAATGCCCAGCAGAGCCGTTATTGTTTGTCCCCGTATATACATATTTTGTTTTTCTATAGCACAGTTGTCACTAGATTCCCGCTTCACACCCTTTTTATGTCCTAAATATAGGGTTGTAATTGAAGTTATCCTGTAACAAATCTTCCTGTAAGACATAATGGTACAATGAGCAAATTCATACATAGCAGGGAAAGTATGAAACAGTATAACAAGCGCAATTTAAAAAGATCCTTTTTCCATAGGAGATGAAGGCCCACTAGAGGGCGCGAATGTCATACTAGATGTTCAGGAATATGTGTGTTCACTTATCGACATATATCTCCATTCCTGATTGACAGACCCACTAGAGGGTTGAAACATATTTTGTTCGAATATTTCGTTAATTCGAGTCAGATAGAATTGGTAACTCACTGGAGGGCGGTATCATTATTTTTTAACAATCAGGCATTGCCTAAAAATATTGGAATGACAATGTCGTTTTCGTCTTGCAATTATATTAATGAGTGGATAGATTGCTATGGATCAATTCCGTAATTGTATTGAGATCATGAGATTATAATATGACCCATATCACGGAAGCATCATAACAAACTACATGTACCATAATGCCTAGTTGGATAGCACAGGAAGTGACACGATGTATCACATGGGTGTTTTTTGTTTTTCATTGTTTGTCTATAAAGAGAAAAAAACGCAGTTTGAAAACTGTTAGAACTCGTGAGCAAGGTTTCAGGGAAACCGAAACGCGTAGAGTTGTTTATTTGGAGCATTGGCTTGCTGAAATTGAAATAAAAAGAAAATTGACTCACTGCACACCTGCCTCTGGTCTCGTGAGTGCGCGAGGAATCCCGGTGGGGACAAAGGAGAAATACGTAACGACTTGGCTCTGTCGTACCTTGAACGCACCGCCTAACGAGCGCCCAGGAACCTGAAAGCGGGCCGCTTTTGGAAACATATATATATATATATATATATATATACCGATACACAGCACCGTGGGCAGTGCTGAGGGCGCAATGCAACCCGTAGGAATGAGTATC
This sequence comes from Triturus cristatus, assembly GCF_964204655.1. Lineage (NCBI taxonomy): Eukaryota > Metazoa > Chordata > Amphibia > Caudata > Salamandridae > Triturus > Triturus cristatus. The sequence goes on from NC_140583.1 coordinate 477,351,742, forward strand.
GGTTAGATTCACAAGGCATGTGCTTTCAGTTATTCTTACATGCAATATAACATCGGCACACTACAAATAAGGAAGAAAACAACACCACTACTCACTCATCTCAATTAGTTACAGTCAGCTTGCATGCGAAGTTTCAGACTCGAGAATGAGGCACAGAAGCAAAACGAGTTTGATGTGGTGTAATATGGAATTTAGATTGAATAGGGTGTAACTATTTCAAGGCTTTAATGATGACCCCCCTCGTAAAATCTGATACCTTTAAGTTCCAAACTTAATAGGTGTGATAAACTACACCTATTATGAGTTTTAGCCCACAATAGGCCGTAACATGCGTGTTGCAATATTTTTCAGGCATGTGCCCACTCACGTGTCGAAAGCTGTAAAATACCATGTGTACCAGGAAAAAATTGTGGGGTGCGTGGTTAATTGTATTGTCCCTGGGAATAATCAGGTCTATAGGCTTCGCAAAACCTTGAACCTAAAATTCCGAACCCAATGCCAATGGGTTGCACAGGGATCAGAATTATGCGGGTGAAGTGATGACACATCTAAATACATTTAAAGCTAATGCATGCCATGGTATATTCAAATCATTACAGTGCATGGCCATACTGCTCTGTCAGCAATGACGGGGAAGATTTATGAGATGACTTCCAGATGTTCTGTTTCCTGTAAATTGCATTTGTCACGCTTGTATTTTTTCTACGGTGAGTTTCGATGAATAAATAATTAGTATATGCATATGTGCTCACTCTGTGGTGACTCTCCTCCACAACAAAATGATTTAGGATATGCTATATTCACTAAGTTCAATTTGAAGTGCCAGCGCTTCTACGCAGCGACCAATAACGCAAAATATGATGCTGAATCGATTCATCTTCTAGAGGAAATAGCCCACGGGAAAACATTCCTACGAAAAAGGATTGTTAAACAGTAGAGTATCTGATTCCTCCCAGAAGCCTGGGAGCCAGATGCCGTTCTAACGCCAGGGAAATCACTTGCTTCTCGTGGTTAGTGTTATAATAGAGATCACCATGGTATGGAGTCTGTGAGTCCTTTGCATTGAAATGATAACAAGCATTGGCAATGCCAATAGGTCTGACGTTGGCAGCCAGCCTTCTGGCAATTCTTGCTTTGTCATGGTTTTGTTTTGGTCTTATAAAACCACAGACTCCCCAGCAGCGAAGGAACTCCTTTGTGTAAGGATGTGCTTCTTGTGAAAGGGCAGCATACCATAACAAAATGTGAAGTTAGCCAGTGGCTGAAGTGGGCGTATGCATTGCACAGAAAAGCATGCTGCAGAGAGTGGAAGAAAAATGTGAATGATACCAACCACAAACTATCGGATAAGGCTTGGCTGACATCCCCTATAAGTAACTATGTTATACACATAATGTTAGCAAAATCAAAAGATCTTTGCTAACAAAGAACTAGTCTGGCACAGGCTTCAAGCCTCTTGTCTTTGAGAAAGATGGAAAGAAGGAAGGCAGGAAGAGAGGAAACTGTGCAGATGTGTTCCTTGTGAAAGAGCAAAATTCAGTGCCTCAAGAATAGGATCTTTCCTTTCTCAGTAGAGGCTGGCACGGTTTGTTGCGGGGTCGCACGGGAAGAGGGGCTGCGTGGGGGTGGAGGAGTTTGGGGAGGGGGGTCAATAATAAAATATAATTTAAAAACCTACCTTTCTGCTGCTCCGGGTCCCTTCACTGCTCATGCTTTCCTGCCTCCGGCAAGAACAGGGAGCAGACAGCCTTCCTCACCTAAGTCAATCACAGCACTCAGTGGAGCTTTATCATTGGTCGGGCCACCGCCCAGCCAGGGGCTGTAGGGGATGGCATGTTTTCCATTTAGGCTGCAATGCAGCCTGCATGGTGAAGTGCAGAGTGTGCATGACTGGTTTGGGCGGCCTGAGAGGGCCGACCCAATGTCATGTGCATTCAGGATTGAGCAAACCGCTCCTGCCCTGCCCAGGCAATTCCGCCCGCCCGCCGGCCGGCCATGCAAAAAGAAACATAAAATGGTAATAACCAAAAGTTACCACCATTTTATGATTTGGCTCTCTCAGTAGAACCGAGGCACAAGAAACCTAAAAAACAAACGCAAAAAATGAGACAAGGGGGCAGGGTAGAAACACCCTGACCCCCTAGGTCTGCTCAGGACAAGGACCCCCCAGGGCCAAAAAAAGATATTATTATTTTTTTTTAAAAATCGGCGAGATTTGCGCAGGCAGCGCGAATTTCGGCCGAAAATAAATAAAAATAAAAAATTGTGAGAAGATGCACTAATTTATCACATGGATGATGTCATCAGTGATGTCATCAGTGATGTCATTTCAGATGTCATCAGTGATGTCATCTGTGATGTCACTGACCATGTCATGAGTGATGTAATATGTGACATCATCAGCAGTGCATTGCCAGGGCGCGAGTTATAGTTAGCTGAACTAACTATAACGGGGGAATTTCTAGGGTTTTGTATGAGGGAAATGTCCAGTTAACTATAACGCCCCTGAAACCTATGATTTTTTAGGTGAATTTCTAAGGCTTTTTAAATGCCAATTCCTAACTATAACGCCCCTGAAACCTTTGGTTTTTTCAGTGAATATATATATAAATATATATATATATATATATATATCCATCCGCAATCACAGCGTAAACGCTGTTGTCAGCCTCCCCCTCACTCACTTGTGATGGCGGTCCGCAGCGAGGTGGCAATCCTCAATATCTAAACTCGACGCTGTAATTCCTTTGTGCTCGAAACACACAGCAGCCACGGACAACTCTTAAGCTTCAAAACAGTCCTTTATTGGAGCATCAAACAGGTGACCAACTCTACGCGTTTCGGGATAGCAATCCCTTGCTCATGAGTATATATATATATATATATATATATATTATCTACTGGCGGTCGCCAGTAGATAAAACCACTAGACAAGTGGGACCCCTAGATAGATGAAGGTAAAGCAGCAGGGGATAAATCACAGGTAAACACGAAAATATCTGCTGTACCTAAAGTTATTTAGTTGATGCATCTAAGTCATTTTTTAAAACAGAAAAACCACTCTGTCTAGACCGTGTAAAAATTACATAACAAGTCAAAATAAGGTGTTAATCCATTTTTTAATTTTTGAAATTAATTGAAAAAAAAAACCTGCTTAATAAATACGCAGAATTTATGAATTGCAGCAATAGTTTAACAAAAACAGAGGACCTAATAGTCCTGCAAAACATTGGTACCCATGGACAGTTAGTGATATAAAATTATTCACACATTCTCATTCATACAGAAATCCATTCACACCATGACAATAAGAAACACATACATCCTAAAAATCTAAAGAAATGAACAATATACAGGCCCAAAATGGTAGGCGAGTCTTCTTAGGTGTAGGGTATACACAGAAAAGTACAATCAAGAATGACCGATTATGGAACAACGAAGGAATTGTTCTTATAATATTGTAGGGTCTAAGTGGATCTGTGTAACGAACAGTTCAGTTCGGGACGCCGACGCGCGTTTCGGTGTAACACCCCCTTTCCCAGGGGTAACACCTTCTTCAGGGCTAGAGATTATTCAAGTGCGATTTCCATGGGACCAAGAAACCAGTTGAGACAATATATATATATCTCTTCTCGAGTTCAAAAAATACAACTTCAGAGATTCTTACAGGGGGCGAGTATACCGGTAAAGTGGATCTCGTCCACTAGAGGGAGTGCAGGATCTGGGATTGGCAGTTTTATGGACTTTCTTTTTTGTTGCTTCTAAGCCAATAAATAGGAATCACATGTTTGAGTTAGGAAAAAGCATCTCGCTGCTCTAACCGGGCGTGCAGTCTGTTGCAATGCTCCAGTGCTGGTGTAAGAATGAAATGGACTTTGGCCGCACGATCTGGAAGCGTGAAGGGATTTCCTAATTATTTCGATTCTTTCTCTTAGTTCGTCCAGGGTTCGTTCTCCTCTGTCGGTTCGCCCCTCTCCGTCGCCAGTAGATAGTTATAGTTAGGACCGTGTTTCCATAAGAAATCTCAAAATTCTATTTTGAATAACTTTGGCGCCGGTTGACGAATCTTCGCGAAATTTTCAAAACTAATGGGGCGCTCCGCTCAGCTCCTACCCTGAAAGTCTCAGGGGGATTCGTCAAGCGGGGGCCGAGAAAAAAGGGGGGTCCCAAAACGCGTTTTCCCCATGCATTTTCCTATAGGACATTTAGTCGAAGGTACAGCCCGAACGGCTGAACAGAATTACTTGAAATTTGGCAGAGAGGTAGTCCTCAGGTCAGGGATGTGCCTTTTGCATATATGGAGTCAATCTGTTCAGTAGTTCCTGAGAAAATTGCAATTAAAAGCACTTACATATCTATAGCCGCGCACCTTGCGCGCACCCTAAGGTGCGCAAGCGTAATTCTGATTGTTACATGTCAGTCAACGTTCGAATCGGTCGAAATCAGGAAGTGTCAGCTGCCATTTTGTTTGTTTTCAGTGCGAGAGTGAAAAAGGAAGGTGGCAAACGTGAAAAGGGGGCAGGGTAGAGAGTTCCTGACCCCCTAGCCTTTGTCAGGGGGTCCCTGAAGGACACCGAAGGCAGAAAAAAATATTTACATTTTTTTTTTAAATCACAGGGGCGCACACGGTGAAAAACCATAAAAAAATAATAATACATACATAACTTAGCGCTGAAAAAACCATAGGTTTCACACACGTTATAGTTAGGAATTAGCATTTAAAAAACCTTGCAAATTCACTTAAAAAACCATAGGTTTCACACATGTTATAGTTAGGTGTATATTTCACTCGTAAAAAACCAATGAAATTCCACCGTTATAGTTAGTTCAGATAACTATAACTCGCGCGACCGCCACTCTGTCACAAGGATGATGTCATCAGTGATATATATATATATATGAGTTTTTTTCAAAAGATGTGTATTTGGTTTGTTTTATTTCTAGCCATGAGGAAAAGGGTCTGCGTCCCTCAAAACACATGTTGGCTGACTGTACGTATGGAACTAATAAATCCATAAAGATCTATTTCTCAAAACATACCAAAGATTTGGTGTGATATTCTATCATATTGGTGATTTTGGTGAATGCCTATGGTGGCTGGTCCCTCATACTCGTGCACCAAATTTTCCATTGAGAAAAATAAACACATTGAAGAGATATGTGTGTTATAGACTGCTCCAGCCATTGTTTGTAAGTTATTTGTGGACTACATTAAACTGCGCTTAACCCTCTGATAGCCTTGCACAAAAACAGTCAGGGTTAATGTATAGGTAATCTGTAAAGTATTTATGCAGCGCGGCACAGCATGGCAGTCATTTGGCTGTGGGAAAGTCTTTCTGTAGTGTCCACAGGTCTAGGAGTGTACTGAAGAATGGCTCTGAGGGTCCTACTTTTATACCTGGTGCCAACATCGAAGTGGAAGAAACATCTGGCATTTTAGCCACACAGAAGTGTCTGGAATTTCCAAACTCCTGGCCTTGGTCCCAGGATGGGGCACAGTAGGCTATTGTGAGGTTCTTTGTATACGTGGTAAGGTAGTGACTTTGAAGCGAAAGTGGTGCTGTGCACAGTTCCACCATCTCATCCTATTTAAATGGCCCATCCTGCCAACATGCAGACCCTCTATTATGTGACTGTCTGGGAGGAATACACAAACACCTACTACCAACTACACCTAGTCATGTGAGTCAGAAAACAGGCTGGCAAGGAGTTTCCTACATTCCCCTGAGGTTTCTCAGACCTCTGAGGTTCCTCAGAGTGGGGGCCAAGAATTAGGACAAGAAAATGCTAACTTTCTAAAACTGACATTTTCAGAACTGTGACTTACAATCTAATGTTACCATTAAAGAGGATTTCAAATAATATTTCCTTACACAACAAAGATAAGATTTATACCTGCACCTAAACAAAACCAATCCCTTAGTAAATTAATTAAGATAACCCAAAAGTATCCTATGTGAGAGGTATGCCGCACAGTAATGAAAAATGAATTTGTGAGTTTTTCACTACAAGGACATGTAAATCTTAAAGGTCCAACTTTTGGAATACAATACGTCCTGCTGGCTGTTTAGGGCATACTTTAGGGGTGACTTATAAGCAATACAAAAGGATGATGTAGACCTAGGAAATGGCAGTTTAAGACTGCACACAGGCTAAAATGGCAGATCTTAGACATGTTTAAAGGGGCTACTTAAGTACATGGCACAGTAAGTGCTGCAGACCCACTAGCAGAATTTAATTGACAGGGCCTGAGTACATGTAGTACCACTTTAAAAAGGACATATAAGCAAATTAAATGTGCCAATTGGGTGTAAGTCACTGTTATCATGTTTAGGGGAGAGAGCACCAGTACTTTAGCACTGTTTAGCAGTGGTGTGTTGCACAGTCCTAATACCAACAAAAAATAAATCCAGCAAAACAGGAGAATTGAAGGCAAAATGTTTGGGGTGCCCCTCCCTGCACAGTGGGCCAGGTCTGAATTAAGTGACATTTTCCAGTCCATAAATTATATGCACTCTATAATGCTGTCATACATGACAGAAAATTTAAATCCTTGGAGTGCCCTGTAACCAGGAGAAACCTTGTACTTACAGCATGATATGGACCAGTCCAGTACCACAGCAAGTAGATACGAAGATTAAGTTTCCTTAATGAGGCTTCGGATCTGGGAGTTTCCTCTGTAGTCTGCTCATCTTCCTTTTCTCTTTCTGATGTAGGAGTGTGAACATGCCAGTTGTCACTATTGCAAGTTGTAGACTTTGGCTTGAACCGTGAAGTCTTTGGGCCCTACATTCTTTGGGCAGTTGAAAGTCTTCTCTCTCACAGATCGATGGGGAGGTTGGTAGCCCTGTGCCTTTAGGTATGTATGGTCCTCTCCATTCCATCCAGTCCCATACCTCCTCAATGGTTTCCAATAATGTGATTTGCCTGGGTGAGTGACTTTCAAATAGGCAGTGTACAAAAGTATGTAGGTGAGCTGCAGCTTGTGGTTAAGTACACCAAAGGAAGTGTGTTTTGTTCCTACGAATGTATTGTACAGAAACATTGCTTGTGAAAATTCAGTTGTGAAGGAGAATCTGAGACATGCAGCATAAGGGATAGCATCTCTGTCTAACGAGTTCATTTTGTGGGCAGTCATGGGGCTTGGAGGGAAGTGTCTTGTAGGGCTTGGGCATGTAGGCTCAGTGTGCTCTTTCAATTATAAAGAAGGATGATAAAGCTATTGGGTAGAGTCCAGGACCTTAGCCAATTGGATAGGAACTGCTCTGATCATGTCTCTTCCCCTCCCCCTCAAAACAGGGAACAGAGATTGTTCTTGCATTCCCTGCTCATCTCATCTTCCTCCCTTTTCTTCAGTCAGACTGTCATGGACTTTATTTTCTTAAGTCCCATGCTACTGGTTTTTTTAGATCTGTTTTGTTTTCTTTAAACTATGTATTCACAAATGATGTTGTTTTATGTCTTAGCCACTTCTAGGGATTTACGGCACTTTATTGACTGGTTTGTTTTCTGAGATGGGTTTTGTGCTCCATCTATTATAGAACCACTGATTCCTTTGAAGACTCCTTTCCTATCTTGACCTACTGTTCCTACTATGCTTTCCTGCTGGGCTTCCTCCCGCCCCGGGGTTTGCTACTCTTGTTGTAGAGGGAGCAAATTCCTCAAGTTATTAAGCATCATCTTTGGTTGGCCTGTGGGCACAGGTCACTGGTTGGGCTGCTACTACTTGTTGGCTCCCCAAACCCCCTACAAAAATAGCCTCAGGCATCGATGTGCATCTGACTTTCTCCTCTTAAGCCTCATGCTACTGTCCTTTTTAGTTCTGGTTTGTTTTATTTTAACTGTGGTGTCATAAATGCTGTTATTTTATGTTTTAGCCACTTCTAGGGACTTATTGTACAGGGCACTTTATTAACCTGTCTTGTTGCTGAGAAGGTTTTAGTGATCCCTCTATTATATTGACTCTTCTGACTTACTGTTCCTTGCCTGCTTTCCTATTGTGTTTCCTCCCATCCCCTGGTTCCCTTCCTCATTTGAAGAGTGAGGGGGTTTATTATGGTATTAAGTACCATCTTTGTTTGGCTTGTGGCCTCTGTCCACTGGTTGGGCTGATGCTACTTGACGCCGGCCCACCTACCTCTAAAAGCAGCCTCTGGTGCAGATGGGGTTCTGGCATGCTGAAGGCTTGGCAAAGGCAAGTCCGCCTGTGCTCTTCTACCCTTGACGGGGTAAGGACACTTGCCAAAAACTATCCCACAACATCTGCAGGATGATTGGAAGCAGCATAATGTTGAGTGTCCCTCTACTGTTGGAAGTTGTAGGCACAGTTTTGTGCAACTTGATACATTTAGTATGTGTTCTTGTTGTAAGTTCAAATTTGTGCATGAAACTAAGTATTCTAATCAGACAGTAATTCTTATCACTAACCGTGGATTCCTCTATTTTATTGGTCTGGATTGACCACTATGCCATCCCTTTTAGTATTCCTACTAAGTAGGGCTTACACGTTGGCATCCAAGTCTAGTTCTTAGTCCTGATTGTATCTCGCTACTTTTTTGTGAAATACGCGGGGCACTACTAATTGTTCTGAGGGCTTCAGTGGCAGATCTAAAGAAGAAAGTTAACTTTTCAATTCACTGTGCTCTTGATAAATTTGTTTCTCTCTCTAGCACTTTTAAAGTCAAGGTCCATCCTTCAGCCTCGCAGTTTAGTCAAAATTTCCTTGACTTTGCTAAAAGATGTGATCTCCTTGAACAGATTTGGCACCTCAAAGGGCAAATATATAAAATATATTAAATAATACCATCAATTCATTAGGAAAGTGAGGATGGTTTAATGTAGAGAGAAAATTGACAATTCAAAACAGTACAGTAAGGAAATTTTACTTATTGTGAAATTTCTGATGCATCCATCACACCAATCTCCTATCCCGTCTATCTCTGAAAATAGATGCAATGAGCTGGCGGACTACATTCTAAGAAAATAGCTGATATATATTTGTCAATTGAAGACAATCACATTGAGGATCTTGCTGGCATTATCTGAGCAAATGCTCATGTTGAACAGTCAACCATGTTGGAATTTGCTTTGCTGGACAGGGTTAAGCTCTAACCTTTTGTAATGTCCATTTGATCTGGTTCTCCACTAGGGGTGGACGGAATTTGCGACATTCACTTTCGCAAATTATCACGAAAATGTTAAAAATCTCCGCAAATACGCGGAAATATCGCGAAGATGCGGACGTTTTTTTCCCGCCCGTTCGCGGTATTTTCTGTGTGGTCGCGGCTCGCCAACTTACCCATGCGGTTGCTCATGGGCGCGGCCATCTTGTTTTCACTTGTCTCGCGGTGCATGATCGCGAGAAGAAAGACGTGATCGCGCGACGAATGACGTTACTGCGGGCGCGAACTGTCGCGAGACAGCGCAAAAGGCTACCAACAATCCAACATCTCGTGGAGAACGCAACCGGATCGGGAAAACTTGCCGGCAAACGCAGGGATTCAGGTAAGGCGATCACGCGCACGCTAGAATGTATTATTTTACAGCGCGAGCAAGCAAAAAATTTCCGGTAAAATGCAGATTGCGGAAATTTTGACATTTTCGCACTCTCCGCGGAACGCGAAAATGTCAAATTATCGCAATTCCCACGAGCGGAACGGAATTTTAGCCCAGGCCTATTCTCCACTTGATCCAACACACCCAAGAATACAATAGAAGGCAAGTTCCATTGTTGTTACTGTATTCCTGGAACTCCTGAATTTATCACTAAATAAAGGCATGGTTATTTAGGCCTGGAAGCATGTCATGTCACTGACACATCTACACGCAAAACTTTCCGTCCTATTTCACTATTGCAGTCTCTAGCAAAACGTCTTGAAAAACACATCAACATACAACTCTTGGACTATCTCGTGTCTCACAGTCTCCTGCGTGCCTCTCAATTGGGCGTTCAAACAAACCACAGCACTGAGTCTGCTCTTCTCGAGATCACTGAAGGACTTAAAGTCTTCCTGGACCAGGGTGGGACTGCAGCTCTGGATTTGAGTGTGGCTTTTAATACCATGTCCCATTTAATGCTACTGAGGGGATTAGAGGAGTTCAGAATTTCTGGCTTTCCCTTCAGTTGATTTTCTTCCTTCTTGACAGATCACTCAGTGCAATTGATTCACCACAACGTTCCGCAGGGCTCATCTCTGAGCCCTACACTTTTTGATATACATGTTGGACCTCTCCTGGACATTGGGGAAGACTTCTGAATTTCAGTACTCTCATATGCCACTGCTACTCAAGTCATCATCAGGCTGTCCCTGGACTCTGGCAATAGTCCCTCTAAACGTAAAAGTTATTTACATCAGTGGCCAAGTTGAGGGACAGAAATTGCCTGAAACTCAATGGTACTAAAACAGAGATTCAGATAGTGAGCAATCAACCCGGCTTTTGAGGACTACAATAGTGGCCTTTAGATCTTTACCATGTATCTGTTCACACTTAGGGGGTTAAAAATGTAGGCATTCGGATGAACAATAAGCCTAAATTTGGGCAACAGATAAACATGGTGGCTGCCTGTTGTTTCTGATTTCTTAGATGCTTAAGGACGTTTTTGTGGTGGGTACCTCCCTTCACAAAGAAGATTGTAATCCAGGCCTTGATCATCTTTCTCTTGGACTGTGGAAATGGGCTTTACCTGAGTATTAACAACAAATCTCTTCTTCAAAGATTACATAGGTTACAGATCATCCAGAATTCTGTTGCTCACTTACTTGGACATCTTCCTAAGTGTTGTCATATCTAGGCCCAACAGAGAGAACTTCACTGTCTCCCAGCTAACACATACAGTTCAAAGCACTTTGCTTATAAACCCCTTTTGAATGCCAGCTGGGTCTGTCTTCCTTGCATGATCAGCCCCATCTCTCCCACCAGATCACTTCACTCTTCCCATCTCTTACTGGCTCAGGTCTCGCATTTCAGCCGGGGCAGGACAGGCAGGTGGGCTTTCTTTTAAATATCTTGGCCCATAACTTTGAAAATCCTTTTCATTTGGGGCAACAAAGCTCTCCTATGAAGGGTTGTTTCCGCAAGTAATTTAAAGCGTAGCTGTTTTAACTTCTGCTCTTGTGGTACTTGAAGATTGGCTCGGTATGCTTAGCACTAGGAATCCACTTTCTGGGTAGCCCTGTGCTTTACAAATTCCATAAATAGAAACTAGAAATTGAAATGTCTTCGGATTGTATGGTGAGAAGCTCGCTCTCCACTGCTGAGATTAGGAGCCTAATTACGATGGTGGTCGGATGAGCATTCGACCACCATCGCAGGGGGTTTGGGACTGACCAGGAGGTAGTGGGGGGGAGGGGGGTCCCACCTGCCAAATTATGATGCTACCGACATGTAGCAAACATTGCCGTGTAGCAAACATTGCCGTGTAGGCAATATAAATCATAGCTTTTTCCACCTCAGCTTGTGCTGTGATCTGAAAATGTCCGCAGCTGCAATGGAAAAAGAGATGTTTTTAAACACCCATGGCCATGTGCCAGGCTCCACATGAGGTGTGGATGTTTGGAGGGGCACGTGAGACGGGGGCCCTGCTAAGGACCCCGAAAGTCCCTTTTCAACTGCCTTTCCATGGACATACCGCAATGGAAAGGCTTTCAGAAAGGGACATTGCCATTCCTACGGTGGCGCCTAAGCAGACACCGCCCCATTATAGGGAAAACAATATGACTGACGGGCCGATGGGCTCCTTGAGCCCGTTGGAAGTGCTGGTCTATCCCTCCGACTAATGTTGTCCGACCAACCGCATACCAATGCAGTGGTTACACTGCTCTACTGGATGTCAGTCGGACCGCCACAAACAGCCTATTGCTGGTGATCCGACGACATCCGAATGAGGCCCTATGTTCTTGCCCTCTGTTGAAATGTTTGGTGACTTTCTTCAAATATAGGCGTAGGAAGGAAACCTCAACCATCATCCTACCCATTCTATTCTTGAGGACTATATATGTGTCACAAGTAGCTTGGAAGAGGTACTCCAGGGTAACTGAGATTATTTCAAATTCTGCAGCAGTATTGCATTTTTTGTGGGCCGGAGGCAAAGGCACAGTCACTTGTTTTTTTACCATTTTAGTCATGTCTTACACAGCTGAAAAGGGCCATCATTTACTTCAATTCAAAGACAGATAAAAGATGTATGGGTAGCCCCTTTTCTTTGTCTGAGCTGGAGAAGGAAATTAATAGTTTGCCCAGGGGTAAGGTTTGCGGCCTGGTGAATTCCCTGCTGAACAGCAGCATTAAACCCCTATGCATTTGATGTTCCCAATTTTATTTTTTACGATGACCGCCTCCCCTATCATTTAGGCTACGGAATGTTGTCAGATTTCTGAAAAGGACTTAGTTGATCCTAAATCCTATAATACAATTACTCTTTTCAATATGGATTATAACATTATAATGAAACTGGTGGCGAATAGAATTAATAACCTTTATCCCTATTAAATTCAGAAGGATCAAAATAGTTCTATAGCTGGGCAGCAAGTGAGTACTAATGCTAATTATTTATTTGAGGCTTTGGATGCATTTGCATTTAATCAGACCCCAGCAGTGATCTATTTTTTAGACCCAGAAAAAGCGCTTGACTTTGTGGTCTGGGAGACCCTTTTTTGTTATATTAGGATAATTTGGATTTTCTTCCCAGATGACAGGTTTTATTAAAAGATTGTATGCAAACGCAGAAGCTAAGTAACATTTAAATTCTACTGAGGTAGGCACCGATAAGATTCAGAATGGCACAAGATAGGACTGTTCACTCTCGCCAGTTCTTTTGACTTTTTTTATTGAGCCTCTGGCAATAGCAATTCAAAGCAACACAATAATTTAAGTGCCTGAACCTTCAATGGCAATACCTAAGCATCATGCTTATATTGGCACCTAAGAAAGGAGTGTAAGGAAGAGTGGTTGATATTCTCTCAGTTATTCGAATGTTGAGATGATAAAAGGTAAATAAATTAAAAATCTATGTTATTTTGTTTAATTGCACAGCTGAGGATCTTCTGCCGGAGCGTACAGGCTGTGTGCAGGCTTGCCCTAAGCACTGTTTGGGGGTATATTTCACTAAGGATGTGAATTATGTGATTTCAATTATGGACCGATTTTGATTATGGCTAAAAATCCGCTATCTGAATGGATGTTGCGTCCCCTTTCTTTATTAGGGTGGGTTGCCTTAATAAAAATGGCAGTTCTCCCTTTATTTAATGTTGTGTTTGCAGCTGTCCCATGCACAATTACCTAAACTGTTAAGCAGAAATTAAGTTGATGATTCCTTCTTGTCCATGAAAAAAGCCAGCCCAAGAATTGCACTATGCACTTTATAAAAGCGCTCGGAGAAAGTGGGGGTTCGCCCACTCTTGTTTTAGGACTTTTTATTTTGTACAATATATGCACGGGTTCAATAAAACATGCACTTCATTTAGCCAGCTTCAAAATTAATTAGATGATAGGATATTGGAAGAAAATCAAATTAGAGACCTTCAAAGACTTATTAAATACTCCAAAAAGGTTTTGTACAAGACATTACAAGGAATCCTCAAGAAAAGAGCGCAACATTATAAGGTTTTTGTCATTCCCTATGTTAATTCAGAATCTATATTGAGTCAACTTGAATTAGAGGAAGGGCTCACTATTCCTCTAATTCAGCAGAGTAGTTTGGTGGAGAACAAATGGATTCTTGAATTGGATGATTTTCAGCAAAACGACAGATGAAAAACTTGCTTTGTGATAAAGCCAATAAAACCTTGAGAGAAAGTATGGTTGAGTAGTCGTATAGGCCTGGTTGAGGTGCTATGAAATACTGACCCCAAAGTTTTGTCAGATAAGAAGGAGCTTGTGTTAAATCTAGTGGAATATTTGTGCATGAGGAAAATAGGCCCATGGAGTTGATATTTACTGTCTAGCGAGAAAGTAGATCTGTATGAGCCTGGGGGGGGGGAGGGGCAAATTTCACAAAATGCAATTTTTTGCAAAATGGCTAATAAATATAGGACTCCCCTGTTTTTATATAAAGTAAGTCTGAATTGCCCGAACCAATGTTTTAGATGTGGTATGGTAGATGGTGAAGCGTGGGCCCACCTGTTAAGGTTCTGTGGTAACCTCAGCAACTTTTTGAGGGCTATTTATTGGTTTCTAGATAATCAGCTGTAAATCCCAATACCACAAAAACCTGTGCTGGGTCTTGTGTGTATATGCCCAATGCCAGGAACACCAATAAAATGCTACAAGTTGGTGGTGCTAAGTTGGTGTCGCGGTCATTGATTCTGCAGACATGGAGGTCTAACCTTGCACCCTTCTTTGAAGAGGTAGAAAATGAACAAGGTTAAGGAAAGAGAGAAAATGTTTGCAACAAGATTCAGCAATGAAAGACATTTGATAACATTTGGAGATCTTGGTTGGCAAAATGATGGCTTGAAAAGTTTCATGCTTTGTTTGGGGTGATTGTGTCTGTTGACGGTCGATAACTTTTTATGGCATCTTTCATTTATATATTTAAGTATCTATATAATTATGTGTCAATGATATGTGTAGATGGATGTTTTGGCTAATATGATTGCAAAGCATTGTACATTCGAAGAAAATAAAAAAATAAAAAAAAGGAAAAAGTAATTTGCAAACAACAGACTATGGAGCCCGAAAAAACATCCCATTAATCCATTATCTGTAGACCTTTCTTTCAGGCATCCTCCTGGAGAGAAAAATGAAATGCAAGGAGAGTGATGAGGTGACCAGAAGTTGAACTTAAGACAGAGTAGCCAGTACTCTTTTAGAGCTCTTTTAGACCATTGACCATGACTGTCCACCTGCTAGTGAGGCATTAAAGGAACTATAAAAATTCCAGCTTACAGAATGTGAAAATGTGGAATCACTAAAATCTACTTTTCAGGACACAGAAACAGCATAAAATGTTCCTGGGACATCGCTTCAGGAGATTCATGGAAACAAAACCCACCTCAACATCTTCACATTGTACAGCCTACAGTACTAAACAAATGTGTCAATCCAAAGGTTGAGAAAGATTTGGAAACCCACTATCGCAAACACAATCAATAAAAAAAAAAATAAAGAGCTGAGTTCTTTCAGGTGGCCATTTGTCACAACAGTTCCACCATACCGTATTCAAATACTGAAAGTACAACAAAAAGAAAACAATAAAAAATGAAAATCTTTAGAGAAAAACCTAATAAACTCAAAAAGCACCATATCTTTATTTACTCTTAGACTCTGCAAGGCTGGTTGAGTGCACGGTTAGCCAAAGGCCATGCCTCGCAGCTAATATCCACTTTGCATGGACAACGTTCTTGTGCATCACTGGCATCTGCATTCTGAGCACCCATCTGCATTCTGATGTGTCTTCCTGGGCAGGGATGACTGGGAGAGGCTGACACTTACACTTTATTATGTAGTGTTCTGTCCACACAAAATCACTGATGTACCCCCCACAGATAGCCTGGCAGGCAGGACTGGGTTGAAATGGATTCTTGTGCACTTCAGAGATCTGCTTTGAAGTCACCCCCTACATCAAAGGCGCTTTTCGGTATGAGTACTGGTCCTCTGACCCCTAAAAAACAGACATTTCTGCATCTTAAAAGGAACCTCTGTCAGAAGGACTGCTGTGCTGCGTGAAAGACTCACCTGGACTGCTTTTCTGGAAGCACTGGTTTTCTGCCTATTGCCCTACAGCCTGCTTCTCGCTGACTCTGCTGAAGAAGAGTTGTTCCCTGCCTTCTCTCCAATTGATCCCTAGGGGCTTGCTGGCTTGCCTCCTGTTTTCTGAAGTCTCGGAGACACAAAATATTGCTGCCCTCTGCCTTCTGTGAGTCCTACCCTTCCCTGAGGTGCCCTCTTCAAGTTCTGGGCCTCAAAAGTAGGTTCTGCAGCTGTTTTGCTACAAAACCGATGCATCATCATCTTTGCGCCGATCGGAACCAACGCATTGTCCTTTGATGCCGACATGGGGGCTGTTCAAAAATGGCAGTTCTACAGCAAGTGTGGCTTGACAAAGATGCTCTGTGTGGCTCGACGACGATGCATTGACTTCACCTCAGTGAAGCTCAACGAGAATGCAGCAGCCCGACTGTGTGTAAAAGATTGATGCATCATGTCCTCAGAGTTGATGCTTTACTCTATCCAAGGGACATCCTCAGAGGTCCCTGTGTGGTTCCAGTAGCCGGCCCGCCCTCCATTGTGGTCTGCCTGAAGTTTGGATTTGCACCAGTCCCTCACGACCTCAAGTAGCCTGTTGACCGATATAGACTTCTACGCACTCTTTTTGCATTTAATCTTTAAAAATGTATATCCCGACTTCTGCTGATTGGATTTTTGTCATTTTGGTCTTGTTGTACTCAAATAAATATTCTCTATTTTTCTAAACCTGTGTGGAGTCGATTTCTGGTGTAGTCATTGTGTTACTGTGTGTTGCATAAATACCTTACACATTGCCTGACATTTAGATAAGCCTGACTACTCTGTGCCAAGCTACCAGAGGATGAGCACAGGTTATCTTTTAGTGTGTATCTAGCTTACCTAGACTAGTGGTGGTACCTGCCTGGCCTTGGTGCATACCTCAGCCAACCAGAAATCCCATTTCTAACACTGGGCTTGATGGGCAGGGCGGAGCTAAGCACAGCCCCAATTGCACCTTAATATGGTGTGCCCTGTCTCCACACAATAGGCCTAACAACCCTGTATTGTCATTCATGCCAGCTTGGAGCCAGGGGAGGAAGGGGAGTCCCTGCACTTTAGAGCCACTGTCTAGAAGCTTCTACCACCTTCCAAAACCAGGGCACCTGTGCACCAGGGCACCTGAACCTCAGAAACCACCACTTCAGTACAGTTCTGGATCTGTGGATACACTGCAAAGAAGAATTAATACTGTGCTGCTATAAGGACTGCCACTCCACTGGACTGCTACTATGATGGACTCCTGCATTGCTGATCTGCTGCTCCCTTGCCTGGGAGACAGAAGGATTGGATCTCCATCTCCACAACCCAGAGTTACTCCAAGGGCCAACTGACTGGTCCCTTGTTTTCTGAAGTCTCAGGGACACAAAGACTTCCAACCAATCGGCTCCTACACCTGGACTCTTCCATCTGTGAGTCTGTCCCTGTCAGGTGGTGCTACCCCAGTCCTGGACCCTTGGAAGTGGGCCTAAGGTGCTCGGCCCTCATTGGTCGTCATCAGAACAGCTGCGGAGCCTCACAAAGCAACGCCACGCAGACCGTGCATCAGGATTTAAGTTACTGTGTTCAGCAGGTCAAATTGGGTCCTTGTATCTGGCATATGCTCCATCGCCGTCGGCCTCCAATGGTGACTTTGTCCTGGGCCGGTGCGACCAGATAACCACAGTTGGTGCGTTGCGCTTTAATGTGCTATTTTCACCTAAATCTTAAAAATTGCATATGTCAGGATCTACTCATTGGATGTTTGCAGTGTTGGTCTTTTTTAATTTATTAAACTAAGTTCTGTTTTTCTAACCAGGTGTGATATCTTTTTATGTGGTGTATTCACAGTTTTACTGTTTGAAGTGTTGCACAAATACTTTAAACATTGCCTCTTTAGATACGCCTGCCTGCTCTGGGTCCAGCTACCAGAGGGTGAGCTGAGATTATAGTATAGTGTACATCTAACTACCCTGACTGGGATTGTTGTTCCTGCTTGGACAGGTTGCATGCCTCTGCCAACCAGAAAACCAATTTCTAACAATTCTCATGAAACCACAGTCCCAAGAAGGCTACAGTTGTTTAAATTTGAGCCACAAGCTAAATTCACATGGACATCAACGGGTCAGGAAACTCTTCACAGACACTCATACATATCTTCACAATAAAATCTTACTTTGCACTGCATTAGACACGCTCGGATCTGTTTCCAAAATAAGTTGAATGCCTGACTGCCCAAGGAAAAAACATATCAGAGAGACACACATTCTTGTTAACAGGGTACACATTGCAAGTGTCAAATAAAACCAAAGACTGAGGTCAACGAATAACACAATTCTATAAAATATTGCAAGCACCAGAACCACTAATCATGGGGGAAAAGAAAGATGGTCTCACTTCATAGATTCGACATACAGATGTAAAATAAGCAGTGGAAAAGTCCATAGTTTTCCTGTTGGCTACAGTCTTTTGCCTTTACCAACTCTTTTTTATGATTTTTAAATCCTTGTAATAAAATCGTTTTGTTTGTGTGCATGCATTTACACATGCGGGTGGTGGTCTCCGAATGTTATCTTCATAACGTTTTACAGAAACATCAAAAGTTGGCTCCTGTATACACACACACACACACATTGCGCTGTGAAGACTCTCTGTTCATGTCAAGCTGGTAGTCAAAGGCAATGTTTATATTTTCAACAAATAAAAATGTAATATCACAGTTATAAAAGCAAACTAGCCAAGAAATAGGTTTCACTTACTGTGCATTCCGCCACTACACACATTTCACTATCATAATAAAACCATAAAGTCCAATTACACGCAGGGATAAATCACTGCTCTTGATTGTTTTATGAATCTCATTCACTTTATAAGTGTGTTTTTCAAGTCAATTATAATTCTCTTATCTGTAAACTTGTCAGGGCTGAATCTGATGTTCCGGCTCTCGGAGGACTGAATACATTTAAATGTAATTTCATTTACTCGGCGGGTTATGTGGCTGCCGATGGACACGTATGCTTTCATCCGGTATTGAAAATAAGGACACTGCTATCCACAGGCATATCAGACCAGGGTCCATTCGGAATGCACTGACCTGTAAATCGATACGCAAGACGGTGGGTTTATTTGTCACCCGTTTTGTGCTTTAATACGGCTTCTGACTATAGATGAACATAAATAATCCTGTATTTTATGTGATATTTGTATTTTATATGCGCTAATATTATCATTTATGCACAATACCAAAATAAATATTTATCGATCATTTTCCTAAAATGATATTCCAATGAAAGTTGTAAAAAATAATGATGAACTTAAAGACAGTAAGAAAATGGCAACAAAAAGAAATGTCCAGATGTTGTTGACAATGTTTTGCTGTTGAGCTAACTGGGTGCAAGCGAACATGCGACTCTCCTACTACAAACAACACATAAAAATCAGATTATGAGTACAAAGGAGTCAGAAATGATGGGGGAATGTAGGTTGTCAGGGCAGGTGGGGCTACTGGGCAGCAACCATGGGGGTCATGGTCTTTTGCCTCTGGTGTCTGCCTTCTTTGCAGCTGCAAACAAGCCCAAGTACAACATTACTGAACTTGGCTCTCGATTGAGGGTGAGCAGTCCAGAGCATCTTAGGGTGGTAGTGTGGGAGTACAGACTCAAAACTCAAGAAGTCAAAAATAGACACAATACGTGGATTTCTATCCCCGTTCAGTTCTTTTCAGAAAAAGAGAAGTAGTTTAATCACACAAAATCTTAACAGCATATATAAGGAATATGTCTAACTACGGAGAAGGTATTCTGAAAGCTATATGGGTTACTACACAAATAGATTTAAGCACAGGTTTCACTATGGTGAAATTGTGGATCTTTCCTGAGTTCTGTGATCTGTAAGTTGGTCCATTTGCTTTGATGAGTCAGTTCTATTAAGTGCAATGCAATATTCTCAAAGAATCCCACCAAATTCTGCTAGTCAAGTTCTGGATCAATGTTTTAATCAGACATTACTGTTACCTGTGGTGAAGCACATTTGGGGTCTGCAGGCTCGGGGAGCAGCCTTCATGTACAAAGTGTGAGCAATCATGCTTGCAGGAGATCTACACATTAGGCCAATGGAAACTATAACTGCATGGGTGAGGACACTCACTTTGGAAGGTCCATGACTCACAGCATAGAAGTGGGGTTGGGGGATTCGTTCCTTCAGTGTATGGTGCAGGGTCACAGTCCTTGGGCCCAGCACAGCCAGAGGACCTCTGTGGTAGTTGCATGTGCAGGCACACCAGTGAGGCACAGGATTGTCTTGGGTATTAGGAGAGGTCTGTAGTTTTCCGAGCACATACAGGTCAACTCTGCAAATAGTTCCACAGCAATCACCTTTCCCTGGACCTCTCCTCTTATGGACTCAGAGAGCTGGGTTTCTCCTCCGTGTGGAAACAGCTCCTGTGGCACAGGTCACTCTTTCTCCACTCTTAGCAGACAGACAGGTAGGCTCCCAGATCTAGGGCAGAGCCACATCTCCTAAGAAAAATGTGCATACTGTACCCCATCTTAGTTAAGAAGCTTGCCACTAAAACCAGTTGGGAAAGTTGGGAACCATTAGTTTATACAAAGCTCATGAATTCAAGTTGACCACTTCCACTGTCTGGGGAGGCTGTATCACAATCTCAATCCTGTGCATGTCAACCTGGCAAAATCCAAACTGCATCCCACAGCTTCAGTATTCATACACTCTCAAGCAACATTGAGTCCTGCTGCCATTCAAAGTACATACACATGCACTCAACATGCATGCACGGATGTCAGTGCAGGGTCTGGGTATGAAATGTGTGAAGAAAGTTCCAGGAGTGGGTCTGTTGGCATCACACTTTCACTTTGAAAACTCAAAAAGGTCTATTCTATACTATAGATTCCAAAACAATATGCCACCACTTCCGCACACAGTACATGTCCCAAATGACAGAGGGTAGATGAGGTGCTCATTAAAAGGCATGGATCCAGGCAGTATGTTGAATAAGAAGGTTTATTCGATAATGCAGACTGCATCCACATCTAAGACTCCATTTCCTCCAAATAGCAGGTCTCAACTGACCACTTAACATTCAACACATCAAGGATAAATACACAGAACACTCCAGGCCATACACTCTACATTCCTATGCACCTGCCAGGATGTCACACATCTCTGCCCCTTTAATAATACAAGAAAACTTACAAACTATAATACATGGTCTATGACCTCACAAGAGGTAACTGGCTATCTATCTATACATCAAAAAGTCATCATATTTTCTGGGGGATCCGCTCTCCCTTTTCTCAGCCCTCTGATGAGCACTTCCCTATCCTTGCTTGAAATCCAATGCATCTCTTGATTCCACACATGTGCCTTGATCCAACAAACCTTCTTTGGTGACTTTGACCAATCTGTTAAGATTCTGATTCCAACAGTCTTCCAGTCTTACTGCATTATCAAATTTCTGCAGCGCTTTCAATGCAACACTATATTTAGAAAATCGTCCATTTGTATTGTGCACTTCCACTTTTACTACATCCCCCACTTTAACATTCACAGTTTTGGCTAATTTCATTTTGTCTGTATAAATTTTCCTTGCAAAGACCTTTTCCAATACTCTCTCTTTCCACCCCTCATCTTCAACACATTCCTCCAAACCTCTGCACTTCATAGTCCACACTGGGGATAACACATAATTTGCCTTCCTGCCTTTCAGTAATTCAAACGGGGTCTTCCCTGTGGTTCCATGTGATGTCACTCTGTACATTTCCAACCATTTCCATACCTCAGACATCCAATCCTTCCCCTCATTCTTTGCTAAGTGTATAATCTCCTTCATGGTGGGAATCATTCGCTCCAGAGTAACATTGGTTTCTGGGTGGAACAGTGCAGACTTTGTATGTACAATACCTCTCCTGCACAAAGAATACTTCTTTGAAGCTGAAGTAAACCACAC
This sequence comes from Triturus cristatus, assembly GCF_964204655.1. Lineage (NCBI taxonomy): Eukaryota > Metazoa > Chordata > Amphibia > Caudata > Salamandridae > Triturus > Triturus cristatus. The sequence goes on from NC_140583.1 coordinate 477,373,409, forward strand.
TCCATTGACTATCAGCACTGATTCTGGTAAGCCTTCCCTTGCAAACACCTGCATCAGAAACTCAGTCACCTTCTGTGACGTAACCTCATTAACAATCATCAACTCCGGACAATGGGTAAACAGATCCACCAACACAAGTATAACCTTCTTGTTCTCATTAATGGTGAGGGGTACCAAAATGTCAACTGACACTTCATTCCAAGCTTTATTTGGCACATTCCGCACCACCATAGTTTGCTCTCTCATCTTACACACCTTGTCACTCATACAACACTCTAAACACTCTCTCAACCACTCCTTTGTTCTAGAAATACCCTTGTAACCCCCATGCACCATTTTGTATGAAACTCTCTCTTACAGCATCAGGAGGCACTAATCTAGAACCTCTAAAAGCCAAACCATTATCACTGGATAGCATTTCCCTGACACATCAATACAATGTTACCTCACTATCTAATAATCTCTTGTCACCCCAACTATTTTCTAAGTTAAGCACCCCAAGTTACCAACATAATTTCTCCAATCTTCCTCACCAATTGTATGTCCACACACACCTTTTCCTTATCCATAAATTAATCATCCATATTAATATTTTCCCTCTTTACCATCTTGGACAAACAGTCCGCCACTGTGTTACTCTTATGTGAACAACTTTAAACTCATACTCCTGTAACACCACAACTCATCTAGCAATCCTGCTAGAAACATTGTCCACCATTTTCTTCATGAACACCTCCTTAAGACGCTCATGATCTATTCTGACAAAATTGTTTTAACTTCCTTATTGCCCAAAAATGGCAAGAGCCTCATTCTCAATCACTGAATACCTACTCTCCGCAGGCTTTAACACATGAGAAATTAAGGTAACTGTACTCTACACCTTTACTCCTCCGAATAAAAGTTGCCCCTAATCCTTTTACACTTGCATCTGTGCAAAATATAATCTCCTGACAGGAAAAAAACGTTTCAAACATTGAGCCATGAGTGGCTGCTCTATAGGGGTCAAAAGGGTGGCGAACCCCCACAATCACGCGTCAATTGCATCTCATTTGTTAAAATATTACAGCTTTTACATGTAACAAAAAGATCTCAGTGATAATTTGTTTACATGTAAAAGCTGCAATGTCACCTTGAACCAGAAAAGGGCTCCCTTGGGCTCTTTTGCGCATGTGTCAGGCATGGGCTGTTACAGCCCATCCTTTCAGAGATGCAATACATATCTGCCATGTTGCTCTAGCGTCAGGCAGTGCAGTATGTAAGATGATGGTGAATTGGGACCTGTCAGTCATGTGTCTTTATGCCTCATCAGAAGCCATGATGTAGGGAAAAAGACAGCTTTCCGTCCTATCTGTCCGTAAAGGTGTGAGCCTCACTCTGGCACTTGGTTTGTTTGATGTGAATGTTGGGAATCGATGTGCAGAGGAAACTGCATTCTGAAGACTACCCCAGGTAAGTTTCCACATTGTGTGTATGAGTCAAGGCATGATTATGTTTATATCTCTGTCTGCAAGCGTGGGCCAGTGTGTGTGTATATGAGTGTTTGTTTGTATGTGTCCTGACTACCGTTTTATACTTTCGTTTGATAGCCCCATCACTTTCTATATTGACCAACCGCCACTGCATTGATCATTCTGTAATGCCTCCATCAAGCCAACAAACTGTTCATCACATTCATCACACCACTTGAACTGCACAATCCTTTTAAGTAACACACTTAACTTGAATGTCTTTTCTGAAAATGTCCTCATAAACTTGCTATAAAACTTCACTAATCCAAGGAAAGAAGCTAATTTCTCCTTACTTTGGGGTACCACCATCTCCTTGATCATCCCTACCAAGTCAGGCTTGGACAAACCATCTTCCATTAACGTGTGACCTAAAAAATATCTTACTCCTTTATGTGAAACTTAGATTTCCCAACACAGCTCTAGCTCTCACATCATGCTCTTCACTAGTTTCTCCAAAAATCTGTATTTCATGTTGGTATACTTTTACCCCTGGTAAGTCACTTAACACAGTTTCCAAGGCTTGTGGGAAGACAGATGCCACGGATACCAAACCGAAAGGCATTCTCCTTAACCTGTATGTCACATTGAGTTGCACTTTGTTGCTTATACCATTTACAAACACATCATTAGAAATAATTGTCAGCTTTGCCAGCAAATCAAACAGCATTTTCACACACTTTCCTTCCACCACGGCAAAATCTTGTGGACCCTCACTACCTTTGTTAGGCACCTGCAAAAATTAACTCCTCACCATCATCAGAATCATCCAAAACCTCATTAATCCTTTTCTCACCTTTACTTCTAAAGCACTTACTTATATGACCCTTGCGTGAATACAATTTGCATGTTATTTTCCATCCAGAACACTGTTTATCATTTGCCATGTGTCCAGTCACCCCACATCTAAAGCATTTACCTGTGAACTGTTTGCCTTTCTATTGACCCTTCACCACTTTGTCTCTTTGTGCTTTTACAACCTTGTCATTTACCTCCTTTCTGTTCAACACCAAAATTGTGGTTCCAGTTGTGCTTTCAGAGACATTTCTCTTCAAAATATCTCCACACACTAGACTGTACTCTAATCTCTTTGCCAAATTATTCTTTTCCACAAGTGAATTATCATCCTTTGTCCACAGTTCATCACATACTTTATCATGACTAAATCCCAACATAAATTGGTCCCTCAGTCGCTGATCCATGGATCCACCAAACTTACACTTGTACGCCAAAGTTTCAATTTTGTAATATATTCTCCCCTTTGTTTTACATGCGTTTCCCAAAATGGAAACTCTCCAGTATGGATGACACCATTGGCAGAAAATGGGAATCCAACTTCTTTACACACACATCATATTCACTCAAGTCATTACTCTCTTCATCTGTGAGATCAGGTCGATGGTCACAAAGCTTTTGACCTTCAGGTCCAAGACAGTGCAACAGCAACAAAGCCTTCCTCTCAGCAGATAAATTGGTACAGCATACCCTGGCATACCAAGCAAACACCTACTTCCATTTCTTCCATGTAATCAAAGGTTCCCCAGGAGAAGACAGGAGCAATGGGGGATTAAATACATGCTGCAACATGTTGCAATCACCCACAAATACTTATACCCAGTCTACCACAAATTATAGTGCAGCTAAAATATTACTAAATGCACCAAATAGAAGCAATTTACTAACAATGTTACAGGTAAGTCAAAAATAGTAACATGAAATAAGAAAAGAGCCACCAGAATGCCAGGCAGATCCACCAGAAAAACACAAACAGAGCTAATCCAAAAGGTGTGTGAATCACCGCATCTCACTGCAGAATAAAAGCACTTGGGGAGGCTGCAATTGAGAATTCACGATAATCAGCCTCAAAGACAGCCCTGTGGAGCATTGATGTGAAAATATGTGCACCAATGCCCCAAATAAGCGCTAAATCTGCAGTGTAATTATCAGTACAGCTGTGCGAATTGGCATGAGAATGTGTAATCAGTGCTCCAGGTATGTGGCCACCTCAACTAACAAACATTAGGTTAGTTTTGCGATTCTAATAGGTTTACTGATTATAGAATCAGGATTTTATTAAAGAGAAGGTGGCTAGCATTATGCATAAACTTTTATTTCTCACTTCTGAACAGCACCATTAATAGCTCATTGAATCCTTAACATCACAATCAAAAAGGAATCTTCATGTCCATAAATATCGTGAGACCACCATCTTCTTCCTCTTTTCATTTGCCTCTTCCGGCTCTTCTTTTCCACCGAATACTTGAATGATCCATTTTTAATTCTCTCTAACAAAACATATAAACAAAATTAGCATGCGTAAACAAACATCGAAAAGCTTGTACCAAAAATAATTCCCAACTCAACCAATACATAATAAACTTATCAGAAACTACACAATATATTTATCTGAAACCTATTAGAATAATGCCACATCCATATAATGCTAGCCTCCTTGTCTTTAATAAAATCCAGATTCTATAATCAGTAAACTTATTAGAATCGCAATTTTATGTCAAGACAGGAGGCTAGCATTATGCATGTTCGAAGCTTTCTAAAACACATTTTGAAAAATGTTCAACTGCTTTAAAATAAAATCTCCTAAACATAAAGACAGAAGACCAGTCTGCTGCTCTCATAATATCCTCTAGCCTTCCACCTAACATACTCACCTTACTTGCCATAGCTCCACGCGCAGTATGCACTGTGAATTTAGACACATCGACACCAGCCTCCTTCATGGAATATTTAACCTACCTAGCAATAGTTGCACTAGAAACAGCCTTGTAAGGTTTCACATAAGAGATCAAAACCTGATCTACTCCAACTCCCCTTTTTTCCAACATTCTGCTTTCATACTCCTTTAAATAATGACCCACACATAAACCAGGACATTCATCAAAAACTAGACATAGTCTTAGTCCTTTTACATAACTCAAAAAGAACACCATTAGGTTGATAAAACCTATGAGAAATCTCCAAAGCCTTGACATTCAAAAATCTCCTGAAAGAAATAAGGCACAATAATATTGCTAACTTCCAGGACAACTCTCTAGACTACAAGAACTTATTACAACCCACAAACAACTTCGGAACCAAGACAACATCCCATAAAGACTTATACCTAGATTCCAGAAGCCTCCTAATCCGAATCCCTTTCATAACTGTACAAACCAAAGGACTCCTTCCAATGGGCACACCATCACTTAAAGAATGGCCCACAGAAATCGCCGACCTATAACAGTCCACAGTCCTATACAACATTCTATTCTCAAACAAACCAGCCAGAAAATTAGCTACTTGAAAGTCAATTCCTTCCAAGTGATCCAACCCCCTTTCCAAGCACCAATAAAGCCAAACCTTCCAAGAACCTCTATATCTCTTTCTCGTCCCTGGTGCCCAGGACTCAAACAATCATTCTTCAGCCGTTTCAGAAAGATCCGTGAATGCTCTCGAACCCCTGATATCTTCCAAACTAGAAAATTGAGAGAACCCGACTCCACCAAGGGGTGTTCTTCTCCTTGCATATTCCTCAAAAGACCTCTGAAAGCCCAAATCAAAAGTGGCTCTGTCACAGAAGGGAACCAAGCCTGACTCTTACAAAATGGAGTTACCAAAACTATTTCGTATCCCTGCTTCCTCACCTGAACCAGAACTCTCTGAATCATAGAGAACGGGGGAAAGGCATAACACTTCACCCCTCTTCAATCCTGCAGGAACGCACCCACTGCCACGGCCCCTGGATCCGGTCTCAAACTCACATACCTCTCCAACTGGAAAGTTATACTTGACGCAAAAGGATCCACTTCCAGAGGACCCATTTTCTCCATCACTTGCGTGAAAACCTCCTCTCTCAGTTTACAATCACTGTAATCTATCATATTCCTTGAGTTCCAATCTGCCAACACATTCTTGACACCCGGTAAATACTCTGCCTTCAGACCAATTTTGAACTCCAGACAAAACTCCCAAATTTCTTTTGTTAACTCCACCAGTCCCTTTGACCGAGTACCCCCTGTCTGTTTATGTAAGCCACAGCAGATACATTGTCAATCCTGAGCAGCACCGCCCTGCCTACTAAACCTCTCTTGAAACTCTTCAAGGCAAACAAGTCTGCTCTCATCTCCAGACAATTTATATGATTCTCTTTCTTCCACGGGGACCACGCAGCCCAAGTTTCTTTCCCTAGACCAGATGCGCCCCAACCAAAATTGCTCGCATCCGTCTCTAAGACAAATTCTGGGGAAACACCAAAAATTGCTTGACCATTCCAAGCATCCATGTTCTCTCGCCACCAAATCAATTCCTCTTTTGCTTCCATAGAAACATCCACCATGTCTCAATACCTCAAACCTTTGGACAGCCCAGGTTTTTCAAGTGCTGTAATGCTCTGTAATGTGGTGGGCCCAGGACAATCACCTGTATTGACGAAGACAATTGACCAATCACTCTTGCCAAATCTCTCAAAGTTACTCTCTCACTGTTTATAACTTTCTGAATTTCTAGCTTTATCTTTTTCACCTTTTTCTCTGGAAGACACAATTGACATGCAACTGTGTCCACCACAAAACCCAGAAACTCCACCTTTTTTACAGGGTCCAAAACAGACTTTTCTAAAATTATTAGAAAACCTAAGCTTTCCAAAGTGCTCATAAGTAAGCAAATGTTCCTATAGAATCACAAAATCTTGATTCATAATCAAAATGTTGTCCAGCTAAATTATCGTCCTGATACCTCTCTCCCTCATGAAACCTACCACAGACCTCATAACCTTGGTGAAACACCACGGGGCAGAGGAAAGACCAAAAGGAAGGCTCTGAAATTGAAATAATTGTCCCTTGCACCTGAACTGTAGGTATTTCTGACTTTCTTCCGCTATAGGAATAGTAAAATACGCATCCTTCAGATCCATTTTCACCATCCAATCTCCTTCTTGTAGAACAGTGTTTCCCAAACTGTGGTCCGCGGACCCCCAGGGGTCCCTGACACATTCCTAGGAGGTCCGCAGGCAGCAGTTTTGAAAGCACTGCAAAGTATCTTGTTTAATTAGCAGTTTTCAAAGAACAATAAAAGTGTCAGGATAACACCAGGGATTAATGTCCCTGCTGGAGAGAGATGAGAGTGTTGTCCAGGGGCAGCTTTGACTTATCTAATGTAGCACAGAGGGTTAATATGCCTACTGCAAAGAACGTGTACCATGCATTTTAAAAAACAGTATTTTATATGCATAAGTCAGTGGGTTACTGCTTTTGTCAGAGAGATTCTTTTGTAACTGTGCAGTTCATAAGTGACAATCGTAATCTAGCACAGTGACCTATAAACTATCATCAAACAGCTGCTTGCAAACTGCAAGGTACAAGTTAGTGACTTATGTTTTTTCCCAGTCTTTCATTACCCTGATGCTTCTAAAAAGGTATATTTGAGTGGAAATACATTTTTATCGTTAAAGTCAATGCTAACCACTGATTTATGTTCTGAATCCTGAGTTTGTGCTTCTCCAGACCAATCACTCTTTAAAAATGCCTACCAGTATGAATGACGTGAATTCTACACCTTGTAGTCCCCTTTGCCTTGTGTAACATTTTCTATACAATGACTTACACGTATGATTCACTGTCTCTATGTGTGTGATGTAAAGTGCTCTGACATCCTACAATAGTATGAGAGATGCTATAAAAAATGAAATACAGGTGACAGAGGGGCTATGGGGAGATGAGAAGCACTGTTGGAGGGTGATAGTGGGGAAATCATTGAAGACCCCCCAGAAAGATTGTCGTATTCTGGTGCATAGTCAGGTCTTCATTTACTATTCATTAAAAGCTAATACAATTCAATATATAATGATAAATGTGTTGTAGACTGCACCATTGTTTCCTAAATGTTTTGGGGGGAGAGCCTCCCAAAGCCCCCTTTGTAGTGGTCAGGCTCACTCACTGCACTTGGTGTGCACCGTATGGGGACTGGTCTGAAATCATTTGCCAGGGCAGCTTTGGATTTCCAGTCTGGCCCTGGCAGGAGCAGGAGCCTCGTACTGCGAAATAAAACCAACCATTGAAAAGTTAGTCACAGAGATTCAGCACCAACCTTCCCATTAACGTTTTTCATTTGCTTGCAAATTTTTTCAATAATAAAATACAACAGAAGTGGCAGAGAGTGTTGTTAGCCTCCTTGGCTTAACAACACACTCCGCCACTTCAGAAACACAGGGCTGCACCATATTTACAAGAATATGGTGCAGCCCTGCATTTTCCCTGCGCTGACGTTACACTTAACAGGGAAGATTGTTTATGTACAGGAAGGTCCCCATTCCTGCACATAAGAAATCTTGAAATGTCGTTTTGTCACTTCTATGTGTGCTGTTTAATGCAGCACATATGGAAGTTACAAAATGTCATTTTTTAAAAAAAGATTGTTGATGTGCAGGAAGGGTCACCTTTCTGAACATAAACAATCCAAGGTGTTTTGCAAAAACGAGGGGAAATTAAGCATTTCTCCTTGTTTCACCAAGTTAAGACCAGGTTTTCCCAGGTCTTAATTTTGGCGCTGCCTCCCATTTACTCTGCCCTTGTAAATAGGGGGCCACGTCAAAATCAATGGGTGTTGCAGGGGAAACGCCCACCGCAACACCCACTGCCCACCCCTTTCATGCTAAGCATTGGGTGAAAGGGGGTCTTATTTACAAGGCAGCGGTAAGCCACGTTAAGTGGCTTAACGCTGCCTTGTAAATAAGGCGAAGCCCCTATCGCCACGGGAACGTCTCAAAAAGTGATGTTCCCATGGTGATAGGAGCTTGTAAATATGTATCTAAAATCATTAGTAATTTGAGTATTTGCTTTGTGTACACACGTGTGTTAATTTGTTTTTGAATTACTGTTTCAATGTTTGAAATTTAAATCCTTCAAATTGCTTGGGGGTCCCCTGCTTCCAGTGGTGACTCAATGGGGGTACTCAGGAGTCAAAAGTTTGGGAACCACTGTTGTAGAACATCTCTCAAAAGATGAATACCCTCCATTTTGAAATGACGATAAGTCACAATCTGATTCACATTTCTTAGATTTATTATCAATCTCCATCCTTTGTATTTCTTTTCTACAAGGAACAGAGTACTTACAAAACCTTTCTCTTCCTCCCTCACTTGCATAATTGCGTCCTTCTCTAACATTATACGTACATCGTTTTCTACTATTAATAACAACTCTTCTTGAAATTCCAGCTCATGTGATTAATTCACCTGAAATGGGACTGAATCAAAATCTTTTCGAAAACCCTCTATAGTTTCTAAAATCCATGCATCCTGGGTTAAGTCCCTCCATTTTTCTTTGAAATATTTTAGTCTTCCTCCTACACATTTCGGGATAGAAGAAGAACCTGACTTCATACTCACCCTGGCTCTGATTTTGTCCCTGAATTTGTCCTCTTCCTCTGATGCTTTGTGCACAAGTTCTTTCTCTTTGAGTGAAGAAATTGTAACTTCCTTGTCCTCTCGCCTAACCACTTGCCTGGTTCTGATAATGAGCTCTAAAGTTTGCTTGGCCGGTAGCTTGCCCTTGTCTGCCGGACTGACCATAAAAACTACCACTGTTAAAAACCCTGTGCATAGAATTAGGCGCCTTATCCAAACTTGTGAAAGTACAGACATACTTGGTTAATGATGTAACCATTTATTCACCAAAGAATGGCCCGCATGCCTTATCACTGGACTCTTTATTGGTCAAATCACCCAACTTTGGGTTAATTCTCATCAGTATTGTCTTCCTTCTCTCTGAGAGGATGCCGGCATTAGCATTCCCTAAAAAACAGATTGCCCTCTGGCACCAACCACGCAATAGGGAAAGATTCAGTTCCATATTTTTGAGGTATGCCTCCTCAATGGCATCAAAAATCTTTGCCAAAGTTCCCAAAATATCAAGAACCTTGTCTTAACATTGTTTCAATGACCTATCCAATCCTTTTCTAGGATCCTTACCCATTTTAAAAATGTAAGTAATGAGCTCCAGGTCAATATTAGGAGTCATGGTAACTTTATCCTCAATGTTATGCCGTGAACATTCTGCTTGCATTACATTTCTATCCTCCTTTTCTAAAGGCTTCCTAATTCTAGCCTTGATGTATTCTGCCACATGTGCCCACTAGTCCTTACCCCTAGGTTGTCTAATGTCCTTAGGGCTGAACAATAACTCCCCAAAAGTGTCCACAACTGTATCCTTATTTTTCTCTCTTCCACTGTCCTCAATCTCTTCTCCTAAGCCATCCTTATACTCAAGATCTAATACGTGCTCATCCAACTCATCATCACTGATGTTAAATGCATCATCAGATGCTTTTCCTTGCTTCCCAGTGTCAAACTGGCTTCCTTGTGTACTGCGTCGGATACCTTTCCCATTTGATCCACTTGGGACTCCACTCTGGCCCTGTTTCTCATTTAAATGCTTCTTTTTAGCTAAACATTTACCTCCTGGCCCTCTTTCATTCTCTTCCTCTGAAAGTAAAAAATATTCTTCTTCCTCATTAATTTTCCTTTTCCCTAGAACCTGCTTAACAGACTCCTGAATTGCCTCTTTTAGATCCTTATTTATTATATCTCGTATTATTTTCTCCTGCCCTTCGTTGGAACCTTCCATTTTATTCCAAATAAAATTTATTTTATTTCTATGTTCTCCAAATACCTTGTTTTAGTTTAATTTATACCCGTTTTCCACTTGTTTTAATTCTATGCAAATATCTCCTCTTAATTAGTCCTCAAGCGCTCCTTTCAACTGATCAACTGCCGCTCCCCTTGATACGAAACATCAACAAAGCTTTGTTGCCAAGGGAACAGCCTCATAGAGCAACAAGCTCTAGAAATAATTCAGCTTGTTTAAAAACAAGCTTTATTCTACATGAAAAATTGCCCCAGCGTTAGCCAATGGGAAAGCTGCTTACACACGAGCGCATGCATCACAAAGTACGCTCTCCCCAGGCTTCCAGATGCTGTGGAGCCTCGAGACTACTCGCGTGTGCCTCCTCTAAGAAAAACCAAGGACAGAGTGAGAGCGAGCATGAGCGTTTTTTAAATGAAAACTCGTTTATTAACTTCCCAATACGCGCTGGCGCTTGGCAAATACCTTTTCTTATTTTAGACTTCTAAACAAACCTACAGCTTAGTATACAATTAAAATCCCAAAGCTAAAATGTTATTTTTAGAAACAACTTCCTGCCTAAACAAAGTTATATAACAAAACCATATTAGTTCTGCTTAAATATAGTGCTTATACTCTAGATACAACATAAACAGGGCTCAAACATACACCCATAAATTGGGTATCTCTCTGAATAATTTCATTTGTACAGCAAAAACTTATGATAATACATACTAATGATCCAGCGCTAATTACACGTTAATTTCTCAATGCAAAACCTTATTTACTTCTAATTTACCGCTGTAAAGGTGTTGGACCCTTGCCACCGTGCATTACCTTCAGGAGACTTTACATAAACATGGAAAATCAAAAATGCAATTAATATTTAAGCCAATAAAGAGAGTTGTGAGTATTTTAAAGGGTTTTATCTTCTAGTTAAAAGTTAAGGTTCTCTGACCCTTTATTCATTATTCAAATATCAATCACGTTACAGAATTAAAAATAGGAAAAATAGAATGAATACAGAACATATTACAGACTGAATATAAGGCCTTCCATAAAGGAAGGGAATGAGGCATCAAATGTCAGTCATAATTCTATAAAGCGTTCAGGAAAAATATAATTCAAGAGTGTGTTTGCAACGCTAATCAATAATTAATAATTGGCAAAAATCTCCCATAAAGAGAAATAAATGCTTAAGACAAACAAATATTTCAAAACTAGCTGGTTAGTCAAAGCATAAACTTAGAGTTTTAGCATCTAAATCTAAACCTTTTCTATCATTTGCACTCTCTGACCTGGTCTGTTCAATCTGCCTCTCTGTGCTTCACAGAAAGAGACAGCCCGCCCTTCACAAGACCACAGAGGAATATGATCTGCCTTGCCAAAAATATGACGTGCAAGGACTCTCTGAAAAAAATATGAGCAAGAACCCCCACCTCCCTCTGTCTCCCCTCGGACGCAATCTCCTCCCAGGCTGCACCCGCGACGTTCACGTACCTAACCCATATGATGTCTGGTCTCATCTGCTCCCTCTCCTCTCTCCTCTTATCTCTTCTAGTTCTAAAGCTCTAATCTGACACGCCCCCTATTGGGTCATTATTTATACTCTAATTCTTGGCTGACTACACTAATAATGTTGCAGTTTCAGTAGAAACTCGCACTGTGATTGGTTAGCATAGGTGTCATGAGGGTCTCACCATCCTGTTTTCATTGCAAAAACAAAGGAAGCATTAATGCTTAAATACAATCATATATTTCACCATCAATAATTATACAAATATGCAACATTAAGGCAGAAAAATGTATCAGTCCATTTCTTCCTTCCTTTCACATCCCACAACCACTGGTACATTGGCATGATAACAAGAATGTACAGTTCACTGTAGCCTTGACCCATGGGCCATCACTTGAGGCACTTGGCAGTCCTGCGCATGCGTCTCTCATTCAGCACAATTCTCAGCCATGCTGGATTCCCAGGCAGCCATTTTATGGTAGGCCCAAAACAAAACAAACACAAAAAAGTATTAATTTATGAAATAAAATCCATTATGTTTAACTCCCCCATACTAGTACCCTGTATTAGTTACCTAGCAAAAGATATTAGTTTAAAGCAGCTTTTCTATTATTTGTGCACAACATGCAAAAATGTGCAATGTACAACATAGCCTAAACATGCACCAGTGCAAATTTTCAAAACGCAAGCAGTTAATACATAAACATGCTCTAATGTTTTAGATAGCTTTTCATGCAAAATGCTTTTGCCCCACGTGTAGTGCATGGTTGATTAATTAATACACATTAGAACATTGGAATGTTGGGAGATCCATTGAAAACAATGGAGTGCTCCGGGCTTATAATGGCTGGTATAAGCCCGGAGCACCAACATTCCAATGTGTCTTTGTTCACAGCTCTGGCTGTGAACAAAGACTTCAGGGAGCCTGAGGGGATTTCAATCCCCTCACGCTCCCTGAAGGCTTCGTTTTGTTAGAACATTCTCCACTCTAGTGGCATAATGTTCTAATAGCCTTATAGCCCTTCGTAGCAGGGTTATACCGGCTTTTAAAGTCCCTCTGCTTTGTGAAAGTCCCTCGCCTTCGGCTCGGCCCTTTAACGCTGCAGCGGGCCTTTAACAGCCGGTATAGCCCGCTACGGCGGGCTATAAGGCTATATTATAAAAAGATGTGTTATGAACTGAATATGCATTGTCTAAATATGCAACAAAGCCAGAGTCTCTTGAGACGGGAACAGGGAGTGTAGATTATAGGGGAAAGGTGCTGGGAGGAGAGAACACATTCCATTTTATCTTCAAAGCTAAAAAGGAAAACTGCAATCACAAGTTTCTCTACACTGCAAAAACACATGTTAATTCAACACAAGCATTTCAGACTGAAAGCGTTTTGACCAGACGTCATTTTATGTCTTTCACTTTGCATGCACCAAAAGTGCCCCTTTTAGAAAGCATTTGACTAGGCCTCATTTCATATTTCATGTGCCATGTGTTTTCACTTGCACCAAAATCTGCATGCCAATTTAAATGCAGTCTGTCTGAAACACAAAACAGAGCAATGCTTAATCTTGAAAAATCTAGCTCTATCACTAATTAGTTAATACTTATCTGCTCAGAAGCAGCAAACAAAAGAGGAAGAAGATGGTGGTCTAATGATATTTATGGACATGAAGATTATTTTTTGATTGTGATGTTTAAGGATTCCATGAGCTTTTAATGGTGCTGCTCAGAAGTGGGAAATAAAAGTTGATGCATAATGCTAGAATCCTATCTTGACATAAAATCAGCAAAACCATGCACATCAGCGTGAAAAGAGATGAGTGGGGAGAGGATGTGGTCTCACTGCCAGACGGCCGACTTTGGAGCTGGGAAGCCAAGGTTCGAGCCTCGGGGTCGACTCCACATCCTGTGATTCTGGGCAAATCACTTAATCTCCCTGTGCCTACCATAAAAAATAAAAATTGAGTGTGTCCTTGTGTAACGTAACTGGTGCTCATGTAAAGCGCTCCAATACCTTTGGGTTGAGTTCACGCTATAGAAATCTGCCCACAAAAAAAATGCGCACACTAGTGCACAAGACATACTACTAGCCTCCCTTCCGAAAACCAATAAGGCCACTGGACATTGTCGTATTGTCGTCATCACGATGGACGCTGCATGGCACGCTAATCACGCCGCACCTTGCATTGAACGCTGCTCACCAAGCTCACTGCAAGCAACACCAAAGGCTACTGCACAACACTGTTCCAGGCACTGCAGCATTCCAGGTAACCAGGCAAATGTCATGACCCTGTAATGAGCTTCTGTATTGTTCCACTTGCTCCTCAAGTTTCCAAAGCTGCGCCACACCATGTTAAGTGCCCAAATCAGGCTTGTTGCCCAAAAATAGTAAAAACACTTACTCCTTTGATTAGTCCAGCATGCAGCAAACAAGATGTCGCTAAACTTCCACAGCAGCCCCATAATATCCCCAGGCCAATAAATCTTCATTTAAATTTGATCCACCCTTAACCCATGGATCTTCTTTGCGTTGATGTCTGCATCCACCAGGTACGCCACTGCCCATAATTAACTTGTCGCAAAAATTAGGTGTTCCATAAAAGGTATGGAATAATGCAGACTCCACCCACATATATGGCCACATCTCCTCCAAAGAGCAGGTCTCAACTGACCGTTTAACATTCCACACATCAAGGATAAACACACAGAACACTCCAGGCCATACACTCTACATTCTTGTGCACCTGCCAGGATGCCATAGTAGTCTAGTATCAGCTATAGTGTATGGTTTTGGTGCCCTTTCTGAACTCTGGGACGGGCCCTTTATTTGCGGTCATTTTCAGGATTAGGTATCAGCATGCTTGCAGGATTTCATGTATCCTAGGGTCAAAAGAAAATCAGGATACTGGATTCACATTTAGTCGGTTTACTCAGATCAGGAATGAATGTCAGTTTACCATGTGGAGAATATTCCTTCCCCAACATAAGATATCCTTGAAGTACACTTCTTATTTCACAATGGTGTTTTACTCTTGGTAAAGTGCTAAGTACAAGTCATGCAGGCTTGGAGGTCAGTGAGCTCCGAACAGCATCTTTCCATACACTGTTCTCTGATTGCTACTTAGGGAGGTAATTCTGGTTTGCCAACTCACACAATCAGTAGAGGGAGTGTTAGAGCTGCCACTCATTTGTCTTCAGTTGTTTTGGAAAAAATGTGTGTCTTTCTTTAGAACAGGAAATGTTTAAAAGTGGTGTTGTCAAGGATAATAGAATACATTTCCTGGATGCAAGTAAAACTTTGGAAAGACTACTATTGGCCTCTCTTATGTGTTCTTAAGAATATTTCCTAGTCAATAAAAAACATTTTTATTGTTAATTTAGAGATATTCAAGATGCACAAACGGATGTCTTTTTCCTATAAGAAGTTCAATTAAGAAATATTTTAGAATTGGAGACAATATATCTATAGAATTAATAACTATTAGTTTTGGCTTAATGTGTAATATTTTTCTTAAACATTTGTACTTAAAAAGAGGGAAACACTAACAGCACTGACAAAGTGACTTGTGTGAGTGTTTGTGATGGCTCGTAATATTTAGGAGCCTAATCATAAGAATTCTGTGAATGTATTCACTGGAAATACCGCGGACTCTGTGAGAAACAATTATTGAATGGTTTTTTTCAGGAACAGTTGATTGGGTGCAGCGTGTGTTTTTTCTTTGCTGTCAGCAAAGGCCCCCGCGACCGCGCTTCCAGTAATGTGTGGTCTGCTCTACAACAAATTAGGAACATTGGTAAATATAATACCAGTTGGTGATGTTTTCAAAGTAAACAGCAGCTCGTGTACATTTAGTAATGTGTGGAGGCTGCTTGCAAATGATATGTGATTTGATATAGCATTAGTGGATTAGTACAGACTCGGTAGGAGGGCCATTTGCAACCTTGTGGAAGGCCAGCCATATTTCTAAGGAGGCAGAGGCCTTTGTCACCCTAGCAGAGGATCACCGACCCCACTGAGAGCTCTCCAGCTGTCTGGTGGGAATCTCTCTGCGGTGATGGAGCTGTTGCAGCTCCCTCACAGCAGTGAAGGTTTGTTGAGAGGGTGCCATGTTGTCCCTCTTGGGTAAGATTTTGTAATCCAGAACATGAACTTCTATGTATTAATGTAAAAAATAATTAAATGGCCCGATGTACAGAGTGTTTTCCCCCAGTGCATGGGGTCCATTCTGCAAGTTCCTTGCCTCTCATAGTGGGGAATGGCAGAGAGGCTTACTGACCGTCACCAAGAGCAGATAACTGTCACAGTGACCGAGCTGCCCCTCTGCGGGCAGCCCAGACGGTCAGAGCCTTACACTGACAGAGACAGTGGAGACTCCACCGATGTAAACATGGTGCTTCCACTAATTCAAAACAAAGCAGGGGAACTGCAAGGTAACATCAATCCCCACGAGCTCCCAAATTCAAAACCAGGCCCTTGGCTTCCTCAATAAATACGGAGTTCACAGCATATAGTTCACTGTTCAATGTGACATTTGTTTTTGTTTGCTCTATACTTTATTAATATCTTCAAACTGCTTATGGATAAAGAATTGTGGACTACTAAGCAATCTTCAGGACTCTGCATCTATTGGAGACATCTGAGTATTCCTACACAGGCATACACTTACAATTTCAAAGCAGGGATCAGTTATTTTATATCTATCAAACAAATATTGTGTCATAGGTCTCCATTAGGTGTTTCTCATTTCTCAAAACTTTTGCATCGTGACAAGTAGATTTTTTTGGTGTGAGCAATCATTCAGTGATAGTACCCTCATTGTAGACACACTGTTGCTAACATCTGCAAACATTTTAAACGTATATAATTGCTAGGATGGGTACATTTTTGCCTCATGGGGTTTAGTAAAATATTACCAGATGATGGCCTGAGTGTGGTGATAATTTCCAATCATCCACATTATTTGGCCCTCTTTCTCATAGGAAGTTATGAAGGCATGAATGAAAAAGAGTTATTCTGTTACTTTTTTTATGCAATTCGTTTTTAAAATGCTACTCATTTAACAAAAATATAAAATGTTAAACAGTGAGATTAAATGTGTAATAAAATGTAGTGATTTACAAGAAGTTGTTTTTCGATTCATCAATAAAGCATTACATTGGAAATTGTTTTACTCCTTGAACTATTTTGTTTTGGTCATCGTTGTATAGCATGTCAAGTGCTTGTTAAACTTTATGGCCATCATCCTAACAATAATACATGTGCACAAACCTCACTAAACCTTGATGAATGTTCTGCAAGGTGCACAATTTGACAAACATTAGGGGGCAGATTTACAAGGCCCTTGAGACAACTTTACTTCGCCATTGCGTCACTTCTGTGACACAGCAGCGTTGCAAACAATGCGCCACGTTGCAACATATTTACAACGTGATGCATCTAGAGAGATGCGTCACATTTTAATGCCCTGCTCTACATTATACCTGCATCAGGTATAATGTATACAGGGTGGGTGTTCCGACGTAAGAAAGACTCGTAAAAGTGATGCAGTGAAATCTACAAGATTTCACTGAGTCACTTTTACGATGCCACTGCGTCAGAACCTAACGCCTGCTTGAAGCACGCATCTATTAATCCTTGCGCCACAGTGTGACGCATTGTAAATGCGACGCATCCATGGTGGCGCAATGTTTTTTTTGCATCACGCAAATTAACTGGCGCATCTCTGCTGATATGCAGAGATGCGTCAGTTCTTGTAAATCTGGCCCTAGATTTCCCAGTCTAGGGTGCCCAGTTAAAGGTTACAGGAATAGAGCAAGGGTGTAAAAGCGATATGTGCTATAATAGGACCTTTTCCCTCCTTATCTGCTTCTTCTTTATGATTTTACTCCCATAGTCCAGTTTCACTGCTGTGAAAATTGTCCTGTGCTTTAGCAAAATACTGATTTTAATTCTTAGGAGATGCCAAAACCAAAAGATTAAAACCGATTGCCACATTGAGGGCCTGATTCACAAAGGTAACTTAAACTTGTGTAGTAACTTACACTTTTGAAGTAAGTCCAGCACTTTACATTGCCAATCGCTGGAACTACAACACACTCCACAGGACATAATGGAGGTAAGGACTTACAACAAAACTGTAAGTTACTATGAAAGTGTAACTTGCTACAAAAGTGCAGTTTGTGAATTCCAAAATGTAGTAAACTAACTCAAGATCGTTAATGACAAAAAAACGGTGGTTTGTGAATGGCACGTTGTAGTAGTACTACAATAGTACCGCTAAACTTACTATAAAGGGTCTTTTGTGTATCAGGCCCTCAAAGTGTAAAAGCCAGGTTACAGAAAGATTCATGGGTACTTTGACTCTTTGACTTTTCTTAGATGACTGACTAAGCAAAACAAGCACGTGGACGGAAATGAAATGCGGTAAATAGAGTAAGAAGTTAATGGTGCCACTTACATTGCAATGAAGCCTTTTTTTTAATGGCTAATTAATATAATAATTCTGATCTAGCCTTCTAACATTGAAAGTCTGACTGAATTGAACTACCATTATGTGGCATAAGCCAAAAAGCGAAAATAAAGGAGCTCTATCAATGGCATGAGGACACATATTTCTGCAGTGATGTCTAAAGATTTGGTTTCTATTACAAGGTGTACAAGGTTTTCCCCTTGACCATGTACAGTTTCCTGTGCCATCTATCATTGTATTTTTCATGATCTGCTTAATCTCAGAGGGATCACAAAAGGTCGTGCCTTTGTGTACCATATTCAACACTAACCTTCTGTTAGAAATTGGGTCTCTAGTTGACAGAGGTTTGCACCCTGTCCAAATAGGGACCACAATCCTGGTCAGGGTAAGCTAGATACACACTTAAAATGAACCTGTACTCACACTCTGCTAGCTCTGCACAGAGTAGGCAATGTGTAAAGTATTTGTGCAACACAGTAACACAATAAAAGCACCACAAAAAAGACCCCACACAGGTTTGAAATATAGAGAATAGTTATCTGAGTGAAACAAGACCAAAACGACAAAAATCCAAATTGAGATTTGAATTTTTAAAGAACAAATCTAAAAACATTGCTTAGAAGTCAATAATGCTAAAAGGTTACTTTAAATCGCGAGGGACCGGGATAAATACAAAGTTCAGGACAACCACAATGGAGGGAAGACCGGCTAAGAGACTTATGCAGGTGCCACTAAATACGTACCTTGAATGGAGTAAACAGTCAACGCTGAGGGCATGATGCGTTGAACTTTGCTACACACTTGGATCACTGCATCATCTTCGAGCTCCATTGAAATGCATGCAATGCGTCGTCATCAAGCCGCGCAGAGTGTTGTTGGGCTGCGCAGGTTATGGAACCACTGTCATCAAACAGCTTCTGCGTCGAAGTTGAAGTTCTGACAGATGCATGAGTGACGATGCATCTGTTTTGTAGAAAACCAGCTGCAGAACCCACTTCTGAAGCCCTGGACTGGAGGGGGTACACCAGGCAAGTGTAGGACTCACAGATGGCAGAGCCCAGCAGCACCAGCAGGATTGTATGAAGTCTTTTGTGTCCTTGAGACTTCAAGAAACAGGAAGCCAGCCCTTGGAGTCACTCTGGGTTCAACTGAGGTGGGTCCACTCCTTGTCTTCAGCAGGGCAGAGAACAGTAGGCAGTAGGGCAGCTCAGCAAAGCAGAGAAGCAGTTACTCAAAAAAGTCAGTGATAAAAAAGTCAAAATAATACTTTAGTCTGATTTTTCAAAATCCATATAGGTAGTAAAATATTACATGCAATATAAGCATATCTTATTAAGAACTGCTGCGTATACAAATGGATAACTGGTTAAAAATTTGAATAAATAAGTCTTTTTAAAATATATAATAAAAATGATAAGAAGGGGCAAGAAGTTATTTGTGCAGAAAGGCACTTTGTGCAAAATGTATGCTAATCAGTGATACCAGGAACAGGTTTGATAAACAAGCATTTGCAATGCAATAGGTCTCGCATTTATGCGAGTTTGAGCTATTGGCATTGTGAATGACAATGCCTTTTATTTATGTTTTGGTTTTTAAAACCGAAGTAAAAGGCATTGTCATTTACAATGCCAATAGCTTAAACTCGCGTAAATGCGAGACCCATTGCATTGCAAATGCTTGTTTTTGGTAGGCACGGGGAGATTAAGTGATTTGCCCAGAATCACAGAATGTTGAGCTGATGCAGACTCGCACCTGGTTCTCGAGCTACCAAGTCAGCAGCTCTGGTCATTAGGGCACATCCACTCCTCTAATACACTTCCACAGCACTCTTCCTCATTGCCTCGCATGCACACACATTATTTTAGCACACACAGCTGTATTCCCAGTATACACATTTACATATTAGCAGACATGCCCGAATAACATGGCACACAGATGTATAAGTACATACTTCTATCAGCCATCACACATATGTATGTTCTCTAGGCAATGAATGTGCTGAATGTAGTCGTTAGTGAGCAAAGAGCGAATGAATGTTACGCAAAACACAAAAAATACCCACAACCAAACTCAAAGAAAGATGAAACAGACCACCACCGACACTCATCCCACCAGGCCTGAATATCCCACATCAGCTGCAATTCGCCATTAGTGCGGCTCTGCAGCGCAGTCTATTTCCACATCCCCGAGCTGGTCACCTACCACCGGCACTCAACCCACCATGCTATCTTAATGTCCACGCAGATAGGAAGCGGACTGGGGGTCGATCGGAGCCATGTGTAGTTCTACCCATGGTCGCCCCACCCCACACAACACAGACACTGCCTTCGCCTATGTTCGCCGTGGCAGCTGCTCTTTAAAGCCCGCTGGCTGATGTCCACATAGGACTCCACCTGACACCGCACCCGCTCACGACAAAGCAAACACAGGCACGGCTCTGCCCTTCCAGGCAGCAGATGGAGACCGTTAACACAGTGGAGAAAAAGGCTGCGTTGTCAGTTTGAAAATCAAAGCTGCGCATGCTGGAACCAAAGGTGCGAAAAATAAAAGGGTGGGGAGTCTTATAAGTCTGCAAAATGTATGCAGGCGGACACTGTGTCACATGCTCCCCGAGTAAGGCACATGTTAACAGAGTGGAAAGCAAGCCTTAAATACAATCATGTACAAAAATGATTGCTGGAAATATTTTTGTGTTGTAGTTAAGTGCCTGACATTGCTATCATAGAGCACTGGAGAGTGCACCCGAATCCCCAATGAGGGGGGGGGTTAATGGGTGCCATGGTGAACCAACATGGAAACGCACACCAAGATGCAGCTGGAAAACACTGCCCCGAGTATCTGACCGGGCAAGAGCTCCCTTCCACAAACTTTTGGGTCTGACGGGCACTGGCACTGCGTGTGAATGTGTCGCAATAAACTAGAGCAGTGGTCATGTACTGGGCGCACGCACACGAGGAGTAATAAATATTAAAACCTTCCGTACACCAGAAACAACAAAAGTCTTGAAAAGTTACAAACACGTACTGACGTTTAAAACATGTACTTTCCGGTCTGAACAATTCTTGCACCAGCTCCCACGCAATTTAGGGTTCGAGCAGCAAGGAGAACTCAAGGGAGAACTTCCAGAATATGAATAGTAAAAAAAAAATTGCAATGCTAGAGGTCTCGCATTGCAAACAAATGGCTGTCATTGTCCCAGTGGCTTCGAAAGTGAAAGTGGGTGTGGCCCAATGAACATAAGCAAAGCATGTTGTGGTGCCTAGAGTTGGAAAATCTCAATAAATAAAAAGTACACATACCGTGTAACAAGCAAGTAAAGGGGCAAGTAGCCATGGTAAGATACAAATGACAACATGGCCCTACTAAGGAGGGACTAACAAGCCTCATAATGAATCAGAAGACAGCATTTACAAAGGACAAACAGACAAGCCAATGAAACATAAGGGCCGCGGAGTGGACGAAACTTCTCTCCCTACTGAACTACCACAGATCTTCGCAGAGCAGCGTTTGCGCACTGGCTCACGCTCGACCTGAAAAAGAGGGAGATATCAGTTATACAATAATACCAAAGATAAAGAGAAATAGTGTGAATCACTGTTATAAGTCATGTTCAGCTTTCAAATATGAATCATGGTGTTCAGTTAGCCATATTCGTATCTCATATTGTCCAGAAATGTCAAATAATGTGTTTGCTTATTCACGCATTTGATAAAAGTAAAGACAACTTTACAGATCGCTTCCTTCTCTAAATTGCAAAAAAATTTAAAAGCATCTTGATAAAACATAAATCTCTCAGGTAAAAATGCAGGGCATAAAAGACTCTTTATAATGTCTCAATATACGCCACTAAACAGCATGAGATAAATGGTTGACTGTTTAGCCATCCCATCACAGGGGCATTTTGGTAAATTGTTTGTCCAGACATCCCCTTTTGGAAACGCTACAGGGTGATGGAGAATGCCCAGCTGCAACCTGGTTAAGTAAAGTCTCTGTTAGGGATTCGTAACCATTTTCAGATATCCCTGTTCCCCTTGAGTAACAGGCCATAATATATTTCTGGCTACAGAGTACTTTTGAAATTCTTTAGTTTCTCTGGCTGCCATTCTGTTGTTAGTAAATGTACATTTAATTCGTTTTTGCTATAGCGTAGAATGTTAACAGGGTTGGGTACAGATACTTCGTCATGGAGCTCCTTTAATAGACCATCAAGATTTGTTAACCATGATATCCGTTTGTAATGCTCAAGCATAATGCAGTTACGTTTTATGTCCCTAGAGAATTTAACCACCGGTTTGTTCCAAATGTTATGCCAAGAAATAAGCATATTCAAACAGATTATGTCTTCAAGGTAGGACATGTCTAGTTCTCTATGGGTAATATAGAATGCTACAGATCTTGGCGCTGCCAGGAGTCTACATAGACATTGATTTTGTAAGGTTCCAGTTTTGCTCGGACCCTATACTGCATATCCAAATATGGCAGAGGGAACACATTTACTTCTGTAGAGCGTATTATTAATTCCCTTATTGGTTTATTAACAATTTTGCTAGAGACCCTTACCAAAGTCTCAATTGACCAGGCAGTTTTACGTTTTATGGTATTTAAATGAGGACCCAAAGACCCAAGATTAAAGAAAAGCACCCCTAAGTAGGAAAACGTTTTAACCTCCTTTAATTTGTGTCCCGTCAAATAATGCTCTTTTTTCTTAGATTTTCCCTTCCCACAAATCATAGTGAAAGTTTTAGCTAAATTAAGTTTAAAGTCTTTTTGCTAAATATATGCTGAAAATTCTTCGATTAATTATTGTAAACAGCTTGCGGTAATGAAATTCAGAACTGCTTCTTCAGAATATAGGAGCACTGGGGTGGATCAGGATCAAATCTTGAGTGCATCAGCAATTAGCTTCTGTAACACTTTATCCACCCCACTAATATATAGCAAAAATCGGAAGGGGGCAAGGACACAACCTTGCCTAATCTTCAGGAAACTATAAACCATGGGGTACATTCACCACCCATACTATTCTAATTTGTGCTGTCAAACGGGCATACATCTGTGAAAAGTGTGAGATTGTGTCAACCAGGGCACCCAACTCAAATATTGATTTCTATAGCTTTGCGTGATTCATCATCACAAAAGCACTAGTTAGGTCAGCAAAACAGAGGTGAATATATGTCCCTGTCTGGCTTCAGTGTATTTGCCTATAATGAGGTTAAGATTAATACACTGCTCAATGGTGCTGTTGTTCCTTCTAAACTCACACTGGGTATCAGTTAGTACCGGGGTATCCTGTGTCCAGACCTCCATCCTTTCCAGTATTATTTTACCCATAATTTTTGCTGATGAGTTCAGGAGGGTTATCAGCTGGTAACACTTTGCCTCCCTCCCATATCGCTTTTTGAAAATGGGCACAATTATGCTCTCTGTCCAGGAGGCTGGAATAACTCCTTGGGCAGCAGCATTGAAGATCTGGGTTAGTATGAGGGCCCATAGATCTATATTGAACTTATAGACATCTACTGGAATCCCGTCAGGGCCAGGAACTTTTCCATTGGCTTATTTTTTAATTGCACTTGTGACTTCCTCTAAACTAACCAAACCTATGAGGATCACTGGTTGGAGCTTTCGATCTTTCTGTAAGGTATCTCCTTTTTGGTTTCCTGGATTAAAGATGCTGCAAAAAATGACTAAGCCAATCTGACTGGGAAACAATAGAATCAACTCTCAGATCACTATGATCGTTAAGGAATGGGGAATAAACAAACTGCCCAAAAAGTGTCTGATCTCTACACTCCACTGCCTGAACCAGTGTGACAGATACCTGCTACTGCAGCACTTCTTCCTCTGACCTAAAGCGTGTTTATAACAACGTCTTAATTTAAAGGGCCCACGATTCCTTTTGAGGTAACCTCTAATTCTTTATATACAATAAAATCTTCTTTGTTTTTAGTTATAAATTTACGTAGTATGGCTGGAGTGCCAACACCAGGCCATGTTAGGATAATGCAGTTTTTCCTTGCTACTTTTATATTTGGTGCTACTTATTTGAGTGCTTCAGGTTGATTACATTTTATTTTTAAGATTAAGTTTAGTGGAAAATGATCACTAAGATTAGAGAAGTACAGACTAAAGGATCTCAGCATTTCTTAACCAGATGTAGAGAGCAGGATTTGGTCGATGCATCAACTGCACTCATTCCCATAAAAGGTAGGCTGAAGAACAGTCAGTAAAGGCAAAGTGTCAATCCTTACAGTGCAGCAGTCTTTACTCCAGCAGAGTTTATCCCAGGTCCAGTAGTTTTCTGATATGGTAGGGTCAGAGCCCCAGTACGTATACGCAAATGTGCCTCTGAAGTAGGGGGTGACTTCAAAGCAGCTCCTTGAAGTGCACAGGTCCCCTATCATCCCAGCCCTGTCTGCTAGGTTATCTGTGGGAGGTAATCAGTCATTTTACAGTCAGGTGTAAGTGCGAGCTCCCTCTCCCCCTTCCTGCACAGGAAGGCTATCAGAGTACAGATGAATGCAGATGAGTCCTCTATCACACCCACCCTTCCTGTGTTTGTGGCTGTCTAGATGGTGTGCAAAAAGTATAGCTGTTCATCACAAAAGAGCTGCTCCTAGTGTGATAACCCAAACGAGTTACAAGAACGTCGTGAGTGTGGGCATCTCACAAAAAGAAGCTGATTTCTTGACCAACACGGAACCTAGGATGCCAAGATTCTACATCCTCCCAAAAATCCACAAGAATCGGATGCCCCCTCCGGGGAGACCTATCGTATCAGGGATTGGATCTGTGCTGGAACCCCTATCACAATTTTGTGATTGGTTCCTGCGGCCAATTGTGAAGGAGGCCGCATCCTATCTAAGGGATACTAAAGAGGTCCTCTGCCTCCTAAAAGATCTGGAGATAGATCCCGTCAGTGACTGGCTTATAACTATGGACATTGAAGCCCTGTACACGAGTATACCTCAACAAAGAACACTGGAAGTCGTAGAAAACATCATTCTACGCAGGCAATGGGATTTCATCACCCCCCAACACTTTGTCATGGAATGTGCCGAACTGGCCCTCACAGAAAACTTTTTTCAATATGAACAAACCATCTACCATCAAATAACAGGAACTTCGATGGGGAGCACCTTTGCCCCTAGTATGGCCTGTTTGTACGTCCAACAATTTGAGGATGACTTTGTCAACAAACCGGCGAACCCGTTTCTAAGTCATCTCAAGATTTGGAAACGGTATATAGACGATGTACTGATTGTATGGAATGGAACAGAAGAAGATGCAACTGCTTTTGTTCATTGGGTTAACTCTCAAGACAGACAGCTAAAGTTTACTCATTCCATCCACAAGGACCACGCTATCTTTCTAGACCTGGACATCACACTCACTGGTAGAGGGCTTTCAACTAAAGTCCATAATAAACCCACAGACAAAAACAGTTTACTTTTATATGAAAGTTACCACCCAAAAGCCCTCAGACAGAACCTTCCGGTCGGCCAGTTTCTACGGATAAGAAGGAATTGTTCTGAAAAAGAAACCTATACAGAACAAGCGAAACACCTTGAGAACAAACTCATCGCACGGAACTACCCTAGAAAAATGGTTAAGAGGGCCAACAAAAGAGCAAGCAATAACCCCAGAGAAGCCCTACTGGAAGACACCGAGCAAGTGAAAATGAACAGACAAGTATGTGTCACTACATTTACACCAGCATCAAACTCTATACAGAAAATCATCAGAAAAAGATGGCATATACTGAACAGCGCTGGGAAACAATGGGAAACACCTCTGTTTGCATACAAACGCAACAGAAATCTAAGGGATGAACTGGTACATGCCCAGATGACCACATTGGAGGACACTGAACAACCTAGACTCTGGGACCAACCACGTGTAGTAGGTCATTTTGCCTGTGGTATGTGCAACTCTTGTAACCTCACGAAAAACACCAAAGAGGTTGACATAGGCACTGGGAAACCCTGGAAACTCAATACATTCAGCAATTGTAATACGGAGAATGTTGTCTATCTCCTAACTTGTCCCTGCATGCTTCAGTATGTAGGTATGACTACCAGGAAGATAAGAACTCGTATCAACGAACACCGAAGCACTATCAGGTGCAAAAAGAGCAATACTAAGTTGACTCGCCATTTCTCTGAAGCAAACCATAAAGAAACAGACCTCAGTTGGACTGTTCTTGAAGTCATGAGAAAAGGGAAATCTGACCTTACAACCAACCTTCTTTTTAGAGAGCAACGATGGGTTTACCGCCTCCGAACCCATGAGAGGGGTCTCAACGACGATATTCCATGGCTACAACTGACACGATAGAAGGATCAATGTACTAAGAATACACTATCATTTTCCAAAGATGTACACGTGTTTTCATAAAACTCATGCTACATCATGGTCTGAACTCATACATCACACTCTAGCACCCCCTGCCATACGCAACACCTAGTATGAGCATTAATATGTATGGGACGTACACACTCTGACTTAACCTAAAGATGACTGTGATAACATTGTTAAGGCTTTATTCTTGACAGCGCCTCTTGACTACTGTATGTATGTGAGCGATCCTTCAAAACCACAGAAGTTCATTGTACGGGAGGTCGCTCCTGTTTATGATTGTATAAACATCCATGGACCCAAGAGCTGCGCTTGCCACTTATGACCCTGCATGAAGTATAGTGATTACTCAACCGCATGATAAAGAATCTGCTTCTCACATGGCTTGCATGAGATCCTCACAACCATCGCATGTAATAATATCTCGCATACCCAACACGGAGTTACCTCCACTCCGAGTCCAACATCCGGAGGATCGCGCCACCACCCCATGAGCACTCACTACATGTGCGTTTCTATGCCAACGATACATCTATCCGATTTACGGCCACACCCCCCCCGCATCGGTTCCTCCTATCAGAGCGGGTTTTAGAATTGCCTCTATAGTGCATCCTATGAGAATACCCCTCCTCCAGCACAATATCGCCTGCACAGATCTCTCGACGCGTACCATTGGCCGCTAAACACCCAG
This sequence comes from Triturus cristatus, assembly GCF_964204655.1. NCBI lineage: Eukaryota > Metazoa > Chordata > Amphibia > Caudata > Salamandridae > Triturus > Triturus cristatus. The sequence goes on from NC_140583.1 coordinate 477,400,558, forward strand.
CCTCCTCTCAACGAATCACGTGGGTCTCCAGAGACTCTCACACGCCTCCTTCCGACATTCTTGCTCCAGGCAGCAGCAGCCGGGGACACCGGGAATCATTTACGCGCTGTCAACTCACGCTAATTGTTCCGTCCTACCCAATTAAGCACCGGGAAGTAACCATTATATATTCTCCGCCCGCGCCCTGTCATTCTCACATTCGGGAGGACCGGGAGCGGACGTATAGGTTGCAGGACGCGCTGATCACCAGCTACAGTAAGAGTGTGTCTGAAGTGATTGATGGTAGATTGAGCAAGACAGTATGGGCATGTGAAAAGGTGGAACGGTACTGACTCACCTCACGAGTCTGGCTAAACATGACGATACATCCCTTTTTAACATAACGCTTTTACTGAAGAACTGTTTTATCATGTTTTCTCTTACAGAGGAAACACAACTGTGGTTTTCTTCTCCGCCTCTTCTCCCATGAGGCAACTTGTCCAAACTATTAGGGTAAGCCTGGTGGCAGCACCGTCTGCCACCACATTTTTCGCACTAGTGTACACAAATAGAGTGCCACCAAGTCACGCACACACTTGTGTCACGCACGACACCCAATGCATGCATTGTTTTGTCTTTTTTCCTTCCTCTTTTCTTTACAGGTACAAACGACCCAGCGAGTTACATTGTCTTTCAAAACTCTATTTCAGGCTTCACTATTGGAAGCAGCTCTTAGACGGTGAAGTGTGACCTATGCCACACTCCCGCAGTGGTGACACATTACCAAATGTGGTAAGAACGGAGCCCAGTATTCTTTTATTTAGGTCCTGATGAATGCCGCGGACCCTTCGGGGCCACCCAGGCAGAAACATGTCGACCATCCACGAGATCATTCACTAGACGGTTGGGAACAATAAACATCCCAATCACCGTCGTACTTATATTTTAATATCATATAGTTTTCATCTCACATTAAAGAATTGCTACTGATTACTATAATGATTTTTAACTTCACTCACATAGTCACGGGCCCCCACTCCATCACTTAGAAGTGCATCCTTGTCGTCAAGTGTATGCCCGCCCTCCATCAAACGAAGGTTTTGGAGGGCGAGGACTGGTCAATGATGAAGCATGACACCAGGTGGTGTGTGAGACCAGTCCGTATGTTTTTGTGAGATGCCCACACTCACGACGTTCTTGTAACTCGTTTGGGTTATCACACTAGGAGCAGCTCTTTTGTGATGAACACTTAATATTGGAGGCTGCTGCTCCTAGAACCCCATGCCTCTATTTCCCCTCTCCACATATCCAGTGGAGTTCTCTTGTGATTGCAAAAAGTATAGCTGTCACCCATCCTAGATGTGCATTGCAGACAGGCTACAGGAAAACAGAGTAAAGAGCAGAAAAAGGTTCACTTTCTAAAAGTGGCCTTTTTAAAATGGTGATATCAACTCCAACTTTACCACTAAAGAGGATTTATCATTAGAATTTCAAAGATATGAAACATGGTTAAGTTACTCATTTCTAACCTGGATTTACAGCTTTACAGTGCTTTAAGGAATTCCCAATGCTAGTCTATGAGAGGAGTAGGCCTCACAGCAGGGAAAAACTAATTCAGCTGTTTGTCACTACTAGGGCATATTAATCTTAAAGGCACATGTCCTACCTTTTACTTCCATAGCACCCTGCCCTTAGGTCCACCTAGAGCCTACCTTAGGGGTGACCTATGTGTAATAAAAGGGGAGTTTAAGGCTTGGCAAAAGGTTTTAAATACCAAGTCAAAGTGTCAGTAGGCTGCACTCACAGGCCCTGCAATGATAGGCCTGTGACAAGTTTGAAAGACTACTTACCTAATACCTTATGGCATAATCAGGGCTGAAGGCCTACTAGTAGTAGCATTTAGATAACATGCACTGGATGTATGGTACACCACTTTACAAGGGTCTTACAGGTTCACTAAATATGCCAATTAAGTACAAACCGATGTCACCATGTTTAGGGGAGAAGCACGTGCACTTTAGCACTGGTTGGCAGTGGTAAAGTGCTCAAAGTCCTAAGGATAAGATAAAGATACAGCAAAAAAGTGTAGGTAAGAAGGCAAAAGTTGGGGGAAACCACCCTAAGAATGTCATCTCAAACACCTGTTTTTTATACTCTCCCCAACAATTATTAAAGTAGATCATTCAGGCTCTCTGATTCACAAATATCATTGCCATGGGCAGTCCACTTTCCCTTCAAGATGAATGTGGAGACATAAAGTTACTGTGCATGCTGTGCGACTCTTCTGCCTTCATAATTAAATCAAATGAGCATGTGCTTGTGAGAAAGTTTAAATACTAATAAGGAAGCTGAACTGGTCACATATAAACACCTGTGCTGATGTTCTGTTCTGTTATGGTTATGTTACCAGTACGTTATACCAATTTGAAGACCAAGTTGAATTACTTAAAAAGCCAGGTCATTAGCTTCTTGCGGCATTGAAGGTTCTTATGTGTAGTGGCAGGTCGTTCCACATTTTATAAGTATGTCAGAGAAGGCTCAGTCGCCAGATCTGGTCTTCCATATGCGCTGGATTCGTACAAAGTAGGAGTCTGGAGAAGCAGAAGTGTCTGGAAGATTTGTGAAAGCAGATGCAATTGTTGAGGTATGCTGGGCCAGTGTTATGTAGTGCCTTGAAAATGTGTGTGAGATCAAGTTCTAAAAATAACTAATTTGCACAAATCACAAAAATTATAGAAATCAAGCCATGGAGCATGGTTAGCCTCCAGACATATTACCGCCAACAAGAAAATTAGTCCCAGATGTATTTATACAAATGGGAATATGACATGTACTGACTAAATCGAATAGAGCTTTTGCATCAATCTATTACCCAGTACCTCAATACTAAACCATTTTTGGAGATGATCTTCGTTCATTGAAAGAAAATGTGTATGAAAATACTGTCTAAGGAAAGGTTGCTGACATCAGAAAACAACTAACGATGTTTTATTAAAATCACTTTGAAATGGAGACTTGAAGTGAGAACAAAAAAATCAATGAAATAGTCCTAAGTGATTTTTTCTAAATTGCTTCTAAGAAAGACGAATATGTGAATGGATATATAATTGCATTCCTGGCTGCATGACACATAGTTAAAAGAGAACTGGATGCAAGAAAATTGTCATTAGTGGGAGCCAAAATAATAAAGAAAAATAACTAATCAACAATAAATATCAGAAAGGACTTAGGCACAAAGGTGACGTATGGAAAGTGAGTAGAATCATTTATATATTAAGATAAGAAATGTTTCAGTATGGGTAAAAGGTCAACTGGCAATGTGAACTAGATACGAAATGAACTGAGAAATTAAGAGGATTCATATAACTATACATAAAACTGGTCCACAAAGATAGAGAGTTAGCCTTTAAAACTATGCAATGCAGAGGGTATATTTATACATTTACACGGATCACAAGATGTGCAAACATTTGATTCCATCTCATGCATAACATATACAAGTCAATTCAATTAAATTCAACCAATGTTTGTTCGATTTATATATAAACAGGGCTCCTAGTTTCATGGTATTTGTTTTTTAGTTTTCCGTCTATATTTATCCATATTTATCTTTTGCTAAATGTATCTGTATTTATCCATATTATTTTGGGTTTTGTAAAAATAAAGAAGCTGAAACTAGTATATTGCCACATTTATGTAGCCGATAAATGTGCACTCATGCTTGAATGCCTGAGAGGGTTGAATTCTATGAAAACCCACAGATGATAAATCAACCCACTTATATGAAAACTTACACATTTTAGTATCAACCGTGTGTGCATTTACTGCTGTTTAAGCCTCTTTACTAAAATTCCTTTCTGTTTTTTAACCCAATTGCCTGTCAATCTGCACAGCTATCCGCTTGGCAGCCACAACTCTTTGCATTTCGAATCACTAAAAAAACACCACATTTCTTTTTTATCCACATTTAAAAGTAAATACAGATAGGAAAATAAATTAGTTTCTGTCAGTATTTGTTTGTAAAAATCAGTAATAACGGAAAACAGGAAGTCTTATATATAAACCACAAAATATGTAAAACAACAGTTTTAGTAAACCATGCACAAAATACGTGTAACTATCAATAGATTACAGTCCTTCCATGATTAAAAGTTATTTTCTTATTCTCTCTTTTTTCTAACCAATTGTTATTGAATTTGATATTATCACATAGGATAGGCATATGACAAACAAGTGGAATAGTGTTACATATCAATGTGTAGTGACATCACCATGGTCCTTGTACATACTTTGCAATGCATCAGATTCATTAGGATACATTGGTTCAATGGATTAACAATTAAATCTTAAGGAACATTAAGCCATGACAGTTGTAGATTCTAATAAAGGAAATCAAAGATAAGACAGCCATTGCTCTCTTGTGTGTCCTCCCTCCATGTATGTACCCCTTTATTTAAGGACACAGATTCATGCACATGCAATATTGCATCCCCCTGAGTATCCTTCCACAGTACATCACCTATCCATTTTACATTCAAGCACAGGGCGGGGGAGGGTAAGGAGCTAGTCTCTCGGAGCAGGATGTCGTACAGCAGCTGAGTCAATATCCCATCTCATGCAGGGAGATCTTCCTGAAACACTTGTAGCTCGTTTAGCAAGGTGTCCCTGCCTGCAGCTATGGGGAGTCTGCGCAGACCTTAAGTCTCCTGTTGCCGAAGCACTACTGATTCTGCTCTGCCCCATTTAAGCCGTGCACCAGTGTTTCAACCCAGATAATGTGTTGACTTTCCAATGCATGGTGATGGACCTGTGGACTATAAGCAATGCTAGGTTTATGAAACGGTTCATGGCGATCCTAGCCTTCTTGCACCTAAAGAGCACCAAGACTCCACTCACCATGGTCTATAGATCATCGCGCCCATGATGTTAGTCAGTGCATTCATTACCTCACGCCATAAGTTTACAGCTACCTCGCAATTTTAAAACATATGTGCCATATCAGCATCTAACCTAAATATTCTGTGTAATTTCACCAGGGTGAGATAGGCACTGTAAAATCCATTATGTTGGATGTACTGAAACCAGGTGTTGCGGGAACGTTTACGTGGATTTAGTAGTCCCCTGTCCGATTCCTTTTGTGTCAGATCACGGCCCATGTCTTACTCCCAGCACCTATGTGTTGGCAGTAGAGGTTCTTGTGAATTGTTTGCCAGGCTCGAGTGAGCCAGGTGATGAGCCGGTGGCCCCCAACTATAAAGTGAGGGGAGGCGTGGCTTGGATGCCGAAGATGGTGGCCGTGTGAGCGAGAAGCTCCACATCGGCCAATTCATAATCCTGTAATAACGGCCTATTGGTGGGAGCCCGACTGCTTCATGCCCTCTTCCTGTGCAGGGGAACTGGTGGGGCAGCTGCGGTGCAGTAGCATGGTAACCGCAGAAGCGCCGTCACCGAAAAACTCAACATAAACGGAGGCTTGGGGCCGCAAGGCGAGAACTAGCCACCCCGTGAAAGGGTGAGAGTGAGATTGTAGCAGCGAGACAGCAACCGGGAGACAAGGAATAAACCCTTCGACCTGCAAAGTGCCTAAGCAGCAAGATCGGCTGCTTGGGGCGTGGCATGGCAGATCTCCGGAAGGGCAGAGCCTGCAAACTGAGAGCCGGAGGGGCGTGTAGGCCAGCCCAACTGAAACACAGCAAAGAAATCAGACCGAAACCGTAGCACAAACAGGGGGAGGTGAGCTCCATACATGCGGAGAAGCTCTGAATCCTCCCCACCCGGCCTGGTTGAGCTGCTGCCTATCGCAGAGTGACCCGGCAGCCACCGGCATACACCATACAGCCTGAAATAAATAGCCCATGAATTGGGCTACTGGGGACAGTTTAATACAAAATCCAGACATTGGGGCTAGGCCTATCACTATTGAGGCCTTGAGAATCTGAACCCCCATACGGTGTGAGTGCTGTGACCTACAGAGGGACTCAGCGACAATATCGGCGACCCGTGGGGCAGACCTTTGGCACAGCATGGCCTGTAGACATCGGGCATACGGGGCAGTAGGGCTAAACCAACAGAGGCACAACAAACGAAACAAGACGAAGATCAGCGCATAGGTTGAAAATAAAGAGGTGAGCTGCTCGCAAGCGGAGACGCTCCAGATACCCCCTCTCCTCTGCATATTTAGAGTATTGTCAGTCATCAAGTACCCAGGCAGCTACCCATATAAAAGATACAGCCTGCAAGGGATCACCAAAGGCAAACTGGACTCCTGATGAGAATCCGACACAGGCCCCATACACTGGAATATGGCCCAACACTACAGAGGCCATGAGAAGCAGGACCCCCACGTGAAAGGTGGGTCACTGAGGTCTGTGATCCAGGGCAGGGGTACATCTGAATAATAAGGTGGACACTCTAAAGTAGCTCATAGAAGTGGCTGTGGAGGCAGGGAGAGAGGATGACCAGATTGACGCCCAAAAGGGGCCATGCCACGACTAGACCGAGCTATCTGGTACTCGTTATAGTGCCAATGAGGGGTGCGAAAAGGAAAGGCGGTGCGGCGGACAGCCTGGGAACTGGAGCAGAAGGGTGTCCCTCGAACCGGTAGGACCACTGTTGTGATTGAAGGGAGGGGAATACAGATGCAACCGAGCAAGCGGTGTGAGAAAGGAGAGATGCAGGCAACAGCGAAGACGCAAGCCCCCCACAGACAAGCGAGTAAGGCACTGGCTGCTTTGTAGAATCGAAAACAGAGGTCCTACGGTTGAAACTCACTTGAAACTGGGGAGTCCAAAAGCCACAAAACATGGGTAAACCTCAGACCAAACTAGGAAGCACACACCAGGAATGGGAGACACAACAGGTACCTAATGATCAGGGTATGGAAGAACAGGGGGCCACGGACCAGGCTCTGCATTTGCATCTTGATTAGATACTTTCTGCTAGAGCTGACATGAAATCAACACTACAGCAGGACATTGGAGCAGTATTGGTGAGTCTGGGACAACTGCAAGCAGAACACCACAAACTGGTTGACAGAATGAAAGAAGTTGAACATAAACTGGAAGTACTGCTACCAGAACAAACTGTTGCATCACGAAAACTAGAGGACCTGACCACCAGAGTGTTTAACCTGGAAAAGCGATCCGAATATGCAGAAGGGAGCAACACACGCAACATTATAAGAGTTGTGGGAATCCCTGAGGGCACAGAAGGTACGGACAAGGTAACATACCTAGAGGGATATCTACAGAACACAGTGGCTCCTCGGATGCTTACAAACATGTTTGCTCTAGAACAAGCACACTGGGTACCTTCTCGCCCACTGGTGACGGCTTGGCCCCCCGTCCAGTGGTGGCTTGCCTCTTGTATTACAAGGAACAAGATTTCCTAATACAGAATGCCCGTAACAATGGACCCTATGTGATCACAAACAGTAAAGTTTTCATTTTCCCAGATTATACGGCGAAAGTGCAGGCCCAACGATCTTCCTTCCTGATAGCTAGGAAAGCATTACGATCGGAAGGCATCACGTATTATCTACTATTGCCAGAGAAACTATGTGTAATTCTAAATGGGGTGATGCTCTTCTTCGACTCTCTGGAGGAATTGTGGTCCTGGCTGGAGACATACCGGGCACGGACTCCAGCACACAGACTGAGTAAGGATTCCCCATTTACTGTCAAACCATATAGGAAGAGACTTAGACGCTCGTCTAGAAAATTCCAGCTGCAGAAACCCTCAGCTTCACAGACAGCGCAGGACAGAAGGACAGCGCTCCAAGTAGTGGCAGAAGTGATAACACAACAGACTGAGAAGGAAAACTCTGGGAAAACATCAGAACACAGCGCAGCAGAATCACACTTGTGGGACTCAGCTGGAAGCGAGCCGGAACACCTGGAAGTAACCCCGCAGACAGCGGATACTATAATCTATACAATAGTCTGGAGTGTGAGGGATTGGGAATCTCAGAAGGTATGAACGTAGAGGGTAGTCTGCCTGGTTGGACTCATAAAACGACAGTTACAGGTATGCAGGGAACCCGATTGTAGATGAGAGGAAATGGCCCCTGGTTGGGGAGAGCATGGGGCGGGAAGGGGCACTCACCAAAGGAGAGCCTGCCCTCCTTGTCATAGTTCTCCAGGGCCAACAAAGAATGAGCACTCTGAGGTTAATTCCTTGCACACACCCAGCTAGATAGCCCTCTCTGGGTGGATAGACAGGACAATCTTACATTAATGTTTTTAGGGTTTAATAGGTTTGGGCGACCAGCAGTTGTGAAGCTGACCTGGAGTGAGGGAGTTACTTGTTTGAGATGTTTGGTGGTCTCCAAGCGGTTGTCTCAATCATGGAATGAAATAGTAGAGGAGGATTGGGAAGGGGGAGAGAGGGAGAGCTATGTAGGTTGAGGAAACGAATATTATGGCGCCACAATATCACAAAATAAAAATGTTGACTTGGAATGTGAGATGGTTGGGTTCGATAGCCAAAAGACACAAAATCCAGTTATCTTGTATGTAGAGGAATACATATTGCCATGATTACAAGAGACACACCTCATACTGGAGGAAAGCACAAGATTGAGACGAAAATGGCGTGGCCAAATATATGCCACAATATACTCGGCGTTCTCAAGGGGGACTCTGGTGTGGATCAGAGCGGGTACCCCATTTGAAATAGACAGATCTATAATAGACCCAGAGGGCACATATGTTTTGCTCCAGGGTTAGAATGTTGGGTAGAGTGATCATGTTTGGGAGCATATATGCCCCAAATCAGGACCAAATCCAATTCTTACAAAAATTGTCTACACAACTCACCACGCTTGACATGTCCCACACCCTGCTAGGGGAGACATTAACTGTGTGGCAAACGTAGAACTGGACAGGTTGATCCACCTCTCAATGGAACCCCTGTATCTAAAGTTACCAAGGGATTTCAGACCTAGTTAGAGGGCTAGGGTCATGGTGGATATCTGGAGTACATAACTCATCAACACAAAGGATTACTCATACTATTCACACATTTATAGATTGCATACCAGATTAGATATGTTCACATGTTCAGCCAAGCTAGGATCTGCCAATACACATACAGAATACCTTGGATGCACTTTATCTGACCCTAATCTATTACTACTCCACATTCACCCCATCCCAGAACCCACTCTGACTCCCACCTGGTGGCTAGACCCCACCCTCGGGGAGGATGTTCCCTTCCGTACATCGTTACACACGGCAGTGGTGGAGTATTTTCAGTTTTACCAGGGTTCTGCTTGTTACAGGGCTATAGAATGGGATACCTTTAATTTAGAAGTAAGAGGATACTGCCTGAGCCAAAAGTAGGAATGCAGAGACAAATTCTAGAAGAACTCACAGGTTACCCTGGGCGTAGTTTGCGTAGTAGCACTACATGTAGCTACGCGAAGTACACTTTGAACTACGCTCAGCTACTCCTCAAACTGTGCAGTGCGTAGCTGATAGCACTGTGTGCTTGTCTGCTCTGAGCAATAATTGCAAACGGCATCTTGCACAGTGCAAGAAATGATAAAATAAGTATTTCTGTCTTTATATATGGTAAAATGCATATAGTCATTTCACAAAAGTGAAAATAATAAATTAGCAAGCAGTGGGAGAAGAGATGATTTTGGGATCCTCCCTAACCTAGGGAGAGAACAAAGCAGATGCGTTGAAAACAAAAAGCACATCTTCTTGAATGATTCTGTGGTGGTCCCATCCTCTTAGGACCACCCCAAGCACAGTTATTGGCAAAAATACAATCCTAACCAAAGGCCCTGCAAAGCATTATGGGACGAGATTAGCAGTGGGCAGTGAATATTATAGTATCCAATATCAAAATAATTCTACAAAGAGCTGCAGTTCAACTAGTAGTTACTATATGTCCCTCAGGAGTCAAATGCAAAAGCATTGAAATTATTATTACATCAAGCTGCAGTTCCACTCGTCGTTACTAGATGTCCCTCATGAGTCAAATGCAAAAGCTTCATGAAAGGTTTTCAATGCTTTTGCATTGGACTTGTGAGGGACATCTAGTAACGACTAGTGGAACTGCAGCTTGATGTAATAATAATTTCAATGCTTTTGCATTTGACTCGTGAGGGACATCTAGTAAGGACTAGTTGAACTGCAGCTCTTTGTAGAATTATTTTGATATTGGACACTATAATATTCACTGCCCACTGCTAATCTCGTCCCATAATGCTTTGCAGGGCCTTTGGTTGGGATTGTATTTTTGCCCATAACTGTGCTTGGGATGGTCCTAGGAGGAAGGAACCACCACTGAATCATTCATCAGCATGATATGCTCTTTTTGTTCAAGGCATCTGCTTGGTCCTCTCGCTAGGTTATGGGGGACCACAAAATCATCACCTCTCTCATTGACTAATGTTTTCATTCACAGTTCACTTTTGTGAATTGGTTATATGCTTTTTAGCATGTAAAATTGTGTTATCAAAGCATTTGTAGGCATTATTGATATTGTTGCTACGCTACGTGTTGTAGCACAGTTTTTGCAGTGTGCTACGTGCGTAGTAGTGCAAAGTGCGTATGCGTAGTACTATGACCAGGGTTACTCACAGGCCCAAAAGCTCAACTACATGATAGAGAAGCCCGTCTGACATCAGAAGATGACATGCTGAATAGATTACGGGAAAAGAAAAAGGAATATGATAATACACTTGAAAGCTTGCGATGCCTGGTCATACGTGAATATCAGGCATGGGTACATGCAGAAGGGGGAAAGGGCAGGTTGAATGCTTGAATGGCTGGTGCACCCTGAAAACAAGGGATCCCCCATTTCTCAAATTAAATAGGGATACAACCCTAAAGAAATAAATGAAGCATTTAGAGCTGTTTATGTAACGCTATACAGTGAAAAGATGCCGCAACGACGGGAGACCCTAGGTGAATATTTAGCATCCCTTCCCCTAAATCCCTTGGAGCCTGACTGGCAGGAAAACTTGGGGGGGCCTGTGACTGCGATGGAAACCAGTGCTGTGCTTAAAGAGATGGCTAAAGGGAAGACACCGGGCCCAGATGATATCCGGCAGAGTTTTCTTCTGCTTATGTACAGGCACTGGCACCAGAGATGGAGGCAATCTATGCAGAAGCCTGGGAGAGAGGGGAACTACCCTCTTCGACAAGAGATGCACTGAGTATACCAATCCCGAAGGCCAAGACAGCGAACCCACGTATGTCAGACTATCGGTCTCTATCAATGCTAAATGTTGATTTTAAAATCTTGAGTAAAATCATGGCAGCTCGGCTACTACCCTTTATGACCAGCCTGATCCATAAAGATCAAAACTGGTTTGTACTGACCATGTCCACGTCCGGGAACCTGCAGAAACTCTTTAATATCATGCACCACCATGAATGGAAGCAATATTCAGAGGCCCTTATCCTGTCTGTAGATTTGGAAAAGGCGTTCGGTTCGGCGAGGTGGGATTTTTCAGGCACCATAATGGAATGGACAGGGCTGGGTGAAAGGTTAGTCAAATGGGTGAAAATATTGTATAGGCACCCGACTGCGTGGGTTAAAAACAATGGGGTATTGACGGAAGCATATAACATATATAGAGGCACCAGACAGGACTGCCCACTATCCCCATTACTATTTGTGATTGCAATAGAGCCGCTCGCGATTGCCCTTAGACAATAGCTCCATACCCTGGGCATGCACCTGGGAAGTAGTTCACATGTTATTTCTGTTTATGCTGATGACTTGCCATTATATCTAAAAGACAGAGGCCGGGGAGCAGAACAAGCACTTGGTATGCTGGATACCTACGCGACCCTGGCAGGACTTAAACTTAACAAGGCCAAGACATACGCCTTCCCATTAAAGAATGAGGGTCTGACATGGTTCCCCCGCTTCTGCAGGTATCTCAGTATACAAATATTCCATAAACTAGCAGACCTTAAGAAAGGCAACTTGAACCCGGTCTTAAGGTAACTAAAAACATGTGTTCGGTTCTGGTGTTCACTTAAGCTACCCCTAATGGCACGTATAGCTCTCTCAAAAATGATCATGCTTCCCAGGTTATTATATCATTTTGTGAACCTACAGGTGATAATTACACCTTTGTGGTTTACAGATCTAAATCAGAACCTCCGTGAACTGATATGGGATGGAAGGCGAAATAAAGTATCCCTGGAGATATTACAGCGGACACCCGATGAGGGGGGACTAGGTGACTTTGAACTGTATTACTTGGAGGCTCAACTCCAATGGCTAGCCCAGTGGGTAGACGGTAGAAACCTGGAAATACTAGAAAAGGAAGGATGGCAAAACAGCCAAAGCTGGCTGTTGGCCAAACTGTTGCACCCTGTGGTAACTATACCCAAATTTAATGTGCTCTTACAAGCGGCACTATACTGTTGGAAGAGATGCCGCCAACGCACGAACGTAGCTCATCCCTATGTCCCGAGATACTGCTAGTTGGGATACCATACGGGGACCCTATAACTTTATACACCAGACCCCAACTTACAGAATGGACAGCGGCAGGGATCACTACCATGGAGTATTGCTTCCACATGGGAGCGGGAATCCCCATAGATGACCTTATGTCGCAAACCTATCTCCCACACTGGCAATTTCTGACTTGTTATTCTCTGACTCAGACGTTTGGGGACTTTTATTGCGCAGTAACTCACAGGAACCACAAATGCAAGGGGTGTTCCAGACACTAATAACCTAGGGGGTGGCCAGACATTTGATTAAACGGCTGTATAGGGCACTACTAGATTCAGTTATGAAATCACTGGAACGCACACGTAGAACATGGGATGAGATTATAGGGAAAGAGTTAATGGACAAATAATTGGGAAGCCCTAGACGGGTATCCAGACATTCCAACTTCAAGGCAATCCTGTTCAATTACGTGCACATGGTATATCTGACACCTCATAAGAGGTGACAGGACACAGTGTTGCCCAAGGTGCGGATTGGTAGATGTGGGGTTTGGTCACATGACTTGGGAATGTGTAAACCTGAGAGAATTCTGGGAGAAGGTGCTAGGCATGATAAAGAAAGCTTTAGCTTGCACTCACCTGAACACAATTGAGGTCAGCCTACTCGGCTTGTTCCCTAGACTGAAAGCCAGAAGAATAGGCAACAGATTTATTGACCTGGTGTTGATTCTATCGAAAAGGCAGATACCCAACACTGGAAATCACACCTGAATCCCTGGATAGAGACATTGGAGAACAGTGTTGACACTTAGGCTAAAGCAGAACAGAGAGCATTACAGAAAGAGGATGCAAGGGGGACCAGTAGAAGTCCTTTAGCAGATTTATTGGGCAGAGGTGCTGAGGGAGTGGGAGGCAAGACACAACCTGATGAAGAAGAAGGGGAGAAGGAGGTAGAGGATCATCGGGAAGATGGATCTGGGTCTGCAGGGTCAGTCGGAGAACAGGAATGAATAAGAAGTAGCGAGGGAGCCACAACTTGGTCGAGACCACCTTCACAAGAATGACCGCCCACTCTCCAGGCACACCAATGACATCTCCATTGGATACAGAATTCTACGCTAGACAAATCCCATGTCCCCTGAGAAACACACATATGACTGCCCCTTTGCAGGGTGAGACACTGGGAGACGCCCCACCAAAATGTTATTGAAGTTTGTTAGATATGGTTAGTTCAATTGAAAATAAAAGTATATCTGTACAGATGGGCACGAGTAACTCCCTTGAGCACACATAAATTAAGGTACAGACTCTAGATGTAGGAGAAACATTGCCTTCTAGATACGTCATCGTCCGTGGAAAGGCAGCTAGACTTCAACTGTATGTAAATGGAACAACATATATGTCATTAAATGTATTGTATATGCCATATGACTGTCTGTACATGTAAAATGTGTTTATACCAAAGAAATCTAATAAAGATATCTAAAAAAAACTATAAAGTGTGGGGTATGAACCAGCGGGTGGTGTTCTGGTTCTGTGTCGACAATATTTCACAGTTGGCCCATCTCGACCAACAATAGGCCATAGGCAAGGAAATGGCCCGCTGACAATTTCAAAAGGGATGGGCATGCTGTTTTGAAACAGAGCGCCTAGGCTATCCACTTTGGGATATTTCCCATGCCGTCAGTCCCTCCCTCCCTTCCAGGTCCAAGAGTGGCCTGATGGAACCTATGTGGAGATATCAGGGGAATATTGTGGCATAGTCGCCATTAGGTGCAGGCTTCTACTGAAGCTGTTACATGCTACACGCAGCAGCTTGTTGACCTCCTGGAGAACTCCTTCATGTAGCAAAAAGGCCTCTCACACCAACTGCTGTGCGCAGTCGGCAGACGGCAGCCCAATTTGTCTGGTAGCTATCCGCCAACCAACGGGCAAGCCACTGCAGTTGTGCCGCCAAATAATTATGTTAAAAGTTGGAGACCCCAAGGCCTCCTTTTTCATTTGGTAGATGTAGCTTGTGCAGAGTGATTCAACGTCTACCATTATGCAATAGGAAGACCTCCAGCATGGCGTGCAAAATGTACTCCGGTTATGTCCACCAGAAGATTGTGACAGAAATTCATTAGCCAATAGCATGACCATTTTAGACAACGATACTCTGCCCTGGACAGTGAGTGGGAGTGTACTCCAAAATGCCATTATGGCTGAAGGGAGGCAATGGCACGAATAGTGTTGCCATCTATGAGATCTTATGTGGTATGATAAAAATTGATGCCAAAATATCGTAAGGTGTGTGGCTCCCAGCGGACGAGGTGCTTGTCCACAAATAAGTGCTGTGGTGGGCACTCCGGGAGAATCGGGAAGAGGCAGGACTGTGACCAGTTCTCTCCCAGGCCTGAAGCAGCCCGGATCTACATCAGGATGTCTATGATCTCAAATATACCATCTGAAATATCGCCCCTGGGCATACCCCCTCCAGCGGTATGCCCTACATGTGGCCTCGTTGTCTAAGTCTCTGCTTTGTCATCAGCAAGGCAAAAAGGACAAAGACAGAGGGCACCCCAGGCGCATTCCCCTGTTCACCAGGAATGGAGCAGATATACACTGCCCAATCTTCACCCAAGCAGTGGGCTCTGCGTACAAGAGTCTGATAAGTTTCTGTAGCCTGTCACTTATGGCCATGGGTGTTAGCATTGAGAAAATAAATCCCAAGTCAACAGTGTCAAACACATTCTCCAAGTCCAGTACTATGCATGGCCCATGAGGCCAATGGGTAGGAGACAACTCCATCACTCCGTTTTCATCCGGATGTACCTGGTGGGGAAGATGTACCAGTAGACGCACCGCAATGATCTTATTTAATCTGCCCCAAGCATCGACAGTGGACGATATGACGTACAGAGTGTCCCTGCCGGGTTTTTTGAAAGGACACAAGTAGTGCCTCATGTAAGCCGACATCTGTTAGCTCAGCTTGATACAATTCTAGTAGTTTAGGGGCCAAGAGGTCATCCTAGGCCTCTTAGAACTCACCTGGTAGTTGGCACACAGGGCAACGCCCCTGATGGCACCCCAGATTTCTTTCAGTGTGATAGGGGCATTGAGTTCCTCCCTGTCAGTTGAGTCAATGACAGGCAGTGTAATTCCATCAAGGAATTCTCTGATGTGAGTGTGGCTCTCTGTTGGAGGAGGATCACAGAGGGTTTGGTAGTGGGCTGTGAACACTGTGTGTATGTCCATTTGGTTAGTGACTAGGCAGGACAGCGTCTCTCTTATTTTGGTAATGGGAGTGACTGGCACTGCACTCTTCAATAGCCATGCCAGAAAGCGGGCTGGCGTATCACCCTCTGCATGCACAATCGGCACTGTAGTCAAGGCATCACAGCTACTCGATTAGTTGAGTATGGAATTCCTTCGCTGTCTCTAGTGCTGGTCTTGCAGTGGGAACTGTTTGCACTGCTACTTCCCCAGGTATGTTTCTACCTATGTCCCACCGAAGGTCATCCCTTGCTCCCACAACCGTTTGAATGCACTGGCCACAAAGCACCACCTTCATCACTTCCCATTTTGCTAATCTAAAGGTGGCTGTGCTCCAGTTTTCTGTCCGGTAATCAGGCAGTGCCTCATTGGTTGCAGCTCTAAAGACTGGGTCTTCCAACATGGTCGGCTGTAGCCACCACCCAGGGACCGATGGGGCGGCGCTCCCCATTCAAGTTTTAATTGGAGTGGGTAATGATCCAAGAAGGTTTTTTCTAAATATTCAGTGTTTACTGTCTGAACTTGAGTGACTGGTTGACAAAGTATGTAGTCCAGGCACAGGTGGTGGTCGTGTGGTGGTGGGCAGTAAGAATATTTCTTGGCATCTGGGTTAAGAGTGCGCCAGCTATCCTATAGGAACCTGTGCATGAGCCATTGATAAAGATGAGCTGCAGCAGCAACAACAGAAGAGGACAGCAAAGGAAGGTGTGAACAATCTAGTTTTGAGTTTAAGACACAGATTAAGTCTCCTCCAATGACCCTGGGGATGTGTGCCTATCTAGTAAGGACAACGAAAAGGCATGCCAGGAAGGCGTGCTGCGCTGTAAAGGGCACGTAGGTGCTACCCAGCAAGAGGGGCCTGCCATCAAGTTGTCCCTCCACTAGGAGATAACACTCTTTGTTGTCTATTTCCATGGCTATTCACCTAAAAGGGCCCGTTATCCAACCCAGATAAAGGCCCCTGGAGCGAAGCCAAAGTATGTAGTGTTATAGCATTGACTGCACCAGCGATTTGTAGGCCCATGTCTTCCCCTCCAGATATGTGAGTTTCCTGGAGAAATGCAATCTAAGCATTGTGCCTCCTAATATATTGCTGTATTGTGTGTTGTTTGATTGCAGTCCCCATGCCCTGGCCATTCCAATTTAGAAGGCACGATCTAGCCATAATGCTCTACTCAGGAGGGGGAGACAAAATTGAGTGGGAGTCTCATTGATAACTCCTAACTCCATCTGGAAGGGCAAGCAACTGATGGGGCTAACTAAAGTCACACTGGATGGCCATACTAAAAAGTTAAACAGAACTCCCAACCCAAGGCAGCTGGCCAACTTTCAACTGCCCAAATAAACAAAACAATCCCATAGGTGGGGTTCTTTGATGTGTATTAGGATACAGAAAATCTTCCAAAGGTACTGTCTGAAGGGTGGTGGGTAAGCCACAGCCTGGAGCAGTGTTGTTATGAAGGGGATTGCTCATGAACCAGAAAGTAAAACACAGGGTTGGGGTGTTCAACCCATTTCGTCTCGGCTAAAGTCAAGAGTAGAAGAAATCCAAAAGGCATCCTGCTCAAACTGCGCACCAGGTCTAACCTGTACAGGCATCCAGCAGATTTGAGAAGGAAAGAGCGACCAGATTCGCAGTACCTCTACAGAGAGGCAGGCATGTGCTTACACTTAGACACTCACAGGGTCGACTGTACAATTCAGGATTATGTCCCCACGCGACCTACCTGCAGTCCCCTCAAACCATATTATCTGCAGTCTGTGGAGTGACATTCAGCAATATCAACAATGTGACGCTGCCCATCGAGGCATTGGAGCCTGCGTCAGAAAGCGTGCTCTTGGGAGTCTTGGGTTGTGGGGAGTGCCTTTCCCACCACATGGTGGTTGCAGGCGGCAGGGCCTGGATCTGTTCCTCTCGAGTTTGCGCCGAGGTGGGGGCCGCTATTGACTCTTGTGTCTCCATTTCCATAGTTTTAAAACTTTCAACTCTGCTGGGTCATGTCCATCCAGGAGTGTGATGTTGGCATCAACGGAACTGAAGGCTCGTATCTCTGCTGCTCCACCCAATCCCAAGCATCTGCCGGTTTGATAAAGAAGTACCAAAACCGATTCACCAAAACCTTCAGCTTGGCTGGAAATAGCAACAAATAGGTCAAGCCTGCCGACTGTAGTCACTTCTTCACTCGCAGGAATGAGGCTCTTAGGCATTGCACAGCCAGAGTGGAGACGGGGAAGAGAAATATGCATGTGTTTTTTTACACAATTGGGCACACCGCACCAACCGCCCGCAGGATGGCTTGAAGGACGTCATTTATGAGTAGTCAGGGGTCACAGCTGTGGCCTCTAGCTGGCTCCCTGCTACTCCTGGCACTTCCTTTGTGACCCCCAACCTCAGAGAGGGCAAAACGTTTGCCATCCATGAATGGCTTCCTTATCTCTATAATTCAGGAATCTGGCCACTAAAGGGGTTCTCCTGGTGGCCATCGTGTTGCCAGGAGTGGGACTCAATGGGCACATTCCACCAGGTAATGAGCTGAGTTCCACATGCACCACCTCTTGTACTAGCCATGTCTCAAAGAGCGACACCAGATCTGCACCCTCGGGGAATCCTATGATACAAAGATTATTGCAGAGAGACTATCCCTCGGAGTCCTCTACCCTGTTCTCAAGCTCATGCACCTGAGCCGTGAGGGACCGAAGCTGCCTCTCAAGTTTGGACACCATGGGCCAGAGCTCGTCCAACATGATCTTTGCTTGGTTGCTGCAGATGGTAAGTTTCCTTCGATCATCATACAGTAGCCCCACCTCCACTACCACCACATCAACCCTGTTTTGTAGGTCCTGTCTAGTTTCATTAATGGCATCGAGAATTTTGCCTAGTTTACCTGCAGCTGTGACTGTGGGTTGGTCTTCTTGTGGTGGCCACTGGTCAGCCTGTTCGTTGGTCCCGGGTTCTGGGGCTATGCTCAACTGAACCATAACTAAGTTATGGTCGCTCTGACAATTTGGAATACCTTTGCAGCCTTGAGTTATATTAGTTAGGTTATCTGAGATCAAGATGTAAAGCCCCTCTACCCATAAATGTACGATTTCTTTTTAATCACATGACCCTAAATCTAACGCAAGCATAAGACTGTATTTTATAGAGAGGGTATTAGGGTATTCAAAGCCTCCCTGTTCTGATTATGCCAAAATGGCTCTGACCTCCCTCCCATAGATCTACTAAATCCCCTGCCAAAACAATGTATATATTCCATTATTACTGGAAGTGAAATACTCACCTAGATCGTGATAGATGGCATCATCACACCCACTCTTCGATTATCAAAATAATAATTATAGAAATTTATAATCAATAACTGTGTCCCTGCAGATAGACCCAAACTCAAAATCTGGGAGATGGGAGAGTCTAGTTTGGTGTGCAGCGTGTTCGCTGGTAGTACAACAAACTAAAATCGCTGGTCCTTTCCTTCACTCTTCCAGATGGGGAGGGTACTGCTGATGTGTGAAAAGTTCTAAACCCTTCCACAAAAAATATCTAAGAGCTGGGACGTCGTTTAAAATAAGGACAAAAGGGGTTGATTCAGGTGGAACTGCAGCAAAGCATTAGTATGATTAGTGTTATTTTAGTTTGAATTACATCTGCCATGATGCATTTCATGGGACTCTTGTATATTGGCCAGTCATAGTTCAAATCATCAGTTGAAACCTGATAGATGCTTTCCTCATCACGGAAGAATATGTGAAAGGTTGCCTGATCCTGCAGTCTACACCGAAGTGCTGCTGTATATCTGACAATAGAGACTAAAGCTGCAACTAACGAAACCCCACTGAGCCAGATTCCTCCTGACAAGTACCAAAAGTATGAAGCATATGTGTGTAAGGGGATGTCCAGTACTGGCTGCATTAGAACGTATCAGCAAATAATATGAAAATGTAAATAAACAGACTTCATTGCACTACATCTCACATTTGCAGTAAACGGTTCAATTGAGATCCCTCAACTGAAAAGGGAAACCCTAGAATATTATTTGCTTCATAAATGTGTCTCTATAAACAGAAAAATAAAGTGAAAACAACCCACTAAACAATCAACAATTTTCACTGATGGGAATATGGCTTCGAAGGAATCTCACATTTCCTGGATTGAGCTGCAGGATCAAATGGTAAATGTGTCTTTGGCTTTCCTCTATGCAGACATTATATTTCTTAGTTTGATGGCTGATGATTTTCGACTCTGAAGCTCTTTGAAATTTGATAGAACAGGCGGGGTTTCATTCTTACTAGGTATAATAATCTTTGATTATGGGCATCTGAAAATGTAGGGCACCGCTATGTTTTACAATTATGATAAAGAAATGCTGTTGCTGCAGACATACAGATGAGGCAAACACAAGGAGATGATGGACGGTGCACTGAAACTTTTCAAACACTCACCCCAGTCACAGATCTGGGTTGAATCGATCATCATTCTTTAGCTCACTTCGCCACCTCCATTCAGACCCAGCTATATGCAAATCAGTCTTGACCCTGTGCCTCATGGGAACAGTCCAGCCTGAACTGCCAAGCCAGGTCTTCTCTGAACAGGAAACAGGCCTCCTGGGACCGGTTTCGGGGTAACACCCCTGATCAGTCAGGCTAGCTTCTAACCATTGCTAAAGTGAGCAAGGAACCCACGTCTGACCATACCATGCCAACTTAGGGCGAACAAAGCAAACACAAGAAGATTATAGATTGAGCACTGAAACTTTTCAGACACTCACTCCCAGTCACAGATCTGGGTTGAATCCATTATTGTTCTTTATCTCACTTCGCCACCTCAGTTCAGACCCAGCTATATGCAAATCAGTCTTGGCCCTGTGCCTCATGGGAACAGTCCACCCCGAACTGCCAAGCCAGGTCTTCTTTGAACAGGAAATAGGCCTCCTGGGATCGGTTTCAGGGTAACACCCCTCATCAACCAGGCTAGCTTGAATCCATTGGCAAAGTGAGCAAGGGACCCACGTCTGGGCTTACCCTGCCACTTAGGGTGAACAAAGCAAACACAAGGAGATGATGGACAGAGCACTGAAACTTTTCAGACACTCACCAGCACTCACAGATCTGGGTTGTATCATCATCGTTCTTTAGCTCACTTCGCCACATCAGTACAGACCCAGCTATAGGTAAATCAGTCTTGACCCTGTGCCTCATGGGGACAGTCCAGCCCGAGCTGCCAAGTCAAGTCTTCCCTGAATCAATTAATCAATCAATGGCATTTGTATAGCGTGCTACTCACCCGGAGGGTCTCAAGGTGCTGGGGGGGGGGAGGGGGGAAAGTTACTGCTCGAACAGCCAGGTCTTGAGTTGCTTCCTGAAGGCGAGATGGTCCTGGGTTGTCCGGAGGTGGATGGGGAGGTAGTTCCATGTCTTGGCCACCAGGTAGGAGAAGGATCTTCCTCCGGCGGTGGCTCTTTGGATGCGTGGGACGGCGGCGAGGCTGGCGGAGCGGAGTTGGCGGGTGGGCTGGTGGAAGGTCAGGCGGTTGTTGAGGAGCTTGGGGCCCAGGTCGTGGAGGGGCTTGTGTGCATGGGTGAGGAGTCTGAACGTGATCCTTTTGTTGACAGGGAGCCAGTGAAGGTCTCTCAGATGTCCGGAGATGTGGCTGTGACGGGGGATGTCCAGGATGAGTCGAGCTGAGGCGTTCTTGATCCGTTGGAGTTTCTTCTGGAGTTTGGTGGTGGTGCCGGCATAGAGGACGTTCCCGTAGTCCAGCCGGCTGGTGACGAGGGCTTGGGTGACCGTCTTCCTGGTCTCGGTGGGGATCCATCGGAAGATCTTTCGAAGCATGCGCAGGGTGTTGAAGCACGAAGACGAGATGGCGTTGACTTGTCTGGACATTGAGAGGGAGGAGTCCAGGATGAAGCCCAGGTTGCGTGCGTGGTCCGTTGGCTTGGGGGTGGCGCCCAGGGCAGGGGGCCACCAGGAGTCGTCCCAGGTGGAGGGTGATGACCCCAGGATGAGAACCTCCATCTTGTCTGAGTTCAGTTTCAGGCGGCTGTTCTTCATCCATTCGGCGACGTCTTTCATCCCTTCGTGTAGGCTGGCTCTGGCGGTGTCCGGGTCGTTGGTGAGGGAGAGGATGAGCTGGGTGTCGTCGGCGTAGGTGATGATCTTGAGATCGTATTGGCGTGCGATGGCTGCGAGGGAGCTCATGTAGACGTTGAAGAGGGTGGGGCTGAGCGATGACCCCTGTGGAACGCCGCAGATGACTTCAGTGGCCGCTGACCGGAATGGGGGGAGGCTTCTTCCGGCGAGGAATGAGGTGATCCACTCAAGGGCCTTCTCCTGGATTCCGGCGTTGTTCAGGCGTTGTACCAGGGTGCGGTGGCAGACAGTGTTGAATGCTGCGGAGAGGTGCAGGAGGATGAGGGCCGCTGTTTCCTCGTTGTCCAGTAGGGATCTGATGTCGTCTGTGGCTGCGATGAGGGCGGTCTCTGTGCTGTGGTTGGCTCGGAAGCCGGACTGCGAGTGGTCGAGGGAGCCGTTGGTCTCAAGGAAGGCGGCTAGCTGTCTGTTGACGGTCTTCTCGATGACTTTGGCAGGAAACGGGAGGAGCGAGATGGGGCGGAAGTTCTTGAGGTCGATGGGGTCAGCTGTAGGTTTCTTCAGCAGGGCGCTGATCTCGGCGTGTTTCCAGCAATCCGGGCAGGTGGCGGTGTTGAAGGAGGCGTTGATGATGTTGCGGAGGTGGGGTGCGATGATGTAGTCGGCCGAGTTGAAGATGTGGTGTGGACAGGGGTCCGTGGGGGATCCGGAGTGGATGGTGTTCATCGTGCGTGTTGTGTCTTAGGTGCTGACCGGGGTCCAGGTGCGGAGGGTGGCGGTGGGGGGCGTCAGTTCGGTGGTGGGGGTCGTGGTAGGAGGGCCGAAGCTGTTGTGTATGTTGGCGATCTTGTCGTGGAAGAAGGCGGCGAGAGAGTCGCAGAGGTATTGCGAGGGAGTGATGTCGTTGTTTCCGGCGTCGTGGTTGGAGAGCTCTTTGACGATGGTGAAGAGTTCTTTGCTGTTGTGGGTGTTGTTGTCCAATCGTTCCTTGAAGGCTGTCTTCTTCGTGGCGCGGATCAGTTGGTTGTGTTTGCGGGTGGCGTGCTTGAGGGCAGTCATGTTGTCTGTGGTCTGGTTGGTGCGCCAGGTATTTTCCAGGGAGCGGCAGTTCTTCTTGGAGGTGATGAGTTCGTCGGTGAACCAGGGGGTTTACTTGCTGCCGCGTCTGCCTGAACCGGAAATAAGCAACCTGGGTTTCGGAATAACATCCCTCATCAGCCAGGCTAGCTTGAATCCAGTGGCAAAGTGAGCAAGGGACCCATGTCTGGGCCTACCCCGCTAGCTTAGGGTGAACACAGCAAACACAAGGAGATGATGGACGGAGAACTGAAACTTTTTAGACACTCACTCCCACAGTCACAGATCTGATGATACATACAGATGAGGACATGTAGACCATCTATAAAGCCTATCACATGTGGAAAATTAGTAATGCTTTTGTGTGTTAATTAATTCCTGAGCTCTGTTTGGAAATTAAGTATGGTTATAGATCGTTCTAACACAATAGCAGGAAAAGTATTAAAAAACATAGAAAACTCACTCTTTTACACATTACCTGCGGTAGCTATAATTTCTTGATACTTGCCAGACACCAATAGATGGAGTGAACATAGGACCGCTACATGTGATGGTCTTGACTGCCTTCTGTGTATTTCCCTACTCAGTACTGGCTCCAAATTTGTTATGATGTCATATATGACTTGGTAGTTAAACCTATATTTTAAATGTCTGTCTTCCTTTTGATCAAATATTGTGATCAACGTCCAGAAAATTCCATCTTTCTCCTCTCCTCCTGTACTGTGCTTCTGAAATCCTCCTTCTTCCTCACTTCATGTAGAAGACAACAGATGTGCTTTTTGGCCCTCCTGGTTATCACCAGCATTCACTTGGTTGCAATTTGTGAGAGGATAATGCATTTTTGTGAGCATTAACAATTTGCAACTATTGCATCCATAAAATCTGCAAATTACATTTTGGTATTAGTCGTGTGGTAATGAGAATCTGATGTTGCGTTTTACTGATTTGGTATGTATTTGGCTCACTATGCTGAATTTGTGAGCTTTTCTTATCCTTGATACACTGCGATGTTGTGATTTTGCATTCACTGACCATTTAGCGTCTCACAACCCTTTCTAACACCGAACTCTACAAATGCTTTGCTCAGAAATGTTTTTCAACTATGTTTGGTGTAAGTTGTATTGAAGTGGATGGTAAAATCATCAGCTCTGTAAAAATAAAAGGTTAAAAAGCATTGGGTTCTTTTGAGGCCACAGTGATTCCAATCAATCCAAGTGTAATTCTCTTCTTCGAAAGATACTTAAAACACTTATTACAATTTTTCTACCCTTCTTCCACTCAGATATTCATGCTCAGAGTACAAAAAGCCCAGGAGATCGCGGCGGCAGCTAGACAAAATGGCCACCCCCTAGCATTCCACCGACGTGTTAAGAAAACGTTATTAAGAGAAAGACTGCTATCCGGCTCCCCACAACTTTACAAACATTCAGAAATGCATCGGATGTTCCTGGGAGCGGCGAGGTAGATTTTCAGACTTTTTGGGGGTTTTAACCCTCATTTAGAGCTTTTGCCTTGCCACTTCCGGTGTGCTCCTTATTGTGGCTGGCATTTTGAGAGCTCTTCAGCTCGGTTTTTCGTTCTCCTCAAGAATGAGTGCGTATTTGGTCGGCACGAGTGAACAGCTGAAGAAATGTACTCTTTTATTTGTTTTCCTGCCTTTTTTCCTGGATATTACCGTTTTCTTTGACATTTCTGCAATATTTTTTATGACAGTATTACCTCAAGGGGCTCTTCAAGAATGTACTGGCTGTCTTTCGTTGGCTTGCTTCTGCTGTGACTTCTAATTGGTAGAGTCTCTTTGTTAGTTTTTTTTCACTGAATATTTCTGTCGCTTTGGTGGTTAGTGTGAGAATATTTAGGGTATCCTTCCGTTACTCTGGCTGTGCAAATATAGAGTCTGCACACTCATCTAAATCTTTGGCCTCTCCCAATTCTTCCTGCAATAGTCATAAAGATTCTGGAGGTAATGCTAATAAAAGGATTAATAAAGACCCCTCCGAATTCGAACAAGTCACCGTTACCTTTGACATTAGAGGATATCATGGATGAGCTGAGTATTATAAGACCTTCCATGGTAAACACTACTGCGTCACTCCAAAGAATTGAGGATAAGTGGGCTCACATGGACGCAAGGCTCTTAGAGGTTGAACAAAGGATTAGTGATGCTCAGGTTGTTGTTGCTAAGGTGGATATCTTATCCAAAGAAGTTACTCATCTCAAGAAGCTTACAGAGGATTTGGGAAATCATAATCAGTGCAACAATTTACACATTTTGGGCATTCCGTAGGGCTCCAGGGGCCTCAACATGATTGAGTTCCTGAAGACTCACATATCAAAAATAGTGGGCCTGCTGAAACCTGCAGACCTCAATATGCAGAGGGCTCACCGGATTGGCCCTGTTTATGCATTATCCTCAAACAAACCTCAGGGAATTATTGCCTATTTTCTTCAGTAGTCTGACTTAATGATGGTTCTCACTGCGGCCAAGCAACGTAAACAACGTAAACAAATGTTATGGTCTGGCCAGAAGATTTTTTACAGTCAACCTGTCTCAAAGACTACTGTTACACAGTAAGGAGTTTTTGGATCTGGTGCACCGTCCCATGAATGCTCATTATGGCCTTATTCATCCTTGTTTTTTTAAAGTTACATATAAAGAGAGGACAAACACGTTTGAGGATCCTGAGAGCTTAAGAAATGTATTCATGTGCATAAAGGAGAAGACATGAAATTAACTAAATCTTAAAATGTTTTATTTTTTAGTACTTTAACAACAGTTTTTTCTCTCTTTTTGCAGGTCCCCAAATCCTTCTTGTATAGATGATGCTGTATTTGTTCACTATTGTACTCATATACAATGTTCACGTTTTGTTCAGATGTGCTGTTTCCCTATTATATGGTAAGTCCTTACGGTGCTGTGTTGGTCAAGTTTTTCTTTTCTCTTACAACGTCTTTCCAATGTCTATTGTAATTATATTTCTTTAATCTTGATTTTTTCCCTTTAAAGCGGTATCTGTTTTTCTTGTTCCCCTATCTCTTTGATGATGTCTGTTGTTCTTTAATCGCATGGCTAAAGCTCTTTGGCTTTTTGCCATCTCTCTTTCATATATGTTTCTGGTGAATCTGTGTTCTCCTAATGCCTTTTTGTTGTTTCTTCATTTCTTACTTCACTTTCTTGTCCCTCCCCTTTTTTCTTTCTTCTTTGTTACGCAACAAACATCTTGGTAAGCAATTCTGTTTTTCTGGATCTCTATTATTTATTGCCTGATTTCAGATGCATTGCAGGATATCTATGTTCTTTCGCACTAACCTCTATTTTATATTATCTCTCATAACTTCTCTTATAACAACTGTTTTGTCTGTAGGTCATACTGTCTATTTGGATCTCTACTTCTTTTTCTTAAAATAGTTTTGGTTGGTTATGTCTTATAGTCCTTACTGGTTTCTTATTTGCTCTTTAATAGTTCTTTACATTTTTGCCTGATGAGTGGTTTATGAATTGATTCTTGGAACGTTAAAGGAATTCATAACCCAGTCAAAAAACAAAGAGTGTTGTCTCATTTGTCCAGATTGAAGTGTAAAGTAGCTTTGTGGCAAAAAGTGCATCTTTAAAGAACAGGACTTAAACTCCTTGCATAAGCAATGGTTCAGGAATGTTTTTTGTTCCCCAGCTGTAAAAAATAAAACGGTGTTGTAATATTACTTCAAAAATCATTATGTATTCAATTGATGAACGAGGCCAAATATGACAATGGTAGATGGCTTCTATTAGAGATTAAGATAAACAGTACTCAGTTTTCTACTTGTACTGTTTATGGACCTAATGGTGTGGATTTGGGGCCATATGTAAGAAGGCAAATTCGCAGAATTTCAGCGTTTGCGAACGCAATTTAGGCAGTGTGCAATGTAGCACACAAAAACCCACTCGCAAAATAAGGAATGGCAACATTTGTGATTCCCTATTTTGCAAATGCATTTAAGAAATCCCAAATTGCGATTCCTTAAATGCAATGTAGGAAGCACCCAAGTTGTGCGATTTTGGCTTAAGGAATCGCAAATTACCACCAACTTCAGGTTGGTGGTAATTTGCGATTTCTTTGAAAAATGCACTTTTTTGCATTTTCAAAGTGCCATATGTGCATACATGCTTATTTTAGGGTTGCAACAGGGTGTCCTATTGACACCCTTGCAAATTTGAAATTGCATTCTCAATTTGCAATTCACTAAGTGGGAATCGCAAATTGAGAATGTCTTCCCATTCATTCCTAAGGGCCTTCTAGCCCATAGGAATGAATGGGAAGGTATTTCTTATTTGCGAATCTCAATTTGCGATTTGCAAATAAGGAATATGTAGGATTCGCAAAATATTTAGCAAATACTACATACATTGCATTTTGCGATTCTCTAATTGCGATTCCCTAAAAATCGCAATTTGAGAATGGCAAAACGTGTTTTTCGTACATATGGCCCTTAATATTTTGGAATGCATTCTCCACTCTTCTTTCATCACTTGCATCTGAAAATCTTATAATAGGTGGTAATTGCAATCAACTTATGGATCCCTTTTTAGACCGGAAATCTCAAACTAAGTTTATCCCAAACAAAATGCACAAGACATTCCACAAAGCCATCGCTTCTAGATGGCCACTAGATGTTTGGAGAGTCTCTCACTCGGATGTTCTAGAGTTCTCCTTTTTCTTCCCTGTGCACAGATTCCGCTCCAGAATATATTATATTTTTGTACACAACCTATTCTACACACGTGAGAAGGGTTCAATACTTATTTCAGATCATGCCCAGTCATAGTAGATCTGGACTACCTTACTCCTACACCAACTTCATGAAGATGGAAATTTAACAATATTCAATTGCTGGACAGTTAATTTACAGAGCAGTTTTCATCATTTACAGAGGAATTCTTTGATAATAACCTTCCCTCTGACTCACAGATGAATTTTGTATGAGATGTATTTAAGGCAACGGCCAGGAGTTTCATTATAGATTACATTGCAAAAAAAGAGGAAAGGAAATAAAGAATCAACACTACTTATGGAACAAATTAAATCTTTAGAACACAAATAATTTTCTTTGAACCGCAATGACACTGTCTAAACTTGTTAAGGCAAAAATGCAATATATCAAACAGTCTTGGGACGACGCTTGTGAAAGTTTGCTTACGTTTAATGCTAAAATGTATGGAGGTCGGAACAAGGCTGGCAAATCTTTGGCTATTTACCTTAAAAATAAAAAGCAAAAGACTAAAATTGGCACTATAACAGACATAACTGGGGTTAGGCATGTTAGTGACTCTAAAATATTAAAATGCTTCACAGATTTCTACACCAACATATATACCCCTGAGACTTCCCCTTCACAGGATCAGAAAGATGCCTTCTTTCCATCTATTCCTAAGTCACTTGAAAACATCATTGATCTATTCTCTTTGGATATTCCAATTTCCGAGCAAGAAATTTCAATTGCCATGATTCATCTACCAAAAGACAAAACTCCCGGGCTTGATGGATTCTCTGTGTGCTTTTTTCTACATTTTAAACAACTTCTGATGCCTAAGCTGCTGCTTTTTATTACTATTTTTTTTAACCACGGGAAGAACAATAGGTTCTTTTACTCAAGCCATGCTCTGTCCCTAAGAAAAGCAAGGCTACCTCCCAGTGCAATAAATATAGACCTATTTCATTGAATAATACAGACTGTAATATTTTTGCTAAACTATTGGCACTCCATTTTAACCAGGTTGTACCTGACTTAGTTGATATACATCAATCAGGGTTTGTTAAAGGTCGCTTCAACATGGACAACTCCAGAACTTTCTTTAACATATTTCACTTGGCTTCCAAGTTGAGCTACCCTGTGGCAGCCAGAACGCTTGATGCAGAAAAAGCATTTGATCGTGTGAACTGGGAGTTCAGTTTCGGAGCATTAAAATGGCATGAATTTAGTCCTCATGGCCCTCAATTTAGGAAGTTATTATACTCGGATCCCTCTACCTTTATTTGGGTCAATTGACAGCATTCCACTTATTTTCCCATCCATAGGGAACTAGACAAGGATGTCCTTTATCCCCAATATTTTTTATCTTGTCTCTAGAACCGTTTCTGGAAAAAACCCGCCATTCTTGACAATTTACAGGTTTCCAATTTAAAGATATAGGGCCCGATTCACAGAACAAACTTAAGACAAAATCCTAAACTTAGTACCATTTTGGTATTCACAGAATGCACTTACTACTTCTGGTATTCACAGAATGAACTTACTACTTTTGCGATTCACAGAATAAACTTACTACTTTTGCTATTCACAGAATGGATTTACGACTACTAACTTTACGTCCGCACTCGGGCCGGAAATTCCGGCCCTGAGGCGGAGCTTCCGGCCTGGAGGCGGGGCTTCCGGGCCGGAGGCGGAGCTTCCGGCCCTGAGGTGGAGATTTTGGCCATGGCTAAATCTCCGCCACTGGCCGGAATCCCCACCTCCGGCCCGGAAGCCCCGCCTCCGGGGCGGAGGCGCCTCCGGGCCGGAAGCTCCGCCTCCGGGCCGGAATTTCCGGCCCGAGTGCGGACGTAAAGTTAGTAGTCGTAAATCCATTCTGTGAATACCAAAAGTAGTAAGTGCATTCTGTGAATACCAAAAGTAGTAAGTTTAGGATTTTGTCTTAAGTTAATTCTGTGAATCGGGCCCTTAGACATTAAATTTACTGCCTATGCAGATTATATTTTGCTATACCTCACTAACCCAAGTACATCCATTCCAGAATTGTTCTCATTATTACAGGAATACTCCATAGTTTCTGGATATAAACTTAATATAGATAAATCAGAGGTTCTTCCTATAAATAAATACTGTCTTCCAGACATGTTCAATGCTTTGGTATCTTATGCCCAAACAAAATTAAAGAAACTATTAAACTTAATTTGAATGAAATAATACAAAAATGTCAGCTTTAATAGAGGGCTGGTCCCTCTTATTTTTGTCCTGGTGGGGTATATTGGCAACTATTAAAATGATGTTATTATCGATAGTCATTTTTTACCTCTCTATGTAAAGTATCCCTTCCACTTTCTTTTTTAAAATGGTTAATCACTCCCTCATTAAATTATTATGTAATATTCGCACGCCTAGAATCTCATTAGTACGTCTGCAACAGTCAAAGGAAAATGGAGAGGTCTATTTTCCGAATCTTAGAGGACACCATTCTGCCTTTACGCTGAAACAAATTTGGTCCCCCATTGCGCTAACCCCTCAAGCAGAAGTTACTAACTGTGGTCAATTTGAACAGGCCCGATGCACACAATTTTCATTGAACACGCCGGTTCTTCTCTCTCAACCCCCTAAAGCCTTTTTCTCTCCAATACTTACCTACTCCATCGCTGTTGCTAAACCTCTAACTGTTTCCTCTAACTCCCCCATGGATACTTTTCTGCAAGCTCCCATTTTGTACAACAAACATTTAAAAGTAAATAACAGATTCCTCTCTTGGAGAGAGTCGATTAATAGAGGTAATATAACCATTAGCCATATACTCAACGACGGCTCTCTTATGGATTTTTCTGAGATTCAGGAAAAGTATGGCAGATCTTCTTTTCATGCTTTTCATTACCTTCATCTTAAGACTCTTCTTCCTCTCCTCACCTAGGCTTCTCTCCCTGTTCCAGTAAGTCAACCCCACCCCTTAATCTAGAATCATCCTCTCATATGAAAGCCTCTGGTTTATATAGGATTTTATCCCGCCCCTCCGATTTGAGAACTAAATCCAAGGTGGAGCTCTTATGGGAAACAGATCTAAACCAAGAGCTCTCTCTCCAGACATGGGAATCCATTGAGGCTAATATTCGCACCTCACCTCCCTCACCAACCACAACACAAACACTATGTTATTTTTACAATACGCTATTCCTTACTCCTGCAGATCTTCACAGATTTAAATTGACTGATACTGCAAAATGCTGGTCTTGCTCGCATGACAAAAGTGATCTCTTACATATATTTTTTCCTTTGCCCTCCTGTTAAGCAGCTTCAGACACCCATATGGAAGAAATTGAACGATATTTTGTCCCTGACATTTCCTTTTGATATTTTACAAATTTTCTTAGGAGGATCCTCTTCTATATGGCAATCCCAGGGTATGATAGGAAAGTTCATAGACTTGTTCATAGCATTAGCCCTACAGATTACCACCACAAATTGAAAAGATTCTACAAAAAAATTCTTTCATTGGTTGGTGGAATTTATGATGCTATTATCATAGTTCGGACCATGCATACACTACCTCTATTCCTTTGTTAATTAAAAAGGATCTACTTTGGTCACCACTTACGTCATTCTTATCCAGACAATCTGCTCAATTCATATCCATTACTACCAGTTATGAACCACCATAAATTATATAAACTTTAACAAGTCAATCCTGTTGTTTTTTAGGGAATGTTGCTGTTGCTTATCATATGTTTTTCCTTCTTTCCCTCCCTCCCTCCCCCCTTTCCTTTTCTCCTTCTCCCTCTTTCTTTCTTCTTCCTATAAAAATTAAAATGCATTCGCTTTGGTAAATGTCTATGTTTTTCAATTCAGGCTATACTTTTAATACATCAGTTTAGGCATGGTTATCCCTTGCCAATTTTATATTTAGATAATGCTCATTTTTGGTTAATAGAGTTATTGACTGTTCTTATTTCATTTGTTAATACATTGGAATGTTGGGTATGGTATCAACATGTCATTTTTACATTGTGGGAACCGATTGAAGAGCTCCTAGAGTAATCAAGAGATTACTGGGCCCCCATTAGGAAAACTGGAGTCTTTTTCACTCTTTGTCCTGGGGCCATCTTACTATTCAGCACAACTCAGGACCAGGTACACACACTTGGCACTTGACTCTTAGACTAGTGAGGCAATGTCCCCCAAGGTCTATTGAACAAAGAGGTGTAGGCTAGAAATTAAAGGCTAAATAGAGACTGCAATAACGCTCAGTAATACTATGAATTTAGTCAACGCTTTTACGTTAAAAAAGGTAAGATACATTAATTCACATAACGCTAAATGCTAAACAGAATAAAAATGCACAAAATGAAAATCTGAACTTTCAAGCCCCCCCATGAATTAAAAATCTGGGTATTGATATATTTAACAATATTAACAACACAAATCCCTTCTTGTGGTGTATGTCACAAGGTTAAACAATAACATAACCCCTTCATTGTGCTACTTCCTATTGTCTTTCTCACACGGGCAAACAAGATACAGACAGGTTTGTGGTACCGAACTCACTCCACAGAACCAACTAGTAATTTTCTCATGCATGCAAAGTTTCCTTTCAAGTAGGGGATCGTTCGGAGACGAGCAGTGGCTGTCAAGACCCATGTGGCCACTTCCTTTTGCTTCATCGAGTCTACTGGTCGCACAACACAACTCTTCCTAGGGGACGATTTAGCGGCTCCGTCCTGCCTTGCTTTGAAGTAGGTCACAGAAACTCTCCCACAGAAGCACTAATCCTCGGCAGAAGTGGGTAAAGAGAGAAAAAAGGGGACTCTGCAGGAGGAGTGTGGATCCACACATCTGAATAGTAGGGCCCACAAGTGATGAAAATTAAAGGTGAGGAAAACTTTGGAACCGCTGAATGTGGTTTAAATTTCTCTGCACCGATGTAATTAAAGACACCCAAATGAGAAAATCCCCAATTAGGGCCAACTTGATCATGATCCAGTAGGCGCCCACAACTCTGGAGCACTCTTGTGTGAACCCTCTCATGAGCAGGATTTCTTTTTGCTGATAACTTCAAAATTGCTGCACGACTTCAACCTTTGCTTAATTTGGATAACAATAAGTGCCAGGGCCCTCGTCAGGAAGCCATTCCAGCTTGCACTACCCATTGCCACTGGAAGCGCTGTCAATGACAGTACCATCACAACTACTAACTGTCACACTCCTACAAGTGTGAAAATTCAGACTGTTCGAGGCCCCCACGGATCAAACAATGGTTTAGGAGCAGGTATTAGTTGGTTTAATGTCTATTGAATTAATAAACAACCATAGCTACTGGTCTATTAAAAGAGGTGTTCTTTGCACCAGTGTGCACTGTGCCGTGGCTGGTATACTTCTATAAGCAATGTACAAGTATGGGGCACTATATTACAACAATGAAGACCTTTCGCAGAGCAAGCGCATATTGTTTATTATGTTTACACCCACACAACAGCTGTGTCAACTGCCTCTCCAATGGGGAACGCTGCCTCTTCAAAAGGAAGCCATAGGTAATCCACAGTGCGGTCTCAGGCTGTGTACTCCCATTTAACAGTCACCAGGAGGCTAACAGGGCACTATTTACTTCTAGCTGATGTTCAGCATTAAGATAGATGGTTTGTAGTCTGTGTAACCCTATGGGACTGCATTGTAAGAAGGCAAATATGGTCTGGCACACCAGTTCTTTTAACCTGGGAGACAACTAGAAGCGTGTTTTCAGCAGATCCTAATACACAAATCAGAATATACTCATTACATGTTTCCTGCATAAATGGAGGTCTTGTAGGTAAAACCCATGTGCGTAAAATGAAATTGCAATAAGGTGACATCCACCTTGTTAGACCGGATACTCTTCTATTTTGCTTTTTCCTCCTGGGTTTTGCTGATTCTCTTGTTGTGGCCTTAGGGATCTGGTCACTTTCCCACTAAAATGCAGTGTAAAAGTGCTCACACCCTTCCTGCACACGTTAGGAAGTAGGGTTTACCTGATGTTTCTAAACATAGTTCAGGTCTGCCATTGCAGGCCTGTGTGTGCGTATTTGCACCTATGGTGTTTTTAAATATATGCCCAGTCAGCTATTGCAGGCCGGTGTGTGCACACTTGCACCTATGATGTTTTTAAACACATGTCCAGTCTGCCATTGCAGGTCGGTGTGTGCTCAATTGCACTTATGCTCAGGTTGGTCTTTTGTAAATCACTAACCAATCCTTCGGGGACCTTTCACTACCACTAGAGCACCCCATGGTAAGTCTTAGGGGGTGAAGCGAGTGATAGGTGAAAGGCAGGGCAGGTACACATGTGTGTTCCCTGCCTAGGTAGTGAAGAATACCCATGTGTGTTTTCCCTACCGTCGAGATTTCAATAGTCAGTCTTTATTTCAAATTCATACAGCAGCCATTTGAAATCTCGACGTGGATTTGGATCACTTTGTGGAGCTGTTTGTGTCATTGAACACACTTGTTGAATGGACATAACAACATTGAATACTTTTGCCTTGACAATGATTCTGTTGTTTGGGTAATTTATGTAGTGACTGTACTTTGGTGTGCTGCAGTGCTTAGGGGGTAAACCCTCATTTGACGACTGCCTCTTAGTTGGACCTCATACCTATCCCTACCTTATTCCCTGGGACCCTGACTAAGTTTGACTTCGGCCATGTGCAGCCTAGTTCCCGGGGGGAGGGCTGGTTATCTCCAATATGTCGGTGTGGTACAGTCGGGTGAGCTGGAGTTTGCAGGGAGGTTTGGGCCACGGGGTCTGCAGTGTGCTATCAATGTATCTGTCCAGTATTAGTTGCTCCATATTGCGGTGAAGTGTGTGTATGTGTGTGAGCGCATTCTGTACGGACCTGCCTGATATCTCTTGTACCACGTATCGGTGCTAAGTGAGTGTGTGTGGAGGTGTGGGAGAGTGTGGAGAGGTGACTGCCGGCAGACCGGCCGTGGTTATTTACACCGACTGCTCAAGCTGCTTTTACACGTTGATTCCTTGCCAACAGAATACTATGTTTGCTATGGTTTTACCCATGTGGCCTTGGCCCACGGTGCACCTTAAAAAGTGTTGTAATTCTTTGCATGTACATATTTTTTATATTGTTGTGATAACTGTGTGGTATTGAATAACTGATTGGTATTAAATAACTATGTGGTATTTAATTATAATGATTTCCAAGGTGGGCCTAGGTTTCAAAACGTTTTCCACTGCATAAGGGTGCTGGGGGTAAAGTGGGAACTTTCCCAAGTGTGCATACTACTGATGTCCGTTTGACACAGTTGGGTCTATTAATGCTAGTAATATTTCCAAGTGTGATTTATGCCCAGACGTACATGATGTTCATGTTGTTTTAATTAATGTGTGTGTTGAATATAAACTTTATTTACATACACCAAGTGTTAAGTCTCTTTTGTGATGTTCAGTGTATTTATTGTGTGGAAGTGCTATGCCAATGTTTTACACATTGCCTTTGTGATAAGCCTAACTACTCAGTGCCAAGCTACCAAGGGTGAGTGCAGGTTATACAGTGAATCTAATCACCTGCCCCTGATCGGAGTGATACGTTTCTGCCTGCACAGAGCAACACCTTTCCAACCAGCAAGTGCCAGTTCCAACACACCTGCATCAAGCATAAGTGTAGAAACAGTGTGTGCATGACATTAAACTAGCCAACTGGCATTAAGAAAGAAGCGTGGAGGTGAAGATCGCAAAAGCATGTACTTTATTCAGGGAACATTCAAATCCATAAAATGGGGACAGATTAGTGGCGGCTTGTGACATTTGAAAGTGGTGTGCGTAAAACAATTGTTGTACTTCACGGTGGCGAGCGAGCGAGCCTGAACCACCTACAAAGGGCTCGGGGGGACTGTCCCCCGAGAAATGTTTGACGCTCCTAAGAAGGAGCCGCCACTGGGAGAGTATTATATTATTATTTAATTATTGATAAGCGTGCACGCGCTTAGTGGAACATCTCGGAAACTATATATTTGCATTCCAGTCATGAACCATATTTGTTTAACAAGACTAGCTAGCAATCATTCAGCCATTATGATAACATGTTTGTTGTGACAAAAGTAATAAATAAAGGCTGCATTCCGATTCGCAAGGGTGCTCGTAAACAGGAATTGGCAAGCTTGTAGCTGTAGGCGAGACCTGCTTCACATTCCTCTGCCACTGATAGGAGCTGGCGAGCGAGCCACCCTTGTTGAGCACAGTGATTTGTTTATGCATTCTATATTAGTTTCCGCAAAATCCAAATGATGATTTGAAGTTCATATCACCTAATGATGACTTGAAGAAGCACTGATTAACGTACCCAATTGGGTTAATGCATCTACTGCCACGCTTTTTTTAAATTGTAGGTCACAAATTTGAAGCCAAGAGGATCGGATGAACCTGTAAAATTTAAGGTATTAATACACTGTGTACCGAATTGGTCTGACTACAGTACTGCGGGTAAATCTTTGATAAACACAGTCTCACTCTAGTCTGAGGGGTGTACTGCATGAAGGTTTTATTAACTTTGACAATGCAGTTGGTTTGGCTTTGCGGATGGGTAATACATTTATTTAGCAAAGGCACATTTTTTTTCTGCGGCATAATTTCAATCCCTTTGCCTTGCTGACTCAGCGTGCATCTTGAATATTTAAAAAAGCTCTAAAATGTGCAATTTTTAATTATTTCTTTGAGGCAACAACCTTTTCAGTCCGTCAACAAGAAGATAAACTATCCGCTGTTGTTTAATGCTCTTACATTTTTGCCAGACCAGTTAATGAGCTGAAGGATTCTGTTGAAAGGCATCAGTATTATCCCATAATAAAAAAGAAAGACATAGAACGCACCTTCCAGCCAGAATCATATCAGTAAAGCATTCCAAAAAAACACTTAAAAGGTTACTGCACCAGCAGTACAATTTTTTCTTATGTAAAATTCCGTCGGTCAAGTGGAATATTTGCTCTAGTGAGAGACCTCTGTCCTCAAAGATAATAGCAGGTCACACACCATTTAGCTATCTGAAGCGGAAAACAAACGAGCACAGAAAATACAAAATAAATCAACAAAATGCTTTATCCAAAGAACCATTCACGCAATAACCACTCCACGCTGATTAATTTAGTGTAAAAGGCCATTTATTAGGACAGGGGTATACAACATACCATAACATCAAACCCCCAACAATCCCCAACTTCATGCCTCTCATTCCTCCATTCACTCCCACACTCCAATTACTCCTTCCCACATCACCCAGCGACCTCCTCACTTATCCCATTTGCTTCCTCAATTCCCTTTCAACCACCTCCATCATTTCCAGCCATCGCACTCCTGCCTGACGCACCCCCACCTTGCACCTGTATCCCCCTCCCCGGAAGGGTGAGTATGCCCGTCATGGACTCCCCCCCTCCCAAGTACCACCAGCCACACATCAACCCATCCTAAACTGGCACGCTTTAAACAATGCCACCCTTACCCCCCTAGAACAGTTGGGTGGGCGGGTGGACAATTTTAACTTCCCTAACCCGCCCTAAGGTGCTGGGGACAGGAAGAGGCAGAACTTCCTCTCCTGCCCCTTTTTAACCTTGCCTACGACCCCACCCCTTAACCCTGCCTAAAACCCCACCCCTTAACCCCGCTACATCACCCTGTCCTGATCCCGCGCAAATTCCCCAGGGAAAGACTGGTCTGCCGACCTTACTTCCCCTGGGGGCCGCATCGCTCAATAACCACTCCACGCTGATTAATTTAGCGTAAAAGGCCATTTATTAGGACAGGGTTGTACAACATATCATAACATCAAACCCCCAACAATCCCCAACTTCATGCCTCTCATTCCTCCATTCACTCCCACACTCCAATTACTCCTTCCCACATCACCCAGCGACCTCCCCACCTTGCACCTGTATCCCCCTCCCCGAAAGGGTGAGTATGCCCATCATGGACTCCCCCCCTCCCAAGTACCGCCACCCAGGAAACCCCCGGAGGGCGGTTTCCTGCCCCACGCTCCCCCGAGTGCACCTTTCGTCCTCACACCCGTCGACACCAAATGGACTCGTTCCACAATTTACTGATGACATCCCTCATCTCCATCATATAATATGCATTTCCCATGTGCGAAAGGTGCACTCCGTCAGTGCGGAAAAGAAGGGGCTCCTTGAGCCGTAGACCTGTGTGAGCAATAACTTTGATCCCATTGTGACTGCAAAAAATTCTCATGGCCCTATTCAGTTTCCGCCGAGCTCTTTCCACCGCTGCTGGCTTCAACGCCCCTTGCCTTATCCGGCGCGGCACAAACTCAGTCCAAACAATACAGGCGCCAGCCAGATTGCTTCACATTGCTTCACATTGCTTCCAAGTCCCAGTGTAAGAGAGACACCCCTGATTGCTTTACCAAGTCATTTTCTCCCAGGTGGATGACAAGCATGTCCGGACAACCCCTCTGTGACACTTTCTTGGTCACCCAGGGCAACAAGGCTCCCAGCGCATTCCACTCTTGCCCCACCAGTGTACCTCATGATGTCTGCTCCGCAGGCCAAGGCTATGACCGTACACCTGCCTGTCCGCGTATTTCGATGCCCAGTGTACAAAAGAATGTCCGACAATCCAGGTCACCGTCTTGGCACCCGGGCCCCAAACGCAACCTACCAAAGAAAAAGAGATTAGTACCAACAAAACAATCCCCCACGCCCGAGCAAAAGAGCGTCCCGCCCTAGCACGCACAGCAGTCACTTGCGCACATATCGCTCACAACAATGAGACCTCCACCTCCCAATCTGCCGGATCCTATCCCAGGACCACCCCAGCCATGCCGCCGCCGTTGCCGCACCGATCCGAAAGGAATGTGTCCCATACCAGGCTGGGTCCCTGCCCACTCGCCTCAAAGCCAATCGCAACCCAGCCAGTAGCTGAAAAGCCGTCACCCGCCTACTTGATGCATGGCAAAAAATGTACCCCGCCGTCACTGGTGCCTGCTGACAGAAAAACTGCCATTCCCGGACTGGGCAGGCCCCCGTCCATACACTCTCGCACAGCCACACCCATGTACCTCTTCCCTTCTGGTCTGTCTTGGACCGCCCCAACCAAATCCCCAAACGGAGCCCATCCAATCTCACATCCTCAAAACGTCTGCCAGCTGCCCCCCTAGCCCCCAGCAGCTCCGACACCCGAAAGGCCCCAAAAAACATCCAAATCATGCATAAGCGAAACAACGCCACTTTGGTCCCATCGTAACAACACTACGGCAGCTCTGCCAACAATTCAACCAACAAATCACACGTTATAGCCTCCCTCAACCCCCCCCAACCTCCCCTCTCTCCTTACTCCAGCCCTTTAACATCCTGCTCAGCAACTCGCTCCTGGCCGGGTCAAACCCCAGATACATCATGCTGTAGAAACAAAGCCCTGCCAACTTCCCTGCAATCGTGACCTGTGACAAACCTCTGTCCATACACCCCAAAACAAAACGCACCACTCCTTGCTCACAACTCTTCCGGGACATGCGCTAATTCCCACTAGACCACCCCAAAAACACCCCAAACTCCGACCATGCCAAATGGTAGGATCACCTCGTGGAATCAGCTATAGATTTTTCTACCAGGCCCACTACTCTCACTCCCCCCAGGCCCAGATACCCTCCGGCACCTAGGTCTTGTAAGCCTCTGCTCCTGGTGCCAGGCTCCTGAAACGCTGCCACTGCGAACGAGACAATGCATCCGCAATGTCATTGCTAGCGCCTGGAGCATGTCGCGCGCGGAACAGCACATTGAATCGCAGACATAGCAGCATAAAACTTCGCAGCAGGTGCAGCACTCGCAGGTCCCAAGCTTTCTGGTGGTTCACCAAGTCCACCACCGTCCTGTTGTCCACATGAAACAGGACTGTCCTGTTCTAAAACTCCCTGCCCCATACCTCCAGTGCAACCAGAAAGGGAAAGAATTCCAGAAACGCAATACTCCTACCCTGCCACAACCAACTCTCAGGCCACTGCTCTGCACACCACCTCCCGTCCCAGAAAACACCAAACCTTTCGCCCCGGCCACCTCTGAAAAAATCTGCACCTGCCATACCATGTTGTCATCCACAAAGTCCAAAGACACACCATTGAAATCGGTCAGAAAGCAATGCCAAATTCTCAAATCCGCCCGCACCCCCATCGAGATCCGGACTCTGTGGTGGGGGATCACGGCCCCAGACATCGCCATGCCCAACCGCTGGCAAAACATCCGTCCTGCCCGCACCACCCGACAAGCAAATTCAACAGACCCAGCAGCCGCTGAACCGTCCGCAAGGCAATCCGCCGCTCCCCCACGACATGCATCAAACACTCCTGCATCTCCGCCACTTTCTAAACCAGCAACTGCGCAGTCCATGTCATCGAGTCCAACTCGATGCCCAAGAACGTCAAACAACAATTTGGCCCCGCCGTCTTCTCCGGTGCCAAAGGGACCCCAAAATCCAGGGCCAGTCGCTGAAACTGCCCCAGCGCCCTCTCACATTCCCCCATCTGACTTTTCCCCACGCACAGATAATCGTCTAAGTAGTGAGACACCAGCCGGTGCCCACTCCGGGCTGTAAAGGCCCATTGGAGGAAAGAACTGAAAGTTTCAAATAGAGCACATGAAATCGCACAGCCAATGGGCAGGACCTTATCCACAAAGATTGCCCCCCCCGAATTGCATTCCCAACAAGGAAAAATCCGCCGATGAATAGGAAGGAGGCGAAAAGCCGATTTGATGTCACACTTAGCCATCTCCGCCCCCCGACCGCAAGTCTGCACCAACCCAATCGCATCATCCACCGACGCATACGGCACCTTGGAGTCCTCCACAGCAATTAAATCATTCACCGACGACCCTTCCGGCCAAGACAAATGATGAATCAATCTAAACTCCCCCTGTTCCTTCTTGGGCACCACCCCCAGCGGGGAGACAATCAAATCCCGCAGCGGCCATGTGTCAAACGGACCCGCGATCCTACCCTCCAGCACCTCCTTCCTCAATTTCGCTTCCACCACCCCTGGCAATTCCTTCGCCGACCTCAAATTCTCCGCCCAACATCTCTCCCGGGGACCCTGATACCCTACACGAAACCCTTCCACAAAACCCCAATGAATTTTCAACGCCGCCTCCCTATCAGGGTATCCGGAGAGCCATGGACCCATGGCCCCCACATCAACCAGCGTAGGAGCACTTTGGTCCAGCCTGTCCCTTCCCTTTGGTGATGCGCCACTGCTCTGAGGGAGTGGCCAGCGTGAAACATTGAGTGACCGGGTGGCGTCCACTGCACTTTGAGCACTCATGTTTGAATTTGCAAGGGTGCCGCGTGCAGAAACCTTTATTGAAATTCCAGCAGCCCCCTGTCTTAACCCCCCCAGGTTTTGGCGACTGCCCTGTAGTTCCCGCGGGAAAGGTCTGACCTCCCGTCCCCCCTGACCCACTCTTCCCCCCCCACCCCAGACTGGGCGGGACGCGGCTGAAAAGGCCGGTAAGACACCGCAAGCCCACTGGCCGTGTGCGTAGACGCTGAAGACTGCGTGGAAGACTTCCATTGCACCCACAACTCCTGATCCACTTCCCCCCACGGCTTGTCCGGATTAATGCTGATCCGAGCCCTGAACTCCTCATCGTAACTAAGCCATGCAAAACCACCGAAATGCATCTGGGCTTTGCGAATAATATCCATATATTTCAGCAGCGCTATGGCCCTGTCCAGGTGTTTCTCCCAGTATATGATTGCATAAATCAAAAACGCCGACGTCCAATTCTCCATATTCACCGACACTCTCGGCCGCCTTGTTAACTCCCATTCCTCCTACTTCGAACCCTCCTTAGCCTGAATCTCCCAATGCTGGAACTTAAACACATCCACGTTTTCGTGTTTCCAAATCCTAGACCTCGTTTTCTCTGACAGATGGGACCCCAACGGCATCGCCAAACCCATGTACGGCAACTTTTTCCAATGCTTCTCCCCGGATTCCTCCTTCCCTTCCAGATCTCCTGGTTTATCCGTCTGAACACCCGTCCCCACCAACTGTTTCCCCACTTTTGCCATCTCAGCTCCCTTTTCTGTCGCTCCAACCTCCCTCACGGAACCATCCCCAATGCCCACCGACCAGCAAGCCTTCTTCCGGTCCTCTTTACCCCCGTTCTCCCACACATCCCACCAAGCCCCCTCACCTGTAAGCTTTGGTGGCACCGCCTGGCCGCCTGGCACTGACGACTTCCTCGTCTCCTTCCGGGTCCCACCACTGCTGGCCTTTGGCACCTGCAAAACACTAATCTGTTCCGTTGCTACCTTCCCCCGTCCCCCAAACACCTCTCGCACCTCACCCTCTTCCAACTCCTCACTGTCTGACTCATAGTCCAATTGCTCCTCATCCGCGTCCGGTACATGCACGTTCCGCACTTTACACACCACTCTCTTGGCACCTTTCCCTTTCACACCAGGCACAAAATCGCAATCCGGTGCCGAAGATGCCCGCTCCCTTGATGGAGGGCCGGCCAGCGCGGACCCGCCTGCTGATTCGCCCCGGTGTTTGGAGGCCGTCTTGCGCCCCACCGGCCCACCCTTGCCTCTACCAGCTTCCACCGCTGGCTTACATCCCCCCAGACTGTCGAAGCCTGAGGTGCCCCAGCGCCATCAGGTCTCTGCAATGTCAAGGCAGTCCCTACCTCGTCTACCCACACCTACTGGCCTCATGCCCTAGTTTGCCCCTGCCCTGACCCCGCCCTGGCACTACCTCTGCCGTCCACGCCGGGGGACAATCCCCCGAGCGCAAACCCCCCCCATGCCCTGCTCCCTCGCCGCACACAGCACCTGCCACCTGCTCTCAGTCTCCTCAATGATCCGCCTCTGATCGCGTATGCGCTCCTCCAATGTCAAGTGCTCCCACCTGTCCGATATTCCCCCACTGCCCTAGAACTTGGCCTGCCCCCTGCAGAAGGGCCCGGGAGATCCCCTCCCAGTGGCACCTCCACCCTAAGCGCCTTCGCCGGACCTTTCCCCGTAGCACCCTTGGCACTGTCCCCACTTGTTGCCCCCTTAGAGAAATCAATGGGCTGGTCCCTCCAGCGCCCCTCCTACCCCCCCACTGAATCACTCCCCGAGAGCTCCAACACAAAATCATCCCCCACCTGGCCCTCCTCCTCGCTCTCCCCCTCCTCCTCGGACTCACTGGCCTGAACTGCTGCAGCCTTGCGGGGTACACACCCTCCCAGATGCCCCATCGCTTTTGCCCTTGTCTCCTGTGGCTTCTCCCCCTGAGGGCCTACCGCCGCAAGCTTGAGCGCACTCCTTGCGCCGCGTGCCCTCCATTCCCCCACCCCCTCCACCTCCTCGAAAGCCTCTCCCAAATCACTGCCTCGTGCGGGGAGGCTCAGATGCCGTCCCCGCGATTCCCTGGCTCCGCCGGCCTCCACCACCGCGCAGCCGTACCTGTTCTCGGCGGTGGTGGCTCATCCAGGCATGTCACCACCGCCGCCGCCACACCAGCCTCCGCAGGTCCCGTCACCTACGTCAGCTCACACCTCCAACCTAGTGCACACCGGGACCCCCGTGGCACCACTCAAAACCCGCACCCAGCCGACAGACCAGGCGTAACTATTCTACAATTTTAACTTCCCTAACCCTCCCTAAGGCGCTGGGGACAGGAAGAGGCAGAACTTCCTCTCCTGCCCCCTTTTAACCTTCCCTACGACCCCACCCCTTAACCCTGCCTAAAACCCCACCCCTTAACCCTGCTACATCACCCTGTCCTGATCCCGCGTGAATTCCCCAGGGGAAGACTGGTCTGCCTTACTTCCCCTGGGGGCCGCATTTTGGTTATTTTTATCGTCCATGCTAACTAAGCACAAAATGTAAGAGCCTGTTTATTTATAAGAAGTACTACGTCTCCTACAGTACTTCAGAACGTTAGCCAAAAGATAACACTGACATTACAAGGTAAAGCACATTCAGTGCACTAAGCAACCTGCTATAGCAAGTTCAAGCAGCTCCAAAAAGGCCAAGTTAGCCTCTCATAGGATTTTACGATTGTGTGCCATCACCTCGCGAGCTCCTCACAGAGGCATTTTATGAGTTTATTTCATGTACAGTTGGAAGAGTCTTAAGTTAAATCTGATCCTTTTGCATTCAGTTGTCTGTATTTACCACACATGCAAAAGAGACATCTGGGCATTCACGGCTGACATATGATGGGTGGATGGGGGAACGGGGGGAAATGGGGTCGTCGTGGGTAGGGGGGTTGGGGTGAGGCGGGAGGGGTTTAATAAAATAAAACG
The DNA here is from genome assembly GCF_964204655.1 of Triturus cristatus. Classification (NCBI taxonomy): domain Eukaryota; kingdom Metazoa; phylum Chordata; class Amphibia; order Caudata; family Salamandridae; genus Triturus; species Triturus cristatus. Next base: position 477,444,408 of record NC_140583.1, read on the forward strand.
TACTGACCCGCCCCATCTCAGCTCCTGCAGTCCTCCGTTTTCGAATTACAGCAGCTCTGCTCTCGTCATCAGGACAGGCAGACTCCCTCCCTCCCCTCCGCCAATCACAATGGGTGAGGCGCATCGGAGCGCGCCACACCCGGGCCATTTTCTCTATGTATGCTGCATGCAGCAGCATACATAGAGAAAAAGGGAGAGTGGGCGGTCCTGCTCGAGGGCGGGGGGAGTGGCTTGCTCACTGTTGTGCATACTGACTGTTTGGTCGGCCCCCGGGCCGACCAAACAGTCAGTACTAACAACACTGGGCAAGCCACTCCCCCCCTGCCCCCGAGCATGACCACCCACCACCAACCAGGCACTTCTGCTTTCTCGCCCTGCGAGAAGCAGTAACATAAAATGGTAGTTTTTACCATTTATGTTTCTGCCTTCTCGCACTGCAAGAAAACAGTGCGGCGACGCCCCCACGCCCCAATGGGGGAGCCGCCACTGGGACAGATGTACTGTGAACCTGTGACTGAAACTGTCTTTAACCGCTCTCTCCCTTAGTGAGCTCGTGACCATTCAGTCGAGTTCCATTCCAGAACCTCTGATGTTTTCCAAGTAAGGACACAACACACCTCCTTCTTTTTAAATAAAAAGATAGAGATGCAAAAGAAACAAAGTATAATTGTATAATTAATTTTTATACAATTACACAAAACTCGGGTTTTAAAAACCAATAAACTTCTTCCTCGTGCCTTAGCTTTTATCAGTCTCTGTTATGTTATGAGTTTTTGTAAAGCTCACTATCTCATGCAATTGTATCCTAAATCTGAGTAGATGGGAGTGTTTATAACAAAGTAGAGCACATGGACATAATTTGGGATTAGTCAGGGGTTGCAGCTCCGGTCTCTAACTTGCTCTCTGCTGCTCCTGGCACTTCCTTTGTGGCCCCTTGCCTCAGAGGAGCCTAAACATTTGGCTCCTCTGAGGCCAGGGTTGCATAGGAACTGCCAGGAGTAGCAGGGAGCAAGTTAGAGGCTGGAGCTGCGACCCCTGACTATTCCCAAATTATATCCATGGTAGGGCAGATTTTTAATTGAACAGCTAGGACTTCAGCTTCCTGTGGAATTCAAGAAGAGAGGAGGAGGCTCTGATTTAGAGTAGGTTGGTCACTCCATGCCTTAGAAGCAATATAAGAGAACACCTGTGCTCCTGGTCTGGTTCTGTGTATATGACTTATGTGTGAGAGTAGGAACCCTGCTGAGTGGAGGTATCTAGGTGGTTGGTGAAAGGATATGTGACTGTTCAGGTAGGTGGGACCAAGGCTGTGTATATACTTGAGTATGTGAGAAGTTTGAAGTGGGCATGTTTGTGTATCGGTAACCAGTGGAGCTCTCTGAGGTGTGGTGTGGGTTCTGCGTGAGAGGTTGAGGATGAGCCTGACTGCTAAGGTCTGGATGGGTTACAGTGTTCTGGTAAGTTGCTTAGCAATACCAGTGTGGAGGTGTTTCAGTAGTCTAGGTTGCAGGTGATGAGGGTTTGGGTGATAGTCTTTCTAGTGTTGCTTGGGAGCCATTAAAGATCTTCCTCAGCAGCTTCTAGGTGTGGAAGCAGGATGAGGTGAAGGCATTAACTTGTACAGTGTTGGAACTTTGGTTACTGGCTGAGGGGGGTGAAACCCTACTTACGCAGCCACTACAATCCCTGGGTGAAACTCAAGCAAACCCCAAATTAACCTGTGCTTAATCCTCTGGTACATTGGCACAAAAGCATCCACGCTTAACTTAGAGGCAATGTGTAAATAATAATAATAATAATATAAGGATTTATATAGCGCAGAGAGAAAACAAAAACTGTAACCCTACGGGTATCCAGGCGCTCTGACCAGACAAGATGTTTTATCGCACGAGAGGACAAGTCGGAGACTTTACGCTGCTGGGAACAACCAGGTTTTGAGGCTCCTTCTAAATTCTATCAAAGACTGCGTTTGTCTGAGAGCTGGTGGGAGCTCGTTCCAGCTTTGAGCTCCAACCACCCTGAATGCCCTCCCTCCTAGTCTTGCCCGTTTAAAACTGGGCTGTACCAGCAGGTTGGCCTTGGATGACCGCAGCTGCCTTACCGGGGAATACCAGGCAAATCTTTCCTGGAGTGGGATCGGGCCTAGTCCATGGATTGCCTTGTGCACCAGGCACAGAGATTTAAAACGGACTCTTTCTTTAACGGGTAACCAATGTAGATCTCTGAGTGCCTGGGTGGAGGAAGAGTCAAACTTACGACCAAGTGCCAACTTGGCAGCAGCTGACTGAACTCTCTGTAGCCCCTGCAGAATGTATTGGGGGGCTCCGAGATACAGAGAGTTACAGTAATCCAGCCTGCTGAGGATAATGCTTCTAACAACCGTGTTACGAGAATCTGCAGGCAGCAATGGGAGGACACGGCGTAGAAGTCGCAGTAGACCAAAGCAGGTACTGGAAGTTTTGCTAGCCTGTGAAGCCAGCTGAAGGTTGTTATCGAACAAAACCCCCAGGTTCCGTACAGTGCTAACTGGCGTCAGTGGAGCTGAATCCGGGGCGATTCTGAAGTCCACCGGAGGATGTTGAATCAGTTTTGTTGGTGCATAAAGCAACAGTTCTGTTTTGTCTCCGTTGAACTGCAGACAATTTCTCCGTAGCCAGTCCGTAGTCTGCCTCATGCAATTTTGGAACTGCTCCAGAGAGACTGCCTGTTTGCCTTCCAAGGAAAAGGCCAGTTGGGTGTCGTCAGCATAATTGATCAGCTCCACCCCAAACGCTTTAATGATGGAAAATAGCGGTTGTAAGTATATATTAAATAGGATGCGGCTGATACTAGAGCCCTGTGGAACTCCAAAGTCCACTGGTGTGGTCTCTGAGATGAAGGAACCCATGGTCACCCTTTGGTGTCTTCCCGTTAGATAAGAGCGCAGCCACTATAGTGCTTGGCCCCCAACCCCAACCTCCGTCAGCCGTCGCAGCAGTGTTTCATGACTCACAGTATCGAATGCGGCTGACAGATCTAGGAGCACCAAAACAGCGGTGCTCCCTGTGTCAGCCCGCATCCGCAACGTGTCCAGCATGGTGACTAATGCGGACTCGGTTCCGTGGCAAGGGCGGAAGCCGAACTGGTCCCTGTCCAGCAAACGGTTAGCCTCTAGATAACTCGAGAGGGATCTGCTCACCGCCTTCTCCAAGATTTTAATAGGGAACGGGAGGAGTGATATTGGCCGGAAGCTGGCAGGGACGGTTGGGTCCAGGGTTGATTTTTTGATTAGAGGGGAGACCAAGGCCAGTTTCCAACTATCCGGGACCATGCCCTCTGCCAACGACTGATTACAGATCTGGCGCAGCCAGGGGAAGGTCGAGTGACCCCAAAGCTTCCAAACCTTCTGGGGCAGTGGGTCGAGGGGGGAACCTGACGAGATGCTGTGTGCCGTCTTGATAAATGACTCATCTGAGAAAGATGGAAAAAGGGTTAGAGAACAATCACCACTTGGCTTCTCGTGGTGCGTTCCTTTCCCAGAGGCATCAGCTACTCTATCAGAGACCCCGAAGAGGTCCGTGATCTTCTTCACCTTGTCCTTAAAGTAGGTAGCAATATCATCGCATAACCTCTTGGAGGGTACTACTTTATTTTCGAGGCAGCTAGGGGCCGATAGGGAGTTCACTATTCTAAACAGTTCCCTTGCTCCATTTGGGGCAGACGCTATAGAGTCAGCGTAGAAGCTCGCTTTGCGATCCAGGATAAGTTGCTTGTATCTACTCTGTGCGGATTTCAGCGCCGCTTTATCCCTGGCAAGAAGCCCCTTCCTCCATTTCCTAAAGTACTTATACAGCACTTCAAACAGTAATAAAATAAAAACTCAACACAAGTAAAACCCCACACTAATTCAAAATAATAGAGTAAAATGAAATAAATTATTTGAGAATAAAATGATAAACATCCAATCAGTAGAACTGGAGATATACAGTTTTCAAGATTTAAAAAAAAAAATAAAATTATTTGCACATTTTCAATTGATACAGACAACACAACTCTCCCACCCATCCCACACGCTTAAGAATATCGACAAACCACCTCCAGGCTTTTTACTACATAGCAGATAAATAACAAGAAAGATTATTTCATTTCCCTTATATACAATAAATCTTAAATCTCAGTGTATCAATTGATCCATTGGACCCTGTTTAATGACATTTAAAGTGCATAGTGCTAAAGTGAAAGTTTTCATATGCTCACTCCAGGGGACCGAGTTCCCAAATGTAATAGATCACCTCAACCACATGGTTATAGGACCCATATTTTTAATCCTTTCTTTCTTGCCTGGCTGCCTTTTCTAGCATACACTGCTTTTTCTATATTATTAACTGATAATTACCGGGCCGCCATTGTTGAAATGACGGACAGTTAAAGTCCAGCAATGCAGAGGGAATAGTTAATCTAAAGATAGCCATTGAAACAATGAGAAAATACTCTGCGTCCTCTACCATTTCTTCTTTTTGGATTCCAAGTAGAATAAATGTTGGAGTCAAAGAAACTTTTATCTCCAATTTGGAATACAAAAAGCTTGTAATTTTGTTTTTCATGGGGATAAGGGTACTACATGTAGAAAACATATGTACTATGTCTGCACTGAACAAAGCACACTGAGGACACCTTGTCTCTTTACCGACCCCCCATTTCGCAATCCTTAATGGTGTATAATACAGCAGAAAACAGGTCTTAAAAAACTGTACCTGCAAATTAGCCGACATTAAAACAGTTTGAGATAATGTAAAAGCTCTAATAACGTCTGTTTCCATTATTGTTAGTTTCTCTTACCACTTTAAAGAATACTTTCCACGATCATCTTTCATTTTGGAGTTCAATAGATGATATAGTGTCCCAATATTATGTTCACTCTGCGCTATTAATTTCTCTATCAATTAATTTTGGAGAAAGCCTGTGGAACCACCCCCTTTACGTTGTAGATAGTCTCTTACTTGAAGGTACTTAAAAAATTCCCTTTGACTAATACCAAACTCTTTTTTGAGATCGTCGAATGCAACAATCCAGATGGGAGAATAAAATACACCTATTCTATAAAGCCCTGCTTTGATCCACCTTTGAATATACTGATTTCTTACGATCTCTGGCAGATTCCAATTATCTTGGAGAGGCGTACAGAAGTTCGATCTTCTTAATCAGTTTGCGAACCGATGCTCACACTGCCAGGTTCCACCTTAGCTATTTGAGAAAACCCTTCCCTGAAACTGTGGAGTTAAAAAACGCAGTTCAGGCGTTAGTTATCCCCAGAATTGAATACGGCTGCTCTACCCTATTTGGCCTACCAAAGACATCCACGGCCCCTCTAAAAGCTTGCCTCAACACAGCAGCTAGACCCAAAAAACTTGAAGCCAGAATCCAGCTCAAGCTGGCCTTTATCACACACAAATACACAAACTCCCCGGCATATCTTGCCCAGAAAATGGTGGTATCTGGGGTATTCAGACACTCCCAGTCCACCAGAGACCATGTGCTCCAGCCACCCTGCTTCCGCAAGGAAAAAACCATACAACCGAGCGTTTTCTGGGGCTGCACCAAGAATCTGAAACTCACTACCGTCATCCATCAGAAGAATACCTTCTCTTGTCAATCTTCAAAAAGGATGCTAAAACCTTCCTAATGAGCAAATTCCTCCAATAACTCTCCTTTGTCGCACATACCGCTTTTTGTCATGGCTTTTGTTTCTGTGCATAATTTTCTGACTGCTTGGTCCTTTCAGTGTACCAATTTCTCACTCCTTCAAATGTTCTGCTGGTTCTCTCTTCCTTTTGCTATCATATCTCCCCTCTTATACAATTGCTGGTTTTTTTCTTTTTTATCGCTGACATGTCGCTGATTATGGTACTGTATTGATTATTGTATATAACTCTGGCTTTTGTCCTAATGTAGTTGATTCCCTAATTCCCATCCTTGTGTTTGACTGTACCTATCCTGTACGTAACGTGTTATCCCTGTAAAGCGCTCTGATACCCTCTGATACCCTAACGGGTCACGTCAATAAATAGATAAAAATACCTTATAAGCACCCAGAAGGCACTAAAATCACACTTTTTTTTATAATAGCTAAGCCCAAGCTGCCTCCATAATCAGCCCCAGGCCTCCCTAACAATTAACAACTCATGTGTGGAAGGAATACATTCTTTTTTTTTTTTAACTCTTTTTATTGAATATATGACTTGGAAATATCATCCCACATACAGTTAGATACATGTGTACAAAAATTCCGACTTTTGAGCCACAACCGATTTCTTGAGCATATGTGTACATCTTCAAGGAAACTGCCATTATTAATTTCTCCAATATTTAATACAGTACATCATTACCTATCATCCGGCGAGAACCCCGGATACATTCTTGCGCCTCACTAGTAGGTAGTTCCTGAAATAGAATAGGGCTGTACTGTAACATGGTAGCCCAATAATGCAGCTTGAGATTTGGTAAAGCCAAGATATTTCAGTGCCCTTCTAGGTTTGGAATATGTCCAAAGAAACATTGTAAATATAAGATTAAATATCTCTAATCAATAATTTGAAAATTCTAAGGGAATAGCTCTAAAGAAGTGTAAAAGTTTAAGAAAAAAATCATCTTGATTATATTACATCTTCCAACTATTGCAAGGTGTAAATTATTTAATCTAGCAAGCTCTTTGTTGGTCTTCCCAATAAGAGGATCCAAATTTTCTTTAACAATTTCATCTAAGTCGGCTGTAATGCCAACACTCAGATATACCGCATTTTTTACCACTCGGTTGTCTACCATCAATATCTTATCATTGGCAACAGTTTGGGTCTTGTCTCTGTTAAACGAGTATCCTGAGATCTCCCCAAATTGTAATGCTTCCTTTTCAATATCTTAAGGGTAATTTCTGGTTTGTGGGTTACTAGAGCAATGTCGTCTGCATATGATAGAATTTTAGTTTCATATCCTTGGTCTACAACCGGTGGGATTGCTGCATTACTCTCCAGTTTTCGGATGAACGATCAATATATATTGCAAACAAAAGCGGAGATCGAAGATATCCTTGCTATGTCCCCCGCAAGATCCCAAATCGTTCAGATATTAGCCACATGTTTATAATACAGAGCTTTTATTGTCTATATAAACCCTGTTCCGTTATCCATTGTCTGCATCATCTCCCAAAGAAAGTGGCAGGAGACCCTGTCAAAAACCTTTTTCGCGATGAGCAGAATCAAAGCCTTATGATCCCCTGACACTTGCACTGCATCAACTAGAGCAATATCTCTCCTAGTATGATCTGTGGTGTGCCTCCCAGAAATGAAGCCATGTTGTGGAGACTATGGGCCAGATGTACGACAATCGCAAACAGTGTTAAATACATTGTTGTACATTTGATTTTGCTCCTTGCAATTTGCGACAAATTGCAAATTGGGGTCGCAAATTGAGTGGCTCATTAATATTAATAAGCCTCTCGCAATTTGCGAGCCCATTGGGAATGACAGGCCCTCCCAGGGATGGTGGCCTGCTGAGCTCAGCAGACCACAATGTCTGGGACTGCTTTTAAATAAAGCATTTTTTTTTAATGTTTCAAGTGTCGGGCCGCGACACTTCTGTGTTTGTTCCGAATGTTCTCTCCTGCTCATAATTGCAGTGCGATTCCACCATTGATCCGCTAAGGTGGTGGGGTGCGTTACGGAAACCCGTGCATCGTATTCAATTTCTAAACACAGCCTTCCACACATGACTGTATTTCCTTCGCCTCTGTGCAGCCGCTGGTGACACTGCCTCCACCCCAGCAATGGAGATTCGGCGTCCCGCGCGGTTCGCGCGCTAAGAAACGGAGCTCCTGTCCGTGGCTGCGGTTCTCTTCCTCTCCCCCCGTGGCTAATGTAATTGATGCGTCCGGCTCACAGCGCTTGGATTTTGATGTAGGACTGGCTTGGGCTCTGGCGAGTGCTAAGAAGGACGTGGGGCATCGGCGGAGCACTGGAGCCTTGTTAAAGACAGTCTGGAAGCTGGAGGCGTGAGGCACGAGGCTGGAGGCTGGATTGCCTGACGTACCTGTGCTGTGACCCCCTTCTCTGGACTTGTTCTGGCTCTGGCTCTGTGCGAGGGGCTATTCAGGAGGGCTGGAGCACCGGCGGAGAACCAACCCAGGATTAAAGTTCGGGAGCCGGTATTCTGTCACGCGCTGCAGGAGGATGGAGGTATGAAGATCTCTCTTTTTGGCAAAGAACAGTCATGTTATAGAAATTCGGCAGAAATCTGGTGATAAGCAGTAATAATCTGCAGTACCTTTGCCAACTGCTTTCAACACTAAATTGCAACTCCTCGCCTCCTCATTCTAGCCAGCCTCCATTCCATCTGCAGCAGCTGCTTCTGATTCTCAAGCATCGGAGTTCAGGGGTTTGTGTCTCTGCCTCCCTGCTATACCTAAGCTGCTGGTCCTCTACTGTGAGGTTGTGCTGCTGTTGTGCTGCTGCTGAACCCCCTGGGCCATCCCGCTGCCTGTGAAATACATTGAGGGCGAGGACCTGGGAGGGACTCCAATTCCCAGCGTGCTGAGCGGCGCATCTACCACTGACATCATCGCTCGCGCCAGGAGGCGAGTAAGTGCCGGCAAGGGCTCCCGCAGTGCAAAGACAGGACGAGGCTGGGCTGGGCCAAGGCCCCTAGCCATCTATCATGGAGAGAGGAGCGCCAGGAAAAGAAACCCCTAGTTCAGTTACAACTTTGAGGACTGCTAGACATAAAAGGTAAGGAGATGGGGAAACGTAAGACCGTTATGACCATGAAGGCCAGGCCACTAACCTCATCAATTACGAACTTTTTAACAACGGCGATGGGGGCAATAACAAGTGAAATAGAGTCCATGGTGCAGAGGTTGGGGGAAACGCAACGAGCTCTGCAAAATTGCATCCCCACGGGAACTGGGGGTGAGCACGATAAAACATTAGAAGAAAGATTATCATCTATTAACTTGGAAGCTAGTGGAGATTAAGGGTGGGCGTAGTGGGCGTAGTGGGGCTACGTGAAGCAGCACGTAGTGTGCCCAAATCTACGCACACTACGCGCTTCGCGTAGCCCCACTACGTGCCACCCACCTCCCGCCCGCCCTTCTTTTAAATAATATCAGCAATATAAAATAAATTAAAGTAAAGCGACTTACCGTAAGCGCGGCGTCTCCGGGGCTCCCTCTTCTTCGTTTCTAATTTCTTCTGACAAATGCGCATGCGCGGACGCCCGCGCATGCGCATTTCTCGTGAGAAATGCGCATGCGCGGGTGTCCGCGCATGCGCATTTGCCAGAAGAAATTAGAAACAGAAAGAGGGAGCCCCGGAGACGCCGCGCTTACGGTAAGTCGACTTACTTTAATTTATTTTTCATTGCTTATATTATTAAAAGGAGGGCAGGCGGGAGGTGGGTGGCGGGTGGCAAGCAGCTACGCTTCGCCCTCGGCGTGTGCATAGCGCTGCCCTGCTTCGCCTACTTCGGAAAGTGCGAAGCAGGCAGCGCTACGTACACTACGTGGGTGAAGCGTAGTGCTACGCCCGGGGTTAGTGGAGATGAGGTTAATACTGGCATCACTCAGGAGGGGGGTTTTGTGGATACTCTCTGCCCACCGCCATCTAAAAAATCTAAGGCGTGTGGGAAAGCCAAGAAAGTTATAGAACCCACAGTGACACGAAAGAAAAACATGGCCCCAACACGTAAGCCAGTAATACGAGCAACGGGTGCTGCTAAGGACCCCACCAATACTGAGTATATGGGGGATAATGCATTATTCAAATGTTATACAAGCTCGATGGAGTCTATCATCAAATCGATTTTAGACCCCCTGGTAGGGGTATTAAACAGCATTGATGTCTTGTTAAATATATTAATTGACTCTAGTATTTTGAAGGTTACCACAGGCTCAGAGACTCTAACAAACCCCATCTCGAATACAAATTTGGACATTCCTGAGGTAATTCCACTCTCAGATATCGGTCTGTGGGGTCGGAGTAGTTATTAACACTGAGACTACAATGCTCTCATCTAAACAACTTGATAAAGTACGGCTGGGGCCATTGACAGCAAATGTGGAACAAAGTGACATTAATCCCACTGGTAGAAATCATAACACTTTCTCAGCCGGTGCGAATAAAAGTCTGAGAATACTTCCCCTACTCCCAGAAGTTACTCCCTATGTCATTGTTCTAAAAAATGTCCCACCTCTGTCTCATAGTAAGACAGAAGATTGGAAACAGTTAAAAAATAAAACGCTGCATTGGTTGGCGAAGACTTTGGACTTGTCAGGCTGTGACGTTCTAAATGATAAAATCAATAATGTAGAACGTGTGTCATGGGTGGGGTCTCAGGCAAAAACTGAAATGGGAGATTGCATCGATATAAATTTTAGGGATAAAAATTTTCTGCACTGGCTCACGGACAGACTCCCTTGGAGTAATAACATGGGGGGAACCATTGAAGCTGTACCACTCGGCTATTTTTATAGGCCGTTGCCAAATGTGGGTATTGGCCAGGCCCAATCCCATCCTAAAATATTCTCCCCATTCATGATTCCAACTTTTAACCCCTTTAAAGGTCAGGTGGACTGACTGAATGGTCAGTCTTTGAGAGAGTCTGGTGATACAGATTTAAATCCAGCCTTTTTGCATGTTTTAGCTGACACAGAAAGAGACAGCTATCCTGCCCCCTCAGGCATTTCCCCGTCTTTTTCTAATATTAAAACTTAAATGCTCCGGGTCATCCCAATAAGGAATGCTTATTAAACCCAACATATTATTCAAGGCCCAATTCTCCTAATCCATTTAATGATGGCACATTAGATCTTCTGCCAGTATGCCCTGCTGCTAAGCTAGTTGGTGTTGTGAACCCTAATGTAATAACAAATATGACAGTAGAAAGTGGTGTAATTAACACCGGTTGTGCAGAGAATAAAGACACCCCTTATGTCAGTACATTTACTCATGGTAGTCTCTTCTGGAATGTAGCAGGTCTGTTAAACAAATTAGGCATTAACGACTGGGTCGAGTTTGTCAGCAAATTCAGCATAATTTGTTTACAGGAAACTTGGATGCGTGAACCAGCTTATATAAATGGTTTTTACTCTGTACACACATCAGCTAGACCATTTGTAGGTGGTCATGATAAAGGTGGCTTAATAACCATGATTTCCACAACATTAAATGGCAGAGTTAGGAAACTACAGCTAGACTCCCCACATTTCCAGATTATAAATATTTCTCTGAAGAGTAATCTGACCTTGTGGTTATTAATTTTGATCACAATAATTTTAATAGTGCAAATCTTACTATTGCCCAAGAACTTGAAACTGCACTTATGAAACACATTGAGGAGTTAAAAATGGACTATGTAATACTCTGGGGGGGTGATTTTAATTGTAAATTGTTCTCACTGTCTAAACGCGAGTCATGCCACCATTTAACAAGGAATGCGGTGGGTGGCTATCACTTTGAGCACAATTCTTGTGGGAACATTTTTAATTCTTTATTGTCAAAATTCTCACTTTTCCTAACTTTAGATTTCATTGAGCTCTTAAATTCTGATGTGGTAACATATGTTGGAAGAGGCCAAGGGACGCTAATTGATTTTATTATTTTGTCTGATTATCTTAACTCTGAAACCGTGGTTTTTAACATTCCTAAAATACATTTTAGCGACCATTACCCACTAACATTACAATTAGCAATCCTACCAGTTCCTCCAAATACACCAGTTAAGGTAGTCCCCTTATCTTATACTAAAAATAAGGGGTTAACTTTGAAGTGGTCCTCTGTCAACCCTGATATCGTTCTGGAGGGGATTATAAAGAGCAATTCTGCGCAAGTACTGGACTCTTTGGATGAAAATGTAAGTGTTACATTCATGATCAAATCGTATAATGCAATAATTGAGACAACAAAGGTGCTCTTAACTAAAAACAAGTTGAACAGCTCACAGAAAAATAAAAGGTGGTTTGACAGGGAATGCTTCCAATTACATAATAAATTAATGAAGATCCTAAAAACTAAACTACGAGATAGGGTGGGAGTGAGACAGGCACGCATAGATTATAAACGCGCACTGGAGAAACGCAAGAAGGAAATTAAGCAAGAGGCATGGGGTAAATTACATTTGGCATCACAGAGTAAAGATTCCAAACTTTTTTGGGAAACTGTTAACGAAGAATACTTTGGTGACACAAAAAATGGCCATATTGATGCAACAATCATGCCCGAATCGTGGGTAAAATATAGTAATAGCACTGGGAAACAAAGTGCCGCTCGCTTCCAATATGTGGCACATCCCATGAAACCCCCAAATTTACATAAGGCAAATAGGGCGCTCTCCCAGATTGTAAAGAACAAGGCCCCTGGGCCGAACTGCATACCCGCTGACCTATTTTTAGCATATACCCCCTTGTGGCACCCGCTATTAACAAATATATTAAGATGTTATGCAGCTCAGGGCCCCCCAGAGTCATGGAGATCAGTTACAATAGTTCCCATATTTAAAAAGGGTGATAGATCAGATTCCAAGCTATCAACCTATTTCTTTAATCGATAGCACTTGCAAGATTATGAGACGAGTAATACTGGAGAGACTGGAGACTTGCGTTACAGAAAAAGGGAAGTTCTCCGCTGTCCAGCATGGCTTCAGGAAGGGCCTGGGCACTGTAGAACAGTGCCTTAGCCTGCACCTGGTCATTGGCAAATACATCATGGCTAAGTCAGGGTCCTTATACCTGGGGTTTACGGACCTGTCATCTGCCTTTGATTGGGTGCAGAGGGGGAAATTGTGGGAGAAAATGCTCCTTATGGGCATTGATCCCTCCATCGTCCATTTTTTAGCTGCAATGCATCAGGGTGTCACAGGTAGAGTACGCTACGGAGCAACTGGAGAGCTTACCCAACCCATAAAGATGGATTGTGGGGTCCGACAGGGATGCGTACTTGCTCCTTTCCTTCTCTGTTTATATATAAATGACCTAGAAAGCCACATCAGAATTGGAAATGTAGATGCACCAACAATAGGCCGCAGGACTTTACCAGCCCTGTTATATGCGGACGATTGCGTCCTAATGTCGAGAACTGGGGTGGGTTTACAAAGGCTTTTAATTAGTTTTAATGAATTTATGAGCAATCTTGGGTTAAAAACAAATGTTGCCAAGTCACACGTCTTGGTAGCAGGAAAAGTTCCTTCTAAGAAGAAAACTTTCTACATAAAGAATGAAATATTATGTTAGGTGCCAACTTTCTCTTATTTGGGCATTCTTTTTAACGAAAAAATCTCTTGGTCCCACCTAGTTAATGCCAGGATTGGGGGCTTCAATTAAAACATGGAGGCCATTTTTAGATTCACAAAAAAATTAGGTTCTCGCCCCATAAAAGTAATTATTGATATTTATAAAGCACGAACATGCGCCGTTACATTATACGGCGCTGGAGTCTGGGGTTGCTCAAACACATTGCGGCTCCAAAGAGCCGAGAACTGACATTATCTAAAAGCACCCTTGCCATTATGTGTCAAAATGAATTAGGTGTTACACCATTATCTTTTCGCACTCATTTAGCACCATTGATTCTTTGGCGCAGCATCTGGGTAAAAGAGGAACCAGTCCTGAATCGTGACATCATTTTAGATTGTTTAAAATTGGATTATGTAAAAAAAATTCCATGGCTCTCTTACTTGCAAGAACAATTGGAGAAGTTGGGATTGCAGGATTGTTTTAACAGTCCCGGAAATATATCTGCAATTCCTAATACCAAGCTTAAAAGTGATTTTCTTTTACTTCTGAAGCATGAAAGAGATAGGCAAGAGATGGTAAAAAAAAGGGTCGTTGAGCACTCACTGCTAATTACCTCCCCCCCGAATTAAATCCTATCTTTCTTTTTATTTTAATCAAGCAAAGATGTTTTATCTGATCAGGTTCAGTATGGGTATTGCTCATTTACTGGTATCGTACCCACGTGATGCATATTGTGATGCCAAATTAGAACTGTGTCCATGTAATTCAATTTCTGCACAAAGCACTTTGAACGTTATGTTTTTTTGTAAATTGTATCTTAACCCCAGACGCACTTTTTTAAAACCATTATTAAGATTTTTAAATATTAGAAAGTGTCAACCTGCATTATGTCATCTACTTCTTTTAAATAATGAATTCACCTGTCTTATGGTCTATAAGTATATCTCCGCTGCAGTTCGACTTCGTAATGTTGTCGGAAAATGAATTCCTGGCTAATATTCAAATTGGTTGAAATCTTAATATGTGTTTTATTGTTAAAATAATGTTTTATTTGTTCTTTTATGGCTGTCATTAGGCCGAATAAAGATTTTGACTGACTGACTAATGTAGCCCGTTTTCCTTAAAGGAAAACGGGCTGCATAAAAATAAAAAAAATGAAACATTTAGTAGGTGGTTATTGCAAGTATTTCGCGACTGCAAAAACATTAGTACATTAGTTTGAGACTTCCTAATTGGAAAGGAATGCCCCTTGCAAATAGCGAGTCTCTAAACACTTTTTTTTGAGTCGCAATCTATTTGCGACTCGCAAAATTGTGTTGGTACATGGCCATGACAATTTTAGCATGCACAAACGGGTCGCTAACCCGTTAATTGTTCGTACATCTGGCCCTATATTTAGTTTTCACCTGCGCTATCCGTCCGGCTAGGACTTTAGAACAGATTTTTGGGTCTCCATTAATTAAAGTTATCTGGAGATATGATCCAAGTTCTACAACAAGTTTCTTCTTTTTTTTAAAATGCAATGTTCTATAAAATTCTGAGGGGATCGAATCAGCACCTGCGGCCTTGTCGGAGGGGTGACTAATCAAAGCGGAATAAATCTCATTCCATTGAAATGGCACTTCCAAGAGCTCTCTCTCCTCTATAGTCAACTTATTTAAAGGTACTGCCTTAAGGAAGTTATCTATTTGCTCGGTATTACTTTGGGGGCCAGATGTACGACCCTTCCAATTTGCAACTCGCAAATTGCGTTGCTTTGGGACTGGCAATTTGCGGGTTGCAAATTGGAATTTACTACTGTGTCTCAGACACCATTTGTGATTCCTAATGGGGTCTCAAATTGCCTGTCTGATTAATATTCATTAATCAGGTGCTAGTTGCAACCCCATTGGGAATAGCTTGCACTCCCAGGGATGCCTGCTCTTAAAAATATTTTCAATGCGACTCACAAATGGGAAGGAGTTTTAAATAGGTGGTAGGAGTGTTTAGTGGGCACAATTGCGGCTGCAACCTTACATTGAAGTATGACTCGCTATAAGGAAGGGACGCCCATGGCATGCCCCTTCCTAATAGCGAGTCGCTAATCCTACTTTGCGAGTCGTTATTAGGTTATCGACTCAAAAAATAAGGGTTGTACATAGTGCAGACCTATTTTGCGGTCGCAAACGGGATGGTATCCAGTTTGTGACTTCAAAAAACGGTTGTACATCAGGCCCTTAGTGCTTTCAGAGTATAGGTGTCAATAATACATCTGAAAGGCAGCCATAATCTTAATCGGGGCAGAAACGAACCTGTGTATGGGATCTTTAATTTATCACACTTCACTAGCCGTACTTTTCTGTCTTGCTCTCACAGCCAAATGATGGCCTACTTGTTCGCTACACTCATGGGTTTTTTCTTTCCAAACTATGAGCTTATCTGCTGCCCTATTCGAAAAGTTCTCATTCAAACCTACCCATGTGGAGATTACCTCAAAGTGGGCCTCCCCCGCTTCTCCTCCCTGTTGGACTACCCTAACCAGATTTTTCTCTACTGCAGCTAAAATGTCTTGTTTAATTTGAGTGATTCGTTTCTCCTCCTTCCCTCGGTTCAAAGAGACCCAGATAGTCTCCCCTTTGTATATGGCTTCAGCATGTCCCATACCACACCAATTGGAGCACTTCCAGTGTTCTTTTTAAAAAATGTAGGGATTCAATTTCTTATATGTCTTCAGTAGTCCTCATTTACCATCAGGGCATGATTGAAGCTCCATGAGGTTTTAGTTTTCATCCCAGTTCCCTGGACTCCTAAAACTAGGGGATTAGGATCCGATACAAAATGAGGGTATTGCTCAATTTTACAATTACATGTAAATACATTTGACATCAAAATGTAGTCTAATCGGGCATGCGATTGATGCGGCAATGCATCATACCTATACCCATGCTCTAGAGGTCTCTTCTTACATCAACTAATCCATGATCCCTGCAGATACCTTCTAGGGTGTAATACACTGTGGGTTTCCAACCTATATATTTTTAATGTTCTCCCATATCCCAATTATTGAGTAGATTAATATTCAGATCCCTCATGAAAAAATTGGTAAAGGCCAGTGTGTCAGCTAATTGGATAACTCTTCAAAGACATTGGGCTCATCAAGTATGCTCCCAGAAACAGAACACAATGTAAATTTACCTCCATTTCCAGAATGACATTCCACTATGAACCATCTACCTTGTTTTCTCAACCCGTACATGAGAGAATTGTATACCACTATTTTGGGCTAAGATTACCACCCCACCAAAACACACACCTTGTGATGTGCCCCAATCAGTCTATAACCGAGTGAATTTAATAGATCCCTCCATGATCCCTCAATATGTGTCTCTTGAAGACAGACAATATCTGCTTTCAACGTCTGAAGGTCCATTGAGATTGCAGCTCTTTTCTTGGTGTCATTCAACCCGCAGATATTAATGGAAGCAATGCAAACCTTCCATTGCCCTCCCATTACTGTATTTTACAATCCGAACCTTGTTTCCTATTTTCAAACACCATTAAGACACGACGCCCTGCCTTC
The DNA here is from genome assembly GCF_964204655.1 of Triturus cristatus. NCBI lineage: Eukaryota > Metazoa > Chordata > Amphibia > Caudata > Salamandridae > Triturus > Triturus cristatus. Next base: position 477,461,222 of record NC_140583.1, read on the forward strand.
TTTACCTTCACAGAGTCCCTAACTCCTTTTTTTCTCTTGTGAGTGTGTGGTATCCCCCCTTCCCTCCCAGTCCCCACCCCCAAAAAACAAAAAAATCCATCCCTACTAACCCCTTACCCCCACCCTTCGAACCTCCCCCAAAATATGAGCAATCAGGCCTAGCCTGCATGAAGACGTCTAAGGTAACAAGACCCGCCACTCTGCCCTGTGTGATCTCCATCATTATTGCATTTTCAGCAACCTTTCCATATCCTCATACAAATTCATTTTCCTACTTCTAATCTTGTCATCTCTTTTTTTTTATTTAATTGTTATCCTTGCTCATGTATTGAATCCCCCGCCATTTCTTTTAGATACTGCTCAACTGCAGCATGGGAAAAGTATTGTTTTGCCAAAAAGGACACCCCCGCATATTCTTTTTTGGTGTTTGGGCGAGCCTGGTGATAGATACACTGTCTCAGCAGGAAGTTACCAAAATATACAAGTACTGCTCGTGGCCATTCTGTATTACCTGTATGTTTATTTTTAAGCATTGGGGTAAATGATGCACTCTTTCTATTTCTTTATCCCAATCCTAATCTGTCAAATCTGGAAAGACACCCTTTAAAAGGTTCACTACAGATCCTCTAACATTTCCCCTTCAATGCCTTCAGGTAACCCCAGAAGCCTAAAGTTGTTTCTTCTTTGCCTATTTTCCTGGTCTTCCAGTTTCCACATCGCATCATTCATCTTGGGTTCTTGAGATGCTTTCTGAGTTTTTAAAGCAGCAACCTCCATTTCAAGGCTTTCTTTCTGAACTTCCACAATTGACATCCTTTCTGATATGTCAGAGCATGTCTTATCTATCTTCCTTATCGCGCCCTGCAGTTTGTTTGATGCATGTGGGGCCCGACGGCTATCACTTTGGGCCTTCTCCTACATTTGTTTGATGGAGGAGAGAATTACAGTAAGGGAGGGCTATGCCTTATTGGAACTCTCTGACCCTATTGCCCTGGCTGCGATTTCCACCCGTCCTTTGCTGGCCTCTTTCTCTGCTTTTACCCCATCTATGTCAACCAGCTGCATTGCAGAGTAGTCCCATCTTGGTTTTGGAGTGTCTCTCCGGCCCATTTCTCCTTATCGGGAGCTCCCTTTTTTCCCACTCCTTTTTTTCTCCTTTTTAAGTGAAGATTTTTTTCCGGTCTTTCTCCATGTTAATAGCACTGATTCCTTCAAAGAGCTACTGTTACTTGAGTCCGAAAGAGCTGCACTTGAGGATACGTTTTCAGTTATTGATGACTCAGAGTCATCAGCCAATGAAAAACCCGAATCCCTCATTTTGACCTGGGAAAATACTGTTTCTAGCTTTGAACCCCCTGACTTGCCGTGAATTGGCTGAGGATGACAAGTATCGCCTAGGGGTACAGCAAAATCCATCCACCGATCCCCAGTCTCGGCCTGACCGCGATGTACAGGACTGCTCACTGATTGCTCTACAGTCACTTTCTCAGGTAACGCCTCTGGGGGCACTGTCTCTCGCACATCCAAGGGTGAGGTAATTAACGTGGGATCGCCGTTCTTATTACTCCTCATCTCACTCTGAGTTGCTTCTGGGCTTCAGCTGAAGTAGTTTGGACAATATCAGGGGCAAGCGTTGGATCTGTTCCTTTTGTGCCTTTACTCCTGGTAGCAGAAAACAAATCAGTTATTAAAGGCTGCGCTCCTCCAGGCTCTGTTAAATTAAGTGTACAGGCAAGCTGCTGAGACAGCTTCTTTCCAGTTTTGAGCTCTGGTTTCCCTTTGCCTGGTGCTTTGTCCTCCATCCTTCCTCCTTTACCTTCATTGTTGATTTCACGCCCACTCGGCGCCTGCAACATAGCAGGCAAGGCCAACCTGGCTACCCCAGTTGCGGTCAGGGCCACGGCTGCTGCGGGTGGGGGTTGCATTTTCCCAGATTTGGCTCCCCTCCCCGTCATTTGGCTCTCCTCCCCGTCATTTCTTCAAGCGGACCGCTACTTTGAACCCACTTGACCTTGGTCAAAAGACGGAGAAAGCTACCTTGTCAATCTGAGAGTCACCACAGAAGCCAGGTAAAATATATTCCTCTGATTCACGCTGACCTTCCCAGCACGGCGTCAATGGTTTCCAATTCGCCCTGGATCATATTGGCAACTTTACCAGTTCTCTACCATTACACAGAGTTCTCCCCGAGAGCCCCATGTTACTCCGACGTTGTGGTCGACCGACGAACTATCAAGGTGGGGGTGGAGAGGAGAGCAGCAGGGAATGTTACATAGACACCATCTTGTTTCCTGGACCCAGTTTTAAAGATTTAAGTGAAAACAGTGCTTAGAAGCACAAAGCGCTAACAGTGATTATCTGGTCATGCTGAACCAGGATAAAGTCACAAGTACAGGTTGACTGTTATGAAGCCTGGGCCAGATACAGTGGCCCAGTTAGGCACACTGAACAAAGAACCTTCAATCCTCATTTGAGGTGCTGTGCGAGATCCTGCGTCAAGGATGCATCGTGCAGCGGCAAGTTCCAAACAGGCTGTGGGGCTGTGGTTGCAGAGTCCTGCGTCGTTGTCAAGGAGGTCAACAATGAAGTGCTTGCGATGTGAAGGCCTGTGTCAAGGATATGTCGAGCAGCAGCGGTTCTGAGGAGACTGCGGGGTGCGATGCGAGATCCTGCATTGGGGATGCATCATGCCGCAGCAGTTCTGGTGCGGCAGTGAGGAGATGAGTTAGGACTCCTAACTTTACTACTCCTAAACTGAGAAAAGTCCTAACTTTAAGACTTTCGGTATTCACAGAAGGCATTTAGGAGTCCTAAAGTTAGGATTCCTAACTTTACTTCTCCGAAACTGAGAAAAATCCTAACTTTAAGACTTTCGGTATTCACAGAAGGCATTTAGGAGTCTTAAAGTTAGGAGTCCTAACTTTACTACTCCTAAACTGAGAAAAATCCTAACTTTAAGACTTTCGGTTTTCACAGAAGGCATTTAGAAGTCCTAAAGTTATGACTCCTAACTTCTGTGAATACCGAAATGGTAGTAAGTTTAGGATTTTGTCTTAAGTTAGTTTGGTGAATTGGGCCCATAAAGAGAGGCAGGGATGACATTGCTTTTTTTCTTTGACACCAAAACCCTGGAATTTGCTTCCTAAATCTCAGAGAGTTGTATTCTGAAAAAGCCTTCCAAACCTCGCTAAAAATGTATTTCTTCAGAGAACTGTACTTTTTTTTGCACTTTGCAAGCGCGAGCACCGAGACACTTCTATCGAAACAGCTGCACGCTATTTAAAAGATATTTCATTCATTCATTCATTCATTCAATAAGGACTAGGAATGAATACACCCTTGTTGCTTTGAAGTTAACAGTGAGAACAAATAACTGAACTATATGTGGCACTGTGGTTGTTATATCCAGCCATCCCGCAAATACTGATCTCTGAGACTTGCGTTTCATTTTAGAAAACTGTGGTAGGGACTTGTGCCATATTTATAGTGCAAAGTGCTGATAACCTGCTTCTCTATTCCAGGGTTGGGCTATTTGACAACATACAGATATAGAGAAATTGCCTGAGAAACAACAGCAATCAATCCGAGAATGTGCTTCTGAATGCTAGTTAGAACAAATTCTCATGCCAACACCTTCCAATATCTATTCAAACAATATATGTTGATCTCAAGTATATCAGAAATTTCCTCTCAAACCAAACATTCATCCGCCATAACGGGCTTTAAAGTAATATTTATTTTCCAAGTTGTAAGAAATTAGGTTATTGGCTGAGAGGGAGGCAACAATCACAATCCTTGTCAGAGTGAACCACAAAAGTCATTGAAATAACCAGTGTTTAACTATCTGGTAGCTTGGCACAAAAGCATTCAGGCTTCACATAAACGCACTGTATAAATTATTTATGCACCACACAAACAGTAATAAAGTGAAAACACAACACAAGAAAAATCCCACACCAATTTAGAAACATAGAATAAAATGTAATAAATTGACACCTAAGTGACAAAAATCGATTCAGTAGAAATAGAGTTATGAATTTGTAAACTTTTTAGTGAAAACTAGCACCTAAAAGATCAAAGCGCCAACCACAGATGTCTTGTCACGCGAAACTGAGGCAAAGTTGAATGTTATGGCCAACTGCGATGAAGCACGGTTTGGATACACAAGGTTGATTGAGCCATGTCTCCATTTACCTTTGGACTTTGAAGAATTTTTGAAGAAAAATATCTGAGACAGTACAGTTTTGTGGGGCAAGGCAGCCGGTGTTTTTCAAGGAGAAGGTGTCATCATCAGGGAGCAAAGTTGCGGTTAAGATTTCTACAGTCGGACTTAGTCTCTCATTTTGAGGTAGAAAATCACCAGCAGGAAGAATCTGCAGGCTGTAGCTGACAAGAGCTCCATGCAGCCAAATACCCTTTCTGTGAATGTAGCAGCAGCTACCTCGGAATCAGGCAGACCAGCAATGCATCTTGGGCAGACTAACAAGCAGGTAAATCCCAGTCTCTTCTCAGTTCTCAGGGCACTTTTTGGCTGAAAATGTTCTAAGTTTGGCTAAGTTTTAGGCTGTTTGGCACTTTTAGCACCACTTCCAATTTTCCAGGACTGGGTGTGCATCACTTGCAGGGTAGGACTCACTTCAGGCTAGGTCCAGGTGAAGGGTTCAAGTTGTTGGAGCTTTTATTGTCCCTGAAGTTCAGAACAGGAGGCCAGCCAACTAATCCTTTGGAGTCACTGTGGTAGTCCAAGGTTCAAGCAGTAAGGCAGGTTTCCAGCAGTAAAGCAGCCCTCTAAAGTTTAAAGCAGGCTGCAGGCACTAGGGCAGTGTTCTGAAGTGCATGGCCGGTTTTTTGAGTGTCCTTTGCAAGTCCAGGAGTGAAGTGAAGAGTGGGTCTGAGGGTTCTATTTTGATACCTGCGGCCAGCTTTGAAGTGGAGGAAACTACTGACGTTTTCCTTCACAGATGGTTCTGGAATTTCCTTCCTCCCTGCCGAGGCACCAAGGGGTCTGGAGTGATTAAAGACTAGTGTGAAGCTCTTTGTGAGTGCACTGAGGCAGCTCCTTTGAAATTTAAGTATGGCAGAGAACAGCTCCGCCCCATACATGCTGGCAGGAGGGCCCATACTGACAACACTTAGTCGCCCTTAGCGTCACTTTGTGGGAGAAATATACAATGGCTAAATGCCTTGCTGATCACAGTCATGTGACCCAGGACACAGGCTGCAAGCACCAAATGGTTAGGACAAGAAAAAAGTGGCAATTACAGAATTATGACTAAAAATCTGCCTTTACCATTAAACATTATTTCATGTTACATTTCTTTAGAGACCTAACATGACATTCCTATCTGTTATCACTTATTAAATGGTATAAGGTAACCAAATGTTACCCTATGGGGGAGGTAGGCCTCACAACAGTGAAAAAACTAAGGTAGGAGTTTGCAGTACTAGGACATGTAAAACGTAAACGTGCATGTCCAACTATTTAAATAAATTGGACCCTGCGCTCTGGGCTATTTACGGCCTATATAAGGAATGACTTGTATATATTACATAAAGGAGATTTAGGCCCTGACAAAGGGGTTATTTTGCCAGGTCGAATTGATAGTTTAAAGCTGCACATAGGCTGCAAGGGCAGGCTGGAGACATGTTTTAAAAGGCTACTTAAGTGCGAAGCACAATAAGTGCTGCAGGCTCACTAGTAGGATCTAATTAGCAGGCCATGGGTACATGTTGTACCATTTACTAGGGACTTGCAAGTAAATTAAATGTGTCAATCAGTTGTAGGCCAATTTAAATGTGTTTTAAGGAATGAGCAAAAGCACTTTAGTACTGGTTAGCACCCGTAAAGTGCACAAAAGTCATAAAGCCAACAAAAACGATTTTCAACAAATAAGAGGAGAGTAGGCAAAAGGTTTGGGGTAAGACAACCCTAAGGCTGACAGGTATAAGACGGGAGAGGAAGAAGAGAAGGAGAATACCCAATTCTTGTAAACAGAGGTGATTTGCACAATGCAAAAGCCAGGTCTGTTCGTGGTTTTAATTTGCACTTGCCTTATTCACATAATAGTCTGACTTCAGCATGCATTACTTAACCCATGTCAGAGCTTCCAGGAATCATTTATCCGTAGTAATGGCTCTTTCGTTCGGTGACGCACACGTTCTGAAACCCTCACGAGTGGATTGTTAAGATGTAACTTAGATATAATGTAAGTATGTAAAGTGTAGAAAAATCAGGCATTTGCAAATCACCACCAAGTTACGAGTGAGTCGGTGTTCACAGCACTTGACCTGGATTTCCCGGAGAAAGCCGGGCAGCGTAGCATAAGTTGAAATCCAAGTGAGCACAATGTACACATTAGTGCGTATAGAATACAAACGTGTATGCCATAAATATGCATGGTTTTGCACTTTTGAAAGTAATGCCTAAAGCACGAATTTATAAATTACAACTTTTTCCAAGCATCAGTCAGACTTGAACCTGAAAAATGCTTGGTGAATCAGGACCCGAGTAACTGACCTTGACACACTCCAGAAGAAATAAAGCAGCTAACAGATCTGCACTCTCTGGAGGACACACATATAAATCATATTCTTTACCACTGTCAAGTTGGCCAATAAAAACATTTATGTTTCCCGAGACCATTTCAGCACAAGTAGCTTTTGACACTTTGCACTAAACATGCAATTTCTTTTCAGCTAAACAAAACAGCTTTTTTCGCTTAGAATGCAGTAATGTGTGCAGCAAGCCCTCGCCTATGCTTATTCTTCTACATACGAATTGCTCTAGCGCGATTACAACTCCACTCAGGCGATTTGCGCTCGGGTAAAGGCGAAAACTGACTATGACCTGCTCTGGTATAACTCAAAATGTAGGTACACAGCAAAAGTTTTTAGTGTGCTCTGATCTGAAGGAGTTTTTTAAGACGCTTGATAGTGGAAGCTTCTTTTTTTTTTTTTTTTTTTTTAAGAAAGCCGACTGAAACATTGCGCAACGTGTTATGGTAAATTGAGGGATCTAGCTTCCATTGGCCTTTCTCGCATCTGCCTTCTTTGCCCATGAATAACTAGTGGAGGCAGGGACCATTTTGCAAACTCACATGTCCCGGCCGTTGTTTCAGTTTAGACCATGTCAGGTCCTCGTGGCTGCACCCCCGTGACAGTCTCCTGTGCCCCACCCTCAGCTGCCTTCAGTTGGTGCCTGCTCTGTTCCGTTTTCTGGGCGTTCTGTCTCCTATTTCTGCCTTTCTCTGCTAGTTCTGCCTGTTTTATTTGTCTTTCTCCTTTTGTTCTGCCTCTACTTTTGCCTTTTGTGCTTGTTTCTGCCACAGTTTTTTTACTTTCTGCTAATTTCTGCCTCTTTTTTGCCTTTCTCAGCTCGTTCTGCCCCTCCTTTTGTTATACTCCAGAGTTAGGCCCTTATAGCGAAGCAGCATATTTCTTACATTGTCCTAGAAAATAGCATTTCAGCGGTGAACTTTTGCACACATTTTGAGTCACGGAAATGTTGGATTAGTTTCTCTGAAACTACTTTGTTTACACATCCAGCAACATTATCACGATGCCTTGAATATCATGTACTAGGCCTCTCTATGTACTAGGTACAAACGTCGTCCTATCTTCATCCATGGGATGACAGCACTATCTACATAGCCATAACATCACCAATCTAACACGCACATCTCAAAGGCTGCTTTTTAATAAAAATAATAGTCATCCCGATAGATTGGTAGAGGAGGCACTTCTGTTGACACTGAAGGTCTTTGCATCCTGAGAAATCACCATGCATCGGCTTGACATTCCGTGAGGGTTGTCTAACTCAAGACTAAGACGGGGTGTTTCACTCTCTCATTACAGGTAATGGGGTTGGATAATCCCTTGGGGGATTCGTGGCTCAACACCAGAGTTCTTCAAACTGTGGTGCGCGCCACCCTGGGGGCGTGGCTGCATTCCCAGGGGCCACAAATGGCTCTTGAAGTACTTGCAAATAAGGAAGGCCTGGAAGCATGAATTTATTCACTTGCCTTTGCTGTGTTTCAAGGCAATCTTGATTTGCATACAGCAGCTGAACGGCTTTAACAGAGAGTTAAACTGTGATCCTGATGCCCTGAGGAGGAGGTGGGGGTGCAGTAAGTCGGGTTTCAGGGTCAAGGACATGGCAAAAAAGAGCAATATATTCTGTAGCAGGTTTATTTTTCTAACCTCCTGGTAACTGCATACAAACATATGGGCACACTTTAAATGGAAAATAAATGCAAGTTAAACTAATCAATTTTATTACAAAACCTCTGTTGCCTAATGCAATCAAGGCAAATGTCTGTTTGTGGCCAGAAAGCAGCACCAATAGAAGTATGCAGCAGGAAAGGACCAAAGTTATGCGGCAGGGTTAAATAAATTATGTTTTAAGAAAATGCAAATAATATGACTTAATGTGGCACATTTTATGATAGTATTTCATTATGTTTCCATTTGTACACGTGAATACTGTCTGGGCAAAGATTTAATTTAATTATTACCAGTTTAACCCCGAAATACACCAACGAGCAACTGAAAGGTGCCTAATCACCTTTTGCGAAGGGCTGTCCATTGCGTGGCAACATGTCACTACATTTTTAATACCTTTTAATCCATTTGAGCTAGTAACATTTTTTTTGTGTTAACATTCACAGATTATGCAGCAGGTGACTGATTAAGTGACGAATGCCAGAAAATCCATAATTATGTGGAAAATGCCACAGAATTGCAGAATTTCAGTGGTACTGCCACAAAATCACAAAACTGAATCCTAGTTGGCGCAATGGGGAATAGTGGCATGTCTATATATAGTGCTAAAAAGTCATAGTCTGTGACAGAAAACACTGAAAATATGTAATTCATCATTTTTATCTATCTATTTTAGTAAAACGTAATCAGACTACATCTGGAAACATTTTGATGAGTGGTCGTTAAAAAGATGCACTGAAGAACTCAACTGGTGACACCCTCACACTGCAAACACAATAAGAAGAAGGATGGAGTGCTTAAACTTTTCAGACACTCAGCCCCATTCACATTAGATCTGGGTTGAATCCATCATTGTTCTTTTGCTCACTTCTTCACCTCAGTTTAGACCCAGCTATATGCAAATTAGTGTTGACCCTGTTCCTCATGGGAACAGTCCAGCCCGAACTGCCAAGCCAGGTCTGCCCTGGACCAGAAACAAACATCCTGGGACCTGTTTTGGGGTAAAACCACTCACTAGCCTGGCTAGCTTTAATCCAGTGGCAAAGTGGGCAAGGGACCCACATCTGGGCATCCCCAGCCAACTTAGGGCGAACAAAGCAAAGACAATAAGATGATGGACAGAGCGCTGAAACTTTTCAGACACCCTCACATTACCTCTCAATAATAAGAAACATTCCTGGAGCTACAAGTGGCTTAATTAGTTCAAGCCTTTGTTGGCTCCCGATGTTGGCTCAACGTCCCGTTGGGATATCACTTAATCTCCATGTGCCTAAAAACAAAACAAAAATCTGACCCTGTGTAATGTAACTGGTGCTCATGTAAAGGCGCGCTGCAATGCCATTGGGCCAAGTTTGCGCTGAATAGAACTCCCAAAAAACAAATGGTACATAGCCTGTTTAAAGCCTGTAGTGATTATTAGGCATTGATGGGAGACAGGTGAAAGAGACAAAAGAGATATCCTTTTACTCATGGCCGCTGCTATCTATCACTAGTGCAACAGGTGTAGTTGCATTGGTGCCAGGTGTGCAAGGTCAACATAACACACTGATTATGGGGAGCATAATCTGTTGGCCAATTTCTGTTTTTGCTTGATGACTTAGCTTTTTGTAGATTTCAGATTTATTGTGGATTATGAGCTACTGAAAAAGTATCCATGAAATTATCTCAAAAGCCCCGACCTCCTGTGCTCAGTCCTGCCCCTCCACTTGCCAGTCATTGCCATAGAGTTTTGAAGGGTGGGCCCAGCTTTAAAATATTTTGCATTGGAGAGCCTCAGGGAAAAAAGTTTGAAGGCCTCTGCTCTACACCGTACACAATCTAGGTACCCTCAGAGTAGGGTCTGCATTGTAGGAGTACGTTAGATTACCATATTTTGCATATATGCCTGCGTACAAACATTTCTTCAGCACCATGGTAGAAATGTATCTACTGTTCACTCTTTCGGTGCTTGTAATCTCCTTTATTTGCTTTTGTCTGCTAATCATTGTAGCACATGAATTTTATACAAGAACAGCATTGGTTCAATAAATATATTGAAAACGTCCGACTGTGCATTCTGTATACTTCCCTGAGAGAACGCAAGCACTGTGTGACTGAGCGAAAGATTCTGTACTGTTTCCATGATCCCTGAGTGATAAGAGTTGTCATGTTCAGTGGTTGCCAGAGTCCATTCGCTCCCTGGTAAAGTTAGGGGGGCTAATGGTGGCACTGTGAGCTAGCTCGTCTATAGGCCAACATATCCTACAGGGCTGTCCGGAACCTGTCTAGATACCAAGCCCCTAGTTTTTGTTGTCCAAACAATGCGCAGATCCTACGGATTAGTAGGAACTACACAACAATTTTCTTGATCGTTTCTGCCTCTATTTCTGTGCCGTTCTGCATGTTTCTGCCCCTGTTTTTTTTTTCATTTCTCCTCTTGTTTTTCCTTGGCATTTACCCTTTTCATCTCATTTCACTGTCTCTCTCTGCTTTTGCCTTTTTTTGCTTTTTTCTGCCTCTCGTTTTTGCCTTTTTCTGGTCGTTCTGACTCCGCTTTTGCTTTTTCTTCTTGTTTCTGGCACTGCTTTTGCCTTTTTCAACTCAGTTTTGCCCTCTATTTTGCCTTCTCTGCCCGTCTTGACACCGTTCCCACAGTTTCCCTCTTCCCAGCACCCAGCACCCCGCACTCCCCCCTTGACCTATTTAATGGAGGCCGCAGTGTGGCTGCACAGTGGATGCATGCAGCAGGGAGCACCAGGACTCCTTGTCCACCCACCATCCGCCGCTAAACCACCAAGTAGCACCTGGCCCTGGACCCCGGACACCGACAAAGACATGGCACCCTCAGCTACGGGAAACAAAATTTTACCTATAAAGGTACTACCTAGTTTTAGTCTTTTATAGTAGAAAACCTTTTCCCAATCTTTTCCCAAATACCTTCAACCTCAAGTGGAACAATCTCCTCATGCAAATCAGTTATATTCTTTATGTACGTCTTTAAATCTTAACTTTCGTCAGGAATATAAGTACAACAATTTTGAAATTTCAGCATTCCACAGACTCCACCCTCTTTTCCCAAAATTATATCAAGGGCAAGTCGATTTTGCATTACCATGGCTTGCATGGCAATCAGTTCAGAATTTACCAATAAAAATCCTCCAGCCGTGCTTGTTGACAAGCGATCTACTACTGTTGATAATTTTCAAATTTTATGTGCATTTAGAGATATTCCAACTGCTGGTATCAATGCTCCAAAAATGTCTCCTACAATTTCTGACCAAGATTCTCTTCTCCTACGTGTTAGTTGTCTACCTATCTCATGTGCACCATCTTTTCCTCTTCCCACATGATATATCTTTGGGAAAACCAGGCCTAGATAACATGTGCCATACAAATGGTCAGGTAATCGATAATAAGCTTTGTTCCCGCAGATAAAATATAATCCAGGAAATACCGGATCCTTGCCTTCCTTCTTTAAATCCCCATCCACCCATGATTCTATAAGTATCATGGCAATCACTTGTGCCCACAAAATAGTTATCATATGAAGTTTGATTTCTTCTAATACGCAACTTCCCTTTCTGAGGCCAATCTACAGCCATTGTTGGACCAGCTTCTCCTTTTAGATGTTTTTCTCTTTCAACATCCCAAACTGTCTTTTCTTCTTTTCCCTCAGGTAATTTCTTTTGCATTTTTAGTCTCCTTTCTGCTACCATATCTAAGAAAGTCTTCTCCTCTCCTTTCAGACTACAAGTTAAATTATTTCTGAATATTGACTCTAATGTTAATTCTTTAGTTTCTAAGAAAAATTCACCTAACACTTTAGCAGGTTTTACTTTATTGAGTTTATTGACTACAGGTACTTGCGAAAATATGTTATCTACATCTGAAAAATAGTATTCTAGCTTCCTTATTTTGTAAAACAGACTTGCTAATATGCTACATGTTATTTCATATGTCACTGGGAGGTGATGGTACGTCACTCCCTCAGACACTGATGTAGGCAACTGCATGCAGACATAACAGTCCCTCACATCCATTGTTTTCACATATTCGTACAATAATTTTGAGAAAACATTGTTAGAAAAATCAGTTATGGACCTATCCTTATGTAAATAATTTCTATCTATTTTAGTCGGATTGATCTTTTGAATCTTTTCTATCTCAGACTAATTCTCACTATGACCTTCTATTGTTTCTAATCTAACCTTAAATGAGACCATTAAAGCTAACGCACTCCACAAAAGCATTAGTAATCCCGTGCAACAACAACACATTTTGCACCATCTTCTAAGGAACACACATGTAGATTTTCTACTTTCGGTGTTTGTCATTTTGAAAAATGATCAGTGTCTTTTGACTTAGCCTCTTTCTACTTCACAACTAGTTTTGTCTAACCCAAGGCTTTAAGCACCTGCTTGTTTTTTTTTGGTTAATGTCTTTTTCGGTAAATTTCAAGTTTTCTCCTTCTGGAGAACTTTTGTCTCTTCAGTTTGGCATTTGATCGTCTTTCACTTTTCTTTCACAATCTTGATTCAGAATTTCCTGAACATCCGTCTCTTCCCCGACGTCGTACAAGATAACTCTCAGGATTTCCGATTCTTCATCTTCCTCAACCACTTCTGGTACAGTCACCTCTAGATCTCCTTGGCTGTCTGCCTCTTCTCGTACTTCAGGAAGTGCCACATACGACCATTCTGGTGACTTATACTTCTGGTTGGGTTTTCTAGTCCTTTTGTTTTCCTCTGAGGATGTCTGTTCAACGTCTTTGGCTTTCTCTTGGCTAGACACCTCATTCACTTGTTCAGCTCTGGATTAATTCACTCGTGTCAATCTGTATCTCAATCTCTTTATCTTGTTTGGCCAAATTTCATCCTTTGCGGGCCTTTTTAGCTTACTTCCTTTTTCATTTCTCTCAGTTCTCCACGCTCTTTTCCTCAGGACTCGACCTTCCGGTACTTCTTCGTCACTGTCCTCTGATTCAGTTCCAACTTGACTCTTACTTCCAGTAGTCTTTCTTTCCACCACTTCCTTTTTCTTACCTACTTCTGTCCCTCCTCGTGGTTCTTCCACACCATCTTCCTGCTGACTAACTGTCCCTTCTTCTACCTGGATGTATGGTTTCCCTACATCTCCTCGGGGTCTTCCGTGACAATCTTTCCCTCTCGCTCTGTATCTGGTACCTTACCATCTACTTCTGTTATTTCAGGTGGAATTTCTCTTGACTTTTTATACGGAACTTCTTTATCAAGAATTTCTTTGACAGTCTCTTCACTGTTTTTATTTTCACTCTTACGTGCTTGCACTGGTTCAGTGTCTGATTCAGAGCTGGTGTCAGAAATTTGCAATTTTCTTCTCAATGGAAGATTCTCTGGTGCTACAGTTAGACTTGGTTCTGACTCCCCCCTTTCAGGAGTTTGTCTTGCTCTTACTTCTTCAGTATCTGATTCGGAACTTGTATCAGATTCTTCAAAGTATTCTCCTTCTTTGTTATCCACTGGATTTGGAATTCGCAAGGTGTGACTAGCATGTATCCAGTTCTTCACTCCTGCACATTTTACAGCTGTCGTTGTGGTCAGGATCACCTGACGTGGTTTACCCCATCTTGGGACCAAACAATTTCTTTTTTTATGCACTTTTATTCTCACCCAGTCACCTAGGCTCAGATCATGAGCTGGCTTCTTTTCAAGAGTGGTTGCATCCGATCCAACCTGATGAAACACAGAATGAACGGAATCAGCCAACCCCTTGCAATAATCCAACACCAAGTCATCAGATATAGGCAATAGCTTGTTGACGGGTATGAAAACATGTCACATTGCTCTCCCCATCACTATCTCATGAAGACTCAAGCCTGTATTCCTATCTGGAATAGATCTTATAGTCATGAGTACCAGAGGCAAGACATCAGGCCATTTCAATCCTGTGGCTAAACACATTTTCCCTAATCTGTTTTTAATGGTGCCATTTACTTGTTCCACCACACCAAAAGCCTCTGGGCGATAGGCACAATGTAGTTTCTGTTGTACATTCAATGCTTCACAAATTAATTTCATGATTTCATTATGGAAATGTTTTTCTCTATCTGACTCAATCGTAACTGGAAACCCAAATCTAGGAATGAACTCTCTCAATAGTAGCTTGGCTACTGTGATTCGATCACTACTTCTAGTTGGATATGCCTCCACCCATCGAGAGAACAGACAAACCATCACTAGGACATACCTCAACCTGTTGCAGGGGGGTATTTCAATGAAGTCAATCTGCATTCTTATGAAAGGCCCTCCTTCTCGTCCTATCGTTCCCAGACTTACCACTGTTTTTCTTCCAGGATTGGATTGCTGACATATAAGGCATCTTTGACAAAGGCTTTCAGCTACAAGTCTAAATTTTGCATTATACCATGTCTGTTTGAAAAGTCTAATCATAGCATCTCTTCCTACATGTGCTTGTCCATGATACATCCGTGCCATGGTAGAAACCATGCTATCAGGCATGACTGGTCTTCCATCCCGATAAACCCACACATGATCTGTTTCCCGTGGTGCACATCCGGCTTTTACCCACTGTCTCATTTCCTCATCTCCTGCTTCTTCCTGCAACTGCCTCACTTCTTCCCATGTATTCACAGTGTTGGTAAACAACAAGGGACTTGAATTCATTTCTTTTTCTCTCCCACGATTCACTGAGCTCTGATTGCGTGCACAATACTGAGCCATATCGTTGGCAAACCGATTGCCCACTGAAACATAATAGGCGGACTTGGAATGCGCAGCACATTTCACCACTGCTAACTGTTTAGGCAGCTGTATCGCCTCAAGTAACTTTTCAATCACTTCAGCATTCCTTATAGGAGTTCCACTTGATGTCAAAAACCCTCTATGGCACCAGATTTGCCCAAAGTCATGCACTACACTGAAACCGTATTGACAATCGGTTATCACAGTCGCTCTCACATTCTTTCCCAACTTGCATGCTCATGTTAATGCAAATAGTTCAGCGACTTGTGCTGATTTTACTCCTTTCAGACAAGATGCTTCCAGTGCAGCTGCTACCGTACATACTGCATATGCTGCACTCAGAATTCCCTCATCAGTTCTCAAACATGATCCATCCACAAACATCACATAGTCACTTTCTATCAAAGGTACATCTATTATATCAGGACGTGGTTTGGTACAGAAATCAAGCACTTCCAAACAGTCATGATCCACATCATCTCTGACTTCCACATTCTCAGCATCAGGTAACAATGTTGATGGATCCACATTCAGACATCTTACAAGGGTCACATTCGTTGCACCTAAGATGACTTTCTCAAATTTGGTCAGGCGACTATGCGTCATAAACTGAGTGCAGCTCCTTGTTAAAAGGATGGCCACATCATGAGGTACAAACGCTCTCACAGGATATCCCATCACAATTCCTTCACTCTGTTCCAGACTTTTACAGGTAGCTGCTACAGTTTTCAAACAACCAGGCAATGCCACAGCTACAGGGTCTAGCATAGCCGAAAAATATGCAATTGTGTTGAAGATTGCATTAATCTCTTAGCATGAGCTGAAAGCCATTTTGTACTTGGCAGCCATTTTAGTTAGCTATGTGCTGGCCATTTACTGTTTCCTTCTCCCAGAGTCTTGCACATGCTCAGTTGTGCTTAGTTAGTAGAATGCACCTGTTCCTAGTATAGAAATTCTGTTCCTCAGAAATTGACAAATAAACTGCAGATAGTTTTGAACGATGCAGCCAGGCTAATTTTTAGATTACCCAGAAGAACTCATGCTACCCCTCTGCTGAGTGAATTACACTGGGTACCCATCAGGCAAAGAGCCAAGTTTAAGGGTTTGTGTATCACACACAAAGCCATTTTTGGACATGCCCCTGAGTACATAAAAGAACGGGTACTCAAATACGTGCCAGGACGGGTGCTGCGCTCAGCAGAAGCCAGTAGACTAATTTGCCCTCGTTTTAACTTTGCATCCAAAGGGGGGAGAGCCTTATCGATCCTCCTGCCTCAACTCTGGAATCAGTTGCCCGGAGAGCTACGGAAGGAATCTAGACTTCTTTCCTTCCACGAAAAACTCAAAACCCTCCTTTTCAGAGAAGCGTTTGATATGGTTGTGAAATCTTTCAGTATCTAAGGACCCAGCTTGTTTCGTTGTCTTGTTTCTTTTTTTCCTCTGTCTGAGCGCTATGAGACCTGCCGATATATATGCGCTATGCAAGATTAAATTAACAATAACAATAACTGTCAGGCTGTTCTAACTGATGTCAGCAACTTATTACTCCTCCTACTTGTTGACTGTGCAGTTTCTGTATGAACATCTATGTGCATAACTCTTCTCATGTGTACTGGTACTGCCTTTTT
Source organism: Triturus cristatus (assembly GCF_964204655.1). Lineage (NCBI taxonomy): Eukaryota > Metazoa > Chordata > Amphibia > Caudata > Salamandridae > Triturus > Triturus cristatus. The sequence goes on from NC_140583.1 coordinate 477,477,789, forward strand.
TCAGCCCCTGTGTGGGTATATAATGCCCCTGTTCTCTGTACTCCTTAGAAATGTCTCCAACAGTGATTTGAGAATTCTGTATGACATATTTTTCCCTCTTTAGAGGTTAAATGAATATAAAGATGTTTTTTATATTACAGCTTCTGTGCCAATCTCTTCTTTGTTGGTTTAAAAGGACCAGGTGTATCAGTGAAGCCCCAGATTAGGTTTTGATTTCTACAATTGGTGCCCTCTGTGAGGCTCATCAGAGAAGTGGCTATCCAAGGGAGTGATCCTGATGGGAGACAGGAATCTACTGAGGAGGACAGAACAGGACTCTAGTAAAAAGGTACCCTAAAACTGAGATTCTGTCTCTGCAGCCCAGTATATTTCTGGTCTTCCTGATTGGACTCCTCCAACTGCTTACCACTCCTGACTGAGAACATTTTTGGCGTGAGTATTCTAAAAATGACCGTTTGGTCACTCAGAACTTGGCAGTTAGAATCTGGAAACTTGTACTTGGTAAGGTCGTTTGTTACGACGCTTCTTGGATTTGTATGGAAATTGGCCAATATTTGGAATTTGGAAATATGTAAACTGCAGTTTATGTAGGCAGGTAATGAGAAACTTTTGTAAACCTGAACGGCACACTTTGAGTTAAGTACTACTTTGTGTATAATATTGTATATGCTGCAATATTTTTGGCATGCCTGTTCGTAGCACACATCGTAGAATGTGTTGCCTTGGTTTGTAGGTACCCTTGGAACTTGTATTGAATTAGCCGGCTCCCCAAGAGGGGATACTTAACTAGGTTCAGGTATAAAAACTTATTTCTTCCTTGGTGACTAGTACCCCGAGGAACTAAATATGTACGTAGAAAGGATCCTGGTCTGTGCACTTTGTAACATTCATAAGTGGTGATATGCAAAGCGTTTTTTTCTTGGAGTTCTGCCAGCCAAATCTAGTGAATATGACTTACAACTAGTATTTACAAATAGTTTGGTTTAAGTACAGTCTGTGGGCTGTCTTTTGTTTCTGTCCTAAGCGTTAATCTGTGGGTTAAATGTGTGTTTAAATGTCTGTGGTTTGTCATTAGTGGTACTTGTAAGTAGCGATTGCGCTCTTGGTGCAAGAATGGCTAGCCTTAAGTGCCCTGTATTATGTGTTCTGAGTATATGACACCGTTTTGAAAATGTCTGGAATGAGCTCAATGTTTTTTTTGTCATCATTCTGTTATTCAAAACAGCATTAAAATAAAATATATTTAAAAGAATCCAGCAATGAATTATATAATATATGCTAAATAGCTGCACGCTATCATTAAATTGACAGAGTAAGACACTATACATGTGTGCAAATTGCCACAATGTTAAAGATAAAATTAGAATCCACATTTAATAGGAATAAAAAAGCTTCAAAAGAACGACAGATTTGTGGAAAGGCTGACTTGAATGGCGTGTGAATTCAACGCCTTTACGTGTCAAGCAGCTGTGTCAGCACGTGGGTATTTCTGACTCCGGCCACAGAAAACAGCTGAAGTCAAACACGGTGTAAAATCCTGCATTTCAGACTGCTGTTTTAAAAGTTAGAAATATAGTTTCATTATTTTTGATAAACAGAGGACAGATTGACAGTAGGGATTTCTTTTCTTAATGCCTTTCTAAATAAGGATAAGAGTGGTTTTTGATGTTAAATAATAATGACTGTCCTTTAAAAGTGGCGCAGACTTTCAAGTTCGGTTTCTGTTCTTAGGGCTGTGAATGAATGTGTTTAAATATGATAGGCAAAGGGATGCAGCTTGCTTTTCATATGTGGACTCATCAAAATGATTAGATTTATTAAAAAAATATATATATATTTTGATTATATAAAAAATGTTATTTAAAATAGGTGCATTAAATTCGTTTTTTTAATATTTATAATGCCTAATAATTATGCTGTGACCTCCTAGCATCCAAATTGAATTTAAGCTGTTCTATACTTACATGTGAAATGTCACTTTACCCAGGCGTACAAAACTTATTTTTATAAGGGTATACATTATACATTTCTGATGCCACATTTCTGGGATATGTAGAGGACATTCTGGGGATGACTATTATGCAAAAACATTGTGGGATATTCATTTTTAAGTGCCCCAAACATCAAAGTCGAAATTGAGTAAAATTCACTATTTAAATGAGGTTATTCCAATCAGAGCAGCTTTTAAACTGCCTTAGGCTCCAGTAAATGCACATATGTAAGTATAGAATGAATAGCTGACATCTATACTGCTAGACAAGCACTCAGCACACTGCTTACAAATATAAATATGTACAAAAAACTGGCAGAAGTTATTAAGCTTACCTTTGAATTGCGGGTAGACAGGAATGGAGTGGGTTTGCTGTTGAGCTCTCAGTCTCCAGGGTCACTTTGAATTTGTAAAACTGCATGAAAACCTTGCACGCAAGATGGGACAGCTGCGAATAGGTTAAAGGTCGAAGTTCTACATTTAGAAGCAGGGCTCAGCGCAACATTTTCTTTGACATTTCAACATTTGAAAGACGAAATGGCAGGGCAGGGACAGAAAGAGGTTTTGCTTACTTTTTTTGGCAAAAGCAAGTTTTTGTTCACTCATATGAACAGATTGAATAATAATGGTATATGTGAGCTCTTATTAAGACAATGGCTCTGCCATATGTATAGCACTAATGCTTTTAGGGCTGAATTAAGGAAGCAATGGGATTTAGTTTGAATTCATGTGCCCTCGTGTCACACTTGTACATTTGTTAAAGGAATATGTTATTTAGCTAGCTCAATGTGCTATTTAGCTCCTCAGAGTTTGTTTATACCCAGTTGCTACAAATTGGGGTTGATAGTGTTGACAGAATGACACCTGTTACAGGTTTCCTACTGTCAAAAATGGGGGAAGGAGGCTAGCTCCTCTACATATTAAGGGTAGGCAAATTTATGTTTTCTCTCTCTTTTTCTCAAATTTCTTTTGAGCCTGTCTGAACTGTCTGTGAAATAGCCATGAGACATTTAATTGGCTATTCAGTAATACTGTTTTAAACATTATTAGCATTAATAAAATGAATAAATACATTTGCTATGTTACTGCCCATCCTGTCTGATGAAATTATGAAAGGATGAGTAGTCTAGAGTGTGGTTGTCTTATTTGATCTTTAAGGGGAACTAGCTGTGGGTAGTTTTTGTTCTAAAATTCTCAGGTGATAACACCACTATTGTTTGTTATTCTCATGCTACATACAGTTTTGCAAGGGCATTGCTAGTTTTTATTAGCTAGTCTGTGTAAATAAACTGATAGTCCTTACTAGAGCTGATGTTGCATAGTTTGGATTGTGAACAATAGAATGCAGGGAAGATGCCCATGTGATCCTTAGCAAACATTTTTGAGGAAAATATTGTTTTATAGGAGTCTGTGTGTCACAAGATGTTCTGCTTGAGAAAATGTACCCATTATGTTGAAGTTTTTAGTTCTTTATGTAATAGGAATCCCTATTAAAGTAGCAATTTTAGATTTTCCTGTTGCTCCTATAACATGAGAGCATGGTCCTAAGCATACAATGTAGGTGCTTTTATTAAGAGAAATCATTTTAGAAGTGTCTGCGGTCCTGTACAAGTAATGCAAAGTCTATGAGTAGAAGTGTAGAACATTTCCTTTTTTCTTGAGGGTCTTTAGATGATTAAGATAGGAATATACAGATGTAAGGATTTGAAGTATGTCTGCATTGTTTTTTCTCTTTTCCTCAGAATTTAGTAAATGAACACAGACTTCCTTGGCTGCTTGGGATTGGGTGACGTATTACTCTTGTCAGTTCACCAAAGAGTTCCTTTTATACTTGCCAATAGGTCGAGGCTGTTGTGTTTTTTTACTCTCACATAGATGAAAGTGGTTCTTGGGTGCCTTGCTAATATATGGGGCGTCCCTAGACTAGGAAGTATTGTGAGACTAACCTCTCTGTTGATAGATTATTTCTGTGCCTTGTCTAAAGAACTTTTGTTCTGTCCACCAATAGATATTTGCTGCCTTACAACCATTGCCAGAGGGGCGCGGACATCAGATCCAGCTTGGAGAGTCAGCACCAGTCCAGCTTGAAGTCAAAGTGAAGGTAACCAGCACAGGCATTGCTGGCAACCAGGACCTCAGTAAAGGTAGAAGGCCGGAAGCACTGGGATGTGAAGTGTGTACCCCTGCCACTGTCTTGGCCGAAAGACGGGGTCACAAATCAGAAAGGAGAAATCGTGGATCAAGTTTTTGATGCCCAGCCGAGAGTCACAGACCGACCAGGAAGGCGAGAAAGTTTTTGCTTGAGGTAACCCCCTTTAAAACAAGGGTTGCTTCAGAGATCCTAGCATCAGGCCTCTGAATCCTGGTCCCAAAGTGGCTGTAAAGTCTTCACCTTTGTTGGTCAAGAGATACCTGGGCACACTGAATGCAATCTATGGCCCCAACGAAAGAGCAGTGTGCCAGCAGAGCAATACAGGAGTTAGGGAAGGACTTGAGTTCAGGGTACAGGTGCTGTGTCTCTAGTGCCTGTTAGATTGAAATAAAGAAAACTGGTGCACTGCCTAAGACACTGGACAGGATCGCTGAGAGCATTTGCCCTGGTGGGGGATTGCCCTATCCTGAAAGAAGAAACGTTTCCCTTGAAACTGGGCCGTGATTCCTGAGTTGCGAGTTGTGCAGCTCCACCGTGGGAACAACAAGAGCCTGTCTGTGAGGCTCAAACGGACACAGGGAGAAGACTCCCCTCTGGTTGGTTGTACAGCGGCTTTAATTTCCCAAGGACTTCTTTTTCTTTTTTGTTGAAAATGTACCCCATTGGTCGTCCCATTTTTGAGGAAGAGCAGCCCTTTGCAGCTCTTCGTCCTAATCCTCATGGTCCTGTGTGGTCCTCCTGGTCCTCTGGATCCAGGATCATTTTTGTAATAATATGTCTGACTGCTTTAATGTTTGTATTAGGAATAATGTTTATTCTGCGAGAGAAAAGTTCATCTGAGCAATTGACAAATGTTACTTTACCCTTTCCTTGATTGATACTCTAGCCCTGATAAAGGAAACACTGGAAAAGTCTAGTGAAAATGTTTTTATTAGATATGTGCTGTTGGCTATTTTGAAGTTGAAATGGATGGTCACTGAAATGCATAGGAGCCTTGAAAATGTTTTTACTGGATGGTTCTAGGATTTGCTTAGGACTAGAAAGCTAATAGTTCTGTTTCTGATAATAGTAATTACTCTCTCCTGCTATCTGTATGACCCAATGCTCTGTTCCCTTTGTACTCCTGTTTATACCTCATACATACCCGCTTAACAATATTTAGAATGAGAAATGCCCACCTAGCAATGAATTAGGATATTGATAAATTTATGAAAAAAATTAATATGCATATTTCCTACTGGATTATAGGAATGTCTTTAGCTCATGCTAAAAGGACCATCTGTTGAAGATTGCAATAATCTCTTAGCATGAGCTGAAAGCCATTTTGTACTTGGCAGCCATTTTAGTTAGCTATGTGCTGGCCATTTGCTGTTTCCTTCTCCCAGAGTCTTGCACATGCTCAGTTGTGCTTAGCTAGTAGAATGCACCTGTTCCTAGTATAAAACTGTCAGGCTGTTCTAACTGATGTCAGCAACTTATTACTCCTCCTACTTGTTGACTGTGCAGTTTCTGTATGACCATCTATGCGCATAACTCTTCTCATGTGTACTTGTACTGCCTTTTTTCAGCCCCTGTGTGGGTATATAATGCCCCTGTTCTCTGTACTCCTTAGAAATGTCTCCAACAGTGATTTGAGAATTCTGTATGACACATTTTTCCCTCTTTAGAGGTTAAATGAATATAAAGATGTCTTTTATATTACAGCTTCTGTGCCAATCTCTTCTTTGTTGGTTTAAAAGGACCAGGTGTATCAGTGAAGCCCCAGATTAGGTTTTGATTTCTACAATTGGTCTCCTCAATTTTCCGTGTTTCTGTATTAATAGAGAAAGTGCACATCTATTTATTTCGCTCCAATAGAGCTCAAATTCTTTCTCATAGTCAGGCATGCCAAGAGCTGGTGCTTCACACAACCCATCTCTCAATTGTTTAAAAGCCTTCAACTCTTCTTTATTTAATTCAATGGGATCTTTTACATCACTCCTTGTCAAGCGTACCAAAGGTTTTGCAATCAAAGATAAATTACTAATCCACTGACGACAATATACAACCATTCCAAGAAACATTCTCACTTCTCTTTGAGTCATTGGGGATCTCATTCCTTTTATTATCCTGATTCTATCTGTAGTTACTTTCCTTAGTCCTTTTTCAATTTTGTGGCCTAAATATTGTACTTCCTTTCGACAGAATTGTAATTTCGATGGGGATACTCTAAGTCCGATGGATTTAGGCCCAGATCTCTGGGGCTGGACTTCTCCCATGAGGCACTGGGTCAAGACTGATTTGCATATGGCTGGGTTTAAACTGGAATGGCATGTCTATCAACTGTTGTTTTTGCATTTGTCACCCCGAGTGGGACGGGTATGCTCAGACCTGAGTCCCGTGCTCTCCATGCCACTGGAATCAAGCTATCCTGGCTGAAGAGGGGTGAAACCCCGAAACCGGACCTAGGATGCTTGGTTCCAGTCCAGGGAGGACCTGGCTTGGCAGTTCGGGCTGGACTGTTCCCATGAGGCACAGGGTCAAGACTGATTTGCATATGGCTGGGTTTAAACTGGAATGACATGGTGAGCAAAATAAACGATGGATTTAGGCCCAGATCTCTGTACTGGGGTGAATGTATGACATTGTTCTGCATTCTGTCCATCAACTGTTGTTTTTGCATTTGTCAACCCGAGTGGGACGGGAATGCTCAGACGTGAGTCCCGTGCTCTCCATGCAACTGGAATCAAGCTATCCTGGCTGAAGAGGGGTGAAACCCCGAAACCGGTCCTAGGATGCTTGGATCCAGTCCAGGGAGGACCTGGCTTGGAAGTTCGGGCTGGACTGTTCCCATGAGGCATAGGGTCAAGACTGATTTGCATATGGCTGGGTTTAAACTGGAATGGCATGGTGAGCAAAAAAACGATGGATTTAGGCCCAGATCTCTGTACTGGGGTGAATGTATGACATTGTTCTGCATTCTGTCCATCAACTGTTGTTTTTGCATTTGTCACCCCGAGTGGGACGGGTATGCTCAGACCTGAGTCCCGTGCTCTCCATGCCACTGGAATCAAGCTATCCTGGCTGAAGAGGGGTGAAACCCCGAAACCGGACCTAGGATGCTTGGTTCCAGTCCAGGGAGGACCTGGCTTGGCAGTTCGGGCTGGACTGTTCCCATGAGGCACAGGGTCAAGACTGATTTGCATATGGCTGGGTATAAACTGGAATGACATGGTGAGCAAAATAAACAATGGATTTAGGCCCAGATCTCTGTACTGGGGTGAATGTATGACATTGTTCTGTATTCTGTCCATCAACTGTTGTTTTTGCATTTGTCAACCCGAGTGGGACGGGAATGCTCAGACGTGAGTCCCATGCTCTCCATGCCACTGGAATCAAGCTATCCTGGCTGAAGAGGGGTGAAACCCCTAAACCGGTCCTAGGATGCTTGGTTCCAGTCCAGGGAGGACCTGGCTTGGAAGTTCGGGCTGGACTGTTCCCATGAGGCATAGGGTCAAGACTGATTTGCATATGGCTGGGTTTAAAGTGGAATGGCATGGTGAGCAAAAAAACAATGGATTTAGGCCCAGATCTCAGTACTGGGGTTAATGTATGACATTGTTCTGCATTCTGTCCATCAACTGTTGTTTTTGCGATACTTTAAGTCCTCTATCTGCCAAATGATTCAACAATGCAATGGTATCTACCACACAAGCTTCTCGAGTTCTCGATGCCACAAGTAGGTCATCGATATATTGGAACAATACTGAACTTTAAGGTATTTTTAAGTCTTCTAAAGACTTTTTCAAAATCTGATTGAATATCGAGGGACTCTCTGTATACCCCTGTGGGATTCGCCACCATGCCAAAATACGTTCACCAAACCGGAACGCAAAAATCTGTTGACTGTCAGGGTGCAACGGAATGGAAAAGAAAGCATGACACAAATCAATCACTGTGTACCATTCTGCATCGTGAGGAATCTGATACAAAATCACAGATGGATTTGGTACAATGGGACAACATGGTACAACGATTTTATTTATTTTTCTCAGGCCTTGCACTATTCTAAAAGTTCTGTTAGGCTTTTTCAGACCCATAATTGGTGAATTACATGGACTGCTCATTATTTCCCTCAAAATACCTTGTTCAATCATTTTGTCCATTATAGGAATGACTCCTGCAATTATCTCGGGTGTCAAATTGTACTGCGGAATATTTGGGTAACTTACTCCTTCCTTTACAGAAATTTTTATGGGATCTACATTTTTCATTAATCCCACATCTTCTCCTATGAAATCCCACACCTCTTTACTGTGTTCTTCAATTCCTGAAGCAATTCCTTGGGGTCAAATACAGCAAATGCCTCGGTCATTTCAGGTTCCATATTTGCTATAGTCATTTTGTACAGTACATCTTCATCAGGAGTCTCAAAAGCTATGCCATCAGGAGTACAGAATATTGTGCAGTTCATTTTGCACAGCAAATCTCTCCCTAACAAATGTACAGGGCTTGAATCGCACATGACAAAACGGTGCATTTCAGAAAATTTCCCTATTTTAACTTTAACTGGTTCAGTGAGATATGTTTTTATCTGTCTGTTGGATACTCCAACTACTTGGATTGTTTCATCCGAGAAAGGAAGATTTTTGACATCAGCTGACCTAACAGTTGAACGAGTAACACCAGTATCTACTAGGAAAGTAATGTTTTCGTCATTTACCTTTCCATCCACAAAAGGGCATGTCTGGTCTACTTCTAGATTTGCGCCAAGTACGCACTCTTCTTACTCCCTTCGGCACCGTCAATAGCTTTCTTCTGACTCACTCTCATCGCGTTTTAGCCAATACTGCGAAACAGCATTCGTGCGCGGCAGCTCAGTTACCTGTTCTTCGTTGTAGAATCCTGTCTCATTACTGTATTTCTGAGGATTTACGCTCTGTGGAAAAGGCGGTTTTGGCGCCTGACACTGTTGGGCAACAACCTGCTGCTGTCGCTGCGGTTGACAACTCACCTCATTCTGCACCTGTGGATTCAATGATGCATTATCACCATTAGCACTTGGGGGAAATTTGCACTCCAATGCCCTATTCTTCGTCAATTATGACATGGCCACTTCTTTTCGACTTCTTCTAGACTAATCTGTCCTTTCCGTTTCCCAATGTTGGGTTTTTGTCTCATGCTCGTACCATTTGCTTGTTCAATCAATTGTGCTTCCTGTCTCTCTGCTACTTTTACTTGAGCCCACATGGCTTTTTCTTTTAATTTACGCTGTTTTGCTTCAATTTCATCACTAAAATATTTTGCATGTCTCAGTACTTCATCTATCTTTTTATTTTGCCAATCCACTGTATGCTGTTTAATCATTTCACTTACTTCAGGTTGCAACCCATATACAAATCGATATAAAAATGACTCAAATCCTTCTCGCTCAAATTTTCATCACCACTGTGTTGCTTGAAAGCTAGTATCAATCTCTCATAATATGCGTGTACAGACTCTTTCACTTCTTCATGAGTTCTATCAATTTTTACCCAATCAGTTTCTTTAGGAGGCACTTTATTTTTCAGAAAGGTAACTACTTGTTCATATTTTCTCATTACTTCTGGATCAAGGGCACCTGTTTTTGGATCTCCAGGGTATTCCTGAGTAGGCCAACCTATTACATTCTGCCCATAGGTATGCTGGTACAATTATGTCAAATAAACTATTCAAATCAATCCATAGTACTTTTGATAGTTTTACAAACCTGCCTACCTGCCTGTACCACTCATCTGGCTTCTCACGCAAGTGAGGAAAGTCATTGGTGAATGATAAAATATCTTGTCTAATCCAGGGGACATGCACATAGCCTCCACCTGGAATCTCCCTCATGGGACACTCAGTTACCACTTTTTCTTTTTCTCTTACTGGGAAAGCTGCAAACGTTTTGTCTGTTGCATCATCTCGTTTCCGAAACCACCTACTTTTCCATTCATCTACATTGCCCCATTTTCTCAGTAAAATAATTAAATCTTTAATCTGGGTTGTTCGTCCTGCAGTATTCAAATTTTCAGTGTCCTTTTCAGAAAAGTCTACTCGGTATGGTTTTTGTAAAGACTTTACCTTTTCAAAGTCGATACCCATTTCACTCGCTACTTCTTCTAATCTTTCATGTAAATTTCTTGCTCTCAATGTTATACTTTTGCATAGAAACATTAATTCTTCATCTTGATAAGCTTTTAACTTTTCTGTGGGAATAGTTCCTACTATTAATTCTTCTAAAACTATTTTCAACTTTGCCACATCTAAAGGTTGGGGTTCTGCATCTTTTCGCTGTAAACTCCTCAACCATTCACTTAGGGCCAGATGTATGTAGCTAGCATTTTGTGATTCCCTAATTGCGAGTCACAAGGATTCGCAATTAGGAAATCGCAAAATGCAATGTATGATGGTGTATAGTACACCTTTTGCCATTCCTAAGAGGTCGCAAATGACCTACCTCATGAATATTTATGAGGTAGGTCGCAATTTGCGACCCCCTAGGAATTGCAAAAATCACGGGGATGGTGGTCTGCTGAGATCAGCAGACCACCATGTCCGTGATTGCTTTTCAATAAAGCAATCTGTTTTTTTTTGTAAAGCAGTCCGTTTTTGTAAAGCAGCTCGTTTTCCTGAAAGGAAAACGAGATGCTTTACAAAATGAAAAATGAAAAGTTTTCTTTTCATTTTTTAAGAGCAGGCAGTGGGTCCATGGGAACACTGCCTGCTCTTAAAAATAGTTTAACAAACATTCAGATAGTGGAAGGGGTCCTTTGGGGACGCCTTCCCATTTGCAAATGGGTTACCACCTACTTGAAGTAGGTGGTAAAATGCGAATGTTTTGCGACCGCAATGGCGGTCGCAAAACATTCATTCATACCGATGCGATTCGGAATTAGGAAGGAACGCCCTAAACACGCCCCTTCCTAATACCGAATCGCAAAATTAGGTTTGCTGCATCGGAAAAGCAATTTTTGCGTTTGCAAATGGGTAGATTCTGCGAAGCTGCCCTTTTGCGAACTCAAAAATGCTTGATACATCTGCCCCTTAGTTCTTCTGAAGTAGGACCTACGGGATTTTGTTCAGTTCTTATTTGTTCTAAACTTTTTGGTGTCCCTGGTACTGATTCTGTCGTCATGATTGCCTTATTCACTAGGCTCTGATTCACTGTCAGATTTTTCGGTGTACTTAACCCAGAAGTTCCTGTCACAGGTCTCCATGGATTCTCTCCTGATTCTCTTTTTTCTGATTCAGCTCGCCTATTACTGTTATGAGGAATTGTTAGACAATGTTCACTATCCTTCTGTTTATCAAAAATGGGCATTACTGGTCCTATTGTTACAGGTACAGTTACAGCTTCCATATTTTTAGTCAATTCTCTAATCTTTTCAGTTAATTCTAAAGTGGTTCTGGCTAATTCCGCTGAATTTTCATTTGTCATTTTACCAGGTTGTATATTCTCTGATTCTCTAAAAGGATTATTCCTCCCTGCATCAGGTGCCATTGACTTAAATTTATATTTTGCGGGGTCTCTTTTATTGGGGCACTTGGTGTCAATAACATGGAATTGGGTTGATATGGGGGTGGATTTTTATAAAACATGTCCTCAATTACATCATCCTCCGACTCATGCACACCATACTTGTATCCTTCTGTTCCTATATTATTTCTCTTTTCGGCGCATTTTCTACCACTGGTTTCTTCCACATTTCTCATAGGGAACATCCCATCAGTCATATTTGCACTTCGCCATCTCCTCATTCTGTCATCATGATTTTCCTGTCCACACGGTCTACCAAACATGTATCTATAGCTTCCGCCACTCTGCTGTCATTCTCTGTCATACATTTCATCTTCCCATTCCGTTAATGTTTCAAACTGAGTAGGTCTAGGTCTCGGGTCTAGTTTCATCATTCTTTCTGTCAAATTCCTCAATACCGCTAAATTGAATGAACCATGCTCTGGAAATGCTTAGACTCCATCATCTTTTGTATACTTTGCCCAATTGTCTAGCCAAATACACGTATGATACCCATATTTCGCAACCATAAAGGATGGGGGGGATTTCGGTGGAGGAAGCAACTGTCCCTCTCTAGTCACAATCTGGTTGTCCTTTTTAAATAAACTCTTGATCTTTCCGAACCCAAACGTTTTCTCCTTTTCTGGTGGATCATAATACAATATTTTCTCTTTTCAGTATTGTTAGACTTCTCCTACGACTATTCTGTTGTTTTATCCAATCGTAGCGTGACTTACACTAATGCACCAATCCGGAGCGTCTATGTCACCTTTGCAATTCTCCAATCCCAGCGCGACTTACACTAACGCACCAATCCGGAGCCTCTACATCACCCTGTAATTCTCCACTCCTAGAGTGGTGTACACTAACGCACCAATCAGGAGCGTCTACGTTTCTTACTAACTGGCCAATCACAGTGCGGTCTTTTCCGACGTCAGCTTTTCTCGCTACTCCTGCTTCTGCTGACCCCTCCTTTACAACATTTTTGGCAAACTTTCTTACATTTACTTTTTTACTCACTTTCTGTTAGTAACGACATGAAAAGAGCCACCATTATCTGTTTCGCTAACAAAGAGATAGTCTTGACCTTTCTCACAAGAATTCAGTCTTTTCCGAGAGCAGCGCTTACCTCTGCCCTACCACGGAATTATTGCACTCGCCTATAAAGTAGCACTTCCCTCTACCTTACCCTTCTAGCAAGCATTAATTAACCGTTTCTCTAGAAATAAGACACCTGTTGGAGACGCTCTGCTCCTGAGAAATAAAACCAGAGTTTCACAATTGAGTCGAATGCTATTTCATTTTCACACTTTCATTCGGAAAATGTAGTTCATCCACACAGAATCCTGTCTTTCCCGAGAGCAGCGCTTACCTCTGCCCTACTACAGAATTATTACATTTGTTAATAAAGTAGCATCTTAGGGAACACCTATTACCTTTCCAGTGATAAGCGTAATCAGAGTTCACGTGGACTCCTGTTACTTAAGACCAAAATTTTACAGGTGGCCTTTGCTATCCATACACCTCTTTCATACAGAAATGTCCCTAACGATAACACACGATGATGATCTTACCAAATCGAACACAGACAATGCGTCGTGCAACTCCACTAGTCACATGTTTTCCCCGTGTACCTACAGGGCAACAAACAATTCACCATGTGACTTCACTTGCCGCAAGGCATCTGACTTCCTACATCGCAGAAGTCTTCAAAAACTACATAGAACGCAACGCTACTCAACATGGAATGTTAGTACATAAATCAATACTCATCCAAACATCCACAATCAATAAGCAATAATCAAATCCATAAACAATAATCACCAAACCAATGCAATAAAACCGTAACTCTGCTACCAGAAAAAACTGATCCAGCGCAAATTCAGCGAAAAGGACACATTTTACAACTATCCTTCCTGCGTCGCAGACCCAACGTCACATCAGCTCATTCACACACACATTCATTGGTGGGGCCCATAATACCAACATTCATATGTTTCCTCTCACGAGTCTGCACACAGGAGGGATGAATAACTAAGCGCTGGACATGTGGAGGGTACCTTATTACCTATAGGGAAGAAAATTATTTTACAAAATATACATTAGCATTCACCACCTATAGATTCCTAACACTAAACATAAAGGCACTCCACGGACCGACGGACCAATTAGTTGGATTGGTTGATGGTGATTTAGAACCAGCTAAAACACATTTAAGACTCAGAATCCATTACTCTTTCATTGAAAAACCACAAACTCGCAAATTCTGTTAATCAAATCTTTGTTTATCTCAATATTGTTTCAATTAATATTAGCATTTCTCTCAATAAAAAGACTAGAATTTTTATTCAATTAATATAGATCGCATGACATTATATTTACCTATTCTTTGCTATCTGGATTTTCTCTAATTCATTTGGCTCTGCATAACCGAATTTAGCTGTTAATTGTCCAAATAAGTAGGCTAAAACTCAAAGTCCGAAAGTTCTTTGCTCAGCACGTTAAAGTCCCAAAGATCTCAAAAGGACCAGAAATCGTGCCAACATGTATCAGAGATTTGCGGTCATCGAGTAAGAAGGCAGCATCTGCATCAATCGAGCTCCATTCCTCCATTAACTCCTCCCTATTCTACTGCTCTTTTATAATAAATTTCGGGATAACATGAAACATTTTTAAGCTAAGAAAGACAGTGATTGGCTGGTTGGGGAACATCCGAATTTTATTCTATGAGGTTCTCATGGATTTTGCTGGTTCATTTCCTCTGTCAGTGTTGCCCTTATGCAACAATGTTGAAGGTTTGCTTGTATGTCCCAATTGTTCATTTAGGCCAGATTTTACTGACTGAAGTTTGGCAGTCTTCCATGTTCCTATCCTTGACCAGGAACACTGTGCTTTAGGGTCGTCAGGAAGTTCACGGAGCCATCGAGTCTGCGCAGTAGACATCGCGCTCACGAGACGGTGGCCACTTCTGAACTCCATTTCGGACGCCATATTTTGGTAGGCCCAAATGTCAACCTAAGCGAAACAAACACAAAAGAATAATTAATATAACGAAATGAAGATTCTAATGTTAAACCCTCACTAATCCCTTTATGTATTAGTGTTTTCCTAGCTTATAGCGACATTTAAAGCAATAATACTCACCTTCACGGTCCAAAACGGGAACGTAAACATCACAAAAGCAACAAAAATCATGCGATATCCTATTACCACATGTACTACTATTAATAGGTGTACATTTTTTAGTTATTAGATTTATTTTGCCATGCAAATAGCATTAAGTCCCACGTATAATTGGTGTATGCAATGGTTGGTTTGATTTAACACAGCAAACCGTTAGTAAAATTATAATAAGTAGGTTATTTAGTTAGTATTTTCATTCAAAATAGAGGAGGTATACAAAATTTGTTTTACCTGCTCCATCAGTTGGAATCCCGGATTCAGGGTGATTTAATTTGAGATGTTATCAATTATGTCACTATGTCATGAGTGATGTAATATGTGAGGTCATGGCAGTGCATTGCGGGGATGCTTTATTTAAATAGTTTTGTACGAGTGAAATCTGAGCATGGCTATAAAGTCTCTGTAACCTTTGGGTTATATAGTACAATACAATACAATACAGATGCATTTGTAAAGCGCGCTACATACCCGTGAGGGTCTCAAGGCGCTGGGGGGTGGGGGGAGCTGCTACTGATCGAAGAGCCAGGTCTTGAGGAGCCTTCTGAAGGCCAGCAGGTCCTGGGTCTGTCGTAGGTTGGTAGGGATAGTGTTCCAGGTCTTGGCGGAGAGGAAGGAGAAGGATCTGCTGCCGGCGGTGGTTTTTCGTGTGCGAGTTACTGTGGCGAGGGCGAGGTTGGCAGAGCGGAGGCTGCGGGTGGGGGTGTGGAAGTTGAGTCGGTGGTTGAGGTATACTGGTCCGGTGTTGTGGAGGGCCTTGTGTGCGTGGATGAGGAGTTTGAAGGTGATTCTCTTGTTGATGGAGAGCCAATGCAGGTCTCTCAGGTGGGGTGTGATGTGGTTGCATCGTGGTATGTCGAGGATCAGTCGTGCCAAGGCGTTCTGGATGCGTTGCAGCCGCTTCAGGAGCTTGGTTGTAGTTCCTGCATAGAGGGCGTTCCCGTAGTCCAGTCTGCTGGTGATGAGTGCATGAGTGACGGTCTTTCTGGTGTCGGGGGGATCCATTTGAAGATTCTGCGGAGCATACGGAGGGTGTTTAAGCAGGATGCGGAAACTGCGTTGACTTGCTTGGTCATGGAGAGGGCAGAGTCTAGGATAATCCCCATCTTGAATGCGTGGTTGGTGGGTTTTGGGGCTGCTCCTAGTGATGCTGGCGACCAGGAGTCGTCCCATGCGGAGGGGGTGGAGCCGAGGATGAGGACCTCTGTCTTGTCTGAGTTCAGCTTCAATTTGCTGTGCTTCATTTATTCGGCGACGGCCTTCATTCCTCTGTGGAGGTTGGCTTTGGCGGTGTGGGGGTCTCCGGTGAGGGATATGATCAGCTGGATAATTATGTTGAGGCTGTGTTGTCGTGCGACGTGGGCGAGTGGTGTCATGTAGATGTTGAACAGCGTCGGGCTGAGGGAGGATTTTAATTCTATTTCCTAACTATAATGTCCCTGTAACCTTTGTATATATTATCCAGTGGCAGTCACCTCTGTATAGTTATAGTTTGGTTTCCATAGAAAAAGCATTTTTGTTTTCCTAATAACTTTGGTGCCTTTTGGTGAATCTTCATGAAACTTTCCCCCAAAAAATGTTCTTCCACCTCAGCTCCTTAATTGAAAGTTTTTGGGTGATCCATGCAGTGGGGGCTGAGAAAAAGGGAGAGGGGCAAAATGTATTTTCTCGGTCAGAACTTTAGAAACCGTTATAGCCCAAACGGGTGAACTGATTTACACCAAATCTGGCTGAAAACTAGATCTTGGGCCAGAAAGAGTGCCACTTGTAATTTAGTGTGCATTAGTTCAGTAGTTTTTAAGCAACTAATGCTCAAAAACATTGTACATTTCGCACCGAAGAGAATTCGCAGAGCAGACAGTTCTCTTCTCGTTGTGAGATCTAATTGGCTGCAACCTTATCAACAAGGATGTTACAACAGCCTTTCTAGGACTCAGGACTCAGTCCTGAGTCCTAATATAAAGGTTAAAAAAAGACATGAGGGGGCAGGTGTAGGGCTACCCTGACTTCTAGACCTGTTGGTGGATTCACACATGGACCCTGACTGTAACTAAAAACACCTTAAAAAAAGAATTGGCTGCAAATTTGCTGAAGATCTGCAAATTTGAGGCAACTTCTTTTTTTTCCTTTTTTTTAAAGCACAGGTTCCCGTACCACTAAGAAAAAAAACAGGGATGGCCAGGGCTCGGGGGTGCCACAGAATGTTCCCTTTAGGGAGCGGTCACATGACTTCCCACCAAGAGCCACTAAGAGGCCCTGGAAACCCCACCCCACTGGACCAAATGCTGTTGAAAAGGAGAAGGGGTCTCCACTCCCTGAGCTTGTATTGGCCCCTGAGACACTGTCTTTCAGAGCTGGCTCAAAGCTGTGTCCTGGGAGCCTAATCCTAGGACACAGTAACTTCCCTGCCCGGATTAGTGCAGGTAGGGAAATATATGTCTACTCCCACTCAGCGGCAGCATTTTCAAGTTCCTGCAGAGTGGCAGTAGACATGCCTTCCCTGCCCACAAGACTGCGGGCAGGGAAGGCATTTCTGTTGTCACTCGAAGGGAGCTTTAAAAATGCTCCCGCCTGGTGGGAGAAGAATTTTGTTTCTCTGCCCATGCTCTTGTGAGCAAGGAAACACACATCACCCCCGCCCAGCGGTAGCAAATACAAACAGCTGCTCTCGCCAGACAGGAGCGATGTTGGCTCCCACAGCACCCAGGATGGGGATCTGTGGGGGTCCTGGGTTTACAATGTGACCTGCAATGTATTGTTTGGTGGGTGCCCTGACTGATCACTCATCCAGAAGGTGCAGATGTCCCAGGGGATGGGGTCCCCAGGGCCTACTAAGACTCCAGGATGGGAGCCATGCACCCACCTCCCCATATTAAATAAATGACCCTTGGTGGATGGGGCACTTGGGGCCAATTAAGGCTCAAGCAATTTTGCAGCCCTCCTTCCCGAAAGGATTTTGGCACCCGTCCAAACTATAGCTCAATGAGGGAGCCTCACACCCCACTTCCCTCATTAATGGAATTAGGCACAGGAGGTGGGGTCTCCAGGGTCCTTACCGGCTCTTGGAGGGGAGCCACGTGCATCCCTGCCTTTAATAAAATGCACTGGTCCTGGAGAATGGGGTTCCCAGAGCCTATTAAGGCTCTTAAGTCTCAGGGATGGAGCCATGTGCCCCCCTCTTCTTATTAAAGGAATTTGGCCCTAGGACATGCGTTCTCTGGGACCTATTAAGGATCAGGGAGTGGGACCATGTGTCCCCTCCCATGTTGATGGAATTCGGCTTGGGGGGCTGCATGGCCTCCCTCCTATTCGTAATTCAACCCAGAGGGATCATCTCCTCGGGGCCTATTAAGGTTCAGGCATTGCGGCAGCGCGCCCCTCCCCTATTAATGGAATTCGGCAAAGGGGATGTGGTCACTGGAGACTACTAAGGTGCTGGGGGGACTGCACAACCTCCCTTCCAAATAGGATTTGGACCAGGGGATGGGGTCTCTGGGGCCTATTAAAGCTCAGCAAGGGGGCTGCATGCCCCCTGCCCTAATTAATGGATTTGAGCCCAGGAGATGGAGTCATCAGAGCACTTTGTGGCTCAGGGAGAAGTGGCTAAGTGCCCCCATTCCCTTAATCAACAAAAAAAGCCCCTGAAGGATGGGGACTACTATTGGTGGTGGTATTGGTATTGGAAGTGGTATTAGTATTGGTGGTGGTGGTAGTATCAGCGGTGGTGGTATTGGTGGTGGTGGTATTGGTGGTGGTAATGGTACTGGTGGTGGTAATGGTATTGGTGGTGGTGGTATTGGTGGTGGTAGTATTGGTGGTGGTGGTGGTGGTATTGGTGGTGGTGGTGGTAGATTTGGTGGTGATGGTATTGGTTGTAGTAGTGGTGCCCCATTCCCTTAATCAGCAAAATACAAAGCCCTTGAAGGATGGGGGCCACTATTGGCAGTGGTATTGGTATTGGAAGTGGTATTAGTATTGGTGGTGGTGGTAGTATTGGCAGTGGTGGTATTGGTGGTGGTGGTATTGGTGGTGGTAATGGTATTGGTGGTGGTAATGGTATTGGTGGTGGTGGTATTGGTGGTGGTAGTATTGGTGGTGGTGTTGGTATTGCTGGTGGTGGTGGAATTGGTGGTGGTGGTATTGGTGGTGGTGTTGGTGGCATTGGTAGTGGTATTGGTGGTAGATTTGGTGGTGATGGTATTGGTTGTAGTAGTGGTGCCCCATTCCCCTAATCAGCAAAAAACAAAGCCCTTGAAGGATGGGGGCCACTATTGGCAGTGGTATTGGTATTGGCAGTGGTATTAGTATTGGTTGTGGTGATAGTATTGGTGGTATTGGTGGTGGTGGTATTGGTATTGGTGGTGGTAATGGGATTGGTGGTGGTTATGGTATTGGTGGTGGTAGTGGTATTGGTGATGGTGGTATTGGCGGTGGTGGTATTGGTGGTGTTGGTTACAGTGGTATTGGGGGTGGTATTGGTGGTAATGGGTGTGGTGTTGGTGGTGGTATTGGTGGTGGTATTGGTGGTGGTATTGGCGGTGGTGGTGGTATTGGTGCTGGTGTTGGCGGCGGTGGTGGTATTGGTGGAGGTGGTGGTATTGATGGTGGTGGTATTGGTGGTGGTGCTGGTATTGTTGTTAATAAAACAGGCTTTTGAAAATAACCCATCAGGTGGCTTTAGTACAAATGACATGTAACACAGATGTGCTGTTGTCAGCTTCAGGCCATTAGCACAGGATCATGTGCTACCTGAAATTCACATGAGTTAATTCGATAATTATTTCTAAATTCATTTTAATTGTGTGCTTGAAACAGACATAAGATAATGCCAGATTAAAGTGATTGAAACCAGGCACCCCGTTTTATGGGGGCGGACGTGCTCCTTAAAAGAACATAAACGGTTTCAGCTGAAGCAGCGCATGTCCGGCCTGCAGTAAGAGAAACAAAATAAAGTAAATAGTGCTTACAGACTTGGGGCCAGATGTACAACCCTTTTTTGCGGCCGCAAACAGGAGAACCTCCCATTTGCGGCCGCAAAAAAGGGTAAAAGCATGTACAAATGCAATTTTGCGAGTCACTGACTCGCAAAATAGCATTTGCGACTCTCACTATTAGTAAGTGGCATCCCTTCCTAATAGCGAGTCAACATGCAATGTACTAAATGCGGCCGCAACACTCACAGCTTACCACCTACTTCATGTAGGTGGTAAACCACTCGCAAAGGGGAAGGGGTCCCAAGAAGACCCCGGGGAAGGGGTCCCCAGAGGACCCCTTTCCCTTTGTGAGTATGTTGGAAAATATTATTTAAGAGCTGGCACTGCCCTAAAAAAATGAAACTGAAAAGTTTAATTTGTCTTATTCAAATGCATCCTGTTTTCTTTTAAGGAAAACGGGCTGCATTTGAAAAAAAAACTGCTTTATTAAAAAAGCAGTCCCAGACATGGTGGTCTGCTGAGCACAGCAGGGCTCCACCCCTGGGAGGGCCTGTCATTCCCAATGGGCTCTCAAATTGCGAGAGGCTCATTAATATTCATGAGCCTTGCAATTTGCGACCCCTTTGGGAATCGCAAACAGTGTTAAACACACTGTTCTGCATGCAAATTAGCGCCTCGCAATTTGCGATACACTATTTTGCAGGTCGTACATCTGGTCCTAAATAACAGGTCCAGTGTAACAACTGAAGTAAAAGGGCCAGTCGCCATAGGAGGGTACATATGAAGACAAGGCTGTACTAAGGAGGGACTAACAAGCCTATTAACGAATTTGAAGGCAGCATTTACGAAAGACAATGGCACAAGCCAATGAAAAATATGGGAGGAGGGTGGGTGCTGCTTCTCTCCCATACTCTCCTACAGTAGTCTTGCTAGGCTCGACCTAAAAAGACTCACTCACTGCCTGCACTGTGCTGCTGAGAATCTAAAGCACTGCTGAACGTGTCCCGGTGTCTGAAAATGACACTGGGACAAGTTCAGCATATTTCTGTGGGGCCAAAATTCTTGGCAGGGGGGACGGCGTCCACCCTGTGAAAATAGTGGGTGGACGCTGTATACCAGCGGGTACCCCTGATTTGTGCCCTGCCTACCCCTGTGCCAGGCTTTGAGACATTTGCAGCAGGGGATGCCAGCAGGGCTGTGTTAGCCAGCAGGATTTGACCTGCAGC
This sequence comes from Triturus cristatus, assembly GCF_964204655.1. NCBI lineage: Eukaryota > Metazoa > Chordata > Amphibia > Caudata > Salamandridae > Triturus > Triturus cristatus. The sequence goes on from NC_140583.1 coordinate 477,498,790, forward strand.
TAGGTTCTGCACGCAGCCCACTGTGTATGGCCTCAGACTCAATTCACGGTGGTCAAACAACTCTCCTTTGCTTTCTTTTCAAATGGTTCTTGGAGTAGAACTCTTTTTTAGATTTTTTTTATACTTAAACCTTTTTCAATATTTTCTTTTTTGTAAAGTTTTTAAAACTATTTTGTTGTTAAGCTGTATTTTGTGTTGTTCACTTCTTCAAACTTGTGGAGAAGACATTGTGGTATTCTTTTAGGTGATGATTCATTGCATAAGAGTGGACAATTTTGTTAATTTCCTCAGAACAAATTATTTTTTTTACATTTATTGCCGTACATGAAGAATATCTGCAACCTTGGATCTTCTTTCTGATCCACGCTTGAAGTAGTTCTTCCTGCCCTTAGTCTAGGTGTTGCTTTTGCATTTCCACTTAGGGGAAGTACTACTTCAGGTGCATGTCTCATAGGAGTTTAATCACTTCACTTGTGCCAAAAAGTGCATCCTTGAATGTCCGTGCTGCATGACCTGGTCGTACAAATTGCTTGTCACTTTCATGCTTTTACTTTCTTCTCTATTCTGCAGTATGTGAAAAATGTCCACATTAGGGATCTGCATGCAGAATGATCTGCTATTCCACCCATTGACGTTATTAACACTTCCAAATCATCACCCTTGTGAGAGACAACATCAGATCACTGCCCTCCTTCACTGGGTCCTGATACTTGCTGCCTCTGTCCAAGTTCCTGTGCAAATATTGTAGTCACAGAAGAAGCCTATCTTTCTCAGTCTCTGAGTAGAAAGTGAAAATAACACCCTCCAAACCGTCGGCTCCTTTTTCAACAGATTATGGACTTGTTTTTTTATTAATGTGGCGTATTTAATCAACCACATGTCCCTTTTTTGCAGAATTTGTGGTTCCTTCGCTGTTCCTCCAAAAGGAACAGTGCTACCATACTGCAAGTATTTTCACATGATGGCAGCACGAGGCTTCTTTTCCGACTATTGCAAACCCAAAATCAAGTTCAGCAAATCCAGTAAAAAAAAGGTGTAAGTTGTGTTGGTGACATAACAAATTGAGATATATTGTTTGATGGTAGGAGTTCAACTTTAAACTCACAACTGTAGTAGCATATTTACATGTTTCCACTTTTTAAGCCTGGTTGTACGTTCCCGGGTGTTCAAGACTCACCCATGCCTATATTCCAGGAACCTTGTGAACCATTGCTGAGGGTTGATTACTTCCTGAGACGCACTGTACAGGTCCACATTCAAACAGGTATTGACTTTCCTGCAAAGATCACTGACCCCCTTGTCATAGGAGTGCTCAGCAGTAAAGGAGACTGTCTATTTTTTTGGGGGGTGGGAGGTTGCTGTACGTTACTTGTTTGGGAATGCAAAACCTTTTGCTACTTTATCTTCTGGTCGAGGAAAAACAGGAGAAGGGAAATCCAGAGAGGGGAAAAATAAACTGGAAGATGTTCAGCCTAAGGGTTCAAATAGCCGCAAGTTTCCAGTGTCTGGAGCATTTTCAACATCCCAGATGGTGAAAAACACTTCTTGGCGTTTGCTTTGTACTACAAGAAGCTAAGCAGAGGTAGCCAGGTCATTAATACTTGGTCATTGAATGCTGAACATCTTCAATGACCAAGAATCTTACTGCTTGGCATGAACAGAAGTTCCGTGCTGAAATGAAGAAAAGGGAAGCTGATGCGAGTACATTATCTTCAGTGATTAAACAACACCTTATCCTTCCTAAAGAAAGATAGCCTGAAGACATCTTGTAGGAGACTCAAGAAGAGGTTGCATTCCTTGGTGTGCCATAAGGTGCTGCAGAAGATTATTTCTTGCAGAGAGCAAATTGGAAGAGCATGGAAATATCAAATATTTCTCCACCAACAAACGTTTTTACTCCATTGTTCACGTTGAATTTATTTACTACAAAAAAGTAAAAATACAAAAAACTAAATGTTAACAAAAACGTTATTTTCAGAATCAAATGTTATGGTTTAAAAAGATAAATATTCATGTTGTTTTGACAGTAAGTCAAAGTGAGTGGGCGTGATGGACAGCAGTGATAAACAGCAGGAGAGATGGGTGACTAAAACTTTAAATAAGAGAGTAAGACACCCTTTGAAAATGAGGTGTGGGACTGAGCAAGTGGGTTGGCCCTATGCCCAACTCACCACAGAAGGCCAATCAATCCCTGCAGTGCAGCCTTAATCCCTTCGCTGTGGGGGTTGGCCACAGGACATGGCCATAGGCCAGGTTGTGTGCCTAAGCAACAGTAGGCAGCCAATCCTTGCTGTCTATGCCTTTTGAATGTATGCAGCATGGGTTGGCCACAGGGTGTTGCAGGGATTCTGCTCCTGCACAGACCTTACCAAAAACTCACCTCAGTACCCAGAACCCCTATCCGACTAGCATCAGCGTCTCATTCATTCTCCATATCATCTCGAAGCTACCAATGATTAGACAACCCAGAGCAAGCGACTTAGAGTACTCTCAGGAATGGTGGGAATCAGAAGCAACTTTTCGTTATTATTCTCATATCAGTCCACAACGAGAGTAATCAGAGACACAATATAGTTTTAAAATGTTTATTTTTAACTATGTGCCCTAAAATGCAGTACTTTGGCTAACATAAGCAGACAAATGATTAAAAATAAAACCATCAGCATTGTTACAATACCATATAAAATGAAGAGAGAAATCATGTTATAAATGATAGTGGATTATAGTCACCCTCCCTTCATAAGAAAGCTAGTATTATTTAACCAATAGAAGGTCTCTAGGTTTGAATGGGGAACCCCATACCGTAAAGATCAGCTTAAGTGAATCACAACACAGGATCAGCTCTGCTCTGTGTCTGGAAAAAGTCTTCTCCAAAGTGTCTGAATCATGCATGCAAACTGCAATATTAAAGGCACTCGAGTTTCAGATATTTGCAGCTGTGAGAGTGTTATGGCTAGAGCGTGGGCCGATCAACATGAATTCAAAAGCATACATTGTTATTTGGCCCTGACGGCTTCTGCACACAGTGTTCAGACCAAGGTCGCGGTGCACGTCTAGGGATGTGAACAACAGACCGTTCTCATGTGAAGAAAAAGCAAGCAAGCAGTTTTTCTTATAATAACAACTACCTGCAGTGTCGTGTGCAAAAGCAGCAAAAGTGGCAAGATGGCGTTTTAATTCTAAGACGCTTATGCTAACATAGCAATGTGTGTACCTGGAGCTCCGTCTCCACTACAAGGGCCTGCTATCAATTGGTGGTCAACCTCCACTGTGCATTGCACAGCAGGGGTTGGTCGCAGGGTCACGTCTCTGGCCAGGTCAAACTCTTAAGCTGCCATGGGCAGCCAACAGACTGCAAGCAGCCAACACCCTATGCACGTGGCAAACTTTAGGCTTCGAAACAGAGAAAACAGTGCAAGCTTCACTGGCTTATGCCTTAGAAAAGCTTACCATAGATTTGCAATACCAGGCAATGAAGCTTAACCTGGATCTGCAATACATTTTTGGTATCCTAGGCACCTCCACTTTTGGCTATGGTACAAGGTAAGTTTGTTAGTACAATTGATCAGGCCATCATTTTAGGTGTCGATAATCTGCGGCTCCCAAAAACGTACTGTGGAGCCCTCAACTCTTTTAAATTTGTATTAATTTCCTTAAAGAGAGACCCTTTTCCGATCCCCTCACTTTTAACTAGGGGTGGGCAGAATTTGCGAAATTCACTTTCGCAAACTATCGCGAAAATGCTGAAAATCTTTGCAAACACGCGGAAATATCGCAAAGACGCAGAAGTATTTTTTGCGGTATTTTTTGCGTGATCGCGGCTCGCCAACTTACCCATGCAAATGCTCACGGGCGCGGCCATCTTGTTTTCACTTGTCCCGCCCTCTGGCGATGCTTACTTCCTGTTCCGGGTCGCGCAATGCATGTTCGTGCCAGTTCGCGGTAGATATTTCCTGTTCGCGAACGCTTTTACTTGATCGCGTTGCTTTTTGCTTGCTCGGGGAGAAAATATCGCGCGAACTTGCGCACGTGGTCGCAATGGGCGCGGCCATCTTGTTTTTCACTCTATTGCATGGTTCTGGGGCCTGATTGTGAATCCTCCCTGCATCTTTTCAATCCTTTGTTTAAAGCCACTTTTTTTTTATCTTTCTTATTTATTATTTCTCTAACTATTTTCCTGCTTCTATATTTTTTGTTTTTGTCTACTTTTTTGTTTGTTTTTTAGCTACTTTTTCACTCTTTCTATTGCCTGCTATTTATTTCCTGTACTTCTTTAATTTTATTACCTTTTCTTTCCCGCCCCGTCCCAGAACCATGTCAAAGGGTAGGGCTCGTCGTCGCAGCCAGAGCCGCGACCGCCTTCCTTGTGGAAGGCGGCGCCCACAAGGGGTGCAGACACGGGCCTTATTTGGGGAGGTGGAGTTGGCTGCACTCATTTTCTTTGTGCAGCGCCACCTCCCCTCAACCCTGGCAGCAGGTGGCAGGCCTGGGTCCGGGTACGGCTTCCGGGAGCGTCGACAGCGGTGGGGGAAGGTGCGCCGGGCAGTGTTGCGCTGCTCTGGGTTCCGGCGCACCCAGACGCAGTTGACGCACCGGTGGTCCGACATCCTGGACGGTGAGCAGGACCTGCTGGACCTGCTAGGAGTGGGGGTCCCGGGTCTTGGTGAGTAACTATTTAATTATTACTACTTTGTGTCTGTTCTTCTGCTCTGTGTTATATATTGCGAATATCTTTTTTTTCTTCCAACCAGCTAGAATGTTGCTGCTTACATTCCAGGTTAATTACGTTTAAAAGTCTTCTGTGATTATGACACAGGTGCTCCTCTGCACTACTACTAATCTTACTTGTTTGCAACTTTGCGTTTGCGCTCGCTTAGCGTGATTCTGTAAGAGTTTATTTTAGAGAAATTAAGTTACGTAATGCTACAGTGACTCTAGTCCACTCCTTACTTTGTCCTGTCACTAAGAGATAGGGGCGGATTGATACTTAGGTTTAGGTACTTTGTATGAGTTTCTAATTTGTTAGTGGTATGCGTGATGCCCCCTCAGTTACATGACGTGCTGCTAGTACGCCAGTCTTTATTAGAACCTTTTCTAGTTTGTTCAATGAGTGGTGGTAATTGGCTTAGCACTAGCAGAACATCAGCATCAATCAATCAACCCAAAATTTGGTGTATACAAAAAATTTAGTCATGTGTCCTCCATTTGACCATATGCATTGTTGAGGAATAAAAGAAGTGGAAATGCATACTTAATGTACAATTGGCATGCCTGGAATAGGTGGGCTAGGTCGGGTGGTACGTCGTACTTAGGCTTAGTTGTAACTTAGTATTCTGGAATCAGAATGGAAGACTGGATTACTGTTGATAAATAGTAACTTAAGTAGTCGATCCATGAATCTCCCGATACTACTTGTTGACCAGATGAGATCGATCAATTTAGTTATTGCAATTGTTGTTTACATAAGTGTTTTTTGACCGTTCTTTAAAAATATTTTATTTGTTTGACACCATCCATCAATGTTTGTCTCTTTCTTATATCTTTCCTGTTCATCAGCACCCAGGGGCAGACAGACAGGGAGTGGGCAGTCGGCGGGACAACAGTCAGAACACCACCACCAGGAGGACACCAATGAGGGCTCCTCTTCTGGCCCCAGTAAGTCTTCTTGTTTTTAATAATATTTCTTATTCCATAACTTTTACTGCAGCATATTTTTCACGAACTATTGTTTCAGTTTCCCAATGCTATTTTTTACCAACAATTATCCTTCGATCTGTACGGTTTCAAAAATCTTGTTATCCTGCCTCTGCTATGATGACTCTCAGTACTACTACTACTATCAGTCTGTTTGTACTGTAGTAGCTAAGCTTGCCCAGTTGGCCAGTGCCACTCTTTATTTGAAAGGTTGTAATAAAACTCAGATTCACCAGTAGCTCTAGCCATTGAGTCCAGTCCTTTGGGTCGCCTCTTGTACGACTTCTAGTCTTATTGATCTTGAGTCTTTGTTAATCTTGAGGCTTTGACAATTCACAGCAACAAATGCCCAACCAGATTTATTACTATTTTGATATGATAGCCTATAGGACATACTACTACTGTTGTAGGGATCTTGCACATACAGACCTTTGCACAAGAAAATAGGATGTTGGTGATGGTAGGTTATCCTTCCTCACACAACTCAATCAGAAATTCAGAACCCACTACAATCCCCTGCTCGACTATAGTACTGTCTTGTCATAACTATTAGGTCTCCGAACCCTCCCCCCAAGATACCCAACAAGTAGACAACCCAGAACATAACACACCCAACCTCTCAGTCGTGGAAGCAATGCACATGCACATCCTTCCTTTAATTTGCTCACTCGTGTAAGTTAGTCCACACCAAATACCACCAAGTCTATGTAAGTTCAAAATGTTTATTTTGAATTGAGAAGCTCTGTACATTGTTCTATTATATAATGCAGCACCAACCGGAAAATCAATAACATTAAAACAATAAACATTGTTACACTTACTTACAGTTGGGAATTAAATCATGATAACTGAACAGTGGTGTAAGGCAGCACCACCATCCCCTAGGAATTTAGTTTATATAAATTTATAAATGAAGATCTCTGAGTGAAGGAACCCCTCACCTTAGAAGAACCTAGTACTGGTAGTTGTTGCATCATTCATAAGCTCTGCAAAGCTCTGGTTCGTAGAAGGGATTCTTCCGTCTGTAATGCGAAAAATGAAATGGTGCGCGTTAGTATATTGCAACTTGCAAGCATTTCTCAGCCGTGCCAAAAAGTGTAGCATTTATGGATAAGCAATATGGACTACCAGTACACCAGTACTTCATAAAAAAGTGGCTTGTTAATGTTTTTGTTGACCGCTTGTACGCAGCGCGTAGACAGTAGCAGTGTGAGGCAGGTCATGTGGGCTCAAAGGTGTCTTATACAAAAAGCTGCAAGGTAACGTCACATGTGCAAAAATAAAAGACACAAAGGTAAAATGGTTGCATGGCTCGGGCTAACTAAGCAAAGGCAAGAATGACCCTAGGGGGGACCATATATAACTATTAGTGTCTACTCTACTACTATCTGATTTGTACTAGTGATATATTTTAGTATTAACTCATTTTCCCACCTTGCTACTGATCAATAGGGGGAGGTGTATATGACGCCTAATAAATGTGTAATGTTTTCTAGGTGCACTACCGACCACCATTGCCGGGGCCAGCGAAGGCGACGCGGAGGGAGAGGATGCGGCAGTTGCTGCAGATACCAACGATGGAGCGGTAGGGGGAGTGGCAGCACCAGTTGCGGGCGGTGGTAAGTTAGATTCATAATCCTTCACTATTGTTGACAGTACACTCACTGCCAGGGTGTACTGTATGTATACTGTACTGTTGAGACTCAGGACCCCATTAGGATGGCAGGGGTATTGACCCGCCGGGCCGGCGGTATTCACAGCCGACACCGCAGGGGCACACATACCGCCATAGAAAAGAGTCAGACCCTCCACATGTCGACCAGGCGGAAAAGGGTTCAATATGGTGGTGGTGTCTCTCTGAACACACCGCCAGCCATAGAATCTGCATTTTGGAATGCCTTTGCGTGGCGGCATTGCCGTCCGCCACGGAAATGCATGCAGACATTGCAGAGTATGCTTGGGGGACCCCATGGAGGGTACCTATGCTATGGAGGGTACCTAAGCAAAACGTTACAGGCTCCGCGCGGGGCCTGTCATGTTGTGCTTGGAAAAGCAGCACAACTTTTATTTTTATTTTTAGCATTGCTTTCAGCACCGCCAACCAGAATGTAAAAAAAACAGGATGCGCCCGCCACTGTGCCGGGCGCATCCTCCTAATTGTCCCCACTGGACCCCCACCCTTTTTAGCGTTAGGATGGCGGGCGGACTTTGTCCGCCTGCCATCCGATGTCCTAAATAAGTATGAGTTGTTGTGAACGTTTGAAGAGTGAACTAGAAGACTAGAATCCCTTTAATTGGCATAGGAGCGGGAGTATTGAGTAACCAATGGCCTCATCTATCTGATTTCAAAAGTTTTATGGAAAAGAGCATCTGGTGCACTGTTCAACTAAAAAGTGAAAGACGAATGGAAGGAAGTGGGACGGGTGAGATTTAAAATGTTATGTACTACTGTGGCGTGCTTGATAGTGCTACTCTACCATGCCACTATGTGTATAAATAATTAACTTGTCTTACTGTTTTTCTAAGAGTATATTTTACAATTGTCTTGTTTTTTTCTTTTTGATACACAGCTACTCCTAAACTCAATCGTAAGGAGTTGGCCGCCAAGGCACGGCGCCGGAAGCTGGAGGCAATCCAGCGTGAATACCAGCGGCTGGTGGTCTTGGCAGAGGAGGAGGAGGAGACTGCAGCAGCACTTGAAGCCTCCTCCAGTGCCCCGGGCCCCAGCCACCACCCTCCAGTGGTACGGCGCCACCGTCTGGTGGCTGCCCGCCGCCACCGCAATGCCATCTCTGGTGCCCCCCCCCACTGTGGCTGCAACTGCTGCGCCCTCAGAAGCCGTGTCGCCCGTTTAGAGGAGCAGATGCGTGTCCTCCTTCAGTCCCGCCCCCCACCTTAGTCCCTGTCTTCTGCCCCTTTTTTAATTCTTGTTTGGGTGGGTGGGAACTGGTTTGGGTGTTGGGTTTTTGCTTTTAGGACTACTATTTTCTCCTGGACTTTCCTACGGACATTGGTTGGGGTTAGGGAGGGGGGTGGGTCAGCTTTTGTGGGTTTTTAGTTTATTTTTGTTAGGGTGAATTAAATATATTTTTCTACGTTACATGCAATGTTGTTAATGTTTTGTAGGTGGGGTTACTGTTTTACATCACACTGTTTCCTTGCTGGTGCAGGGCCGCCCATAGCCAGTGTTTGATTTAAATAATTGGCTGACTGTGTAAGACACAAACAGATAGATGCGACACCCCTCACTGATTGACTTGTCCTACTAGTACTTTCAGTCTCTCCTCTAGTCTATGCATTCTTTATCTGGACTCAAAGGGGTGTGTGAAATTGAATTCATTGAAAACATGTCCATTATTAATTCTGCCTCCCCAAACTTCTCTCTTATCTGTGCTTGATGTTTAACTTAGGCACAGCAATGGCTGCATGGTGAATATGATTTCCTTTTTCTAACATGCCATGATTGGGGTGGTTGTGGTAGTATAGTAGTAGTAGTAGACACTGGCAGGGCGGCAGCATTTGCAAAAAAAGAAAAGGAGACAGTCAATCGCCTTTGAGAGACTGTTAGAGGAGTAGTAGAATGAAGTACAGTAAAGAACTTACAGAGCAACAATAATATGCTAAAATATTTTACAACAAAACATAATGGTGGTTGGGATAGCCTACTAGACAGAGTTACAAACTATAGTTGTGTCGAGTCACTTGACTAGGCCTACAGCCTAACAGTTAGTACTGTGTATGAGGAATGACAACAAACAAATCCAATCAATGCCGGCAATTAATGCTGAGGTATATGTTCCTTTGTTAAATAAAATAACCTCTAAAATATCCTACTCATGGGTGGGCAAGCAGAAGAAGATCATCGCTCTGCCTTGAAATTGAAGTACTGTTGCTTTCGCCACATCCGCCCCAGCAAGCGTATGATTAAGTATTGGTGTACATTTAATTTAGTCACACCTCGACAATAAGTCACACAGCCCGGGGGAAGAGGGTTAGGGTTTGTTGAATGAATGGGAAGGGGGTTTTGGGAAAGGTTTGACATTGAAAAACAGTATACATGGACAAACAAACGACAATCGTTGAAGACTACCATATCCATATGTTAAGGGAGAAAAAGGAAATGCATGCATGATGATGAAAGACCCGGATTACATACACTTCTTGTTCTGTTGTTCCAGCCTTAATACTTTTACAGATAGCAAATAGAAATTTTAAATATTGGTAGGGAAGATTCGTAGACAGAGAGCAAACCTAATGATGATAATAACAACAATAAGAACACACTGTTGTAAAGACTGTAGACAAAAAAATGATTCAAATTATTTAAAAGAAGATAAAAGTTGATACTGTTACTGTGTTATCCTGGTAAAAAATGTGGACTGGATTTGCATCTCGGCATTCCTCTTGGTCCTCTCATCCATCAATCTTGGGTGTGTCGACACTCGCCACTGCCCGGCTGGAGAAAAAATGTCGATTTATTGGTAAGGTAAGTGTGCATTGTAATGTTTTCCCAAGTATAGGGCAAGGCCCGGCCTGTAATTGTAGATGGAAAAACAAAGGGGATATTGAGAAACAAGGTTGAAACAAATGCACAAGTTATGGTGTAGTGCAACAAGAACACTTTCCGAGGTGGCATGTATGCATCATCTCTACTCTAGTCTGTTTCCAGCATTGACCTTCAACAATAACTGGAGAGAGCAGGCCCACAGTGAAAGGCCTGACGGTACGTTGCTTAGCAGTAGTACATCCTACGTTTAGAGTACTTTTTTAAATTTTTTTAAAGAGTTGGACAAAGGTAAAGCACATTATCCATTCCAAACATAGCATTTTACAGTTTAAGTCAGAAAATCAATGCACCGCAGTCATCCCACCGCTACACCCTATTCCACTTCTACACAGACATTTGGGTCTGCTGTGGTTGTTGTTGACGCGTTTACCTTTAGGCTTTTAAGTTTTATGCCACTCATGAAACGTCCTCCTGACTTGTTATTATTCCATCAATCATCATCTCCGATACTTGTACTGACTGACTGTAAAGATCGGCCTGCAGTAGAAGTAAAATTGTTATTACACAACAAGAGTAGAAATATTATTGACTTGAGTCAGTCTTTAGTGTGTACAGAAAGATAGATTACTAGTACACTTTGACTTCACTTTGTGCACAACAAACAAACAACGAAAACACAAACACCAATCGCTCAGAGTCAGGTGTCCAATGCATGCCATCAATTGTCATTACCTGTTCTTTCTCATCTTAAGTTAACGGGCCGTCTATTTCGCCATCATCATCATGGACGGTGCTGCTGTGTCAATCATACTCATTGCGCAGATTGAGTGAGTCCCCTTCCTGTATTGAATTAAAAGCAATGTATCACCAAGCTGCAGGAGAAGTAAAAATTTCTTATTTGCAAGAAGGGGAAAATTCACCTTGAGTTAAGTTTAGTGTGTACTGTAGAAAGATGATTAGTGCACAATTACATAACTTCATGCACAACAAACACAACAAAATCACTCAGTCTGCGACTCTGCGTCCAATGCATGGCATCAATCATTACCTGTTCCATCTTATTTTCAGTTAATGGGCAGTCTCTCTCGGCTCTGAAAGGAGGATAGCTATAGTAGTCATCTGATTCATGCTCCACTTCTTTTGGCGGGACTAGGAAAGTTTTAATTTTTTCTTCTATTTGCCATCATCCAATCATCATTCATGAGGGCACTGGATTTGGGCGGGAGATTCAGTATGATGGAGCGGAGGAGCTGGATTCGGAGGACTGTACTGTCAAATTGCAGACACCTGAAACTTGTATATTAAATAAAAAGAGTAGAAGACGGTGGTAATGGATTTGTTGTGATTCACAAGTTTGTAACCGGAACGACAGACACACAAATAAAGGGGGGAAAATGGGAGGAAGACAGTAAGTGCAAGCCTAATTGTCAGGGAAGTATAGCTCGTCCTCAAACTCTGGGGGGTCAGCCAGTAGTAGGTAATCATGTGACACACTACTTCCGTCACCTGAGCCGCTGTCCTCATCTTCCTCCATTGATTCATGTGTTGTGTAATTCAGTGGCATGAAGTGCTGATTCATTTTGATCATTGTTAACCTCTCCACATTTTTGGCGAGAGACTGGTCCTTCTCAATGTTACAATGGAACCAGCAGCACTGAAAACACGTTCGGAAGAGACACTTGCGACAGGGCAAGCCAGATATCTTATCGCCAGCCTGTTGAGCAGTGGCCATTCTGACCTTTTCCTATACCAATACTGCAATGGGTTTTGATCAATGTACACCTCTGTTGGGTCGTCCAGATAGGCTTGGACCATCCGCTCAATGTTCAGGGGTGCTGCTGGTAAGCTTTCGGGCTCTTTTCTCTGTGCATCAGCACTGTGCTTATTAATGCCTAACTGTACATACCAATCCTCTAACAATTCTACTGGGCCTAATGATCCAGTTAGTGTTGCTGTTGTCGATAGTGATGGTGAGTGTTGTGATCCAAACGCACTGTCCTCAGCCGACGAAGTTGCACTTGATCCTGCATGCCCTGCTGCAGTACTTCTTGTGGGTTGATCTTGCGGGCTTTTAATTAGCAGCCGTTCATTTTCCAACTTACTGGCTGCCTCAGCTATACAAGTTTTGTAGCGGGCAACATCAATCTCTGAAAAAGCAAAGAATGTCTTCAGTCCAAATTTTGCACGTGGATCCAGAATTGTGGCACAAACGTAATGATCTTGTGACAAAATTTTATTTTCTATCCTTGTATTTTCAGCTAAGCGACGGGCTAAGCTCTCCACCAAGTCATAGGCTTCCCTTTTGTCCTCTACACCTTTGTATGATTCAGAAACCTTCTTCAGCTGATGCTCTAGCATTTGCAATAATGGGATAGCTTGGCCCATTGTACAGTCCTCCTTGCTGACTTCACGTGTGAAGATGTCAAAAGGACGTAGCATCTCAGTCAGGCATTTAATTAGGCTCCATTGCGCCATCTCAAGGTTCATGCCTTTAACAGTAGCATCCACTCTTTTCCAGACATATTCATGGAGTGACCTGTACTGCTCAAGCATGTAATACGTCGAGTTCCAACGTGTTGCCACCTCCTGGATGAGTGCCTTGACTGGCATCCTATTTTCACGTTGGATGATCCTTAGCTGCTTCCGAGCTTTAAAAGAATGGCTGAAATGAGTGCATATTCTTCGGCAGAAAGTCTTGAACTATAATGTTTATGCAGTGCGCCAAACACGGAACCCTGAAATAGGAACCAACATCCATGGCCTTAAGTACATTACTGCCATTGTCTGTGGCAACAAAACCAATACTAAGCCCTCTTGGGCGCAGCCATTCAAAAACCTTGCTGCGAAACTCCTGCAAAATGTTTACAGCCGTATGAGATTTCTCCATGGCGAACATGGCTACAGTTGCATGTTTCCGAGTACCTTTAAAAATCGTAGCTGTGTCAACAGCACCTCGTGCAGATAGCTTATCTCTAACCCCCACAAAAGAGACCCAGCGTGCAGTGATGCATATGTAATCTGTGGCTTGGCAACTGGTCCACATGTCTGTTGTCAGGTGGATATTGTGAACAGCACTCTGCTGCAAAGCTTGTCCAACCAATGCCAGCACATCATGATGTAGTGCCGGAACAGCAATTCTTGCGAAATAGGACCGGCTGGGAACTTTCCATTTAAGGCAGATGGCTGACACAAATTCAAGGAAACCCACCCCTTCCACAAATGAAAAAGGAAGAAGGTCCAGCGTTAACATTTTAGCCAGCTTCGCATTGTACAACCGTGCCGTTGGGTGGTTGTATTGGAACTGCCCCTCCAACCTAAGCATGCTCTCAATGGTAGGCTGGATTACTTTCCTTTGTGGTGCTGTTTCCATTAACCCACTTAGGCTCAACGACACAGTTTGTCTCATTGCGGTACTCGGTCGCCTTGGTGTCTCAGCCTGACTCTGAGTATGGCTCTTACTGCGGTGCCACTTAGATGTTACTGAGGAGGATGTCGACGGTACCACTGCACTACTGGGGACAGGGCTAGAAATGCCTCCCTCTTCTTCACCTTCCACCGCAATAATATCGCTCCCTGATTCTTCCTGACCAACTTCAATGGGTTGAGTTTTTCTACTTTCTTTTAACTGGTGTAGGTGATTCTCCCACACGATAGTGTGGTGTATTCTGAGATGACTTGCTTGGCCTCCGGTACCATAGTTTGTACCAAGCATACCCCGCCGAACACCTTGCCAACAAATTGAGCATATAGCAACGTTCTCCTCCTTGGTGCTAACAGAAAAGAAGTCCCAAACTGGGGAGGAGAACTTTCTGGCACTGCTGGATGTGCCACTTTCAATACCAGATGAACTGGAGGGTGTGCTTGAAATGTGACCCTGTGCACCTAGACTGTGACTTTTCCTACCACTACCTACTGAGATGGTTGAGCTGGATGTAGGTCCCGGCCGGGTCTTGGAAAATATGGCAGCTGGAGGTAGTGGTTGTGTAACCTGTGTTGGTGATATCCGTGCTACATCCCGCTCAGTAGCAGCCTTTCTGGATAGGGTGAGAATGTTGGTCTCCCTTCCCTTTGGGGTGGGAGTAATGTGCGTGATGACTGGCTTGTCTTCATCAACATCACCCCCCTCTTCTACATCTACCTCCATAACTCTAAGTTTTTCTAGGACCTTCCTTTTCAGAAGCATTGTCTTGTGGCGTATGTCACTCTCAGACTGAGCTGGTAGGTGCCAAGTGGCATCACGATCATCAGAAGCGGGGCTTGAAGAAGAAGATATTGGACTAAGCCTCCTTTTCCTTGCTGGTGGTCTGGAAGACAATAGATCTTCTAAAACAGTGGTTTGACTTTGCTCCACTTTGTCTGCAGGAAGCTTGATTTCCTGAAATGCCCCTATGTCAGGAGCAACAACTACTATGATGGGCTGTTGCGGCTGCTGCTGTTTTTGTTGCGGCTGCTGCTGTTCTTGTTGCGGCTGCTGCTGTTCTTGTTGCGGCTGCTGCTGATCTTGTTGCAGCCGCTGCTGTTGTTGTTGCGGCTGCTGCTGTTCTTGTTGCGGCTGCTGCTGTTCTTGTTGCGGCTGCAGACTTATCTGCTGAGTTTGCGCCTGCGTTGATTGTGTACTACTTTGCGATAATGACATTTCAACATCGCTGCTCGTTAGTAGACTGGCTACCTCTGCGACACTAAAGCCCTTGGGCCTAGGTTGGTGGGGTTGGACCGCTGGTGCTGAGGTGCTGCTCCCAGCTTGGTTCCCGGACAACGCTGCTGCAGGCGTAACTTTTTTGGTGCCAAAAAACCATTGGCCGGCACACCACCAGTCGTGGTTAATGGCACTTCCTTTTTCTATTCCTTCTTCTCACCGGCAACTTTCTTGATACTGGACCAGGTACCTTTCTTTGGGGCCATCTTCTTCAGATGTCAGGCAGGATGCAGATGCACAACAAGTTCTGGTCACACGTGGACGTGATGCGCAGCAGGACTTCTGTCTGGCTGGCAGTACAACGGGTAGCCGGGTGATGCTGATGACACCTCCTCCTCTGGCTTTTTGTGCACCTAAAAGCAAATAAGCCAGGAGAAGAACATCAGTGAAATGTTGCATTTGTTGTTGTGGTTCAGTTACTTAGTAATGTACTAGTGCAAACAAAAGATAGTCTAGCCATTTAGGACTTTTTTTTCGACAAGGGCTATGTTATACTACTGTGTACAGTCACACACTACACTCTCAGGAGGGATAGAAAAGTTAATAAGAACCACCAAAATAAAAAATGTAATGGAAGTGGGGTGGACTCTATTTGACTTTAAATTATTTGAGCATCTCAGCATCCATGGAGCTGCTGCTGGCAAAGGGGGTGGATGGATGGAAGCAGTAAGCCAATAGGAAAACCATGCAGGCCTATATGGCAAAAGCAGGCCAGTAATAACTCCCAACACAAAAAAGGCCACCAGCCACATGGACACTCACAAATCACAAACAAGCAGGGGGCATGGGAAACACCAGGAGCAGACAAAAGGCCTATAAAAGCCAGGTAAACGATGCATGCTAAAGCACACTGCTCTGCCTTTTTAATGCAACAAAATGCAAATACGAACATTCACAGGCCCCAAAAAGGTCTGCTGCAGGGTGCATGCATTGCACACCAACACACACCAGACACACAAAACAAAAGCATGTCTTTAAAACAACCAACATCAGAAAGCCCACCCCAAAAAAACACACTTCCCCAACTCAATCCAATGCCATCCATGCCCTAAATTATGTCTAAATTTAACAGACATCACAGAAAACACTTGATTAATAAAGCTGTGGCTACCTGCTCTGATCCTACTGGATGAAAGCAGGCCTGTTGGTAGACAAGGCCAGGCAAACTTGCAGGCCTAGGCTTCAAAATGGCCACCAGCCACATGGCCAGGCCCAACAACATCAGAAAGCCCACCACAAAAAAACACACTTCCCCAACTTAATCCAATGCCATCCATGCCCTAAATGATGTCTAAATTCAACAGACCACACAGAAAACACTTGATTACTAAAGCTGTGGCTACCTGCTCTGATCCTACTGGATGAAAGCAGGCATGTTGGCAGACAAGGCCAGGCAAACTTGCAGGCCTAGGCTTTAAAATGGCCACCAGCCACATGGCCAAGCCCAACAACATCAGAAAGCCCACCCCAAAAAAACACACTTCCGCAACTCAATCCAACGCCATCTATGCCCTAAATGATGTCTAGATTCAACAGACCACACCGAAAACACTTGATTAATAAAGCTGTGGCTACCTGCTCTGATCCTACTGGATGAAAGCAGGCCTGTTGGCAGACAAGGCCAGGCAAGCTTGCAGGCCTAGGATTCAAATGGCCACCAGCCACATGGCCAGGCCCAACAACATCAGAAAGCCCACCCCAAAAAAACAAATTTCCCAACTAATTCCAATGCCATCCAGGCCCTAAATGATGCTTGAAAATGAAATACATTCAAAAAACACCAAAGGAACAGTTGCTTCATCATGCACACACCCATGAGGCCATGACTAGCTCGGGCCTACTACTGACTACTACTACCCACAACATTTTTAAAAAAAGGAATGATGATAGTTACCAAAAATAAATTGTAGTTACAACAACTGCAATGCCCCCAATCAAACAGACACAACAACCACTTACTTGTAAAATATCCAAATAAAAAATCATCAAATCCAATTGCAATGATGCAGCAGACAAAAGAGTGATCTTTCCAGCTCAAAATCCAAAGGCAGAATGAGCAGGAGATGGACAAAGCACTGGGAGGAGCCTGCTGGACAGGAACAGGAAGTTGGAGATTCTGTGGCACTTCCTCCCTCTCCCCACCTTTTTAAAAAAGGACTCCTTGCACAAAAAAGGACAGCCAAATGTCAATCTGAAGAGTTGTTTTCATCCAAAATCATCATTTGCAGAAGGTTTCAAGCTGCTAGAGCTGATATTCTTCTCCAAATTGAAAATTTTACATGTTCGAGTTCTCGAGCTTCACATTACTTCCGCCGGATGTCGATGGCGTGTCCAAAATGACTTGATCGCGTTCTCTCGCTCCCTGTCGCGTTGGATATGATGTGTCCGGGGTCTCTTTCTCCTTTTCGCGTTCGATTAGACGTGCCCGCGTCCTCACGCTCTCGCTCGCGGTGGAGAATGACGTGTTCGAGATCTCAATCTTCTCATACTCTCACGGTGCATGATCGCGAGAAGAAAGACGTGATCACGCGACAAATGACGTGATCGCGCGACAAATTATGTTAATGTGGGTGCGAACTGTCGCGAGACAGCGCAACAATCCAACATCTCGTTGAGAACACGACCGGGTTCGAGAAAACTTGTCGGCGAACGCAGGGATCCAGGTAAGGCGATCGCGCGTGCCCGAGAATGTATTTTTTTACAGCGCGAGCAAGAAACAAATTACCGGTAAGATGCGGATTGCGGAAATTTTGACATTTTTGCGCTTTCCGTGGAACGCGAAAATGCCAAATTATCGCAATTTCCCCGAGCGGAACGGAATTTTGACCCAGGCCTACTTTTAACCTAGGAGTCAGGCAGTGCCCACGCTGCCCAATCATAAGACCTTTTATTTTTTTATGCATGACACAGGGACCTTGCCCTGCCTCCTGAAATGTTTTTTCCAAGTGAACTTTTTCTCATACACCCGCCTATCAGAGTTCTTCGATCCACCATTACAACTTTGGAAAAACAGATTTGAAACTTTTCTATTTCTCGTTTGCATGTGAACTGCAGATCTCAAATGGAAGAGATATGCATAATTGTTAACCCTTTATAGACCACTTTCCAACTTTTTTAAACGCTTGTATCTCCAACACTACAGAACATTTACACCAAATCAATAAAAGCATGCCTTCAGTATAAAGCTCTACTTTCATGCCATTCACCATTTTGAGCTATGGTGCAAACATTTTTTGTGAAAGCTCCTGCACTGGTAGGGTTGTTAGGGCCCAGTTATAGTGTGTTGAACCTCTAGCCACTGTCCCTCTCATGGGTGTGCCTGTGTTTGTGATGGTCAGTTTATACACTTAGTGAGTGTGCCCATATATGAACGCATGTGTGTGTATACAAATTCATGTGCTTCTGAGCCTAGCCAGGAGTAGCAAGTGCTATGTAAATGCCAATACATTATATATATATGTGTACCCTGTTATGGTTCAAGACTGTCAAGGTTCAAGTTCCACCAGATTACTACCTGGCTTAGAAGTCAGGGTAGATTTGAAGTTGAGGGAAACTCTATGGTAAAGGATCTTCAGGATCCAAAGCCAAGGAAGAAGGTCTCATACTGGAATAGACATATGGTGGGAGCAGCGGAAGAAGGCATGCAAACCCCCCTATCTCGTTTGGGAAGGATACTTGTCATGTGCAGAGATGGAAGAACTATGGCAAGTATCTATTAGCATGCTTTATACTGGGATAAAATGTTCTGTCCTATGGAGAAACCACTTCTTCACTATGCATTGAGTCTACTGGATCCTGGTGAAGCTGGCAAAGATAAGTGGTGATGGGGATTCCAGATGTAAGAGATGTGGAGCCTGCGAAGTGGACGATGTTCATATGTTCACCAGCTGTCCCACCCTGGCTGAATTTTGGAAGACCTTGGGTAAGACAACTTCTGACATCATGGGTCAGGATGTGGAGGTAAGCCACACATTGGTCATGTTCGTTGTGGTACAGCAAGATCCCTGTGCTGGGAGCCTATTGAAACTTCAAAACCTTTAACTATTTTATTTGATTCATCTGGCAAGGAGGGAGCTATGTAAACAGTGGTGTCAATCTGGACAAAACCAAGTTTATAATTTTCAACCCCCCGAAGCAGACCCGTCCAAATCCTATTCTTAACGGGTCTGTACTTGAGAGAGTTAAGACCTTTGTCTATCTTGGGATTAGCCTAACGGAGAATTTTGACTGGGATTCCCAAATTTCGAAATCAACGCTCAGGTTGTCCCAGATTATGGGGGGGATTAATGAAGTCCTACGAACTTCGGATTTCAAGCCGGCAGCTCCGGCTATAGAAATATACCGATTACAAGCCAGAACGGCCTCATTGTATGGAGCTGAACTCTGGGGCCATAAAAATATATCCAAACTCCTCAGGGTTGAGCAGGGTTTTATGAGAAGCCTTTTGGGTCTGCCGCTAAGTACACCACTTATTCCTTTGCGATTTGACTTGAGGCTGGAACCAGTTGAAGATTTAGTAGCTGTACGGCCCATGCTCTATTGGAAGAGACTCTGGTCAGTGCCTGAGCTGGCGTCATACAGAGAGGAATTCCTAGAGGTCTGGGCTCTTATAAAAAATAAGAATATCTCGTGGTTACACCACATTAAGAACCTCAGTATAAAGATTGGCCGGATTGAGCTTTGGGAGTCCCCGGAGGTGTCCTGTTTAGGGTTACCGAAACAGGAACTCATAAGTCAGTTGAGGGAACAGAAACTTCTTGCCCTACATCGATCAAGCACCCTGGGGAGACTTTCTAAAGAGTATCTCTTAGTAAAACCTGACCCGCGAGCAGAAGTCTTTCTAGACGTAATTCATCCACCGCTTGCGAGGAAGCTTTATGTACAGCTAAGACATGGCAGCTTACCACTCAGGGCATTTACTCATAAATGGGCACAATCAGAAAATATTGCTTGCCCGGCATGTAACTACAACCGAGAAGATGTATGCCATGTTATGTTTTTCTGCCCCGCCTATCAATCGATAAGAAAACTTTGGTTGATCCCCTTATGTAGGAATCTTGGGTTTAGACATTGTATACAGGCATGTAGGGTCTTAACATATGATACTCACCCCCCTATTGTTTTTGCTGTCTGCCGTTTTTTACTGGGTATGTGGCGAAGGAGGAAAAGTTTTGAGTAAATATAGCCACTCTTTTTTATTATTTACTCTCTGATAACTTTCCAGTTTAATCTTTTTTTAAACTTTATACCAATCTGCTGTTATTTATTGCTTTAATGATCTGTGCACTTCTGTATGTATTTTATTTGCACTTTTATGGTCTATGACCGAAATAAAGTTATCGAATGTAAACAGTGGTGTTAATCTTTACCTCCAACTCTGCAGGGTGGTGGAACTCAGTGAGAGACTTAAGGGAGATGGACAACAAGCTCAGTCTGAATAGGGCTAAGGCAGAACTTGGGTCAGTTTGGAAATTGTTGGAATTGGATTGTTTTCTGATTGTTGTCTGTGACGTCCGATGATTATACCTCTTGGTCAGTCTCAGGTGCATGGTATCGGAAGGTGCCTCAGCCCTGACATTGCCTGATAAAGGACCCTGAAAATAAGCAAGAGGGTGGATGGATCAAGAGGGTGCTTGTGAACTTGAGGTGATAAGAGGACATTTAACCCCTTCGACGCTCATGACGGAACGGTTCCGTCATGAGCGTCGGTTGAGCTGCGCTCATGACGGAACCGTTCCGTCATGACCACGCCCGCGCAAGCAGCGCTCAGCACAGCGGGGGAATCCGCCCCGCATGGAAGGGGTTAAAAAGAAAAAAAAAAATGAAAAATATATATATATATATATATATATACACACACACATATATGTGTGTGTGTGTGTACATTTGTGTTTATTTGTGCATATATATGTTTGTTTGTGTGGACATAACTGTATACTCTAGCATGTGTGTCTACCTGTGCAAGATGTGCCTGAGGTAAGTGTGAAAATTGGTATGTCTGCTTCTGCATATGGATCTGTACTTTACATATGTATGTTGGGTACACATGCACATATTTGTATGCATACTTGACAGTGTGAACAGATGTAAAGCGACATGTGTGTACACAGATTGTGTATGTGGGTGCCCATACCTGTGCATACAAGTGCCTACATGTATATATTTTAATGTGGTCAAATGCACATGTAAGTGCATGTAAGTGTGCATATTTATAAGCAGGTTTGGTATGTATACAAGCACGTGTGCTAAATGTGTGAGAAAAGAAGCAAGAGGGGAAGAAAATCAGATTGATATAGAGGCATTGGGCCAATAGGACGGCAGAAAACGTGTGTAAAGGGAAATAAGGGATAGTAAGAAAGTAAAGGAGAGCGAGAACATAACAGGGAGAAAATAATGGAAAATCAGAGGGTGACGTGAGAAAGTATGTGTGAGACACTGATGGTGAGAAAGTGAGTGTGAGACACTAACAGGTAGCAGGGGGGTAAGAAAGTAATGTAAGGAAGTGAAAAAGTAACGGAAAGTAACAATTTTGAGAGTAAAGGAGAGAAAGTGAGAGTGAGGAAAAAACTGGTAGTAGGAAAGTAACGTAGAGTTTATAATGAAGTGAGAAGGTGGAAACTGAATGGGTGAAGCAGAGGGAAGGCGAGCGGACGAAAAAGATTTCAAGCTTGTTGCAGCCAGACTTACCTTGACGGAGAAGGCGAGAGCATGGCAATGAAGAGAGACCAGAGCATGTAGTCTCCGGGCGGAGGGCATCGTCAGCTGCACGGTGTCGATGCGGATGGAGCTCAATGCAGATGCGGAGCACAGCTGCAAGACATAGGGTGGAGGGTGTGTCCCTGCTTCAGGGCGCCCTGAGTAGGGTGGCGGGTCTTGGCACTTCTGGTGCTCTTTGGGGTTCATGTGTCATGAGTCTCAACACTGCTCTAATCAACATAACGTGATTATGCCTTAGCCATACCCCTAATCGTGAAAATGCTAAAACATATGTATTAAGGTATGAAGGATTGATAGGACTTAAGTAGTTGTACATATTTATATGTTTTGTATAAGCTGACCTATAGCGGACATTTAATAGAAAAACAGATTCAAGTATGCCATAATATTTTCAATGGGATCTGACATGAGTATGCAAATAGAAGCATTAGCAGTTGACAGCTCTCAGACTCTACCAACGTGCGCACATGTTAACTGTCAAATGTGAGCACATGTTAACTGACAAACATGCTGTACAAGTGAATGAGCCAGAGAATTGCTCCAAAAACTATTTAAACCACACGTGCCCTTGAGACTCGCTTAGTCTTGTTTGCTCGCATCACGCACCTGCCAACAGATTCGTCTTCGGCAGCATCTGCGGTAACCCTGGGCGTAGTGGGGGTAGCGGGAGTGAGCAGAGTTCCACGGTGCTGCAAATAAACTCCGTGGAGCTCCGCTATGCCACCTGCCTCCACCCAGATGATGGATGGATTCTAAATAAATCAAACATTCACCCCCAGTCACAGATCTGGGTTAAATCCATTGTTTTATTGCACGCCATGCCATTCCAATTTAGACAGAGCCATATGCAAATCAGTCTTGACCTATTCCCCATGGGAATAGTCCAGCCTGAACTGCCAGGTTAAGTCATCCCTGGACCAGACACAAGCATTCACTCGAGTAACAACCCCTTTGTCACCTCTTAAATGATCCCTCAATACCCTAAAGCATCGCATGATTCCAAAATGCTAATTTTTTGTTCAATTGATTACGACTGACAAATCTTTCTCAGCAACAACTTCCCGATGACTACTAACCAATCCCAGCACAGTGTTACATGAACCGACCTTTCACAGCGTGGTACTCTCTGACGTCACTCTCACTCCTTGCAGCAGCTCACCCACCTTTGCAATTTCTCTGTACGCATTCACTCACATAGTCATCTTAAATCGGTAGTTGTCTGCCATCTAAAAGGATGGATAGAATTCAACCACTCAAGAACATTCACACACAATGACCCTCAACCAGCGTGGATCACCCAAATCAGTATAGTTAACTTCTGTACACAAGGTCCACTAGACGATTCCCATATGTCCCATTCACACAAAGTTCCCTGTCTGAGGTGGAACTGCCGATAACGTCTCAAAACAATCCCTCAATTCTTTGGTCAGACAATCACAATCTTGGTGTCTTCTACACTTTTTAATATATCCTGGTATCTTAGGCCACTTCGGGACCTGCAACTCAAATCTTAATCCTTTGATCACTTCCTGCCCAAAACCACATTCACTTCACTCTCATTCCCAACTCCGCAAGACCTCACACAATCAAATCATTCCCACAGTCTAACACACTACATGCTCCGTATTAAAACTGTCTCTTCCTTCTGCCGCTGATCTTGGCGCACCATCAAACTCTGCCAGTCTTCAGCAGATTCCGTTGCCCTCTGTTCTCGATCATCGGGCTCTAGTTCGGAGTTTGGGGTTCTAAGATCCACCTATTCTAGACTACTTCCAGATTCTCCCCTTACTTCATGTGCTAACCATACTACACTGCTACCAACTGAAAGGGCCAGACACACACGTTCTAGATTGTTATAGAGTCAAACTCTGATGGGTTTTTTTTCAAGGCAGGAAAGTGTAAAGGGGAGAACAGTTGTTAGGAAGACAATCAATTTGCCAATGATTCCTTTGGATACATAAAAACTCATGGACAACTATAAAGGGTTAGTTAATTTATTACAAAGCCAAAATTAACAGAACATAGAGACACCTCAACACAAGGTTATAGCAAACCAGAGGGATCAGCATAAAACAAAATCTGTGCATCCAGTTTAGATGGTGCAGCATAAGCAACGCAGTTAATTCAAGAAGCAGAATACAGAAAATCAAGGAGCAGAGTCCAAATTTCCCTGCATCGATGGTTGGTGAATGAACAGCATTAAATCTATCCCCGATCTACCACTAAGGTGACATCCCTAAAAAAGCATTTTCAGAAGGAAGGTTAAAAGGTGTCCGTACGTGGAGTCTTCTTTAGAAATCTCTCCATGATCAATGGGTCAAGTAGCATAAAGCTACCAAAGACAGAGCTTGTCCAAGGATGTTCTGTCTCTGGAGGCAAGAAAGTAGTGCCAAACTTTCTCTACTTCCACCAACCAGTTATCTCCAGGTAGAAATCCCAGTATGCACTTCAGATCATGCCATCCACCCTGGGTACAATCCTGAAGGACATTTTCCAAAATATCATTGATGTACCTTCCTCGATTCAATTTGTCCTTGTTTTTCAGGCCTTCTCCTGTGTGAAGCACAACAACCTTCACTTATCAACTCAAGCCACTCTATTGTAACGTTTTCCCTTTTTGCCTGACTAGTAAAACAAAGACATTATTCTATATAAGTGAGCGCTTCTTCACCTACAGCACAAAATGTGAGAAAGAACAGATTCCATAGCACACACAAAATTCAACTGTTAATTCTAAAGTGAGAGTCTTAGGGACTTGCACTACGGCCTACGAATTTTATCTAATATAAGAGAAACATCATATGAGCTTTATAAAATCACACAACATTAATGCAATTTCAACTACTGCCTTTACCTATATGTGAAATAACATAATTAATAAACACATTTAATATGTGAATAAGTGTCAGTTGCACAAAAACGAGTTCTTCATGTTAATGTTTCCTGCAAGTTACATTCATTTTCTACGTCAATTCTCCATGCTACTTGTCAATGGCCTAAAATACACCATGTATTCATGTTAATACATTTCAAAATTCTAACATTTTACATTAATACAACAAGCAATTATATGCGGGTGCACACTAAATGTGACTATGATGCACTCCTACAGGTGAAATTAAATGTCTGCTTCATCAGTAGTACTACAAGACTTAGTACAAACTGCAGTTTGTGTATAGCCTCCAGGCCATTCAATTTAGTGGAAACATGTAAGTTACACTTTTGGAGTAAATTTACACTCAGATTTTGTGAATATCCAAAAAGTAGTAAACATACTCAAAAGTGTAAGTTAGTCAAAAATGTGAGTTACAATTGTGAATCAGGCCTATACAGTGACTGGTTAACCCAAGAATAGTAAATCTGCACCCACAGAAGTACTCCTCGAATGGGTGCAAATATACTACTTTTTGAAATTGACAAACATTGGCAGTGTTGGACTTGGAAAGGTGTGCCAGACTCAGGTTTTCAGGCATACTACTGGCAATCAAACACCCAAAAGGTGATGGGATGAATGCTTGCAAATAGTCTAGCCAGTGGCAATTCCTCTGGGTAGCATACCACCCCATTGCTTTTTGCTCCCTGTATCACTCTAGACAGAATGGCACATGTAAATCAGTACTAACCAGTATTCCTCATGTAAAAGGTCCATCCAGAATGCTGGCCATCTGACCCTTTCACCCTGCAACCCACTGCTTTTTTAGTCGGGAAATGTGAGATTCACACCCCCTGAATTGCACTGACTAAGCTATGACCCAGCTAATGTGAATATTTCTAGATGAAAAAGAAAAGAAAGAACAATTGCAACACGGGAAAGTATCAGCTTCAGTATCGACTATGGAGGAGCTCTATTTTTCAGCACCACAATAGATCACTCAGAAAAATCTAAAATAATCTCGTTGAGTCGTATTTTGAACCTCTAAAATTGCACACGTTAAATCTGTGTTGAGATCTTCTTGAAAATGGCTTCATTTCTGAACAAGAATAGAATCCATCGCTGTATTCATTTCGTGCAGACAGATCACTATTGGTGATTGGTCTGGTTCTCTGTATCATATTCGTATGCAGGATAGTTAGCTGAAACCAGTTAAATATCTGCACACAGGGTCAGGAGTCAGTGTAATGGAGGCAAAATAATCCTCTCAAGGGGTGAAGCGGTGACCCACACCCCATGCACATCAGGTCGAATAGTGACCTAGAGACAAATGAATAACCCCAGATTTATAGTGCTCAGTCAAGTGAATTTCAAAAGATTTTGAACTGAGGTCATGTATAAAGATTGAACGGAAATCAATAACATAGTGTTAAAAAGTCAAAGTATTTGTATGACTAAAATGGCATTCCAGAGTTGGTTCGCTAATCGCGTGCATTCACGTTCAAAAAATGTATTTGACTTTAGACCACACCCAATGAAATCCACATTCTGCATGATGCAAACCGGCCTTTATAATGATAAGCAATACTTCATGCTTCAATGCACTCTACCATCATGCGCCCCACATTCAAATCACCCACCAGAGACCTCCGCCCAGCCAACTGGCCCTGGCTACCATCCCACATATCCGCAAGACCACAGCTGGAGGAAGATCCTTCTCCTACCTTGCAGCAAAGACCTGAAAAACTCGCCTTCTACACCTCAGGCGCTCACCATCACTGCCTCAATTTAGGAAGGACCTCAAGACCTGGTTCTGCAACTGACCAGCAGTCCCCCCCCTCAGCGCCTTGAGACCCTTACGGGTGACTAGTCGCACTCTACAAGCCACCTGATTGGTTGATTGATTGATAAGTCTTGCCTAGGCAGCGCATGCGCTGTCTCTTCAAGACATGCTGTATTTATTCTGTGAGTTTAAAGCCCACCCATCACTTTTGATTTGTTAATTAGACTGTCATTTGCAAACGCTTTCTTCCATGTGGTTAATATTTGATTTATGTCCTTTCTCTCATGTCTTACTCCCTCCCATTTAGCACTTGCCTATTCCTTATATTCTTTCATTTTAGGGTATTTAGCTTTATATATGCACATACTGTTTTTCGTTGCAGAGTACCCTTGTTTTAGAAAGGTCCTGTTTTCTTATGGCGTGTTGTTTCTAAAGCTTGTGAAAGATGCGTTCTAAGTGGTTTCTTAATGTGCATTATTTGTTCAGCTCGACTTTCCCATGTTGACAGTGTTCTTGTAATTTATGTGCTTTAAAAAAAAAAAAACTGAATTTGTTTAGTAAGTTTGAGTTTGCAAGGCAGATCAGGACATATGTCAGCTACATGACGGTCAGTCAGATCTTATCTGCGAGTCACTGTCATGCCCCTTGTTGCTCCAGGGTCACAGGAATGGGGATCAACATTTCCTTGTGAAAAGGAATATCCTCCCTTCCTGCTTCAGCTTCCCACGTGCACTTACCAGTGCTAAATTTGAGTCGGTGCTTTCTGGTGCTGAGCACCGGCACCTAATTGGTTTCCGGTGCTCAGCACAGACAACTAATTGTCAACACCTCACTTGGGGCAGTCCGCCACAAGGTATCGCTGCTCATGTAATTTAGAGATGAGCAGTATAACAGTTGTTTATTAAAACAATATACATAAAAAAATGCTAATACCTGCCTCCCCAGCCATTCCTTTAGCTTTGGGGGCCTGGAATAATCTGAGCTGTCGCATTCACATGCGCGAGAGATGGTTAGTAGTTGTTTTGGCAGCGATGACAGGGGCGATAGATGGTGAAAGTTGCGGTGGCCTCCTGGTCAGAGCCCAGGCACTTAGGGGTATATTATCAGGGACGGCCTTAAATTTATCGCCGCTTTAGCGGCAGAAAACTGCCACTAAATTGGCGATAATGGGCTTGATAATATGCCGCAGAGAATTCCAATAGAAGCCCATGTTCTGGTGTGAACATGGGCTTCTATTGGAATTCTCTGCAGCATATTATCAAGCCCATTATCGCCGCATTTAGTGTCAGTTTCCTGCCGTTAAAGCGGCGATAATTTTAACGCCGTCCTTGATAATATGCCCCTTAATATTTTACAAATTAAGCACTGGCACTTACACCTCTCTTTCACATCCCTATCCGCCCCCACCTCCCAGTGGATAGCAGTCTTCGCTCCCAATGCTTCAAGTTCGGCCTTACTATGGCAACCTCCTTCATTCCCTTACCCTGGCTGCCTCCGCCACGTCCTCTACCTCTCACCAAACTAGACACGCACTCCTCGGCACCATTCACATTCTCCTTGCTCGCTACAACCTCCCTTCGTTCTCTCTGCTCATCACTCACGCTGCACTCGGGAAATCCTACCCACTTATTTTGCTCTTCTGCCTTCTTTCCACAACTACCTCCATCTCACTAGGGTTCAGTGAAATAAAAATCGCAGAAAAGTGAACCGGGCGAATTGGGCCTTTTGGTTAATCTGTAGAATATTGAGTAAAAAGTCAAAGCAGAGTAACCAAAGAAACAAATGGTTCTCCAATGTCATCCGTCCGATCTGTCTGTACTTCCGCAAAGCAGTAACTTACATTTACCACCCCCACTCTGTTCTACCGTACACCACCATCACTGCCCCCACCCACCCTCCCGTTCACCACCCCAACCCAATTGCCAAAGCCAATAGCTCGCGCTTAAGCAAGACTTTTTGGCTTTGCAAATGCTTGTTTGTGAAAGCACTCCTGCATTGTACCCATTTGGGAACGCCCATTGTGCATTTGCGGAGATGTGCTTTCTCACTTTCCTAGTTTTCTTGAAAGTAAAGTCATAAACACGTCTAGTACGAAAATAAGAAAAATTAACACGATTATCTTCTCATATAAGAAATGCATACCAAATTAATCAGCAAATTTCAATTAATTCAATCCACGTTATCTAGTGCCCATTCACAGCTCTGTCTCTCTAATGTCTCTGCATGAGCTCACGTCTAAGGCACATCAGGACGCTTGTAAAGTTCACATTTCAAGATGTGGCAAACAGTGAGTGCAATTAACCTGCACTTAAAAAAGAATGCATGTGATTAGTATTTAGCAGTGTTCACTTCAAATAGCGGAATGTTGAAAAACCCAAGAAGACTGAGCTCAAACAAAGATCGAAGAACGCTGTTTCCCGATAGAATAATATGAATGAGAAAGAAGAGAATCTTTGTGCTTATCTTTAACTCTCTGCTGCCATCTACAGATTATTTTGAATTTAGAAACTACTATCTTTCTTCCATTCAAGTAATACGGACGAAGAGGTAAGGTAAATGTATTTCAAATAAAATAAATTGATTTACAACGTTGTTTTTCCAAATAGTAAATCTAAATGTTGAGAACCGTTTTGAGGTGAACAGCAGCTAGTTGCAAAATCTTAATTATTAGCATTTCAGCTTGTCAGTGCTGTAAGAGCATTGAAAAGGGGTGGTCACTACAAGTGGCATGGCCACAGAATTGTAACTAGAAATCTTTTCTAATAGCTGTGCCTATGTATTTAAGGGTGTGACTTAAAACATGTAGACTAAAGACCCGTGCTTGACACAGTGTGGCATCTGAACAGTATTTGAGTGCCTAGCTGCAAGTTTTCTGTTAGTGCCTACAAACATGTGACCCAACAACCAACGCATATAATCTAAAACAAGCCAGACCTATTGGTTCTCGCCAATGCTTGTTTGCTGAATCAGATAAACGAAGAAAAATGATTTTAGAATTGGAAATGTTTCAAGTTCTGAAAATATAAGTCTCAGACAATCTCATTCACACCACTTTCTTCCCCATTCTCTCAGTTAGACACTTATGCCCTTTTTCTCCCTACAGCTTTCTAAAATCCTTCATCTGCATATCTCACACTTTCCCACAAATTGTATTGCCACATGAGTGACTATGTAGAGAGGCCAAAGATTGGATGTGCACGTAGTTTGCATAGCTTGATGAATAACTGACAGGCACTGTGAGAAACTTGCACTGACTTGAGCCTCAGCTTTATAACTTTCAGCGGCATAAATATCCACCCATAGTCTGAACACACTCAGTCACCTGTAGGTGATTCAGTTCAAAGTCTGCACTATACAAGAGTCATAGGTTGCATGAAAAAAACAGTAATTTCAAATTTGGCATCCGTGCCTAAAAGGGGTTTTACAGCCATTGTTAAGAAATTGATGAGTGTTTTGCCAGTACATTTAACGTTTTAGGTACTACCAGATATGGGACCCAGCAAGACCTTCCCCATTTGAAGCCTTGTGGGATTAGGGCTGGCTTTTCTGTCCTTTCAGTTTCACTAAAAGGCCAGTGCAATGATCTAGTTCATTTGTAATCGACATTACTGTCCTGGGTCCTCGCCCTGCTTCGTTACTAATGAGATGATGTATCTCTTAGTATGGGAAGACAACAGGAAGGTGTTTGTAGATGATCCCACTCACTTACAGCGTGTACTAAGGATGTACCTACTCGGCGTTCCTCCTGCTGTGCCTTCTTGTCTCCTCTCCAGATAAAGCTCCTGTAAATCTCTCTCAAGGACATGTGAGTTCTGCCTTCAGAAATAGGAGGCACCTGAGCCTTCCTTGGGAGCTGTATTAATGCAATTCAAGTGGACCCCTCGGTTAGATATGCTTACATATCCTTATGCAACAGGTGTGTTGGGATTGTGGAATGCCAGTGTCACGACATATGACATGACATGTTAAGAATGGGTAGAATGTAGTGGAGAGAGAACGTTGAAGTTTGGAGGTTAGCTTGTCGGTTGGACCGGTGAAGGGAAGAAACACCTGTGTATTGTGCCAGGATCTAAGGAATAAAGTTCTTTTGATGTCATATGTGTGAGCGGAGTCTTTACAAGGTGTTATCAAAAGCAAATGGAAAGCCCCAGACAGGATTGCTCTACCAACATGTTTCCCAAAATTGGAACCTTGGCTGATATGGAGAAAAACCTGCCTGCTCCTCCTCTAGAATAGTATAGACAGGAATACATCTGGCTCTCAGAAGGCTGGTATTTATTGGAAGTTATAGGAAGACAATTTGAGTGCATGTCTTTTATTTCCTTTCACGTTAGGAGCCTCAGTAGCAGCAAGACAAAATCTAGTTCTGAGAGATTGCTTGGTGATTTGGCTCAGAGAGAAGCAGCCTTGAGGGTGCACTTTGAGGGAACATATCTGTTTAGGCCTGTGGTGGAGAAGAAAAAAAGTTGTTCAAACAGAACTCTCCTAACAAAAACATCTGAGGTCATTGCTATGTTGTGTTTGGGCTGTTGTTTAAGAACAGTCAATTTTGGTTTTTTTCAACAAGCATGGATGAAATCTATTTCAAACATATGGATACTCCAGATAATCAAATTCGGATACAAGATGGAGTTTGTAAATCTTCCTCTTGATTCAGGTCAACAACACTATGGGGCATATGTATGAAAGTTTGTTTTTGCGATTCTCAAATAGCGAATTTTAGAGAATTGCTATTTGAGAATTGCAAAACGAGATGTATGTAGGATTTGCAAAATAATTAGTGAATCCTACATATTCCTTAATTGCGAATTACAAATAGAGATTCACAATTAAGGTATTCCTTCCCATTCATTCCTATGGGCTAGGAGGCCCATTGGAATGAATAGGAAGACAATCTCAATTTGCGATTCGCAATTAGAGAATCGCAAATTGAGAATGCAATTTCAAGGGTGCCAGGGTGTCAAAAGGACACCCTTTTCACTCCTGAAATATGTATGTGTGCACATGTGCAGCACACACATGCCCTAAGGGCATGTATGTGCGCCACATGGCACTTTGAAAAATGCAAAAAAGTGAATTTTTCAAAGAAATCGCAAATTACTACCAACTTGAAATTGGTGGTAATTTGCGATTCCTTAAGCCCAAATTGCACTTTTTCTGTGCTTCTTACATTGCATTTAAGGAATCGCAATTTGCGATTCCTTAAATGCAATCGCAAAATAGGGAATCGCAAATTTAGCAATTCCTTATTTTGCGAGGCTGTTTTTCTTTCATACATACCACTAAGCCCAATTGCGATCGCAAACGCAGAAATTCTGCGAATATCAGCGTTTCCAATCGCAATTTGGAATGATACATATGACCTATGACCTTACTGCAAGGAGTAGAGAAAAGCTCTAGCATAAGGTTTACACTCTTTGGTTCTGAAGAAAGAGTAGTAACCAAGCAAGAGAAAGGGAAGGGGTCTTACCCAATTATATTCCTATTTCAGAAAATGTGGGTAGGATTAAGGATTTTGCTTGGCCCACAGATATTAAATCATGTGTGTAATCAATCTCCTTCAACATGGAAAATGTGCAGAAGATATTTCCTCTCATTCAAGAGAGGGACTGTATAGTAATACTGGATTTAAAGAATGCATACTTCTGTGTACCAATGGCCTCAAACATTAGAGATATCTCATGTTCTGCATTTACAAGGAACATTTCCAATTCAAAGTGCTGTCCTTTGGTCTAAAGTCTGCCCCTCAGGTGTTTTCGATGGTGGTAGCCCTGGGATTGCTTCATTGCATTTGCCGTGATGGAAGGAAAATCCCTAGCTCTACAATTGGCTTCTATATGCACTATTCAAAGATCAGACATTGGAGGGAATTTCTTAACCCTGGGTGGCGAACTCTGCCCCGTCAGCGGAGTTTGCAGAGTTTTGCCAACACTGGGAACGTGGAGTTCGGCAAAAACTCTGACTCCATGGCATAGCGGAGTTTGCACCTGCCCGCCCACGCCCAAGCCAGGAGAAAGGCACAGCAGCCCTTCCCTGGTCTGGTGTCTCTGCTCTTTGCCATGCGCGGGCTGCCCTCCTCCTCACCGTGGTCTCCTCATTGCCGTCCTCACCGCTGGTCGCAAACCTCTACGTTCTATGCGGGTCAACGGGCAGGTCTTGGCGCGAAAGAACGCTACAAGACCAGAAGGCTCGGCGCACGCGCAGCAGATGCGGCAGACCTATGTAAGACGGAGGCGCTGCTAGCTGCTCCGATTGTATTCTTTTTAATTATTCCTGATCTTCGTTTTTAATGTTGTAATATTGCTGTTTTTAAAACACTGTATATTTGCACATTCACCGCCGCCCCGGTCCGAACCGGCAAGTGCCGTTGTGCGGAGGGCGCTTTTTAGCCTGTCACTGGTGCTTTAAGGCTGGGGATTGTGGGGTGGGTCAACGGGCAGGTCTTGGTGCGAAAGAACGCTACAAGACCAGATGGCACAGCGTACGCGCCATAGGCAAGCCCGTCTGCTCCCGTCCGCGTCTGGCCCGGGCCTAGGGCCAGAAACCCTGGATCTAATCTCACTAAACCTTCAAATAATATCACCTACACCCGAGATTAAGTAATAAAATGGAATTCAGGGCCGGCCACACCTTACTGCTCCAGACTGGATCCTTTGAAAGAGACAAAAAAGTGTGAGCATTGCTTACTACAATTTAGCTTTATGAAAGGTAAACTGTGGTC
Organism: Triturus cristatus; assembly: GCF_964204655.1. Taxonomy (NCBI): domain Eukaryota; kingdom Metazoa; phylum Chordata; class Amphibia; order Caudata; family Salamandridae; genus Triturus; species Triturus cristatus. Next base: position 477,531,780 of record NC_140583.1, read on the forward strand.
ATCACTGATAAAACCTGTGTATCCACACGCTACCAAAGACATCAAAGCCATGCTGATTAACGCGCGATCGCTAATCAAACATAATACCGAAATGGCTGAGATTATTGAAAGCCATAAGCTTGATTTAGTCTTTGTAACAGAAACTTGGGCGGACACTACTTCCGATCCTGATTTAACACTTGCACTTCCCATTGGATTTACTATCACCAGAGCTGATAGGACAAACAAACGGGGAGGGGGGCTAGCCATTATTGCCAAAGAAGACCTATCATTAACAGGATCTTCGTCTGGTTCCTCCCAGGAATGCGAACTTCTATCATTTCAGATACTGCTTAATAATAACTATTCTCTAAATGGACTGTTAATTTACCGTCCACCCAAGGCTCAGACCCTCTGCTGGACAGAATAAGCCCTTTTCTGGAAGCCAGCATAAACTATACAGATTACACAATTTTAGGAGACTTTAACTGCCATTTAGAAAACGTAGCTGATCGCAAAAGTATCGAACTCACTGATGTTATGGCAGGTCTCTCTATGGAACAGCTAGTCAGAGAAGCTACGCATGCTGCAGGACACACCCTGGACGGCATCTTTACCTCTAATACTATGCTTAAAATATCTGAGGTGCTACCAGTCTCTTGTTCTGACCATAAAGCTATTATTTTCTTAATTAAAACTAACTCCCAACAAACAGCGACAACTATTACACCTGTTGCATTCACGTACCAAGACTGGGCCAACATTGATATTAACTCTCTCCATACTCCACTAATGGAAACCAAACCTGTGCTGGCAGGAGATGCGAATGAAGCAGCTTATACTCTGACATCTTGGGTCAAAAAGGCGGTAGACGTCGCAGCACCCTTAAAAACCATCATTTCTAGAAGGAAAAAACCTTCCGTACTCCGGTTCTCTGAAAAATTAAGAACGCTAAAACAATTCTGTAGAAGAACCGAAAGACAGTGGAGGTCAAATTATGACCAGGCGTCAAAAATAATATATGCTCAATCATTGTCGTTATATAAGAGACTAATTATTGAGGAAAAAAGCAAATACTATACAGGAAAAATCTTGGAGGCCAAGAACTCCAGCAGGGAACTTTTCTCCACTATTAAAAAACTAGCCAAGCTTCCCGCCAAGTCCAAAATAGATAGCAGCCCGGAGTTTTGTAATACTCTAAGTCAGGCATTCGTCAACAAGGTAGAGACAGTATATAAAAGATTTTTGAATAGCAATCCTCCCTCTACCAAATCTCCTATGTCAGTGGCTGATCCTTGCATGCCACAAACTAGCTTTTCCTTCTCCATCCCTGCGTGGGAACAGATCATTGGAATAGTAAAGTCAACCAAATCTGGGGCCCCAATAGACCCTAGCCCCCCCAAAATCTTCAACTTTTTTCCTAAAATACTCAGCAAACAACTGGGCTTACTGTTCTCTGAAGTAATACTTTCAGGACAGTTCCCTGAGGCCTGGAAGGTGGCTTCCGTACTGCCTCTGCTGAAGAAACCCCATCTGGATCCAGAGGACCCTAGTAACTATCGGCCAATCTCCAGAATACCTTTTCCATTGAAGGTACTGGAGAAACTGCTTAATACCCAGCTTACCTCTTGTATTTCCTCGAACAATCTTTTAGACCACTCCCAATATGGTTTCAGAGAGGGCCACAGAACGGAGACCGCCCTGATTACAGCAACAGAGGAGCTTAGAAAACCGCTAGATGAAGGAGGGAAGGCCGCCTTGATTTTGTTAGACCTATTGGCGGCCTTCGACACTGTCAATCATACAATACTGATTGACAGATTGGTGGAGCTGGGCATGCGGGATTCCGCTACTGCTCTTCTAACCTCAAATCTTGCCGACAGATCCTTCTCACTAGAATTGGGCGGCTCCAGTTCCAAAGTCTTCAGTCTACAGTGCGGAGTGCCTCAAGGCTCGTCCCTGAGCCCCACGCTGTTTAACATTTATGTGGCTCCTCTGGCCTCAAAAATCAGGCAGTATGGCTTTTCCGTGATCTCTTATGCTGACGACACCCAGGTGGTCGTGTCCATAACTAACAACGTGAACGAGACTGCTGATCGCTTCAACAATTGTATGTCTCATGTTAACATCTGGATGCAGACCAATTGTTTAAAGCTGAATGGAGAGAAAACGGAAGTCCTGCTGTTGGGCTCCCACCATTTAAACTTGTCGCCGAAATGGTGGCCGGCTAACCTGGGAGACTGCCCTACACCGGTCGTCAAGGCCAGAAATCTAGGTGTGATCTTTGACATTAAACTGACCTTTGACAGCCATATTAATAACCTCTCGGCCACCTTCTGGGGTATTCTGAAAATGATCAGGAAGATTCACTCCTTTATTTTCGCCAATGCTCTAAAAACTCTAGTAACAACCTTAGTGCTGTCCAGGTTGGACTATTGCAACGCACTCTATATGGGGATCCAGGCCCAACATCTAAAAAAATTGCAGCGCCTACAGAACGATGCAGCCAGACTGATTCTAGACATTCCGAAATATGAATCTCTGTCACATCGACTAGGTGCGCTGCACTGGTTACCTGTGAAAAAAAGAATAATATTCAAATCGCAATGTATTGCATTTAAAGCACTCGAGGGCAGATGCCCCCTATATCTGAAATCACATTTGAAATGCTATGTTCCACCTAGAACTCTGAGATCCTCACAGTCAAAACTGCTTCAAATACCCAGGTACAGACAGGCACGTTGGGGAGGCAGAAGTTTTCTAATAGGAACTGCAAAAACCTGGAATCTTCTACCACTAGTGATTAAAAACAGCACCTCTCTTATTGCCTTCAGAAAATCTTTAAAAACATGGCTTTTCGCGAACTGATCGTGGAGTTCTGCTACTTAGGCATCATTGTTCTTGCTTTACGTCCAGCCAATTCAAGCGCCAAGACGCCCTCGGGCATTTGTTGCGCTTTACAAATCTAAAAATCAAATCAAATCAAATCTATGTCTTGGGAGGACTGCGCATGTTGAACGTAGGAGTTTGCGACCGGCGGCAAAGACGACAAGGAGGAGAGGAGACCACAGCGAGGAGGAGGGCAGTCCAAGCATGGCGGACAGCGGAGACACTAGACCAGGTAAGTGCTGCTTTGCCTACTTCCCATTTCCTCTTGTGGAGCGGAGCAGAGTTCTACGGAGTTTTTAGGCAACTTCGTGGAACTCCGCGTAGTGTCACTCCGCCAACTCTGCCTGTGCTTAGAATTAATGCGGTGGGTAACTCTTTCAGGCATCACAGCTTTTTGTAGAAAATTCTGAAATACCATTTACAACTTTCTCAGGATCTACCTTTCATTGGACTAAAATTTAGAACAGATATAACAGAGTATTTGCTCCTCCATCAAGAGCAGAGTCCCTGGGCATGGTGATGGTAAGTAGCATCCACATTAATCAGCAGGGCCACACAGTAGTGACAGTATTTACTGTACCATGAGCAACACTTAATTTGCATCCATTCTGGTCTCGCCTTGATGCACATTTAGATCAGACATCACATAACCTTTAAACTATGGGTTCAGTATCTCAGGACATAAGGCAGGAGCTCCTCCGGTGGATGAAACTGGAATCTGTTCATTGGGATTCAATTATAGCCCGAACCTTCATTATTTCTAGAACAGATTCAAGCTCCTTTGGGTGGGGAACAACATTGGGCATGAAGTTTGTCAAAGCAAGATGTTATATTTCAGAAAAATGCTGAAAACGCAACTGCAGAAAAATGACTGAGGTCTGGAGGATCATGCTGCATTTCAAGAATTTGATTTTAGGCACAACCTCATAGCTAGATCAGGCAATTTGGTGTATATACCTTACTTGAACAATACATGGGGCACAGTAGTGTGTAAGTGTAAAAAATTGGGTTGTTAGTTGACCGGGATGTGAGCCATGGTCAAGCAGCAACCACAATCCTTGTCAAGGTAAGTCACATGCAAACTCAAAATTAACCAGTGCTCAAACACACCAACATAGCTTGGCACACAGCAGTCATGCTTAACTTAGAGGCAATGTGTAAAATATTTGTGCAACACTTCAAACAGTAACACAGTGAAAACACCACATAAAAAGATCTCACACCAAGCTAGAAGAATTGAGCAAAATTAATTAAATAAAACAAGACCAAAACGACAACAATCAAACCACTAGAACTCGAGTTATCAATTTTTGAAGAACGAAGTGTAAAATAGCACATAAAAGCAAAAAGCGCAAACTGCAGCAATCTGGTCGAGCTGGACAGGGTCAAAGTCAAAAGTTTAGGCCAACAGCAATTTAGCGCTGGTCGGATACAGTCAGGGTTGGTCCAGCGGAAAGTTTACTTTCTAAAGTTCTTGCCAAGGCTCCTGTTTGCCTTGCAAAGGGCTGCAAGGAGCAGGGAGAGTGTCGCGGGGTACTGTTGGCAAAGCGTAAGGAGCCAGCCCTCATCACGGGCAGACGTTGCTGGATCTTCATGGAGGTGGTCCCCACAAGCAGTCAATGCTTCAGTGCGAAGAGTCGGGCTGACAGGGTCTCTCATTGATTTGCATTGCAAGCTACGAGATCTCGGTGTGAACAAGCCAGATCACGGTCGCAAAGAGCCCAAAATCTTGAATTCAGTATCCAAGGGTCCAGGACCTGAGAGACAGCACTTGGGGGTCAGGAACTCACTGCAGCTTGGTCCAGGGTCTGGTTCAAGGTGTTGGGGAGCCTTTTATGTCCTTGAGGCTCAGATCAGGATTCCATCAGACTAGCTTTTAGAGTCACTGTAGGGTCCTGGGTACAAGATGAATTTGAAGGTCCAGGACTCCTTTCTAAGAGTGGGTGGAACTCGCAGAGTTTCACTCTGTGGAATTCCTCGAATGGGTTGATATCGGCAGGTCACGCTGATTTTCAGCACTGGTAGCTTGTGAAAATCTCACCAGGTGCCCTCCTAGCATCCAAGAATAACACTGGGGTACTCCAGTTCTTCTTCAGGCTTGCCAATTTACAGTTCATGAGCCGCACACGAGAAAAACTCCACCATGAGGCAGTTGGCGGAGTTTTGCCAGAACTGCGTGTTACGCTTGTAACATGGAGTGGGAATTTATTGCCCACCCCTACTACTTTCCCAGGCAAGAGGGCAGCAGGTCAGCACAGAAGGACAGCAGTTTCTGTAGAGCAGCATTTCATTTCAGCAGAGTGGCAGTCCTTGAAGCAGCACAGCAGTCCTTCTTCCTGGCAGAATATCCACAGGTCCAGAAAATTGTGCTGAAGAGTTGGTGTCTGAGGTCCAGTATTTATACTCTTTTGAGCATTTGAAGAGGGGGAAAAGATTCTAGAAGTATCTCTGTGAAGTCCACAGGCATCCTGCCTCCTCTGTCCTGACTCTAGACTAACTACAGGGCATTCCTAATGTGTGGAGGCAGGACACAGCCTAATCAAGCTCCTCCCTCAAATCCTGCCTGTAATGACTCATCCAGGCACACCTGCTCCCTATTGTATGTGGTTCTCTAGGAGGCATACACAAGGCTCAACTGTCCACTACACCCAGTCATGTGATCCAGGTACAGGCCACCGGCACTAAGTGGCTGAAGTTGTATTTTCATAATTACAATTTAAAATCTGACTTCACCATAAGTTAGGAGAGTTTAAATTGTGATTCCAGAGATACCAAACATGAACTGGTCACCTACTTCCATTTGGAAATTACACCTTTAGAATGTACTAAGATAACCCCAATGTTATCCTGTGGGAGAGGTAAGGTTTGTGGTAGTGAAAAACGAATTTAAGAGTTTTTCACTACCAGGACATATAAAACTTAAAAGTGCATGTCCTGCTTTTTAAATACATTGCACGCTAACCACTGGGCTGTCCAGGGCCTAACCTAAGGTTGACTTATATGTATTAAAAATGAAGTTTTGAGCCTGGCCAAAGGTTTATTTTGCCAGGTTGAAATGGCAGTTTGAAACAGCACACACAGACTGCAATGGCAGTTCTGAGTCATGTTTAAAGTGTTACTTGAGTGGGTGGCACAATGAGTAACATTTAATTTATAGGCCCTGGGCACATGTAGTGCCACTTTACTAGGCACTTATCAGTAAATTAACAATGCTAATCAGGTATAAGCCAAATCCACCATGTTTTAAGGAGAAAGCACAAGCACCTCAGCGATGTGTAAAGTGCTCAGAGTCCCAAGGCCAGCAAAAACGAATTCAGCAAAAAAGAGGACAAAGACACAAAAAGGATAGGAATAACCCTACACAGATGGCCAGGTCCAACAGTAAGCTTTTAAGATAGGTGAAAATGCATCGCCTCTCAATAGCTGCAATTCATATAAGAGGAAAGGCCTCAGACCCCTTCTGTATTGGCACAGACTCTTAGTGACCCCTGAGCTTCTCCCTTATCGGCAGGGCTTGGAGGATGTTCTGCCCGGAGCCTTGAAATAAATTCCTCCCTTAGTCAGGTTTATTAAGCACTCTCTCACCCAGCTAGGCTGCAACGACACTTTAAAGGGTCTATTCTGGCAGCATAAGCTTTCTCTCATCACTGGCAACCAGGAGCAGGCTCCCTCGTAACAGTATTTCCTGAATGTAAAGATAATTTTATCTTGGAACCCTTCCTTGATGAGGTAAGCCTCCTCAGGCAAAGACACTAAATTTCAAATTTTGTCTTGGGAGTGGGACCCTGCCACTCTTTTCCTTTACTTCCAAAAGGCAGCGTGAGCACGGGGAGTCCAAAGGGCTGGAATATTTTTCTGTTCTGCTTATATAGGATTTAGAGACAGGTGGATACTCCCGATTTGCTGGACTCTGGATATTCATGATTACAGAGTGGTGATTAGAATCCTGAGAAGCAATAACAGACAACCCATAGTGTTTGCAGTCATGGTTTCTGCTATGTATGTGGAGACTTAGGATCTCAAAGCTTGCAGTATATTGAGCCATTCTTTGCCCTCTGCCAGAATCTGCATCTCTTCTTACTCATTTAACCCAATCTTTAGTACTTGCACATTGTACTGCTGAAATGGGATTTAATACTATTTTTCTTTTTTATCCTATTTATGCACTGTATTTTACTGATTTTATGTAAATGTTCTTGCGTTGGTTTCCATGTGCTTTTATGGCTAGTTGCTGAATAAAGATTAATGATGATGATGATGATGATGATGATGATATAAGAGGAAGGGACAACTTCCAGGCAGACAAACTGAGTCATATTCCTGATGTCTCAGGAATTGTCTCTATCCAAGGGTGACTCTTTCCATGGACATGCAGAAAGGTTTAGGAAACTTTTTCCTGGATCTTTTTGCCTCCTCTATCAAAGCTCATGTTCCCAGGTTCCTCCACAGGAATGTGGAGAGTGGGGTGTGGGCAGTGGAAGCATTTTCAGCAACAGAGCCTAAGAAGCTTCTTAATGCTCTCCCCCCTGCTCATTTATCTGCAAGAAATTAGCAACACTGCTGAGGAAGAACAAGGAAGTCATTACATCACCGCCCAGGATACCATGATTCGCTTATCCTCAAGTTGTTGGCCATCCAACTCTTTTGCATTTTTCATCTATCTCCATTGGAAATTCTACTCTCACAAAGGCTTCGCCTTGCGGTATAGAAATTGAGAGGAGGGGGGTGAAGAATAAAGGAATCCTGTGGTATTTAGCTATTGGAATACAATAGTCCCATTGACCACTGAAAGGAGGGGGCCCTGGGTAATTGCCCATGCCTTAAAACAACCCTGGTTTGGCTTTACAGCACTGGTACATTTCTTTATCGCAGGACGGCACATTGCACACTGCCTTGTATTAGACAGTTTAAGGCATCAGAATGTTTCCTAAAATACAGAACCAAGAGATCAACCTGTTTGTTCGAGAAGCATATTTTGAAGGTCACCCAAAGTGAGATGGATTAGAACATTAACTGCAGTTCTACTCATTGCAAGAGTGGATTCACTATTTTCCACAGTTCGATGTTTGGCATTGCAATGTCACCTGAAGTGTATTCACATTGAGGCTACCTGCTTTGAGTTGCTGATGTTTGCCAGCCCAAGAGAATGGTCTGATGCAGTTACTGACTTTAGGAAGCTGGCTTTTTATAAAGTATACCAAAGCTAGGTACACAATGTAGAAAGTCTTGCCGACCCTTCTTGGTTACAGGGCTTAAATTAATAATCCCAAATGCTCTCTTTTGTGGTAGGGTGGGCAAGCAGGTTAGGTTTATCAGAGGCTAGTGTTAATGCATTTGTTGATCACACAGAGTCAATAAATGACACACACACTTAAGAAACTTGAGACAAATTTAGAAAAATAACAAGTATTTCTATATTTATTTTAACACAATGAACTTCGTAAATAGTTAAGTACTTTTCATAATAGCAATATTTGCAGGTTAGTAAAAATGTCACTTAAATACGTTTGCACGTGGATTGATGCTTTCCTGTGGAGAAAAAGGCATATACTGCATACGGTTATTTGCAAACAGTTCTCAGGGGTCCCCTGTTGGACTTAAAGTGCTATGGGGCCAAGGCCCAAAGTATCACCAGCCGTTTGAGTTTACCTGCCCTGGAGTGTCCAGACGTAGAGGTCCTGGACGAGTTGGTAGACTTGCGTGCTACACCGTGGACAGGGCCACCTAGAAACAGGCTGCAGAGGGGTCTTGGGGACAAGTCCGGGATTTTCCAACAGTGAGCACGGTTTGAGGGGCTCCTGGGAGAAGGAGACCACCATCGATTGTTGAGGATCCGGGCCGGGGAGATCAGGAGGAGAGGGTTTTGTTCAGCTGGTGTCAGTGCGTCAAAGGCACCCATCGATTCTCGAATAGACCTGCAAAAAGGGACGAATAGGACAGCTGTGCCACTCTCGCTGCAGGATTCAGTGATGCTTGCAAAAAGAACAGATGATGGAAAGAATGCTGAGCATATCAAATATTCATCCCCCGTCACGGATATGGGTTAAATCCATCATATTTTTGCTCACCATGCCATTCCAATTTGGACTCAGCCATATTCAAATCAGTCTTGACCCTGCTCCCCATGAGAACAGTACAGCCCGAACTGCCAAGCAAGCTCTTCCCTGGACTGGAAACAAGCATCCTGGGACCAGTTTCAGGGTATCACCCCTCATCAGCTAGGCTTGCCTGATTCTGCTGGCATAGCAAGCTCAGGACCCACGTCTGGGCATAGTGAGCAAAACAACAATTGATTGAAACCAGATCTGTGACTGGGGGTGAATGTTTGATTTGTTCAGCATTCCATCCATCATTTGTTCTTTTTGCCTCTGTGTTGCTGACATCTATCGTCAGCTGCTCTGTCTTGGTGGTGTTGGAGTCCGGATTGGGCTCAAACAAGCTTTGGTTTCTGCAGGGGTCTGCTACCCTGGGCATTGGTGCAGAGCAGGACCTGTTGGTCAATTTCAAGGGAGATGCTGACAGCTTTGTGAAGTCCACCAGCAGTACGCAGTTCTCGCTTCTTCAGCTCTTCTTTGTCTTCTTCTTTCTTTAGTAATACGATCTGAATTTATTGGTGTCAAGGGACCACATAAATACTAAATTTAGGGGAATTACGGGGAGTAGAGGGTAGTAGCCAATGGACTATTTACCCTTAGGGTCACTACATCCCCCTATATGACCACTTCTTGTTGGGAGTGGGCATAACCCTGACTCAGAATTCCTATTTCCACCAAAATCAGAATAGTGGAACCCTTCTTTCGTGGAGCACATAAAACAGCCCACCCTAGGAGTCTAATTTCCCACCTGTCCTGGTGCCAGATGGACCTCAGGGTAGGGGGTGGTATCTACTGGTCTGAGGAAAGCCAAGGTTGCTTATCAAAAGGCAGTAGAGGCTTTGAAGCCTCAGGAATTGGTATGCAGATTCACTAGCCATCCTTCTGGAGAAGGTGTAAACACCTCCTGCCAGAGCAGGCATTGTTTCTGACCTCTGAGAGCATAGGCTCTCAGCTCCAGAGGGCCAGAAACTCTTAGGTGGTAGCAATCTGGAAGATACCAAGTTTTCAGGGGGCAGCTCTAAGGTGCCATCTGTGTGCATATCTTAATACATCCACTACTGGCATCAGTTTGGATTTATTAAGACAAGGTGTTTGATACCAAACACCATAGGTTTCATTGAAACTATCATGCTGCTGGGGAACTCGTAATGACCAGTGTCCAGTGCATATACTTAAAATGGCTTCCTTGTCCAATGGTACTATCTAGCAATACATCTAGACAGCACAGGGGCATGTCTGCTTATTCAGATCTATCCTCACATGTCATATAATGTACCCTGCCTTAGGGCTGTACGGACTGCTGTAGGGGTGACCTACATATACTGCATGCAGTTTTGGTGGGTATGGCAAACAGTATGTGTGCCAAGTCATGTTTTCACTTTTGTTTACACCATTTCAAGCAGCCTGCAATGGCAGTCTGAATAAGTTTGGTCGTGGGTCCAATAGGATGGCACAATGCATGCTGCAGCCCTTAGGGACCTTCTTTAGTACCCCTGCCCTAGGTACCAAGGGTACTGTTTACTAGGCACTTAAAGGGGTGCTAAAAGCCTTGCCAATTTGGGAACAATTGAACAGTTACCTTGTTTTAGTGAAAGAACACTGACACTGGGGATCTGGTTAGCAGGAACCCAGTGTACTTCAGTCAAAAATTGCATCAAATACTGGGCAAAATGTGGTGGTGACCATGTCAAAAAGGGGCTCTTTCCTACATTGACATTCCACAAATTTGCCAGAGGATGCTGAAGACATAACAGTACCATGCAGTAATGACCAACTTAACAGTAAGAAATCACCCAGGAGTGAAAGCTGGAGATGGGAACAAACAGCAGTCAGTCATTGTGGGAAACTTGGTAGGCCTGGGCGGTGAACTTTGCTCCGTTTGTGGAGTTTGCGGAGTTTCTGCACTCCACACTCCGCAGAGCTCGCGGAGTGTAGAAAACTCAGTTTCGCAATGTGCAGCGGCGTTTTTTCCCACACACGACCGCAAACGGTAAGTTCACGATCGCGAGCTGCCACTCGGGTAGAATTTCTACCCGAGCAGCAGGAATACCAGCACAAACTGCAGTTCACACTGCACTCCCCCACTCGCGGAACTTTGCGGAGTTTTTGCGGAACTTCTCAGAGTTCCGTATAGTAAAACTCTGCGAACTACGTCCAGGCCTAAAACTGGGTTCTTGATTGACTGGAGCGTGAGCCCTGGTCTAGCAGCAAAAGCAGTCCTTGTCAGGTTGATACACAAGTCAACCCTAAATTAACCTGTGATCAATCCTATAGTAGCTTGGCACAGAGCAGTCAGTCTTAACTAAGGGGCAATGTTTAAAGTATTTGTACAACATTTCAAACAGTAATCAATTGAAAGCACCACACAAAAAGGATCCCACACCATGTGTGAAATGTAGAGAGCTTGCTAATAAATAAAACAAGACTAAAATGACAAATATCCAATTTGTAGAACCGGAGATATGAAAGTTTAAATATTTCAGTGAAAATAGCACCAAAAAGCACAAAATCTCAGCTGTGGCTATCTGGTCACAGACTGGGACAAAGTTACAAGTTCAGGTGCAGACCAGCTACAGAGACCCAGTTAGGTCCGCTGTATAGAGTACCTTAAATCCTGGCTTGCAGAGCGGTGAAAGTGTCAGCGTAGATGATTAGTTGCACAGCTGAAGTTATGCGTTGGTTCTAAGATGCCGTGAGGGGTCCTGTGTTGTCTAAGGATCCCGTTTGCAAGGGCTTATGATACGAAGTCTGGCTTCAAGGATGCGTCACGCAGTCGGTGCGATGCGTTGATTCCGAGAAGCTGCGAGGCTGCGAGGCTGCGATGCAAAGTTCAGCTTTGTCATCGAGGTTGCTGTCAACGAGAGATGCAAGGGCCTGCATCAAGGAAACCCTGTTGGGTAGCTGCGCACTTTATAAATCTTTAAATAAGGATACATAGCACAGTGGCGCTCTGATGAGCTGGGTGGTCTGCAATTCAAGTCTTTGCAACAGGGAAGATCCATGGAGCTTCGATGTGTTGGTTCTGCTCGGGGTTGCGCCACACAGTGAGGATGTGTAGGTTCTGCAGGATCCACAGAGGCTAACAGAACAACTTAGGCCCACTACCAAGGGTCCAAGAAAGGGGCCGCACCATTTGGCAGGGTATACTCACAGGTCGCAGAGTCCAGGTGCTGGGGTCGAGGTTGTTGGAGTTTTCTGTCCCTGAGGCTCAAGTCAGGCGGCCAACCTAGTAACCCTTGGAGTCACTCTGGGGGTCCTGGGTTCAACTGATGCAGATCCAGTCCTTCTCACCCAGGCAAGAAGGCAGCAGACAGCAGGTCAGCAGGCAAGGCCACGGTCCTTCAGAGCAGTAGTCCAGCAGAGTGGCAGTCCTTTCAGCAGCACAGCAGTCCTACTTCCTGGCAGAGTACCCACATGTCCAAAAGTGTACTGAAAAGTTGGTGTCTGAGGTCCAGTATTTATACCCAGTTAAGTGGAGGAAACTTAAAGAGGCTTACCTTTGAAGTGATCAGGTGCCCTGCTTTCCTGATCTGGCTCAAGACCTACTACAGGGGTTATGAAGTCCTTTGTGTGGAGGCAGGACACACCCTATGCAAGTGTAATTTGGGCTATGCCCAGCTCCTCCCTCCCATCCTGCCAGTAATGGCCATCGGGGCAAAGCTAAGCTCCCTATTATGTGTGGCTGTCTAAGAGGAATACACAAAGCCCAAGTGCTAACTACACCCATTCATGTAACCCAGAGATGGGCTACAGACACCAAATGGCTAAGGCAGGAAAATGCCAACCTTCTAAAAAGTGGCATTTTCAAAAATGTTAAGGTAAAATCTGACTTCCCCATAAGTTAGGATTTTTCATTACAATTCGAAATACACCGAACATGAATGAGTTACTTGTTCTGTTGTAATCCGCTTTAGGTGTCCGTATATAGGTTTTCATGAAACATGTCCTTATATAGGCACAATTTGCATTGCCCTTATATAGGCATAAGATCCCAGTCTTTATTTACACATTAGCCATGCTACCCAAATACAGGCATGGTCACCTACATCTGTCCACCCCAACGTCACAACGAGTTCTTAGAAACCAGACCCTTAAGCTCTTGGGAGTTTCCCTAGCCCAGGAACCGCTATTCCTTAAGGGTCCATTCTAACCCTGGGCGTAGTTTGCGTGGTAGCGCTATGCGTAGCTATGCAAAGTGCACTTCGCACTATGCAAGCTACGCGTAGCTACGCGAACTGCGTAGTGCACTGTTCAAAATGCTGTTCGCACTGATTGCACAGTGCCGGATGCATGTCCACACTCTGCAATCATTGCAAACTGCATCTTGCACAGTGCAAGCAGTCGTTTTCTGCCGCTCGAGTAGATTTGTACTCGAGCGGCAGCTTTCTCAATGCGGACTGGTAGTGTCTCATCACGAGCGGTCGCGAGCATACGCGACCACTCGCAATGAGAAACCTGACCTCCCCACATTGAGAATTGCCAGGAGGTTTATTTTCCACGCTCGCGATCGGCAAGTTGGTGTTGCTGATCGCGAACGAGGAAAAAGTCTCGCCGAGATGTTATTTTGCTCACTCGCGGCCGCCATCTTGACGTTGAGGACCGCGAGCAAGCATAAATTGCCCGCTACACTATGCGTTTTTGTACTGTGCTACGTGCAATTCTTGTAGCGTGTAGTTGCGCAAACTACGCCTACTACGCAAGCGTAGCGTAGTCCTACGCCCAGGGTTAGTTCATTCCTGACGTCTTCCTCTGCCTGGCTTTACATCAATGCTAACATTCCAAGGCACCTATCAGGTATAAATATAGCTTCCCTTGCCCAAGCAAGTAAGAGGAGACCTTGACTTTAGAGAAGCACGTGTCCCGTCCTGACGCACTGACAAGAGACACTTTCATCCCTGCTCGCAGAGAATCCAGCTTCCAGTGTTCTGACTCCCTTCGCGAGGTGTTAGAGTTCGAGACCCGGAAAGAGATTCCCACCTCTCTCATTCTCATAGTATGGAGCTGACTAGAACCTAGAGGGACTCTTTGCATACTATACTAAACTATAGAATAACATCCTATAGAATACAGCACCTACTTCTTACATAGTACTACACTTAGGTTAGGTACACTGGGGTAGAACTAGTTAGAGAAGCATCTCATGAGTACTCTCATTTTTAGCTTATGTTATTTATGTATATGAATATATGTGTCATAACTAAAAGATAATGCTAGCGCAGTATTATTTCTTTCTACTGCTTACGCTGCACATAATATATCTCACATACTGTCTTGTGATTATAACAGTTCATATCTCTTACACGAGAAACAAGACTGTTCAATAAATCTTTTATTGAAATGCCTGTCTATTCTTTCTGTGTAAACTCTGAAGAATCTAAGCATGCACGATTAGCTAAGTGAAACTGTTATCTGTTGTTTCCACGATTCTGAGAGTGCTCCGATTCTAAAGGGATACAAAGTTGTCATGTTTATACGGTTGCCAGAAACTACTCCCTTCTTGTTTACAAGGAGTTTCTAGTGGCCTCTGAGTTAGCTGGTACAAATTAATTAAGTTTAATATACTCGATAGGGGCATACTGACCTCAGTTCTATGCCAAATCTATATGGTATATTATTCCAATGCGCAGAGTCCATTAGGGAAATAGGAACTAAACTACAGTTCCCATTTGGCCATTACAATTTATTAAATGTAATAAGGTAACTATAATAATATCCTATTTGAGAGGTTGGCCATGCATCATTAAAAAATAGCCTGGCAAAAGGTTTATGTCAGGTCAAAATGAGCAGCTTAAAACGGCCATAGACATATTTAAAGTGCTACTTAAATGGGTTTCACAATCAGTGCTGCAGGCCTACTAGCAGCATTTAATTTACATGCCCTGAGCACTGGTAATGCCATTTTACTAGAGACTTTCAAATACGTTAAATATGCCAGTTGGGTATAAGCCAGTTCTACTATGTCTTAAGGAGTGAGCACAAGCACTTTAGCACTGGTATAAAGCTAGCAAAAACGAAGTCGGCAAACAGACAAACAGAAGAAAAATCAAAAAGAAGGCATAACAGAAGGCAAATGTTTTGGGGGCGAAAACCATGCCAAGGATGCCAGGTCTAGCAGTCATTGTTAGTTTATAGAGACCCTATTTGCTTGCCACCATAGTTTCTGATCTCCTAGTTTTTGAGTTACCCAGGTAGCCAATGGAATTTGTAATGAATTTTTGTGGATGTAGGTATTATTTCACATTTTTCCTAAATAAATATTGTGTCCTGAGAGTGCAGTAAATTATCTATGTTAAGCTCAATAATGAGATGGAGAATATTGGCTCTGATATGGTGACCAGGATGTTATTTCCATATAGTATTACATTTCTCTCGCTGATTGATGTCATGACCCCTTAGATATGTGAAGATTGTTGGAAGGCCATGGACAGAGGTCTACTATTAGCAAAAATAGAAGCCAAAATAGAGGTCACGCCTTGAACGGAGGTCCATTATAAGCAAAAATAGAAACCAAGATAGAGGGCACCCTTGTCTGTTGCCTCACTGTATAAGAAATGTGTCAGAGAGAAAAGCTCTACAATTAATACATTGGGTCAGATATGATGTAGAACCACCTGACCTTTGATATGAAGTTCTGGCCAATCCTTCACTTTCTAATGTTCTGAACAGCTATCTCCACTTAATAAGGTTAAAGACATTTTCTCTGTCGGGGGGGGGGAGTAGTTACAATTTCATCCAGGCTGATTCTTGTCACAGTTAGTGGGAGGGGTTGCAGAGTTGGTTTCTTGAGGATTGGCCTGATATAAACTCAACCTGTCTGTTGTTAACCAGTCATGGTGTTAGTTATTTCCACCTGCTAACCAGCACTTTGGCAATGATCTTCATATCAGGACATTAGCAACGAATAAGCCAAGAACATTGGATCTTAATCAAGGTTTAGTAACTGTCTTATGATAGCGGTGTTGAATTTGGGCTATAAGTAAGATTCCTCTGCAACATTTTAAACTCAATAAAAGAGATTCAAGGGTGGTTAGCTATCTATTTTGCTGGATTCACCGGGCAAGTCCCCCTTCCCTAGCCCCATTTTGGGTGGGAATGCTAAGGATTCTGACATACCTTCAAGGGATATTGCTTCATCCAAAGACATTCTGTCAATATTTGAAAGTACTGGCATAGTGTTGGCCACAATTGGTATCAGGTGGGTGTGATTTCCATGTTGTCATCATATATTGCCAGAATTGACACATATCCCACCCTTTGTTTAAACCTATAGCCACCCAACTGAGGGTTTCCCCATTCACATGATGCCAGGAAGACATGTGAAACCATATTCTGCTATGGATGTGAGAAATGTTTCAAGAACAAGTGTATTCTTTTCTAGTACCATTAGCCTCTCTGAGATTTTGTTTTCATTTCAATGCAGAGTTAGTTCTTTTATTTAAAGTTCTATATTGAATTGTTTCTCCATATCAGTTTGCATATTTAGGGTAGAGTCCCTAATCATCATGCCTCTAATGGACGCTTTTCATGCTTTTCATGCCACAAGGACTGTATGAGCTGACAAAATAGTACCCTCATCCTGCTTGAGATGCATACACACAAAAACTGGGCATGATAGAACATCCACAATGTTTTGCTGATGGCTATGTGCTCCCCACACTGCCTGATTACCATATGGATATCAACTCTTTTGTCAGTGTCAGTGTCTAATCAAAGGTTTGCAACCACAATTGAAGTTTCAAACCATCAACATATCTTATTATGGAGTGCAAAGAAGGAATGACACCCTTTTTATGAATTAAAGAGGCGTGTTAAGAGAGGTGCTATCTTTGGGCTGAACGTTTTGTAAAAGGCGAGCGTATAGCCATCAGGCCCGGAAGATTTAGCTAACTTGAGGCGAGAAATTGCTGCTATGACCTCCTCTACACGTATCTCCCTCTCCAGGTGATCAGCTTGTGCCTGCGTGAGGGAGGGGAGTTGCGCTGCAGCTATGTATGCATCTCCGAGTGAACTATCTAATGTTTGCGCCGTATACAGTTGTGAATAAAAGTCACAGAAGATGTTTGCAATGGCAGCGTCAGCTGTCAACATCCGCCCAGAGCCATCTCATAGATCCTGGACCCCCTACCGCTGCCTGAGGTCGCGTAATTTGTGAGCAAGTAAGCGACCATACCGGTCGCCTCCCGCATGAAAGGCTTGGCGCAGGCAAAGAGCAGCGTACTCCGCCCTGTCATTATCAATAGCCGCCAGCTGTGCCCTCACTGCGCGCAATTGTGTCCAAATCTTAGGCACCCCAGTGCATTGATGCATCTGTTCCAACTCCCTGGTTCACTGCGTAAGATCTCTCTTGCACCTGCGCTCGATATTATCTGCCGTCGCATTAGCGTTGAGCTCCCCCCTCAGTACTGCCTTAATCGCTGCCCATTGTGTGGAGAGTGGGGTATCGCGATTGTCGTTGTGTGCTAGAAAATCATCTATCGCGTTCTGCACTTGCTTGACCACATCCACACGGTGGAGGAGGGTGTCGCGTAAGCGCCACTGATGGGAAAGGCGCTGTGTTGGGAGAGTGGGAGAGTACTACAACTAGTGCTTAATCCGAAAGGAAGGCAGTCAAGATTTCAGTGAAGTTAGTACCTAGACTGAATTTAAGGGGTTTAGAATTCAGTGGAAGTTGGGGGTTCGCAATCATCTCAGTTTATGTCATTGAGCCTGGTCTGTGCTGTTTCTTGCTCTTGCCAAATAACAAGAATTTTGTCTTGGTTGGTCTTCTTTGTCTGGATGTCAAGATCATAAACTCACAATGTGATATCCACAATCAGGCTTTGTAAAGAAATAAGCTGATGACCCTGCAAGTGCCACTACTTTCCTTATTTAGATTTACATGAATAATAGTGTGTGAATTCCAACAAAATCCTACAGCACAAAACTTGAAATTATACTGACACAGCGAAATATGGAGGTTGATCAGCCTAGTGCAAGAACTGGGTATTGCTGAATGTGTGTGTTTGGCAAATAGTTTCTCTTGAAAGTGGATTTTACTTACAATTGAACGACTTAGAGTTACTCCCATTAAACAGCATGAACTGTCACAGAACCTTAATAAATGCCAAAATCGACTTGCATTAAACTGTCTATCGTGGTCTGCCCCTCGTGCGCTTATGTGGAGAATCGAAACCCTGGAGTGTTTGATGCTGTCCTTTCTGCAAGCCTTCCAGCCACAAGACCTCAAAAATTGTGGAAAAAAACTTTGATTTCAAAACATGACGTATTTATGATCATTAGCTGGAATAGCTATCTAATTTCCCTATGTTTTAGGCAGACACCCATTTCAAACAATCTTGGCTCTATTTAGCATGTGTGAGGGCTAGTCTGGATGGAAATCCGCAGCAGGATTGGAGATAACTTGAGGTTATCCTCTAATTAGTTTAGGCCCAATTCTTCTTCACGACAAGGATAATGGAGACTGCTAGGAGGGACACTCAAACATCCACAAAAACCGATATTCTATCTGAAGCGAGTGTATTGCTGTGTTTCCAAAGATGCCTGAAGCATAACACAAGATCGATACACATTTTCATTTATATATTTCTAGCATGTGTGTTATTTACTTCTTTCCCAGTTTAGAAGCAAAATTAAAACACCTTAAAACTGTGCGAATAATGTCTCCAGGTCAATGACATAGCTGGCAATAGCTTAGAACAATATGCTGAGCCCCCTAAACATTAGTGCTGTTGCCTGGGACACAATGCATGGTCAGAAAGTCATCCAGTGAGATTTAAATATATTAAATAGAAAGGAGAGCATAAACAGTATCAACATAAAACTAATTTAGCACACCAAAGTCATCCAAGTTAGTTGTAAAGATACTTTGCAATGTTACTAGTAAATATAATCTGTCAACTGTCATAAGAGTGTTCAGGGTGCAATAGCACACCTCTCTGCAATAGCTGGTCAAAGTTTCACGAAGAAGGTTTTAGCTGAAATATGGACCTTCCAATTTAATTCCACTCTAGGAATCTGTAAACTGGAAAGATGCCTTAGTACAATGGGAGCTCAATGCAGAGATATGTGTGTTAAGTGCAGATCACCAGTTCAAAACCCGCTAGTCATTCTTCAGTCTGAGATGAATCTTTTACCATAACAATGAGATGAGTAATATTAAAACCTATTAATGATATACTAAGTGATAATTCAGTTTATGCAGAGTGTATTATAAATTATCAATATTTTGTATTAGTTCCCACCTTGGCAATGAAAATAGCTACTACATACCTGAAATAAGTCGACTCTATATGTTAGCAGAATCTTTTGTTTATATTACAGTGATAAAACATCCATCCATCCTTATGGCTTAAATGGGAATTCATGTTTTTCTTTTATTAAACCATTTTATTGAGTTTTCATAATACAAACAAGGTGAGATTAGTTCAAAGCAACCAATAATCAATTCAAAGGCAGTAGGCTCTGCCTGTGGCGATATACCTGTGGCATATGTAGGTAAGGATGTGCCCGGTTATCGAGTGAAGGGCCAGGGTGATGTTCCACTCAGGTGTGGCCAATGTGTGTCCAGACTTAGGGCCTGATTACGAGTTTGGCACTCTTTCTTGTGGGCCACCTCGCCAGTGCCCTGTAGGAAGACTGCCAAACTCAATGTCAGACCATCTGCCGGATTAAGATTTTAATCTGGGTGGGTGCTGTGTTCTGCAGTGGTCCCACAGCGGTGCCTTTCTAAGGCTCAAAGGAGAACCATTAAAAGCCTTTGCCGTGGGATCGCTGGCGCATGTTCCTGACCGAGAAGAAATGCACCATGTCATGCATTTCTTCGCATGCAGGAAATAGGGGTGCAGAAATACAGGGGGGGACAACATGTGCCCCCAACAAGCACCCCCATGCACAGAGGAGACAAGGGGCTCTATAAGGGCCCCCTGGGTTGCCTCACCACTACCCTTTCATTTGTGGGCTCACCGCCGTGGATAGGGTTGCGGTGAGGCAACTCGTAATATGATCAGGGATCCCCGGCAGTTGCAGCAGTCCACTGATGATCCAACCACCGAACTCGTAATACGGCAGGTTAACTGCCAATCTGGTGGTCCACAGACCACTGCTGCACCTACGGTGGTCCAGTGGACTACTGTAGACGTAATTAGGCCCTTAGTTATTCCCTTTGTTATTATTCCGTTAATTGACAGGTTTGGGTTAACACACTGCCATGAAATGTTCATGAACTTAGAGTAGTCAAATGCCTTGTTAGTTTCCTTTTCTCTGCATTGGGTGAGCTGCTTCTCAAACGTCTAGTTCTTTCATCATTGAAAAGATTTGGTGGCTCTACATTGATATTTTTCTAACTCATTTATAATGTTTTTCATGTCAAAATGATGACCAGTGGCGGCTGGTATTTGAAGGCGATGAGGAGGCGGATCGCAGGGGTCGGGGGGGTTGAGGGAATGAAATAGAAGAGAAATACAAACTTACCGCTGTCACCGCCTCCTCCTCTCGGTCCTCTTCCCCGCTTCCAGGGCAGGAATCAGGCTGCACCCAGCTCACAGCCTCCCGGGATAGCCAATCACAACGCTGCAATGCAGTGTTGTGATTGGTCTGAGCGCCCGGACCGGTGCTCACCCAGAGAATGGGAGGCTGGGCATGTTCTCCTTGCAGGCTTTAATGCAGCTTTAATGGAGAACATGCAAAGTGTCCCAGAGGGCTGGCCAAATATTAATGCGCACTTTAGGGAGTGCAAACCCCTCCTCCCCTCCCCTGCTCTGTCAGGTGAGAAGCCTGTTCCGTCCCACCCGCAAAGCTGCAACTGCAAGAAAAATACAATTATAATTACTTAAAGTTATTATCATTTTATTTTTCCATTAGTGACACTGCTTAAAAGCAGTGAGGCGATGCTCCTCTGCCTTAGCAGAGGAGCCGCCACTACTGTTGATGACAGTGCCAAGCAGTACATACAGTGTGTGTCAGACTTAGGCTATTGGTTTGTTGTAAATAAAGAGACTAGCTCTGCTATTCATACCTCTTTTGATGTAATGTAAGAGGTCACATCCGGCTTTGCACACAGCTGCCTGACATGACACACTCTTGATTGCTGTCCTAAGACCACTCTCAAAATGATTACTCATTTTTTACTGCCTGTCTAGTTTGCCTGCGCATATTTATGCTCTATCTCTGAAAGAATAACTGCACGACAAAGGTGAATATGCTATTATGTTTCAGTCCACTAGCTGCAATTTCTAAACGTGTCCCTTCGCAACAAATCACTTCTTAAGCATGCATGTATTTTAAGGGCTTTCAAGGCTTATGAACTGCAGTCAGCTTTTTCGTATGACCCAGAAATCAACTATAGATTCCATGTGGCACACTTGTTAATTTATCTCTTTTCTACCTATGTGCTTGTTTCTTTTTATAGTTCTTTCACCATTTTTACACAATCATGTTGGAACCACATACTATACTATACCCTACTACTTTAATCTCAAAATAATTTTATGTGTACTTTATACAAACACTTGATAACCATACAAACAATGGCATCACATATATAAAACATTTATCCATCATAGATCAGTCAAAGCATTCATTTAAAACACAATCCAGTTCTCTTCTCAATGACACTTCAATAACACCATGAGTATATAATGCATCTTCAATATCTTCTTACTTCACATTTACAATCTAGTCATATTCTTTGTTCGATGAAAGTGCACACCATCCTTAATAACAAAACTAATGATAACACTACATATAAGATGTTTCTATAATTAATCATATTGCTAGAGAGATCTGTGGTATTTTATTTCAAGCTTACCCAGTTCTTCACTGCTACCATTATTTGCTTGTGATGGGTAGACAATGCATTCCTGCTATTCATTATTTGGTATACAATCCTTTGCACTACTCATAGATGTGTTAATGGCGCTGATACACAAGTTATCCACACCAGGATCACAACGCCAGTAAGTATGCTTGACTGAATATCCACCTGCTCATGTGCTCTA
The DNA here is from genome assembly GCF_964204655.1 of Triturus cristatus. NCBI lineage: Eukaryota > Metazoa > Chordata > Amphibia > Caudata > Salamandridae > Triturus > Triturus cristatus. Next base: position 477,553,738 of record NC_140583.1, read on the forward strand.
AATATTGGGTAGGCAGTTAGTAAACATAGCCTCTGACTACATTTAATGGAAAATCCATGTGAAAATTATCTTAAATGGAATCAAAACTTAAAGTAGGGGTAAAAGCTATTGTCTCCAATTGGTAAGCGCGGGCAATGAGAGTGTACCTGTACTACCTCTTTCTACACCACTTTGAATAACTGTCAAGTAGGCAGGGTTGCATGAGCACCTTCAGCCAAAACATTTTTTTTGCCTTTTTTTGACCTCCAACAATGTACAGTATAATGTCTCAGTTTGTAAGGGTCAGCCATTCTTGTGCATTCAGATAGTCTTTATTGGACTATACTTTTAAATGACTTTTCAAAATTGGACAATTCAATATCATTTCATTTAACCCCAAACTAGTCTCATTGCTTTTCTAACTTTAGATACTCTTTTGTTTCTCTTGTCTTTGGAATTTTTGTCGCTGTTCTGAAACTTGATATAAAGTGGTTTTACATTTTTCAACTAGCTTTGGAACAAAATTAAAATTCAATTTGCAAATATTGGTAAGCTTTTATTAGTGTGTATTTTTTACCTATCACTAAGCACTATCGGTTTACAAATCAAGACCAAATAAGAGAGACTGTAGTTCACAAATGGACAAAGGGACTCTACCGATGAATTTTCCCTTCTTTGATGCTGCACGAGATAGCGGCATTTGCGAATACAAAAGGTCCAGCACAATGTATCATGATGTGCAGTTTTATTTTCTAGTCACCTTGCACACATTGCATGGCGCAGGGATAAAGGGGTATCAAAGGGACCTTCAACCTTCTCTTGTCTTGGCAGTTTCCAACCAAATGATGACAAGTTTGGGAACTCTTGTTGGAATTCAGACACCGTTGAATGCCTACCTCCTGCCGAGGGCTGATAGTAACCATTAAAAAGTGGATTAGTTCATTTCATACAGCTTCCACTGTGCATGTGCAGGTTTCCGGCATTGGATTTAGCAGAGAAATATCCCAAAGACTGAAGAATGCTCGCCTTGATTACTCTTCCACAAAGTGTCACTTGTTTGTGAAACTCCTGTCCCCTTAAGAAGCAATGATCGCAATGCAAGCACATTGCAAAACAAGCATTGGCAAAGCCGGCAAGTCTGGCATTGGCTGCCAACCATTTGGCTTTGTCAATGATTGTTTTTAGTGTCATGGTTATTGAAAACGTTATTAATTGGAAACCTGCTGGTCCCTTATTGATCTAAGAAAACATTTGGTAGAAGCAAAAATATTATTTGGTCTCACAAAGCACACATTAATATATTAGTTACAATCACTTGAGGGAACTACTTTGTATGTGTGCTTCTTGTGAAAGGGCAGAACGCCACCAATCACAATGAAGTTAGCCAGTGACTAAAAAAGGCTGACCCAATGCCCAAGGCTTCATACTGTTGGGGGCAGAAATAAAATTGAATTACACTAGTAAATGAGAGCTGGCTAAGAGCAAAATGCCTCTATTGAGGTATGCTGTGCATTGCAGTGCACCATTCTTGACTTGACTGCTGGGCGTACAGACTATTCTCACACTGCTAACTATATTGAGGCATGCTGTGTGCTCCTCACTGTGAACAATACATTACCTATGCACCTGATGCGCACATCAGATGAAGGGCAAATGACTTCCCACCTCTCAGCGCCATACCAGGCAAAGTTGGTGTTCAACGAGGATCAAGACACTCTGATTCCCTCCTGCTCAAACGTTCAGGGAAGAATACTGCATAAGATAGGCATTCTCTGGTAGTGCAATAACTCTTTGGAATTCCATTCACACCACCTTGTGTCTACTTCCATTCTAGAGGGAACTCAAAATCCTCCGATGTGAGAGACATTTTGGTGAGGATCGTTACTCGCCTCTTCAATTTCGACCTGACCAGTCTTTTTTTTTTTTTAGAAAATATTTGATATCTCTGCTCTCGTGGTTACTTACTGCTGATTTACTATGATGGCCAGCTAATATTTCTCATCCTGTAATGTCCATGCTGGTATGAACTGTGTGTTCTTTTCTTTCCTGGAGCTAGTAGGCTGTTTTAGGAGATTTGTTTATCAGAGCTTACTTCCTTCTCTCAGATAAATCACTTTAATGCCTTTGAGAGAAGTCTGCTCTATGAAAAAAACCAATAAAACAATAAATAAATCTACAGAATTTCAGAGTGGAAATAGTGAATTACAGAGATGATTTTCAACGAAGGGTTCTGAGTGATATCAAACAGACAACAGGATTGAAGCTCGAGTTGTCTTTGATGTCACTCAGAACCCTGAGGTGAGAAACATCCCTGTAATTCACTTTTTAACCATTTGTTATTTTATACAATGAATGGCCCCAGAAACCATGTGCCTCTGCTTTCCACTGCTGCGCAACGGCAGAAAATTAATGGGGGAGCCAAACATAACATGGACCCATCCCAGAGGCTAAAAAAAACCCACATACAAAACGTACCTGCCATCCTTGTTCAACCCCACCACCTTCTCTGCCTTCGTCCCCCTCCTGCATCTGTGCTTTCTGCTTTCACTCAAAGCAGAAAAGTTGCTTGGCCTGGAAGGCTTTTATGACATCACAACAGTGGGTAACTAGTTTTGTTATCAACTGTTGCTGTCATAACAGTGGGTATGAGATTCAGAAACTGAAGTAAAGCATAGAGGATCTCTATGAGAGCCATAAACAACAATAAAAAAAGTTAGAAGCGTGCTGAAGGATTTACACGCAGTACATGTGGTGCACAGTATCAAGTCTGTGACATTAGGGGTCCAAGCCATATTTCCTAACTTAAAATCATATACAGAAAAGCACTAACTGATATGCATACCTTTGTTAATAACAGATTTAAATACTGTGTCATGAAAACAATGATGGTGTCTAGTAGTTATGGACAATGGACAATAACATTTTAGAATGACCCTAAGGTATCTCAATTACTTTTAAATCTCACTTAAAATTTTCTTTGCAGTCTACCCCATTTCTCTGATCTCTTCCATCTTATCCCGATTCCCAGCACTTCTTAGAAGTCTCCTGCCTTACTTTTCTACTACAGGCTCTTCTCAGTTGCATTTTTAGGTCTCGGCTAGACAGGGCATGCGCTGTCTTGAAGATCCTTTTGTATCTACTTTGTGGGAAGCCCAGAGGCTTCCCATTTGCTGGCTTCATCGTCACTTTCACATTTTCTCCCCATTTGTCCATGGCATGCATCATGCCTCTTCCTGTGTTTAAATACATCAAACAGGAGCAGCCCTACCCCCCAGAACCTTAAGCCTTTAAAAAAACATGAAAAACACAATTTCTCAGGGATAAAATGATAAAACAAACAGCATCCCAAACTTAAACCAAAGATTGTGTAATTTAAGCAAAAATGTAACAAAACATGGCAAAGCAAGGTATTCATATGAGAAATTCTTTCAAAATAGATAAGCTTTTTGATATTTGAATTATTCTTTGTGAAACAAAGCATACAATACAACACAAAGTCAAATACATAACCAAACATACAATTTGTGCTCACAAAGTCACAATAAACATAAATATACAAAATACAGTGTATACAAAAAACACACAATGGCAGAGGAATAACAATCCAAATATGTGACCGTATTATAACAAGAAAATGGTGCAATATATGCTTCCTCTTGATTTGCCAAAGGGGAATGTCAACAGAGTTTCAGCCTTAGTAATTTATCAGGTCATCATCAGGACAAATACAAAGAACACATTTGTAGATTATATTAATTCAAATATCAAACCAAACGTTGATTCTCATTCGTAAAGTTGGAAAAATCACAACCATCTTAATTACATTGTTTCAGGGAACCACAGTTCCCATATCACTTGTATGTAAAGTTACACTGGTTCAGTGAGATCAAAACTTTGTCAATATATCGGTATCGGACCAACTCACAAATGTAATCCACCGGAAAATCAATTCACCTTCAACTACCACACAGTGTAACTGTCTGACCGTCAATGCACATTGTTTGGCCCTACCCGAGAGCATGGTCCAATTACTACTATCCATCCACTACTCCTATTTTAGGAACCTTTTTTGGAACTACTTTTTTCTTTGTTTAACAGCACTTAACATGAGTGGAGCACTCATGTTTTCTCTCGCTCCATTCTCCGTTTTGTAGATCACTGTTTTAAAGAGCTGGAAATTATATGCTGCTATTTACAAACACTATAGGATATTGACTTTGGGAATGTGCATCCAGCCAAGAGTATGTATTATATTTTAAGCTATTAATCAATTGTATTCTTTTTATTTTGTACTTTTATGGTTTATATCTATAAACCGAATAAAGAAATGAAAAAAAAGTGGTTGCTGACTGTGTGAAATAATGTTGCAGTTTGGGGTGCAAGTGTCGCTCATCTGTTAAACACAACACAAATAGGAATTTTCATCACAACTGTAGGCACATAGCCATAGTACTGATATTTAAACTAAGAGAAATCATGCATTTTAATAATTCAAATGCCCAGAAATTATGTTTTAATTGTGCATTACACCCTCTGGCATCCTTTTCAGGCCCAGACAGGTTTTATAGAAATAAAAGTCACTTCTGTACCATACCAAAAACTCACTTACACACTTAACTTGTGTACCCTTGGCTTAAGGACATTAACATTGACAAAGCTAATTGCTCTTGCATCACCGAGAGCTACTGTCTTTGCCAATGATTTTTTTTATGGGATTAGCCGCTACTACACAGCTACAGTTTCTTCAGTCCAAAGAACATCTCTTGTGCATTTTAACTCTGCAGTTTGGGTGGAATTTCAGACTTCAATAGTTTTACCTCTTTCATCCCCTACTCCTTGGCATTGCTAGTAGCGATGGATTTATGGAAAAATTAGGATGATGCAAGATGCCAAGAAACTACCAGATGAACTGTTAGATCTGGGGGTCTCTAGTTGGCAGAGGTAGGTACCACTGTCCAATTCGGGACCCTTGCTTCTAGTCAGGGTAAGGGAGATACACTCTTTAGATAACCCCTGCTCACCCCCTTGGTAGCTTGGCCCGAGCAGACAGGCTTATCAAAGGCAATGTGTAAAGTATTTGTATCAACACTCACAGTAACACAGTGAAAACAGCACAAATGGACTCCACACCAGTTTAGAAAAATAAAAGTATTTAATTTAATCCAAACTAAACAAGACCAAAACGATAAAAATCCAACATACACAGTTCAAGAATATGGGTTTTAAACAGTTCTAGGGTTTGTGTCAAAATAATCCACGGTTGTGTCACGTTTAGCCCAAAGTACCTGTAGATGTGACAAAAGTTCCAAATGGAAGCTGCAGCATTAAAAAACAAGCGATGTGTCACTCCCGAGACCCTGGGAAGGCGATGCGACAGCCCCGCTGCACGCAGCGGACGTGTTGCGATGAATCTGGTCTGTATGGAGAGGGAGGCAATATCTTGTATGGATTCCGGTGCACAGGTTCGGTAGGAAGCGTCTCGCACAGGCACGATGCGGCGATCTTCGGGGTGGCGACGATCTCAGGTGCGGCGGCTCTGCGCTGCGCAGCGTCGATCTTCTCCTCTCGCGGCCCCTGGATGCGATGGCTCTGCAACGATGTTCGCAGCGACGTGATGCGGTCCGCAAGCAAGCGGTGCGACAATCTCACCCAGCGACGACAGGCTCTGCGACCATACTCGCAGCAACAGGAATCTCCTGGCACCGGAGCGATGCGCTCCGCAAGCAAACGATGCGTCGGCTTTTGCAGCGGCAACAGGCGCTGCGACGATCTTCGGGCCAAAGGGAATTTTCTCGCACTGTCGACGATGCGCTCTGAAAGCGAGCGATGAGTGAACCTTGCAGATCTTCTTCTTTTCTTCTTGTCCAACTCCCCAAACAGCAGGCACAACTTCCAGAGGCCCCACAATTGGATCAAGCGCTCTAGGAAAGGCAGAACTCACTCAGCAGAGTTCAGGGGGGAAGCTGGGGGTGAAGTCCTTTTGTCTCTTGGACTTCTTAACAGAAGGCCAGCTCTCCTCAGGCCCTTGGAGATCTCTTCAAGCAAAGGGACACAGCAACAGCAAAGTCCTTTCCCTCTCCTTGGCAGCAAAGCAACTGCAGGTCAGCCCACAAACACACAGCAGGACAGTCCTTCCTCTTCAGTCTTCCAGCTTTCTCCTTGGCAGAGGTTCCTTCTTGATTCCAGGATGATCTAATTTTCTGAAGTCTGGGTAGCCATTTTTATACCAATATTCTCTTTGTTCTCTGAAGGCAGAGAGGCCTTGGCCTAGTCAGAACCAGTTCTGGTCAATCCTGGAGCACTTTGTTTACTTTGCTTCTTCTTTCCTTTGAGAGAGAGAGGTAGGGTTGGCAGCTGTCCAGCAGAAGGTGGAGCCAGCATTGTGGAAGGCAGGCACAGCCCAGGTGCTATCCCCTCCCACCACTCAAGATGCAGATGGAGCTATTCAGCCTAGGGCTAACTCACTCAGTCTCTGGGAGCCACCCCAGCCCCTGTCACTCACAAACCAGACAGTCAATTCACAAACGTGCCAAGGCACACAAAATGGTCAGACAGGAAAACAGTCACTTTCTAAAAGTGCTGTTTTCAAACGCAGGACTTAAAAAACATCCTTCCTAAAAGATGTGTTATGAAAATTCTGAGTTCAGGGATACCAGATTTAAATTTTATATCTTGCTCCTATGGGAAGATATGCAGGTAAACCTTATACACAGCATTCCCCATTATAGCCTATGGGCAAGATAGCCTTTCAATAGTGAAAAACGAAAATGTCTGTAATTCACTACCAGAGCATGTCACCCACACTAGTTCATGCTCTATCTTTCACATACCCTGCACCCTGCCCAGGGGGGCACATAGGGCCTTCCATAGGGGTGTCCAATGTGTATAGAAAGGGAATGGTTAGGCCTGGCCAGTGTGGACACTGACCAGGGCAGCATGGCAGTTAGCAACTGCACCGGGGCGCCGCGGTGGCAGGCCTGAGACACCATTTTAGGGCTACTCATGTGGGTGGCAAAATCAGTGCTGCAGGCCCACTAGTAGCATTTGAATCACCAGCCCTGGCACACTTGGTGCACTTTACTATGGACTTCCTGGTAACACAAATATGCCAATCATGGATAACCAAATACAATTTACCTAGGGAGCACTTGCACTTTGACACTGATCAGCAGTGGCAAAGTGTCCAAAGCATCTAAACCAGCAAAAACGAAATCCAGCACAGCGTCAAAAATACAGGAGGTAGAGGCAAAAGGTCAGGGGAAACCACGCCAAAGATGCCAGGTCTAACACGTGTCTCCTCCAGCTGAAAGTGGGGAGAACTACCCACCCTCTTGGGAGTTCTCATCACTAAGGCGGAAAAACCTGGACGGACCATCAGCGTTGGCGAGTTCTGTACCAGGGCGGGGTTCCACCGTAAAGTCCATTCCCTGTAGGGAGATGGACCACCTCAACAGTTTTGGGTTCTCACTCCTCATTTGCATCAACCATCTGAGGGGCCTGTGGTCTGTCTGAACCTGGAAGTGAGTCCCAAACAAGTAGGGCCTCAGCTTCTTTAGAGCCCAGACCACAGCAAAAGCTTCCCTTTCAATCACACTCCACCTCTGTTCCCTGTAGCCTCCAACTAATGGAAGCTACAGGTTGGTCCAAGCCCTCGTCGCTGATCTGTGAGAGTACTGCTCCCACACCATGCTCTGAAGCGTCTGTCTGCACTACAAACTCACTGGAGAAATCAGGCGCCTTGAGCACAGGTGCTGTGCACATGGCAGTCTTCAGGGCATCAAAAGCAGTTTGGCAGGCTCTGGTCCAATTCAATCTCCTGGGCTGCTTCCTTGAAGTCAGCTTGGTCAAGGGGGCAACAATGTTGCCATATCCCTTGACAAATCGGCTGTAATACCCGGTGAGTCCTAAAAAGGCTCTCAACTCTGTCTGGGTCTTGGGGGGCTCCCAAGCCAGAATGGTATCAATCTTCGCTTAGAGGGGCGCCACCTGGCCGCTCCCTACCTGGTGTCCCAAGTACACCTCAGAACCTTGCCCTATCTGGCACTTACTGGCCTTGATAGTGAGGCCTGCCCTTTGCAGAGCCTTCAACACTTCACAGAGGTGTTGCAAGTGTTCTTCCCATGTGGAGCTGAACACAGCAATGTCATCCAGGTATGCGGCGCTGAATTCCTCCAGCCCGGACAGTACCTGGTTGACCAGTCTCTGGAAAGTGTCAGGGGCGCTCTTCAACCCAAAGGGCATGACACGGAACTGGAAGTGCCCCTCTAGCACTGAAAATGCAGACCTCTCCTTGGCTCCCTCAGTTAAGGCAATCTGCCAGTACCCAGATGTTAAGTCAAATGTACTGAGGTACTGGGCAGCGCCCAACCGATCCACAAGCTCATCAGCTCTGGGGATGGGGTGTGCGTCAGTCTTGGTGACCGCATTGAGCCCGCGGTAGTCCACACAAAACCGGAGTTCTGGAGTGGCACCAGGCGCAGCAGCTTTTGGTACTAAGACCACTGGGCTAGCCCAAGGGCGGCTGGAGGGCTCAATTACCCCTAGCGCCAACATCTTGGAAACCTCTTCCTTGATGCTGGCCCTGACCTTGTCAGCTACCCTGTAGAATTTCTGCTTCACAGGTAGACATCATGGACGCACCAATTGGTGACACTTGGGGTCAGGGAGAACAGGGAGGCGAACTGACCCAACACCTGTTGACAGTCCCTCTGCTGTTCTGGGGTCAGGGTGGGCGAGATGACCACACCATCCACTGACCCATCTTGCTCCTTGGCTGCCAGGAGGTCAGAAAGAGGGTCATTGTCCTCTTCCATTCCAGCATCCGTAGCCAGGAGCATTGTCACATCAGACCTCTCAAAGTTGGGCTTGAGACGGTTCACATGAAAGACCCTCAGGGGTTGCCTGGGAGTCTGCAAGTTAACCAGGTAGGTTACTTCGCTCTTGCGCTCCACCACCTCATATGGCCCAGTCCACTTGTCTTGGAGCGCACAAGGTTCCACTGGCGCCATCACCCACACTTTCTGCCCAGGTTGAAATTCGACCAGAGTGGCAGAATAGATCGTACCGTCTTTTCATTTCTTCCTGGCTGGTTCTAGGTTTTCCTGGGCGAGCTTCCTGAAGTGCTGTGTCTGGTCTCGGAAGGCCAGCATACAGCTGAACACATCCTGGGGGTTTTCCTGGGGGATTTCTCCCACCCCTCCTTCACCAGAGTGAGAGGTCCTCTAACAGGGTGGCCATACAGAAGCTCAAAGGGACTGAACCCTAAGGACTTCTGAGGCACCTCCCTGTAGGCAAAAAACAGGCATTGTAACAAGACGTCCCACTTCCGTCTCATGGGCTCCGCAAGGCCCATAATCATAGCTTTCAGAGTTCGGTTGAACCTTTCAACCAACCCGTTTCCTTGAGGGTGGTAAGGAGTGGTGAACTTATAAGTTACCCCACACCCCTCCCACAGAGACTTCATGTACCTGGAGATGAAGTTGGTACCCCGGTCGGAGACCACTTCTCTGGGGAACCCCACCCAGGAAAAGATCCCCATCAATGCACAGCCCACCACGGGTGCTGTGATTCTCCTGAGAGGGACAGCTTCCGGGTACCGGGTTGCATGGTCCACCAAGACCAGGATGAACCTGTTGCCTAAGGCTGTCTTGGGGACCAGTGGCCCCACAATGTCGATGCCCACCCGCTCGAAAGGGATGCTCAACACAGGAAAGGGTTGGAGGGGTGCCTTGCACTTTCCTCCGCTCTTGCCACTTGCCTGACAAGTCTGGCAAGTGCTACGGAATGTACCGATGTGCTTCTTCATCTGGAGCCAGAAGAAGTGGGTGACAAGCCTTTGGAAGGTCTTGTCTTGCCCCAGATGTCCTGCGAGAGGCACGTCATGAGCCAGACCCATTAGGAAGGCCCTGAAGCGCTCGGGTACCACAAGCCCACGGGCTGCACAAGGCTCAGCGACCTTAGGCTCACTATAAAGTAACCCATCTTCCCAGTAAATGAGATGATCCTTTGACTCTCCACCTGCTGCCTGGTCTGCAGCCTGTTGCCGCACACCAATGAGAGAAAGGCATTCCATCTGCACCTTGCAGAACTCCTCCCTGGAGGGGCCACCTTCTTGCTGCCAATGGGTCAGCTCAGGCAGGTCCCCCAGTTTGGCCACCTATTCCCCTGTAGGCTCCAGGGCATCCCCGTCAGGTTCTGCTCATTCCTGGACCGTGGGAACGGCTGGGGCTGGTTTCCCAAGCCCTCTGGCCTTTCTCTTCTCGGCAGCCCTCTGGGCCACTGTTTCAGGCTCCAGGTCTGCTGAATCACCCCTACTGGCTGCCATAGACTGAGTGGTCACACAGATCCACTCAGGTAGACCCAACATCTCCATATGAGCCTGGTGTTCCACCTCCTTCTATGGGGAACTCTCCAGGTCATTGCCTAGCAGACAGTCTACGGGCATGGATGGACTCACAACAACCTTAAAGAGACCTGAGAACCCCCTCCACTCAAAGGGAACCTGCGCCACCTTACAGAGGCACACCGAGTTGTCAGCTGCAACTACTGGGTGAAGCACATTGGGGATGACCTGCTCTTCAGACACCCACTGACACCTTACAGATGTCACGCTGGCTCCTGTGTCTCTCAGACCCTCCACCTTCCTCCCATTGATGGTCACCCACTGCCCGTATTTCTTTGTGTTATCTGGCAGGTAGGTTTCCTGGACCATCTCTCGGTCTCCTAAAGAGACAAGGGTCATTACTGCTGGTCCCGCCCCTTCACTGGAAATTAAATCCTCTCCCAAAGCTACACTCACTAAACATGGTTTTGGAGCACCAGTGGGTGCTGGAGGTTTCTTAGGGCAACTAGGGGCAATGTTTCCCACCTCATTGCAGTGATAGCAAGTAGGGAGACCCCTGTTGTCCCACCTGCCCCTAGGGGGCCAGGTTGGTCTAGGTTTGGGGGGTTGGGACTCCTTTTCCTGGGAACTGTTTTGGGGCCCTTTAGATAACTCCTTTTGGTTACCCTTGTCCCCCCCACTCTTCTGCTGGGGACCCTGCCCACCTTTGGCTGTGATACCCACAATTCCTCTGTGGACCCTGGTACTGGTCCAGCAGTCCGCCTCCTTAGCAAGCTCAATGGGGTCCGTCAGCTTACTGTCTAAAAGATGCTGGCGCAGCTCTGGAACACATAGACTACTCAAGTGCTCCCTACTAATTAAATGCAACAACCCCTTATAATCAGTTACTTTGCTGCCCTTCATCCAACCTTCCAGTGTACGCGAGTAGAGATTCACACACTCCATCCAAGTCTCAGACTCTTTCTTCTTGGAGTTCCTAAACTGCAGTCTATACTGTTCTGGAGTAAGTCCATACCTGAGACATAGGGCCTCCTTCATATTGGGGTAGGTCATGGCACCTGCTAATTCTAAGGGCTCTAGAGCACTCCTCCCAGAAGCCTCAAAATGTTTCCACAGGCCCGCCCCCCAATGCTGTTCAGGCACACCATTCATTCTCAAAGCAATCTCATACGAGGTAAACCAGGCATAGATATCCTCACTCCTATTATAATTCTGTACCAAATCCTTGAGGATATATACTTTACCCCCCCTGCACTGGCTGTGAGCTGCCACCATTTGAACCGGACTCCGCCTGCTTGGCCTTGATATCCAGTTCTCTCATTCTCAACTCGTGAGCCAAAAGCAATTTCTTCTCCTCCAGGGCACGAGCATTCTTTCTCTACTTCCAATTGATTCATCTTCATTCTGATGATTTCCAAATCATGGTTTCTCACTCTTTGATTCTCCTCTAACTCTTCTGGAGTGAAACCCCTACTGGAATGGGTGCTGCCAGGCCTTGAGCCTGGGTTACTCAAAGGCAAATCTTGGGGGTGAAAACCATCCCTTCCACTTGCATCCTTTCCATCTTGGGCCTCCCACCAGGCCTTAAAGGTCCTCTGCAGCTCATCCTTCCTAGAGCTGCTTTTCATTGGGAAACCAAAATCTTTGCTAAATTGTTCAACTTTGTATGAATACAGATCCTTATTGCAAAATTCCAATTCTGCCTTTTCACTTGTTACCTTCTGAGACATGATGCTTTTGAAGAGTTACCCAAAAATAGAATCAAAAATCAAAACACGTAATGTGGTTGCGTAGTGGTCTGCACTAGACTAGTGATGTACACCAATTACTGTAGGTCATGTACAAATACAAGTTCAAATCCTCACCGCTGACTACCAATGTTAGTTCTGGAGGTCTCTAGTTGGCAGAGGTAGATACCACTGTCCAAATAGGAACCCTTGCTTCTAGTCAGGGTAAGGAGGATACACTCTTAAGATAACCCCTGCTCACCCCCTTGGTAGCTTGGCACGAGCAGACTGACTTATCAAAGGCAATGTGTAAAGTATTTGTAGCAACACTCACAGTAACACAGTGAAAACACCACAAATGGACTCCACACCAGTTTAGAAAAATAAAAGTATTTAATCTAAACTAAACAAGACCAAAACGACAAAAATCCAACATACACAGTTCAAGAGTATGGTTTTTAAAGAGTTCTAGGGTTTGCGTCAAAATAATCCACAGTTGCGTCACGTTTAGCCCAAAGTACCTGTAGATGCGAAAAAAGATTCAAATGGAAGCTGCAGCGTTGAAAAACATGCGATGCGTCACTCCTGAGACCCTGGGGAGGCGATGCGACAGCCCCGCTGCACCCAGCAGACGTGTTGCGACGAATCCGGTCTGTATGGGGAGGGAGTCAATACCTTGTATGGATTCCGGTGCGCAGGTTCGGTAGGAAGCGTCTCACACAGGCACGATGCGGCGATCTTCGGAGTGGCGACGATCTCAGGTGCGGCGGCAATGTGCGGCACAGTGTCGATCTTCTCCTCTCGCGGCCCCTCGATGCGATGGCTCTGCAACGACGTTCGCAGCGACGTGATGAGGTCCTCAAGCAAGCGGTGCGACGATCTCACCCAGCGACGACAGGCTCTGCGACGATACTCACAGCGACAGGAATCTTCCCCCACCGGGGCGATGTGCTCCGCAAGCGAACGATGCGTCGGCTTTTGCAGCGGCAACAGGCACTGCAACGATCTTCGCGGCAACGGGAATTTTCTCGCACTGTCGACGATGCGCTCTGCAAGCGAGCGATGCGAGAAACTTGCAGATCTTCTTTTCTTCTTGTCCAGCTCCCCAAACAGCAGGCACAACTTCCAGAGGCCCCACAATTGGATCAATCGCTCTAGGAAGGGCAGAATTTACTCAGCAGAGTTCAGGGGGGAAGCAGGGGGTTGAAGTCTTTTTGTTCCTGGGACTTCTTAACAGGAGGCCAGCTCTCCTCAGGCCCTTGGAGATCTTTTCAAACAAGGCGACACAGCAACAGCAAAGTCCTTCCCCTCTCCTCGCACCACTGAAGAATCCTCCCAGCAGACCCGGCAGCAGAAAAGCCTCGTGGTTTACCATCCGCTCAAAAACTCCAAGAAAACCTGCCGCACCCTCGAGAAAGCCTGGCGCCACGGCCAGACAGCAGAGAACATGACCGCCCTCAAGAACGCCACCCGCAAACACCACCAGCTGATCCGAAGCACCAAGAAGAACACATTCAAAGAAAGACTGGACAACAACACCCACAACAGCAAGGAGCTCTTCAACATCGTCAAAGAGCTCTCAAATCCCAGCGCCTGCAACACCGACATCATTCCCTCGCAAGACCTCTGCGACGCTCTCGCCTCGTTCTTCCACCGCAAGATCACCGACATTCACAACAGCTTCGGTGCACAAACCACGCACCCAACCGCCGAACCAGCGCCCCAACCACCACCCTCTGCACCTGGACCCCTGTCAGCGCCGAAGACACCACCCGCACGATGAACACCATCCACCCAGGCTCCCCCGCCAACCCCTGCCCACACCACATCTTCAAAAAAGCCGACTCCACCATCGCACCCCAACTCCGGAACATCATCAACAGCTCCTTTGCATCCGCCACCTTCCCGGAGAGCTGGAAACATGCCGAGCTGAGCGCCCTCCTCAAGAAACCCACCGCGGACCCCACGGACCTGAAGAAATTCTGCCCCATCTCGCTCCTCCCCTTTCCAGCCAAAGTCATCGAGAAGATCGTCAACAGACAACTCTCCGCCTTCCTCGAAACCAATGGATCCCTCGACCCCTCACAGTCCGGCTTCCGAGCAAACCACAGCACCAAGACCGCCCTCATCGCAGCCACAGACGACATCAGGTCCCTGCTCGACAACGGGGAAACAGCGGCCCTCATCCTCCTGGACCTCTCAGCAGCCTTCGACACCGTCTGCCACTGCACCCTGACACAGCGCCTCAGGAACACCGGAATCCAAAGAGCGGCACTGGAGTGGATCATCTCGTTCCTCACCGGAAGAACCCAGAGAGTCCGCCTCCCCCCGTTCCGCTCCGCGGCCACCGAAGTCATCTGCGGCGTCCTGCAAGGATCCTCACTCAGCTCCACCCTCTTCAGCGTCTACATGAGCCCCCTCGCAGCCATCGCCCGCCAACACAACCTCAACATCATCTCCTATGCCGACGACACCCAGCTGATCCTCTCCCTCACCAACGACCCCGCCACCACCAAAGCCAACCTCCAGGAAGGAATGAAAGACGTCGCGGAATGGATGAGGATCAGCCGCCTGAAACTGAACTCAGACAAGACGGAAGTCCTCATCCTCGGACCATCCCCTTCTGCCTGGGACGACTCCTGGTGGCCCCCTGCCCTGGGCAGCGCACCCAAACCAACAGACCACGCACGAAACCTAGGCGTCATCCTGGACTCCTCTCTCACGATGACCAAGCAAGTTAACGCAGTATCATCATCCTGCTTCAACACCTTGCGCATGCTCCGAAAGATCTTCCGATGGATCCCCACCGAAACCAGGAAGACGGTCACCCAGGCCCTCGTCACCAGCCGTCTGGACTACGGGAACACCCTCTACGCTGGAACCACAGCCAAACTCCAAAAAAGACTCCAGTGCATCCAGAACGCCTCAGCACGACTCATCCTGGACATCCCGTGCCGCAGCCACATCTCTGCCCACCTGAAAGACCTACATTGGCTCCCCGTCAACAAGAGGATCACGTTCAGACTCCTCACCCACGCACACAAGGCTCTCCACGACTTGGGACCGAAGTACCTCATCAGCCGCCTCACGTTCTACACACCCACCTGCCAGCTCCATTCCGCCAGCCTCGCCCTCGCCTCCGTCCCAAGAATTCGGAAATCCACCGTCGGCGGAAGATCCTTCTCCTACCTGGCAGCCAAGACATGGAACTCCCTCCCCACTCACCTACGGCTGACCCAGGATCACCTCTCCTTCAGGAAACAACTCAAGACCAGGCTGTTCGAGCAGTAGCGACCCCCCCCCTCAGCGCCTTGAGACCCTTACAGGTGAGTAGCGCACTTTACAAATTTCTGTGATTGATTGATTGGCAGCAAAGCAACTGCCGGTCAGCCCACAAACACACAGCAGGACAGTCCTCCCTCTTCAGTCTTCCAGCTTTCTCCTTGGCAGAGTTCCCTTCTTGATTCCAGGATGATCTAATTTTCTGAAGTCTGGGTAGCCCTTTTTATACCAATATTCCCTTTGTTCTCTGAGGGCAGAGAGGCCTTGGACTAGTCAGAACCAGTTCCTGTCAGTCCTGGAGCACTTTGTTTACTTGGCTTCTTCTTTCCTTTGAGTGAGAGGGGCAGGGTCATCATCCGCCCAGCAGAAGGTGGAGCCAGCATTGCGGAAGGCAGGCACAGCCCTATTCAGGCACAGGTGCTATCCCTTCCCACCACTCAAGATGCAGATGGAGCTATTCAGCCTAGGGCTGACTCACTCAGCCTCTGGGAGCCACCCCAGCCCCTGTCACTCACAAACCAGACAGTCAATTCACAAACAGGCCAAGGCACAAACAAAGGTCAGACAAAAAGATCAAACAAGAAAACAGCCACTTTCTAAAAGTGCTGTTTTCAAACACAGGATTTAAAAACCATCCTTCCTAAAAGATGTGTTATTAAATTCTGGGTTCAGGGATACCAGACTTTAATTTTCTATCTTGCTCCTATGGGAAGATATGCAGGTAAACCTTATACACAGCATTCCCCATTATAGCCTATGGGCAAGTTAGCCTTTCAATAGTGAAAAACGAAAATGGCAGTAATTCACTACCAGAGCATGTCACCCACACTAGTTCACGCTCTACCTTTCACATACACGGCACCCTGCCCAGGGGGGTACCTAGGGCCTTCCATAGGGGTGTCCAATGTGTATAGAAAGGGAAGGGTTGGGCCTGACCAGTGTGTCAGGGCAGCATGGCAGTTAGCAACTGCACCCAGGCACCGCGGTGGCAGGCCTGAGACACCATTTTAGGGCTACTCGTGTGGGTGGCACAATCAGTGCTGCAGGCACTAGTAGCATTTGAATCACCAGCCCTGGCTCACTTCGTGCACTTTACTAGGGACTTCCTGGTAACACAAATATGGCAATCATGGATAACCAATTACAATAACAATTTGCCTATGGAGCACTTGCACTTTGACACTGACCAGCAGTGGCAAAGTGCCCAAAGCATCTAAACCAGCAAAAACGAAACCCAGCACAGCATCAAAAATACAGGAGGTAGAGGCAAAAAGTCAGGGGAAACCACGCCAAAGATGCCAGGTCTAACATGAACGATATGCTCTGTAAAGATCAAATATGATTTCTCACTATGACCAGCTTATTTAGGGAGCCGAAAGTACCCACACAGTCGACAATTATATAATTGATATCAATATTACGCTAGCATACAGCAGTATTGATCGCATGTATAAGACATTTCCTTTTTTACAATTCAATAGCCACTGAGCCCAGTTATTCATGTACTTATTGGCCGACAAGGATCTTTCTTCCATTATTGGAGGGATTCTCCAAATTGAACAATTGCTAATCAACCTTTGAACCCTGCAAGCACATGGACCGTGGAAATGCTGCTCAGTATACTGCTCAGTATACTGCATTGTAAGTATGTTTTACTGTGGCACTCCACCATGTATCTTCCCTACACTTTGATATCACTTTGAATCTGTCTGACACACAAGATGCACTTAGTACAACCCCTGAACTGCTCACTTTGGTGGGTTACCCATGACATATGCCAACCTTGGTATGTACAAACAATTTCCTTCTGCACAACATTTGCGTTAGCAATCTTAATGCAGTTTTTTTATACTTATTAAAAATATAATAGACCGTATTAGCGGGAGGCCCTCCAGTGGCATCATCACGGCTGGGCGCAGTGGGTAACCGTGCCCTCGGGACACGGTGGTACACAACAGAGTCTCAATTCTACATAGCTGCTGGTGCTCTGAGGCTCTCGCGGCTGATGCCTGCTGGCATAAATAACACTTCAAAGGGAGGGGGGCGGGGAAGGGTCCCTGTATTCTATAATTCTCCTTAATAATGTATGCCATGTATTTATAGCCAGGCTTTGCAATGCTACAGGGACACTGATGGATAGCTACGCTGCGACTGGCAGGCTTTTAAATCACCAAATACCGTCAAAAAGGTTTTTTTTACAGCCTAAGTGCCTACGACGCTAAAGTGAAACCTGCTTGAGGTTCCATATTCGTCTCTGTTTGCACTTTTCAGAATTACATCTCGCATTGTTCTCCGATGTGTAACGAACTGGGTTTGTTAGTTATCCTGTGACCCATTTTAGCAAATAAACGCTTTAAATATTTATTTGGGCGTCTTCGGCGGTGTCTTGGTATGACATCTAAATCTGTCTGGGCGCTCTTTATTCTTTCTCAGTTTACCATCAATGTTTTCATGTGCCTCACTCGCCGCGGGTTACGGCAGTCACTTGTCATAATGGCATCCATGATACTTCCTTTGTACCTTTTTGTGTCTTCCTAACACAGCTCCGTTTCCCGCATCCGTGTGCGGCACTAGTCAAGCCCAGGATGTGCTCATTACTATGTTTTGTTACTTCTCACCTTCCTAATTTTTACATCGAACTTAATTCACCCAGAGAGACACTATCTGCAAACTAGACAGGCGTTTCCCTCAGAAGAACGTATTCTCCCCTTAAAATACAAACACAAGAACTATCTTTAAATATTTAAGATGTAACGCCCAGGTCAGGCATTTACATATGACAGCCCCAAACAGTAAAAATATTCGAAACATCATATACAATGATGACGCCAAGGGGATTTCAGAAATATGTATTCCAGTGCAAGTATACAAAAAACAGATTCTTCTGGTAGGGTGTGAGTGCTGTCACACCCTACCTGATGTGAGGGGTGTGAGAGTTCTGCCAGCAGTGTATGACTGATAGTCTGTGAGGGTTGTGAGGCTGTGCTGTTAGTTTAATCTAAGCTTAATTGCATCCATATGCTTTACAGCCCAAGTGCTTCAGTATATTTTAGCTTTAACGGCTCGTGTTAGTTCCTCTAATGTAAGAATAACAACATAAAATATAACGCACTAGCAAACCTGACAGACAAATTATTTATTTACAGCTGCCAAGTTTTCAGATTTCTTATGTGCAACATTTGCATAGTTTCAGTGTGCTTATGTCCAATTGTACAAATTGCACACTACAGCAACTGGTGAAC
Source organism: Triturus cristatus (assembly GCF_964204655.1). NCBI lineage: Eukaryota > Metazoa > Chordata > Amphibia > Caudata > Salamandridae > Triturus > Triturus cristatus. Next base: position 477,572,310 of record NC_140583.1, read on the forward strand.
ATATTTATTGCAGTAATGTGTCAGTTTTTAATGTGATTAAATAGCTCTACACTACACATTCACATTTGCTTTACAAACCTTTTTCCTTTCTTAAATTTGCTTTCAAATGTACAATTTGTCACTGCCTTCTTCACAACTTTTGTCTAGAGAAGAACCGCCCAAATGCACGTTTCAGACGTAACAATTATACCCAACTTTTACGCCTCACCACTTTCAAATGTCACCAGCTGCCACTGGTTATGTGGCAAATTATGAGGGCAATGCAGTAAATCCATAATGATGTGGTAAATGCTGAAGCCACAGAATCACCTAAATCCACTGGCCTTCACCATTGCTCACTGGTTTATTATCAGTTTGTTGGACTTGGCCTTTTTTTAGGGTCATCCCAGAAGTTTTTGCCTTTCTACTGTATTCTATATGACCTGTTGGTGGTTTTATTACTCTGGGCACTTTATCACTGCTGATCAGTGCCAACGTGCATGTGCTCTCTTTGGTAAACTTGGGAAGATTGGTCTAAACCTGCTTGGTACATTTAATTCACCTATCAGTCCCTTGTACAGTGTTATCTCATATACTCAGGGCCAGTAAATTAAATGCTACTGGTGGGCTTGCAGCGCTGCTTGAGCCACCCACCAAAGTAGCCTTTCAAACCTGTTTCAGGCCTCTGCTACTGCAGGACCTGAGCGCACAGTTTACTGCTGCTGCGGCGTAGCACATAAAGTGGTTGCCACGTCTGTAACTCCCCTTTTACATCATATCAGTTCCCCCTAAGGTAGGCCCTAGCTAGCCCTATGGGCAAGGTGCGGTGTAGGTAAAAGTTAGGACATGTGCCTTAACTGTGTGGCATGTCCTGGTGGTGATAAACAGCCTTTTTGGTTTCTCACTGCTGTAAGGCTGCACTCTCATAGGGATGCATTGGGGATTCCCTGATATGTGCCTCAGTGATAATTCCTGATATGAGAGAGGTAGGGTGATCAAGTTTGGTATGTTTGGAATAGTAGCGATAAATCCTGCTTATTTGTGGAAGCGGATTCATTATTACTTTTTTAGAAAAGCCACTTTTAGAAGTGGGCATTCCTGTGTGCTGTGTGTTTCTGTGCCTGCCTGATGTGAATTGACCATCTGGTTCTGACTGACAGGAGAGAGGGGATGTGCATTCACTCCAGCCAGTCCCTGGGTGGAGGGTGGTTGAGGTGTGTCCTGCCCTGCCTTGTTGACTCAGCGCTAGGCTGAATAGACCTTGACTAAATTTACAGTAGTGGGAGGTGTTTCCCCTGGCACCTTAAGAGGCCTGGTATGCATTTTGAGTGGTGGGAGGAGTAGCACCTGCACCTGAATAGGGCAGTGCCTACCTTCCACAATGATGTCTCCACCCCCCTGTGGTGTGTCTGGAGCCAGGGCTTACTGGGGAGTGATGTGCACTGTTAATTATATTTTTAAAGTGCCCCAGAAATGGTTTAAACTGGGCTTAGGGCCCTGTGCCAGGGCAGAACAAAATCTGTCAGTACTATAAGTACCAGGGCTGTGACCCCATGTTTTGTGAGCTTGCTGAACAAAACTGGAACTTGGGAGAAGACACTGCGTGGGACCAGTAGGAACTACCAGGTTGAAACATTAAAGCCACTAAATTAACCTGAGCTCAACGGCGTGGTAACTATGGCACACAGCAGAAAAGCTTAGCTTAGGGTAATGTGTAAATTATTTTTGCAGTAAAAAACAGCAATAAAGACAATACTATACATAATAAAAGTCCCAAACCAAATTAGAAAAATAGAAGTATATTTTAATAAATAAAATGACACCTAAAGCAAAAGTACTCTCATCCAATAATGGGAACTGGAGATACGATTTAAAAATAGTACTAAAATGTGTTAAGCACCAACATCCGTCAGCTGGTCACAGTACACTGGGTTCTAGGGGCAACTTGGGGCCAATTGCAAAGGAGCACATGTTAGATACAGAAACCAGTTTTCTAGGTCAGAGGTTTTACTTTGGGACTTAATTTTAAAAATGGAGGCCCAACTAGTTCACTGGGGAAAAGCAGCAGACTGTAGCCGAAGAGGGCTCAATGAGGCTGGATAGCTGTACTGCAAAGTCCCAGTGTAGCGGTTGGTTTAGGCAGAAAAGCTAAAAGTGATAAAATTGAAATATTGCACAAGGGGAAGTGCTTTTACCAGCTGGATGCTTTTGGTGCCTTCGCCCAGTCAAGATTTCAATGTTCGCACAAAGTCATTTTTTCGCAGTTTGGAATCCTCCAGTGGGGCAAGACTGCAGGCATAGCAGAAGAGGGCTCCACGAGGCTGAACACCTTCTCCACAAGGTCAAGCTGGATCAGATATACTACTGAGGAGAAGCTCAGAAATGGAGGAACCTGAATCTTCAGCCTTGCAGCAATGTACCAGGCTCTGATCAGCTTGGCAGGTTTGGCTTGATCCTCCGGTGGTCTTGATACGGAAAAAGTTTCTAAGTCCAAGTTTTTCAGGGATGGTATAAGATGTGCTGCCAGCCATAGTCAAGGTTTCGAGGACCTCAGAAAAAACACTTAAGTGGTCAGTACTCACTCAGACAGAGGGCTCCAGGAGGGCTCATGCCAGGTAAAGTTTGTGATAGGTGGTTGCAGGAAAATGCCTCTTCAGGGTTTTTGTGTGCCTGTAGCTTGAACAGAAGGTCAGCCGTATGCCCCTTGGAGTCTACTTCCTTTTACTGGGTGCAAGAGGGAGCAGGTAGAGACCTTAAGGGGTCCTCTCTCCATCACAGACAGCAAGTTCAGTCCTCTTCTGATCCTCCTCAAGTACAGGGACTGTTCTGAAGCAGCTGCCCTTGGACTCCACATTTATATTTTTCCTTAGCATTTAGTGAGCATGACTCCTGGACCCTCCCTAACCAGTGGCATAAAAATTCCCAGGGGCAACGCTACCCACTTTTTCAACAGTTCCTGTATGTTGTTCCACAAATATTGCCACAGTGCTCTCACTCCTAAAATCTAAAATTGTGAAACCCTTTTCCCTTGTGCAGAGCCTTTATGCCCACTCAAGGGTGTGGCCTGGGTAATGAGTAGCTCTGTAATGAGTGACTCTGTGGACACTAAAAATCAGTTGTGGGAGCATCTCCCATCACATTGGATTTGGTGCCTATCTGACTAGGGGAACAAAAGAGGGGGCCTGTCCAGGTATTACCTGACACTTGCCTGTGACAAGGAAGGCCCCTTTCAAGTAAATTAAGTTTCAGGACACACCTCAAATGGTCATCCTACCAGAGGAGCAAAGCCACCTCCCCATACCCAGGCCTTTAAATCAGCTCTGGGACCAGTTTCTCATTTTATTCATGGCCATTCACCAGCTGGGTGAGAGTTGGAAAGCTCATGCAAATTAACCTTTAAACGTTTCAGGCAGGGAAAGGGTAACTTTCTCAAGGTTACTCTTTAAATATTTATCAAAAATCAAACTTCACCATTAAGTTGAGCTTTTGATGAATACCGACAAGAATTGTTGAATTGTGCTTCTGGTGGTCCCTAACCTAAGATAGAAGAATTATTATTTCATATTGCTTCCCAGCATTTCTCTATGGGCTAGCCAGTCTTTCTACGTTGAAAATAGTTTTTGGATGCTAGTCACTCTAAGAACATGTTAACATTACATGTCTACATGTCCTACTACAATGGCAATACTGAAGCCATGTTTGCACTGCCACGGTAATCGATGGTACAATAGATACTGTAGTCCACTGGTGGCATTTAACTTCCAGGCCCTGTGTAAATGTAAAATATAATAGGGACTTTTATTCAAATCAAATATGCCTATTAGGAGAATACCAATTCAACCATGTAAAAGGGGAGCACAGGCAATTAACTACAGATTAGCAGGGGTAACGTGCCCAGAGTTCTACGGTGAGCAAAAACAAATAGGGCAAACATTTCGGGGTATATCGCACAATAGATGGTAATTTCCTACACTAATATACCAAATTTATAATGTGAATCATGTATAATATGGCCCTATATTGCCATCTAAGAATTCTGGTGACATTTGCAAACTACTTGACCTTCAGCCTTGTAGTTTATGATGTCTCCTGAATCCCTTAACAGCAATACTGGACCTACACAGTTACTTGTTATGTATTAATATATGGATTAAGTCCTCACTGCCGGACTTTATACGGATATTGCAAGTCAATGTGGAGTTCAGTGACCATATAGAGTAATGAGGTCAAAATTCAGCTAATAACTAAAAGGTTTAGGGTTTGATTAATTTTCATGAATAAAGCTTTGCTAAAACAATGGCACATGGTGAGGGATTGTGGATTTATGAGATTCGGAATTGCATCTTCTCAAATTTTAGGTCTAGGTTTCGAACCGCCATAGATGTCTGTTTGCCAGAACTTTTACTTCCAATACATTACAAGTACTTAGAGTGGGCCTGCTTTCAGCCTCTTGCTCATGATTGCATGGCTTTACTGTCTAGCTTACTCCCCTGTTCCAACTTCTATAGCTTTCTTTACTATCTTGTGTTTGTTCCTCCAAGGAGCAGTAAGATTTCACCCTGTCCTGCTTTGGTATGCATTGGAAGGACAATTTACTTCACCTTTCTCTCACCCTCTCCTGCGTCTCAGGCTCCTTTCTCCCCCCTCCCGGTCTGGTATCCTAGCCCTCTTACTCCATATGAAAGCAAATAAATTAATGATATTAATTAACAAACCCAGGGGTGTAGGAGAGTAGGATCTGCTTCACATGTTTACCCCCACTTTATGCTGGTGTTTCACTGTTCTTTGACTTTAGTCTGGCTGGGACCCTGCTAGTCAGGGCCCCAGCCTAGCTGCTTCCTCTCTAAAATGATTCTAAATACTTTAGGTACAGTTCAGATTGGAACTGAGGTGCCCTTGTAAGCCCCTAGTATATGGTATACTGTGTACCCAGGGCATAGGTACCCCAAAGGCCTACCAGGGGCTGAAGCATGTATTTTGCCACCCCTGGAAAGCTACCCAAAATGACACCACAGGTCTGCTACTGCAGCCTGGGTAAGGTGGTGCATGCACCCCTTACTGGGATATAGGTTCACTATATCTCACCATATACCCACATAGAAACCTATAAGTCACTCCTATGGCAGGCCTTATCAATCCTGAAGGCAGAGTGCTTGGTTCCCATGTGAAAGGGCGCCCCTGCATGAGCAGAGCCCCTCTGCAGCGTTCGGAGACCCTTCTCTGATGCTGTTGGTAGTGCAGCCTAACCATATACTCTTGAGTGCATTATAACCAAACGGTAAATGCTAACTTTGGACTAGCTGCACGGAAACATGTCGTGTTTGGTGTCAAACACCTTGGAATCATACCCCCACACCAGTAACTGGTGTGAGAGCATGATCCACCCTTCTAGAGGGAGAGACATGACTGCACTGGTATACCCGGTAGAAACTTAATAGAGCCCTGGCATCACAAAATGGATGCTGCAGCCACAGACACCGGTCTGGCCTCCTGCTGCTGACTGAAACTCTGGCAGGGGAGGCCTGGACAATAGGTTTCCTGTCACAGAGAGGTGTAACCACCTCCCAGACAGGCTTATTTGTATTGGGGCTGGGTGGGAGCACTCTCTGAGTGCTTTAAAGTCCTGCAGTGGGGGCACATTTGGTGTCCCTGTGCATAGTCCCGCTCAAACCGGTTCAGGGGCTTCCAGCCCCTGCTCTGGCGCGAAACTGGACAAAAGAAATGGGTGTAGCCACCCCTCTTTCCAAACCCTCCCATAGGTGGGTCCCTAGAGTATGTCCAAACCTCTACCTTAGTATAAGAATGGGACCCCTGTCCTTAGGACTGTAGATTACCAGGGACAAAACTCTGACACTGAATCCTGGACCTTCGATGCTCTGCTCAAGACCAGAGGACTGAAGAAATCTCCCTTGGGGTCAAAGAGTGTCTCCCCTGCTTGGCAGGCACCAACAAAGCAATTTGCCAGTCTGCACCATCGAAGCTCCCACCTGACTCTAAAGTATTTGCAGCCCAGGAAGAGGATTTCCAGACATCTCAGAGGCCGACCTGAGTCCCCAGCAAAGCTGAGACACGCAGCTCTTGTGAGTAGCGTGGAACCGGAACTCATGGTCACCGTGCATTTCTGCAAGTGCATTAACTTCCTGACATCTCTTTAAGTTGTGCATGGGCTGACTTGTAGCCTGCACCTCAAGCACTAAATCCACTGAAGATTGTTGGCCTGGTCATTCCGAGTGACCCGTGGGACGCCATTTTGTGTTTCATCTTGAGGTCCCTTCGCGATCCCTGGTCCGTTGACTGGTGGGTCGCTGAGGGGGTAACTTTGTATTCCTTTTGGCTTTCCTGGTTGCTCCAGATGTGCCCTGACTCCCATCCAAGTGGTGAGTCCCACAGACCTTGCTGGTCTACACAGAAGCATCTTTCTTGTTTCTGCGTGGGTTGCTGTTGCCAAGGCTTGTTGTATCCAATCCGAGCACCAATGCTGCAGTAATCGACATCCTTTGTGGGACAGCTCGAATCCAGCTCCTGGTTGTCCTCGATGCCTCCTGGTCCTCGTGGCTGAAGAGTCAAGCTTTACCTCCTTCACCTGAAATCAACCAACATCGGTGGGCATCTGCTCATCGCCTTCCTGGTCACTGGCAAGTGACCCCGACTCTGTCCCCTCTGCTTTTAGGTTCCTCTCATCTTTGATCCAGGCTTGGATCTCTTCGGACACTTCGTATCTTCACGGCAGCAGCACTTCTTCGCCATCTCCCATTGAAATCGACGACGCGACCCGACACCAAAAGACACCTATGCACCCGGCTTCCCTGGGTGAGGTAACACGAGTACTCTGGTGCTCCCGTGGGTGCTAGCCCTAGAACTTCCTAAGTCCAAAAGGGTTTGGTCCTGACTCATTTCTAAGTGTCCCTAATCTTTAAAAATCTAACCGCGACTTTCCACATAGAAGCTAACGGGAGCTCGTGGCTGTGTTCACACACTGCACACGGCCCCCGTGGGTCCCCTGTGTCACTACCTTGGGTGGTTCCTTGGGGTCCCAGCGATTTTACAGACTCTAGGCCTTGTGTCTAGTTAAGTCGTGGTTCTTATACCACTATTTTAGTATATGGTTTGGCTCGCCCCTAGGGCCTGACTTGTATTTGTGCTATTTTACTGGGATTATTGAAGTGTAACTTATGTGTTTTGACCTATAGTCTCATAAAGAGACTAGGAGGGTGTGTTTAGTAATAAATACATATATTTTATATATGTATCTGGTGTGGATATCTTTCATTTAGTGACTCAAGAGATTATAGACTGGTAAAACAAGCTGCTTTACATTCCTTCAAGACTTATCCTGAAGGCTGCTCTCCATAGCTACCACTAGGATAGCTTTCAATAAAGGTTGTCTTTAACCTATAATCAATAAGGGGTTGTTTGGACTGATACAAGTGCCCACTAGAACTAGTGGACAGCATATATCAGGCCAACGTCTCACAAGGGGCAATAGCAGCTCACCATGACTAAAGGGGAGAAGGACTTGGCACACAGATCTTCACAACTGCAGTATATGTAATTAAACATGCACTTTTATTTTGAGATCCAAGTGTGCAGCTCTTTACACAGATCTGTTTGTTGCATTCCCCAGCTCCTCTCCATTATCATTTCTGCAGCACTTACAGAGGAGTTAACTGTGCTCAGACTCCTTCCAGCTTCTTCCTTTCTCTCCTTGCACATGCCAAATCAGCATATGGAGGCAGCCGCCTGGCATTGCACACTTCCAACTTTTGCTAAGAGCTGTGAGGAAAGTCAATTGTGAAATGTAGCCAACAGAAATACACTTTCTGTATCCTATACTTATTTCAGAATCAGGTATTGTACCACGGTCTTAGAGGAAGCTATGGTAGCACATTTGCTTTATAAAATAAAACCTACACCAGACCCCAAGGTGGTAGGCAATTACTGACAATAGGCTATTTGATGTATTTCAAGCAGGGTTCTGCCTATTTTTATGGGACACAGGCTGCACTGATAGCTGTGATGGATGACATTCATAGAATGTTAGATAGAGGAGGTTGTGCTGCAGGCATGCCCGAGAACTGTAGTAGAATGGATGGGGAATACAGGTTTCACCCCGCATCAGCCAGCATAGCTTGACTCCAGTGGCATAGAAAGCACTGGACCCACGTCTGGGCATACCCATCCCACTCGAGGGGACAAATGCAAAAAGAACGATTGATTGACAGAATGCAGAACAATGTCATACATTCACCTCAGTACAGAGATCTGGGCCTAAATCCATTGTTTCTTTTGCTCCCTATTCCAGTTTGAACCCAGCCACATGCAAATTAAGCTATCCTGGCTGATGAGATGTGAAACCCCAAAACCGGTCCTAAGATGATTGTTTCTGGTCCAGAGAGGGCCTGGCTTGGCTGTTCGGGCTGGACTGTTCCCATGAGGCACATGGTCAAGACTGATTTGCATATGGCCAGGTCTAAACTGGGGTGGCATGGAAAGAAAAGAATGATGGATTTAACCCAGATCTGTTGACAGGGGGTGAATGTTTTGATTTGGTCTGCATTCCGCACATCAATTGTGTGCTTTTTCTTTCCCACCCTAAGTGCACCAGGTATGCCCAGACATGGGTTCCGGGCTCACTGTGCCACTGGAATCAAGCTATCCTAGCTGATATGGGGTGACACTCTGAAACCAGTCCTAGGATGCTTGTTTCCAGTCCAGGGATTATATGGCTTGGCAGCTCAGGCAGGACTGTTCCCATGAGGCACAGGGTCAAGACTGATTTGAATATGGCCAGGTCTAAACTTGGGTGCCATGGTGAGCAAAATAATGATGGATTTAACCCAGATCTCTTGATTGGAGGTGAATATTTTGATTTGTTTTGCATTCTGTCCATCAATTGTGTGTCTTTTGCTTTCTCGCCCTAAGTGCGCAGGGTATGCCCAAACATGGGTTCCAGGCTCACTGTGCCAGTGGAATCAAGCTATACTGGCTGATTAGGGGTGACACTCTGAAACCAGTCCTACGATGCTTGTTTCCAGTCCAGGGATTATATGGCTTGGCAGCTCAGGTAGGACTGTTCCCATGAGGCACAGGGTCAAGACTGATTTGCATATGGCCAGGTCTAAACTGGGGTGGCAAGGTGTGCAAAAGAATGATGGATTTCATCCATATCTCTTGACTATGGGTGAATGTTTTGATTTATTCTGCATTCCGTCCATCAATTGTGTGTCTTTTGCTTTCTTGCCCTAAGTGCGCCGGGTATGCCAAGACGCGGGTCCCGGCTCACTGTGCCACTGGACTCAAGCTATCCTTGCTGATGAGGGGTGTACCCCGAAACAGGCCCTCGATGCTTGTTTACGGTCCAGGGAAGGCCTGGCTTTGTAGTTCGGGCTTGACTGTTCCCATGAAGCACAGGGTCAAGACTGATTTGCATATGGTCGGGTCTAAACTGGGGAGGCATGGTGAGCAAAAGAATGATGGATTTAACCCAGATCTTTTGACTGGGAGTGAATGTTTAGATTTGTTCTGCATTCCATCCATCAATTGTGTGTCTTATGCTTTTTCGCCTTAAGTGCGCCAGGTATGCCCAGACGTGGGTCCCGGGCTCACTGTGCCACTGGAATCAAGCTATCCTGGCTGATGAGGGGTGAAACCCCGAAACAGGTCCTAGGATGCTTGTTTCCGGTCCAGGGAGGACCTGGCTAGGCAGTTCAGGCTGGACTGTTCCCATGAGGCACAGGGTCAAGAGTGAATTGCATATGGCCAGGTCTAAACTGGGGGGGCATGGTGAGCGAAAGAATGATGGATTTAACCCAGATCTTTTGACTGGGGATGAATGTTTTGATTTGTTCTGTATTCCGTCCATCAATTGTGAGTCCTTAAATTTCTAAAAGTGGCATTTTCAAAATTGTAATAAAAAATCTGACTTTACCATAAGAGAAGATTTCTCATTATAATTCCGAAGAGACCAAACATGAACTGATTACCTGTTCCCATTTGGAATTTGCAGCTTATTCAATTCAAAAATGTAACCTTAATGTTAGTCTATAGGAGAGATAGGCCTTTCAGTAGCCCAAAAAACATTTTGGAGTTTTTCACTAATAGGACATGTAAACCTCAAAAGTAAATGCCCTACACTACACCCTGTCCTCTCGGATGTGTAGGGCCTACCCTAGAGGTGACTTATATGTAATAAAAAGTAAGGTTTGGGCCTAGCAAAAAGGTTTGTTTTGCCAGGTGGAAATTGCAGTTTAGAACTGCACACATAGGCTGCAATGGTACGCCTGTGACATTTTTGAAGGTCTACTTAAGTAGGTGGCACAATAAGTGCTGCAGACCCACTAGTAGCATTTAATTTAAGGGCCCTGGGTACATGTAGTGCTACTTTACTAGGGACTCATGAGTACATTAAATATGGTTATTGGGGATAGTCCAATGTTTCAGAACACACAGGGAGAGGTGGAGGTAAAGGCAAAGCGCAACGTCCACTGTTAAATCATTAGAAATCACAACAGATTGCGATGGCTTGTGGAATAGTGCTACATTGGTGTATTCCAACATTTCTACCATGTGCCATATTGGAGATTTTCCTTTCAAAATGCCAATGTTATTGCAAGAGGAAGCCTCACCTACTATTTGTGGCATGATTCAATCATTTACAACCTCTCCCCACCCTTTAAGATGATACCACCAGGGAGGACTCAACCTCAAGGGAGAGGGAGTTCTTAAATAAAACTTACAGAATAAGAAGGGACACAGATCACTTAAAAATACCTTGAGGTAAACCCAAGTTCCTTTATTCACGGGTATCTCTGGTATATCTAAAAACAATAGTGGGATGAAGTGTAGGAATAACGGCCCCACTAAACCCAAAATGTTTGTACCCTATCACTTGTCAATACTGGTCATGGGCATTCTTCAGGGCGTAGGGGATTCCTAACTGTATAACCCATGCTACATCAGTGCGTGTAGAGAAAAATAAAGGGTCAAAGTCACGCCTACCTTGACACCTTGGGGTATATTTTCCAAAGAAACATTAAACAAATGAAAGTAAGAATTACATTATTCAAGAAAACAAATACAAGAAATGGCACTCGAATCAAGGGGTACATGCAAAATACTAACACACATAAATGTGAGAAATACTGCACTGCAAACAGAGCACATACATGTGTTGGGTGAATTTGTGCTGGATGAATTTGTGCACAAACATATGTATAAATATCTTACCTTAAGTTAGGGGATACCAGGCTTCAAGCTCTGGGAGGAGATGGTACCCTCTGTAGTCACATGCTAATGATATTTGGAAGGTTCTGTCATATATTCAAAATGCTGTATAGAAAATATAGACATAAATATTCCTTGTGCTAGCTTAGCTGTTACCTAAGATAATTGAAACTCAAATTTAATCTTTAGATGCATGAATGCCATTGAAGGTACTTTTTATTCAAAGGGGGTGAGAAGATCAATAATTTCAAGAACTCTTCCATATATCATTAGTTTGTGACTACAGAGAGTATCATCTTCTCCCAGACCTTGAACCCTGGGCAAGTTATCATTATTATTCTCATTTCTCTAATGTTAATTTAGGAAATATAGCTCTGGTGTCAAAGTAGGCGTGACTTTGACCCTTTATTTTTCCCTACACTTTCTGATGTAGCATGGGTTATACTGTTAGGGATGCCCTCATCCCTGAAGAACACCCATGAGCAGTATTGGCAAGTGATAGGGCAGAAACATGAAAGCTTTTAGTGGATAATGGGGACACTACACCTACACTTCATGCCACTGTTCGTTTTTAGATGTACCAGAGGTACCAATGCATAAAGGTGATAACCTGGGTTTATTTCAAGGAATTTTTAAGCAATCTGGGTCCCTTCTTATCCAGTAAGGTTTATTTAAGAGCTCCCTCTCACTTAAGGGTGAATCCGCCCTAGTGAAATCATCCTACAAGGGAAGGGAGATGTCACCAATGATGCAGAATGCCACAAATAGTGGGTAAGGTCTCATCTTCCAATAAGATTGGTATCTCAATAGGAAAATCTCCAATATAGTAGAAATTCTGGAATTCTGGAATAGAACAATGTAGCTCTATTGCACTAGTCATCACACTCTGTTGTGATTTTTCATAGGCCAATGTTATCATATTCTATGGAGTGAGCACCTACACTTTTGAACTGGTTATTAGTGGTGAAGTACTCAGAGTCCAAAGACCAGCAAAAATTAGATCATCAAAAATGGAGGAGGAAGGCAAATATGTTTGGGGGAAGACCACTCTAAGGATGACATGTCTAACAATTGGCATGTCCGTGGTAAAGCCATGTATGGTAAAGGATTTGTGTTGTAAAGGCATTGCGTGGTAAAGGTATGCCTTTAGCATTATACAACTGCTTGAGAAGGATGGTAGTTCTGCAATTATTTTATCTCATATCGATTACTGCAATGTCCTGTATGCAGGACTGTCTAAGAGAACAATCCAAGGAAGTAAGCAGCTTAGACATTCTGCAGAAAGGGTATTATTAAGAGCAAGTCCCCGCGTTCTTACAGTACACCATTCAAAAAAGATTCACTGGCTTCCAGTCCAACAACGTAAGCATTTAAAAATCTAGTGTTTTTTCACAGTCTTCTGTCTCTAAGAAATGATCACTGCTCCTACAATCCAAATTGATTCCTTATGCCCTTCCCATACAAAAAAGTACTCCGTAATCATGCATGAGTTACCGTTTGCATATAAAATATTTTGGGCATCATTCTGATGCCGGTGGGACCGCCACTGATAGTCTGTTGGTGGTGGCCCCACCTACAGACAGGCCTTTGGGCCAACCAACACATTACAATGCAGGCGGTTGGACCCTGACTGTCGGGGGCGGACCGTAGCTCTGACATGATTGACTGATCCCGATAGGGCAGGGGTCAGAATGGTGATCCTGAATGGAAGTGGTACCTGCTCAGGCACAGTCTTCAGGATTACGATGCCCCTTTCCAACTACCTCTTCATGGCAGTGACTGACCTTAAGTTTATTTTTGCTGTTGGAAGAAACTACAAATTAATTTGCTGTGAAATATCATTGAGGGAGATTTCCCTCCTCAAATTAGATTGCTTTAGAGTGGCAGCTAGGAGGTGTGTTTCATGTGTAAGCGAAAGGCATCAGATAAACCAGTGGAATCAAGCTATACTGGCTGATTAGGGGTGACACTCTGAAACCAGTCCTACGATGCTTGTTTCCAGTCCAGGGATTATATGGCTTGGCAGCTCAGGTAGGACTGTTCCCATGAGGCACAGGGTCAAGACTGATTTGCATATGGCCAGGTCTAAACTGGGGTGGCAAGGTGTGCAAAAGAATGATGGATTTCATCCATATCTCTTGACTATGGGTGAATGTTTTGATTTATTCTGCATTCCGTCCATCAATTGTGTGTCTTTTGCTTTCTTGCCCTAAGTGCGCCGGGTATGCCAAGACGCGGGTCCCGGCTCACTGTGCCACTGGACTCAAGCTATCCTTGCTGATGAGGGGTGTACCCCGAAACAGGCCCTCGATGCTTGTTTACGGTCCAGGGAAGGCCTGGCTTTGTAGTTCGGGCTTGACTGTTCCCATGAAGCACAGGGTCAAGACTGATTTGCATATGGTCGGGTCTAAACTGGGGAGGCATGGTGAGCAAAAGAATGATGGATTTAACCCAGATCTTTTGACTGGGAGTGAATGTTTAGATTTGTTCTGCATTCCATCCATCAATTGTGTGTCTTATGCTTTTTCGCCTTAAGTGCGCCAGGTATGCCCAGACGTGGGTCCCGGGCTCACTGTGCCACTGGAATCAAGCTATCCTGGCTGATGAGGGGTGAAACCCCGAAACAGGTCCTAGGATGCTTGTTTCCGGTCCAGGGAGGACCTGGCTAGGCAGTTCAGGCTGGACTGTTCCCATGAGGCACAGGGTCAAGAGTGAATTGCATATGGCCAGGTCTAAACTGGGGGGGCATGGTGAGCGAAAGAATGATGGATTTAACCCAGATCTTTTGACTGGGGATGAATGTTTTGATTTGTTCTGTATTCCGTCCATCAATTGTGAGTCCTTAAATTTCTAAAAGTGGCATTTTCAAAATTGTAATAAAAAATCTGACTTTACCATAAGAGAAGATTTCTCATTATAATTCCGAAGAGACCAAACATGAACTGATTACCTGTTCCCATTTGGAATTTGCAGCTTATTCAATTCAAAAATGTAACCTTAATGTTAGTCTATAGGAGAGATAGGCCTTTCAGTAGCCCAAAAAACATTTTGGAGTTTTTCACTAATAGGACATGTAAACCTCAAAAGTAAATGCCCTACACTACACCCTGTCCTCTCGGATGTCTAGGGCCTACCCTAGAGGTGACTTATATGTAATAAAAAGTAAGGTTTGGGCCTAGCAAAAAGGTTTGTTTTGCCAGGTGGAAATTGCAGTTTAGAACTGCACACATAGGCTGCAATGGTACGCCTGTGACATTTTTGAAGGTCTACTTAAGTAGGTGGCACAATAAGTGCTGCAGACCCACTAGTAGCATTTAATTTAAGGGCCCTGGGTACATGTAGTGCTACTTTACTAGGGACTCATGAGTACATTAAATATGGTTATTGGGGATAGTCCAATGTTTCAGAACACACAGGGAGAGGTGGAGGTAAAGGCAAAGCGCAACGTCCACTGTTAAATCATTAGAAATCACAACAGATTGCGATGGCTTGTGGAATAGTGCTACATTGGTGTATTCCAACATTTCTACCATGTGCCATATTGGAGATTTTCCTTTCAAAATGCCAATGTTATTGCAAGAGGAAGCCTCACCTACTATTTGTGGCATGATTCAATCATTTACAACCTCTCCCCACCCTTTAAGATGATACCACCAGGGAGGACTCAACCTCAAGGGAGAGGGAGTTCTTAAATAAAACTTACAGAATAAGAAGGGACACAGATCACTTAAAAATACCTTGAGGTAAACCCAAGTTCCTTTATTCACGGGTATCTCTGGTATATCTAAAAACAATAGTGGGATGAAGTGTAGGAATAACGGCCCCACTAAACCCAAAATGTTTGTACCCTATCACTTGTCAATACTGGTCATGGGCATTCTTCAGGGCGTAGGGGATTCCTAACTGTATAACCCATGCTACATCAGTGCGTGTAGAGAAAAATAAAGGGTCAAAGTCACGCCTACCTTGACACCTTGGGGTATATTTTCCAAAGAAACATTAAACAAATGAAAGTAAGAATTACATTATTCAAGAAAACAAATACAAGAAATGGCACTCGAATCAAGGGGTACATGCAAAATACTAACACACATAAATGTGAGAAATACTGCACTGCAAACAGAGCACATACATGTGTTGGGTGAATTTGTGCTGGATGAATTTGTGCACAAACATATGTATAAATATCTTACCTTAAGTTAGGGGATACCAGGCTTCAAGCTCTGGGAGGAGATGGTACCCTCTGTAGTCACATGCTAATGATATTTGGAAGGTTCTGTCATATATTCAAAATGCTGTATAGAAAATATAGACATAAATATTCCTTGTGCTAGCTTAGCTGTTACCTAAGATAATTGAAACTCAAATTTAATCTTTAGATGCATGAATGCCATTGAAGGTACTTTTTATTCAAAGGGGGTGAGAAGATCAATAATTTCAAGAACTCTTCCATATATCATTAGTTTGTGACTACAGAGAGTATCATCTTCTCCCAGACCTTGAACCCTGGGCAAGTTATCATTATTATTCTCATTTCTCTAATGTTAATTTAGGAAATATAGCTCTGGTGTCAAAGTAGGCGTGACTTTGACCCTTTATTTTTCCCTACACTTTCTGATGTAGCATGGGTTATACTGTTAGGGATGCCCTCATCCCTGAAGAACACCCATGAGCAGTATTGGCAAGTGATAGGGCAGAAACATGAAAGCTTTTAGTGGATAATGGGGACACTACACCTACACTTCATGCCACTGTTCGTTTTTAGATGTACCAGAGGTACCAATGCATAAAGGTGATAACCTGGGTTTATTTCAAGGAATTTTTAAGCAATCTGGGTCCCTTCTTATCCAGTAAGGTTTATTTAAGAGCTCCCTCTCACTTAAGGGTGAATCCGCCCTAGTGAAATCATCCTACAAGGGAAGGGAGATGTCACCAATGATGCAGAATGCCACAAATAGTGGGTAAGGTCTCATCTTCCAATAAGATTGGTATCTCAATAGGAAAATCTCCAATATAGTAGAAATTCTGGAATTCTGGAATAGAACAATGTAGCTCTATTGCACTAGTCATCACACTCTGTTGTGATTTTTCATAGGCCAATGTTATCATATTCTATGGAGTGAGCACCTACACTTTTGAACTGGTTATTAGTGGTGAAGTACTCAGAGTCCAAAGACCAGCAAAAATTAGATCATCAAAAATGGAGGAGGAAGGCAAATATGTTTGGGGGAAGACCACTCTAAGGATGACATGTCTAACAATTGGCATGTCCGTGGTAAAGCCATGTATGGTAAAGGATTTGTGTTGTAAAGGCATTGCGTGGTAAAGGTATGCCTTTAGCATTATACAACTGCTTGAGAAGGATGGTAGTTCTGCAATTATTTTATCTCATATCGATTACTGCAATGTCCTGTATGCAGGACTGTCTAAGAGAACAATCCAAGGAAGTAAGCAGCTTAGACATTCTGCAGAAAGGGTATTATTAAGAGCAAGTCCCCGCGTTCTTACAGTACACCATTCAAAAAAGATTCACTGGCTTCCAGTCCAACAACGTAAGCATTTAAAAATCTAGTGTTTTTTCACAGTCTTCTGTCTCTAAGAAATGATCACTGCTCCTACAATCCAAATTGATTCCTTATGCCCTTCCCATACAAAAAAGTACTCCGTAATCATGCATGAGTTACCGTTTGCATATAAAATATTTTGGGCATCATTCTGATGCCGGTGGGACCGCCACTGATAGTCTGTTGGTGGTGGCCCCACCTACAGACAGGCCTTTGGGCCAACCAACACATTACAATGCAGGCGGTTGGACCCTGACTGTCGGGGGCGGACCGTAGCTCTGACATGATTGACTGATCCCGATAGGGCAGGGGTCAGAATGGTGATCCTGAATGGAAGTGGTACCTGCTCAGGCACAGTCTTCAGGATTACGATGCCCCTTTCCAACTACCTCTTCATGGCAGTGACTGACCTTAAGTTTATTTTTGCTGTTGGAAGAAACTACAAATTAATTTGCTGTGAAATATCATTGAGGGAGATTTCCCTCCTCAAATTAGATTGCTTTAGAGTGGCAGCTAGGAGGTGTGTTTCATGTGTAAGCGAAAGGCATCAGATAAACCAGTGGAATCAAGCTATACTGGCTGATTAGGGGTGACACTCTGAAACCAGTCCTACGATGCTTGTTTCCAGTCCAGGGATTATATGGCTTGGCAGCTCAGGTAGGACTGTTCCCATGAGGCACAGGGTCAAGACTGATTTGCATATGGCCAGGTCTAAACTGGGGTGGCAAGGTGTGCAAAAGAATGATGGATTTCATCCATATCTCTTGACTATGGGTGAATGTTTTGATTTATTCTGCATTCCGTCCATCAATTGTGTGTCTTTTGCTTTCTTGCCCTAAGTGCGCCGGGTATGCCAAGACGCGGGTCCCGGCTCACTGTGCCACTGGACTCAAGCTATCCTTGCTGATGAGGGGTGTACCCCGAAACAGGCCCTCGATGCTTGTTTACGGTCCAGGGAAGGCCTGGCTTTGTAGTTCGGGCTTGACTGTTCCCATGAAGCACAGGGTCAAGACTGATTTGCATATGGTCGGGTCTAAACTGGGGAGGCATGGTGAGCAAAAGAATGATGGATTTAACCCAGATCTTTTGACTGGGAGTGAATGTTTAGATTTGTTCTGCATTCCATCCATCAATTGTGTGTCTTATGCTTTTTCGCCTTAAGTGCGCCAGGTATGCCCAGACGTGGGTCCCGGGCTCACTGTGCCACTGGAATCAAGCTATCCTGGCTGATGAGGGGTGAAACCCCGAAACAGGTCCTAGGATGCTTGTTTCCGGTCCAGGGAGGACCTGGCTAGGCAGTTCAGGCTGGACTGTTCCCATGAGGCACAGGGTCAAGAGTGAATTGCATATGGCCAGGTCTAAACTGGGGGGGCATGGTGAGCGAAAGAATGATGGATTTAACCCAGATCTTTTGACTGGGGATGAATGTTTTGATTTGTTCTGTATTCCGTCCATCAATTGTGAGTCCTTAAATTTCTAAAAGTGGCATTTTCAAAATTGTAATAAAAAATCTGACTTTACCATAAGAGAAGATTTCTCATTATAATTCCGAAGAGACCAAACATGAACTGATTACCTGTTCCCATTTGGAATTTGCAGCTTATTCAATTCAAAAATGTAACCTTAATGTTAGTCTATAGGAGAGATAGGCCTTTCAGTAGCCCAAAAAACATTTTGGAGTTTTTCACTAATAGGACATGTAAACCTCAAAAGTAAATGCCCTACACTACACCCTGTCCTCTCGGATGTCTAGGGCCTACCCTAGAGGTGACTTATATGTAATAAAAAGTAAGGTTTGGGCCTAGCAAAAAGGTTTGTTTTGCCAGGTGGAAATTGCAGTTTAGAACTGCACACATAGGCTGCAATGGTACGCCTGTGACATTTTTGAAGGTCTACTTAAGTAGGTGGCACAATAAGTGCTGCAGACCCACTAGTAGCATTTAATTTAAGGGCCCTGGGTACATGTAGTGCTACTTTACTAGGGACTCATGAGTACATTAAATATGGTTATTGGGGATAGTCCAATGTTTCAGAACACACAGGGAGAGGTGGAGGTAAAGGCAAAGCGCAACGTCCACTGTTAAATCATTAGAAATCACAACAGATTGCGATGGCTTGTGGAATAGTGCTACATTGGTGTATTCCAACATTTCTACCATGTGCCATATTGGAGATTTTCCTTTCAAAATGCCAATGTTATTGCAAGAGGAAGCCTCACCTACTATTTGTGGCATGATTCAATCATTTACAACCTCTCCCCACCCTTTAAGATGATACCACCAGGGAGGACTCAACCTCAAGGGAGAGGGAGTTCTTAAATAAAACTTACAGAATAAGAAGGGACACAGATCACTTAAAAATACCTTGAGGTAAACCCAAGTTCCTTTATTCACGGGTATCTCTGGTATATCTAAAAACAATAGTGGGATGAAGTGTAGGAATAACGGCCCCACTAAACCCAAAATGTTTGTACCCTATCACTTGTCAATACTGGTCATGGGCATTCTTCAGGGCGTAGGGGATTCCTAACTGTATAACCCATGCTACATCAGTGCGTGTAGAGAAAAATAAAGGGTCAAAGTCACGCCTACCTTGACACCTTGGGGTATATTTTCCAAAGAAACATTAAACAAATGAAAGTAAGAATTACATTATTCAAGAAAACAAATACAAGAAATGGCACTCGAATCAAGGGGTACATGCAAAATACTAACACACATAAATGTGAGAAATACTGCACTGCAAACAGAGCACATACATGTGTTGGGTGAATTTGTGCTGGATGAATTTGTGCACAAACATATGTATAAATATCTTACCTTAAGTTAGGGGATACCAGGCTTCAAGCTCTGGGAGGAGATGGTACCCTCTGTAGTCACATGCTAATGATATTTGGAAGGTTCTGTCATATATTCAAAATGCTGTATAGAAAATATAGACATAAATATTCCTTGTGCTAGCTTAGCTGTTACCTAAGATAATTGAAACTCAAATTTAATCTTTAGATGCATGAATGCCATTGAAGGTACTTTTTATTCAAAGGGGGTGAGAAGATCAATAATTTCAAGAACTCTTCCATATATCATTAGTTTGTGACTACAGAGAGTATCATCTTCTCCCAGACCTTGAACCCTGGGCAAGTTATCATTATTATTCTCATTTCTCTAATGTTAATTTAGGAAATATAGCTCTGGTGTCAAAGTAGGCGTGACTTTGACCCTTTATTTTTCCCTACACTTTCTGATGTAGCATGGGTTATACTGTTAGGGATGCCCTCATCCCTGAAGAACACCCATGAGCAGTATTGGCAAGTGATAGGGCAGAAACATGAAAGCTTTTAGTGGATAATGGGGACACTACACCTACACTTCATGCCACTGTTCGTTTTTAGATGTACCAGAGGTACCAATGCATAAAGGTGATAACCTGGGTTTATTTCAAGGAATTTTTAAGCAATCTGGGTCCCTTCTTATCCAGTAAGGTTTATTTAAGAGCTCCCTCTCACTTAAGGGTGAATCCGCCCTAGTGAAATCATCCTACAAGGGAAGGGAGATGTCACCAATGATGCAGAATGCCACAAATAGTGGGTAAGGTCTCATCTTCCAATAAGATTGGTATCTCAATAGGAAAATCTCCAATATAGTAGAAATTCTGGAATTCTGGAATAGAACAATGTAGCTCTATTGCACTAGTCATCACACTCTGTTGTGATTTTTCATAGGCCAATGTTATCATATTCTATGGAGTGAGCACCTACACTTTTGAACTGGTTATTAGTGGTGAAGTACTCAGAGTCCAAAGACCAGCAAAAATTAGATCATCAAAAATGGAGGAGGAAGGCAAATATGTTTGGGGGAAGACCACTCTAAGGATGACATGTCTAACAATTGGCATGTCCGTGGTAAAGCCATGTATGGTAAAGGATTTGTGTTGTAAAGGCATTGCGTGGTAAAGGTATGCCTTTAGCATTATACAACTGCTTGAGAAGGATGGTAGTTCTGCAATTATTTTATCTCATATCGATTACTGCAATGTCCTGTATGCAGGACTGTCTAAGAGAACAATCCAAGGAAGTAAGCAGCTTAGACATTCTGCAGAAAGGGTATTATTAAGAGCAAGTCCCCGCGTTCTTACAGTACACCATTCAAAAAAGATTCACTGGCTTCCAGTCCAACAACGTAAGCATTTAAAAATCTAGTGTTTTTTCACAGTCTTCTGTCTCTAAGAAATGATCACTGCTCCTACAATCCAAATTGATTCCTTATGCCCTTCCCATACAAAAAAGTACTCCGTAATCATGCATGAGTTACCGTTTGCATATAAAATATTTTGGGCATCATTCTGATGCCGGTGGGACCGCCACTGATAGTCTGTTGGTGGTGGCCCCACCTACAGACAGGCCTTTGGGCCAACCAACACATTACAATGCAGGCGGTTGGACCCTGACTGTCGGGGGCGGACCGTAGCTCTGACATGATTGACTGATCCCGATAGGGCAGGGGTCAGAATGGTGATCCTGAATGGAAGTGGTACCTGCTCAGGCACAGTCTTCAGGATTACGATGCCCCTTTCCAACTACCTCTTCATGGCAGTGACTGACCTTAAGTTTATTTTTGCTGTTGGAAGAAACTACAAATTAATTTGCTGTGAAATATCATTGAGGGAGATTTCCCTCCTCAAATTAGATTGCTTTAGAGTGGCAGCTAGGAGGTGTGTTTCATGTGTAAGCGAAAGGCATCAGATAAACCAGTGGAATCAAGCTATACTGGCTGATTAGGGGTGACACTCTGAAACCAGTCCTACGATGCTTGTTTCCAGTCCAGGGATTATATGGCTTGGCAGCTCAGGTAGGACTGTTCCCATGAGGCACAGGGTCAAGACTGATTTGCATATGGCCAGGTCTAAACTGGGGTGGCAAGGTGTGCAAAAGAATGATGGATTTCATCCATATCTCTTGACTATGGGTGAATGTTTTGATTTATTCTGCATTCCGTCCATCAATTGTGTGTCTTTTGCTTTCTTGCCCTAAGTGCGCCGGGTATGCCAAGACGCGGGTCCCGGCTCACTGTGCCACTGGACTCAAGCTATCCTTGCTGATGAGGGGTGTACCCCGAAACAGGCCCTCGATGCTTGTTTACGGTCCAGGGAAGGCCTGGCTTTGTAGTTCGGGCTTGACTGTTCCCATGAAGCACAGGGTCAAGACTGATTTGCATATGGTCGGGTCTAAACTGGGGAGGCATGGTGAGCAAAAGAATGATGGATTTAACCCAGATCTTTTGACTGGGAGTGAATGTTTAGATTTGTTCTGCATTCCATCCATCAATTGTGTGTCTTATGCTTTTTCGCCTTAAGTGCGCCAGGTATGCCCAGACGTGGGTCCCGGGCTCACTGTGCCACTGGAATCAAGCTATCCTGGCTGATGAGGGGTGAAACCCCGAAACAGGTCCTAGGATGCTTGTTTCCGGTCCAGGGAGGACCTGGCTAGGCAGTTCAGGCTGGACTGTTCCCATGAGGCACAGGGTCAAGAGTGAATTGCATATGGCCAGGTCTAAACTGGGGGGGCATGGTGAGCGAAAGAATGATGGATTTAACCCAGATCTTTTGACTGGGGATGAATGTTTTGATTTGTTCTGTATTCCGTCCATCAATTGTGAGTCCTTAAATTTCTAAAAGTGGCATTTTCAAAATTGTAATAAAAAATCTGACTTTACCATAAGAGAAGATTTCTCATTATAATTCCGAAGAGACCAAACATGAACTGATTACCTGTTCCCATTTGGAATTTGCAGCTTATTCAATTCAAAAATGTAACCTTAATGTTAGTCTATAGGAGAGATAGGCCTTTCAGTAGCCCAAAAAACATTTTGGAGTTTTTCACTAATAGGACATGTAAACCTCAAAAGTAAATGCCCTACACTACACCCTGTCCTCTCGGATGTCTAGGGCCTACCCTAGAGGTGACTTATATGTAATAAAAAGTAAGGTTTGGGCCTAGCAAAAAGGTTTGTTTTGCCAGGTGGAAATTGCAGTTTAGAACTGCACACATAGGCTGCAATGGTACGCCTGTGACATTTTTGAAGGTCTACTTAAGTAGGTGGCACAATAAGTGCTGCAGACCCACTAGTAGCATTTAATTTAAGGGCCCTGGGTACATGTAGTGCTACTTTACTAGGGACTCATGAGTACATTAAATATGGTTATTGGGGATAGTCCAATGTTTCAGAACACACAGGGAGAGGTGGAGGTAAAGGCAAAGCGCAACGTCCACTGTTAAATCATTAGAAATCACAACAGATTGCGATGGCTTGTGGAATAGTGCTACATTGGTGTATTCCAACATTTCTACCATGTGCCATATTGGAGATTTTCCTTTCAAAATGCCAATGTTATTGCAAGAGGAAGCCTCACCTACTATTTGTGGCATGATTCAATCATTTACAACCTCTCCCCACCCTTTAAGATGATACCACCAGGGAGGACTCAACCTCAAGGGAGAGGGAGTTCTTAAATAAAACTTACAGAATAAGAAGGGACACAGATCACTTAAAAATACCTTGAGGTAAACCCAAGTTCCTTTATTCACGGGTATCTCTGGTATATCTAAAAACAATAGTGGGATGAAGTGTAGGAATAACGGCCCCACTAAACCCAAAATGTTTGTACCCTATCACTTGTCAATACTGGTCATGGGCATTCTTCAGGGCGTAGGGGATTCCTAACTGTATAACCCATGCTACATCAGTGCGTGTAGAGAAAAATAAAGGGTCAAAGTCACGCCTACCTTGACACCTTGGGGTATATTTTCCAAAGAAACATTAAACAAATGAAAGTAAGAATTACATTATTCAAGAAAACAAATACAAGAAATGGCACTCGAATCAAGGGGTACATGCAAAATACTAACACACATAAATGTGAGAAATACTGCACTGCAAACAGAGCACATACATGTGTTGGGTGAATTTGTGCTGGATGAATTTGTGCACAAACATATGTATAAATATCTTACCTTAAGTTAGGGGATACCAGGCTTCAAGCTCTGGGAGGAGATGGTACCCTCTGTAGTCACATGCTAATGATATTTGGAAGGTTCTGTCATATATTCAAAATGCTGTATAGAAAATATAGACATAAATATTCCTTGTGCTAGCTTAGCTGTTACCTAAGATAATTGAAACTCAAATTTAATCTTTAGATGCATGAATGCCATTGAAGGTACTTTTTATTCAAAGGGGGTGAGAAGATCAATAATTTCAAGAACTCTTCCATATATCATTAGTTTGTGACTACAGAGAGTATCATCTTCTCCCAGACCTTGAACCCTGGGCAAGTTATCATTATTATTCTCATTTCTCTAATGTTAATTTAGGAAATATAGCTCTGGTGTCAAAGTAGGCGTGACTTTGACCCTTTATTTTTCCCTACACTTTCTGATGTAGCATGGGTTATACTGTTAGGGATGCCCTCATCCCTGAAGAACACCCATGAGCAGTATTGGCAAGTGATAGGGCAGAAACATGAAAGCTTTTAGTGGATAATGGGGACACTACACCTACACTTCATGCCACTGTTCGTTTTTAGATGTACCAGAGGTACCAATGCATAAAGGTGATAACCTGGGTTTATTTCAAGGAATTTTTAAGCAATCTGGGTCCCTTCTTATCCAGTAAGGTTTATTTAAGAGCTCCCTCTCACTTAAGGGTGAATCCGCCCTAGTGAAATCATCCTACAAGGGAAGGGAGATGTCACCAATGATGCAGAATGCCACAAATAGTGGGTAAGGTCTCATCTTCCAATAAGATTGGTATCTCAATAGGAAAATCTCCAATATAGTAGAAATTCTGGAATTCTGGAATAGAACAATGTAGCTCTATTGCACTAGTCATCACACTCTGTTGTGATTTTTCATAGGCCAATGTTATCATATTCTATGGAGTGAGCACCTACACTTTTGAACTGGTTATTAGTGGTGAAGTACTCAGAGTCCAAAGACCAGCAAAAATTAGATCATCAAAAATGGAGGAGGAAGGCAAATATGTTTGGGGGAAGACCACTCTAAGGATGACATGTCTAACAATTGGCATGTCCGTGGTAAAGCCATGTATGGTAAAGGATTTGTGTTGTAAAGGCATTGCGTGGTAAAGGTATGCCTTTAGCATTATACAACTGCTTGAGAAGGATGGTAGTTCTGCAATTATTTTATCTCATATCGATTACTGCAATGTCCTGTATGCAGGACTGTCTAAGAGAACAATCCAAGGAAGTAAGCAGCTTAGACATTCTGCAGAAAGGGTATTATTAAGAGCAAGTCCCCGCGTTCTTACAGTACACCATTCAAAAAAGATTCACTGGCTTCCAGTCCAACAACGTAAGCATTTAAAAATCTAGTGTTTTTTCACAGTCTTCTGTCTCTAAGAAATGATCACTGCTCCTACAATCCAAATTGATTCCTTATACCCTTCCCATACAAAAAAGTACTCCGTAATCATGCATGAGTTACCGTTTGCATATAAAATATTTTGGGCATCATTCTGATGCCGGTGGGACCGCCACTGATAGTCTGTTGGTGGTGGCCCCACCTACAGACAGGCCTTTGGGCCAACCAACACATTACAATGCAGGCGGTTGGACCCTGACTGTCGGGGGCGGACCGTAGCTCTGACATGATTGACTGATCCCGATAGGGCAGGGGTCAGAATGGTGATCCTGAATGGAAGTGGTACCTGCTCAGGCACAGTCTTCAGGATTACGATGCCCCTTTCCAACTACCTCTTCATGGCAGTGACTGACCTTAAGTTTATTTTTGCTGTTGGAAGAAACTACAAATTAATTTGCTGTGAAATATCATTGAGGGAGATTTCCCTCCTCAAATTAGATTGCTTTAGAGTGGCAGCTAGGAGGTGTGTTTCATGTGTAAGCGAAAGGCATCAGATAAACCAGTGGAATCAAGCTATACTGGCTGATTAGGGGTGACACTCTGAAACCAGTCCTACGATGCTTGTTTCCAGTCCAGGGATTATATGGCTTGGCAGCTCAGGTAGGACTGTTCCCATGAGGCACAGGGTCAAGACTGATTTGCATATGGCCAGGTCTAAACTGGGGTGGCAAGGTGTGCAAAAGAATGATGGATTTCATCCATATCTCTTGACTATGGGTGAATGTTTTGATTTATTCTGCATTCCGTCCATCAATTGTGTGTCTTTTGCTTTCTTGCCCTAAGTGCGCCGGGTATGCCAAGACGCGGGTCCCGGCTCACTGTGCCACTGGACTCAAGCTATCCTTGCTGATGAGGGGTGTACCCCGAAACAGGCCCTCGATGCTTGTTTACGGTCCAGGGAAGGCCTGGCTTTGTAGTTCGGGCTTGACTGTTCCCATGAAGCACAGGGTCAAGACTGATTTGCATATGGTCGGGTCTAAACTGGGGAGGCATGGTGAGCAAAAGAATGATGGATTTAACCCAGATCTTTTGACTGGGAGTGAATGTTTAGATTTGTTCTGCATTCCATCCATCAATTGTGTGTCTTATGCTTTTTCGCCTTAAGTGCGCCAGGTATGCCCAGACGTGGGTCCCGGGCTCACTGTGCCACTGGAATCAAGCTATCCTGGCTGATGAGGGGTGAAACCCCGAAACAGGTCCTAGGATGCTTGTTTCCGGTCCAGGGAGGACCTGGCTAGGCAGTTCAGGCTGGACTGTTCCCATGAGGCACAGGGTCAAGAGTGAATTGCATATGGCCAGGTCTAAACTGGGGGGGCATGGTGAGCGAAAGAATGATGGATTTAACCCAGATCTTTTGACTGGGGATGAATGTTTTGATTTGTTCTGTATTCCGTCCATCAATTGTGAGTCCTTAAATTTCTAAAAGTGGCATTTTCAAAATTGTAATAAAAAATCTGACTTTACCATAAGAGAAGATTTCTCATTATAATTCCGAAGAGACCAAACATGAACTGATTACCTGTTCCCATTTGGAATTTGCAGCTTATTCAATTCAAAAATGTAACCTTAATGTTAGTCTATAGGAGAGATAGGCCTTTCAGTAGCCCAAAAAACATTTTGGAGTTTTTCACTAATAGGACATGTAAACCTCAAAAGTAAATGCCCTACACTACACCCTGTCCTCTCGGATGTCTAGGGCCTACCCTAGAGGTGACTTATATGTAATAAAAAGTAAGGTTTGGGCCTAGCAAAAAGGTTTGTTTTGCCAGGTGGAAATTGCAGTTTAGAACTGCACACATAGGCTGCAATGGTACGCCTGTGACATTTTTGAAGGTCTACTTAAGTAGGTGGCACAATAAGTGCTGCAGACCCACTAGTAGCATTTAATTTAAGGGCCCTGGGTACATGTAGTGCTACTTTACTAGGGACTCATGAGTACATTAAATATGGTTATTGGGGATAGTCCAATGTTTCAGAACACACAGGGAGAGGTGGAGGTAAAGGCAAAGCGCAACGTCCACTGTTAAATCATTAGAAATCACAACAGATTGCGATGGCTTGTGGAATAGTGCTACATTGGTGTATTCCAACATTTCTACCATGTGCCATATTGGAGATTTTCCTTTCAAAATGCCAATGTTATTGCAAGAGGAAGCCTCACCTACTATTTGTGGCATGATTCAATCATTTACAACCTCTCCCCACCCTTTAAGATGATACCACCAGGGAGGACTCAACCTCAAGGGAGAGGGAGTTCTTAAATAAAACTTACAGAATAAGAAGGGACACAGATCACTTAAAAATACCTTGAGGTAAACCCAAGTTCCTTTATTCACGGGAATCTCTGGTATATCTAAAAACAATAGTGGGATGAAGTGTAGGAATAACGGCCCCACTAAACCCAAAATGTTTGTACCCTATCACTTGTCAATACTGGTCATGGGCATTCTTCAGGGCGTAGGGGATTCCTAACTGTATAACCCATGCTACATCAGTGCGTGTAGAGAAAAATAAAGGGTCAAAGTCACGCCTACCTTGACACCTTGGGGTATATTTTCCAAAGAAACATTAAACAAATGAAAGTAAGAATTACATTATTCAAGAAAACAAATACAAGAAATGGCACTCGAATCAAGGGGTACATGCAAAATACTAACACACATAAATGTGAGAAATACTGCACTGCAAACAGAGCACATACATGTGTTGGGTGAATTTGTGCTGGATGAATTTGTGCACAAACATATGTATAAATATCTTACCTTAAGTTAGGGGATACCAGGCTTCAAGCTCTGGGAGGAGATGGTACCCTCTGTAGTCACATGCTAATGATATTTGGAAGGTTCTGTCATATATTCAAAATGCTGTATAGAAAATATAGACATAAATATTCCTTGTGCTAGCTTAGCTGTTACCTAAGATAATTGAAACTCAAATTTAATCTTTAGATGCATGAATGCCATTGAAGGTACTTTTTATTCAAAGGGGGTGAGAAGATCAATAATTTCAAGAACTCTTCCATATATCATTAGTTTGTGACTACAGAGAGTATCATCTTCTCCCAGACCTTGAACCCTGGGCAAGTTATCATTATTATTCTCATTTCTCTAATGTTAATTTAGGAAATATAGCTCTGGTGTCAAAGTAGGCGTGACTTTGACCCTTTATTTTTCCCTACACTTTCTGATGTAGCATGGGTTATACTGTTAGGGATGCCCTCATCCCTGAAGAACACCCATGAGCAGTATTGGCAAGTGATAGGGCAGAAACATGAAAGCTTTTAGTGGATAATGGGGACACTACACCTACACTTCATGCCACTGTTCGTTTTTAGATGTACCAGAGGTACCAATGCATAAAGGTGATAACCTGGGTTTATTTCAAGGAATTTTTAAGCAATCTGGGTCCCTTCTTATCCAGTAAGGTTTATTTAAGAGCTCCCTCTCACTTAAGGGTGAATCCGCCCTAGTGAAATCATCCTACAAGGGAAGGGAGATGTCACCAATGATGCAGAATGCCACAAATAGTGGGTAAGGTCTCATCTTCCAATAAGATTGGTATCTCAATAGGAAAATCTCCAATATAGTAGAAATTCTGGAATTCTGGAATAGAACAATGTAGCTCTATTGCACTAGTCATCACACTCTGTTGTGATTTTTCATAGGCCAATGTTATCATATTCTATGGAGTGAGCACCTACACTTTTGAACTGGTTATTAGTGGTGAAGTACTCAGAGTCCAAAGACCAGCAAAAATTAGATCATCAAAAATGGAGGAGGAAGGCAAATATGTTTGGGGGAAGACCACTCTAAGGATGACATGTCTAACAATTGGCATGTCCGTGGTAAAGCCATGTATGGTAAAGGATTTGTGTTGTAAAGGCATTGCGTGGTAAAGGTATGCCTTTAGCATTATACAACTGCTTGAGAAGGATGGTAGTTCTGCAATTATTTTATCTCATATCGATTACTGCAATGTCCTGTATGCAGGACTGTCTAAGAGAACAATCCAAGGAAGTAAGCAGCTTAGACATTCTGCAGAAAGGGTATTATTAAGAGCAAGTCCCCGCGTTCTTACAGTACACCATTCAAAAAAGATTCACTGGCTTCCAGTCCAACAACGTAAGCATTTAAAAATCTAGTGTTTTTTCACAGTCTTCTGTCTCTAAGAAATGATCACTGCTCCTACAATCCAAATTGATTCCTTATGCCCTTTCCATACAAAAAAGTACTCCGTAATCATGCATGAGTTACCGTTTGCATATAAAATATTTTGGGCATCATTCTGATGCCGGTGGGACCGCCACTGATAGTCTGTTGGTGGTGGCCCCACCTACAGACAGGCCTTTGGGCCAACCAACACATTACAATGCAGGCGGTTGGACCCTGACTGTCGGGGGCGGACCGTAGCTCTGACATGATTGACTGATCCCGATAGGGCAGGGGTCAGAATGGTGATCCTGAATGGAAGTGGTACCTGCTCAGGCACAG
Source organism: Triturus cristatus (assembly GCF_964204655.1). Lineage (NCBI taxonomy): Eukaryota > Metazoa > Chordata > Amphibia > Caudata > Salamandridae > Triturus > Triturus cristatus. The sequence goes on from NC_140583.1 coordinate 477,602,003, forward strand.
TCTTCAGGATTACGATGCCCCTTTCCAACTACCTCTTCATGGCAGTGACTGACCTTAAGTTTATTTTTGCTGTTGGAAGAAACTACAAATTAATTTGCTGTGAAATATCATTGAGGGAGATTTCCCTCCTCAAATTAGATTGCTTTAGAGTGGCAGCTAGGAGGTGTGTTTCATGTGTAAGCGAAAGGCATCAGATAAACCAGTGGAATCAAGCTATACTGGCTGATTAGGGGTGACACTCTGAAACCAGTCCTACGATGCTTGTTTCCAGTCCAGGGATTATATGGCTTGGCAGCTCAGGTAGGACTGTTCCCATGAGGCACAGGGTCAAGACTGATTTGCATATGGCCAGGTCTAAACTGGGGTGGCAAGGTGTGCAAAAGAATGATGGATTTCATCCATATCTCTTGACTATGGGTGAATGTTTTGATTTATTCTGCATTCCGTCCATCAATTGTGTGTCTTTTGCTTTCTTGCCCTAAGTGCGCCGGGTATGCCAAGACGCGGGTCCCGGCTCACTGTGCCACTGGACTCAAGCTATCCTTGCTGATGAGGGGTGTACCCCGAAACAGGCCCTCGATGCTTGTTTACGGTCCAGGGAAGGCCTGGCTTTGTAGTTCGGGCTTGACTGTTCCCATGAAGCACAGGGTCAAGACTGATTTGCATATGGTCGGGTCTAAACTGGGGAGGCATGGTGAGCAAAAGAATGATGGATTTAACCCAGATCTTTTGACTGGGAGTGAATGTTTAGATTTGTTCTGCATTCCATCCATCAATTGTGTGTCTTATGCTTTTTCGCCTTAAGTGCGCCAGGTATGCCCAGACGTGGGTCCCGGGCTCACTGTGCCACTGGAATCAAGCTATCCTGGCTGATGAGGGGTGAAACCCCGAAACAGGTCCTAGGATGCTTGTTTCCGGTCCAGGGAGGACCTGGCTAGGCAGTTCAGGCTGGACTGTTCCCATGAGGCACAGGGTCAAGAGTGAATTGCATATGGCCAGGTCTAAACTGGGGGGGCATGGTGAGCGAAAGAATGATGGATTTAACCCAGATCTTTTGACTGGGGATGAATGTTTTGATTTGTTCTGTATTCCGTCCATCAATTGTGAGTCCTTAAATTTCTAAAAGTGGCATTTTCAAAATTGTAATAAAAAATCTGACTTTACCATAAGAGAAGATTTCTCATTATAATTCCGAAGAGACCAAACATGAACTGATTACCTGTTCCCATTTGGAATTTGCAGCTTATTCAATTCAAAAATGTAACCTTAATGTTAGTCTATAGGAGAGATAGGCCTTTCAGTAGCCCAAAAAACATTTTGGAGTTTTTCACTAATAGGACATGTAAACCTCAAAAGTAAATGCCCTACACTACACCCTGTCCTCTCGGATGTCTAGGGCCTACCCTAGAGGTGACTTATATGTAATAAAAAGTAAGGTTTGGGCCTAGCAAAAAGGTTTGTTTTGCCAGGTGGAAATTGCAGTTTAGAACTGCACACATAGGCTGCAATGGTACGCCTGTGACATTTTTGAAGGTCTACTTAAGTAGGTGGCACAATAAGTGCTGCAGACCCACTAGTAGCATTTAATTTAAGGGCCCTGGGTACATGTAGTGCTACTTTACTAGGGACTCATGAGTACATTAAATATGGTTATTGGGGATAGTCCAATGTTTCAGAACACACAGGGAGAGGTGGAGGTAAAGGCAAAGCGCAACGTCCACTGTTAAATCATTAGAAATCACAACAGATTGCGATGGCTTGTGGAATAGTGCTACATTGGTGTATTCCAACATTTCTACCATGTGCCATATTGGAGATTTTCCTTTCAAAATGCCAATGTTATTGCAAGAGGAAGCCTCACCTACTATTTGTGGCATGATTCAATCATTTACAACCTCTCCCCACCCTTTAAGATGATACCACCAGGGAGGACTCAACCTCAAGGGAGAGGGAGTTCTTAAATAAAACTTACAGAATAAGAAGGGACACAGATCACTTAAAAATACCTTGAGGTAAACCCAAGTTCCTTTATTCACGGGTATCTCTGGTATATCTAAAAACAATAGTGGGATGAAGTGTAGGAATAACGGCCCCACTAAACCCAAAATGTTTGTACCCTATCACTTGTCAATACTGGTCATGGGCATTCTTCAGGGCGTAGGGGATTCCTAACTGTATAACCCATGCTACATCAGTGCGTGTAGAGAAAAATAAAGGGTCAAAGTCACGCCTACCTTGACACCTTGGGGTATATTTTCCAAAGAAACATTAAACAAATGAAAGTAAGAATTACATTATTCAAGAAAACAAATACAAGAAATGGCACTCGAATCAAGGGGTACATGCAAAATACTAACACACATAAATGTGAGAAATACTGCACTGCAAACAGAGCACATACATGTGTTGGGTGAATTTGTGCTGGATGAATTTGTGCACAAACATATGTATAAATATCTTACCTTAAGTTAGGGGATACCAGGCTTCAAGCTCTGGGAGGAGATGGTACCCTCTGTAGTCACATGCTAATGATATTTGGAAGGTTCTGTCATATATTCAAAATGCTGTATAGAAAATATAGGCATAAATATTCCTTGTGCTAGCTTAGCTGTTACCTAAGATAATTGAAACTCAAATTTAATCTTTAGATGCATGAATGCCATTGAAGGTACTTTTTATTCAAAGGGGGTGAGAAGATCAATAATTTCAAGAACTCTTCCATATATCATTAGTTTGTGACTACAGAGAGTATCATCTTCTCCCAGACCTTGAACCCTGGGCAAGTTATCATTATTATTCTCATTTCTCTAATGTTAATTTAGGAAATATAGCTCTGGTGTCAAAGTAGGCGTGACTTTGACCCTTTATTTTTCCCTACACTTTCTGATGTAGCATGGGTTATACTGTTAGGGATGCCCTCATCCCTGAAGAACACCCATGAGCAGTATTGGCAAGTGATAGGGCAGAAACATGAAAGCTTTTAGTGGATAATGGGGACACTACACCTACACTTCATGCCACTGTTCGTTTTTAGATGTACCAGAGGTACCAATGCATAAAGGTGATAACCTGGGTTTATTTCAAGGAATTTTTAAGCAATCTGGGTCCCTTCTTATCCAGTAAGGTTTATTTAAGAGCTCCCTCTCACTTAAGGGTGAATCCGCCCTAGTGAAATCATCCTACAAGGGAAGGGAGATGTCACCAATGATGCAGAATGCCACAAATAGTGGGTAAGGTCTCATCTTCCAATAAGATTGGTATCTCAATAGGAAAATCTCCAATATAGTAGAAATTCTGGAATTCTGGAATAGAACAATGTAGCTCTATTGCACTAGTCATCACACTCTGTTGTGATTTTTCATAGGCCAATGTTATCATATTCTATGGAGTGAGCACCTACACTTTTGAACTGGTTATTAGTGGTGAAGTACTCAGAGTCCAAAGACCAGCAAAAATTAGATCATCAAAAATGGAGGAGGAAGGCAAATATGTTTGGGGGAAGACCACTCTAAGGATGACATGTCTAACAATTGGCATGTCCGTGGTAAAGCCATGTATGGTAAAGGATTTGTGTTGTAAAGGCATTGCGTGGTAAAGGTATGCCTTTAGCATTATACAACTGCTTGAGAAGGATGGTAGTTCTGCAATTATTTTATCTCATATCGATTACTGCAATGTCCTGTATGCAGGACTGTCTAAGAGAACAATCCAAGGAAGTAAGCAGCTTAGACATTCTGCAGAAAGGGTATTATTAAGAGCAAGTCCCCGCGTTCTTACAGTACACCATTCAAAAAAGATTCACTGGCTTCCAGTCCAACAACGTAAGCATTTAAAAATCTAGTGTTTTTTCACAGTCTTCTGTCTCTAAGAAATGATCACTGCTCCTACAATCCAAATTGATTCCTTATGCCCTTCCCATACAAAAAAGTACTCCGTAATCATGCATGAGTTACCGTTTGCATATAAAATATTTTGGGCATCATTCTGATGCCGGTGGGACCGCCACTGATAGTCTGTTGGTGGTGGCCCCACCTACAGACAGGCCTTTGGGCCAACCAACACATTACAATGCAGGCGGTTGGACCCTGACTGTCGGGGGCGGACCGTAGCTCTGACATGATTGACTGATCCCGATAGGGCAGGGGTCAGAATGGTGATCCTGAATGGAAGTGGTACCTGCTCAGGCACAGTCTTCAGGATTACGATGCCCCTTTCCAACTACCTCTTCATGGCAGTGACTGACCTTAAGTTTATTTTTGCTGTTGGAAGAAACTACAAATTAATTTGCTGTGAAATATCATTGAGGGAGATTTCCCTCCTCAAATTAGATTGCTTTAGAGTGGCAGCTAGGAGGTGTGTTTCATGTGTAAGCGAAAGGCATCAGATAAACCAACAGGGGCTCAAAGTGTACGTAAAGCTCCTAGGCACTTTGCTGAAAATTGTAAAATGCTATTTACAGTAAAATGCCCATGTGGTTTATTATATGTGGGTAAAATAGAACAAAAAGAAAAAAATGAGGATTATAGAACATGAAAAAGTGGCATACACAATCAATACAAAAAATCCAGTGTGGTCACACTGGATGGAAATAGACCACAACATAAGCCAATTGCAATTCCAGAGTTTAGAGATTGTTGCATGTGATTCAAATATAGACAACACCAAAAAAAATTCTTGCATGGATCAAGATGTTAGACGCTGCACGTTCCAGCGGGATGAATGAGAGACTTGTGATTTCTTGTTTCTAGTAAAAACGTTGAGCTATGTTTCTAAGCACTAATCAGGAATTGGAGTGTATTTCAGATATCTTTGTCATTCTATTTATGGTCGGACTCTATTACACATGTTTGATGTATTATAATTCATGAATTTTGATGTTTGATCAAAGTCGCTCTTTTATTTGCAAAGACACATTAGTTCCCTATCCAGATATGGGCTCAATGTTGAAGAAAAGTTGAGCGTGCATGCTCACACAGTCATTTATTTCTATGATATGACCTATTCTGTACTTTTTAGTTCACTGTGCTGCTTTTAATTTTAGATTCAATTAATGTTGTTATTTAATTCGCAACAATAGTTTCCCATTCCAATATGGCCCCCGTGATGGAGAACAGATAAGCCAGCAGGCCTAGACAGAATTGCAGTTCCGAGATGTGACCTATTTTTTCATTTAACTTTTCCGTTCACTGTTTTCATTTAATTATTTCCTTAATTTATTTATTTGCGGTGTTAGGTGACATTAATTCGGGTACAGGGGTTAGTTATTCTACTTGTAACGTGTCATTCACTTGGAGTTCACACATTGAATAATGTTGCAGTGTTAAAAAAAAGGCTGAAAACCTTGCTTTTTGTGCAGGAATAAATGTAAGCTGTACCACTTTTTTCGATCGGTGCTAAGGTGCCAGGACACTCCTAGGGGTAATTGTGCAAAATACAAGTCGCTTTCATCATTAATTGTTTTGATATGATTTTATATTTATAAAACATGTACAAATGCCCATTGACATCTTGGCGCTGCACCCATCACAGATCAGAGAGACAGAAAAGAAAAGAGAAATTAATCTTGCCTAAACAGCCAGGTTTTTAAGGCCTCCCTAAAGCTGATAAGAGAGGTAGCCTTTTTTAGTTCCAGTGGCAGCCGATTCTGGTTTCGAGTTATACAGAGGATGCTACTCCTGCCACACCATGCTTGGGGACTATCAGATCATTAGCAGAGCTGGAACATGCCTGGTACTTACCATCTAAATTTGTCTTTGAGATACCCTGGGCCAAGGCCATGTAGTGCCTTATAGGCCGTGCAAAGTTGTTTGAAGGTGATCCTTTTCCTCACCGGCAGTCAGTGTAAACTACGAATGGCTGATGAGGCTGAGACACATCTGGGGACCTTCATCAACACTCATGCCAATCTTTGCTGGATCTGTAGTTGATTTGGTGATTTTCTGGGTAGCTTGTGATAGAGACCATTGCAGTTATCTATACTGGATAGTACCAGTGGGTTGATTACGGTTTCAAGCAAGTCAATGGGAAGAAATAGGCCAATCAGAAGAGAATGATTTTCCATGTCAAAAGCTGCAGAGAGATCAAATAGGACAAGGACGGCACTGCCAACTGCATCCACTATGGACCTGATCTCCTCGGTGGCCACCATCAATTCAGACTCTGTACTAAAACCCTTATGGATACCGCATTCGGTATCGTCCATCGAGAGCCTTGCTTTCCACGAAAGCAACCAGTTGAGAATTCATACATTTCTCAACTAGTTTTGCTGGGAAAGGGAGTCTTACAATCGGCCTAAAGTTATTATGGTCATGTTCATCTAAATTTGTTTTCTTGAGCAGCGGAAGTATTGAGGCCACCTTCCACTGTTTAGGGAAAGGTCCTGAGCTAAACATAGTGTTATAGATCTGGTCAGCACGGTGTTATCACCTCTGGGACCAGTTACAGGATATTTGGTGGACAGGGGTCCAATGGTGTAGGAGAGTAGGATCTGCTTCACATGGGTACCCCCACTTTTTGCTGGTGTTTCACTGTTTTTGGACCTTAGTCTGGCTGTGGCCCTGCTAATCAGGACCCCAGCCAAGCTGCTTCCTCTCTAAAATGGTTTCCATGTACATTAGGGACATCTCTAATTGGATTCTGGAGTGCCTTATAATTCCCTAATATATGGTATACTATGTACCCAGGGCATAGGTACATTAGAGGACTACCAGGGGCTGAAGCATGTATTATGCCACCCCTGGGAAGCACTCCAAGACACCATAGGTCTGCTACTGCAGCCTGGGCAAGGTGGTGCATGCACCCCTTACTGTGGTATTGGCTACCTAAATCACTAACATTACACACACATATAAAACCTATAAGTCACTCCTATGGCAGGCCTTAACAATCCTGAAGGCAGAGTGCTTAGTTTTTATGTGAGAGGGTGCCCCTGCATGAGCAGAGCCCCTCTGCAGCATTCGCAGTACCTCCTCTGATGCTGTGTAACACCCTGAACGTCTCAGGATCGTTTAACAGACACGACAATGAGGACGCAACCACTTGTGAAGGGTTAGTTCTTTTAATGAAGGCAAATAAAATACAAAGAACAAACAAAAGTTATAATCACTGGAATCCTCCAGGCTAAGTACGTTACCAGCCCACAGCACGGATGGTCCTAACCGTCCTCTGCATATACGCCGATCCCGGCGTATGCCAACAGAGGGCAGAAATGAAATGGCCGACAATGCCAATCGGTAGGCTGTGAGGGGCACGAAGAGTGTTGGGGAGAATCGAGGAGTCAGGGAAACACCCAGCCGGGGTCTCTACCTGAAGGGAGCAGCCGCTCAACCTCTTCCTCAGACTGCACCGGGACGCGGAGTCACCTCCTGGTGATGCGTCACCGATACCCCAATCACAAGCAAGAAGACTGAACCGAGAGCAGCCACTCGATCGATCCTGTGGACTTCCGAGTCTGTAACGCGGCAAACACCTCCTGGTGTGCGTTACAGCTGGCAGTCCCTGTGTCTCTGGTCGGGCTGGGAGTTACGACTCCAACCAGCAAAAGCGCCACTGCGCTTGGACTCAGCCGAGTCAAAAAGCGAAGCTCAATGGTTGACCGGTAGAGCTTCCGGGTCCTTCACAGGTGACGATGGGGCAAGACACGGCCCAGGGAGTAACGACTCGACCTACCTCCGTTCTTGCCTTACTGGAGCACCACTCCGGAACACTGCTCTTCACGAAGCAGGTACGTCGGTGTAAACACAATATCCGACAGCCTTGTACCTCCCGGTTCCTCCCTTTATAGGGCGTGTTTTCCTTGAGTTATGTAACAGCTCTCCTGTTTACATAAGGGCGTGTTTCCCTTGAGTTATGTAACAGCTCTCCTGTTTACATAAGGGCGTGTTTCCCTTGAGTTATGTAACAGCTCTCCTGTTTACATAAGGGCGTGTTTCCCTTGAGTTATGTAACAGCTCTCCTGTTTACATAAGGGCGTGTTTCCCTTGTATGACAGGAATTCTTGACAGTACATCCTCCCTCTCAGCGGCTCCCCACGGGTCCAGCGCTGGCAGGAAAACGCCGATGGAACAAGGAGACCAAGCGCGGAGCATGAACCCCTTCAGCCGGTTCCCATGAATGCTCCTCCGGGCCATAGCCTTTCCACGCAACCAGGTACCACAGCTTCCCCCTGCGCCATTTGGACGCCCGTATGCCCGACACTTCATACTCCACCTCCGACTCCACGCATACCGGCCTAGGTGTCCCAGGCGGCTTGGAGGGTGCTGGTTTGAGCAATGATACATGAAAGACAGGGTGTATCCGCAATGACTGGGGCAAGCACACCTTCACGTTCACGGGACCCATACACTTGGTAATTCGATAGGGGCCCATGTACTTGGGATGGAACACACTGTTCTTTCGAAACCTCATGTTTCTTGTGGATATCCAGACGTAGTCTCCAGTGCGGTACAGTGGCCCGGGCCTTCTCTTCCTATCTGCCGCAGCCTTGTATCTTCTCTTGGCCTCTATTAGGACAGCCCTTGAGCGCATCAACGTGTCTTTTATGTGTGCCACCCTGTCCGCTGTGGCGGGAATCCTGTCCTCTCTGAACGGATGTAGAAATGGCAAGAACCTGGGATGTTGGCCATAGTTGCTATAGAACGGAGATGACTGTGTGGAGCTGTGAGTGGCGTTGTTATAGGCTATCTCTGCAACCCATAGCAAGTCGACCCATTCTTCCCTGCCCTGGTCCACAAAACATCGCAGATACTGTTTGAGCGTTTGGTTCAGGCGCTCGGTTTGGCCGTCCGTTTGAGGGTGGTAGCTGGTGGACAGGGCGGTCTTAACATGCAGCGCAGTGCACCAAGTCTTCCAGAATTGCGCAGTAAACTGCGACCCCCGGTCCGACACGATCACCCCAGGTAATCCATGCAGTCGTACCACATTCTTTAGGAGTAGTGACGCCAATTCCCCGGCCATAGGGACTCTCTTGCAGGGGATGAAGTGCCCCATTTTCGTCAAGTAATCCACCACCACCAGTATTGCCGTCATCCCCTGGTCTACCGGTAGGCCCACCACGAAGTCCAGTGATATGCTATCCCATGGTCTATCCGGGGTGGGAAGTGGATGTAAGAGCCCTTGGGTTCGGCCATGGTCGGCCTTCATGGTAGCACACGTAGGACACTCCTGTCCCCACCTCCTGACATCCACTCTCATGGTTGGCCACCAGAAATGCCGTCCCATGCTAGCCACCGTTTTTTCAAAGCCCAAATGACCTGCGCATGGAGAGTCATGGCACCAGATGAATGCTTGTTTCCTTAGCCTAGGCGTGGGTATCAATAGGCACCTGCCCTTCAGGGGTATCCCGTCCTTCAGCTGCCATTCTCTGTGACTGAGGAGCCACCTCCGCCATGCGAATGACCTGATCCCTCTCTTTATTCCCCTCAGGAAAGTATCCGGTTGGATAACCCCCAATACCATCCTCGGGGAAATGATGGAACGCTCGGTTGCAGGCAATGGTTCCTTAACTGCAGATTGACGGGACAGGGCGTCCGCCTTCCGGTTTTCCGTCCCCGGCCGATATGTGATGCGGAAGTTGAACCCCGCAAAGAAGATCATCCACCGCAGCTGCCTGGGAGAAAGGTGTCTAGTGGCCGTCATGAACTGTAGGTTCCGATGGTCCGTGTACACCGATACCACATGTCTTGCCCCCATCAACCAATGCCTCCATTCGGTGAAGGCGTCCTTGATTGCGAGAAGCTCCTTCTCCGCAATATGGTAGTTGCGTTCGGCGTCGTTGAGTTTGCGGGACATGTACGCAACGGGATGAAGCACCCCTGTGTCGTGGTTGCGTTGGGACAAGATAGCCCCCAGCACCACATCCGACGCGTCCGCTTCCACCACGTAGGGGAGATCCGGATCGGGGTGAGCCAACACCGGCGCCTTACCAAAGGCGCTTTTCAGGGCCTCAAAGGCTTTGTTCGCTTCAGGGGACCAGACAAACTCCTTGGACTTCCTCAGTAGCTGTGTGATTGGGGCCACCACTCCTGAAAATCCATCTATAAACCGCCTGTAAAAGTTGGCGAAGCCAATGAAACTTTGGACGTCCTTCACGCTTTGGGGCACCGGCCATTCTTTCACCGCCTTGATCTTTCGTTCTGCCATCTCCTGTCCCTCTGGACTCAGCATCCCTCCGAGGAATTCCACGGATGTGACGTAGAAGTCACACTTGCTGAGTTTACAAAACAGCATGTTTTCCCTCAGCTTTTGGAGCACAGCTTTGACGTGGTGTACGTGCTCCTCCACACTGGACGAATAGATGAGGATGTCGTCGATATATACGACCACGTAGATATCCAACTCCTCTCTGAATACCTCATTCAAAAAGTACTGAAAGGCTGCCGGGGCGTTGCACAGACCGAACGGCATGACGAGGTACTCAAAAAGGCCGAACCTGGTCTTAAAGGCGGTCTTCCACTCGTCTCCGTCCCTCATGCGCACCAGATGGTATGCCCCTTTCAAATCCAACTTGGTGTAGATACGAGCTTTCTTGACCTGTTCCAGAAGTACACTGATGAGAGGCAAGGGGTACCGATTTTTTATGGTTATCGCATTCAATGCCCTAAAGTCCACACAGGCTCTCAGCTCCCCATTAGCCTTCAGGAGGAAGAAGAGTGGCGAGGCGGCCGGAGACTTGGACGGGCGGATGAATCCTAGCTTGAGGAGTTTATCCAGGTACCCCCGGAGATGCACGTTTTCAGGCTCCGTCAGGGCATACAGCCTGCCGCTGGGAACGCTGGCCCCTGGCACCAGGTCGATCTGGCAGTCAAACTGTCTATGTGGTGGTAGCACTTCCGCCTTCACCTCATCAAATACATCCTCAAAACTGTGATAAGCCTGGGGGAGAGCCACATCTTTTTCTGCCGCTGTAGCCACCGTCTGACTCCCGCTCTCATCTGCGTCAAGGGATTCCGTTCTTATTCCACAATGCAGGATGCAATACGGTGACGTCATTTCGATGCGATGTGTTGGCCAATCCACAAAGGGGTTGTGTTTCTGTAGCCACGGCAATCCCAATATGACGCCATATTGGGGCGCTCGGATGATGTTAAAATCGATTTGTTCCAAATGGTTCCTCCCATATCTCATCGGAAGGACCCCCGTGTGCTGTCCGATGGGCCCCGTCACCAATCGCCTTCCGTCTACCGCATAGACGTCTTCGGGTACTGCTTTGGGAAGAAGCACTAGCCCTAGCCTGCATGCCTCGTTGTGGTCCATAAACGTGCCAGTGTCCCCTGAATCCACCATGGCCACAACGGGTATCCACTGGTCATGCACTCCCACGTGCACCGTGATAAACAGGTGTCGTTGTCCCTTAGTGACCGAGTTGGAAAGTGAAGGGATGGATGAGTGACTCCGAGATGCCCCTTCTCTGGTCTTGGAGTCCTCTAGTTTTCCGCCGGTATGTCCACCACGGCTGTTACCGACCGGTTGGCCCGATAACGTGACGTCTTCGGTTTGGCAGGGCATTCACGTACGTAGTGGCCTTTTTTGCCACAATATAGGCACAATCCTTGTTTACGGCGTGACTCTTTCTCCGTGGCTGTGAGGCTCGCTCGTATTGCGCTGATGTCCATTGGTTCTCCCTTGGATGCGGTGGAAGTTTCAGGACTTCCCACCGTCACATAGGATGGAAGGGATTTTCCTTTTCTCCCATGATCCCCCTTTCTTTCACTTAGCCTATGTTCCAGCCGTAATACCAGGTTGATAAGGCCCTCACATGTCTTGGGTTGAGGGTCAATATGAGCCACGGCGTCCTTGAGCTCATCGCACAGCCCTTGATGGAAGAGCGCCGTCTGTTTAGCAACAGGCCACTTGGTTTCCGCAACCAGCCTTCGGAACGCGTTGAGATACTGCACCAGGTCGTTGGATCCCTGTCTCAACTCAAGCATTTCACGGTCCGCCGTGTACGAGTCAGCCCTTCTGTCGAATACCTTCAGGAATTCCTCGCGAAAAGCACCCCAATCACATAAGAGGGGGTCGTCCCTGCTCACCAGAGGTACGGCCCATTGTGCCGCGTTTCCAGCCAAATAGGATATAAGGAAAGCCACACGAGCCTGACTCGTGGGGAACGCCTTTGGTTTGCACGATAAATGTAGCGCCACTTGTGTGAGGAATACCTGCACTGTGTTAGGATCCCCACTGTACCTCTCTGGTGTTGCCAAGGGGATGGCTACCGGCATTTCCACTACTACCGCAGGGGTCTGGTTCGTGAGGGAGGTGCTGGGCGTGAGCGGGTCCAATTGGATAGCATCCAGTCTGGCTTTTACATCGGCTGTTTCTTGCCTAGAGGCAGCCACTTCAACTTGCATGGCCGCTAAAGCAGCCAGCACATCATCAAGTGTTGCCATGTCTGTTATCGACCGGGAGACAGTTAGTGTTATTAAGGTCGGATATTTTGTAACGCCCTGAACGTCTCAGGATCGTTTAACAGACACGACAATGAGGACGCAACCACTTGTGAAGGGTTAGTTCTTTTAATGAAGGCAAATAAAATACAAAGAACAAACAAAAGTTATAGTCACTGGAATCCTCCAGGCTAAGTACGTTACCAGCCCACAGCACGGATGGTCCTAACCGTCCTCTGCATATACGCCGATCCCGGCGTATGCCAACAGAGGGCAGAAATGAAATGGCCGACAATGCCAATCGGTAGGCTGTGAGGGGCACGAAGAGTGTTGGGGAGAATCGAGGAGTCAGGGAAACACCCAGCCGGGGTCTCTACCTGAAGGGAGCAGCCGCTCAACCTCTTCCTCAGACTGCACCGGGACGCGGAGTCACCTCCTGGTGATGCGTCACCGATACCCCAATCACAAGCAAGAAGACTGAACCGAGAGCAGCCGCTCGATCGATCCTGTGGACTTCCGAGTCTGTAACGCGGCAAACACCTCCTGGTGTGCGTTACAGCTGGCAGTCCCTGTGTCTGTGGTCGGGCTGGGAGTTACGACTCCAACCAGCAAAAGCGCCACTGCGCTTGGACTCAGCCGAGTCAAAAAGCGAAGCTCAATGGTTGACCGGTAGAGCTTCCGGGTCCTTCACAGGTGACGATGGGGCAAGACACGGCCCAGGGAGTAACGACTCGACCTACCTCCGTTCTTGCCTTACTGGAGCACCACTCCGGAACACTGCTCTTCACGAAGCAGGTACGTCGGTGTAAACACAATATCCGACAGCCTTGTACCTCCCGGTTCCTCCCTTTATAGGGCGTGTTTTCCTTGAGTTATGTAACAGCTCTCCTGTTTACATAAGGGCGTGTTTCCCTTGAGTTATGTAACAGCTCTCCTGTTTACATAAGGGCGTGTTTCCCTTGAGTTATGTAACAGCTCTCCTGTTTACATAAGGGCGTGTTTCCCTTGAGTTATGTAACAGCTCTCCTGTTTACATAAGGGCGTGTTTCCCTTGTATGACAGGAATTCTTGACATGCTGTTTGTGATGCAGCCTGACTGTATACTCTTAAGTGCATTATAACATCGTGGTAAATGCTAACTTTGGACTGGCTGCACAGAAACATGTCATGTTTGGTGTCAAACACTTTGGAATACTACCCCCCGCCAGTTCAGGTGGTGGGGGTAGCATTCCACCCTTCTAGAGGGAGAGACATGTACCCACTGGTCTAACCGGTAAAGACTTTCTAGAGCCCTGGCATCACAAAATGGATGCCACTGCCACAGATATGGGTCTGGCCTCCTGCTGCTGACCGAAACTCTGGCAGGGGAGGCCTCCTGTCACATGGAGGTGTAACCACCTCCCCAGAATGGCAGATGTGTATTGGGGCTGGGCGGGAGCACTCTCTGGTGCTATGAAGTCCTGCACTGGGGGCACACTTGGTGTCCCTGTGCATAGTCCAGTTCAAACCAGTTGCAGGGGCTACCTGCCCCTGCTCTGGCACGAAACTGGACAAAGGAAATGGGTGTAACCACCCCTCTTTCCAAAACCTCCCATAGGTGGGTCCCCAGAGTATGTCCAACCTCCTATCTTAGTATAATTATAGGAACCCAGTCCTTGAGACTTTGGATTACCCTGGACGAAACTCTGCAACATATATCCTGGACCTTCGACATTCTATCTCGACAAGAAGACTGAAGAAATCTCCCTTGGATTCAAGGAGTGACTCCCCTGCTTGGCAGGCACCAAAGAAACAACTGTCTGGTCTGTAACTCTGAAGCTCCCGCCGGACGCTGAAGTCTTTGCATCGCCAGAGATAGATTTCCAGACTTCCCCGAGGCTACCCTGAGTCCACAGCAAAGCTGAGGCCCGTGGCTATCGTGGGTGACGTGGAACCATGACCCCTGGACACCGGGAACTTTTGCCGGTACATCATCTTCCTGGTCTTCTTTGATGTTGTGCTTTGGGCTCCGAGTAGCCCCTACCCTAAGAACAGACTGCACTGAAGATCTCTGGCCTCCACTCCATGAGTGATTCGTGGGCCAATTTCCAGTGCGACTGCTCAAGGCTCCTTCGCGATCGCTAGCCCATTGGCTAGTGGGTCCCCACAAAGGCAACTCCTTTTCTGCTTGGGCTTTCCTGGTTGCTCCAGACATGCTCTGACTTACCTTCGATGGGTGAGTCCCCCAGACCTTGCTGGTCTGCACCGATGTCTTTCTTCTATTTCCACTTGACTTGCCGTTGCCAAGGCTTATTGGGACCATTTTGGTCGCCAACACCGCAGCACTCGACAGACATTGTGGCACAGCTCAAATCCAGCTCCTGGTTGTCGTCAACACCTCCTGGACCTCGTGGCTGAAGAGTCAAGACACCCGTCAACTCACCTGAAGCACCCGACATCTGTGGGTATTGGACTATCGTGCCCTTGGTCACTGGTAAGTGACCCAGACTCTGTCCCCTCTTCTTTCAGGTTCCTTCCATCCTCGATCCAGGCTTGGATCTCTTCGCACACTTCTCCTCTTCACGGCAGCAGTACTTCTTTGCCAGCTTCCATTGAAAACGACGCCGCGACCCGATGCCAAAAGTCACCTATGCACCCGGCTTCCCTGGGTGAGGTAACGAGAGTACCCCAGTGCTCCCGTGGGTGTTGGCCCCAGACATCTCTAAGTCCAAAAGGGTTTGCTTGTAGTCATCCTCTAAGTGTCCTTAACTTGTAATTTTCCAACTGCGACTTTCCCCATAGAAGTCAACGGCGACTCGCGGCTGTGTTCTCACACTGCACGCGTCCCCCGTGGGTTCCCTGTGTCACTACCTTGGGTGGTTCCTTGTGGTCCAAGCACTTCTACAGATCTAGGCCTTGTGTCTAGTTCAGTCGTGATTCTTATACCACTTTATTGGTATATGGTTTGGTACGCCCCTAGGGCCCAAACGTGTATTTGTGCTTTTACTGTTGAATACTGACTTGTATCTTAAGTACTTCAAACTCCAGCCTCAGAAAGAGACTAGAGGGTTGTGTTTTATCCTAAATACATATATTTTAAATATATACCTGGTGTGGTTGTCCTTTCATTTCATCATTCAAGAGATTATAGACTGGTAAAACAAGCTGCTTTACATTCCTTCAAGACTTAGCCTAAAGGCTGCTCTCCATAGCTACCACTAGGATAGCTTTCAATAAAGGTTGTCTTTAACCTATCACCATAAGGGGTTGTTTGGACTGATACAAGGTGCCCACTTTAATTAGTGGACAGCATATACCAGGCCAACTTCTCACATTGGTGTGCAGCGTGTGGGATTCCAGCTTGCTATTGTTTTACCAGATAATCTCAATTGAATTGATCAACTGAAAACCACTAAAGGTACCTAAGGTACATATAATATCAAGTTTAGTATACAGTAAGTTCTACTGAACTTAGAGTTGTGTGTTAAAGGATAGCACACCCTTTCTACAACTCAAGAGAGTTTAGTAGGCCACACTAGTGTAGGTAGTGAAATACACCACACCACACTAGTAATGTTTAATCAGCCAGGAACCAGTGGGTCGCTGCCAGAAGCCAGTCAGTTTCTCCCCTATAAATATGAGGATCTCTCCTTTGCACAGCTTAGGGCCTTATGTTCCATTAGGAAGCTGAAGACAGGCAAAATCCCAACCACCCAGCATCTCTTAAAGATACTCAGGCTGGATGATCTCTCAGGGCCTAGTGGGCCTGAAGGGGTAGGCAGAGTGGGTGGGGCAGCAGCTGAGGGTGGATCTGGGGGTGGAACTCCCCCTGGCCCAAACTCTGCTGCTGACCAGACTGATGACAATGATCAGGATCTGGTGAACACAGCTCAACTGAATGAGGATGATGAGGAAGAGAACAATGCTCTCCTCTTTGTCCCTCCAGGAAGAGTTGAAAACAGGGTTAGAAGGAATAGATCTCTCTCAAGGGAGTCTGTTCAGTCTACCTCATCTATAGGGACCTCTGTCTCTTCTCACAGAGGGAGGGACTCCTCCCACGAGAGGAGAGAGAAACTGCTGAATTATGAGCAAGGTAAGTTCAACCTCAGAAAGCAGCAGATGGCCCTAGATAGGGAAGCCCTAGAGCTCTACAGAGCTAGCAAAAAGGAGGGACTAGAGTCCCTTGGTGGCAGCAATTTCCCTGGATATAGGGAGAGATCTTTTGACCATAGAAACCTAAGTAAGATTGTCCCTCCCTACCAGAGTGGGGATGACATCCACAAATTGATACCTGCCTTGGAGAGGGCCTGTAAAGTGCAGAAGGTCCCCCAAGGGCAGTGGGCAGCAATCGTATGGCTCTCCTTTGCAGACAAAGGTAGAGATAAGCTCCTCACTGTAAGAGAAGAGGATGCTAATGATTACCATGTCTTGAAAAGTGCACTGATAGATGGGTTTGGCCTAACCACTGAACAATACAGGTTAAAGTTCAGGGATACCCAAAAAGCATAAAATCAAGACTGGGTGGACTTTGTTGACTTTGCTGCCTAGGCTCTAGAAGGTTGGTTATTGGGCAGTAAAGTATGTGACTTCATAGGATTGTACAATCTGATAATGAGGGAGCGGATTCTTAATAACTGTCAAAATCAGCTGTTGCACCAGTACCTGGTAGACTCTGATCTGACCTCTCCCCAAGAATTGGGAAAGAAGGCAGAGAAATGGGTCAGAACCAGGCTGAGACAAAAGATACAGAACCAAGATGGTGACCCAAAGAAGTAAGATTCTAAGAACTCTTACAAGGGTGGGGACAAGGGTAAAAACCAGAAGTCTTCTCAAGGGCCCCAAAAATCTTCTTCAGGTGGGGATTCACAGGCTAACAAAGGGAAAGGCAAAAGAAACCATGGTGCAAAGTCTGTAAGCAAAAGACACACTGGACCAGTGATTGCACCAAGTCCAAAGGGAATACTCCAGCCCCCACCAATGCCCCTAAGGCACCTGCTCCCCCTAGTGCAGTTACAATTGGTGGTGGGAATACACATCCAAAGGGTTTAGTAGGGTTGACCCTGGGTACTGAGTTGGGCTCTGACCTAGTCAGAGAAACCACTTAGGCTGTTCTTGTCTGTGATGGGGGCATGGATATGACCCCCTCTGTGAGTCTCAGTAACTTGGGCAAGTACAGACAACAGCCTTTAATCAATGGAGTACAGGCTGTGGCATTCAGGGACACAGGAGAAAGTGTCACTATGGTGATAAAAGTTCTTGTGGATCCTGGGCAGATTATACTTGGCGAAATGTACCAAGTGGCCAATGCTAGCAATGTCAGAACAGGCCATTCTCTGGCAGTTGTTAACTTCTCCTGGGGAGGGGTAACTGGCCTTAAGAAGGTTGTGGTGAGTGCAGACCTACCAGTCGAATACTTGCTTGACAATGATCTAGAAACTTCAGCTTGGGCAGAAGTAGAGCTCAGGGCTCATGCAGAAATGCTGGGCATCCCTGCAGATGTGTTTGCTGTGACCAGGTCACAGGCCAAAATGTCTGAAACTGAACAGGCCTTGGATTCTGGAATTATGGACCAAGTGCCATCCAAGAGGAGGATCAGGAGGGTTAAGGCAGAGCCTTCCCCACTGACTCAGAAGGAGGATCAGTCTCTTGAGGGAGATGATCTCAGTCCTGAAGAAGGAACTGTCCCAGAGGACCTAGAAGCCTGATCAGGTTGAGTTCTTGGGGACAGGGGGGACCTTCCAGGGCAGATCTGAGCCAGGAGCAGCAGAGCTGCCCCTCTCTTGAACCCCTCAGACAGCAAGCTGCTGCTGAGGCTGCTGGAGTGCTAGTGGTACCCACAAGGTGTACTGGGATGATGGACTCCTGTACTCAGAGTGTAGAGACCAGAAGGTTGGTTATACCTCTGTAGTTCAGGGGCATCCTGTTGACCCTAGCCCATGATATCCCTTTAGCAGGTCACCTGGACCAGAACAAGACTTGGGACAGACTTGTCCCTCACTTTCACTGGCCCCACATGTCTGAAGACACAAAGGAGTTTTGTCGCTCCTGTGTAACCTGCCAATCCAGTGGCAACGCAGGTGGCACTACAAAGGCCCCCCTGATACCACTACCTGTGGTGGGGGTGCCCTTTGAAAGGGTAGGGATTGATTGGTCCCATGGATCCCCAAACAGCCTCTGGGCACAGGTTTATCCTGGTAGTAGTGGATCATACTACCAGGTACCCAGAAGCTATACCCCTTAGGACCACTACAGCACCTGTGGTGGCAAGTGCCCTGTTGGGAGTTTTCTCAAGAGTGGGTTTTCCTAAGGAGGTGGTATCAGACAGAGGTACCAACTTCATGTCTGGATACTTAAGGGCAATGTAGAAGGAGTGTGGAGTGACTTACAAATTCACCACACCCTATCACCCAGAATGCAATGGTTTAGTTGAAAGGTTCAACAAAACATTAAAGGGCATGATCAAAGGGCTCCCAGAAAAGCTTAGGCGAAGATGGGGCATTCTCTTGCCCTGCCTTTTGTTTACATACAGGGAGGTGCCACAAAAGGGGGTTGGCTACAGCCCCTTTGAACTTTTGTTTGGTCACCTTGTCAGGGGTCCATTCTGTTTGGTGAAGGAAGGATGGGAGATACCTCTCAAGCCCCCAAAGCAAGACATAGTGGACTATGTACTTGGTCTCCGCTTCAGGATGGCTGAGTACATGAAAAAGGCAACTAAAACCCTTGAGGCTGGCCAGGAACTGCAAAAAGCCTGGCATGACCAAAAGGCTGTACTGACTGTTTACCAGCCAGGACAGAAAGTGTGGGTGTTGGAGCCTGTGGCCCCAGCAGCTCTCCAGGACAAATGGAGTGGACCCCACACTATTGTTGAACAGAAGGGAGAGGTTGCCTACTTAGTAGACCTAGGAACTTCCAGGAGTCTCCATAGGGTTCTCCATGTCAACAGGGCTGACATGGGCTTGCTCATGGCTACTGATGAGGGACAGGAGGAAGAGAGTGACCCACTCCCTGACCTCCTCTCACAGAACCCTGATGATGGGTCAGTTGATGGTGTGGCCTTGGCAGGCAGCCTCACTGCCCAGCAGCAAACTGATTGCAGACAGGTGCTCAATCAGTTCAGAAACATGTTTTCTCTGACTCCAAGTCAGACTACCTGGTGCACTTATGAAGTGGACACTGGGGACAGTCTGTCTATTACAAATAAGATTTATAGGCAACCTGACCATGTCAGGGACTATATCAGGACAGAAGTCTAGAAAATGTTGCATTTGGGAGTTATTGAACCCTCAGATAGCCCTTGGGCTAGTTCAGTGGTCCTTGTGCCAAAACCTCACACCAACGGTGGAAAAAAAGAGATGATGTTTTGTGTAGACTACAGGGGTCTCAATGTTGTCACTAGGACAGATGACCATCCAATTCCAGGGGCAGATGAGCTTACAGATACTTTGGCCTCAGCCAAGTACCTTAGCACATTTGACTTGACAGCTGGCTACTGGCAGATCAGACTAGCTGATGATGCAAAGCTAAAAACAGCATTTCTGACCCCAAATGGGCACTACCAATTTGTGGTGATGCCCTTTGGTTTGAAGAATGCACCTGACACTTTCCAAAGGTTGGTGACTACAGTTCTCACAGGTCTGGAAGCCTACAGTGCAGCTTATATAGATGATATTGCTGTCTTTAGCTCCACCTGGGAGGATCATCTGGTCCACCTAAGGAATGTTTTGGAGGCCCTGCGAAAGGCAGGCCTCACTATCAAGGCCACCAAGTGCCAGATAGGGCAGAGTCAGGTTGTGTACCTGGGCCACCTTGTAGGTGGAGGCCAGGTTCAAGCACTGCAGAGCAAAATCCAGACCATCATGAACTGGGTTGCTCCAACCACCCAGACTCAGGTGAGAGCCTTCTTAGGCCTGACTGGGTACTATAGGAGATTTGTCAAGGGGTATGGATCAATAGTAACACCCCTGAATGACTTAACTTCTAATAAAATGCCCAAAAAGGATCAGTGGACAGCTAGCTGTGAAAAGGCATTTGATGACCGGAAGCAGGCCATGTGTACTGCTCACATTCTACAGAGTCCTGATTACTCCAAGAAGTTCATTCTCCAAACAGATGCATCTGAATTGGGTGTAGGGGCTGTACTGTCACAATTGAATGATGAAGGTCCGGATCAGCCAGTAGCTTCCATAAGCAGAATGCTGACCCCTAGAGAGAAACGTTGGTCAGCCATTGAGAGGGAGGCCTTTGCTGTGGTTTGGGCTCTGAAGAAGTTGAGGCCATACTTGTTTGGTACTCACTTCCTTGTTCAGACAGACCATAAGTCCCTCTTATGGCTAAAACAAATGAAGGGTGAAAATCCCAAACTGGGAGTAACCATGCCAATGCAGATGGACTCTCTAGGTATTTCCACTTAGAACATGAAGACTCAACTGGTCAAGGTTAGTTTAATGTCCCTGCATTTGGGGGGGGTTGTGTAGGAGAGTAGGATCTGCTTCACATGGGTACCCCCACTTTCCGCTGGTGTTTCACTGTTTTTCCACCTTAGTCTGGCTGTGGCCCTGCTAATCAGGACCACAGCCTAGCTGCTTCCTCTCTAAAATGGTTTCCATGTACATTATCTACATTTCTAATTGTATTCTGGAGTGCCTTATAAGCCCCTAGTATATGGTATACTATGTACCTAGGGCATAGGTACCTCAGAGGCCTACCAGGGGCTGAAGCATGTATTATGCCACCCCTGGGAAGCACTCCAAAATGACATCACAGGTCTGCTACGGCAGCCTGGGTAAGGTGGAGCTTGCACCCCTTACTGTGGTATAGGCTACCTATATCACTACCACTGCACACACACATAAAAACTATAAGTCACTCCTATGGCAGGCCTTAACAATCCTGAAGGCAGAGTGCTTGGTTTTAATGTGAGAGGGTGACCCTGCATGAGCAGAGCCCCTCTGCAGCATTAGGAGTACCTTGTCTGATGCTGTTTGAGGTGCCGCCTGACCATATACTCTTAAGTGCATTATAACCTCGCTGTAAATGCTAAATGTGGACTGGCTGCACGGAAACATGTCGTGTTTGGTGTCAAAAGCTT
Organism: Triturus cristatus; assembly: GCF_964204655.1. Lineage (NCBI taxonomy): Eukaryota > Metazoa > Chordata > Amphibia > Caudata > Salamandridae > Triturus > Triturus cristatus. The sequence goes on from NC_140583.1 coordinate 477,623,453, forward strand.
TGGAATACTACCCCCCACCAGTTCTGGCGGCGGGGGTAGTATTCCACCATTCTAGAGGGAGAGACATGTTCACACTGGTCTACCCGGTAAAGACTTTCTAAAGCCCTGGCATCACAAAATGGATGCCACTGCCACAAACATGGTTCTGGCCTCCTGCTTCTGACCGAAACTCTGGCAGGGGAGGCCTGGACAATAGGTTTCCTGTCCCAGGGAGGTGTAACCACCTACCCAGACAGGCAGATGTGTATTGGGGCTGGGCGGGAGCACTCTCTGGTGCTTTGAAGTCCTGCACTGGGGGCACACTTGGTGTCCCTGTGCATAGTCCAGTTCAAACTGGTTGCAGGGGCTACCTGCCCCTGCTCTGGCGTGAAACTGGACAAAGGAAATGGGTGTAACCACCCCTCTTTCCAAACCCTCCCATAGGTGGGTCCCTAGAGTATGTCCAACCCCCAAACTTTGTATAAGTATGGGAACCCAGTGCTTGAGACTTTAGATTACACTGGACGAAACTCTGCAACATACATCCTGGACCTTCGACGTTCTATTTCAACTAAAAGACTGAAGAAATCTCCCTTGGGGTCAAGGAGTGACTCCCCTGCTTGGTAGGCACCAAAAAAGCAACTGTCCGGTCTGCAATTCTGAAGCTCCCGCCGGACGCCGAAGTCTCTGCATCCCCAGAGGTAGATTTCCAGACTTCCCCGAGGCTACCCTTAGTCCACAGCAAAGCTGAGGCCCGTGGCTATCGTGGGTGACCTGGAACCGTGACCCCTGGACACCGTGATCTTTTGCTGATCCGTCATCTTCCTTGTCTTCCTCGAAGTTGGGCTTTGGGCTCTGAGTAGCCCCAGCCTTGCACACCTCCTGCACCGAAGATTTCTGGCCTCCACTCCACGAGTGACACGTGGGCCAGTTTCCAGTGCGAGCGCTTGAGGCTCCTTCGCGATCGCTAGCCCGTTGGCTAGTGGGTCCCCATGAAGGCGACTCCTCTTCTGATTGGGCTTTCCTGGTTGCTCCAGACGTGCCCCGACTTACCCTCACTGGGTGAGTCCCCCAGACCTTGCTGGTCTGCACCGACATCGTTTTTCTATTTCCAAGTAACTTCCCGTTGCTAGGGCTTGTTGGCTCCAATCTGGTCACTGACACCGCAGCACTCGACAAACTTCGTAGGACAGCTCAAATCCAGCTCCTGGTCATCGTCGATGCCTCCTGGACCTCGTGGCTGAAGAATCAAGACACCTGTCAACTCACCTGAAGCACCCGATATCTATTGGGCCCCTGGTCACTTGTAAGTGACCCACACTCTGTCCCCTCTGCTTTCAGGTTCCTTCCATCATCGATCCAGGCTTGGATATCTCCGGACACTTCTCCACTTCACGGCAGCGGCACTTCCTGAGCAGTTTCCATTGAAAACAGCAACGCGACCTGACACCATTTGACACCTATGCATCAGGCTTCCCTGGGTGAGGTAACTCGAGTTCTCCGGTGCTCCCGTGGGTGTTGGCCCTAGACACTTCGAAGTCCAAAAGGGTTTGCTCGTAGTCATCCTCTAAGTGTCCCTAAACTCTTAATTTCCAACCATGACTTTCCTCATAGAATTTAACGGTGATTCGCGGCTGTGTTCTCACACTGCACGCGTCCCCCGTGGGTCTCATGTGTCACTACCTTGGGTGGTTCCTTGTGGTCCAAGCACTTCTACAGGCTCTAGGCCTTGTGTCTAGTTCAGTCGCGGTTCTTATACCACTTTATTGGTATATGGTTTGGTACGCCTCTAGGGCCCAAACGTGTATTTGTGCTTTTACTGTTGAATACCGACTTGTAACTTAGGTACTTCGAACTCCAGTCTCATAAAGAGACTAGAGGGGTGTGTTTTATCTTAAATACATATATTTTAAATATATACCTGGTGTGGTTATCCTTTCATTTTATCATTCATGAGATTATAGACTGGTTAAAGCAAGCTGTTTTACATTCCTTCAAGACTTAGCCTGAAGGCTGCTCTCCATACCTACCACTAGGATAGCTTTCAATAAAGATTGTCTTTAACCAATCACCATAAGAGGTTGTTTGGACTGATACCAGGTGCCCATTATAACTAGTGGACAGCATATATCAGGCCAACTTCTCACATTGGTGTGCAGCGTGTGGGATTCCAGCTTGCTATTGTTTTACCAGATAATCTCAATTGAGTACCTAACTGAAAACCACTAAAGGTACCCTACGTACATATAATACAAGCTTTAGAATATAGTAAGTTCTACTGAACTTAGAGTTGTGTGTTAAGGGATAGCACACCCTTTCTACAACTCAAGAGAGTTTAGTAGGCCACACTCGAGTAGGTAGTGCAATACACCACACCACACTAGTAATGTCTTCAAGGCCAGGAACCAGTAGGTCCTTGCCAGAAGCCAATGGGCTTCAATATTCCCAGTATGATAGACTCCCATTCATGGAACTGAGAGCATTAGTACAACTAGGAAACTGAAGACAGGCAAAGGTCCAACCACCCAGCATCTCATAGAGGTACTCAGGCTGGATACATAAGTTACACTTCAATAATTACAGTGAAATAACACAAATACACGTCACGCCCTAGGGGCGAGTCAAAGCACATACTAAAATAGTGGTATAAGAACCACAACTTAACAAGACACAAGGCCTAGAGCCTGTAGAATCGCTGAGACCCCAAGGAAACACCCAAGGTAATGACACAGGGGAGTGTTTGAACATAGCCACGAGTTCACGTTAGCTTCTATGGGGAAAGTTGCGGTTATTTTTTTAAAGATTAGGGACACTTAGAAATCAGGATCAAACACTTTTGGACTTAGGAAGTTCTAGGGCTAGCACCCATGGGAGCAGCAGAGTACTCGCGTTACCTCACCCAGGGAAACCGGGTGCATAGGTGACTTTTGGTGTCTGGTCGCGTCATTGATTTCAATGGGAGCTGGCGAAGAAGTGCTGCTGCCGTGAAGATGCGAAGTGTCCGAAGAGATCCAAGCCTGGATCAAAGATGAGAAGAACCTGAAAGCAGAGGGGACAGAGTCTGGGTCACTAGCCAGTGACCAAGAAGGGGATAGACAGATGTCGGGTGATTTCAGGTGAAATAGGTGAAGCTTGACTCTTCATCTACGAGGACCAGGAGGTGTCGAGGACAACCAGGAGCTGGATTCGAGCTGTCCCACAAAGGATATCGAGTGCTGCAGTGTCAGTGCCCAGATTGGACACAACAAGCCTTGGCAAAAGCAACCCACGCAGAAACCAGAAAGATGCTTCGGTGCAGACCAGCAAGGTCTGTGGGACTCACCACTTGGTTGGGAGTCAGGGCATGTCTGGAGCAACCAGGGAAGCCCAAGGAAATGCAAAGTTACCCCCTCAGGGACCCACCAGTCAATGGACCAGGGATCGCAAAGGGACCTCAAGACAAAACACAAAATGACGGCCCACGGGTCACTTGGAATGACCAGGCCTACAATCTTCGGTGGATTTAGTTCTCGAGATGGGGCTACAAGTTAGCTCAAGCACGACTTCAAGAGACGTCGAGAAGTTAATGCACTTGCAAAAGTGTACGGTGACCAGGAGTTCCGGTTCCATGCTACTCACGAGGGCTGCAGGACTTAGCTTTGCTGGAGACTCGGGTTGGCCTCTGATATGTCTGGAAATCCTCTTCCTGGGCTGCAAATACTTCGGAGTCCAGCGAGAGCTTCAGAAATGCAGACCAGCAAATTGCTTTGTTGGTGCCTGCCAAGCAGGGGAGTCACTCCTTGACCCCAAGGGAGATTTCTTGAGTCCTCTGGTCTTGAGCAGAGCGTTGAAGGTCCAGGATTCAGCTTCAGAGTTTCGTCAGGGTAATCTAAAGTCCTAAGGACTGGAGTCCCATACTTATACTAAGGTAGGGGGTTGGACATACTCTGGGGACCCACCTATGGGAGGGTTTGGAAAGAGGGGTGGCTACACCCATTTCCCTTGTCCAGTTTCACGCCAGAGCAGGGGCTGGAAGCCCCTGAACCGGTTTGAGCTGGACTATGCACACGGACACCAAATGTGCCCCCAGTGCAGGATTTCAAAGCACTCAGAGAGGGCTCCCACCCAGCCCCAATACACATAAGCCTGTCTGGGAGGTGGTTACACCTCCCTGTGACAGGAAGCATATTGTCCAGGCCTCCCTTGCCGGAGTTTCAGTCAGCAGCAGGAAGCCAGACCCGTGTCTGTGGCTGCAGCATCCATTTTGTGATGCCAGGGCTCTATTACGTTTCTACCGGCTATTCCAGGGTTGTCATGTCTCTCCCTCTAGAAGGGTGGGATCATACTCCCACACCAGTTACTGGTGTGGGGTATGATTCCAAGGTGTTTGACAGCAAACACAACATGTTTCCGTGCAGCCAGTCCAAAGTTAGCATTTACCATTTGGTTATAATGCACTTAAGAGTATATGGTCAGGCTGCACTACTGACAACCCCGGAGAAGAGATTCCGAAGGCTGCAGAGGGACTCAGCTCATGCCTGGGCACTTCCTCACATATAACCAAGCACCCTGCCTTCAGGATTAATAAGACCTGCCATAGGGGTGACTGATGTTTGTATGTGCAGTATATGGTGAGATATAGTGAACCTATATCTCAGAAAGGGATGCATGCACCACCTTACTCAGGCTGCAGTAGCAGACCTGTGGTTTCATTTTGGGTGGCTTTCCAGGGGTGGCATAATACATGCTTCAGCCCCTGGTAGGCCTCTGGGGTACCTATGCCCTGGGTACATAGTATACCATATACTAGGGACTTATAAGGGCACCTCACATCCAATCTGTAATATACCTAAAGTACATGGAATCATTTTGGAGAGGAAGCAGCTAGGCTGGGGCCCTGAATAGCAGGGTCCCAGCCAGACTAAAGTCGAAAAACAGTGAAACACCAGCAAAAAGTGGGGGTAAACATGTGAAGCAGATCCTACTCTCCTAAACTTTCTACACCTATGTTGCTTCTTTCAGCAATTCTCTTGCCTCTTTGTGTACTTCTTTTGCCTGTTTCTGCACCTCTCTTGCCTCTTTTTGAACCTCTGTTTGCTCTTTCTGCACCTCACTTGCTCTTTTCTACACTTCTCTTTTCCCTCTTTCTGCCATTTTCTTGCCTTTTTCTGCACCTCTATTCCCTCTTTCTGCACATCAGTTGCCTCTTTCTGCACTTCGTTTGCTTCTTTCTGCACCCCTGATGTTTCTATCTTCACTTGTCTTCCCTCTTTCTGTGCCCTTCCTGCCTGTTTTTGCATCTCACGTGCCTCTATCTCCACTTTTGTTACTTCTTTCTACACCTCTGTTGCTTCTTTAAGCAATTCTCTTGCCTCTTTGTGCACTTCTCTTGTCTGTTTCTGCACATCTTTTGCCTTTTTGTTGCACTTCTGCTGGCTCTTTCTGCACCCCTGTTGCTTCATTCTGTACTTTTCTAGCTTCTTTCTACACCTCTGTTGCTTCTTTCAGCAATTCTCTTGCCCCTTTGTGCACTTCTCTTGCCTGTTTCTGCACTTCTCTTGCCTCTTGTTGCACCTCTGTTGGCTCTTTCTGCACCTCACTTGCTCCTTTCCATAATTCTCTTGCCTCTTTCTGCACCCCTGTTGATTCATTCTTCACTTTCCATGCTTTTTTCTGCACCTGTCTTTCTTCTTTCTGTACCCGTTGTATCTTTCTGTACCTCTTTTGCCTCTTTCTGCAACTTTCTTGCCTTTTTCTGCACCTCTCTTCCCTCTTTCTGCATGTATGTTTCCTCTTTCTGCACCTCATTTGCTTCTTTCTGCACTACTGTTGTCTCTCTCTCTGCACTCGTCTTCGCTCTTTGTGTGCCTTTCCTGCCTGTTTTTGCACCTCACTTGCTCTTTCTGCACTTTTCTTGCTTCTTTATACACCTCTATTGCTTCTTTCAGCAATTCTCTTGCCTGTTTGGCACTTCTCTTGCCTGTTTCTGGACTTCTCTTGCCTCTTTCTGCACCCCTGTTGCTTCATTCTGAACTTTCCATGCTTCTTTTTGCACCTGTCTTGCTTCTTTCTGCACCCCTGTTGTCTCTTTATGTACCTCTTTTGCCTCTTTCTGTACTTTTCTTGCCTTTTTCTGCTCCACTCATCGCTCTTTCTGCACGTCTGTTGCCTCTTTCTTCACCTCATTTGCTTCTTTCTGCACCCCTTTTGTCTGTGTCTGCACTCATCTTTTCTCTTTCTGTACCTTTCCTGCCTGTTTTCGCATCGAACTTGCCTCTTTATGTACTTTTCTTGCTTCTTTTTACACCTCTGTTGCTTCTTTCAGCAATTCTTGTGCTCGTTGTGCACTTCTCTTGCATGTTTCTGCACATCTCTTGCCTCTTTTTGCACATCTGTTGGCTCTTTCTGCACCTCACTTGCTCCTTTCTATACTTCTCTTGCCTCTTTCTGAACCCTGTGTCTTCATTCTGCACTTTCCATACTTCTTTCTGCACATGTCTTGCTTCTTTCTGCACCCCTGTTGTCTCTTTTATACCTCATGTGCCTCCTTCTGCACTTTTCTTGCCTTTTTCTGCACCTCTCTTCTCTCTTTCTGTATGTCTGTTGCCTCTTTCACACCTCATTTGCTGCTTTCTGCAACCCTGTTCTCTTTCTGCACTCTTCTTTCCTCTGTCTGTACCTTTCCTACCTGTTTTTGCATCTCACTTGCCTCGTTCTCCACTTTTCTTGCTTCTTTCTACACCTCTGTTGCTTCTTTCATCAATTCTCTTGCCTCTTTGTGTACTTCTCTTGCCTGTTTCTGCACCTCTCTTGCCTCTTTTTGCACCTCTGTTGGCTCTTTCTGTACCTCACTTGCTCCTTTCTATACTTCTCTTGCCTCTTTCTGAACCCCGTGTCTTCATTCTGCACTTTCCATACTTCTTTCTGCATATGTCTTGCTTCTTTCTGCACCCCTGTTGTCTCTTTATATACCTCATGTGCCTCCTTCTGCACTTTTCTTGCCTTTTTCTGCACCTCTCTTCTCTCTTTCTGTACGTCTGTTGCCTCTTTCACACCTCATTTGCTGCTTTCTGCACCCCTGTTCTCTTTCTGCACTCTTCTTTCCTCTTTCTATACCTTTCCTACCTGTTTTTGCATCTCACTTGCCTCGTTCTCTACTTGTCTTGCTTCTTTCTACACCTCTGTTGCTTCTTTCATCAATTCTCTTGCCTCTTTGTGTACTTCTCTTGCCTGTTTCTGCACCTCTCTTGCCTCTTTTTGCACCTCTGTTGGCTCTTTCTGCACCTAACTTGCTCTTTTGTACACTTCTCTTGCCTCTTTCTGCACCCCTGTTGCTTCATTCTGCACTTTCCATGCTTCTTTCTGCACCTGTCCTACTTCTTTCTGCACCCCTGTTGTCTCTTTATGTATCTCTTTTGCCTCTTTCTGCCCTTTTCTTGCCTTTTTCTGCACCTCTCTTCCCTCTTTCTGCACTTTTGTTACTTCTTTCTGTGAGAAGTTGGCCTGGTATATGCTGTCCACTAATTATAATCAGCACCCTGTACCAGTCCAAACAACCCCTTATTGGTTATAAGTTAAAGACAACCTTTATTGAAAGCTATCCTAGTGGTAGGAATGGAGAGCAGCCTTCAGGCTAAGTCTTGCAGGAAGGTAAAGCAGCTTGTTTTACCGGTCTATAATCTCTTGAATGCCTAAATGAAAGACAATCACACCCAGTATATATATAAAATATATATATTTATTTCTAAACACACCCTCCTCGGCTCATTATGACACTAGACATCAAAGCACATAAGTTACACTTCAAATATAACAGTAAAATAGCACAAATACACGTCAGGCACTAGGGGCAAGGCAAACCATATACTAAACTAGTGGTATAAGAACCACGACTTAACTAGACACAAGGCCTAGAGCCTGTAGAATCGCTGGGACCCCAAGGAACCACCCAAGGTAGTGACACAGGGGACACAAGGGGGCCGTGTGCAGTGTGTGAACACAGCCGTGAGCTCCCGTTAGCTTCTATGGGGAAAGTCGCGGTTATATTTTTAAAGATTAGGGACACTTAGAAGTGAGTCAGGACCAAACCCTGTGGGACTTAGGAAGTTCTAGGGTCAACACCCACGGGAGCACTGGAGTACTCGTGTTACCTCACCCAGGAGAGAGAAGTCAATTCACTTGCAAAAGTGCATGGTGACCAGGAGTTCCGGTTCCACGCTACTCACGAGGGCTGCGGGTCTCAGCTTTGCTGGGGACTTGGGTCGGCCTCTGAGATGTCTGGAAATTCTCTTCCTGGGCTGCAAATACTTCAAAGTCTGGCGGAAGCTTCGGAAATGCAGACCGGTAAATTGCTTTGTTGGTGCCTGCCAAGCAGGGGAGTCACTCCTTGACCCCAAGGGAGATTTTTTTAGTCCTTTTGTCTTGAGTAGAGCGCCGAAGTTCAAGGATTCAGCATCAGAGTTTCGTCCAGGGATATCTAAAGTTCTGGTTACAGAGGTTCCTTACTTATACCTAAGGAAGGGGTTGGACGACTAGCTCTAGGGACCCATCTATGGGAGGGTTTGGAAAGAGCGGTGGCTACACCTATTTCCTTTGTCCAGCTTCGCGCCAGAGGAGGGGCTGGAAGCCCCTGAACTGGTTTGAGCTGGACTATGCACAGGGACACCAAATGTGCCCCCAGTGCAGGACTTCAAAGCACTCAGAGAGTGCTCCCACCCAGCCCCAATACACATCAGCCTGTCTGGGAGGTGGTTACATCTCCCTGTGACAGGAAACCTATTGTCCAGGCCTCCCCTGATGGAGTTTCGGCCATCAGTAGGAGGCCAGACTTGTGTCTGTGGCTGCAGCATCCATTTTGTGATGCCAGGGCTCTATTAAGTTTATACGGGGTATACCAGTGATGCCATGTCTCTCCCTCTTAAAGGATGGGATCACTCCCACACCAGTTACTGGTGTGGGTGTATGATTCCAAGGTGTTTGACACCAAACACAACATGATTCCGTGCAGCCAGTCCAAAGTTAGCATTTACCGTTTGTTTATAATGCACTTAAGAGTATATGGTCAGACTGCACCACTGACAACCCCGGAGAAGAGATTTCAAAGGCTGCAGAGGGGCTCATCTCATGTCGGGGCACCCTCTCATATATAACTAAGCCCACTGCCTTCAGGATTGATAAGGCCTGCCATAGGGGTGACTGATAGGTTTGAATGTGCAGTGTTAGGTGAGGTATAGTGAACCTATACCTCAGTAAGGAGTGCATGTACCACCTTACCCAGGCTGCAGTAGCAGAGCTGTGGTGTCATTTTGGGTGGCTTTCCAGGGGTGGCATAATACATGTTTCAGCGCCTGGTAGGCCTCTGGGGTACCTATGCCCTGGGTACATAGTATACCATATACTAGGGACTCACAAGGGTACCCCAGAATCCAATCTGGAGTGTACCTAAAGTACTTGCAATCAATTTAGAGATGAAGCAGCTAGGCTGGGGTCCTTAATAGCAGGGTCCCAGCCAGACTAAAGTCGAAAAACAGTGAAACACCAGCAAAAAGTGGGGGTAAGCATGTGAAGCAGATCCTACTCTCCTACACTTTCTACACCTGTTGCTTCTTTGAGCAATTCTCTTGCCTCTTTGTGCACTTCTCTTGTCTGTTTCTGCACATCTCTTGCCTCTTTTTGCACTTCTGCTGGCTCTTTCTCTACCCCTGTTGCTTCATTCTGCACTTTTCTTGCTTCTTTCTGCACCTGTCTTGCTTCTTTCTGCACCTCTGTTATCTCTTTATGTATCTCTTTTGCTTCTTTCTGTACTTTTCTTTCCCTTTTCTGCACCTCTCTTCCCTCTTTCTGCACGTCTGTTGCCTCTTTCTGTACCTCATTTGTTACTTTCTGCACCCCTGTTGTCTGTTTCTGCACTCGTCTTCCCTCTTTCTGTACCCTTCCTGTCTGTTTTTGCATCTCACTTGCCTCTTTCTGCACTTTTCTTGCTTTTTTCTACACATGTGTTGCTTCTTTCAGCAATTCTCTTGCTTCTTTGTGCACTTCTCTTGCCTCTTTCTGCACTTTCCATGCTTCTTTCTGCACCTGTCTTGTTTCTTTCTGCACCCTTGTTATCACTTTATGTTCCTCTTTTGCCTCTTTCTGCACTTGTCTTGCCTTTTTCTGCAGTTCTTTTGCCTCTTTCTGCACCTCTTTTGCTTCTTTCTGTACTTCTCTTGCCTCTTTCTGCACCCCTGTTGCTTCATTCTGCATTTTCCATGCCTATTTCTGCATCTATCTTGCTTTTTGCTGCACCCCTGTTGTCTCTTTATGTACCCTACTTGTCTCTTTCTGCACTTCACTTGCTTTTTTTGCTCCTCTCTTGCCTCTTTCGGCACCTCTGTTGCTTCTTTCTGCACTTGTCTTGCCTCCTTCTGCACCTCTTAGTTAGAGGTAGTTTTAATCCCCCTGCCCTAATATGTACTAGGGCCATGCAGGGGAGGTCGTGCCAATCACAGGGGTACCACATCCCATAGTGTACCCTAGTGTATATAGGTGTTTTCACTGTATGCACTGTATTCTAAGAGTCTTTCAGCATAGCACTGGCTCCGGGCCTGGTTAGTCAGATTCAGTTACCACCAGTACCCGTCAGCATAAGGTTGGGGGCACATGATGACTTTGCAAAGAGGCCTCTTTCTGCTCCTCTGTTGGTTCTTTGTGCACATCTCTTGCTTCTTTCTGCACCTTTCTTTGTCTTTCTGGACTTCTGTTGCCTCTTTCTGCATTTCTCTTGCTTCTTTCTGCATATTTCTTACTCTTTCTGCACATGTCCTACCTCTGTAGGCATAGTTAGAAATTAGCATTTAAAAAACCTTTCAAATTCACTTAAAAAAACACAGGTTTCAGGGACATTATAGTTAGAAATAAGCATTAAAAAAACCTTAGAAATTCACAGAAAAAACACAGGTTTCAGGGACGTTTTAGTTAGTTGGACATATCACTCGTACAAAACCAGAGAAATTTGGCTGTTATAGTTAGTTCAGCTAACTATAACTTGCGCCCCGCAATGCACTGCTGATGACATCACATATTACATCAGTCATGACATGTCAGTGATATCACTGATGACATCACTGATGACATCTCAAATGCCATCTAAAATGACATCACTGATGACCTCATCCACGTGATAATCTGATGCACCTCCTCATACCCTAATATAATCTTTGATACACCCACTTTAAAATACAGACTACCATTTTCGAAACCATAGACACACCAATACCAGTTAGTACATACCCACTCACTAATTCCTAGGTCTACACACACATCCACTCATTCACCCATACAGTCACTCATACATGCAGTCAACCATCAATACAGCACTATCATATGCACTCACATATCTATACAGAGACTCACGCACCACCACTCATCCATAGAGTTACTCACACACCTAGTCAGTCATGCAAAGAATTAATCACACTCCCATTTACTCACCTATACAGTTATACACACACCACCTCACTTATTCAAACATACACTAACACATACTTACACTCTTATACAAGAACTAATACGAGCACACACTCATCCATACAGCCACTCTCACAATCAATCACTCTCACATATAGTCATTTATATACTCCAACACTCACATATTCTGCCTTTCACATATGCAGTTACTCACACATGTACCACTGAGACATCCATTCACTCACCAACACACCCATATATACACTCACCCACCCATACAGCTCTTCATAGATGTACTCTTGAACCCACATACCCAGTGAATCACCCGCTCACACATCTATGTACAGAGTCACAACCACACAGACACTCAGGCACCCATACAGATGCTCAGACAACCAATCAATAACCCATATAGACCCTCATTAAGCTACTCGCCAACCCATGCAACCGCTTACACACCAAGTGACAAACTAAACTGTGTGAATGTCTTTATCAGTCACTAACCCATGCATTCAGTAAGACACATTTAATCACTCACTAATACAGTCAGTCACGCACCTACTAAATCATCCATTCAGACACTTATACACCCACTCATTCTTCAATACACCTTGGCCTATATATATATATATATATATATATATATATATACATATATATATATATATATATATATATATATATTATATTTAAACTTTACATAAACACACAGTCACTGGATGATGTCATTAGTGATGTCATTTGAGATGTCATCAGGGATGTCATCAGTGATGTCACTGACCATGTCATGAACGATGCAATATGTGACGTCATCAGCAGTGCATTGAGGGGGCGCGAATTATAGTAAGCTGAACTAACGATAATGGCCGAATTTCTTTGGTTTTGTACGAGTGAAATGTCCAACTAACTATGACGTCCCTGAAACCTGTGGTTTTTCAGTGAATTTCTACGTTTTTTTTAAATGCTAATTTCTAACTATAACATCCCTGAAACCTGTGTTTTTTCAGTGAATTTAAAACGTTTTTTTAAATACTAATTTCTAACTATGCCTACAGAGGTAGGACATGTGCAGAAAGAGGAAGAAATGCGCTGAAAGAAGCAAGAGAAATGCAGAACGAAGCAACAGAAGTCCGGAAAGATGAAGAAAGGTGCAGAAAGAAGCAAGAGATGTGCACAAAGAACCACTCACTGGTACAAAACCAGAGAAATTCAGAAGTTATATTTAGCTGAGCTAACAATAACTCGTGCCCCCACAATGTACTGCTTATGACCTCACATATTACATCACTCATAGCATGGTCAGTGACATTGCTGATGACATAACCGAGTCAATCACTGATGACATCATCTGGTGACTTTGAGTGTTTCTAAAATGTTTATGAGTGTTAAATATTTAGACACCAAGGTGTATTGATGAATGAGTGGGTGTATGACTGCCTGTATGGATGATTTAGTGGGTGCGTGACTGACTGTATAAGAGAGTGATAATACATGTCTCAGTGAATGTGTGGGTGAGTGAATGTCTGTATCAGTCTGTCAGTTGTGTGTAAGTGGCTGCATGGGTTGGTGAGTAGGTACATGAGTGCCTATATGGGTTATTGATTGGTTGCCTGAGTACCTGTATGGGTGCATGAGTGTCTGTGTGGGCAGGTGAGGGGGTATGTGACTCCCTACATGGATGAAAAAGTAGATGAATCACTGGCTGTATGGGTTCATGAGTGCATCTGAGAGGAGCTGTATGGGTGAGGGAGTGTGTGTGTATGGCTATGTCAGTGAGTGAATAGATGTCTCAGTGGTATATGGGTGAGCAACTGTACATGTGAAATGCCATAGATGTGAGTGTTGGAGTATATAAGTGACTGTATGTGTGTGTGATTATGAGAGTAGCTGTATGGGTTTGTGTGTGCTTGTGTCAGTGACTGTATAGGTGAGTAAGTATGTGTTAGTATCTGTATGAATAAGTGAGTTGGTGTGTATATAACTGTATAGGTGAGTAAGTGGCAGTGTGATTGACTCTATCGGTGAGTGAGTAGGTGTGTGAGTAGCTCTATGTATGTCTGACAGTGTATGAGTGGCTGTATGGGTGGAAATGCCAGTGGCTGTATTAGTGAGTGAGTGGGTGTATGAGTGGCTGTATGGGTGAGTGAGTGGATGTGTGTGTAGACCTATGAATCAGTGAGTGGGTATGTAAGTACTGGTATGGGTTTGTAAATGGTTTCGAGAATGATAGTGTAAAAGTTGATGTGGGTATATGAATGGTTAAATGGGAGTGTGAGTGGCTCTCTCAGAGAGTCTGCGGAGGATGTCATCAGTGATGTAATTTGAGATGTCATCAGTGATTCTTCAGTGATGTCACTGACCATGTAATGAGTGACGTAATATGTGAGGTCATAAGCAGTGCATTGCAGGGGCATGAGTTATAACTCAGCTAACTATACCTGCTGAATTTCTCTAGTTTTGCACAAGTGAAAATTCAGCTTAACAGGTTTTTATAATCCTATTTCCTAACTATAACAGCCCTGTAAACTTCGTTTTTCTGTGTGAATATCTATGTTTTATTTAATGCTAATTCCTAACTATAATTTACCTGTAGCCTTTGATTCTTTCAGTGAATTTCAGGGCTTTTTAAGAAGCAATGGTCTTTGCAGAATGGTATATAAAGGGGCGGGCCCTCTAACCAGCTCTCAGAAATCCTGCTGTGTAGGAGTAATAGAAAGTACCAGGGGGGGCTTCTAGGTCCCCAAGGTCCTTTAGCATCCAAGATAACCTTATTCCCCAACCAGTAGTATGCCAGGAAAAGTGTTTGCAGAGTTGTGCAGAAAGGGAGTGTGGCCTCCGAAGACCTCTTAGCAAACTGACTCTGTGGAATTTGCTAGAGGTAACAAAAAGAATAGTTGGCCCTCAAATACCCTCAATAGCCAATGAGACTTCATCTCCGAACTAGTACTATGCCAGAAGGTGCATATGCAGAGTGATGGAGAAAGGGTGTCCTTGATGATTGTACAGGTAGTGCCTGTAGGAGTCTATGTGTGCCATTGCCAAGGACAGCCTGCGAATACCGGGTGTTTTTGACAAAGTGTAAAACATATATATAGACATATCTTACATAAACTTTCACTATAGCCATCTAGTAGGATACTAAGTAATTTACCCTTCCTGTTTGTATTAATTTGTTGACAAAAAACAAAAATCCATTTCATTTCTCCACAGAAAGACCGAAGGTTGCAATGACATCAGTAGTCACTAATACAAATGACAAAATGTAAAACAGATATTTAAACATATTTTACACAAAGTTTGAGTCTAGCTATTTAGTAACATACTTGTTTAGCTTTATTTTAACACATTTAACAAAAACAACAATTTCACATAACTTTAAAAATCTTAATGCACAAATAAAACAAAACTACAAATCACCCATAAACTACCCATTCTTACCCAAACTCAACAGAAATCAAAAACTGCTCCAAAACTAGTACAAGGCACACTCTGTGAAATGATCCACTGTAGCGAGACGAATACAAAATATTAATGTGGGATAACATCCATGGGGTATCATCTAAAAACCTAACATAGAAATCATCTCTAACTGGCAATCTAGCAGAGGAAAACTGATGAATGATCTACTTCAGTGGCAGTAGCAACAATTCCTGGCCACAACATCTCTTTAGAGGTACAGACTACTACAACAGATATGGCTCCAGAGTTCAAGAATAGCCACATAATGCATGTACTGCAGTGTGGTCATAACAGCTGGTGAGCAGTGTGTTACAACTATTTGCAATGCTGCCAACCATAATACATGGTGATTTGTGACCCCTTTTATGATTTTTGCACATTTTATAAGACGAGTTCATAGTGATCAGCAACAAGGCGATTCAAAGCTGAAGGACCCTTGACTTCAATAGCAGCACAGAAACACCAAAGTAGAGAGTCAATTCAAAAGTCCAATCTCACCTTCAAGATTTGGCTCCACAGTTTTACCCAAAGGCATTATACTGCATGGCTTTTTGAGTTATAGTGAGTGCTGGAGAGCAGTCTGTAACGGCCCTTTTCAATGCTGCAAAGAATAATAAATGTTGATTTTTTTTATTGTTAGATCTTCATAGTTTTTCTACATTAGCAAGCATTTTATTATTTTAACAAAATGGGTATCTAATATCTATTATCTATGTGTTGTTTATTTTATTATCTTCTGATTTATTGTAACACTGCTTACACATAACATGCTGTTCAGAAAAGTTAAACCGTCCCTCTACAAATAAATACATAGGTAGCTTTTGCCAGTTATCATTATTTACTTTTTCACTTTATAAACATAAGTCAATAGTCTGTGTTTAAATCTTCCAGGAAGTACATCAACAACATTTACAAACATATTCTATTTTTTTAGACAACATTGTTTTACATTTTGTAATCTCTTCTTTAAAACTATCAACTGGAATATGTGTCTTGTTCTGCAACTCCTCCTCTTAACAACTCTTCATTTCCCCTAGAATCCTACTGTGGACCAAAGTAACAAAACTGCAAATCACCACAAACCTTTTCTACATCTGCCAGACTACTGTGCAGAATCGCTCTATTCATTTCTCTTAAACATAAAGCAGGAGTTTTCACAAAATACAGCTCGTACCTAAAGTTCTCATTGTTGGGTGGTATAACTTATTTTGAGTTTTAAACTTCGCCTTTAAATACGTAGGAAATGTCTTAATATATCAATGGATTGCTGTCTAATATAAGAAACACTACTACAATTCCATTTGTATACAGTACACTGACTATGCCTTCCTTGTGCCTCTTCTGCACGAACTTCTTCTACATTTCTAGGTACCATCACCACTTTTGCTGTAGGACTACCTCTTCATTTCATACAATCATCCTCTTTAATGATACCATGAACTAATCTGGTATACTGAAGATAGCTTACGTCATTAAAGAAAGGCTCTGTACTAGAAGTATGTATCCATTCTCCACTAAAAATTGTACAAGTTACTTCTATTCACTAATATTTTCTTCTGTTTTTGCCTCCTCATGCACAACACTAATTTGTCAAGATTCTTCATTGTATTTATAATCAAAACGAAAAGCTTCCTCTTGAAAGCAAAGGCCTTATCAACTACTCTCTCAACCCGTTCTTTCAGTTTCAATGCATTTCTCCTTCTTCTACACTTTTAAAAACTCTCACTAAATTTACAAGACTGTAACTATGCACTCATTATAACATTTGCATATAACCTCTGCAGACAACAAAGCACCCACTTACAACCCATACATTCATTGAAATACTGAGGCACACACGTGCACTGATGAAACACTTAGAATCTAGTCATGCAATCTTGTAATTATGCAGAGAATACCATTGTATTAAACCTATCACCCATATTGTTTAAAGACTACATGTTCCTCAGTAAAATTTGTAAATACATAGGTTGGTGGTCAAATACATCAATACTCCCTGGATGATTGAATGAGTTCATACGTAGTGCCTAGGTGATTCCTGTAGGAGAGTAGGATCTGCTTCACATGTTTACCCCCACTTTTTGCTGGTGTTTCACTGTTTTTTTACTTTAGTCTGGCTGGGACCCTGCTATTCAGGGCCCCAGCCTAGCTGCTTCCTCTCTAAATTGATTGCATGTACTTTAGGTACATGACAGATTGGATCCTGAGGTACCCTTTTGAGTCTCTAGTATATGGTATACTATGTACCCAGGTCATAGGTACCTCAGAGGCCTACCAGGGGCTGAAGCATGTATTATGCCACCCCTGGGCAGGCAACCAAAATGGCACCACAGGTCTCCTACTGCAGCCTGGGTAAGGTAGTGCGTGCACCCCTTATTGAGGTATAGGTTCACTATACCTCACCTATCACTGCACATAAAAACAGTCACTCCTATGGCAGCCCTTAACAATCCTGAAGGCAGAGTGCTTAGTTATATGTGAGAGGGTACCCAGGCATGAGCTTAGCCCCTCTGCAGCCTTTGGAATCTCTTCTCCGGGGTTGTCAGTGGTGCAGCCTGACCATATACTCTTAAGTGCATTATAACCAAACGGCAAATGCTAACTTTGGACTGGCTGCACGGAAACATGTTGTGTATGGTGTCAAACACCTTGGAATCATACCAAGTATGATCCCACCCTTCTAGAGGGAGAGACATGGCATTACTGGTATACCCGGTAGAAATCTAATAGAGCCCTGGCATCACAAAATGGATGCTGCAGCCAAAGACATGGGTCTTGGCTCCTGCTGCTGACCGAAACTCCAGCAGGGGAGGCCTGGACAATAGGTTTCCTGTGACAGGGAGGTGTAACCACCTCCCAGACAGGCTTATGTGTATTGGGACTGATTGGGAGCACTCTCTGAGTGCTTTGAAGTCCTGCACTGGGGGCACATCTGGTGTCCCTGTGCATAGTCCAGCTCAAACCGGTTCAGGGGCTTCCAGCCCCTGCTCTGGCATGAAACTGGACAAAGGAAATAGGTGTAGCCACCGCTCTTTCCAAACCCTCCCATAGGTGGGTCCCCAGAGCTAGTCCAACCCCTTTCTAAGGTATAAGTAAGGAAGCTCTGTAACCAGAACTTTAGATATCCCTGGACGAAACTCTGAAGCTGAATCCTGGAACTTCGACGCTCTACTCAAGACTAGAGGACTGAAGAAATCTCCCTTGGGGTCGAGTGACTTCCCTGCTTGGCAGGCACCAATGAAACTTTTTGCCAGTCTGCATCTCCGAAGCTCCCGCCGGACTCCAAAGTATTTGCAGCCCAGAAAGAAGATTTCCCGACATCTCAGAGGCCGACCTGAGTCCCCGGCAAAGCTGAGACCCGCAGCCCTCGGGAGTAGCGTGGAACCGGAAATCCTGGTCACCGTGCACTTTTGCAAGTGCACTGACTCCTCGACGTTTCTTGAAGTTGTGCTTGGGCCTACTTGTAGCCCCCACCTCGAGCACAGAATTCACCGAAGATTGTTGGCCTAGTCACCCCGAGTGACCCGTGGGCCGCCATTTTGTGTTTTGTCTCGAGGTCCCTTCTCGATCCCTGGTCCGTCGACTGGTGGGTCCCTCAGGGGGTAACTTTGATTTTCCTTGGGCTTCCCTGGTTGCTCCTGATGTGCCCTGACTCTCTACTGAGTGGTGAGTCCCACAGACCTTGCTGGTCTACACCGAATCATCTTTCTCGTTTCTGAGTGGGTTGCTGTTGCTAAGGCTTGTTGTGTCCAATCCAGGCACCGATGCTGCAGCACTCAACATCCTTTGTGGGACAGTTCAAATCCAGCTCCTGGTTGTCCTCAATGCCTCCTGGTCCTCGTGGCTGAAGAGTCAAGCTTCACCTTCTTCACCTGAAATCACCCGACATCTGTCTATCGCCTTCCTGGACACTGGCTAGTGACCCAGACTCTGTACCCTCTGCTTTTAGGTTCTTCTCATCTTCGATCCAGGCTTGGATCTCTTTGGACACTTCGCATCTTCCCAGCAGCAGCACTTCTTTGCCAGCTCCCATTGAAATTGACGATGCAACCCGACACCATTTAACTCCTATGCACCCGGCTTCACTGGGTGAGGTAACACGAGTACTCCGGTGCTCCCGTGGGTGTTGACTCTAGAACTTCCTAAGTCCCAAAGGGTTTGGTCCTAACTCACTTCTAAGTGTCCCTAATCTTTAAAAACCTAACCATGACGATCTCCATAGAAGCTAACGGGAGGTCGCGGCTGTGTTCTCACACTGCACACGGCCCCCATGGGTCCCCTGTGTCACTGCCTTGGGTGGTTCCTTGGGGTCCCAGTGATTCTACAGGCTCTAGGCCTTGTGACTAGTTAAGTCATGGTTCTTTTACCACTGTTTTATTATATGGTTTGGCTCACCCCTAGGGCCTGACATGTACTTGTGCTTATTACTGTCATATTTGAAGTGTAACTTCTGTGTTTTGACCTCTAGTCTCATAAAGAGTCTAGGAGGGTGTGTTTAGAAATAAATATATATATTTCATATATATACCTGGTGTGGTTGTCTTTCATTTAGGCACTCAAGAGAATATAGACTGGTAAAACAAGCTGCTTTACATTCCTTCAAGGCTTAGCCTGAAGGCTGCTCTCCATAGCTACCACTAGGATAGGTTTCAATAAAGGTTGTCTTTAACCTATAACCAATAAGGGGTTGTTTGGACAGGTACAGGGTGCCCACTGTATCTAGTGGACAGCATATACCAGGCCTACTTCTCACATTGTTGTGCAGCGTGTGGGATTCCAGCTTGCTATTGTTTTACCAGATAATCTCAATTGAGTGACTGACTGAAAACCACTAAAGGTACCCTAGGTACAAATAATACAAGCTTTAGAATACAGTAAGTTCTACTGAACTTAGAGTTGTGTGTTAAGGGCTAGCACACCCTTCCTACAAGTCAAGAGAGTTTAGTAGGCCACACTAGAGTGGGTAGTGCAATACACCACACCTCACTAGTAATGTCTTCAAGGCCAGGAACCAGTGGGTCCCTGCCAGAAGCCCATGGGCTTCTAGTTTTCAAGTATGATAAGCTCCCATTCATGGAACTGAGAGCAGTATGCACAGCTAGGAACCTGAGGACAGGCAAAAGTCCAACCACCCAGCACCTCATAGAGGTACTCAGGTTGGATGATCTCAGCAGATCCATAGGGTCTGAAGGGGTAGGCAGAGTGGGTGGGACAGCATATGAGGAAGGGCGTACAGGTGAAATTCCCCATGACCTGACCTTTGATGCTGGCCAGGCAGATAACAATGATCTGGACCTGGAAAATCCAATTCCCCTAGAAGGTGATCGAGAGGGCCACAATGTCCCTCCTGGAAGAGTTGGTAGTGGGCCTAGAAGATCAATATCTCCCTCAGTGGAGTCTAACCATTCTGGCTCATCCATAGGGACCTCTATTTCTTCTCACAGGAGGGAAACCTCTCAGGAGAGGAGAGATAGACTGCTTAAGTATGAGTAAGTTCAGCTGGAGATCAGAAAGAGGCAAGTAGCCCTAGATAAGGAGGCCCTAGAGCTCTACAGAGCTAGAAAAAAGTTGGGACTAGAGTCCCATGGTGGCAGCAACATCCCTAGAAATAGGGAGAGGTCTTATGACCATAGAAACCTGAATAAGATTGTCCTTCCCTACCAGAGTGGGGATGACATCCACAAGTGGATAACTGCACTGGAAAGGGCCTGTAAAGTTCAAAGGGTCCCCTAGGAGCAGTGGGCAGCAATCTTATGGCTCTCCTTTACAGACAAAGGCAGAGATAAGCTCCTCACTGTTAGAGAGGAGGAGGCAGATGAGAACAACAGTCCGAAGAGTGCCTTAATTGATGAGTTTGGCCTAACCACTGAGCAATACAGGTTAAAGTTCAGGGATACCCAAAAGGCACAGAATCAAGACTGGGTAGACTGTGTAGATTGTGCTACTAAGGCTCTGGAAGGTTGGTTACTTGGCAGCAAAGTGCATGACTTTCAAGGATTGTACAATTTGATTATGAGTGAGCAGATCCTTAATAATTGTCAGAATGAACTGTTGCACCAGTACCTGGTGGACTCAGATCTGACCTCTCCCCAAGAATTGGGAAAGAAGGCAGACAAGTGGGTCAGAACCAGGGTGAGGCAGAAGGTACAGAACCAAGGTGGTGAACCCAAGAAGCAAGATCCTAAAAACTCTGACAAGGTTGGGGAGAAGGCTAAAGACCAGAAGTCTTCACAAGGCCCCCAAAAATCTCCAGGTGGGGATTCATAGTCTAACAAGGGAAAAGGCCAAAAGAAACCATGGTGCAAAATATGTAAGCAGAAAACTCACTGGACCAGTGACTGCACCAAGTCCAAACAATCTACTCCAGCCACCATTGCCCCTAAGGCAACTGTTCCCCCTAGTACAGCTACAATTGGGGGTGGTAATGTTCAGAATAAGGGTGTAGTAGGGTTGACCCTGGGTTCTGAGAGGGACTCTGGCCTAGTCAGAGTTCCAACTCAAGCTGTTCTAGTCTGTGATGGAGGCATGGATATGTCCTCCTTTGTGAGTCCCAGGAATCTGGACAAATACAGACAACAGCCTCTAAAAAATGGAAAAGAGGTGTTGGCATTCAGGGACACAGGAACAAGTGTCACAATGGTAACAAATGATCTTGTGGATCCTGGGCAGATTATACTTGGTGAAATGTACCAATTGACCAATACTAGCAATGTCAGAACAGACCATTCTCTGGCAGTTGTTAGCTTCTCCTGGGGAGGGGTAACTGACCTTTAGAAGGTTGTGGTCAGTGCAGACCTACCAGTACAGTGCTTGCTTGGCAATGATCTAGAATCTTCAGCTTGGGCTGAAGTGGAGCTCAGGACACATGCAGAAATGTTAGGGATCCCTGCTCATGTCTTTGCTGTGTCTAGGTCACAGGCTAAAATGTCTAACACTGGACAGGCCTTGGATTCTGGAATAATGGACCAGGTGCCTCCCAAGAGGAGAAGCACCAGGGTTAAGGCAGTGCCTTCTCACCTGACTCAGAATGCAGATCAGTCTCCTCAGGGAGATAATCTTGAAACATGTCGTGTTTTGTGTCAAACACCTTGGAATCATACCCCCACACCAGTACCTGGTGTGGGAGTATGATTCCACCCTTCTAGAGGGAGAGACATGGCAGTACTGGTATACCCGATAGAAATCTAATAGAGCCCAGGCATCACAAAATGGATGCTGCAGCCACAGTCACAGGTCTGGCCTCCTGCTGCTGACCGAAACTCCAGCAGGGGAGGCCTGGACAATAGGTTTCCTGTCACAGGGAGGTGTAACCACCTCCCAGACAGGCTTATGTGTATTGGGGCTGAGTGGGAGCACTCTCTGAGTGCTTTGAAGTCCTGCACTGGGGGCACATCTGGTGTCCCTGTGCAAAGTCCAGCTCAAACCGGTTCAGGGGCTTCTAGCCCCTGCTCTGGTGTGAAACTGGACAAAAGAAATGGGTGTAGCAACCCCTCTTTCTAAACCCTCTCATAGGTGGATACCCAGAGCTAGCCCAACCCCTTCCTTAGGTATAAGTAAGGAACCTCTGCAACCAGAACTTTAGATATCCCCGGACGAAACTCTGAAGCTGAATCCTGGAACTTCGACGCTCTACTCAAGACTAGAGGACTGAAGAAATCTCCCTTGGGGTCAAGGAGTGACTCCCCTGCTTGGCAGGCACCAACAAAGTATTTTGCCGGTCTGCATCTCCGAAGCTCCCGCCAGATTCTGAAGTATTTGCAGCCCAGAAAGAAGATTTTCAGACATGTCAGAGGCCATCCCGAGTCCCCAGCAAAGCTGAGACCCACAGCCCTCGTGTGTAGCGTGGAACTAGAACTCCTGGTCACCATGCACTTTTGCAAGCGCATTGACTTCTCGACGACTTTTGAAGTCATGCTTGGGTTTACTTGTAGCCCCCACCTCGAGCACAGAATCCACCAAAGATTGTTGGCCTAGTCACCCCGAGTGACCTGTGGGCTGCAATTTTGTGTTTCATCTCGAGGTCCCTTTGTGATCCCTGGTCCATCGACTGGTGGGTCCTTTAGGGGGTAACTTGATTTTCCTTGGGCTTCCTTAATTGCTCCAGATGTGCTCTGACTCCCTACCAAGTGGTGAGTCCCACAGTCCTTGCTGGTCTGCACCGAAGCATCTTTCTTTCTTCTGCGTGGGTTGCTGTTGCCAAGGCTTATTGTGTCCAATCCGGGCACCGACACTGCAGCACTCAACATGGTTTGTGGGAAAGCTGGAATCCAGCTCCTGGTTGTCCTCGATACCTCCTGGTCCTCGTGGCTGAAGAGTCAAGCTTCACCTTCTTTACCTGAAATCACCCGACATCGGTGGGCATCTGCCTATCGCCTTCCTGGTCACTGGCTAGTGACCCAGACTCTGTGCCCTCTGCTTTCAGGTTCTTCTCATCTTTGATCCAGGCTTGGATCTCTTTGGACACTTCGCATCTTCCCGGCAGCAGCACTTCTTTGCCAGCTCCCATTGAAATTGATGACGCGACCCGACACCATTTGACACCTATGCACCCGGTTTCCCTGGATGAGGCAACACGAGTACTCCGGTGCTCCCGTGGGTGTTGACCCTAGAACTTCCTAAGTCCCACAGGCTTTGGTCCTGACTCACTTGTAAGTGTCCCTAATCTTTAAAAATCTAAACGCGACTTTCCCCATAGAAGCTAACGGGAGCTCGCGGCTGTGTTCTTGCACTGCACACGGCCCCTGTGGGTTCCCTGTGTCACTACCTTGGGTGGTTCCTTGGGGTCCCAGCGATTCTACAGGCTCTAGGCCTTGTGTCTAGTTAAGTCGTGGTTCTTATACCACTATTTTAGCATATGGTTTGGCACACCCCTAGGGCCTGGTGTGTATTTTTGCTTATTACTGTCATAGTTGAAGTGTAACTTATGTATTTTGACCTCTAGTCTCATAAAGAGTTTAGGAGGGTGTGTTTAGAAATAAATACATATATTTTATATATATTCCTGGTGTGGTTGTCTTTCATTTAGGCACTCAAGAGATTATAGACTGGTAAAACAAGCTGCTTTACATTCCTTCAAGACTTCACTTAGCCTGAATGCTGCTCTCCATAGCTACCACTAGGATAGCTTACAATAAAGGTTGTCTTTAACCTATAACCAATAAGGGGTTGTTTGGACTGGTACAGGGTGCCCACTATAACTAGTGGACAGCATATACCAGGCCAACTTCTCACAATTCCCTGAGGATGCAAGTAGTGCCTAGATGATTCCCTGACTATTTCATAAATCCATGAGTCATTCCATGTCTGCATACTTACTACCTGTGTGTTTGCATGAGTATACCATTTATGCATTTGACATTCCACTCGTACCAAACTAGAGAAACTGAGCCATTGTAGTTAGCTGGGCTAACTATAACTCAAACCCCCGCAATGCACTGCTGATGACGTCACATACTACATCACTCATGACATGGTCAGTGACATCACTCGTGACATCATTGATGACATCATCCAGTGACTTTGAGTGTTTGTAAAAAGTAAAGGAATGTTATATATATAGATATTTATTGAAAGAACCATAGGTTTCAGGGACGTTATAGTTAGAAATTAGCATTTAAAAAACCATAGAAATTCACTGAAAAAAACATAGGTTTCATGGACCTTATAGTTAGTTAGACATTTCACTCGTACAAAACCAGAGAAATTCCGCTATTATAGTTAGTTGAGCTAACTATAACTCGTGCCCCCACAATGCACTGCTGATGACGTCACATATTTCATCATTCATGACATGGTCAGTGACATCACTGATGACATCTCTTGGAGTCGCTGATGGTGGAGGTGGATAGTCGAAGGGAGCGCTTGTGTGCGATGGCGAGTCCTCCCCCTGGATGGTTAGGGTGGTCCTTCCTCTGGATCTTGTACCCGTCAGGGATGGCGGTGGCGATGTCAGGGGCAGAGGAGGCATTTGTCAAAGTTTCTGTGAAGAAGGCGACATCTTATGAGAGTATGGTGAGGAGGTCCCAGATCTCTACAGCGTGTCTGTGCATGGAGCATATGTTGAGGAGGATGCCTTTCAGGGCTTCAATGGTGTTGGTGTTCAGTGTAGGGTGTGTGGCCGTGGGGGTGCATGTGGTGGTGAAGGTACGGCAGCAGTTATGGCAAGAGAACTGTCCATGGGTGGTGCTCGGCGTGGACCACTGGCAGTTGTTGCTCCTTCCGGGGTCGAGTGTGAGGAGGGTGGCTGAGTCGTAGTGAAAGATGGTGGAAGATACAGGGTTCCTGGCACTGGTCATGGTCGGGTGTGGGTGGGCACAGACGGGCTTGCCTTTAGGGCGCCAGCTCCGTGCCAGCGGCTCGGCCACGCAGCGGCTGGCATTAAAGAGGGCAGGGGGAGGGAAGCACAGTTAGGAAGTGAGCGCAAGAACGGCAGGGATAGAGGCTGCGGAGGGGCAGTGGTGAGAAAAAGGGCAGCAAGAAACATGCAGGAAGGAGAAAACGAGGGCACAGGCAAAAAAAAAAAAAAATAGGGCAGAAGGAAAAAATCACAGAATCCCAGACAAAGACAGGCACAAAAATGACAGTTACAGTGAAAAAAACCAGGAAATACAGGAAAATACACCACAAACAAAAAACGGGCACAACAAAGGCAGACATACAGAAGTGGAGCAGCAGAAAAGCAAGGCTCTTCACTGGACCACTAGGGATGAAGCGCAGGCAGGAGCCTGCGGGTGGAGGAAGGCCTCGAACACCTACCAGGAGAGAGGTGGCTGGGACAGCGGCAGGAGAGGCTATGTCGGAACTGCTTGGGTGGAGGGCGGGACCCTGGCCAGGAGGTCAGAGGTCCTGCTCAGACGCCCGAGCAGTGGCCGGCAGTAAATAGGGCAGGGGGAGGGAAGCACAGCTGGGAGGCAGGCATGAGAACAGCAGTGGGAAGGGGCAAATAGAGGCAGCAGTGGGAAAAAGGGCAGCAAGAAACAGGCAGGGAGGGGAAAATGAGGGCACAGGTACACAAAAAATAGCGAAGGGCAGAAGGAACAGAATCACAGACAAAGACAGGCACAGAAATGACAGTTACAGTGAAAAAAACAGTAAAGACAGGAAAAGACACCACAAATAAAAAATGGGCACAACAAAGGCAGACAGTCAGAAGTGGAGCAGCAGAAGAGCAAGGCTCTCCCACTGGACCACCAGTGATGAGGCACAGGCAGGAGTCTGCAGGTGGAGGAGGGCCTCGAACAGCTATCAGGAGAGAGGTGTCTGGGGCAGCGGCAGGCGAGGCTCTGTCGGAACTGCTTGGGCAGAGAGCAGGACCCTGGCTAGGAGGTTAGAAGTCCGGCTCAGACACCCGGGGAGCAGCCGGCATTAAATAGGGCGCGGGGAGGGAAGCACAGCTGGGAGGCAGGCACGGGAACGGCAGGGGAAGGAGTGGCGAGGCAGAGGCAGGTAAAAGGGCAGGGAGAAACAGGCAGGGAGGAGAAAACGAGGACACAGGCACAAAAAGCAATGAAGGGCAGAATGAACAGAATCACAGACAAAGACAGGCACAGAAATTACAGTTACAGTGAAAAAAAACAGGAAAGACAGGAAAAGACACCAAAAACAAAAAACAGGCAAAACAAAGGCAGACAGACAGAAGTGGAGCAGCAGAAGAGCAAGGCTCTCCCACTGGACCACCAGGGATGAGGCTCAAGCAGGAGCCTGCAGGTGGAGGAGGGCCTCGAACACCTACCAGGTGAGAGGTGTCTGGGGCAGCGGCAGGCAAGGCTATGTCGGAGCTGCTTGGCTATTGAGCGGGACCCTGGCCAAAAGGGGAGTTCCATGGACTCCGCCTTCACCAGGAGATGACAAGAAAGAACCAACTCATCACAGTCACTACAGAAGAAATTTAGCTCTAAAACATTAATGACATATTTTAGATGTATTTTTCAAAGTAGAATTGCAGAGAAAACACACTTACTTTGCCTTTGCCAACACCAAGAAGTTAAGATAATTTTACCTTTACAGAAGTGGAGAATAAACTAAGGGTGGGCGGAGCAGGCATAGTGCCTCTACGCAGAGTTCCACTGAGTTGGAAAAAAACTCAGTGGAACTCCACTCAGCTCCCTCATCCTCTCAAAGTAATTATATGTAAAATAAAAGCACTTACCTGCCGTGGCTGCCTCCTCCTCGCCATGGCCTCTCTCCTTCCTAGTCCTCGCCGTCCTTCTTCTTTGATAACCCCTATGTTGTACGTCATGCACGTATTGGAACACTGAAGCATTGCTGTGAATACTCTATTACGAGTGCAGTGTAAAATATAAAATATATCGCGATAGCATGTATTCAATAGCTTAACTTTCGAAAACATATAACTATTTCAGTGGCAAGACAAATGCACCTATTTTAGTTACAGAACCCTCCTTGGACCTCGCCATTGTGTTTCAACACCTGTGCCAAAACGAGAAGCTTTTTTGGCAGACCGCAAACCTTCCCCTTATATGACCCGCCACGGATCATCAATGCCACATCCGGCTTCTCATGAAACGCTCTGAGCTCGCTATAGACTTGGACACAGTACAAAAGAGGCTGTCGGTTCTTCTACTTAGTTTACATTCTGTTATAACTACTAGCAGAAGTTCATATGGCTGTCATCAAAACCCTATTTTATGTCTGACTAAAACATACAACCTTATCTGCAAAAGGAGTTGGGAAAATTCTATTATAAAACGAAAAATACCCCTGCCAATCAACTTTCAAGAACGTTTTGTTCTTTCCCTCGTGGCGATTTTTGCGCTTGTCGTTTTGCCCCTGGTTTAGTCAATCTCCTTTAGGTCAATGGGAAATGTTATTGCCTGTCCTCTACACTGCCATCTTTAATTATGCCTGTTTTCCATTTGTGCCAGGATGTGCGAGATGTTAGATGAACTCTTTATGAGAGCACATGCTATTATTCTACATTATTGTTTCAATCAGTGCTAGGCTAATGAAGACATTCAATAACCAATTACATCCAGAATATGTCCGCTTTAATAGGCCCACTATATGGCTGCTAATTTATACCCTAATCACTACAAACACAGTTGGCGTCAGTTCAGAGACTGGAGGGCCATAAGCCTCACGCTGGGACAAATATACAAGAGATGTAATCTGACAGTAACACTTTGTAATGAAATTAATGTAGTCTACCTCTCACAGCTGTCTTTTGTGAAGACTGAAGAAGGCGCGCGCACAGCTGCATGTGAACCCAGTACAGGTATCCGCGGATCCTCATCTCATTTTGGGGAGTGCTGTTTCATTTCACTGTAAACGAGGGGTTGAAAAACAAGTAGAAATATTAGTCCTCATTAGGAGAGGCTTGTAGTTCGCAATGGGGCCTGAAACCCTATTACTGGACCCATCCAAAATTATGAGGTACGTGAAATTGCAGTGGACCTATCACGTTTCCTCAAGGGATTATAGCTGGTGAAACAGCCCGAAATC
Source organism: Triturus cristatus (assembly GCF_964204655.1). Taxonomy (NCBI): domain Eukaryota; kingdom Metazoa; phylum Chordata; class Amphibia; order Caudata; family Salamandridae; genus Triturus; species Triturus cristatus. The sequence continues at coordinate 477,651,779 of NC_140583.1, forward strand.
TATTTGGGAAACTATGGTGAAGAATGAGGAAAATACTAGTGAAACTGGAACCAGAAATACTGTTTTCGTTTTAATTCCTTATTCCAGGAGTCTCAAGCTTCGACCTAGAATTCTTGTTACTTCCTCTGTCCGCACACCTGAGTTAACAGGACCCTAAATATAATTAAATCCAGGAGTACAGAATTAAATCCCCACGGGCCATATTAGCAAGAAAATGTGATAAATATCGCAAAACGCGCTTAGTGCGTTTTATTTTATCGCTGTCTATCGCTGGATCACATCGCACTCTTAGCGGCGTATTATCAACGCTTTGCTAAGATGCGAGCTGAAATCCAGTGATAGTGGGGATTAGCGGGAGAAATCCTGCGATAATGCGAGTGCGATACTGAAAAGCTTGCTAATAGGCAAGCGTGGACTCAACATAACAATTCACCTCCCATGTTAGAGGTGGTTAAGTAAACAATTTTTCAGGCGTTAAATAGTTGCGATGAACGGTGCTTAGCGCCCCTTTATTCATCGCTTCGCGGATATGGCTCCGCATTGATAATAGAGCCATGGTGTGTTAGCGGCATTTTTCATTACATTTTAGTGGGGAACGCCTACTTTGCATGTCATTAGCGATAAGTATCGCTGACATGCAAAGAGGCAAATAAACGGGCGCTATTGTCAGAAAACTGTCGCTAACAGTTGTTAGCGACAGCTTGCTGATAGGGCGATAAAAATATCACCGCTTAGGCGGCGAAAAGTGCCGCTAAAGCGGCGATATTGCCCTTGATGATATGCCCCCACATCTTGAGATCTATGTAAAATTGCGTTACCAGCATTTTTGCTTTGAACGTAGTTGCAATTGTATAATGAACAGATTGAGAGCATCCATGAAGAGCACAAAGAGAAAGTAAGTGACTATGTTATATAGATACTGTGCTATCTTAAAATAAGAATTATATTGGCACAATGTTGGTCCTCCTAGCTTAAATATTAAAATTGTAAGTGGTGTATTCAATTCAATTCAATTCATATAGTCTTTATTTCGATAAAATTTCATCAAGAAAGACATTTTACAGACATAAAATTTAAAATACAATACAATATCATTAAAAACAGAAGAAAACATAAACCATAAAACACTGAAAAAGAAGAGGAAGGTCACAGCATCATACCAGGCAACTATTAAGACTTATTGCGGATAATCCAAACCCAGCCAAGGAATTTAGCCACAGCGATTACAACGCACTCACTAGTGTCGAATCGCAGAATGTTGAGTGCTACAAAACCCTGCCGGGTGCCCATATTCTGGCAGAGAGGTTTAAGCCATTTAGCCCGAGGTGCAACGTAGGCCGGGCAGGCAAAGAATATGTGGCCGACAGAATCAACACAGTCCGAGCACCACCTACAGGTATCACGAGAGCCACCCTTCCATTTTTTAGTGAATGAGTTAGTGGGAAGGGAACCTACCCTGAATTGGTGGTATAGTTTCCTGTCGCTAGGCCTGGTGATGATATCCCAATACTCTTCGAAAACAGGAGTTTGTTTAAATCCAAAAAACTTGCCAGTCAGGGACTCAGGGGAAGCAGATAGAATGTGTTTTTGGGAAATCATAGACCAATAGAGGGATTTAAAACTTTGTTTCGGGGGAAAGGAACTGTTAGCTGGGTCAGACCAGAGGGAACCTAAGCCCATAGAGTCCAATAAGAGACTAACATGTTTACACCAGGGAAGGTCACCCGCCCCCAAAATACAACGAACATCCATAAAAGCTTTGGCAAAAGAAGCCAATTCAGGGACTGTCCATAGCCTCCTCCAATAAGCCAGAGGTTTAAACCTGGCAATGTCATCAAACGAACAACAACCAAGGTCCAAAAAAAGTGGTTTCACTGGCGTTGAGCTGGGGAGTCCCGTTAACTTTCTGAAAAATTTGTTTTGGGCTTTAACCAGGGAAGAAAGATCTGTATGACCCCATAATTCAGCACCATATAAACTTGCTGAATTAATTCTGTCTTCAAAAATTTTGATAGGAGGACCTATCATTTTTGCCTGGGATTGTTTTTGTTCCTTGATCAGACAGCCCGATAGTTGAGCAAATTTAAGAGAAAGAGCGTCAATTTGAGGTCCCCAGTTCAACTTATTTTCAAACAAAACACCCAGGTAGGTCATAACATTTGTGCGTTCCAGAACACCACTATCCATGGTCACCTGACCCCTCACAGGTTTCCCTTTGTTAAAAACCATATATTTGGTTTTTGAAATGTTAACTGACAGGTCGCAGTCGGAGCAAAAAGAAGAAAATAAATTCAAAGCCGACTGCAGCCCAGACAAAGTTTGTGAGAGGAGTAGGGTGTTGTCCGCAAACATAAGCAGCGGAACCTTGGACCCTCCTAACATGGGGGCATCTGTAGATTTGTTGGAGAAATATTGGACAACTCTATTGATAAATAATAAAAATAATGTGGGTGCGAGAACACACCCTTGTCTGACGCCTCTGTTGACATTAAACTTGTCAGTGACCTGTCCTTGGTTACCCCAGCGGACTTGGGCAAAATTATTATCATGTAACCTAATTATAATGTTTAAAAGGTCCGAAGATAGCCCAAGCTCCGCTAATTCACCCCAGAGTTTGGTCCTATTGACCAAATCAAAAGCAGACCGAAGGTCTACAAAAGCTGCATAAATTGTACCACTGCAAAGATAAACCGTTTTCCAGACAATTAGTTGGAATTTAAAAGCCTGGTCAATGGTACTAATGCACGATCTGAAGCCTGCCTGTAGGGGCGAAATGATATCGAACTGCTCAGCCCAGAGCTGGATCCTTACCAAAATCATTCTTGCTACAATTTTTTGGACAGAGTCAATAAGACTAATGGGGCGATAATTGCCCGGGCACGAACGATCACCTTTTTTAAAGATGGGCAAGATCTCAGCGCCCTTCCATGAGTCGGGGATAGGGGCCCCTTTAACTAGTGCATTAGCCAAAAGGGCGATGTAGGAGGCCCATTTACCAGGGTCGGATTTAAAGAGGTCCGCAGGGACACAATCGATACCTGGGGCCTTGCCGTTTGGAACCCTCGATATTGCCATCTTAACCTCATCAACGTCAAACTCAAGGTTAGAAGGTATAAACGGGTCCCGACAATGTGGTTCAGAAGATGTAACAGCCATATCAGCATCGGAAAACTGGGATTCATAATGGGATACCCAGTTGTCCGGAGAAACATTGTTGGAGGGAACCTGTGTGTTTGATGTATTACCCCACTTCAAGGTGTGCCAGAACAATGTTAGGTTCCTTAATTTGCTGGCTGCCAGTAAGGCACTTCAGTGGTCATTATCCCAGTCACGCTTCGCCTGGACTTTGGCCCTGGTGTAAAGTTTTCTCGTAGATCTAATAGTGGCCTGGTCCTTAGTAGCGATAGCAGCTTTCAAAGCATTATATGAATCTCGGCAGTTCTTATTATACCAAGAGCTTTGCTTGGGGATTTTGGGAGGCATGGCCTTGCAGGGTTTTGAGAAGATGGATTTTAGGTCCAAAAACAGATTGGTATGTATGTTTGTAGCATCGACAAAGTCGCCGTTTTCAAGTCTAAGTGACTGTAAGGCCACAGTTGCTGAGGAGACTTTATCGCCAATCTCAGAAAGTATAGCACTATCAAGAGCAACCCTATCCCATCGCACTCTGCGATGATTATTGGTTAAAAGGGCATTGGCAGTCGATATCTCAGATTGGGTGTTTCTAAACTGGGGGCTGAGCAGGAGTGTCAGAACCAAGGGGTTGTGGTCACTCTCAATTCGCTCACATATCATCATATCACCCAGAGTATGCCAGTACTCCACTTTTATTAGAGCGTAATCAATTCGACTACTACGTCCTCGACCATCAGAAAAGGTCACTTTGCCAGACGGATCCGAGGGGGTTCGTCCATTGGCTGCTCTGAAACCACGTTCTAGGCATAAACTCGTCCACTGAACAGCAGATTCACTCCAGCGTTTAATAGGAGTGAGGGCGAGAAAAGGTATATTCCAGATAATATCAATTTCCGTGGTCAAAGAGTCGCATTCTGGGTATAGAGGCTCGAAACAACAGTTGAAATCCCCTATGATAAATACGTTGGTGCTAGGGTCAACTGTCTCCAGGAACTCGTCTAGTTGTAAGAATGTATTAGTTCCACGCCCTCCTGGAAGACCCCGGTTGTAAACATTAATTAACAATATTAAGGGTTCATCGTTGCTCTGCAGAGAGATGATCAGAAGGTCGGGATTGTCAATAGACAGTTCGGTTAGGCTATACTTCAAGGTTTGCCTAACCCAGAAACAGAGACCACCAGAGGAACGACCCCGGGGGTTACTAATTGCCCCCTTAAAAAAGTTTACGTACCCAGAATAACAAACAGGGTCAACAGCCCATGTCTCCTGGAAAGCCAGGATATCATGGGTAGAGACCCATGCGGACCAATCCTCGTTAGTTAGTTTGCTACGGAGACCCGCAATGTTCCAGGAAGCCAGGGTGAGGACGGGGGAGCCAAGGGAGGCCAGGGGAACTAGGGTGCAAGATAAAGTTGGAGAACTGGGGGAACCCAGGGGAATTGGGGGGCATGATGGAGTAGGAGACACAGAAGGGGATTCAACGCCATCAAAACCCGTAGTCTTGCTTACAGGGTTACAGGAAACAATTTGTACAGGGGGGGGGAGGAACTAGGAACAACCCACCAATATCAAATACCGCATCAGAGCGTATATGGCTGGTGGTAATGTGAGCTCTCCAGATCTGCGGATGGAACGTGGGGCTTGTAGGGGTGTGTATGTAAACGGTCACAAGGAAAACCAGGGGGTGAGAACCTCTTGTCCGTACAAAATCGTCCAGGCATGCCCCGGCCGCTGGACCTATAAGGCACGGGGCTATGGTTACAAAGAGGTCAATCAACCCCATCCAAATCACTCAGTGGGGCGTATGGGTTAGATAGTGGAAGGTGGAAATCCAAGCCCTGAATTCTACGAGGACCCCTAGAGACCCTCTCCCAACCGAGTGATCCGGCGTTGGACTGTTGGAAAGGTGCAGGGGGATAAAAATATGACAAATCTGTAACAAAAATTCCTGAGGCACCCGAGATGTTAGGGTGGGAACATAGGTATCGCACCACCCTGGGGTCACGGAAATTTACAAGTACACAATCCCCCTCTACTCTCTTAACCCCACTGCCCAGCCAACACACCCTGCGAACAATCAAAATTTCTGCGCAAGAAGAAGCGGGCAGAGGCCTGTTACGATTTAACCAGTGGGTAACCTTGTTTTTTAACTCACTATGGGACTCAGCCTTATCCTGCGAAAGACTGGGAACACCCACCAGAATGGCAGTATAAGGATGAGACTCAGGCGGGAGGTTAATACGAGGGAGTTCGGTAGATGGAGAAGCACCCTGAACGAGGGAGTGCTTAATGGTAGATTGATTTCTATTGTTATTTACGTTTCTATCTGGAACATGGCGGAAAATGGTACAAAATGACTGGTGGGGAGTGTTTGTGGGAGGGACAGTGGGAACAGGGGGATCTAAGGGAGCTCCAAACGTAGGGGTGATGTCATTAGGGACGACCTCGACCACAGTGGTTAAATCAGGAGGTATTGCGGGCCCAGAAGACAGTGGAGAAGCTGAGAGCTTCTCAGTTATTACCAGGTTGGCATGCATCATAACCTCTAGTTTTTCGACCAAATGAGAGAGACAATTAACTTTCTCATATAGTGGAGTAAGGAAGGACTTGAACAACTGCTCCAAAACCTCAACATGGTCGGCAGACAAAGGGGATGTAGTGGACGAGGACACAGGGCGAGAAATGGGCACAGAACTCACGTCAGCGGCAAAAGTAACCTGTGGCGCTGGAAGGTTGGGGTCGGGATAGGGAACAGAAATTGCGGGCACTTTAATATTATTGACGGGATTGCCCTTAGGATGCACTTCCCTACATGTGTTCGTCCCCTGGGTTAACGGTGACAGGACACCCAGTAACGAGATTGTGGGACCAGGCAAATCAGAAGGGGGCTGTAAATGATTATCTGAAGCGGTGGGGGGCAAACCAAGGGGGAAGAGCCAGATGTTGTAGTTAGAGTATTGACCAGTGGACCTGTTGCTGAGCAAGTATCCAATCCAAGCTCGATGTGTTCGGTAAGATCAGAAATAGGTTGTGGGGGCCTGGGGACAGGGGAGGAAACTGTCATAAGGCTGCCCAGAGAAGATCTTTTAGAAGACAGGTCGAGAGACAGTCTTTTTTCTGTTAGATCTATTTCGCATTCAAGGATCCGGGCAGCTCTAGTAATAAAATTGTCTAACGTCCCCGAAACACAACCCCCAGTACTACTCTGTGCTAACTTCCTACCTGACCTCAGAGACGACATCACTGTAAACAACAGTTGGAAAGTAGGAGTTGGTTCTGAGACAGGTAGGCTAGGATTATGCTCAACCAAAATGAAGAGTACGGGCCCGTCCCGTCTACTTCCGTCCACGAACGGCCACAAACGGCCCGCTCTTTGCCCGGTCTTCGCCCCGGGCCTCGTCCTGCGCGCGTACCGCTAGCGCGCTAGGACGTAGGCAGAGTTAAGGTCGGGGGAGGAGTAGGGGGCGTGAACGGGAAGAGGAACCAGGTGAGCACAGTTAGTGGAGCGCAATGCTCCGTGGTCCTCGCAGTCCCGTGGGTGAGTCGATCAGCATCCAGCCCCCAACAAACAGCGTAGCGTCCAGTACGTTGTAGATCAGCAGAGAGTCCCACAGTTGAAGAGCCCCAGCCAAGATTTTATACACTTGAGGCCAAAGAGCGGCACCGGCGCAGCGGGGGCCGCGAGGCGTGGCGGTGGAGGGAGGAACCAGACGGGAAGAGGAACCAGGTGAGCACAGTTAGTGGAGCGCAATGCTCCGTGGTCCTCGCAGTCCCGTGGGGGAGTCGATCAGCATCCAGCCCCCAACAAACAGCGTAGCGTCCAGTACGTTGTAGATCAGCAGAGAGTATTCAAACCTGCAGGTTGTTGCGGTTGGAGGGAGTTAAATCACCTTGATTATATGTGTCCAATTACCAAAGAGGGGCTGATACTTATCAGAAATATACTCCGAAAAGGCTTGATTTATCAAAGCTATTTACAAATGTACATTCACAAAACGTGAATTTACACTTATAAAGCAGTCTACTCTCACATAATATTACTCCATTAATGTGTAATATTATGTGGCAGGTTTCTACTCATAGTAGAGAGGAGTGGGTGTTCCAGAGTGCGAAGTTGGTGGAAATTGAGTTACGAAGTTGGTGGAAATTGAGTTACTAGTTGAGGGGGGTGAAACCATACACAATCAGAAACCCCAATCTCTGGCAGGATGAAACACAAGCAAACCCCAAATTAACCTGAGCTTAACCCTCTGGTAGCCTGGCACAAAGCAGTTAGGCCTAATTTTGAGGAAATGTGTAAAGTATTTGTGCAGCACTTCAAACACAGATACATTGAAAGCACAACACAAGAAAAATCCCACACTAATTTAGATAAACAGATTAAAATGTTATACATTATTTGACAGCAAAAAGACAAAAATCCAATCAGTAGAACTGGAGATTTGCAATTTTAAATATTCAGTGAAATCAGTGCCTAGATCCTCGTGCGCCAACTGAGGTTATCTGGTCACGCCGGACTGGGACAAAATGACAAGAGCGGGCCGGATACAGGGACCTAGTTATTCCCACTGAACAAGAGTATCTTAAATCCTGGTTACGGAGCACTGTGCGATCTCACATCAAGGATGCATGTCGCAGCAGAGGTGATGCGAGATACTGGTGTGAATATGTTTCGTGCAGTGGTGGTTCTGGGAAGCTGTGAGATGCCATCGAAAAGGGGCTTGTGATGTGAAGTCTTACATTGAAGATGCCTCACGCACCCCCTGGATCCGAAGGAGTTGCGGGTATTACGATGCGGAGACCTGGTCATTCTCAAGAATTCTGTCAATGAGGGAATTGTGATGAGAAGGCCTGCATCTTGAATGCATTGCTCAGCAGCCCTGATGCAAAATTTTGTGAGGCAGTGTTCTGCGCTGCCCCAGTCCTGCTGGGACCACAGCTACGTTGGCAGAGCACATTCAGACTCACTTTGAAAGGTCGAGGACTGGCGTGGGACCATCTGGGAGAGTAGGACTCAAAGCAAACTGAGTCCAGTTGCTGGGTTTAAGGTGGTTGGAGACTTCCCTGAGGCTCTGGTCAGGAGGCCAGTCAGCTAGCCATTGGAGAAACTCTGCTGGTCCTGGGTTCAACATGCAAGTCCAGTCCTTCACTCAGGCAGCTGGGCAACAGAGTAGCAGTCCTTCTGGTAGAGTAGCATAGCAGCACTTCTGAGTCTACCACAGGTCCAGAGGTGTGCTGAAAAGTTGGGTCTGAAGGTCTAATAGTTATGACTGGTCCCCACTTCGAAGTAGGGTACGGCTCTGATTGTTTCCATCCCCTTAGGTGTTTGGAATTTCCTACCTCCCTGCCCTGGCCCCAGAGTGTCTGGGGTCATAATACATAAGTGTCAAAACGTGTGTGGGTGTATGTAAGCAGAGCTTTTGTGATGTCCAAGGTGGCTACTCATCCCCTCATCATGTCAGGATTGTCCAATCCTGCCAACACTTGTGGCCCTTTGTCTCACTCTCTCGGAGCAATGCACAAAGACCAACTGACAGTCACACCTAGTCATGTGACCAAGGAGACAGGCATCAGACACCAAATGAGCGGGAGAAGAAAATGCCTACTTTCTGAAAGTGGCATTTTCAGATTTTTTACTTAAAATCCTACTTTACAATTAAAGAGGGCTTTAAATTGCAATTCTTTAGACAACAACCTCGACATCCCTGCCTGCTCCCAATTATAAGAGAAGGCCTTGCAAAATAGGCACAAACCTACAATCCTTTGAATTTTTGGGGGCCCACATAACTTTGATGGGAACATTCCTGTTCTTTGATTGGAAATGTACTCTTTTTAAGGGCTTAAGTAAATATGTATCCATGGTAGTAATTGAAGGAAGCAACTCCAACAATTGTGGGGTAGATGAGAAGGGATTCAAGGGATGTATCACCTGGGAAAATATTGTGAATTTGAGCTAAATTAAATCCCACCAAGGAAATAAAAAATGTTTGCATGAGAAAATACACTTTTGCTAAGTGTGTACATTTGAAGAATACTGACATGGTTAAATGCTTTCTTAAGCGAGTATTCAGGGAAAGGATCATTTGTTGCAGTTTCCCGTGAGTAGACAGAGACATTTTAGAGAAAAGAGTGTACATTTTCATTTTTTTAAAATGATTAGAGCAGATAGGTGTAGTAATCACGACGAAGGTGAGTGGAGTTGAATTGAAGTTTATTTGACAAAACTGCACAGCAGACAAGAGCCAGGACAACTGCCTCCCACACCAACCGCTCTCCTCTCTTCTCAACTCCCCACAGTTCTTTCCCTAGTAACTAGGCAACCCAACATTCCACACTATTTAATACAGGCAAAGATAAACAGCTGTGAACAGGTGATGGATACAGATGTAGAGTATAACATATCCTCCTTTCTCAATAATAACAAAATATACATTGTACTTAAGAACTGACATTCCATAATCAAAACAGTAAACAAAAGGAAAAAGAGAAAACAGAAAAAAAACACAAAATAAATAACACAATTAGCACTACATTCCCTTCCCTTATTAATAAAAACGATAAATCTATCCATAGAAGAGAGAACAGAAAACTTCAAAAAGTATTACACTTAAAACGATTGGTAGAGCCTCTGTAAGAAACAAACAAAACATTACACAGCAATACGGTATCTCATGGGAATCACCCTAGGTCTTGAACTTTTCCTCAGAACAAAAGAAGAAACAGCACTCTTGCCATTACCTAACCCAGTAGGAGTAATACTCCCACCACTGCTGTATGAATGTGTACCAGTAGAAGAAACATCATGAGTAATCCTAACTTTTACAATTTTGCTGGCATTCCACCATTTACCTCCTTCCACTTGCACAGAGTTCCTACCCAACCTAGTGACAGATATTGGAGAACCAAATTTGCTTTCCCCCTTTCTTACGTGCACTGGCGATCTAACACGAACAAGATCTCCAACTTTTAGAGGCACACTTTTCACACCTCTCTTGCTGTCGAACCAAGATTTTTGTTTGGACTGAGAGTTGGAAACATTCTCTTTGACTAACAGCATGAGACTGTCAATATCCGGCACAGTTTTAATCCACTTGTTCATCCAAGCTGGCTTAAAACTTGTATTAGGCTTCCTTCCTCTCAGTAGGTCGAAAGGAGACCCTTTAGTTGTTGAATGCGGAGTGGTCCTGTAGAACCACAACATACTATTAAGGGAATTCACAATATCACATTTACTTGACTTAGCCCATTTGATGCAATCACCCAAAACCCTGTTCAGTCTCTCAACCAAACCATTCGACTGGGGATGATAAAGTGAGCTCCTAGTGTGTTGAATGTTACACGATCTTAGAAAAGAATCAAATTCACTGCTAGTGAACTGTGAACCATTATCAGTGACCATACTCCCAGGAAAACCCTCCCTCAAAAACAGATCCTTCAAAAATAGAATAATGTTCTTGGTGGAAGCTTCTTTAACCAGTTTTATCTCAGGCCATTTTGAAGCATAATCAACAAGGACCAGGATAAAACGACATCCACCAGGCAGGATCTCTAGAGGTCCCATAACGTCTAAGCCAACCTTGGACCAAGGTTCTGATGGACATTCAATAGGCAAGAGAGGAGGAGTGAAAGTTTTTAAACCTTTGTCAGCAGACCTACAAATGTGACAGTGACTGACAACACTGTCAATATCGCTATCCATAGCGGGCCACCAAAAAAATTCACGAACACGTCTTTTCGTGAGAGTGGAACCCAAATGTCCCTCATGAGCCTTAAGAACGATGTCATTCCTAAGACTTTGAGGAGCTATGAGCTTCTCCCCCCTTAACAGAATACCATCTTCAAGAGAAATCTCTGTTTCAATTTTCCAAAAGGGCTGTAGAGAATATGGAAGAGACCGTTCCTTTGGCCAACCTGACTTAACAAAACCACACACACGTTGGAGAATATCATCATCTGAAAGAGCTCTAATCCAACTTTCAGCAGATTGAACCCCATGTTCAACTAAATCAAGTGAGGCTACTAAGCAATCGTCGGAATCTTCTTCACCAATTTCAATAGAAGACTTCTCATGTTCGTCATCTTTAACAGGGAAACGAGAGAAAAAATCCGCCCTGAGATTCCTACCTCCAGCGATATGTACCACATCAAAATGGTACTGCATAAGACGTGAGACCATATGGAGGATCCTCGGGGAACAACATTTATTACTTCCACCCCCGAGAATAGAAATAAGCGGTTTATGGTCAGTTTTCAATAGAAACCGCTTTCCCCAAATATATGTTCGAAATTTTTCAATTGCCCACAAACAAGCTTAAAGTTCTTTCTCTATAACTGAATACTGGAGCTCGCCATCTCTCAAAACCCTTGAAGCAAAGGCGATAGTGTTCTCCCCTTTCGAACTATTCTGGGTGAGCACAGCGCCTAGACCTACTTGACTGGCGTCGACCGTGATACAGGAGGATAAAACCGGGTCAAAAGGCTTTAAAGCATTACTTTTAACGAGAGATTCCTTTACAAACTGTAAAGCCGTTTCACATTGAGACGACCACTTGAATGAACAACCTTTAGAAAGTAAGGAACTGATGGGCCTAACAATGGTCGCATAATTTGGTATAAACTTTGAGTAAAATTCCAATAAACCTAGAAGCGACTTTACACCACTTTTATCGCACGGCGTTGGAGCATTACTGATAGCATCAAGCAATCCTTGTCTTGGTTTGATCCCCTCACCTGAAATAAGATGACCTAGATATTCAATTTCCTCAGTAAGGAACATGCACTTTTCTGGCTTGACAACAACACCATGATTTTGGAAAGTCAATAGTACCTTTTCAAGAATAGAGTTGTGAGTTACACTGTCTTTAGAATGTATCAGAACGTCGTCCTGAAAAACGAGTACACCGGATATCCCTCCCAACATGTTCTGCATGACCCGCTGGAAGACTGAAGCCGCAGAGGCCAGACCAAAGGGCATTCGTTTGTACTGAAAAGTACCTAGTGGAGATACAAACGCAGTGAGTGGACGAGATTCAGGTTCCAATTCAACCTGGTGGTAAGCACTTGCTAGATCTAGTTTCGAGAAAATCTTAGACCCTCTAACACTAGTAAACAGATCAGAGATCTTAGGTAATGGGTGGGAATCAACCCATATTTCTTTGTTAAGGGATCTCAAGTCAATGCAAACACGCAGTTTCCCACATCTCTTGCGTGCGACGACCAAAGGCGAAAGCCAAAGAGACGATTCAGTGGGCTCGATGATTCCATGATCGCACAATGACTTAAGTTCCCTCTCAAGATCTTCTCTCACACTGAAGGGTACACCTCTTAATTTATGTTTGATAGGTAGTGCACCATCTTTTACTAAAATCTTGTGTCTGAACCCTTTAATAGTACCTAATCCCCCACTAAAAACCGAGGGAAAACGTTTACTCCATTGACACAATTGTGAAACATCAGACACCAGGAGCACCTGCTCAGAAGCACCGGGCCTGAGCATCATCTTAAAAAGACCCTGATGGTACCACCCCAAAATATTGAGTCCTTTTACTGCCACATACACCTTTCCGGTAATTGACCTATCTTTGAATACCAGCTCATCCTCAAAAAACCCCAAGAGATCTATTTTCCGTCCCTCATAAGAGACAGGTGAACGGTCTGGAGGTTGAAGAGGTCTTTCTCCCCAAGTTTGAAAAAAAAGATCTTGCGTAATCATGGTAATTTTTGCACCAGAATCGACTAAAAGATTGAGTGTTTTTCCCCCCACAATGATTTCAGCAATAGGATCTACACATTCCTTTGATTCATCAATGGTGCCTACAAATTCATTAATGACGGATACAACAGATACAACTTCAGGATCTGAGTCTTGATCTGACTCCATAACACAAGCAACTGACCTTCTGCTAAATTTACGCTTCATGCAAACTTTTGCGAAGTGTCCAATCTTCTTGCAATAGTTGCAAGTTACATTAGCTCCAGGACACTTAGCACCTTTAATGTGGGGCGGATTACCACAACGATAGCACATTTGTCTTTGATTTTGAAAATCTACATTACTTTTACCACAATTTTGAAGTTTTTGTGCACTGCTCTTGGGCTTATTATCTATAGTTTTGACTTTACTGTTAGAAGAAACTACATTTACAGCATCAGTGGGTTTATCTTCTAGCTCCTTCAAGGATGTTTGCGAAGTTTCAATGCTCTTCGCAATCCTCACTGTCTCATCCAGAGAAGGATTAGCTAACGAGAGAAGCTTTTGACGAATCTGCTTGTCTCTACAGTGGCAGACAAATTGATCACGTATGAGTTGATCAGTGAATGCTTCAAACTGGCAAAAGGAAGCAAGTCTGCGTAATGCAGAGATATAAGAGTCAACGTCTTCACTTTCACTTTGGTACCTTTTCAGAAACTTATGACGTAGAACCATTAAACTGGGTTGTTTGTCGAACCTGGTCTTTAGCTTTGTTAATGCGTCTTGATAAACGTCGACTGGTTCATCAGGCACATAAACAATTTCTGGCAAGTGTTTGAAGATGGAGCGCCCCTCAAAACCAAGTGAATGAAGCAAAAGCCATTTTTTACGATCATTGCTAAATCTTGAAGCACCTATTGCTCCCAAATACGTTTCAAACGCATCAAACCAAATCTCCCATCTTACTGGTGGTTCTCCTGGAGATTCAAGGAAAGAGGGAGGAGGAGCAACAGATTGCATAATGAAAACAGTGAAAATAAAAAATATTAAAATGACTTTGAAACTAAATGCTAATGTGGAACAACATAACCAAAATGTAAACAAGTGTGAAAAACCTAGTTAACACCAATGCTTAAAGAGGAGTAAAATAGGAACAAGATTCAGCGCGTGTAGGTATAAATAAATAACCCTGAGCACTATCACACTTTATATGAGTTATAGTTTTTGGATTGTAAGAAAGGTGTGTGAATCACCGTAGATCGGTTCACCCACAACGAAATGTCTTAGGATTGTAGAAACATTCTCACAAAGGTCCCAAACGTAGACACGTAGATACAGCTGAGCGTAGAGTTAAAGAGTTGTTGCTTGGTAGAACTGTGTCTCTTTATTGTACACAAGTGACGTGGTTGGCAAAACCTTCGCGAGGTTGGATGGCAAATGTCTTAAAAGACAAAATGGCGGCACGTTTTGCACGTCGTACCGGGTGGCTCCCGGCACGCAGAAACAACTCGAAGAAAGAACAGCAGCAGTGAGGAATGCACGGACTGGAAAGGATTCTTTAGGAGAACGCGATGCGTTGTCAGGCAACCACGAGAGTAAAACTGCACATGCACCTACGCGTGATGATGAAACGTTTCAATTTCGTGAAAACTCCTTAAAAAAACAAAAAAAGATGTCTTTTAGCTGCACCGATGGGACTGCTGGCGCTTCTGCGAGTCAAAGGAGCATGTACGAAAGAATAAATGCAGTGCCCCTACGACGAGTCGTGAAACACCCTTTTCGCCCACACGGAATAGTTTTTTCTTTTTTTCACGAGCAAGACGCGTACAGCAGCTGATTTCCGTTTAGTGAAAACGAAAAACTTGAACAGTCTTACCGCCTGGCAGGTTGAAAACGAGAGTTCATGGCCTTCAGTGCTTCCGTTGCACGCAGGGTAGAGCGTGTTGCTGTGCAGTAGAGACGATCGTCGCCAATAAATTGTAGTAATCACGACGAAGGTGAGTGGAGTTGAATTGAAGTTTATTTGACAAAACTGCACAGCAGACAAGAGCCAGGACAACTGCCTCCCACACCAACCGCTCTCCTCTCTTCTCAACTCCCCACAGTTCTATCCCTAGTAACTAGGCAACCCAACATTCCACACTATTTAATACAGGCAAAGATAAACAGCTGTGAACAGGTGATGGATACAGATGTAGAGTATAACAATAGGTTTTAATCTTTTATTTGGAGTAGGCTTCCAACTTTTCTGGGGGTCACAAAGAAGTCCAAGAGTAGCCTTAGAAATCTACTGTGCGTAATTTTAGACAAGAAATACAAATTGCATAAGTAAACCATGGACCATCCTTTTGTATACTGCAATTCAAAGCATTATTTTTGTAGTGCCCCGCCCTCAAATTTTCTTACTGTCATAGGTGCACATGCATCAACCAAACCAAAAGCGATTCCTTAATAGCGAGAAATAAGGAATCGCTATTAAGGAATCGCTTCTGAGCATGCATCAACAGATTCGGTAAATTTGAGCGATTCCTTATAAATCGCTATATTTACCGAATAATCAATACCGGGGCATGCAAACTCCGATTAGCTATTAGCGAGTTCGGTAATACCGAATTAGCTATTTGAGAGTTCGGTAATACCGAATTAGCTATTAGCGAATTCGGTATTAGCGAAATCGCAATTGACCGCGTCGCTCCGGGAACGTGCAGATGACATCACCAACCAGGAAATACTGCAGCCCCACCCTCATTGCCTCGACAGAGGAGCAAACAGGAGCTGTGAGTGAAGCCTGCCTGTGCAGAGTGAAGCCACACCGACTGTGCAATTTGCTAAACCTATCCATCATGGAGAAGGAAGTGCCATCTAGCGCTGAGTCAGCACGCAAGCGCAAGCGCAAGTTCTCTGACAGGGAGCTGGAGTACCTTATAGAGGGAGTCACCAGCAAGCACGATCGCCTCTTCGGTAAGCTGTCCCTCAAGGTGCCTGAGCAGGAGATGCGGCGCATATGGCTGCGCATCCGGGAGAGGGTGAATGCAGTTGGTGTAACGCCCCGCAGCATCGACGACCTCAAGAAAAGGTGGTACGACCTGCGGAAGCGTGCCAAGGAGAGGATTGCGGAGAGGCTCTGGGAGGCGAGCAGGACCGGAGGCGGCCCTTCAACAGTACAATCCAACACTGCCCTGGAGGACCTGGTGGAAGGGACGATCGAGCGGGAAGCCGTCGTGGGAGTGACCCAGATGGACACGTCCGGCGCAGCCACAAGTGCCCAAGGTAAGATGCATGCCTGTGCCCTTACCCAGCATAGCGTAAATCCATTCCCATACCCCCAGCAGGTCCTGAGTGTGTATGCAGCTTTGGGCCACACAGTTTCACTCTTAACACTAGTGCATCATGGGAGTTGTAGTCTAGTCAGCCCAGTGTGCATGTACAGGCGTAAATACAATTACGGATCACCACATCAGTTGAACATGGATATAGACTGTTTATTTAGTGGATCACAGAGGAACATGTACGTGTACAACACTACGGAGGTGTAACTATCCCACTAACCATGCACTGTTTCACACACAGATGCATCTCCTGGGGAATCGGACGACAGCGGCCAGCTGATCATATCTGAGACACCGGTGGATTCCGACATGGAGACAGCGCAGGATGCGCATCCATCATCTCCACCTGCCACCCCACCACCACCAGCACCAGCACCAGCACCACCAGCACCAGCACCACCAGCACCAGCCACACCAGCACCTGCACCATCCACACCAGCCGCAGCAACAACAGCCACTAAAGCTCAGAGGCGCAGGTCCCAAGTAGCGCCCTTGCAGATGATGGAAACACCCTCCACACAATTGGGACAAAGTCTGCGCACCATCACAGCGCCTGCTGCACCACCTGGACGCGCCAGACTCCAACAGCGGCGCAGGTCTCGGCCAAGTTCTGTCTCCTCAGGCGACCTTGATCTCCCACACACTTCTGCCATCGAGGAGAGGATGCTACGTGTACAGCGCCTGCAGGGACGACACATGGCAACAATTAGCTCTAACATCGTGCACCTTGCTCGGGAAATGCGTGCCATGAGTGCGGCGGTTAGGGACATGTCCACTGTGGTGTCAGAGGGCAATGGGCACCTCAGGGAGGACATCCAAGAGCTCACCTGTGCCATGAGGGAGGGCCAGGAGTGCGAGAGGGGGAGGCACCGTCAGCAGTTGTTGCGGTCCGCGGCCTCTACAAAGGCCATCACCCGTCTCAGCAACAGCACCGCAGTGTTGGCACGCCGCTCTGTGCCCTTGCAGGTGGACCTTGGGCACTTTTACAGGGATGTAGCAAAGGCACTAGGGCAGATGACCGCTGCTGTCGAACACCTACAGAGCGGCACATTCAGTGCTGGTGCATTGGGAGGGGAAGATGGCAGTGAGGCTGCCTCGAGTGTCAGCAGTGTGTCAGTGGCAGAGGCCAGCACCAGGCGCCGCAGTTCGCGGGCCTCCACGGGGACAGGGCGTGGTGAGGCATCGGAGACACCTGAGCGGAGGCTTGGTGTACGTGGCAAGCGCCACTAGACAGAATCACAGGCCTACCTGAGCGTGGTGGGGCAACCATGGTCCTCCCCTTCCTGAGTCTGCACAGCCGTGACTTTAACGCACATTTGTTTTAACTTCTTACATGTGGTGCATTATTTCCATTGCTTGTTTTGTTGCACATACCGCAGTGCTACTGTGCATTAAACAGTTGCACCCCCAACAAATTAGTTATGTATCATTCTCACCTGATTCAGAAATGATGTTGCATGATGTATGTCCGCCTCCTATGGCCCTCTGCTGTGTTAGGGACGTGTGCCTGTCGGTGTTGGGCGGGTGGTTGGTCATCCCGGTGGTCCCCATTCCTGTCCACCTCTATGGGTATCCCCCTCCTGGTCGCAATGTTGTGCAGCATTGCACATACGGCAATAATCTGGCAGCAGGTTTCAGGTTTGTATAGCATGGCGCCGCCAGTCTTGTGTAGGATTCGAAAGCGACTCTTCAGAATCCCAAATGTCCTCTCGATTACATTCCTGGTGCTAATGTGTGCTGCGTTGTAGCGTTGCTCCTGTGGGGTTGCTGGATTGATGTATGGGGTGAGTATAAAATCACGCAGGGCGTAAGCACTGTCACCTAGAAGATAGAAGCAAAGACTTAGCAATGGTGAGGTTCATACATGTGTGGTGTTCATGTTGGGAAGCGGGATTTGTACGTACCAAGCAGGAGTCCCTCTCCAAATTCTCCGTTGAGTAGACGCCTGTGGATTCCACTGTTGCGGAATATGTAGGAGTCGTGTGTGCTCCCTGGGAATTGTGCCACTAGGTCCGTTATGATGTGATTGGCATCGCACACAACCTGCACGTTGATTGAGTGGTATGACTTGCGGTTACGGAATATGTACTCATTTGCTGCCGGTGGACATATGGCGATATGCGTACAGTCGATGCATCCAATTACATGGGGGAGTTGTGCCACCTGGTAGAATGCCTGTTTGTTGCGGTCCAACTGCTGTCGGGTTATGGGGAAGCTGATGTGGGAGTGTAGCATTGTCAGCATGGCATCTAGGAATTTCTGGAAGAAGCGTGAGAGTGCGCTTTGCGATACGCCTCCGGCTACCGCAATTACCCCCTGGAAACTTCCTGAGGCCAGTAGGTGCAGGCTGCATAGGACCTGGACGTGCGCAGGGATTGCAGTGGTCCGGTGTGTCTGGTGCTGCAGTAATGGTTCCAGGTCTGCAATGAGGCGCATGATCATGGCACGATTGAGTCGATACTTCTCGTACACCTCGTCCTCATTCTGGCCGAGCAAGGTGATGCGCAGTCTGAAAACTCTCTCCTGGACCCTTCTCCTGCGCTGTCCTGCCGCATTGATACGCATCCTCCTTGCAAGCACGTAGAGGGCAGCCATTTTGTGGTAGCCATCAGGGTCTCCTTGGCCACATTTAAGGGGTTGGTGATTGCCACAATCAGTTGCACCTGTAGAATCATTTCTTTTTTTCACTAATTTTTTTTTTTAACTTTACCTCCAGGTTCTGATTCCCCTTATTTAGCTCATGCTAAATAGCGATTTTTGGGATTTTCGGTATTTGCGACTGTTGTTGCATTGGGTAGCGATTTGTTATTAGCCATTGGCACTTGCCGGGAGCTATTAGTGATTTCAGTGATTGCTGATTCGGTATTTTTGCATGTTGGTTAATTGCGATTCGGTATTTTACCGGATTTCATTTAGCGATTCGTTATTTGGTCACAGTTTTGGTTGATGCATTGGGATTCAGGTTTTTTTAATCGCTAACGGGTTTTATTAGCGATTCGGTATTTTACCGACTGGATTTTGGCTTGATGCATGAGGCTGATAGTGTTCTGAACTCTATAACACTTCTAAACAGTGGCACAGCACATACGTATTTTGCCTAAAACATGTACTGTGCATTACTTTCATCTAATTGGCTTTACCCTCTTGTGGGGCAACAGTAGATGGTCCAAGAAATGCACTACACTAGTGTTGTGTAGATTAAATGTTTATGTGGGCCGCGGTATGTATTTTCGCCACCCATGAATATGAAAAAATATTGCTTCAGTTAGACCCATTGTGCTCTGGTTGGGCTTCAGCTTAAACGTTTTTCCGTAAAACATGGCTAGAAAAAATGTCTTTGCCATGTGTAATGAAAACCCTTATGTGAATAATTATCAAAAGCATTTTTTACTGTGTAGCTAAAGCTGTACATTCTAGAAACAGGCCTCACAATGGATAAAATCACGACTTCATATCTAAATATGGGAAAATACCTGAGCGCTGACTAAACATTATTCCCACTTAGTTTAAAAATTTACTTTGGTATTGAAAGTAGATTTTACATTAGTCGGAAAGTGATTTTAGGAAAGTGTACTTTGTATTGTCTGAGAGTAAACTTGTTTAGAACTGGTTTGCCTCTCAGATTTATTCCAGATGCTCAATAAACATCCTTGCCTGAATCACTAATGGCCCTCCTCCTAAAAGATAATGGCTTGGGCTCTGGCAGCAGGAAGGCATGGATCTTCAAAGCAAGGGATCATTTAGCAAGGATACGCCATCTAGAAGGAGGGCCAGCCAGAATGCAGAAGAACAGGGAGCATTAATTTTTCTTCATTTGACTTTAAAATGCCACATTGGGTTGTCAAGAACTGTAAGCATTCACTCTCAGAGCGAGCCTATCCTTTCTGGCTCTATCCCCAGCAAGAGTGAAAATCAATCTCAATGCTAAGACAGGGGAGGGCACCTCATCTCTATCGGGGAGTGGCTAGGGAAGAGCCAGAGCTTTGCCAGAAGGATGGTGTCTAGGGCCATTCGGTTTTGTAATTCTGGAAAGGAAGAGTAATGTACTGCATGGTGGCAGCCAGAATTAGGCAAAGGGAATTCTCCAATCATTGGTTAGTGAACAAGATATAGTTTGCACCTCCCGAATATAATCGTTTAGTATGCATGCTTTACATCACATGCCATTACTATGTGGTTGTTGCAACGACAGCGTTGTTACAACGCAAACCATTACATCGCAAGTCATTTCAACAACTTGCTGTAGGGTGCGCGCTGGACATAGGAATAGTATTATTTACTATTGCGACTCCAGTTTGTGCAACAGCAGGGAAGGTGTTGGATTGCAAACCCAACCCCTTCTGCTCCCTACAGCAAGTCATTGTAACGACTTGTGATGTAATGGTTCGCCTTGTAACAACGCGGTCCTTGTAACGACAGCGTTGTAATGGCATGCAATGTAAAGCATGCGATCTAAAGGCTGTTTCCCGCACCTCCCCACCACTTCCTTAGAAAATTACTGGAGCTGGAAAGGAAGCATCTTAAGAAGACTGTCTGAAACCTGGAAGAAAGACAACCCAATGACCCCTGACTCCTGCTGGCACAGATCACTGAAATTGCTCTTTAAGAGTCTTGGGGTTGACCTCCATGCTTCAAGATAACAGAGAGGGTCCCTGACTGACTATATAACTGGAGAAGAAGGCAGGGAATAATCACGTAAACAGCCAAAACAGAAGCTTCTCCAAATCTAAATTAACAAAACTTTATGTTAATGATATACATACGCCAAAAATCAGACCAGTATATTTTTTATGTTTTATTAATTTTCAATACAAAATATTTTTATATATTCTATTTTTTATACAAATACAATCAGAATTCATAGTACTTGTAGTTGTGAAAATAGCTGTACATGTTTGAAATACAGATTTAGTGAGCACCACTCAAAGAAAAAGAGGAGCAATTGATACAATAATTAAATTTTAATACTGAACACTGGACATGTAACTTATAACAATACAGTGATATCAAAACAACATACATCAAAAGGACTATACAACACAATAATCACATAAACAGAACATTGTGAAACAGGGAAGTAAAAAAAAAAGAGGTAAAAAATGGTTGATCATAACTTATTATATTATAATAAGACCAATACTTGATGCAACATGTGTAGAACCATATGTACAAAATTGCTCTGACGCGCGTTTCAGAGGTTTGCAAAAGATCGGATCAACCTTCATCAGGGCGCTGGCTGTGCAGATTAACAGTGTGGCTGAAAGCCATCCATTCAAAATGTATTTAAATGAGCTGCGCACATGGCGAGGTGCTCACTATCTTCACAACAACTGGTCTGTATGCAAAAAGATAAAATGTAATATACTCGCTACAGAATGGTGGATATCCAGAAGCCATATAGAGCAGATCTTCTCATGCATTATGATGTATGGGGGGAGAAAAATAGGCAAGATGCTGTCACCATACAATAGTAGTCACCATAAGTGTGAAAAGTAGAAATAAATGAAGAAATGAAAAAAAGAAGAAGAAATGAGGAAGAATTGAACCCAACCAAATATGGTGATAACCCAAAAACCCAAGTCAAAAGTGATTTATTGATAAAGGCCAACCTACTGTAAAACTACCCCACTCAGAAGCATTTGTTGTCCTGAAAACTGATTCAGCTGAATCTTGTGGTAGAGGTGCATTGGCTTGTGGACTCTTAGCTGACTACAGCTTCTAGAATTACCCAATTGGGTCACTTTGAGAACCAAAACATAAGTAACTCCAAAGGTAAAGCATTGGGCTGAAGTGAGGTGATAAATCGATCCCAGGGGTGAAGCAGACTCAATGGCAACTCGGTCCAGCTTTGTCTCAGTTGGAGTCTTGGCAACAATCTAACTTAGAAGGGCCCACACTCCGGCTTTTCCTTCCTCCTTTGCCCTGCGGAAGGACTTGGAGTTTCAGAACAAAGATTAAGGGCCTCATTTAGAGTTTGGTGAATAGGATACTCCTTCAAAATATGGCAGATAACCCATCTGTTGTGTCACAATTTTTGTTAAGTATAATGCACTTGTAAAGCAGTAGATGGGGCATCTGCCATATTTGTGATGAAGTATCCTGTCCAAGCGTGGCTAGTCTGAAATTATACCTAGGTCCCAGTCAAGTTCAAACTCAACTTTTACATTTGTAATTTATGTTTTCTATGTATTTTTGATTTGTTTCAACATTTTAAAAATGTATATCTCAAGTTCCTCTTATCAAATTCTATTTTGTTTGCTTATTTATTTATAACATTTTATGTTTCACAGATTACACAATCCAATATAGGTAATTAAAAATTATGTACATTTTTTTTCCAACTGATAGCACACATACACAGTGTCAGTCTAATAAAACAAAGCAATTCCATTGGACCATGTTTCAATTTCAGGTTTAACCAACTTAGGTGATATTTGACATGATCTCTCAATGAATAATGCCTGGCAAACAAACAGCAACTGATGGAAATCTTTGAGTCCACAAAGGTAAATAATACCATATGATTGTACACTATTTGTAAAGCTCCAGTTCTAAAATTAGGATACAAATGACGCACGTGCATATCTGAATTTTCTTTTAAGATAAAACTACATATTATGATCCAGCAAATAATGACATAATGGTCAATATCTTAACAGTTTGGCAATGATTAAAATTATGTAATACACTTTCCTTCTTTACTGTTAGAAATGAGGGTCTCTAGTTGGCATAGGTAGGTGACTTTGTCCAAATAGGGACCCTTTCTTCTAGTCAGGGTAAGGGGGATACACTGCTAAAATAACCCCTGCTCACCCCCTTGGTAGCTTGGCACGAGCAGGCAGGCTTATCTCAGAGGCAGTGTGTAAAGCATTTACGAACACATACATAAATACAGTGAAAACAGTACAAATGGACACCAGTTTAGAAAAATACGTAATCTTTATCTAACCCAAAACAAGATCAAACGCAACAAATCCACAATACGGTAATAAAAATATGACTTTTAGAACGTAGAAATATTTCAATTCAAAGCAAATTGCAGATGCAACACTTTTCTCACAAAGTACCTTGGATACGTCATGCAAGCAAACAAAACAGGCTGCAGGGAAGATGATGCGTTGGTTCCTTACACTCACGGAAGGTGATGTATCGGTTCCTTGCTCCGGGAAGGTGATGCATCGGCTCCTTACTGCAACGCAGGGGAGGTGATGCGTCGGTTCCTTAACGGAGAACAGGTGATGCATCGGTTTCTTACTGCGTGGGGAGGTGATGTGTCGGTTTCTTACTGCGTCTCTCAACGATGCGACAAACTTGCTGCCTTGATGCTATGCAATGATCCGGAACGATGCGTGAACTCTTGCAGTCGCACAGCAGGCTGTGCGTCAAAATCGGTGCAGTGATCTCACACTTCGGAGATCGTGCACTTCATGCAGCGTGCAGCGAATTTTTGAGCCGCGGGCAGGCGCTGCGACGATCTCCTCGGCGATGCATCAGAAACAGGTGTCGATGCATCTCGCTTCTCGAAGTTGCGTTACTTGTCCAGCTCCCAGCAGAAAACAGTCTCTAGAGGTCCAAAACAACAGCAGGCACCACTTTGCAGGTCAGCACTCCCAGCAAGGAAGTTCAGGGAAGCTGGGGGTGAAGTCTTTGTGTCCCTGAGACTTCAGAACAGGAGCCAAGCTCAATTCAAGCCCTTTGAGATCTTCTTTCAAGCAGGGGTACAGCAAACAGCAAAGCCCTTTTCTCCTTTCCTTGGCAGCAAGTAGCCACTGCAGGCCAACCCCAGACCGCAAACAGCACAGGGGCAGTATTCCTCCTCAGCTTCTCTGGCTCTTCTCCTTGGCAAAGGTTCCTCTTGATTTCCAGAAGTGATCTAAAGTTCTGGGATCTGGGCCCCAATATTTATACTACAAAATCCTTTGTTCTCTGGTGTCAGTGAAGCCCTGTGCTTGGTCAAAACTGGTTCTGTCCTCTCTGGTCCAGCTTCCTGGCAAGAGGTGGAGACAGAATTGAAGAAGGCAGACAAGGCCCATTCAGGTGAAAGGAAATCTCCTCCCCCTACTCTAAATGCAGCCCAGGTTTATTCAGCCCAGCCCTGACTCATCGGGCTCTCTGGAGCCACTGCTCCTCCCCAGCCCCTGTCATCCAAAAGCCAGACATGCAATACACAAACCTAGCAAGGTCACACTGGATGGCCAAGCAAGAAAATACTTACTTTCTGAAAGTGGTATTTTCAAACACAGAATGTAAACATCACCCTCACTAAAAGATGCATTTTAACATTCTGAGTCCAGGCATACTAAACTTTATTTTCCTACCTTGTTCCCAGGGGTAGTTATGTTTATAAGATGTTATAAACAAACTCCACATTCTATCCTATGGGAACAGGTAGCTTTGCAATACTGAAAAACGAAATTGGTAGTAACTCACTATCAGGACATGCCACACACACCAGGGCATGCCCTACCTTTCACATACACTGCACCCTGCCCACAGGGGTACCTTGGCCCTACCTTAGGGGTGACTAACATGTAAAAAAGGGAAGGTTAGGTCCTGGCAGTCGACATGGCAGTACTAGACTGCACACAGGCTCTGCAATGGCAGGCCAGAGTTACACTTACAGACTGCTTAGGTGGGTAGCACAATCAGTACTGCAGCCCACTTGCAGCATTTGATTTACACACACAGTGCACTGTACTAGGGACTGACTAGTAAATCAAATCAGCCAATCATGGAAACACCAATCCATAGCAATAATTTACACAGGGAACACTTGCACTTTGGCACTGAACAGCAGTGGCAAAGTAACGGAGTCCAACGCACAGCAAAATCACAGGAGGATAAGACAAAAAATGCAGATGAGACCCACGCCAATGGTGCCAGGTCTAACATGTACTAACCTTTTTAGACACTTCTTAAGAGTAGACTTAGACATTGCATAAGCAATTGTGGAGAGGTTAACTAAAAGACATCTATCAACTTTTTTACCGCATGTTAGAAATAGGTTTCTGGTTCGCTAGGGTATGCACCTAAGCCGTGCAGAACCCACCACTCGAGTCAGGGTAAGGGTGTTACATACCTATGATAACCCCTGCTCACCCCCTTGATAGCTTGGCCAGAGCAGTCAGGCATTTCCCAAAGGCAATGTGTAAAGCCTTTGTGCAACAGACTCACACCAGTAATACAATAAATTCACCACAAAAGAGACTCCACACAGGATTATATAAAAAAATCATATATAGAGTACATAACACATAGACCAAAAATGACATAAATCATAAGCACTGTGTCCTATGCAGTTCCTGAATCAGTAAGCATTATCTTGGTGTGGCAAGAATCAAAACGACATACATGAGAAAATCAGGGCATGAAACGCAACATGAAAGCACATGAATCATAAATGCTGTGCACACTATGCAAATCCTGGCAATGTAAAAACAACATACATCTTAACATTAGGGTCAGAAAATGCAGCAGTTTGGTAATGATAGAAACACATAAATCACCATATGTTACCAAAGGACCACAAATACTTTGCAGGTAAGAAAGCCTTGTGTAGGGCTAAACATATAGAAATCACATGTATCCATGAACACATAGGGACCAGCGCATCTGTGCTCCAATTAGCAGGGTTACGGTGGATATCTGTGCCTTCCTGCAACAAGTGCACTGTAGGCATGAAATGTAGGCAACAGGAACTCTTGCACACCTACTACGTGTAATATGGTAATCCATGTTTTCTCATTCACTACAACTTTTTTCGGTCGCATCCGTCAAGGATCTGCCCCATAATGGTGAACCCCCGCAGAGCAAGTGCCCCCATCTATGTCCTCAAAAGGAGGGAGGTGGGGGTGACATACACACCTCAGGAGTTAGACCCCACAACCCGGGAAGTCAGAGGCAGCTGCGTGTAAACACATGGTACAGCTACGTGCAGCACAAGGCACTCATCACTGTAGAAAATTGCTTACGGGGAAATGAACGGCAACACACTCTGGAAACTATGCATATGGCCAGTTCTCCAGCAGAGCAGGCAATACAACATCAGCTTCAAAGTAGGGCTTGCGGTGTCTTTGTTGGGCCGGCTAGCCCCGGCCTCTTTATTTGTGTCGATTGAGTCCCTCTGCTCTGCTCTCGCCCTTTTCCTTGGGTTTCCTTTGCTTCTGCAGTGACTTTCTTCCAATGGAAAGATGGCATGGGGAAACCAAGAAGCGTAAAGCAAGCGCTCACAACTCCACAACAGTATCGGGCCTCACTTTGCCGTCTGGGATCTGGAGCGCAAGTCCTCAGAGTGCTTAGAAACAAAGGGCATAGCGCGCAGAACGGCCTCCACATTTAAATAGAACAAACCACAAAGTCTTTGCAGGGGAAGTCACAGCATGCTGAGCCCAAGACAATCAGGCTGCTCTGCAATTCCTGACATGAAGATCTTGTTTGGGAAAGGTAATTTATGTCCCTGAGAACTTGGGGATAACAGGGGGGATAAACAAGCCCTTTGTGTGAGGGCAGGACACAGACTATACACATGTAACTGTTCCCCACCTCTCTCCCAGCCCAGGAAGACTATCAATATGCAGAGGCCTCTCCTGTCACACCTAGCCTTTCCTGTGTTGTGGTTATCTGGTAAGCATGCAGAAAGTGTAGCCCTAGACGTGGATTGGAGTTCGGCTGCAAAACGCTAGAGTTGTAAGCACAGAGAAATGCCCACTTTCTTAAAGTGGCATTTCTAAAATAGTAATTAAAAAATCCACTCACACCAGTAAGCATGATTTTTTACTACCTTCTAAACATACCAAACATGGCAGCGCTACTCCTTTCAGATCAGAAATTACCACGTAAATACATGTAAGGGGATCCCCAATGTCAGCCAATGGAAGTGGCAGGACTCAGACTAGTAAGAAAAACTTGGGCTATTTGGTAATTTCCCAGAAATGCCACACAATAAAGGCACATGTCCTATCTTTTACCTACACCATACCCTGCCCATAGGGCGCTGCAGGGCCTACCTTAGGGATGACCTATATATAGGCTTTCCTGTTTTCAGTTTCTATTTTTGGTGAATTCTGGTGGTGTTTTTTCAGTGTTTTCCAGTGATTTCAAAACCTCAAAAAAACAGTGCTTTTCAGTGGTTACTCATTTTCGCCCCATAAAAAACAACTGAAACGGTGTTTTACCGGTGTTTATGGAACGCTTTGCTTTTATTATTGTACTGGTTGGCCATACATGGACCAGTACAGTTGGCTAGAGTTCTCCGTTCCCCATCGCCATTTGAAAACATCTAGCCTGGACAAGAAGTGCAAAGACGTTATAGGAGCCCATTATACTCCAGGGGGAAACATCCTTTACCATGCAACCATTACAACGGGGTATGGTTACATCGTGGTTTTAACAACGCAAGTCATTACACCGACTTGCACTGGAGGGCGCTGTAGGCTAAGGAATAGTGTAAATTACTATTCCAACACCTTCCCTACTGTACGTAGACTGGAGTTGGAATAGTAATTCACACTATTCCTATGTCCAGCGCCCTCCAACGCAAGTCGATGTAACGACTTGCGTTGTTAAAACCGCGATGTAACATACCGCGTTGTAATGGTACGCGTTGTTACATCATACATCCTACTCCAGGGCAGTTTGCAAATGAGGATGCAAAGTGGGTACCGACTGCTTTGCAATCTGCTCTTCAATTTGAAATGTTTATGACATATAAATGAATCACATCACAACATATATATTTGTAGAGAGTGAAAAACCTCCAGCCTCATGAATATTAATGATGCATGTCACATTTTGTACATCTTATTGAATTTTCTTCGAATGTACGACAGAGGCCTAAGATAGACAGCAGGCCTCCGTGCCTGTGTTGGCAGTCCCAGCATGTCATCATGTTTTAAGCATTCCTTGTCTCTTAAAGGAACAGGCGCTGCTTTTATTTTATTTTTTGTAATTGACATGCTGGCAAGACACTGGAGAGTGGTCCCCTGGACCACTGTAAACTCACCCTGAAACTACGCGATTCCTAAAGGAGAAACTGTCACGTTTGGGTCAGTAACAGTCAAAGGTTTTGCAGCACAGTTGCGTCACAGACCTCTGATACCCCCCACTGTGACCATCAAACTGGAGGGGGTGGAGTATTCTATTTGTGCTTCGCCCTGAATCACGGAAGATGTTCTGTGAGTCAGAACTAGTTTTCCGATGTATAAACGATGTTTCCACAAATCACAAAGCCTGTATTTCTGCAATCTGCAGACATTTTGACATGTTTTTATGCGACTCATATGTATTAAAATCACGTGCAACATCTGCAGATAATATAGGACATGTCAGGATCCCGCCTCAACCACTTCTCCCAACGTTATCAATGTGTCCCTCACTATTCCAGTTCCATGACCTAAGCTATCAAAGTGCATAGAAACATGACACAAAACAAAACACAAACAATGTTTAACGTTACTCCTCCTTTTATCTGCGACCTGTTGTGTTCTTACCAGCTAAAAATCCAGGAAATGTGTGGGCTCTTGGAGTTCATTAAAAGTGGAGGGATTTCTCAACAAATGTGTTGTCAATTAAGTCGCTAAAATGTAGCACTCAAAACAGGTCTCAAGCATCCGAAATGCTCTATGCTCACGTCGTAAAGAAGAATACGCACCCCTATATAGAGCGCAAAAACAATGCCACAAAGTCGGGATGCAGCAGCGGTGTAAATTTGATCAGCGCGCGACGCTCCGTTCTCCACAATTCCAGTGCCAGGTATATTTGTAATAGAGGAGCGCGCAAGCAGACAGGCGCATCACCTGTTGGGGCCCTTCCTGCTCACGGGCTGTCCAGCAGAAGCAGCGGCAGCTGCAGCCGGCTTGTCCGGTCAGTAACCACTCAGTAGTGGGGCGGCATTTCACGGAGCATGGACCTGCGCTTCTGTGAGGCGTTGTACTTCAGGGAGCTGCACGGGCTTGAGTAATAGCACGTCACCGCTGCTTATACTCTGCATGACGCAGATCTGGGGGGCTTTAAGCTTCTGTCGGGACTGCAGGGGCAACCGCCAGAAGACATGGAGGAAAATGAACGCCAGACGCCCGATCATCTCGACAGCAGGCGGATGACGGGTGAGTAACCGAGCCGAGTGACTACGGGGGCCACACGGACACGGCAGCTCCTGTAACCCAAGGCAGTGACGGACATTTGTATTAGTATATTTTGCGTGTAAAACGTGTCAACTAACACGTATGTACTGCACCAAGCAATGTACAGTATATTTGGAAAGTTGTTTGCTTCTTGGCAGCTCATTACGTGCATGGTTTGTTGATGCTACTTTTAGTGACACCAGTAACATGATACCCTGGGAGTCACGCACTGAGGCGCCATCATATCCAATGGCATCTGCAGCTATAATGTCTGCCCGCAGTGCACTGGCGGCAAACTACGCTTTTACGACGGTAAATGACGTTACCTTGTTTACTTTGAGCACGCGCTGTAATAAGAAAATGACTAGTGCTGTGAGGATGCCAGACTTTGTTTACTGTAGCGAAAACTACAGAAGGCATGCAACAAGTGGATGAACTATCAGTGTGTGCGTGTTCCATTCACGAGTATTCCCTCTTAGTCTGCCCTCGACGAGTTAGCTGTCTACTGGGCCCTCTAAGTGGGCTACTATTTCATCTTAACAACCTACCCGGTTTCTGCGCTCAGCCCCGCCCACAGGGGCTCTGAGAAGAGGAGAAAGAACAACAAAGCCTCGTTATCTAAATGGTCTTTTTAAAGACCTGTGAAGTACTCGGGTGCGGCCGCAGTCAGAGAGACGGCAGTCCACAACAGCTCCTCTCCCCCGTCAACTATGAAAATCAGTGACACTCGGTTTAAACCGGGTCAGCTGATTTTCATCCGGTAGGGTACTGTCATTCAGATTCAGTTGAAACCGAATTCCGGACAGCCTACCTATATATAATCATAGAGGAGTTTCATGCTTGGCAAGTAACTTTAAATGCCAAATCAATGTGGCAGTAAACTGCGCACACAGGCCCTGCAATGGCAGAGGCCTGAGACAGGTTTGAAAAGCTACTTCTGTTGGGGGAGCAAGCAGTGTTGCAGGCCCGCTAGTAGCATTTCATTTCCAGGCCAGGGTCCTAAAGCCAAAAAATGGAGGGTCAGAAAAGTAGGTGGAAGAAGGCAAAAAGTTTGGGAATAACCCTGCAAAGAGGGCCAGGCCCAACATGTTTGATTCAGAATTTAATTTTGAAAGTTCCTCATAGGCAGGATGCTTTAATGATAAATAATACTTCACTTGTTCTTAAAAGAAAACCACATCTGTAATAATTGCTCATATCTCTGATGTAGTATACCAATCATGTTTAATTATAATCTTAATTCTTCTTTTTTTGAATAGTCAATTAATATTTCCATAGTAAACTTTGGCTTGTGTTAAAAGTTAATAATCTGAAATTGTGTAGCATTCAAGTATCTTGACTGTATATATCTTTCAAGGAACATACCTTTTCTGCCTAAACCATTACTAACACTTGTGACTTGGCAGTCTGGACTTTAGCAAAACCATTACTAGAAAAATTGCTCTGAATTAAATCCCCTAAATAAGTATAATGAAACACTACCTCCAGATATTGTGTTTTAATAAACCAGTTAAATTAGTTTGCATAAATCAAACACCCTACAATCATGATTTTAGGTCTTTTGATGTTAATTAATAGATCCAAAGATTCCGAGTATTGAATGAAATAGTTTAACTTACTCTGAGGTCCAACATAGGTAAAATCAAATAAGATGATGCCATCAGCATGCATTAAAATATTCTTCTTCTTCTTTCCACTTAAAATAGGAGAAGAGTGGACTTTCCCAGCTATTGTGGGATGTTAGCAATGTATACAAAAAATAAAAGGGGAACTAAGATGCACTGTTGTTTTAATCCATTCTTCAAAAATATTGTTCAGAAATATCCATTGGAAGAACTCCAAAGGACCCTACACCATTACCTGGAATGAAGCTGTTAGACCTGACAGCCTTAGGGTGGTCTTCCCCCAAACATTTAGCTTGCTTTACACCCATTTTGCCAAATTATTTTTGTTGGCCTTAAGACTCCTAGCACTTTACCACTGCCAACCAGTGCTAAAGTGCACATGCTGCTCCCCTAAAACATAGTTTGATTGACAAAATCCTCCTATTATTGGCATATTTCAGTTTTTTTATATATCCCTAGTAAAGTGTACTACCTGTGCCCAAGGCCTGTAAATTAAATGCTACTAGTCGGCCTGCAGAATTAATCGTATCACCCACACATATAGCACTTTAAACATGTTTTAGGCTCACCACTGCAGAGCCTGTGTGTGCAGTTTACGCTGCATGTCAAGTTGGAAATTCAAATCCATTGCCAAGCCTTAAACTCTACTTTTATTACATATGTCACCCCTAAGGTAAGCCCTAAGTAGCTCATAGGACTGGGTGTTGCATAATCAAAAGGAATTAAATGTACTTTAAGGTTTTGCATGTCCTGGTAGTGAAAAACACCCACATTTGTTTCTAACTACTGTGAGGCCTACCCCTCTCAAAGGTTAACACTGGGACTTCCTTATTACACTTATAAGTTGTAATTCCAGATTGAGAAGGAGTAAATTTGTCATGTTTCATATCACTGGAATGATAATTTAAAAATGTCACTTTTAGAAATATGGCATTTTTCTACTTTTAGCCCTGTGTGTCTGCAGCCTGTCTCCAATACACCTCTGGGGGTGGGTAATTGCTGGACTGTGAGTATTCCCTCTTGACAACCACACACAAAGGAAGTTGAGGTGTGACTGAGTGGCCATCCACATCCTGATGGGGCTTCCTGGGCAGGATGGGAGGGAGGAGATGACACTTACACCTGAATAGACTGTGTCCTGTCCCCACACAAAGGGCTGCATACCCCCTTGAGTGAGTCTGGAGCCGGAGCTGGGAGTTAGGGCCTCTGTGCACTTCGAAACCCTTTTTGAAGTCATCTCCACTTCAAAGGCACAACTGCGTATAAGTACTGGGCCTCCTACCCCACTAAATCAGACACTACTGGACCTGTGAAGAACTCTGCGAGGAGGAAGGACTGCTTTGCTGCCACAAGGACTGCCACTCTGCTGGACTGCTGCTCTGGAAGAAGTGCTTTTTTGTGTGCTACCCTGGTGCCAGCTGCCTTCTGCTCTGCTGAAGAATGACTGGATCAATCTTCCTTGAACCTAGAGTGACTTCAAGGGCATGCCTGCTTTCCCCCTGTTTTAAATCTCAGTGACATCAAAGACTTCTCATCACCCTGCAACAGCACCTGGCCTTTGCTTGCTGCAGGTCTTGCCCTCCCAAGTCGTGCCAACCTAGTCCTGGGACCTTGGAAGCGAGTATAAAGTGCTGCAAATGCATCTGTGATGTTTCTCCAATTGGAAGAGACGCATCTCCCTCGACCCTGACACATCGCCTCTACTGCACGAACTGCGGACCTCACTTTACTGACTGCGAGGCTCATTGTCTTCAGTTTCTGACGCATCTGTAGCTTGTGCAGATCTGTGTCAACGCATTGCCTTAGTTTCAGCTGTTCAACACCCATGCATTACCTTCGATCCAGCGATGCGACGCAGATGCATCGCCACTTTGCCTTTCACATCTCGATTCCATCAATGATGCATCCCAGGTACTTTTCAGCGGGCCCAGGCTGGTCCCTTGTATCCGCTCCTCGCTGCATTGAGATCGGCCTGAACTTAGGAATTTACCCTGGTCTAGCATGACAAGACACACCCGGTTGGCCGTTAAGCTTTTCAGCGCTACATATTCATTTAATCTTTAAAAAGTCAGATCTCTGTTTATACTTATTGAATGTTTGTCATTTTGGTCTTGTTTTGTTCATAACAATACAAGGTGTTTTTAAAACTGGTGTGGAGTCTTTTGTTTGGTTTTTTCACTGTGTTACTATTTGAAGTGTTGCACAAACAAAGTGCCTCTTAAGTTGAGCCTCCCTGATCTGTGCCAAGTTACCCGAGGCTGAGCACAGCTTAATTTATGGTGTGTATCTGACCTACCCTGACTAAGATTGTGGTTCCTGCTTGGACAGGGTGCATACCTCTGCCATCCAGAAACCTAATTTCTAACAGAAGTTTTATCAGCATTACTAAAGTGCAGGAGGAATTTTGTAGTTAAAGATGTATATCCAGCATGTTTGTCAATTAACTTGGTCAAATGCAGACAAAAGGTCGACAAATGGAACTTACAAATTCATTTTATAATAATGATTGTATTTCTTTTTAGGAATGCTATATACCAGGATGTTGTTTATCTTTCTTCTAGAGTGAAAGATGTATTTTTCAAATGGGAGGAGAATATTACAGTCCGCCCAGTCTGAGAGAGCAGATAATAGTGTTTTCACCCACAATTTACCTACAGTTTTAAGTTGAGTAACCGGGTGATAATTTTGAGGCAGCCCACTACTTCCTTCCTTGTGTATGGAGATAATTAGTGAGCCTCTCCAGGTAGATAGAGAACTAAGTTTTGCATACAGATTTAAGTAAAGAGCTTTGTCCAGACAGAAGAATTTGCTTGATGCACTGTGATAGGAATTCCGTCAAGCCCTTCTACCATAGAGGATCTGCTAGGTTTGACATAACTCTAGTGTAACAGTTTGGACAGTGTGTTATATATAAACCATGGTGCGAGGACGTCTGCGTGATTATTTTTATTTAAGTCTTGAAAATATATGTACCACGTTGCTTCTCCAGGGGGGCAGCTTTTTTTAAACAGTATCCCCAATCACGGAGGCAACATGAAACCAAAACTGTGCCATATTTCTCTTGATTAATATTGTATGTGATTATGCTAAGCTTTTGCTATCTCCAATGTGGAGCTTGACTATTAGTGAGGTGGTGGAAGTATTGTGATTGGTTTTTCCTCTGGAGGTATGTTTTTTCACATCATGTTGATGAATTGTAAAACTTTTGAAATCAAAGACAAAAAAAGCGGAGTGGTGACAGAAATCTCTCCAAGCAAGTAGAAAGTGTTTACGTTTTAACAAGTGTTATTGTTTCACTTTACTTTGCAATTCTTATGTTAGAAATATTCAGCTGGCATATTTATTAGCTTAGTCAAAGCTAAAGCTTTAAAAATCAATATCAGGTCAATAGAATTATGATCAGTGACAGACTTCACTCTAATTGAAAAATAATTCATGCATCATGAATATTCATAGGGAATAAGTACACAATCTATCTTGTATTTGCAAAACACCCTCCTCAGGTAAAAGAACCCCTGAGTTAAACTCTAACAAGGTAATTCATTATAGCAGTATTTAATTTTGTAGCCCAATTTAAAAGACTGATTCTACTAGTATCAGTAAAAGAGTTACATATAACAGGAGGATCCAGACCTCATATTGCATTCAACTCTATTAAAGGGGTTTGAGTATATGGTCAAGGTAATGTAGATGTTAAAATCACCTACTATACTGTGAATAATGGAATATTAAAAAAATATTTTTTTATCTTCAATATTACGACTATGGTGTTATCAAGGATTAAACCTTGGCAGTTCCCTGGTGGACTGTAAACATTAAAAGGCAATAGCATGAGTATAAGGAGAATGAAGGTAAGGAGTGGAAAGTAGCCATTACCTTTTTCAGTCTGAAACAGAACTTGACACTGGATTTCTCTGATGTACCACTTCAGTTGAGACAACTCACCAGCAAGAAGCCTCAGAAGCAATGACATCTTGAAGAGTATAATAACCGGTACATATAAAGTTTTAAAAAAGCTGTTCTGCTAAGAAGGATGAACGTCAATATCATAATTACAAAAGTTGTCCTCAAAAGCCCCGACCACTACACACACTGCAGCTGAACAGAAAAAGGCACTAGCAAAATGAAAATCAGTGAGGGTTGATCAACAGTATGGAATTCAATAAGAGTAATATCTGATAATTGAACTGCACTTAGTTTGGGCATTAGATTTGAAATATAAAAATGTGTAATCCATTTGTTGGCTGGGCTTTGTTGGTTTTAGGAAATAGGTTTTCAAATATTAAAATAGATGTATGAGCTAATGATTACATGTGATCCTTAATTTAACAACAGGAATAAAAGAGTCAAAATTCATAAAGATGGTGAGATATAGATGTCTCAGGGGACCAAAATGCTTCTGCAGCAGGGTTCAATTGTGTAGATAAAACAACAGATTTTGTAGAAGAAGTTAGTAAAGGATCTTGATCTGAGTTGGGGAAAGAAAATCTAATGTTCGCTTTTTCGCAATTCTTCTCTTTTTCAGTTTTTAACTCTTTTTCCTGCTTTAGGGTCTCATTTGAAGAAGACAGAGATTTACATGATTTTTCTATTTTCAGAGTTTCTTAGAGGCCACCTTATGAACTAAGGATGCAGGTGAGAAGGGAGAGATAACATTCCCGGCAGTGACATTATTAAGATTAGCGGTCGATCAAATATCATAATTTTCTAGACCTACTGCAATAGAATACAGGCTTTTTAAGTGATCTTTGAGATAACGTAGTCAAATCAATATGCATATCAGACTGTGTAATGGGTTGTTTGTTTCAATTAAATCAAATAGCAGTTTGAGTGAAGGTTAACTTTGAACAGATGTTTGAGTAGTCTATAAATTCCAAAGCACAGATCAGTAGTGGATGTGTCCACAACTGCAAGGTTCCTGAGAGAGTAACAGAAGTGCTGATCCTTTCTCCATCTTTTCTATGCTTCTTCTCAACCTACATAAAATCGAATAGAGGGAGCGATTGGTGAAACACCCATCCAATCCATTGGTACCACATCATCCTTCCACCCTCTGCTGCGACCAAATGAACCAACTCACTACTCCCCTGTACAGTATTTTGGGTAAATTGCAAGATGGCAAACATCCGTTAAAGCAACAAACCAAAGGTTGTATTAACCTCAGCCACAGGCAATCACTTTTGGTCACATCAGAGACTATTATTCTACTCTAGACTGAAAGAAGCCATATACAAATCAATTGTGATACTGCTCCAAGAGGAACTAGAACTAGATGAGAACATAAGCATGCCCAGGCTGGGTTTGGCCTGTGCATTGAGATTTAGTTTGAGTCCTGTGGCACAGTTAGCTCAAGACCATCTGGGCATTCATGTATCACTTGAGGCATATAGTTTAATGACCTACGAGGTGACAACTAAGAATGACAGACTGGAATGGAGCCGAAGCAATCACCAGTGGCTGAGATTACTTGAGGCATTCTTCAATCACCTTGTTGCTCTCCAGAATCAGGGCACATCAGTGTCAGAGCTTATCTTCACCTACTCAGACCTGGCCTCTTTCCTAAAAAATCTTCAAAGGGGCCAACTGCTGATCATTAGACACAGAAGTTCCCATCTTAGCCACCATCGGCGGCTTATTTCACCTTAATTATTAGTCAGTTGCTTTTGATGGCTATAGAGAATCCACCTGTTAGAAAATGAATCATTAGTTGTGTGACCTGCCCAGGTAATGGGTCTATATTTATCGTCCACTGGGAACCAAACACCCCCTTGTAGCACTTGACTCTCATAGGGCAGCAAAGCAGAGCAGTCCAAGATATACTCATGGGAGGTGGTGTGTGGTAGTAATCACTATTCACAGATATACAATAACACTCAATAAATGATTGTCTGGTCTGTGCTTTTTCTTTTGAAATAGGAAAAGTACATGTATTACACACACACTGCTCAATACTATGCAGCAATTTCCAAATATACACATGCTGGTGGAAATGCTTCTTGATGACATTACATAATCATTCTTAGCCCTCCTAAAGGGGGGTCTAGTACCACAACTCACATGTCTAAACATTATTTTATCCCTTACTGCAAGGGTTGAACATAATTTGGAGTGAGAGCACTTAATACTGGCACCAAAGCGAGCGGCTGTCAACCTCATTATCTCAACAAGCATTTCATAATAGGAATAAAGGCAATAACTACACATTGCCATGACTGAGGGCACTTAATACTGGCAGTAAAGCATGCAAGCTTTGATCAGGAGTGGCAGTCAGTCTCATTATTAAATGAATCATTTGTAAGAGGAAATGTCTATACTTGACTGGAGTGTGTAGTGATCATCTGAATAACACAATTTAACCACAGCCCCTAAAGGGCATCCCCTTAATAATAACATAACTATGCAATTAAAGACTATCATCCCAGAGGGTGTTTGCAGCATACACTTTTAATTGCATTCAGTATAAAATACTGCATTTTGAACATAGTCCTTAAAGGACATCTTTTTTGTAAATACAAACGTGCAATAACCAACTTTCACCCTTAAATGGTGTCTCCCAACATGAAAACTCACATTGTTCCACTACAGGCCACAAGAACTACATCCATAATTTATTTTAGTGATTTGTAGAGCGCTTAGCTGCCCAAAGGCTTCCCAGTGCTAAGAATCAAATACCATGGAAGACTAGAGGTGGAATAATAATACTGATGAAACAGCCAAGTTTTAATTGACTTCTGGAAGGCTGCTTCCGTTTCCAGAAGTCTAGATTCACATGGCAGTGAATTCCACAGCTTGGGTGCCAGATGAGAGAAGGATCTGCCTCCCCATCTGGCTCTCCTAATTCTGGTATTTTTTAGCAGCCGTTTGGAGCCAGATCTGAGGCATCCGTTTGGGAAATAGGGCATCAGCAGGTTTTTGATTTTACTAGGGCCCTTGTTGTGTAAACCTCTGTGTGTTATACAGAGTGCCTTGAACTTAATTCTGGCCTCAATCGGGAGCCAGTGAAGCATTTTTAAATGCTTCCTGGCTGATTCCTGGATTGGGACCTTGTAAAGCAGCCTTGCTGCCGCGTTCTGGACCACTTGAAGTCTATTGGGAACATATTTTGGTGCTCCTAGGAAGAGTGAATTTCCATAGTCCAAACGTGATGTAACCAGGGAATGGACTACTATCTTTCTGAGCTGTATGGGGATACGCTCCAGGACTTTGCAGAGCATTCTAAGTAGTCTAAAACATGTGCTTGCTAGTTTCTTGGCTTGGATCTCTATTGTTATATCCTTGTTGAGCCAGAAACCAAGATTTTTTATAGTCACCTTCAGGAGTAGATGGGCTACCTAGGCAATTGGGCCAGCTGATCAGACTGCCTTGTTCCCAAGGACCATCAGCTCCATTTTATCCCTGTTCAGCTTTAGGCAGCTATTCATCATCCAATCCACCACCCTTTCCATGCAAGATGCTAAGCTGTCTGAGTCACTGTTGGATCTGGGATCTAGGGAGATCACCAACTGAGTATCATCAGTGTAGGAAATTATGGAGACATCAAACCCTTACACTATCCGTGCTAGTGGTCCCATGTAGACATTAAACAGTGAGGGACTCGGCGTGGAGCCCTGAGGCACCCCGAAAGTCAAAGGCATTGTCTTAGAGAGGAGGTTAGTTTCCATGACTTGAAACGTTCTACCTTCCAGAAAAGATGCCAGTCACTGTAGGGTTTTTTCTTGGACGACGAGGTCCAGCAGACTATTTTTTAAAGTATGGTGGTCCACTGTGCCGAATGCTGCGCTGAGGTCAAGAAGTAGTATAGCGGCTGGGCTTCCCTGATCCAGTGTCATTTTAAGTTCCTCTACCTCTGCCAGGAGTGCTGATTCTGTGCTGTGCTGAGCGCGGAATCCCTTCTGTGTGGGATGGAGGCATTGGTTCTTTTCCAGAAACTCTGTCAGCACTCCATTTACATGTTTTTCTAACAGTTTCGCAACAAATGGCAGCAGTGAAATGGGGCGATAGTTCCCTAGTTGGGCTGGGTCTAGATTCGTTTTTTTTAACAGAGGTCTAATTAATTATTGCATGTTTCCATGAACTTGGAACTTCGCCTTTCTCAAGTAAGAGGGTCATAATTTCAGCTTCTGTTAAGAGCAGGATCTTAGTAACGTTTTTGAGAAAATGCGGTGGAGCAGAATCTAATGATGAGCCTAATTTCACCTTATCCATCAATAAACTCACATCCTCTATGAGGACTGGGGTGAAGCTAGTGAGAGTGGGCGTAGAGGAGATCTGCGCCTGATCTCTTTCCTGCCTTATAAATGTCTCTCTACCGGTCATAAATGAGCTACGGATGTCCATGACTTTTTTGAGGGAGTAGGTATCTAGATCATTACATCTTTCCTCCATGGCCTCAGCCCCATGGGTGTAGTGTGTTCGGGAGGTTAAGGCATTGACGAAACCTCAGCTTCATCCTTGACTCCTCCCTCACCATGAACCGCCAGATCAACATGAACCGCCAGATCAACGCCGTCGCCTCCACCAGTTTCGACTGCCTGCGTATCGTCAGCAAAACCTTCAAATGGATCCCCCCGATTGCAGAAGGATCGTCACCCACGCACTCA
Source organism: Triturus cristatus (assembly GCF_964204655.1). Taxonomy (NCBI): domain Eukaryota; kingdom Metazoa; phylum Chordata; class Amphibia; order Caudata; family Salamandridae; genus Triturus; species Triturus cristatus. Next base: position 477,691,280 of record NC_140583.1, read on the forward strand.
TAACCAGCAAACTGGACTACGGGAACGCCCTATACGTCAGAATCAACAGAACTCTCCTACACAAACTTCAAACCATCCAGAACACCACAGCCAGACTCGTCCTCGGGACACCGTGTCACGAACACATGACCCAACACCTACGAGACCTTCACTGGCTCCCCGTCGAGAAGAGAATCACTTTCAAGCTCCTCACCCTCAACTATAAATCCCTCTACAACATCGGACCCAAATACCTCAATGATAGAGTATCCTTCCACGCACCCAAGAGGAACCTCCGCTCTGCCGAGCTCGCCCTGGCAGAAGTCCCCCGCATCAACAGAAATAGAGCAAGCGGGAGAGCCTTCTCCTACATCGCAGCCAAGACCTGGAACGAGCTCCCGGTGAACATCAGACACTCCCCGACCCTGCACATGTTCAGGAAGGACCTCAAGACCTGGCTCTTCGACTGAACCGGAGCTGCTCCCCCCCACACCCTCCTCCACCAGCGCCTTGAGACCCTCATGGGTGAGTAGCGCACTCTATAAACCTCTTGATCGATTGATTGATTGATTGATTGATTGATTGATTGAGGCCTTGACTACTGCAAAAAGTTCCTTTGAGAGGTTTTGAGCCTGACTAATCTTTAGCTCAAAGATTTTTGCCTGTGCCTCTTTAATGCTGTTGTGGTATAGTCTGATCACCACCTGGCTTTGAGTTGTAAATCACAGGTTTTCCTCCATTTCATGTCAAATTTTTTGCAGTTTTTCTTTCAGGATAATAGTTGAGCGTTAAACCATAGTGGCATTTTGGGCCTGGATTTTGGATTAGAAGATGTTATAGGGGCTATTTTATCCAGTGATTGTGTGATCCAATTTTCCCAGCTGAAGTAAGCTTCTTCAGCTCTATCGTGTGTCTTGGTGTCCAGTGAGAATAGGAGATCCCACAAGAATCTGTGTTCAACTTGGACCAGTTTCTTGCCTTCAAAACTACCAAAAGGGGGGTACTTTTCCTTTCCACTTACACTGTTGCCAAGTTTGACTGGGATGAGGTTGTGGTCTGACCAGGGTACCAGTGTTGAAGGGGCGACTGAGATATTAGGGTCATTTGAGATTACTAGATCGAGTATATGGCCCTTAATGTGTATAGCAGACGTAACCAGATGGGATAGTTGTAGACCCTCACGATCTAAATGCAGCCTCCTGAAACTAGGAAGGTTAGGTCCTCAAAATGAAGATTTAGGTCCCCTAATATCGTGATCTTTGTCCCTAGAGGGTGCAGCACTCCTACCCGTAGAACGAAATCTCCAGCCTTGGAGTTCTTACTAAATGCCAAGGAATCCTGGAGAATGTATTCTTCTAGAGTACCACCAAACGTAGGATGAGGGCCCTGGTAATTCTTTTGGGGGAGCTGCGCTGTCCTGCAGCTCATCCTGCACTTAAGCATCATTTTGGCGGTGACATGCATATGATAGTAAAAGCTCTCCCACTGCGCAGGGGGGAGCCACATCCTTTTCATTCGTTTTTGCTTTTTGATGCAGCCTTTCAGGTCCAGGAATGGGGTCCTGGACCCCTTGCAGACATAGCTCTCTCGCCCTCTTCTTTCTGTGGGGCCCAGGGATGGGGTCATGGGTCCCGCTTCTCCTGGGGAAAGCGTGACTGTACATCCCCGCATTTTCCTGCTTTTTGGGGCAGCCTCTGGGCCCAGGACCACACCGGAGGCAGTTGAGTTATGGTGGAGGAGCCTTACGCACTTCATCCCCTGCTCAGCAAAAGGTCAAAGATCGTCCAACTTCAAACTGCCTTAACTCGGGCCCTGTTGGGCCAGTTTCAAAACTTTTGGTCTCATTTTGCTCCTGGTGGTGAGCCCCAGCCACCTGGAGCATTATTGTAGGCCTCCTTGCCTCCAAGGCAACAAACTTAGCAGGGAGCCTCACTGTCTCTCTGCGCCAGTCTTTCATTTTGCTCTTTCTCTGGGTTTCTCTCCTTCCTGCGCAGATGCCAAGTATATCCCCCAACTAGTCCTCAGGGGTGTAAGGAGACCAGCATCCCTGGGAGAGTACCCCACTGGTCCTGGGGTCAATCAGAGGTAGAGTCCTTAATCTAGATGGCAGTCAGGGGGTTCCTCCTTCCAATTGTCCATGGTGCCAGCCTCCAGTCCCAGTGTTCAGCAGAAAATCACATCCAAGAGAGAGCTCTCCCCACTGTGCAAGACCTTTTTAGTAGAGGCAGAAGGTGCCAGCAGTGATGCATCTCTGGCCTATCCTGAAGAGCCACAACACCTCTCCACCACTGTTTCAACCTTTCTGCACAGCCTTCCGGGATTCTTCAAGATGGCATTGCCAAGGAGTCACTTGCCACATGTGTTCTGGGGGGTCTCAGCACCACCCCTTGCTGACATCACTGGCAGTGCCTGCCCCAGCAAACTGCCTAGCACAGTGCCAGCCAGTCAGCCTCTCTTCCTGTAGTAGTTAGCTTGTCCTGTTAATTGCCTGAGTGTATTTTTTATACTTGTACCTGTACAATGCCCTGCTCTTGTGCCGCCTTCACTTGTGTATTCGTTTTGTGCATTTCTTCTCTTGTGCCGTCTCTTACAGGTTTCATTCTCAACTCCCCCCTCCAGCTTCCTGTCACCCAGCGTCCCGCCCACCGGAACTTACTTAATGGAGGCTGCAGCGTGGGCACAGCAGAGGAGACGTGCAGCTGGCATGCTGAAGAAGTGCCAAAAACAAGCGTCTGCACCCGTCTATGCCTGGACCGTGCCCAGAACTAGGGACCCTGGTCTTCCAGCCACCCACGTATCTTCCTTGGCAGAACTCCAAGCCCTGGACCCCAGATGCCACAATGACTGCTGCCTCACATCCCCGAGCTCAACAGAAGGACCGTGCACCAGGCACCGCTGTCTCTTCACGTGCAACTCAGGAACTTCCGCCCTCACAGAAAACTGCATCACGCCCACCTCACCAACCACTCTGATGCCTCCTGCTCAACGCCTGATCACTCTGCAAACACTCCACCAAAGTCTGGGACACCATCTCCACTCTCACCCCAAGGTGATCTTCATCCTTGAAGCCTGGCTCAACTCTCCTCTGTTCCCAACATTGCCACCGCAATGCCCAAAGGCTACAAAATGACTCCCCGGGACTGCATCAGCAAACATGGAAAAGGCATTGTTATCATCAACAAAGAAACAATCTGCTGCACTATCACCAAAGACAAGACCAAACCAATAATAGAACATCTCAACTTCAAACTTTACACCAATGACAGAACGACCATCAGAGGCACCCTACAAACACTAATACCAGCAACCTCCTGGAGCGCATGGACAACATTGGCCTCTCCCAGCTGGTCACCGACCCCACACATAGAGCAGGACAAACTCTGGACCTGGTTTTCATGGCCAGCAACAGAATTAAATACAGCCATGCCACAGAAATCACCTCACCTGGACCAACCACTCCATCGTCTATTTCTCCATTGCAGGATCACCAGGGACCGCCACCAGCCCCCCAAAGTCCCATTCCGCAGCTGGAGAAATGTGTCACAGACCTAATGGATGGACATCCTCAACACCACTCAACTCGACCTCTCAACCAACCTGGAACAAACAGTCCAGAATTTCACCACCTAAATCACCAAGATCCGTTCCAAAAAATGTGGGTTTGCCCTATGACCTGCACATCCATTCACAATAATTATTAACTGTATCATTGAATGAAAACATTTCTTTAGGGTGCTCCCATGGTGTCACAATACCCAACCACAAGGGTATGCTTCCACTAGGACTGAAACACCCTAGAACAATATTCAACCAAAATACACCGAGGTACACCAAATACGTTTCGCCCCCCGGGGCTTTCTCAAGGCTGCAGAAACTTATGTATAAACTATTTGCATATGGTATGACCTTCTATAGTCACAATTAAAAAACATGCAAATGCCCTTTTGTTGTGTTATTCACCTAATCTCAGAAAGTGACTACATATGATGACAGGAGCATTCATGTTTAAAAACACACAATACACATGCGAAAACACACCTAGTGGTGTCTCCAATCTTTTCAAACACAAGTTGGTTCTATGTACAAGATCCATCCTTTGTGTGAAAAGAGAGCAAACCAAAAACAGACACACAACCCATGTCAAATTGGGAGCATATGTGAATTAAAAAAAAAAAAGGGCGACGCAGATATACAAACCATTACCATAAAAACAGTGTCTAATATTATTTACTCACGCATGTGAGAAGTTACAAAGATTTGGAAAGACAGGTTAGGTGTAATCAGTGTGAGCAACTTCACCATGGATGAATCACCGGCCATAGAAATGTGGAAAAGAATATAGACCCTCATGTGCCATGCCATCTAATTCAGTAGCGAATCCGACTGTGTATAACAAGCCTCACCTCGGATATGAAGATTGAATTCATTTCCGTAATTTCATGTGCATGGTATTCATTGACTACCCTCGGTATTGATTCTACCTAATGGAATGAGAAGTTGAGAAGTAAAAAACCAAATAAGGAGAAAATGAGTACGATTCCCCTTGATCTAATTGTTGCCAGCATGTGATGACAGAATTTTGGTCGTAATAGTACATACACAATCCTCTCAGTTGAAGAATTGTTATAAATAATCCAAAGTATTCCTTACCAGAACGAATGTGTTGGGTGCAATGTCAATCAGACTGGCAGTGGTGTTTACTTCTTAAAAGATACATGCATCTCCTCTCAGGGATATGCTTCACGATGTCACTTTATTCTGTATTTGGGACCTTGATAAGTCCTATCTGTAAAAAATATGCCGAAGCCAAAAGCGGGATACACATTAGCCCATTGTCCTCCTATCTACGGCCTGACTACATCGCCTATTGTATTACCTTGCAATATTTGTCCTAACATTCTAATTTTAACAACTCAAAAAGATTACCTCCGTCTATCTGTGTTCTCCGCTCCTCGTAACTGGCAGCAACGCGCTTCTAGCTCGCGGGCGCCATCTTTTTGAATCTTTCATTTTTTAAGTACTTGGAGACTGAAAGCGGACTGGAACGTGTTTATCATAACATGATTGTAAATCCATGTTACAACTTTATGTTTGAATTGATGTATTATTTATTGTTTAAAAGTGCTACGTAAGAACAGGTGCCATGCAAACAGAATTTATGTTGGCACATATTTTGTCACTGAATCATTTTTTCATTTGTCAATTTAAAAATGCTTGTTGTGTGTTAAAACCCTATCTAAGAAAGTTAAATCATTGTGTTGATCGTTTACAAGTCTCATTGGGTCTAATGGTGTGATTTCATATCACTACCACACAGTATTCAAAATCGCGATTTACAATAAAAATAGAAAAGGGACTTCCTATGTTCTGTATCCAGTGTACCTATTGGGTACATATTGTCACCATCTTGCTTGTAAAAACCTACAAAACAATCTAAAAATAATAACGCTTATTTTAGTAGCAAACTTGCATGAGAAGAAGTGTGAAATGACGGCGATTGTTCTTAAACCTACTGTAATAGTGATCCAAATACCACGTTATCTTCAAGACTTTGCCCATCCAAGCACTAAGGATGTGCTGAAGCCTATTATGGTTGCACTGTACATGATAGAAAAAGTCTGGGAATGGTCCCATTCAGGAGAATTATATAACCTTGCGCATTGGCTCAACTGGCATCTTACATGGAGATGATATTGATGCCAATATTGTGAGTTTCAGTTACATATTGTGATGTATCACATATGGGATAATAAATTACCATGAAAATGAATAAGCAGAGATATATAGATGTGAGAGAAGGCATCTGCTTAGTCCTATTTATATCCAATATTGTGAGTTTCAATTGCATATTGTATTGTTTTCTTTTTTGGTATACCACATATGGGATAACATAGTTCAATGAAATTTAATAAGCAGAGATATATAGATGTGAGAGAATGCATCTGCTTAGTCCTATTTATATCCAAATTTGTATTGGTTTCACATGCAGAGAGTATCACCTTCAAGTGTATTATCCATGTACATTTTAACACCATGAGTACCATGCATTATAAGTATAAGCAAGTGGTTAGTCAGGCTGTATTCATTTAGGGGAAAGCTGCAGCAGTGATTGTCATTCAACAGTGTGCTAAATTATCCTTGTTTTTACAGAAATTCGCACATCTCCTTGTCAATATTCAAACCGCATTCCACTGCCCTCAATTTAATGATCCAAATGCTTTCCATTTTCCGAAGTTGAGACGTACTATTCCCAGCCCTCAATCCAGGATTGATTACATCAATGCCACGAAAGCCCAATTTAATCAATTCACTAGCTTTGTGTGTTGTGTTAAAGTGGACTGCTAAGGGATACAGTGTGTTGTTATTCCTGATCGCCCGAATGTGTTCTTGAATTCTCTCTTTCAATGGTCTTATCGTGCTCCCAATGTATATTTTTCCACAGATGCATTTGGTACAGTACACCACAAATTTAGTGTTACAGTTGATGAAACTCCTAATTGTATGGAATCTCTCCATGTTGTACTGAAATCTGTTTATTTTTTGCATTCCAAAACAACAAATGCTGCATGAGCCACACTGATAGAAACCGTTTGGGGCAGAGGGTAACCAGGTGGCATTTTTTGGAGGTGGAATGAAACTTGGGCATATATGTTGTCTAAGTGTACGACCTCATGCATGTACCATTATTGGTTTGGGTCCAATTGCACCTTGTAACATGATGTCATGTGTCAATAGGTGCCAATGTTTCTTAAGGATCTTGTACACATCGGTGCCTTTAGTCGTGTAAGGAGTAAGAAAGACCAATTTGTTTCTTTTCATATTCTTTTTCCTCTTTTTGTTTGTCAAGAGGTGGGTTCTTTTGACCTTATTAACCTTTATTCTGGCTTGTCTGATTATAGATTTCGAATAACCTCTAGCCTGGAATCAATTTTCAACAATTCCCAACTCTGTGTCTAATCTGGTGTCGTCTCTACAATTGCGTTTGATTCGCAACATTTACCCATAGGGATAGCACTGATTTGTGATGGAGGATGTGCGCTGCTTGCATGTAATGTAGCATTACACGTGGTGGTTTTTCTATAGGGTACAGTTTTGAGCCTATTTCCATCCACTACAATGGTTAAGTCCAGTAAGTTTATCTACTTCATGCTTTGGTCTTTAGTGAAGGACAGGTTAAAATCATTGTTATTGATGTATGTAAAGAATTCTTCAAGGGCCTCATTTGTCCCCGCCCAGAACAATATGATATCATCAATAAAACGTCCCCAGTATAAGATACTTTCTAGCAAATGACCTGGACATTTCCTCCATATATGTGTGTGTTCGAATAGACTCATGTACAGGTTGCAAATGAGGGTGAATATTTTGACCCTCTTCGTATTTGACGATACCACTCCCCATTATGAGTGAATATACTGTTGTACAAGACTAGTGGGAGTAACAACCAGATCGGGGGTACGAACACAACAATTGTAAATGATTTGACTTGTACAAATGTCACTGATAAAATCAATGTTGTCAATTTATCAAGTCACACGTTAACTGAAATTGAAATAAATTTACTGAGCAAGAGTAGAGTGGGTGGAGTAACATCAACTGGTCACCATGGACGTATGCGCGCTATATACGAGCATACCAGGAGAACATGGCATAAATGCTGCACAACATTTTTTGGACAGTCGATCGATTAACATGTATGAACATATGATCATGTTACTAGATTTAATCACACTAGTCTTGGACAACAGTATATTCACTCATAATGGGGCGTGGTATCGTCAAATACGAGGAGTAGCAATGGGGGCAACATTTTCACCTTCATTTGCCAACCTCTACATGGGTCTATTCGAACACACACATATATGGAGGAAATGTCCAGGTCATTTGCTAGAAAGTATCTTATACTGGGGACGTTTTATTGATGATATCATGTTGTTCTGGGCGGGAACAAATGAGGCCCTTGAAGAATTCCTTAATACATCAATAACAATGATTTTAACCTGTCCTTCACTAAAGACCAAAGCACGAAGCAGATAAACTTCCTCGACTTAATCAATCAATCAATCATTTGTAGAGCGCACTACATACCCGTAAGGATCTCAAGGCGCTGGGAGGTGGGGGCGGGGGACCGCTACTGGTCAAACAGCCAGGTCATGAGTAGCCTCCTGAAGGTCAGCAGGTCTTGGGTCTGTCGTATGCTCAGTGGGAGGGTGTTCCAGGTCTTGGCGGCGAGGTAGGAGAAGAATCTTCTGCCGGTGTTTGTTCTCTGGATGCGAGGAATGGTGGCGAGTGCAAGGTCAGCGGAGAGGAGCTGGCGGTTGGGGATGTAGAAGTTAAGTCGTCTGTTGAGGTAGGCTGGACCGGTCTTGTGGAGTGCCTTGTGTGCATGGATGAGGAGCTTGAAGGATATCCTCTTGTTGACGAGGAGCCAGTGCAGGTTTCTCAGGTGGAGAGTGATGTGGCTGTGGCGTGATATGTTGAGGATCAGTCGTGCAGAGGCGTTTTGGATGCATTGCAGACGTTTGATGAGCTTGGTCGGGGCTCCCGCGTAGAGCATGTTTCCGTAGTCGAGTCTGCTGCTGACGAGGGCCTGGGTGACTGTTCTTCTTGTGTCTGTCGGGATCCACCTGTAGATCTTGCGGAGCATGCGGAGGGTGTTGAAGCAGAAGGAGGAGACGGCGTTGATTTGCTTGGTCATGGAGAGCGTTGAGTCAAGGATGATTCCAAGGTTGCGTGCATGGTCGTTGGGTGTCGGGGCTGCCCCAGGTGCGGTCGGCCACCAGGAGTCATCCCAGGCTGAAGGGTTGGAGCCGAGGAAGAGGACCTCCGTCTTGTCCGTGTTCAGCTTCAGTCGGCTGATCTTCATCCAGTCGGCGACAGCCTTCATTCCTTCGTGAAGGTTGGATTTGGCGGTGATGGGGTCCTTGGTGATGGAGAGGATCAGTTGGGTGTCGTCGGCGTAGGAGATTATGTTGAGGTCGTGCTGTCGGGCGACGTGTGCGAGCGGGGTCATGTAGATGTTGAACAGTGTCGGGCTGAGGGAAGAGCCCTGGGGTACGCCGCAGATGATCTCGGAGTCTTCGGATTGGAAAGGGGGGAGGTGGACGCTCTGGGTTCTGCTGGAGAGGAGGGAGGTGGTCCATTTCAGAGCCTTGTCTCGGATCCCTATGGTGTGGAGATGTGTGCATAGTGTGCGGTGGCAGATGGTGTTGAAGGCAGCGGAGAGGTCCAGTAGGATGAGGGCCGCGGTCTCACCATGGTCCAGCAGGGTCCTAATGTCGTTGGTGGCGGCAATGAGGGCAGTCCCAGTGCTGTGGTTGCTGTGGAACCCTGACTGCGAAGGGTCCAGGAACCTGTTTTGTTCAAGGTATCGGGTTAGCTGTCTGTTGACGATCTTCTCAATGACCTTGGCCAGGAACGGAAGCAGGGAGATGGGCCGGAAGTTCTTGAGGTCGCTTGGGTCCGTCTTGGGTTTTTTGAGTAGGGTGTTGATCTTGGTGTGTTTCCAGTTCTCTGGGAAGGTCGCGGTCTCAAGGGAGAGATTGATGATGTTGCGCAGATGGGGTGTGATGGAGCTGCTGGCTTTGTTGAAGATGTGGTGCGGGAAAGGGTCTAACGGGGAGCCGGAGTGGATTGTGCTCATGGTCTTGATGGTGTCATTGAGGCTCACGTTGGACCAGGCTAGCAGAGGGTCGTGTTCGATGGTGTGCGGAGAGTCTTTTGTGTTGATGTCTGTTGGGGCTGTCTGGGTGTTGAAGCTGTTGTGGATGTCTGCTATCTTGCGGTGGAAAAAAGCGGTGAGGGAGTCGCACAGGGCTTGCGACAGCGGGATGTCGTTGATGTTGGAGCTGGGGTTGGAAAGTTCCTTCCCGATGTTGAAGAGCTCCTTGCTATTGTGTGCGTTGTTGTCTAGGCGGTCTTTGAAGGAGGTCCTCTTGGCAGTCCTGATGAGGTGATGGTGGTTGCGGGTGGCATCCTTTTGGGCTGCGTGGCTGTCCGGAGTCTGCTCACTGTGCCATTTCTACTTTAGTTTTCGGCAGGCTCGCTTGGAGGCTAGGAGTTCTGGGGTGAACCAGCTGGCCCTCTTGCTGGTGTAGGAGGGTTTCTTCAGCAGGGCGAGGGTGTTGGCGCAGTCGTCGATCCAGTGTCTGAGGTTGTGGGCAGTGTCGTCAGTGTTGTAGAGTTCGGTGGGTGGGCTGAGAGCGAGGTTTGTGTGTAGTTGGGCTTCGGTGATTTTGCTCCAGCAGCGGGCGGGGGACCTGTTGGGTGCAGTGGTGTGTGGTGGGTTTCTGGAAGGTGAAGTGGATGCAGCGGTGGTCGGTCCAGGGGAGTTCGGTGGTGTGGCTGAAGGAAACGTGGGAGCTTGAGGAGAAGACGGGGTCGAGCGTGTGGCCGGCGGAGTGGGTAGGCGTTGGGACGAGTTGCTTCTGTCCAAGGTTGGCGAGGTTATCGATCAGGGTGGTGGAGTTGCTGTTGTTGTTGTTTTCAAGGTGAAAGTTCAGGTCTCCAAGGAGGATCTAGTTGGTGGAGGTCAGGGCGTGCGTGCTGATGAGGTCGGTGATGGAGTCGCTGAACTGGAGTCAGGGTCTGAGGGTCTGTAGACGAGGGTGCCTCTGAGGGTGGAGTTGGGGTCTGTGTGGATCTGGAAATGCATGTGTTCGGCAGTGCTGAGAGTGTTGTTGGTTCTGGTCGAGACCCTGATGCTGTTCTTGTGGACGATGGTGATTCCTCCTCTGACTCCGTTGGGGCGATCTCTGCGGGTGATCTTGTAGCGGTCTGGGATGGCAATGGCGATGACAGGTGTGGAGGAGTTGTTCATTCAGGTCTCTGTCAGGAAGGCGACGTCCGGGGATGAAGTGTCGAGCAGGTCCCAGAGCTCGACGGCATGTTTGCGTGAGGAGCGGGTGTTCAGTATGATGCATCAGAGGTGATTGTGGCTTTTCTTGGCGGGTGGTTTGGCGGCTCTGAGGCTGGTGTAGCTGCAGTTCCGGCACGTGAAGGGACCCTGTGTGCGTTTTGGGGCAGCATTGAAGCAGGTGTGGGTCCGTCCGGATTTGAGAGCGTGGAGTGTGCTGGCATCGTAGTGGCAGCAGTCGTCATGGCGGGCGTGGGGACCAGGGGTTCTGGCGCTGGGCACGGTCCAGGCGCAGATGGGCGCAGATGGGCGCAGATGGGCTTGCCTTAGGTGCGCCCGTGCAGCGGCCGTGATATATGCGGAGGTGGGAGGGAGAAGCAGCTGGGAGGCGGGAGGCAGGGCAGGGGCTGCGAATGGGTGGTCAGGGGGGCGGGGCCGCAGGGGACGCAGCGGCTGGAGCAGGAGCAGTTAGGGGTGACAGAGGGATCAGGAGGCAAGCGAGCACAAAATTACGGGGCAACAAAGGGAAAGAGAAGGCAAAGCGGGCACAACAATTACGGGGCAACGAAGGGAACAGAAGGCAAAGCGGGCACAACAATTACGGGGCAACGAAGGGAATAGAAGGAAAAAAATGGGCAGAGAAACACAGGGCAACGAAGGGAACAGAAGGCAAAGCGGGCACAACAATTACAGGGCAACGAAGGGAACAGAAGGAAAAAACTAGCAGAGAAACACAGGGCAACGAAGGGAACAGAAGGCAAAGCGGGCACAACAATTACGGGGCAACGAAGGGAACAGAAGGGAAAAAACGGGCAGAGAAACACAGGGCAATGAGGGGAACAGAAGGCAAAGAGGGCACAACAATTATGGGGCAATGAGGGGAACAGAAGGCAAAGCGGGCACAACAATTACGGGGCAACAAAGGTAACAGAAGGAAAAAACAGGCAGAGAAACACAGGGCAACGAAGGGAACTGAAGGCAAAGTGGGCAAAACAATTACGGGGCAACAAAGGGAACAGAAGGAAAAAATGTGCAGATAAACACAGGGACAGCGATGGGAACAGAAGGAAAAAGTGGGCACAGACCAAGTATAGGTACCGGGGTAAGACAGACAACAGCAGTCACAGACACCAAATAACAAAAAGCAATGCAATGAGATACAGATGGTGATACAAACCTGCGGCCGACCCCTGGCCACCAGGGATGAGGAACAGGTGGTAGCCTGCAGGTGTAGGAGGGCGTCGATCTTCCTCAGCAGCGGCAGCTGGGGCAAGGACACACAGGCGGTGCTGTGCGGAGGGGGAGCGACCTACCTAGCAGGGTCAAGGGTCGCTTAACCATCGTAGTGGATGGAAATAGGCTCAAAACTGTGCCCTATAGAATAACCACCGCGTGTAATGCTACATTACATGCAAGCAGTGCGCATCCGCCATCACAAATCAATGCTATCCCCTATGGGGAAATGTTGCGAATCAAACGCAATTGCAGTGACGACACCCGATTAGACACAGAGTTGGGAATGGTTGAAAATCGATTCCAGGCTAGAGGTTATTCGAAATCTATAATCATACAAGCTAGAATAAAGGTTAATAAGGTCAAAAGAACCCACCTCTTGACAAACAAAAAGAGGACAAAGAATATGAAAAGAAACAAATTGGCCTTTATTACTCCGTACACGACTATAAGCACCGATGTGTACAAGATTCTTAAGAAACATTGGCACCTATTGACACATGACATCGCGTTACAAAAGGTGCAATTGGACCCAAACTCATAATGGTACCTGCAAGAGGTAGTACACTAAGACAACATCTATGCCCAAGTTTCATTCCACCTCCCAAAAATGCCACCTGGTTACCCTCTGCCCCAAACGGTTTCTATAGGTGTGGCTCATGCAGCATTTGTTGTTTTGGAATGCACAAAATAAACAGATTTCAGTACAACACGGAGAGATTCCATACAATTAGGAGTATCATCAACTGTAACACTAAATTTGTGGTGTACTGTATCAAATGCATCTGTGGAAAAATATACATTGGGAGCATGATAAGACCATTGAAAGAGAGAATTCAAGAACATATTCGGGCGATCAGGAATAACAACACACTGTATCCCTTAGCAGTCCACTTTAACACAACACACAAATCTAGTAAATTGATGAAATTGGGCTTTCATGGCATTGATGTAATCAATCCTGGATTGAGGGGTGGGAATAGAACGTCTAAACTTTGGAAAATGGAAAGCATTTGGATCATTAAATTGAGGGCGGTGGAATGCGGTTTGAATATTGACAAGGAGATGTGCGAATTTCTGTAAAAACAAGGATAATTTATCACACTGTTGAATGACAACACGCTGCAGCTATCCCCTAAATGAATACAGCCTGACTACCCACTTGCTTATACTTATAATGAAAGGTACTCATGGTGATAAAATGTACATGGATAATACACTTGGAGGTGATCCTTTCTGCATGTGAAACAAATACAAATTTTCTTAAAAATAGGACTAAGCAGATGCATTCTCTCACATCTATATATCTCTACTTATTAATTTTCATTGAACTATGTTATCCCATATGTGGTATACCAAAAAAGAAAACAATACAATATGCAATTGAAACTAACAATATTGGATAGAAATAGGACTAAGCAGATCCATTCTCTCACATCTATATATCTCTGCTTATTAATTTCCATGGTACTTTAATATCCCATATGTGATACATCAAAAAGGAAAACATCACAATATGTAACTGAAACTCACAATTTTGGCATTGATATCATCTCCATGGAAGATGCCAGTTGAGCCAATGCGCAAGGTTAGATAATTCTCCTGAATGGGACCATCCCAGACTTTTTTTTATCATGTACAGTGCAACCATAATAGGCTTCAGCACATCCTTAGTGCTTGGATGGGCAAAGTCTTGACGATAACATGGTATTTGGATCACTATTACAGTAGGTTTAAGAACATTCGCCGTCGCTTCACACTTCTTCTCATGCAAATTCGCTACTAAAATAAGCGTTATTATATTTAGAGCATTTTGGAGGTTTTCACGAGCTAGATGGTGACAATATGGACCCTATAGGTACACTGGATACAGAACATAGGAAGTCCCTTTAATATTTTTATTAGAAATCGCGATTTTGAATACTGTGTGGTAGTGATATGAAATCACACCATTAGACCCAATGAGACTTGTAAACGATCAACACAATGATTTAACTTTCTTATATAGGGTTTTAACACACAACAAGCATTTTTAAATTTACAAATGAAAAAATTATTCTATGACAGCATATGTGCCGACATAAATGCTGTTTGTATGGCATCTGTTCTTACGTAGCACTTTTAAACAATAAAAAATAAGTCAATACAAACATAAGGTTGTAACATGGATTTACAATCATGTTACGATAAACGCGTTCCAATCCGCTTTCAGTCTCCATGTACTTGAAAAATTAAAGACTCAAAAACATGGAGCCCGCGTGACAGAAGCGTGTTGCTGCCGGTTATGAGGAGCGGAGAACACAGAGAGACAGAGGTAATCTTTTTGAGTAGTTAAAATTAGACTGTTAGGACAAATATTTCAAGGTAATATGATAGGCGATGGAGTCAGGCCGTAGATAGGAGGACAATGGGCTAATGTTTATCCCGCTTTTGGCTTTGGCATGTTTTTTACAGATAGGACTTATCAAGGTCCCAAATATGACTAAAATTCTGTCATCACATGCTGGCAACAATTAGATCAAGGGGAATCGTACTCGTTTTCTCCTTATTTGGTTTTTTACTTCTCATTCCATCTAGGCAGAATCAATACTGAGGGTAGTCAATCAATACCATGCATATGAAATTACGGAAAGGAATGCAACCTTCATATCCGAGGTGAGGCTTGTTATACACGGTTGGATTAGCTACTGAATTAGATGGCATGGCACATGAGGGTCTATATTCTTTTTCACATTTCTATGGCCGGTGATTCATCCATGGTGAAGTTGCTCACACTGATTACACCTAACCTGTCTTTCCAAATCTTTGTAACTTTTCACATGCATGAGTAAACAATATTAGACACGGTTTTTATGGTAATGGTTTGTATATCTGCGTCACACTTTTTTTTTAAATTCACATATGCTCCCAATTTGACATGGGTTGTGTGTCTGTTTTTGGTTTGCTCTCTTTTCACACAAAGGCTGGAACTTGTACTTAGAACCAACTTGTGTTTGAAAGGATTGGAGACACCACTAGGTGTGTTTTCGCATTTGTATTGTGTGTTTTTAAACATGAATGCTCCTGTCATCATATGTAGTCACCTTCTGAGATTAGGTGAATAACACAACAAAAGAACATTTGTATGTTTTTTAATTGTGACTATAGAAGGTCATACCATATACAAATAGTTTATACATATGTTTCTGCAACCTTGCATGTTTCGGCTGCTGCTGTTTTCCATGTTTAAAGAAATGAAATAAAACAAACAAAAGGACCTGATTTAAGACTCTTTGTGGACTTGTACAAAAAAGGACATTGATCTATGGCAAATTGAAACACACAGTGTGGAAAAAAACTCTATTCATTTATCGATTCTCTTTGTGCTTTTGGATAAAAGTTACAACTATTTGGTGTGCTTCAGTGTATTTTGGTTGAATAAATCACCAAGATATTGGCTCATGCCTACAAAGCCCTCCTCGACCTAGGACCAACATACATCAACCGCCGCCTGAACTTCCACCAACCATCCAGAGAGCTTAGCTCCTCCCCCTCCCCTCACACAGACACTGCATATCTACCAAAGCCACAGTGGAGGCTTCTCTTTCCACCGCCAGTCATCACCCTCGCTGGAAGACTTAAGGAAAGGACTTAAGACCTGGCTTTTTGACTGAGCCCTACAAACCAGCACCTGGATACCCTCATGGGTGATGGTAGCACTATACAAAATAATGTTTTATTGATTGTGACCAACCAGTTGGTGCAGTAACAATATTCAAGTGACTATAGCTTGTCCTTTGATGTGCATAGGCTGTTATAACCAGAATCACAAAGCCTTTTACTGTCCCTGCTCATCTACTGAGATACACTTGTGTATGATTCAAATTCATAAACTTCCACTGGAAAGTCCGATAAAGAATAACATGCTGCTGAGATGTAATTTTTTTATATATACTGACATTTTATCTTCATTACGTTGTTCAAAAAGATTGTTGGTCATTAGCATTTCCCACCTCATGGACAGCAGTTTTGCTTTCAATGAGCAGTTACTAAGTGGAACCTGCACTCTGACTAGCCAAGCGAGTTTATTTAGCAAGTTCTGCTGCAAGAAACTGTTCTCGACAAATTTCTTCTTCTAGCCTTTTTAATATATGTTGGAAAGACAGGATGGTAGCTGTTGTCTTTCACAGTATTAAATTTATTTTTAAAAGGGGTAAGTTTTCTTTGACGTTCTTCCTCTGAATGCCATGTCTCAAAAAGTTGAAGCAGTTGCAGCCCTTGTCCAACGAGAGAGTTTGAGGTGATTTAATAAACGTTTTTTTGTGAATCACCAGCCAACCATTACAATCAGCCAGTCTTTGTGAAATGACCAGCCTTCATATTTTTTCTGCAATATCTTGATATGTGTAGTACACATCAAGCAGACAGACACTTTCCAAACGTCCACTATGCTTGAGGCAGTAAGTGTTTAGCTTATTAGTACCATTAGGATCTTCAAAATCTCAACACTGAAATCAAGTAACATCTGGCCCCATGATTAACCAAACGAAATGTTGTGAGTTTGTGGCTAGGCTGGATTCACTAATTTTTTCACACGTATCTTGGTATCCACTTTCATTCAAAAGCTGTACAGCTTTTGCATTTAAAACTTATCTCTGGTATCTTTCATTTGTGTTTTTTCCAGCTTTTGTGATGTTAGCCTGTATTACATTACACATACAAGCAATCATGGGGTTTACTGTCACTTATGTACTTGGAATCCTGTATTCCTTTAAAGAAATACGTGTTTTGTGCCTGGCCAGTAACACTGTTCTGCACTGAAAATATGTAATTATTCACATTGCTTTTTTACGACAGAACCTGGGAAATGAAAGCAGCATCTGGTTTAGAATGTTCCTTGACTCCTGTATATCCAGAGACAATTTGGTACATCTGTGTCACTAAAACCACAGCACCTTCTGTCTAAGATCTTCGTGGTAACACTGAAAGAAAGAATCGACAAGTCTGTATCTTTTCTAAATGTAGGTGATCCTTTTATCCTCAGTAGCATATGAATATATAGATGCATGTCTTGCTTGATAACCTTTCCTCCACAAGTTATCTTTAACTTGACCTAGAGGAAGATGTTCTTTTTTGTTCATAGAGATCATGGGGTGTCTTCAAATCAATACCAGCAGTGTTTGCATTTGCGATTACATCTTATGAACTCATAAAAGAATTCAGAACTTGTCTGCCAAGAAAGATTGCCACCACCTGCTAAAGCTCCTATCTGTTCAGGTCTATTTCTTAATTTACCTGCCGGTGTGGACTCCTCTACAATAACAGGAGCGGCTACTGCTGAAAGTGATGCAGTTTGAGTCCAGATGAGATGACATATGAGGATATATGAGACAGCCTATCTGCATGGCATGTCCTCGGTGCAAAACTGCCTTTCAGTGGTGCAGGCAATGAGATGGAGCGGCTGTGGGATGCACTGCTAGGGTTCCACAGGTGCTGAACTCTGGTGGCGACCCCTAGGCAACATAAGGAGAATATAGGTACAGAAGACACAGTGAAATGCCTTCTCAGGACTGCTAGAAACTGCAGCTCAGTCCACTATCAAAAGGGACTTGGTATAAACAAAGGGGCTTTCCTCTGAATTGAACAACATAATCTGTCTAGCAGTGTGAGGTACAGCAATAGAATGGCGCATTTGTTTCCCCTTGGTTCTTGGAGACAATGTGTCACTTCCTGTATAAAAAAAAATCATTTTAAAAATGATGAGTTGCAACTTCTGTGTGTTCTGCACAAAGCAGCACACATAGAAGTTACAAATGTGCAGGAAAGGACACACTTAAACAATCATTCCGCCAGCACTGGGGGAAATGATTGTACATACGGTGCAGCCCTACGTTTCTAAAGTGGCAGAGTGCAGCGTTAAGCCAAGAAGGCTAACGCCGCACTCAGCCACCCTCCTTAGTTTGGAGAATGCATAGTAGGAGTACGCTATCAAGATATAGTTTTATATGCTCACATATCTGCTTTGCTTTTAGCAAGATGGTGGGGGTTTTCACTGTTCTTTTATTGCTAATTACTCTTATCTGCTTCTGTCTATTGATATATTCTAGACTAGAATCACAATGGTTTAATACTCAATCAATCAATCAATACATTTATAGAGCGCGCTACTCACCCGTGAGGGTCTCAAGGCGCTGAGGGGAGGGGGGGGTGCTGGTACTGCTCGAAAAACCAGGTCTTGAGGTGTTTCCTGAAGGTGAGATGGACCTGGGTCAGTCGTAGGTGGGTGGGTAGGGAGGTCCACGTCTTGGCAGCCAGGTAAGAGAATGATCTTCCTCCGGAGGTGGTTCTGTGAATCCGTGTTACGCTGGCAAGGGCGAGGCTGGTGGAGCGGAGCTGGCGGGTTGGAGTGTGGAACGTGAGGCGGCTGTTGAGGTATTCGGGGCCCGTGTTGTGGAGCGCTTTGTGTGCGTGGGTGAGGAGCCTGAAGGTGATCCTTTTGCTGATGGGAAGCCAGTGCAGTTCTCTCAGGTGGGCAGATATGTGGCTGTGGCGAGGGATGTCGAGGACGAGTCGTGCGGATGCGTTCTATATGCGCTGGAGCCTTTTCTGAAGTTTGGCTGTGGTTCCTGCGTAGAGGGCGTTCCCGTAGTCTAGTCGGCTGGTGACGAGGGCCTGGTGACCGTCTTTCTGGTTTCGGTAGGGATCCAGCGGAAGATCTTTCGGAGCATGCGCAGGGTGTTGAAGCATGAGGATGAGATGGCATTGACTTGCTTGGTCATCGTGAGGGAGGAGTACAGGATGAATCCCAGGTTGCGTGCGTGGTTCGTGGGTGTCGGCGCAGTGCCCAGTGCTGTGGGCAACCAGGAGTCGTCCCAGGTGGATGGGGATGGTCCGAGGATGAGGATGTTATGTTATGTTATTTTATTTCATATCACGCACAGATACTCAAGAGTGACCTGGCGCACAGCCATAACGAGGGGAGGAGAGTGAAATTTAGACAAAGAGATGTGTTTTCAAGAGCTTTATGAAAGCCAATGGATCCTTGATGTTGTGATGAGCAAAGAGAAGGGCGTTCCATGCCATAGCAGCTTTCCGGGCGAGAGAGCTGCCACCTAACCTCTGGCATTTAAAGCGGGGAGCCAGAGCCAGAAGTTGAGACGAAGAGCACAATTGTCTCAGAGGGGCATAGAAAGAAAAGCGTTTCTGCAGGTAAGTAGGGTCTTGACTGTAGAGAGCCCGATGTGCAGTGACTAAAGATTTAAACTTAACCCTTACAGCCACGGGCAGCCAGTGCAATGATCGCAGATGGTGGCTCAGACAACTTCTAGAGGGCAAGTCAAGAAGAAGCCTGGCTGCCACATTCTGGACCACCTGAAGCTTTTTCAACAGGTAGCCAGGAATGCCCACATAGAGAGCATTGGCATAGTCCAGCCGAGATAGCATAAGGTCACAAATCACTGTCTCCTTCGCAGCCCTAGGTAGAAGGGGGAGAAATTTCCTTTGGGTTTTGAGCAGGCTAAAGCAAGTGCCGGCAAGGTTCTTGACCTGAGTATAGAAGGAAAGATTCTCCCCGAACCATGCCCCCAGATCCTTAACGGGCTTCCCAATAGAGGTAGGCAGGGGGGACTCCGTAGGCCAGAGAGTGTCCCTAAACTTAGGTGGAAATTTCCCAAAGAGGAGAATCTCGGACTTCTCTTCATTGAATTTAAGCTGTGTGGAGGCAAGCCATTTAAAAACAGAGGACAAACAGTGCTTTGCAGAAGAGACTGAGTCCATGTTTTTCTCGCATGTAAAGAGAAGCTGGGTATCATCAGCGTAGGCGATAATCTTTGCCACCAGTTCTTCTGCCAAGTAAACCAAAGGTGTAACGTAAACGTTAAAAAGGAGAGGGCTAAGAGAAGACCCCTGGGGGACCCCAGGGGTCACCGTCTGGGGAGCAGAAGAGGACGGTGGAAGCCAGACCTACTGGACCCGTCCATCCAGGAAGCACCTGATCCAGCCCCAGGCCGTGCCAGAGACCCCTATCTCGGTAAGGTGCATGAGGAGCCGTGAGTGCGGGACCGTGTCAAAAGACGTCGACAGGTCAAGCAAAATCAATGCCACCCTGCCACCAGCATCCAAACACTCTCTAATGGCTTCCGAGACCTCCACCAAGGCTGATTCGGTACTGTGGGAGGCCCTAAACCCTGACTGAGCTGGGTGCAGGAGGCCTCCAATTTCCTCAAACTCAGTGAGTTGTTTAGTCACCACCTTCTCACAAACCTTCGCTAAACTAGGCAGGAGGGAGATGGGGCGGTAATTCCCTGGGCTAAGGGGGTCTAAAGAAGACTTTTTTAAGAGGGGACGAATCTGGGCCTGCTTCCAGACCTCCAGAACACAAGCTTTCTGGAGGGACAGATTAATGATCCCTTTTACTTTGGCATTGATGGTCTCAGCAGCTGCTTTCAGCAGTCTGGCTGAGCAACGGTCTGCGGGAGAGCCAGATTAAAGGCCCTTTAAGATTTTAAGAGATTCTGACAGATCCACGGGACTGAATGCCTGGAGGGAGTAAGTAGGGTGAGCCGATAAGTCACCAAAAAAAACCTAAGGCACTATCACAGGGGGCAAAAGACGCCTATATGGTACAGATCTTATCTCTGAAGAAACAGGAAAGATTCTCGCAACAGGAGACCATCGATGGAGACAAATTTAATTGAGCAATCGGCGATGTGCAGCTCTGGACAATTGCGAAGAAGATTTCCTTGGCATTATTATTAGCAGAATCAATTTGTGAAGAATAGAAGCACCTTTTGGCGTGGGTTATGGCCTCATAGTAGATTTTTGGTTGATGCCTAAGTTGCCGCTTGGCTGCTGGTCAGCAGTCGTTGCAGCGCCACCTTCGGTCCAGTACTTTACATTCATGTTTAAGCACTTTAAGTTCCAGGGTGAACCAGGGTTTAGACGGAGACTCCAGAGAAAACCTGGGGGAAATGATGGAGGTAACGTATCCAAGGCCTTAGTCACCCAGTCTGTAAATCCAGCAAGGCCTCCCTCAAGATCACCCGGGAGGGCAGGTCTAGAAGCATCCAAGACCTGATTGAACGCAAGCGGATCAATTTTGCTGAATGCTGGTTTGCGGTGGCTATGAGCAGGGGGGTCAGTATTGGAGATTGCCCATGAGAAATAGGTTAAAAAATGGTCCCACCAGGGGACCAGACACGGATCTTCCACCGTGATGGTGAAATTAGTGCATATCGGATCCAAAATGTGTCCCGCTTGGTGGGTGGGACTGCTTATTCACTGGGAGAGTTGGGCAAGATGAAGAATATCCAAAACGTCAGACGATTCCCTGGCCTCTGCCTGGTCCAGATGAATTTTAAGGTCTCCTAAAACAATATAGTTGGAGAATCGGAGAGCCAGAGGGACAACAGCGACACCAAATGACTGAAGAAACAGGTCTATAAATCAGAAGCCCCCAGGGTAACATGGGCCAAGAAGCGGATGCTAATATCAAGTGCTTCACAGTCCCACAGTGCTCCAAATCACAAGTGAATGTCACTACATTTTTCTCAAGTGGGTTCTTGCATTCTAAATTGCACGCGAACAGAACCACACGGTTCACATGGGCACGGCCATCTTGTTTTTATGCTCTCTGTTATGGTGTTAATCTCTCTTTAATCTCTGTAATCCTCCTCTTGTATTACTTATCTACCCCTAATTTTTATTTTTTATAATAGTGTGTGTCTTTGTGTTTGTATATTTTATGTTTTTGGGAAACCAAATTTGTGTTTTTGTGACTTTTTTATTTTATTTTCTCCTTACTTCCTTATTTGTTTCTCCTTTCCTTTCCTTTCCTTTTCCTTCTTTTTTCTACCCTACCCAGTGCCATGGCAGAGGAAAAGCTTTCTTCTGGGCGGCGCTGTCACCCAGGTGTGCAGCCCTGGGCAATCTTTGGAGAGGAGGAGATGGTAGCACTAGTTTTTTTTCTGCAGTGCCACCTCTCTCCATGCTGGCAGCAGGCCCAGTAGCAATTACCCTCTGCGGGAGCATCAGCGGCACTGAAAGATGGTGCGCTGATATGTGGGGCTCACCTGCCAGGTTTGGCGCATCGCCCAGCAGCTGATGCACCACTGGGCTGACATTCTGGACTGCGAACAGGACCCGCTTGACCTGCTATGCATTGCGAAAAACTTTTTTAATAGCATGCTTCTCACACTCAGAGGTACATTTAGTTTACAAAGGTATATTATTGTGTGATCCAGGTTCTAGTTTCTGCTAGGCAGGTGCTCAACACTACCCAGTCGTACTCTTGATTTGTTCTTGCTTTGGCTGATTAATTAAGGGGCCATTGCAGACTGTTCTCCTGTCACTATAGTGAATCATTGAGAAGAGCAATTTAATTTAATAAGTTATTTATTTCACAGCGACGTAGTATGTAACTATGCATTGCAAAAATGGGACACTGAGTTGGTCCATCAAGTGGTTTGAGAAATGGGAATAAACTCAAAGATGATTCACTGAAAAGCGTTAGTTCCAAATGTAGTTTTTTTTAAGGAAATTTGGAATAGGGGTAGATGGGCAATGACAGTCGATAGACTCCAGTCGAAACTAGTAGTACTATAGGTGATCTATTTTAAGGATATACAATGTGTCACTAATCAAATTTGTAGTTTATCTTCTTGATTTCGTTCATCAGCACCCAAGGGCAAAAAGAGGGATGTTTCTGAGGGTCCAGGAGAAGCTGGTCAGCCGGCGCCGACCTCCATCGCTGCTTCCAAGGGCTCTGCTAATCCCAGTAAGTCCATTTATAATTGTTGTGGACTTCTTAGGGTAGAATCTTGAGGTATCGGAATGTTGGTGCTGTCTATTGTGAAGATTCAGATAGCAGGCCCAAGTAAGCTAGTATTATAAATAAAACTCACCATGTATTTTTTTTAGAAGGATTTCCTTTTCCTTCTCATGCTCTAACACAGTTGAGTTCACAAGAGAGTGGCCATGGTCATCATGGACCACTCTCCCAATGTAGTGTGCTGCTGTTATGTTCATTTATAGTTACATATAACAGCAGTTTCTCATGACAGTGCAAAATGGCTGGAAAAGAAGTATGAGTTCCCACTCCCATTGCATTTGCCAACCAACACCATGGGGAAGATTTATGACGTCTGGCGCATCTCTGCTAATCAGCAGAGATGCGCCAGAAGAGTTGCGACGCATCTGCCCACCCGTGCGTCACCATTGATGCGCCGCATTTACAATGCGGCGCACCGTGGCACTCGGATGGGCAGATGCATGACGCATCTCCTGTCGGAAAGGCGGCGCATTGCTGGAGTTGCGTCGCAAGCGCGACGCAGCTCCAGCAAGGCTCGGGGGTGCCCTATCCCTTACATGCTGCGTCAATCCTTACGCCTGCTTCAAGCAGGCGAAGGGTTTTGATGCAGCATGGCCTTAAAAGTGACTGAGTGAAATCTTGTAGATTTCACTCAGCCACTTTTAGGAGGCGTTCCTGCACCGGAACGCCTACATGTGGCGCAGGGCTTTACAACGTGAAGCATCTGCCAGATGCGTCACGTTGTAAATACCCCGCAGCATGGCGCAGGATTGGCGCCGCCGCTGCGTCACAAAAGTGACGCAACGGCGGCGTAAATGAGGCGCAAGGGGCTCATAAATCTGCCCCCATATGTCTTTCATTGACCATTATTCCACCTCTGTCTTGACTAACTTTGTGAAACAAACAATCAAATGCCCAGAGTGGTATTTGGAAGATACTGCAGTGCTAACTGAGCTGCAGTGCTGTATTGCAGTTGTATTTGGGGGATGGATGGGCGAAAGGATGGTTTAAAAAAGGGGTGGCTATTGTATGGATGGATAATAGATTGGATATGTTGGTGATAGACTGGATGAGAGAAAGTAAAGCTTAATTATGGTGGCTATGGGTGTGTCCGAATGAAATGATGAATTAATATGTGGATTGTTTTCATGAATAAGCAAGGCAACTATCATGAGGAGCATGCTGCTCACCTACTGTGCTTGCTTGGTTTATGTAGGGCTATTAATCAAAGCTATGGTTCTAAGTGGGGGTTATTTTTATTCTTTGTTCTATTCTCTTGACTCGCTGTATTTTTAAGTGAGCCAGATGTATCCCACCCATGATTCATCATCCCTCCTCCCTGCCCATGGCATTTTTACAAACTGTGACCAAAGTGCAGGATGGGTCAATTTGTGACTGCGGTGTTGGCTGTGTAATGTGTGTCTGCTTCAGTTAATGCGGCATTTACAATGTCTTCAATGCATTGCAAACCGAACACACAAGGTGTGTTGTTTTCCTTAGTATTTCCCCCCTTTATTTTTTCCTAAGTTTTTCCATCCCAGTCTACCAAATTGGGAAATCCATTCTTGGCATGTGCCACATTAATTTTATAATCATGTGAAGTAAAGTGATTCCAGAATATATTTCATTGTTTCCCATAACAGATTTATTTTACACTTGTTCAGAGTTTTCCCTTTTGAATTCTACAGTGACTAAATAAGCCAAAGATGACAAATCGATGATCAGTGTTGTGGCCCCTATAATATATATCAAAAATGCTCTATCCTACCAGTCTTATCTCTCAACCCTACCCCCTGCAGTAGAGTAAATCAAGTTTCATTTCCTTGCTTACTGCCCAGTGAATGAATTTGTTGGAAATATGTGGTGGTGGGTGAGGCCACTGAGTAAAGTGGGAGTAAGTGTATGATTTGATGTCAAATTTGGCATAAGGGATACACAGAGACAGATGTACCAAATAAAATCTATATAGCCGATTCCTTTCCCTGTAGTGCAGTCCATCAGATTCATTTTCCTCAACGTCTACTTACGGCAGTTAGAAAAATATATTAAAATCCACATTTCATACGTAAGGTGTGTGAGGTAGTATCTTATTTATAATTCATCTGTCTCTTTGGAGACAGGGTAGGGAGAGAAATGTATTTGGCTAAAAGCAGGGCCATTGGAATTAAAAATAGATAATTGTCAACTATAGCTGCAGACAGTAGCAAACTATCCAACGTTCTGGCTTGCAATCAGCATGGCTGCGTAATTATAGCACGACACACAACTTCTGCTCCATATAGTGCATAATGCCATACTCATTAATGAGAGGTAATTTATTTTTTGAATTAAAGTGTCTGACTCTGCTTATAGTTACTTGAAAAGCCCTTAGAAGATAAAAATTTATCAAATCACTATTTTATTAATCCAGTGATGTTATTCTGCCTGTTGATACTTTTCAGCTACACAGTCTTTGCTTTTTTATGTCTGGCATGTGTGGGTAAAACATAAAATTGGCCTTGTGACTCTCATGATCATAATGACATCATATAAATTCCATTGCTCCTATGGGACCAGCAATGTACTGCTACTGTGCCACCCAATAAATTCAAACAATTGTTTGCAAGGAGCGTTACTTATAATTTGTCTTTTTCTCAATATACCTGCTCCTGCTGGTCCAGACGGACCACCCAACAGGCATGAGATAGGGGTCTGTTTGCGGCGGCAGAGGCTTGAGTGTATCCAACTGTAGTACCGGCGGCTGGAAGTCCTGGAAGAGGAGGAAGAGGAAATTAACGCACAATAGCCATCCCCCAGTACAGCCGGTCTCCCTCAGCCTCCAGTCTCCTGGCCATCCTATCACCACCAACTGCTGCTACGCCCTACCACACTGACAAGAGACCGTTGCTGCGCCGCATTCTGCAGTGGCTGAACACCATCGAGGGCCTGGTCACCATGATGGAGCAGAGCCTGTACCTGCTGCAGACCGATATCCATAATGCCCTCTTCTAATCCTGTTTTAAATGTATTATTTTGGTGCGAGGAACATGCTGTTTGTTGGGGCTGGGTGGGAAGGGAGTTGGGACTGGAGTGGCTTTTTCCTTGGACATTTTGAGTTTTGGGGATTGGGTCAGTTTTGTTTGGAGAGAGAGGTGGGCATGTTGTTTGGGTAGAGAGGATGGGTTTCTTTGTAATTAAATATAGGGGGAAACTCTTGTATTCAATCTAAATGTAAGCCTGAAGTAGTTTGTTTTACATTTACTTTGCACTGCTGCCTTCAAGTAGCTTTACACATCCTGTGTATGTGCTTGTAACTTAAGAGAGAGCTTGTCACTTGGTTATAGAGTTATACTTCTCTAACTATCTTGACTATTTTGGGAATGCTGCCATGATGACCTATATTGTGTACAACAACCTAGACAAGCATTAGTATAGCCAATAAGTCTCGCATCTGTGACCTTACAAGTGTTTAGCATGGTTTTGCCAATGTATTAAAGCTATGTTGTAGTGTATTGTAACTACTATGCAGCATGTTGAAAAGTTATAATAAAAAGGTGTTAGCAGCAGTAACAACAAAACGACAAAGATAATAAAAACAGCTACGCACAAGTGGATAGCTATACAGCAGAAAAACAGCTGTTAGGTAACAGCGTATTGTGTACCATGAGGATGCTGAGAGAAAGTAATAGATCATACGTATCAAGTGCGCATTTTCTCATTTCAGTTGCATTATGTTTACAATTGTATCCATTCACAATTTGTAGCACAGGGAAAGTAAGTGATCTGCCCAGAATTACACATTTTTAGGTCAGTTACTAGGAGCTGGGGCTAAACATCCAGGTCCACACGACAGCAACAGAAATGTTGCAACCATGTTCTGAAACAATGTTTCTTCCTCATGTAAAGCACTCTGATACCTCCTGGTCTAGCCAGCTCTATATAAAACTCAATAAATAAAAAAATAAAATAACTAAGCATCAAACAAGAATAAAAGTATAATTAGAATACGAAAAACAACAAAAATTGTAATATCGTTAATCCCATGCAACACTGATAACCGTGTTCTCCTAAAGTGTTTGAAAGGTGCAAGCGAACATCCCGAGGCCTTGTTCGACACTGCTAAAGGACAGCCTAGGCCGGTACTCACTGGTTGGTTGACCTTCACCTGCAGCTCCCCAGGCATGGCTGAGTCCAGAAAGAGGCCCCTTTAGCCCAATATTTACTGGAGAACTTCATCATGTTGGACTGCATGGGTCTCACTGCAGGCAGAGACGAAGGGGCTCTCACGAGGACAGGATGCAGTGCGGGCGCCGGGAGTGATGAGCAGCCCTTCCCCATGGCCCATATTTATGCACGATCCTTGGTACTGATGGAGCTCAGATTAAGCAGCAGCCAGTCATTTGAAACATCTGATGCCTCATGTGAGATTCAACGCCAGAAAGCACGTCTCATAAATGTTTCACTGTGAAACAGTTTCCTTTACATTTTTCTTGTTCTCGAGTGACATGCAAAATAAAGGGAAATAACATCACATGTCAGGTGGCGTTTTATGCTCTATTTGGGGGGGAAAGCCTTAGGAGCTAAATAGTGCTTCTTTTATGTTTAAAGGTCGTATTTATTTTTCATATACTATAAACAAGGAATCACCTGGGGAAAAGGGTTGCTTAAAAGCAGTTAGACTAATCAAGTTAGATAGAAATGAACTGTCTGGTATGTGTCACAAAGGAATTTTATTGCTGGATCCCTCTGGAGCTTGAGGGGTGGCCTCCCCTCTGAAACAACTTATTGGGTCGCATTGAGGTTGCTGCATGATGAAAGGGGTCAGAGAGCCGCATCACATGACCACAGAACTGGAGCCCTCGGCATACACATAGCAGAAGGAACAACCACCGGCCCATGCAGCAGTAAAAAGGAACTGCCTGGCTGCCAGAGTAAATAAGGCTGGGACAGCGTGCTGAGATGAGGAGTGTGTGAGACCTCCGGCAGCTGCTGAGAGGAGGAGCGACTGAGACATCCATCAGCTGCTACCCTCACACCGTGAAGATAGGAGATCAGCGTCGATCTTGACGCATCTTCTATTGTTTTACAATTTAATAAAAAAACATTTAATAAAGAAATAACAAGCATTGGCATAGCCAATAGGTCTTGCTTTTGTGACCTTATAAGTATTTAGTTATCCAGCACAATATCCTTGGTGCAACAACATCAACTGTTGCATGGCTAAACACTTATAAGGTCCCAAAGGCGAGACCTATTGGCTATGCCAATGCTTGTTTTTAAAGGGGTCTACAGCTGTAATTTACTGCCAGACCGTTGCTTTATGGAAAGGAATTTGCACGCACATATATATTTTTTTATATTTATCTTTCCAAAGTTTGCGTCAGCTGTGTTGGAACTGTAAATAATTAAAAAAAAGACTAAAAAACATGATGGTTGCATCATGATGTATGTATCCATGCATGGTGACGTATGAAGGCATATACATCATCAAACATTTTCAATGCTTTTTGTTTTGAGAATCTGGTCACCCTATTTAAATCGGTAGTCTCCCGTCTGAAACGGGAGGGTTGGAATGTATGCACAGCATCAGTTAAGTACACACTGTCGCTGTCAGCGCTCACAAACAGCACATGACAGGGGTCATTTGGAAGAGCTCTGAAGTGTGACAAATGTTTCAGTGCGATAATACGGGTATAGTAATGTATTACCGTTTAGTGGCCCCTAATGAGTGGCAGTTGGCATGGCTGATCGGGACGGCGTCCTATTTCTAAAATTAGTGGCGGCTGGGACTCCTTCACCCCGCGACCACCCTCTAACGTGCCTTACACTCGATCTTAAAAATGTTGAAGGTGTAATCTTTCTTCTTGAATGAACGGCCTGGTCCTTATATTGCCACAGCTCAGAGAGCACCTACGCGCATGCGTAGTCCGTGATGCCAGTCTTTTTTAGCGTAATAGAACAAAACTCCTGTTCCATTCGTCCTTGATTCCCGCATGCGCAGTGTGCAGGGAAAGCGTCTGCCTTTAAGGTCAAACACATGGCAATAGTGTTTCGTGCTCAGTGAAAGAGATTCCGGAGGGGAGGAAAGCATACATGTAACCGCTACTGGGTCATGTGGAGTCTCCGCCGTCTGGCTCCAGTTCAAGTATCCCCTCTCAGGTATCAATCTCAGGAATGAATAAGTGTAGCTGCGATAGGGGAAATACTGCAGAAACCTCTATAATTATATCTTTAAGTGCTAGACTTCGTACGAATATCGCATAGACATGACCACTTCCAGTCATCGTCCAT
This sequence comes from Triturus cristatus, assembly GCF_964204655.1. Taxonomy (NCBI): domain Eukaryota; kingdom Metazoa; phylum Chordata; class Amphibia; order Caudata; family Salamandridae; genus Triturus; species Triturus cristatus. The sequence goes on from NC_140583.1 coordinate 477,720,403, forward strand.
ATTGGGTGAGGGTAAATACACTTGTATTGTGTGTGTGATTTATTTTCCGAATATCTAAAGCGGCTTTGAAAAGTGTGGTATATTGATGAAATATGCACCGCTAACTTAAAGAAGCAGGTTTCGGGTGTGTTGTGGAGTAGTATGTGTTAAGTGGCTTTCTCGTCCCCTTTGGGTTGCTGATACATCCACTCTAGCCGTTCTGCCCGCATCCTTGCTGTTTCCGGGTTTGTCCTGTCATGAGCATTCTCCTTTGAGGCGCTTCCAGAGCGTGCTCTCTCTTGCACTGTCTGCGATCTAATAAATTCACATCCCAAATAACAGTATGACAACCACTCCTAATTACTGAGCCAAGACACTGATATTTGTAAGGTTTGGAAATAATATTTCAGTGAACGATCATTAATGTTAACATATATTCAATTCAATTCAATTAAAAAAAATACATATAACAATTTGCCCTCCCTAAAGATCTAATTAGTTTTGCAATTGCAAAAACAAAACATATGTCACCCGATCAGAAGCTAGATGTTAATGATTGATTTGACACTTCTGATACTTATTATCACCCCAGCATCACCTGCTACTCCTTCATAAATAATCTGCTTTCCGTGTGACCTTGTCGACCTCCAATATATTTATTGTCTCTCTTCTAGGCTCTGACAATCCTTTGACATTCATCATGCCTTCATCTTGACGCGTTTTCTGCTTACAAGTTTAAAAGGGGGTATCCAGTGGTTTTATTAAAACAATACGTGCTTAACAAACAATACGGATTCTACAATATTTTTGGTTCACTATGGTGTGATGAATAGATAAGCTAGATGATATTTAGTATTGCTAGTTGCAGGATGAGATATGATCTACGAAGTGAGGAGTTGGTCGAGATAGGGGAAAAATGCTACCGCCGGCCACAGCTTGCAGTGCATGTGCCCGAGTGGTGTGCGTGCAGCAGTAAAAATGCCATATGGCGCCTCTGCTCAAGCGCGCGTCCGCGCACAGGCACTGCAAGCTGTGGCCGGCGGTAGCATTTTATCAAGCCCTTACTTTAAGTCTCGCCAGACCAGCGCAAGCGCTGGGTCAGGCGAGACCTAAAAAACAACAGTAGCAGTTAGTTAGTTACTTACTGAGTTAAATTTCATTCATACTAGTTGTCTAACTTGAATATAGATGAAGCACTAACAGGGAAGGCATCACAACTTCACAATCAAGGTCCCACTTCCACCCAGATGAGCTCCAACTGTAGGATTAATCTGAATGAATGATTGATTATCCATTGTAGGCGACTAAATGAAAATTGAAAGACTTAGTGAGTTACATATTTATCAAAGATTTACAAAGAATTGACACCTCCTGAGTATTACATGATGACACAAGTAGAATGCCTCATAGTGGTAAAATACAAAAAATAGCAATGCTAGTAAGTTTTGGCTACTGTGGAACTAGTAGTATTATTTGTGAAATCTTCAACTTAGTGGACAAGTTTAGGTTAGGTGCTTATGGTTATGCAAATCAAGGTCCGAATGGTGAAGCTAATGGCTGATGTTCTTCATTCTATCTCTAAAATATGGATCACTTTGTATGTGTGGGTGAATAATTGGGGCCAGTGTTGGTTATTGTTGAGAGGCTCCTGCAGTGAGTTGGTGATGCCTTCACCACATCAACCGCACCAAGTGTGTGATCCATTGATGGTGTAAATTAAGCCACACCTTAAAAACTCACACAGTCCAGGGGAAGAGGGTTAGGGGTTTGATGAATGGATGTAAAAGAGGATTTGGGGAAAGGTTTCACAAAGACTAACACTACAACTAGGGGTGGGTGGAATTTGCGAAATCCACTTTCTCAAATTATCGCGAAAATGTTTAAAATTATCGCAAACAAGCGGAAATATCGCGAAGATGCGGAATTTTTTTCCCCGCATGTTCGCGAGATTTTCTGCATGGTTGCGGGTCGCCAACTTACCCATGTGGTTGCTCGCGGGCGCGGCCATCTTGTTTTGAGTTGTCTCGCGGTGCATGATCGCGAGAAGAAAGACGTGATCGCGCGACGTATGACGTCACTGCGGGCGCGAACTGTCGCGAGACGGCGCAAATGGCTAAAAACAATCCAACATCTCATGGAGAACGCGTCCGGATCAAGAAAACTTGTTGGCGAACGCAGGGATTCAGGTAAGGCGATCGCGCGCGAGAATGTATTATTTTACAGCGCGAGCAAGAAACAAATTATCGCCAAGCTGCGGAAAGCGGAAATTTTGACATTTTCGCGCTCCTCGCGGAACGCGAAAATGTCAAATTATCGCAATTTCCACGAACGGAACTAACTACAACACAAGGACACCTATTATCTGGGCAATGAGCAGCAGATCATTCACTATCAATCTGTTGTTGGATGGAAACAAAGGAATGAGTACAGACAGAGTATAGATAAATGCATTGCAAACAGTCCTTCTGCCCCCGAGACCCAAGTTATTAGATATCTAAATGTTCTGTCTTCTAGGTTGGGGAGTTAACGCACCCACCCAGTTCTCTTATTATGACTGTTAAAATAAAAATGATACCGCATTGCAAAATTAGGTGGTGCATCTGCATTCTCCTTGGGAATTTCCACACTTTGGTGCATGTCTGGACTGGTTCAGTAGGTAAGCAGGAGTGTTGTTGAGCTCAGCAAGCTTTTGCCTTTCATTCACGCAGGAGACTAGGAAAAGGTCTGTGAATTGTAAAAGATAAACTGTATCAAGAACATTCAGAGGCAGAGCAAAAAAAACAAGAGAGTCACTCAGAGTTTCACTTTTGCTACAAGTCCAACAAACACACACACACACACAGCAGCATTTAACAAACACACCTCTATCTATTCCACATAGTACTAGGCCTCAGACTCTTGGTTTACCTTTCAGCTAAGGTTGATACCTAATAGCTTATTACTTCTGGCTGTTGATGAGGTAGTCCCGCTGCACCCGACCTAAGTTCTTCCATTTTCCTCCTCCTGACTCAGACTCCATCCCAGACCAGTCATCATCATGAGGACCCAAGCAAGATAGACATGGATTACACTGTTGTTGAAGAACAAGTAGAGAAACAGAATTGCAGTATTTTGCATGGGTTTTTGTTTGATAACTAAAGTGACTGTTCTCTGAAGAACCGGAAAAAAGGAGAGCACCCTGCAGTTAAATCAGGCTAAGTGTGAAAGGGCCAATCACCTCCGGGAAAAAAACATTATCGCCCATCACTCAAGCCCCAAACATTGCAAATCAATAATTATCTCAAGAAATGTCCTGTATTACAGTTCAACACACCCTCTCTATCAATCATCACTCACAGTCATTCGATAATCGGATCACTTCTTGGTGCAATGGTTACCTGTTCTACTCCAAGAACATTAGTAGGCACACTATCTCCCCTTTAATGCCAGCTACACATTGGAATTTGGCAGTCTTGTAACTAACTCACACGATTGTCTGAGGCAGCCATGCGAGATGATGAAAAAAACTGAAGGATCGTAGGAGTGGATCATACAGGTTAATTAATTTTCGTTAAGTAAGTTTGTGAAGGCCAATCACCTTCAGGAAAAAAATTATAGCACACCACTTAGGCTCCAAACATTACAAATCAATCATCTTAGGCAAGTTCCTACATTACAGTTCAATGCCCTCTCTCACTGTCTGGTACTACATGAATCATCATTCATCACCATCACTCACGCAATCAGTCACTCACCATTGCAATAGTTGAAGTTACCTCTTCCAATCCAAGCATGGGTAGTTTAGGTATTAGATATTCAATCATCTTTGATGCAGGCAACATATTGGAATCTGGTATTGGCCGACATTCTTGTTCATAGGAAATGATCTTCTGGGGCAGACCTTCTACTGCTAAGTGATGCAAAAAGGGATAGGCAATAGGCATGTGAGGCGGCAGGCATTGTGCCCAATGTCATAAAGGAATTGTAGAGGCTTTTTCAATGCACACTGGTCCAACTGCTATCTGGCAATATATGTGAATAATAAAAAAAGGTGGGGCAGCAAAAATAATAATGTTCCTCTAGCTACTTTTTTTGTGAAAAAATAGCCAAGTTCAACAATACATTTTTTTTAAAAGTTCTATGGGGCACTGGCATTCTGAGTCTGGGAAGTAGAGTTCATCCACAAACGCAGTTGATTCACCCAGAAGTTGGTCAGCTAACACATATGATTCAATTTAGGACCAATAACCCTCCTCCTCTTTCAGGAGCGGTGTAATTGTGTGATATAAAATATTGGCTCATTTTGATCATATTTAATCTCTCCATGTTTTGAGGTGAGAGACTGCTCCTTCTCACTGTAACAACTGCACCAGCTGCACTGAACACACATTCAGCAGACACACTGGCAACAGGACATGCCAGACACTTTTTTGCCTGCCTGCTGAGCTCTGGCCATTGGTGCATCTTCCCATACCAATACATCAATAGATTTTGATCGACGTAGATCTCTATTAGATCATCCAGATACCCCTGGAACATCCTGTGAATAGTCATTGGTACTGCCACTTGCTCAGCCTGTTTTTCCATTGCATCTGTACTGGACTTGAGCCCTGTCAAATGGAACTGATACAATGCAGAGGTTGGGTCTGGTCCTTCTGTTGCTGTGGTTGCCAGTGTTCTGGTTGATGGTGTTGTTGGCTGCTGTGAGACCAGACTGCCCTCACTGGAAGTTGCGGTTGGCACCCCAGAACTACGGGGTGGGACTCGAGGTTCCAGACTTCCTACTTCCAAGTCTCCGGCTTGCTCTACAATCCATCTCTTCTATTTTAAAACATCCCCTTCAGAAAAAGGAATGAAATATGGGCAGAAGAGTGTGGCACAGATGTATTCGATGATTTCATGGTACAGCCTTGTATCACAAGTCAAGCGAAGGATTAAGGTCTCAACCAACGAATGCGTTTCTGTGTTTTCATTCACACCTATGGAAGCAAACCTTCCAGACACCTTCTTTACCTGGTCCCATAGGAGATGCAACAACAGGATAGCTTGGCACATCATACTATCTTCCTTGCTAACTTCCCATGTGACAACCTCAAAAGTGAGAGGCATCAGTGTCCGGCATTTAAATAGTCCCCATTTGTCCACATCCATGGCCATAGCTTTCCCAACTGCATCCCCTCCTCTTTGAATGGCAGTCATTGATCTGTTTGTACTGATCAAACAGACGGTGTAACATGTAAAAGGTCGAATTCCAACGTATTGTTAACTCCTGTATCAGGGCTTTAACTGGTTCTCTATTATTATGCTGAATAATCCACAACTGCTTCCGGGCTTTAAAAGAATGTTTGAAATGTGTGCAGATTCTTCTGCAGGTGGTCAGCATGTTGCTGACTATGTCTTCCCTTTTGGAGAAGTCTTGCACCTTCCAAGTTGATTCAATGTGCCAAACAAAGGACCCTATATTAGCCTCCGTCTGACATGGTCTTGACTAGGTTCCTGCCAGTGTCTGTGGCAACAAATCCAATTCTAAGACCTCTGAGTCACAGCCATTCATACACCTTGGTGTTAAATTCCTCTAAGATGTTTGCAGCTGTATGTGATTTCTCCATGGCTGCCAAATGCTCTTAAAACTTTCTATAGCACCAAAACCTGAAGATATCGTTTGCTTTACCCCCACAAAAGAGATCCAGTCTGCCGTGATGTACATGTAATCAGTCACCTGACAAATGCAGCCCTGGAACAGCATCTCTGGCAAAATAGGTCCTACTTGTTACCTTAGATTTTGGGCAGATGGTTGCCACACATTCTAAGAATCCCATTCCTTCCACAAAATAAAAAGGGAGGGGGTCCAGCGCTAAAATTTTTGGTCTTGTAGCTGATGTTTTCCGGCTCTCCTCACCACCAAGACCACATTCAGGAATTTTTTAAGGCGCTCCTCCCACTTGATTGTGTGGTGTTTTTTCATATGGGTCATTCAGCCTCCAGTACCATATTGTGTACCAGGCTAACCTCGATGAACATTCATGTAGCAGATGGTTCATACTACAATGTGCTCCCCTCTTTGCTAACTGTAAAAAGTCTCAAACTGGGGAAGAGCACTTTTTTACTGTGCCACTTCCAATGCCTCAAGAGGAACTGGAAGTAGGTGAGTGTGTCATCGATTGTCTCTCTGCTTCTCTTGAGGCAGGGGTTGGTGCAGGTCTCAGCCTGGGTCTTGCAAATATGAGAGTTGGTGGGGGTGCTACCTGTGCCACATCCCTCAGAGCAGCTTGAATAGCAATGTCAGACTCCTCTATGTCTCCTTCCACCATGACAACCTCGTCATCATCATACTCGTCATCATCTTCTTCCAAAAGTCTAAGTCTTTCTGGAACTTTTCTTTTCCCTTGCCACTCCTGTTGTTACCTGGACTCTGCCAGGGTCCACTCCAAGTCCCTATCATTGTCATCAGAAGTGGTGCTTGGAGAAGATAGTGCAGTAGAACCCTTCCTTTTCCTTGCTGAAGATCAGGGAGCCAATGATTCTAAAAGAAGAGGTTCATCTTCTTGCTTGGAAGGAAGCTCAAACTCCTGGTCTGCTCCAACATCAGGAAAATTAACTATTCCTGGATATGGCTGCGGTCCACTTTGCTCTCTACTTTGCAAAAAAGGGCAAGTTCAATTCAACATCACTACTTGTCGGCATCAACATGATTGCACTGGCTGCTTCACTGACAGACATGGTTCTGGGTAGGGGTGGGCGGAATTTGCGAAATCCACTTTTGCAAATTATCGCGAAAATGTTAAAAATTATCGCAAACACGCGGAAATATCGCGTAGATAGAAAAAAATGTAAATCAAAATTTGAAAAAATTAAAATTACAAAAATTCAAATTGAAAAAACTAAAAAAAATATTTTAAACAAAGGGAAACAAAGACAAATGTTGGCCTATGGCATACACACTGGTTATGCAAAGGAGTCATGGTAACACAGAAAATATAGCATTATTTCAGCAATGCTAAAAACGAAAATTAACAGGGCTAAAAATGTTTACAACAACACACAACCTACAAAGGCATTACCCCACCTATTCATTGTTTGTAGTGAGAAAACAGTGAAATACCGCAAAAAAATACATTTTGTATTTTAAATCAATGCCATCCACGGCTTAAATGATGTTTAAATTCTACACACACCACAAAATCAGTTGTTTCATGAACCCATGATTAGTCCAAGGCCCACTGGCTGCATGGCCCGTTGGCAAACTAGACAACATAGTAAGATAAATAAATATAGCAAATTTAACAAACATGGAGATAATTTACTGAACAATTCAACACTGTTCCTTTGCAAAAGAAGGAAAATTAAATGCAAAAAATATAACTAGGCCCCTACTCAAACTGCAGGCCCACTACCACAATACATTTTAAAAATCAAATAAAAGTGCAAACAAATCCAGGTGTGTGCCCCCAATTAAACAAACAACACTCATACACACTAGTTTTTCAACTTACTTGGGAAAATTCAAATACAAAGTCCTAAAATCCAATTGTATATTTGCAGCAGACAAGGCAAGTGATCAATCCGGCTCCAAATCCCAATGAAAAGTGACCAGGAGAGGGCCAAAGTACTGGGAGGAGCCTGCTGGACAGGAACAGGAATTTGGAGTCTCTGGGGCACCTCTGTCCAGTTTGTAAAAAGAAAGTTTTAAAAAGGCTTCTTACATTAAAAAACGGCCAGTTTGAGAAGAAAATCCACTCCAAATGCTTCTCAGATGCAATTGTTACTAAGAATACAAGATTGGTGCAATCGTGGGCCGCAAAACATGTGAGTGAGCGCAAAGTCTTGCAGGAGCTCGCTAGTGGTGAGAGAAGTTTTGAGTGTGCTTACAATGGGCCCAAAAATATTGGCGCGCACGGTTGCGAGCCAAATTGAAAGTCGAATATGTGTACCAAAAAAAAACCTCCTCTTTGGGCCTGAATGGCAGAATTCAGAAACTTTGCGTTTTTCCACGGAGTGCAGAGTGCCCTAATTCCGCAAACTCCGCCAGTGGAGCAGAGTTTATTGCCTGGGTCTAAAGAAGATTGCCCCAGCACTGATGAGTATGGCAAAATGTTTCTACAGGAAAGTTAGTTCATTGTATCAGTGCTGTCCAAATGTACTGCACGTGAGTTAGTCACTTTAGGTGAGGATGTTGTGGGTTTGATTATGTCACCTATACTGAACCCATACACTACTCTGAGTTGCACCTTCAGGCTAATTTCTTCCTTGTCTCTAATTTTATGTCTCTTCACTTCCCCACATTAGCGACATTGGGCAGTAAATTTGGAGCATACCTGCCTAATAATCCTTGACTCCTGCCTCATAATTCTATATCCTCTCCTGTATGGCATCACTTAACCATGTATAATCAAAAAGGAGTCAAAGAGGGAAAAACTACCAGGTCACCCTCCACTCAGTCACTAAATACACAGCAAAAGACCTGGTAATGTATAGGCACTTCTTGTAAATACATGGGATAAACAGAAGGGTAATGTAAACAACTATTACTCCTACAGCAGTAGTACCCGTCATGAACTATCATTCCATCCCTCGTGCCAACAAACTTAATATTTTTAAAGAAATTTCAAAAAATGAACACCAAAAACAACCATGTGCAACGTGTTTAACCACAAAAGGTGTGAGGAAGTTTTGAAAAAATTGTGAAAAAAGGAGAAAGTATCTCACTGTCAGGATTGTCAGGTTGTCAGCAGCACACGGTATTACAAATAACGCCACTAACCGTAATTCCAGGGCTCCAGCAGGGACGATGAATTGTTCCCTGACTCCCTTGAACAGCGCCCCCAACAGAGGAATAGAAAACCCTCCTGCGTGAGACGCTATCTGGGGGATGCAGGGAAGGGGAAACTCAAGGAAGGGGTGCCATCCTATGCTTGTTTCTGACTGAGCCGGAATGGCGAAGGTCCTTGACACCGCAAGGACTCCTGTAAATAGTCTTTGTTCGCCTCGCGGGGACAGTGATGACTTCTCACTAAGACCAGGGCCAAGACAAACTGTACAGGAAAGAAAACAGAACAAGTGAAATTGCGGAGTGGAAGAACCAACACGAGGGTACCCTAGAACATAGTAAAATGGCAGCTGGATAGAAGCCACTTCATGCCAAACTCCACATAAAACGAACTTCTGTCCATAGTCTTGCTGCCAAGCATGCGAGTGAATCCCTATGTTTCTATCTGGCCCTTTCTAACTCCAGGAAATGAGATAATCACCCACCGGGGACAGTCTCGAAAATATGCACTCTCTCTCTGAGCGCGCACGGGGAAATATGAACTGGACTTCTCGTTTCTCCTGCACTCAATGTTTGTACATGGAAGGCACTCAAAGCCACAGATCGCTGCAATCACGGGGAAGGAACTCGGAGAAGCAGGAAATGTTACGGAGCAACCTCCGTGTTACCTGACTCCGGTTTTCGAAGGCTCGGCCACTTCTCTCACGCTTCCTGTGAGGAGACGGGACTCGGATTCTTCTTTCTCGTACTGTTCGAGGTTCTCTAAGGAGACGGGACACGGCCCGACACTGGACTATATGCGGAAATGCTTCTAGCTGAATTCCGGCGGGGAGCACCATCCGCCATTACAATCCTGATATGCTTTTTGTTGTCAAGCACCTTACCCTCCCGGCGGCGGTGCTTATGTATTGCAGGCGTGGAGATGCGCCCCATGGCCTGCTGGGAATCGTAGTCCTTGGGGCATAAACTGTGAAAGTGGCGAAAACCGGGCATGGGTGTGTAGCGAGGCCTTGTCTTATGGGTGATCGCTACAGTACCCCTTCTCAAGGACCGACGACTCGGCGGTTGGCCTGGTTTGCCCGGATAAGCCTCATGAAAGCGTTTCAGCAATTCTGGGCAATGCAAATTGTCTTCCGGTTCCCAAGTTCTGTCCTCCACCCCATAGCCTTTCCAGTCCACCAGGTAGTGTATTCGCCCGCGTACCAAACGGGAATCTAGGATCTCCTCTACCTCGTATTCCTCTTGCCCATCGATATCGACGGGTAATGGCTTCCGGGGTAACCTCATACCGGGTAAGCAGGGTTGAAGAAGGGACACATGGAAAACCGGATGGATTTTCCATGAGTGAGGTAGAGACAATCGCATGGCTACCGGGTTGATACATTCCTCAATACCATACGGCCCTATGTATTTGGGTTTGAGTTTATTTATACCCCTTAAATGTAAGTTCTTAGTTGAAAGCCACACCTTGTCCCCCGCTTGGTACTCGGGTTCCTTTGATCTTTTCTTATCGGCTTGGGTCTTTTGGGCCTCCTGAGCACTGGCTATGTTCTGTTTGGTTTCTATCAAGATCGCTCGGAGATGTGCATGGTGTTCGTGTATGCTGGGTACCGGGGACTGAGCTGGCCATTCAAAAGGGAGCATATTGGGGTGATGACCATAAACACAAAAAAAAAGGAGAACAACCCAATGTGGAATGTGTTTCGTTATTGTAGGCGAATTCTGCCAACCATAACAATGTGGGCCACTGTAAGGTGTTTTGCATGGTAAAACAGCGGAGATATTGCTCTAATGTCTGGTTTAGGCGTTCTGTTTTGCCATCAGTTTGGGGGTGGTAACTAGAGGACCGTCGTGCTTCCATATTCAAGATTCTGCAGAGGGATTTCCAAAAGCGAGAAGTAAACTGCGTTCCCCTATCAGTTATAAGCACATTTGGAAGTCCGTGTGCTCTGACCACATGTTGGAGAAATATCAAAGACAGTTCAGATGACGTGGGTAACCCCTTGAGGGCGATGAAATGACCCATCTTGGTAAGATGATCGACTACCACCAGGATTACTGTTTTCCCTTCACTGGGGGGCATTTCAACAATGAAGTCCATGGAGAGGGTGTGCCAGGGAGACGGGGGAATCGACAAGGAACGGAGTAATCCCGTGGGTTTGTTGTGGGTAGCTTTTCCCTGTACACACACCACACAATTCTTGACGTAGTCTTTGACATCCTGGCGTAGCCCCATCCACCAAAAGGAGCGTTCCACACAGGCAATGGTTTTGTAGATCCCTAGATGCCCTCCCAGTACCGAATCATGCGCCCATTCCAATACTTGGTGTTGTTGTGTCTTGTGAGGGATGTATAAAGCATGGTAGTGATAGACCAATTCATCCCTTTCCGATCTGTGTTCCGGTTCCTCCTGGATCCAAGCAGGGATGTCTACATCCGTCAAGGAGATTTTCACGTGCTCAAGGAAATCCAGGGAAGTTAGCAGTGCCAGGGATCGTTGAGGATTTTCGACTTCGGTGAGTATGAGCGGTTGTGGCATCGGGTTGTGAGCCATTGTGTCTCCTGATTCCCCGATACGGGAGAGCGCATCCGCTTTCCCGTTCTGAGGTCCCGGTCGGTATTTGATCACAAAATCATAGTCCGAAAAGAACAGGGTCCACCTTAACTGACGAGGGGTCAAGGCCTTTGCCGTTTTCAAAAACAATAAATTCCTGTGATCAGTGTAAATCTCAATGGTGTGAAGGGCACCCAGTAGATAATGTCTCCATTCTTCACATGCTCTTTTGATCGCTAGCAATTCTTTGTCGGAGATGGTGTAATTTATCTCACTGGGAGAGAGTTTTTTAGAGTAGAATGCCACTGGGTGAAGTTGGCCGCTTTCGGGGTGTCGCTGGGAGAGTACACCTCCTAAGGCATGTTGGGAAGCGTCTGTTTCCAGAATAAAAGGGAGTTGTGGATCCGGATGGCGCAAGACGGGGGCCTGCGTGAATTTGTTCTTCAGTATTTGAAATGAGTGTGCTGCCTCTTTCCCCCAAACAAACGGAACATGCTTTCTTAGTAGGCTGGAGATGGGATGAATCACTGCAGAGAAATCCTTTATGAATCGCCGGTAGAAATTGGCGAAACCGAGAAAACTCTGCACTGCTTTTACGTTCTGAGGGGTTTGCCATTGGGTGATCGCTTCCACCTTTCTTGGATCCATGCGAAAACCCTGAGAGGAGATGATATAACCTAAAAATGCCACTTCCGTAACGTGAAAGAGACATTTCTCCAGTTTGGCATACAAGGAATGTTGCTGGAGTCTCTCCAACACCTTTTTCACTTGAGTGATGTGTTCCGTGAGGGTAGAGGAGTAAATTAAAATGTCATCGATGTAAACAACGCAAAACGTGTCCAAGTACCCTCGCAACACCTCGTCCATAAAAAACTGAAAAGCCGCGGGGGTGTTGCAGAGCCCAAAGGGCATCACCTGATACTCATAGAGCCCAAACTTGGTTCTGAAGGCAGTCTTCCACTCATCCCCCTTCTGAACCCTCACAAGGTGATAGGCTCCTCTGAGGTCGAGCTTCGTGAAAGATCGTGCCCCCTTTAGTTGATCCAGAAGCACCGGGATTAAGGGCAGGGGGTAGCGATTCTTAATAGTCACCCTGTTGAATGCACGGTAGTCAATGCACGTTCGCAACTCCTCGCAATCCTTCTTCGGTATAAAAAAAAGTGGAGAGGATGCGGGAGACGAGGAATGCCTGATGAACCCAGAGGCCAAATTATCGTCCAGATAGGTCTTCAAATACTGCATTTCGGGTTCCGTTAAGGCGTACACTCGGCTGCACGGAATGGCCGCTCCTGGTATCAGATCTATACGACAATCATAGGGTCGATGAGGTGGCAACCGTGTTGCTTGTTGTTTGTTAAACAGAGTATGGTACACCCGATATTCGTCTGGCAGAACAGTAGAACAACAGTATTTCTCTGGAGTGCAGGCGGTAGCAAGGTATGTCGCTGGTGTACTCTCGTAGTCTGTAGGATAATCGTCAACTGGTTTGCAATTTTCTTGGCAGTACATTGATGACATGGCGATAGTTCGAGCGGTCCAACTGATTACAGGATCATGCAAGGTCAGCCAAGGCATTCCTAAAATCAACCCGAACTGTGGTGCGTCTATCAAATCAAAGTGGATGTCTTCATAATGGTCCGCACCTATGGCCATGCGGAGGGTCGGGGTACGGAATCGTACCATACCCGAAGAAAGCGGTGTTCCGTCCACAGATTTCACCAGTTCTAGGAAGTCCTTCTTTACACATGGGATTCCCATTCTGAGTGCATATTCCTGGTCGATGTAATTACCGGTGGCGCCTGAGTCCAGCAGAGCGTCCACTTGAACTTTGTCTGTGGCGGAAATCCATAAGGCCACGGCAATATGGAGGTGTGCCACGGCGGATTGTTGTGTGTTTGCTAACACCGACGAGATCATGTTAGGTGACCTGCTCAAGCCAGAGACCTCATCCTGACTTGGGCTCCTCAGTTTTCCGTCGGCTCTTCTCGTCTGGGAGCAGATGGCCCTCGCGGACTAGTGTTTCTGCTGTCTCCTGAGGTTCGGGCTCTGCATTCCCTTATGAAGTGGCCCCCTTTACCGCAATAGAGGCATAGTTTTAATCTCCTCCGTTTGTCTCTCTCTTCCTGGGTTAGAGGGCCTCGAATTCCTCCCAACTGCATTGGTTCGGGTACCTCCAGGGCTTTGTACTGGTCATCCAGAACTGCTCTCGGACGTAGATAAGGTGGTCTTGTTTCACTCTTAGTCTTGTCCCCTTTGCGTTCCAGCAAGCGATGATCTAACTGCACCGTCAGGTCGATGAGCCCTTCGCAGGTTTGAGGCAGTTGTACAACCTGAGCGAGGACGTCCTTAAGTTCCCCTCTCAACCCCTGGTAAAACAGAGTGATTCTTTTCTCCGGGGGCCATTCCGTTTCAACCACCAACCGATTAAATGATGTGATGTAGGATAGGAGATCTTGAGATCCTTGCCGTAAGGTGAGTAGTTCGCGGTCCAAGGTCATCATATGATTCTTCCGATCAAACAGTTTCCTTAGTTCGTGGCAAAAGCCTTGGAAGTCATGGAGGATTGGATCGTTTCTTTCCATATGAGGAATAGTCCAACTGGCGGCGTTTCCGCCCATATACGACATCATAAAGGCCGTCTTTGATTCCTCGTCCTGGAACACGGCGGGTTTGCAGAGGAAATGAAGTCGACATTGATTCAGGAAAGTGTCGAACTTCTTCGGATCCCCATAAAACCTTTCCGGGGGTGCCAAGGGGATGCTAGTGTTTTGTACTATGTGTACTGTAGGTACCGTATCCGACGTGGAGGGTGGATGCGGATTTGGGGTAAAAAACCCCGCTCCTGAACTGCCAGGGTTGGGAGTGTGTATAGACGATACAGGAGGGGGCAGAGTAGCGGGTCGGATGTATGAACCCTCCCCCGGGCCTCTACGTGAAATACCAGCTACTTCCCTTCGTAACGAGCTTACTTCTTTATGCAAATTGTAATTCTCTGCTCTGGAGGTCTGTACCTCTACTCTGGAGGTCTGCACCTCCTGCTGCAGAGCCGTCAGACTCTCCAACAAGGAAGCCAATACCGTATTGGTATCCATCGTCCAGGCTGTGCGTCTTTTCGTGGGCTTGACAAACTGTCAGGATTGTCAGGTTGTCAGCAGCACACGGTATTACAAATAACGCCACTAACCGTAATTCCAGGGCTCCAGCAGGGACGATGAATTGTTCCCTGACTCCCTTGAACAGCGCCCCCAACAGAGGAATAGAAAACCCTCCTGCGTGAGACGCTATCTGGGGGATGCAGGGAAGGGGAAACTCAAGGAAGGGGTGCCATCCTATGCTTGTTTCTGACTGAGCCGGAATGGCGAAGGTCCTTGACACCGCAAGGACTCCTGTAAATAGTCTTTGTTCGCCTCGCGGGGACAGTGATGACTTCTCACTAAGACCAGGGCCAAGACAAACTGTACAGGAAAGAAAACAGAACAAGTGAAATTGCGGAGTGGAAGAACCAACACGAGGGTACCCTAGAACATAGTAAAATGGCAGCTGGATAGAAGCCACTTCATGCCAAACTCCACATAAAACGAACTTCTGTCCATAGTCTTGCTGCCAAGCATGCGATTGAATAACTATGTTTCTATCTGGCCCTTTCTAACTCCAGGAAATGAGATAATCACCCACCGGGGACAGTCTCGAAAATATGCACTCTCTCTCTGAGCGCGCACGGGGAAATATGAACTGGACTTCTCGTTTCTCCTGCACTCAATGTTTGTACATGGAAGGCACTCAAAGCCACAGATCGCTGCAATCACGGGGAAGGAACTCGGAGAAGCAGGAAATGTTACGGAGCAACCTCCGTGTTACCTGTCTCCGGTTTTCGAAGGCTCGGCCACTTCTCTCACGCTTCCTGTGAGGAGACGGGACTCGGATTCTTCTTTCTCGTACTGTTCGAGGTTCTCTAAGGAGACGGGACACGGCCCGACACTGGACTATATGCGTAAATGCTTCTAGCTGAATTCCGGCGGGGAGCACCATCCGCCATTACAATCCTGATATGCTTCTTGTTGTCAAGCACCTTACCCTCCCGGCGGCGGTGCTTATGTATTGCAGGCGTGGAGATGCGCCCCATGGCCTGCTGGGAATCGTAGTCCTTGGGGCATAAACTGTGAAAGTGGCGAAAACCGGGCATGGGTGTGTAGCGAGGCCTTGTCTTATGGGTGATCGCTACACTCACGTGCGCAACACCAGGGGAGCTGCTGGCAGGTTCTCACCAGTTTACACACGGTTTTCTCATCATTGATATCTTTCTCATGTATAAACGATAACGTGTCCCAATTACAAAACAAGGAAAAAGAGGAAAGAGGGAAGCAGGGAGGTTTTTTAAGGCAGCCCAAAACCAAAAGAAGGAAAAAGAAAGATCCGTGAAATCTTTATGAGTAAAATTAGGTCTGGCTCACGTCTATATTCCAATTAGTTTATTCCATTCCGTGAGTCATCCCAAGGTTAAAAACACGGTCATGTTATGTAACCACATTAAGGAATGGCCAACATGTTTCATTGCCTACTTATCTTTGCGGCAAATTCATCAGGGCGTCAAGGGTCTGCACTCGCTTCCCTGGATTTTTCTATTTGAAAAGAAAAAACCTGCACACATGCAGAAGACACAATGAACACACATGGTTGATGAGTGTCACAAGGAAAACACATACACCCCACTTTAATTTTAAAGGCATATATCCTGAGCGACGACTGTACAATCATCACTGCGAATTACCTAATAGGAGCCACGGGCCCGCATACCGGCTCTCAATTAGCTTAGGGAATCAATGCAACTTGCACTTTGTTGTCCCAGGTAAAAACACCTTCGTTGTTTACACCTTCATCTGAAGAAACAAATATAAAATCAAGTACTCAGTGTAGCCTTTGTAGACAACAACCGTTCATACCCGTTAAAAAGCGTTGTCCATCATTCACTTCCAACCCTCATCTACTTCACCATCTCGGTGGTATCAATTAGTTGGCGATATTAACACTCGGCGTCTATAATCATTAGCGTAGAAAAAGGAACATAAATTACTCGGTCCCATTTCACAATATTTCTTTGCCACTCGAACAAAGATGCCAGACTATCACAAAAAGGTTTCGCTGTTGCCCAGTTAACAAGGGGAGTCGTCGTTGCCCAAGAAGACCCATCTTAAAACTAACTGCATTCACAACAGTCTACCTCTTACCGTAAGGTTTTTAAAGTGTCCCGTTACTCATTCCAGGAACAACGGGACTGGATATGCGGCTGGAATTTAAACCAGAGTTGAAAGTGATGTATTTCCGGTCGAGTCTCGGAAATGCAAAACCGGTCACCAATGCAACGCTGGAAGCTGGACCAATAGGGCGGCCATTTTGGAGTGGCAAAAACATAAGGGTTTTAAGTGCAGGCGCTCAGCATGTAGGGACCTAGGATGTCTTGGTGTTACCCCACAGTCCACGTTAATCATCAATAATAATGATTGTAGCACTACATATAGTTAATACATCCCAGGTAACCGGGTCACCAGTGCGACACTGGAAATTGGACTAATGGGACGGCCACTTTGGAGTGGCAAAACCATGGGGATTATTTAAGTGAAAAACGCTCAGCATGTGGGGTCGCAAGCAGGGCCGTTTCTACCATTAGGCAAGCCTAGGCGGTCGCCTAGGGCGGCAAAAAGGGGAGGGCGGCAAAAAATATGAGTTAGGGCAGGAGGGAATCCCCTTGAATGGCCTTCGAATTCGAGTGATGTAACCTCACGTATGGCGCCATGGGCGGGGGCTGTGCGCGCTATGCCACTTCCTTCCGATTTCGCTCTTGACAACTCGACCCTATCGGAGTCGGTCCTCTGCAGGGCTTATCCCTCTGTTCAGTCTGGAATATCAGGCTTCTGACGGGCTTGTCGTTCAAGGAAGGCAAGGTGTGCTTTTTTTCGGCGTAGGAACGCAGGCCCTCGCGTCGCACAGCATGTAAGATCTGCACGTTGAACCCGCTTTTGAGTTCATTTGCCGGTACCGCCAATTTAGTTTACATTAAAACTAGTTTATTTGAAAATGTGTTCGTTGAAGCAGCTCTTATTGGAAGGAGAACTGCCCACTTCAACCTCGAGCAATCCCTTCCACCAGGGCCTCTTTTTTAAATGTATTTCTTTCGCAATAAACCCCTAACAGACTCCACAAACACGAACCACACACACAAACACAGAAGCGCCACTTTGCGCACCCGAGCAATCCTACACAAACGTAATGCCACCAACACGTACAACAACCCTTCTCACACAAGTGTCCCGTACACACAACCCTTGCCCACGTGCACGCACATATGCACCCAAGTAGCCTTCCACACATACAAGCATGCTTCCACACATACACAAACACACACAACTCCCCACAGAGACACCTAAGCAAATCACACGCACACAACCTTTCTGTAGACACCTAAGCAGACATTCACGGGGACACCCCCACACACACGTGCACGCACACCCCTACACATACACAAACTCTTTTACAGACACCGAAGCCCACGCTCACACACACAATCACTATCAGTGGTTTTGATTTATTTCCGGCTGTGCCAGCTCTCTCTTCATTGAGGCCTTATACATACAGCAGAACAGCCAGGAGGAACCTGCCTACTGAAGGGGTTCTCTGCTGTAACCTTCCTGCCCAGTCACTGCTGATCAACAGGTGAGAATTCCACACAGACATTTTTTTTCCCACTTACCACTTAGCAGTTAGAAATCCCGAAATTTGCCTTAATCTCTTGGCTTTAGCATTTCTTTTAAAGAATTTTATTTTGACAAAGAACTTTGAGCAAAATTCAAATCCCGTATGATTTTGTTACAAAGTCTATGGAAAGTCTGAGGAAGAAGCCAGGTGAGTAGCTGTAAATACTGCAGCGGGTACGATGTGTAAGAAGCTCACTGCTTTCTAATTACAGTTGTTGTTTTGCTTCAAAGCCGGAGGGTGTGGGCCCATTTTCTTTACTTTCACAAGAAAACACCATACCCTAGTCACGCTAATATCCAATTGCTGCCAGGGGAAATACAAATAAAATGCACATGTACTGTGAGAGAGCATGCTGCACCACAGCGAATTTGCACACAATACATCATTCTGTCGTGTACATGCACGATCGAAAAAGCTCCACAGCAGCAGGAAATGTGAAGGAAGCATGATGGAGTGACATTAGAACCGTGGATGAGCACACTGTCTTCAGGGCATGAATGTTGCATTATATGAGCAGACGGTGCAAAGGAGAGTAAACATCCATACATTAAAATCACTTTAACCTCGGGAACGTGGTCAGCTGTGCTCTGTACACAGTGTTAGCATTACGATGACGCGCCTTCTTGCGTGCGCTTAATAATCTTTATTGCTGACTGAGTTGATGGGGTCCTAGACACTATACCGTGGAGGTCTTCAAATTGATTTTTATGTATAATTAACACTGTAGGGTGATGAGTTTCAATATTAACCTGTTATGTGACTCCGGCAGTAGTAAAAGGGAGGGGGCAGCATTTTTCAATTCTCGCCTAGGGCGGCAAAACACCTAGAAACGGCCCTGGTCGCAAGGTGTCTTAGCGTTACCCCACGATCTACATTAGTCATCATTAACAATATATTACCAAAAGACCCGAATCATTTCAGGAATAATTGTTATTTTCAAGTGTCTTACACTGCATTCAACGTTTACCAGTAGAATGGTTCATTGAAATGATTATGGCAATATACATAGTGACTCCATCTCAGGTGCCAGAAGGTAATTCGAAAGTCAAAAGGTGTCAGAACTATATTCTGCAGGTCAGGGAGTAGTAGAAGGGGATACTCAAAGATCACCCAACTATCATGATATATATATCAAGAAAGTCAAGAACAGCGTCATCAGATATTTTTGCTACCTAGAGATCTTGTTCCATTCGATCTGATCGTTTAATCCGATCTGATCTGCCCTCTCAGAATAAATCCAGCGCGCCTCTTTCAACGCGAGTATGCTCTCAATCTGACACGCCTCGCCCAGAACTTTCTCTAATACCACCCATTTCACTGCTTTGCAATTATGTTGGCTATCCTTATAATGTTGAACCAACCTTGTAGTCAATTTATCATTCTTGAGGGTGCTGAGATGCTCTTTTATCCTCACTTTAATTTTTCTCGTGGTGAGGCCAATGTAGTGAAGCCCACAGGGGCAGGTCAATCTATAGATAATGTTAACTGAGTTGCAGTTGCTGAATTTATTCAAATACCATGTACGTCCATTCTGCAGCTGCACACTTGTTGTCCTCTCAGTCAAGTCACATACTGAGCATCCACCACAAGGGTAATGCCCAGGAGGAATGTTGGTGTTTGTTACTTGTTGACCCTCTAGCTCCGAAGATCCGCCAGCGTTGCTTTCTACCAGTGAATATAGAATGCCTGAACCACGCTTTGCCTTTAAAAGAGCTCAGAACTTCAAGGATAGACTCGTTCACACGAGGCCCCCGTTACAAGTAACAAACACCAACATTCCTCCTGGGCATTACCCTTGTGGTGGATGTTCAGTATGTGAATTGACTGAGAGGACAACAAGTGTGCAGCTGCAGAATGGACGTACATGGTATTTGAATAAATTCAGCAACTGCAACTCAGTTAACATTATCTATAGATTGACCTGCCCCTGTGGGCTTCACTACATTGGCCTCACCACGAGAAAAATTAAAGTGAGGATACAAGAGCATCTCAGCACCCTCAAGAATGGTAAATTGACTACAAGGTTGGTTCAACATTATCAGGATAGCCAACATAATTGCAAAGCAGTGAAATGGGTGGTATTAGAGAAAGTTCTGGGCGAGGCGAGTTAGATTGAGAGCATACTCGCGTTGAAAGAGGCGCGCTGGATTTATTCTGAGAGGGCAGATCAGATCGGATTAAACGATCAGATCGAATGGAACAAGATCTCTAGGTAGCAAAAATATCTGATGAAGCTGTTCTTGACTTTCTTGATATATATATCATGATAGTTGGGTGATCTTTGAGTATCCCCTTCTACTACTCCCTGGCCTGCAGAATATAGTTCTGACACCTTTTGACTTTCGAATTACCTTCTGGCACCTGAGATGGAGTCACTATGTATATTGCCATAATCATTTCAATGAACCATTCTACTGGTAAACGTTGAATGCAGTGTAAGACACTTGAAAATAACAATTATTCCTGAAATGATTCGGGTCTTTTGGTAATATATTGTTAATGATGACTAATGTTGATCTAGGGGTAACGCTAAGACACCTTGCGACCCCACATGCTGAGTGTTTTTCACTTAAATAATCCCCATGGTTTGCCACTGCAAAATGGCCATCCCATTAGTCCAATTTCCAGTGTCGCACTGGTGACCTGGTTACCTGGGATGTATTAACTATATATAGTGCTACAATCATTATTATTGATGATTAACGTGGACTGTGGGGTAACACCAAGACATCCTAGGTCCTTACATGCTGAGCGCCTGCACTTAAAACCCTTATGTTTTTGCCACTCCAAAATGGCCGCCCTATTGGTCCAGCTTCCAGCATTGCATTGGTGACCGGTTTTTCATTTAGGAGACTCGACCGGAAATACATCACTTTCAACTCTGGTTTAAATTCTGGCCGCATATCCAGTCCCATTGTTTCCTGGAATGAGTAACGGGACACTTTAAAAACTTTACGGTAAGAGGTAGACTGTTGTGAATGCAGTTAGTTTTAAGATGGGTCTTCTTGGGCTACGACGACTCCCCTTGTTAACTGGGCAACAGCGAAACCTTTTTGTGATAGTCTGGCATCTTTGTTCGAGTGGCAAAGAAATATTGTGAAATGGGACCGAGTAATTTATGTTCCTTTTTCTACGCTAATGATTATAGACGCCGAGTGTTAATATCGCCAACTAATTGATATCACCGAGATGGTGAAGTAGATGGGGGTTGTAAGTGAATGATGGACAACGCTTTTTAACGGGTCTGAACGGTTGTTGTCTACAAAGGCTACACTGAGTACTTGATTTTATATTTGTTTCTTCAGATGAAGGTGTAAACAACGAAGGTGTTTTTACCTGGGACAACAAAGTGCAAGTTGCATTGATTCCCTAAGCTAATTGAGAGCCGGTATGCGGGCCCGTGGCTCCTATTAGGTAACTCGCAGTGATGATTGTACAGTCGTCGCTCAGGATATATGCTTTGAAAATTAAAGTGGGGTGTATGTGTTTTCCTTGTTACACTCATCAACCATGTGTGTTCATTGTGTCTTCTGCATGTGTGTAGGTTTTTTCTTTTCAAATAGAAAAATCCAGGGAAGCGAGTGCAGACCCTTGACGCCCTGATGAATTTGCCGCAAAGATAAGTAGGCAATGAAACATGTTGGCCATTCCTTAATGTGGTTACATAACATGACCGTGTTTTTAACCTTGGGATGACTCACAGAATGGAATAAACTAATTGGAATATAGACGTGAGCCAGACCTAATTTTACTCATAAAGATTTCACGGATCTTTCTTTTTCCTTCTTTTGGTTTTGGGCTGCCTTAAAAAACCTCCCTGCTTCCCTCTTTCCTCTTTTTCCTTGTTTTGTAATTGGGACACGTTATCGTTTATACATGAGAAAGATATCAATGATGAGAAAACCGTGAGCAAACTGGTGAGAACCTGCCAGCAGCTCCCCTGGTGTTGCGCACGTGAGATACTTTCTCCTTTTTTCACAATTTTTTCAAAACTTCCTCACACCTTTTGTGGTTAAACACGTTGCACATGGTTGTTTTTGGTGTTCATTTTTTGGAATTTCTTTAAAAATATTAAGTTTGTTGGCACGAGGGATGGAATGATAGTTCATGACGGGAACTACTGCTGTAGGAGTAATAGTTGTTTACATTACCCTTCTGTTTATCCCATGTATTTACAAGAAGTGCCTATACATTACCAGGTCTTTTGCTGTGTATTTATCACTTAACCATGGACTACTAGAAAGAACAGGTGCAGAATTCTCACCAGAACCCTTCAAGTAAGTTTCTCTTTATAGAAGCATTTACTGGTAAATTACAGAAGGGCATATGATATCACATAAGCAAGATATTGCAGACATAACTCTTCGGATCCTCGTGAAGGAACTTACATGCAAAAAGGGATCCACTCCATTTCTAGAAGGAAGGACAGCTAAAACAAACACAAAAGTCAAATTAATTTGCACAGTCTTCAACAAATTCTAAACCATATTGAGCTTTTCATAAAGGTGTATTGTTGCAATGAAGAACATTTGGGCTATTTAGAACAGGCACCAGACTTGGATCATGCCATGTGGATGCTTCAAGCGAAAGTACTGGATTTAGTAGACAGGAGGAAAAAAATACTATGGATGTGCCCATATCTGACAAGCGCGCCAATGTAATGATCTTTCTGAGTTCCTTAATGCTGACTCTCACAGAACAGTCTTTTGTGCTCCAATTGTAATATCAAAGAGTGCATACAATTCATCCTAAACATGATCCTAAATGAGGAGATTTTGATCAATCATCACTTGCCTTTTGCAATATCAATATGCCATGCAGATATTAAAAGAGCCCAAGAATTGATTCATTCATGTATATCAATAAGGTATTTATCTCAATGTATTTCTCCCAACATAACACCATAAAAGAAAGAAATTCCTATTTTCCCTCCACCCTGCTGGGGAAGTGGAAAATATGTTCAAAGCCTATTAGAACCTGCTATCATGTTGATCACATCAAATTGAAAGAATGGAGAATATGAGTTTCATGAACCAAGAACCCTAGGCAGTTTCCTGGAAACTTTGGATGGTACTGAGACCAACACTTCCAGACCACATGAGCATTCTGAAAATGATTAAACTACTTATCAGAGATGTTAGAAATGGGATTTCTGGTTGGCTAGGGCTTGCGCCAAAGCCAGGCAGAAACCACCACTCTAGTCAGGGCAAGGAAGTTACACGCCAAAGATAACCCCTGCTCACCCCCTTGGTAGCTTGGCACGAGCAGACAGGCTTATCTCGGAGGCAATGTGTAAAGCGTTTGCGCGCGCACCCAGCAACAACACCCAAGGCCCACCACAAAGGAAACTCCACACAAGGTATTATAAAAAAATAGCCTTTGTATTACCAAAACACATTAGATAAAAACACACACTTTACAATGTGCCAACAGGCACGGGCAGAATTTACAAGGGATTATATGTACAGGGGACAGGGCCACATGGACCACTGTCAGGAATTAGCACTTTTAGAATCTAGCACTTAGAACATAGAATATAAAATTATTGTAGCACAAAATAACATATATAGCACACAACCAGTAATTACTGGTATCAGGTAAGTACCACCTACGCAACCCTAACCACCTTAGGAAAATGCCACGCAGGGAACTAGGACCTCACTAGCATCACCTGTACTAGGAGAAAACAAACAACCACCTAAGTATCACAATACCTGTAGGGGTCTAAGCACATAAACACATGATGCATCACAACACATTCAGAGGTGTAGGGAAGGAAAACACATGATGCATAAAATACATTCAGCGGTGTAAACCAAGGCACAGGACGCATAAAAACACAGGGTGCGCAAAACATACTACCCCGTACATTTCCTAGCACCAAAATCACATCAGAGTCCAGGTTGGGCCAGAACCTAAACGTAGCAGCTGCCCACTACTTGCTGGGCATCTGGGAACAAAGCAGGGCCTAAACGCTGCAGCTGGCACTAAGTGCTGCGCAGCTGTGGTAGGCAAAAAAGGCATGGGCTCTCAATGGCCCTTCAAATGATGTCACAGACGTTGGAGCCACCTAGGCTCTAGAACGACATGTCCCCCTAGCGTTGGAGCCACCTAGGCTCAAAGAACAAACTGGCACCCATGCTAGAGCCACTCAGGGCTCTGACTAACAATATTGGCCGGCGTTGGAGTCCCCTATGGACTCTAAATACAGAATGCCCGCCTCGTTGGAGCCATCTGGCTCTAGAAACAATCGTGCCCACAACTACAGTGACCCGCTACGGCGGCGCCACTGGCAACACTGGCCCCCCTCTGGGGCTCTAAGCATACTGATGCCCAGGTCATTGGGGCGGACCGCTGCACACACGGGGCCGCTCTGACTCGGTGCCTTGCACCAACACCAAGCTTGCTCCCTTGGGGGAGCGCGAGCACTGTGCAGCCCTGTCCCCTGCCCAGCCCTTACTTACCGGGCTCCGGCGCAGGGGACTCTTCTTCTTGTGGGCGGCAGCACTTCTCCGGCGGCGCGGGTCTTCCCTCGCAGATGGGAGCCTCGCGCTGCGCTCCTACTTCACCCGGGCTTCTTCTCCCGGAAGTGGCGGCACTTCCCCTTCCATCCCACGGCCCCGCCCACAACCAGGCGGGCTGCGGGCTGGGTGATGATTGTTAAATGCAGCTCGGGCCGCGGCGGTGATTTTCTTCTGTAAGAGGGGTAGGCTCCCTCCAAATTCAAGATACAAGGCGGGGTGGCACCCGCCGGACACGGCCAATCGCGGGGTGGACTCCCGCCGCACATAGCAGATCGCGGGGTGGGCACCCGCTATTCCCAAATAAAGATGAAGCGAGGTGGGCTCTCGCTAGGAGCACAATCGCGGGGTGGGCACCCGCAATTTAGAAACAAGATGAAGCGGGGTGGGCTCCCGCTCGACAAGGCAAATGCGGGGGAATCCCTACGCTGGGGATTCCCTCCCTCTATGGTGATGTGCAGCCCGGTGCTGCGACGATCCAGCGCTCCTCAAAGAAATAAAGCACCACAGCGCTCCCAGGGCGCAAAAACGGCTGCATGAAGTCTCTGTAAAGTCCTGGAGGCACAAAGAAATGGCGCAAAAAGCTCCCAGCAAAGAGGTCTTTAGAAAGTAAGGGGCAATGGCAAAGAATGTTCCCAGAAGTCCTCCAGCGTCCAGGGCATCCAGGGGCTGGGCAGGGCCCAGGGAGGCAAGCCTTCCCCTGGGCCCCAGCAGCAGCACGCCCCTGGCAGATTCAAGTACACAACGAGAACATTTTCATGGGGTCACAGCCCCTCTTTTATACACCAAATCCCTTTGTTCTGGGTTCAGGGTGAGGGGGGAAAACCAGTCGCAGCTGGTTGGGGAGCACCCTGGATGTGCTCAGCCCCTCACTCTATTCACTGGCAGGGCTAGGGTCATCAGTCGCACCACAGGGGGCGGAGCCAGCATTGTGTGGGGAAAGCCCTGCCCTATTCAGGTCCAAGGTGCACTCCTCCCCAGCCATCCGCATGCTAATCTCACACTCACCACTGGGGTCAGACCCAACCAGACTCCTGGAGCCAGGCTCACCAGGCAGCCAGCAGCCATCATATTACTCGACCTCAGCGCCGCGTTCGACACTGTTAACCATGCCACACTACTACATCGCTTGAAAGACGTGGGCGTGTCGGACGCGGCCCTGGAATGGTTGACCTCCTTCCTGGACGAGCGTTTCTTCCAGGTGTTTGAGGGTGAGGCAGTTTCCCCTAAGCAACCACTTAGCTGTGGGGTTCCCCAGGGCTCGTCCCTGAGCCCCACCCTTTTTAATGTCTATATGCGACCTCTAGCGGAGATAGTGCAGTCTTTTGCTGTGCGTATTGTCACCTACGCGGACGACACCCAACTGGTGGTCTCTCTGGACCACACCGAGGAGTCGTCCAACACCCTGGGCCTCTGTCTAGAGGCCGTTGCTAAGTGGATGCAGTCCTCCTATCTCAAACTTAATGGGGAGAAGACGGAGATTATGTTACTGGGCAATTCTCTACCGTCCACGCTGGCTTCTATTTGGCCCACTTGCCTCGGTGCTCCTCCTCCTCCTAAATCTCAGATAAAGAGCCTGGGAATCTGGCTCAATAAAGCGCTGGACTTTTCGATCCAGGCTACCAAAACTGCCTCCACCTGCGTCGGTTTAATGAAAACGCTCCTTAAAGTTCTCCCTCTGCTTCCTTTCCAGGCGAGGAGAATCATGGTTCAGGCCCTGATACTCTCCCGCCTGGATTATGGAAATGCTCTATACCTAGGTGCTCCAGCATCAGTGACCAATAGGCTTCAAATCACACAAAACTGTGCCGCTCGATTACTATTTAACATCCCCCGTTGGCAGTCAGCCAAGAAAGCTCTAAAAGAACTGCACTGGCTCCCAATGGCCGCCAGAGCTCAGTTTAAGGCTATGTGCATTGTGCACAAATCCTTCCATCGTACAGGCCCTGCCATTCTGTTCCCCTTAGTTATGCCTTATGCTCCATCTAGAGCTCTTCGCTCTGGTTCACTGCACCTAGTAACTACAACTAAAATCAATAAAGCCCGATGGGGTGGCCGTTCCTTCTCCCACACCGCCGCGAGACTCTGGAATTCCCTCCCTTTAGCTCTCAGAGAAAATAATAACCGGTTGGCATTTAGGAAGGCTTTGAAAACCCACCTGTTCGCAAAAGCGTGTTAGTCTCACCCTGCAGCACGCCACAGTGATCATTTAAAGCGCTGCGATGCCTCCGGGTAGTTACGCGCTATATAAATATAATTTTTCATTTCATTTCATTTCATTTCAGCTCCAGCCAATCACACGCCAGACACCTTTTACACTAATATGCCAACTCCTAAAAGTGGCACTTCCGCACATGACATAATCACGCATCATACATTATTGCGAAGCATTCGATCACACGAGTCCGCACATACCAAACTCGAGCCTGCACACCCCACGCATCAGGAACTACCAGGGACACATACATTCCCCATGCATTCCTATGGGAGAGCAGGCCTATCTCACCACATGCACTCAGAGGGCGCACACACTTTACCCTGGGACACAGGGAAAGTGCGCAGAAACCAAAAACCACTACCACCAAGTCACCAATAAAAGCAAAAAAGTTTAGGGGTGAACCTGCCAGAAGGGCCAAGTCCAACACAACCCCCTTCCAGCCAAAACGCAGGGCAGACCAATCACCACCGTGATGGTCTTCCCTGCTTGGGGCGATAGAACACGGACGCAGGCCCGCACTGCAGGGACACTCTCCGGTTCTACGCCATTCTCAATCACCATGGTTCCATCTGAAAAAGGAAAAAAAAAAAAAAAACGAAAAGAACTCAGGCCCATCTAGGCTACCCCACTGGTACTACCTAGTTGTCCACGGCCAGGACCAGGCCCTAGGCCACCCAGATACCACTGGTCCTTGCCAAACCAAGAGTGGGGGGTAGTAACCCCTGGCATACAAGCCATTCTCCACTCTCCCTCTCAGTGTAGTTCCCAACTACCACTGATCCTTCAACCTAGGGTCCGCACCCTCAGGCTGACCAGAGGTCACGGGCAAGAATGCCCCACCCTACCTCTACTTCTGGGGTTCCGCACCCTCCCAGGGAAGCACCCACCAGAACACAACTCTCCCACCAGTTCAGGACCTCTCTCCACCAACTGGTCTACCACCTGGGATCCAAGTTCGCCGGCTGCACCGGGGTCAGAGGCGAGGCCGCCCTCCCTCTGCACCCCCTTCCAGAGTTCCGCACCCTCCCAACTGGAGTGGTACCCCTAGAAGGCAAACCGGCCAGGACACTGACTACAGTCGTCCTTACGTCCAGATCCGGAAACACCGGCTACTGGCTCCCCAACCGAGGGACGTACCCTTTGATCAGATGCCTGGCGGACCAGGACTTCCTAAGGGTGACACATACCTAGCGTGTCGTGTGACAGTCTGCCTGGCGCAGAGCTCACGACCTCCTGTCCCTCTGACAGTGCGTGAAGATGCCCCAGCAACCTGGCGCAGAGCTCACGACCTCCAGCCCTTCTGACAGTGCGTGAAGATGCCCCAGCAACCTGGCGCAGAGCTTACGACCTCCTGTCCCTCTGACAGTGCGTGAAGATGCCCCAGGACAGAAGTGGCATCACCATGGTCACTCATTGGTGGCTCAGCCCTTCTGGCCGGCCCCTGACCCACTGGTTCCCACTGGGGACCCTCTCCCCCTCTCACCCCTCACAACTGTACCCCACCTGCTTTCAGGGGGATACCACCTCACAATTGCCCGGAGAACCAGGACTTCCTCGGAGTACATATACCCTCCCGAGGGTGACACATACCTAGCGTGTCGTGTGACAGTCTGCCTGGCGCAGAGCTCACGACCTCCTGTCCCTCTGACAGTGCGTGAAGATGCCCCAGGACAGAAGTGGCATCACCATGGTCACTCATTGGTGGCTCAGCCCTTCTGGCCGGCCCCTGACCCACTGGCTCCCACTGGGGACTCTTTCCCCCTCTCACCCCTCAAAACTGAACCTCTGCACCCTCCACCTAGGAGTGGCACTGCTAGACACCAAAACTGATGGAGGCCCGACTACAGACACTCCCAGCTTACCTCAAACAGGAGAACCACCTCGAAGAACAGTCCAACAGGACAGACTAGGCTCCCTACCTGGTGTTCCCTCATGGAACCTACCAGTCCTGGAGACTGAGGTTGGGGCTGGGAATACAACCCAGGGTCACGCCCTCAACCAGTTCAGGCGTGAGACCACACAACCTCCTCACAAATAAGGGTACCTAGCTGGGCTACTCTGAACCATCTCCGCCGCAAGGGTTTGTGGAGATACCTGCACCATTCTTCTAGGGTCACTCCCAAAAACAAGCTCAAAAAGAAAAAGAATTTACACACACCACAACATTCATCCACACTCACACCCCCCAGACTAGTAAGACAGTTTCTACCGCCCCTGATTTCTCAACCTGACCACCACGTGACACAGGTACCACTACCCCGGGAACTGGGAATGGGAATACATGCACTGGACACACATCTGCTGCCACCACTGGATCCCACCCTTACTGGTGAATCCAGAAACACATTTCCACAGAAAGGACACTTAAAACAAACTTAGAACAATAATCCCTATACCATGTGATTATCTAAATGCAGAGTTTTGTGGTGCAGCCAGTTGCTGCTGCGGAACAGCGCAAACGCAAGTCCAAATCCCACCGCTGATCACCAATGTTAGAAATGGTATTTCTGGTTGGCTAGGGCTTGCACCAAAGCCAGGCAGAAACCACCACTCTAGTCAGGGCAAGGAAGTTACACACCAAAGATAACCACTGCTCACCCCCTTGGTAGCTTGGCACGAGCAGACAGGCTTATCTCGGAGGCAATGTGTAAAGCGTTTGCGCGCGCACCCAGCAACAACACCCAAGGCCCACCACAAAGGAAACTCCACACAAGGTATTATAAAAAAATAGCCTTTGTGTTACCAAAACACATTAGATAAAAACACACACTTTACAATGTGCCAACAGGCACGGGCAGAATTTACAAGGGATTATATGTACAGGGGACAGGGCCACATGGACCACTGTCAGGAATTAGCACTTTTAGAATCTAGCACTTAGAACATAGAATATAAAATTATTGTAGCACAAAATAACATATATAGCACACAACCAGTAATTACTGGTATCAGGTAAGTACCACCTACGCAACCCTAACCACCTTAGGAAAATGCCACGCAGGGAACTAGGACCTCACTAGCATCACCTGTACTAGGAGAAAACAAACAACCACCTAAGTATCACAATACCTGTAGGGGTCTAAGCACATAAACACATGATGCATCACAACACATTCAGAGGTGTAGGGAAGGAAAACACATGATGCATAAAATACATTCAGCGGTGTAAACCAAGGCACAGGATGCATAAAAACACAGGGTGCGCAAAACATACTACCCCGTACATTTCCTAGCACCAAAATCACATCAGAGTCCAGGTTGCGCCAGAACCTAAACGTAGCAGCTGCCCACTACTTGCTGGGCAGCTGGGGACAAAGCAGGGCCTAAACGCTGCAGCTGGCACTAAGTGCTGCGCAGCTGTGGTAGGCAAAAAAGGCATGGGCTCTCAATGGCCCTTCAAATGATGTCACAGACGTTGGAGCCACCTAGGCTCTAGAACGACATGTCCCCCTAGCGTTGGAGCCACCTAGGCTCAAAGAACAAACTGGCACTCGTGCTAGAGCCACTCAGGGCTCTGACTAACAATATTGGCCAGCGTTGGAGTCCCCTATGGACTCTAAATACAGAATGCCCGCCTCGTTGGAGCCATCTGGCTCTAGAAACAATCGTGCCCACAACTACAGTGGCCCGCTACGGCGGCGCCACTGGCAACACTGGCCCCCCTCTGGGGCTCTAAGCATACTGATGCCCAGGTCGTTGGAGCGGCCCGCTGCACGCACAGGGCCGCTCTGACTCGGTGCCTTGCACCAACACCAAGCTTGCTCCCTTGGGGGAGCGCGAGCACTGTGCAGCCCCGTCCCCTGCCCAGCCCTTACTTACCGGGCTCCGGCGCAGGGGACTCTTCTTCTTGTTGGCGGCAGCACTTCTCCGGCGGTGCGGGGCTTCCCTCGCAGATGGGAGCCTTGCGCTGCTCTCCTACTTCACCCGGGCTTTTTCTCCCGAAAGTGGCGGCACTTCCCCTTCCGTCCCACGGCCCCGCCCACAACCAGGCGGGCCGCGGGCTGGGTGATGATTGTTAAATGCAGCTCGGGCCGCGGCGGTGATTTTCTTCTGTAAGAGGGGTAGGCTCCCTCCAAATTCAAGATACAAGGCGGGTTGGCACCCGACGGACACGGCCAATCGCGGGGTGGACTCCCACCGCACATAGCAGATCGTGAGGTGGGCACCCGCTATTCCCAAATAAAGATGAAGCGAGGTGGGCTCTCGCTAGGAGCACAATCGCGGGGTGGGCACCCGCAATTTAGAAACAAGATGAAGCGGGGTGGGCTCCCGCTCGACAAGGCAAATGCGGGGGAATCCCTACGCTGGGGATTCCCTCCCTCTACGGTGATGTGCAGCCCGGTGCTGCGACGATCCAGCGCTCCTCAAAGAAATAAAGCACCATAGCGCTCCCAGGGCGCAAAAACGGCTGCATGAAGTCTCTGTAAAGTCCTGGAGGCACAAAGAAATGGCGCAAAAAGCTCCCAGCAAAGAGGTCTTTAGAAAGTAAGGGGCAATGGCAAAGTATGGTCCCAGAAGTCCTCCAGCGCCCAGGGCATCCGGGGGCTGGGCAGGGCCCAGGGAGGCAAGCCTCCCCAGGGCCCCAGCAGCAGCACGCCCCTGGCAGATTCAAGTACAGAACGAGAACATTTTCATGGGGTCACAGCCCCTCTTTTATACACCAAATCCCTTTGTTCTGGGTTGAGGGTGAGGGGGGAAAACCAGTCACAGCTGGTTGGGGAGCACCCTGGATGTGCTCAGCCCCTCACTCTATTCACTGGCAGGGCTAGGGTCATCAGTCGCACCACAGGGGGCGGAGCCAGCATTGTGTTGGGAAAGTCCTGCCCTATTCAGGTCCAAGGTGCACTCCTCCCCAGCCATCCGCATGCTAATCTCACACTCACCACTGGGGCAGACCCAACCAGACTCCTGGAACCAGGCTCACCAGCCAGCTCCAGCCAATCACACGCCAGACACCTTTTACACTAATATGACAACTCCTAAAAGTGGCACTTCCGCACATGACATAATCACGCATCATACATCATTGCGAAGCATTCGATCACACGAGTCCGCACATACCAAACTCGAGCCTGCACACCCCACGCATCAGGAACTACCAGGGACACATACATTCCCCATGCATTCCTATGGGAGGGCAGGCCTATCTCACCACATGCACTCAGAGGGCGCACGCACTTTACCCTGGGACACAGGGAAAGTGCGCAGAAAACAAAAACCACTACCACCAAGTCACCAATAAAAGCAAAAAAGTTTAGGGGTGAACCTGCCAGAAGGGCCAAGTCCAACAAGAGAGATGCCAGAGGACAGGGGAAAATGGAGACTGAATTTTCTCTGAGTCAATGTCTTAAATGTGTTACAAGGTGTTGGGCATTTCAAGACAATCAAAAAGGAAAGCCGCACAGGACAGAAACAAGGTAAGGCCCCCTCCAAAGTCCTGAAGAAGGCCCCTTCAATTATATCAGACTAATGGTTGTATTCTGATATTAAACTATTAATGCAGGCAGACTGTACCTTCGAATGCTATATTTATACACAAGTATTTGACAGCAGGTCAATCTCTACAAAGGGTGATTGTCAATATAGAGCAAGCTCTAGACATTTAATCATTTCATTGCTGTGTATCTTCTTCGCATGCAAAGCATGTACTTTGAAATGGCAAAATTGTATTAAGAATGTCAGAGTGCCTCCTACTGTTTGCTCTTCAGGCGCCAGATGCAGCTGATGCGTCACATTATGGTAAATTTGTATTAAGGTGTCATGCCTTGGGTGAGTAGGTCAGCTGTTAAAAGTTATAGCTTATTTCCAATTCAAAGGGGATTTTCTAATATTTCTTTAAACAATCGGGATTGCAACTAATATCTAATTCCATAGTTACATTTTGATACTGTTGCTCTTTCTTTTAGCCAGATGCCCAATCTTCTATACCTTCAATTGTCCCCTCTCCATTTACACTCCCCATCACTTGTGTGCCTCACCTAACGCTACACCCCTCCTTTCTGATACATGTATTTCCTCTTCAGTGCCAGTTTGGCTGAAGCACCTCAAAGAGGTGCAGACAGGTTTTGGATTTTTTTCCATGTACCATTTGACCTCATTTCTTACCCTCACTGTATTTCAACCCTTTGCGTGATGGCTGTGCCTACTGCTAAAATCATAACTATTGTGTCCCTCAACATCAATGAGTTTACACATATCAAGCTTATGAAGATACTAAACTAGTTAGTAACAACATCCAGAGACATTCCCCTGCTTCAAGAAACGTAATCTTCAAAGCTTGCAAGTGACTGGGTGGGAAGGTTTCGGTACTTCCGCATTAAATATTCATCAGATAAGAGTACTTCAGGTTTTGTGGAGCATATAAAGAGTAGAGTGGTCATACTAAGAAAAGTGCTTCCTCTTTCTTTACTGAAGACATGGTCTGACTCAGAGGTTTGGTTTGTGTTTGGGAAGAAATCCATCTTCCCCAAGGGTAGAGTTCTAATTGTGGGTTTTTTATATGCCCCAAAAGATAATATGTTATTTTTTCTGAATTATCAAGAGTTCTCACTGAAAATGGCAAATTCAAAACAATTCTAGTAGAGGATTGGAATGGTAGATCCTGTGATCAACAGGTCAGGAAAACCAGACTTGGGTAACATTAGAGACAGAGGGGCAGATTTACAAGCCCCTTGCGCCACTTTTGCGTCACTTTTAACATGGGAAAAGTGACGCAAAAGTGGCGCAAGGGGCTTGTAAATCTGCCCCAGAGACTCTGATCTCATGGAAAATCACAATTTGTTTGACATTTGGAGACACCTGACCTCTAGAGAAAGGGAATACATATTTACCTCTTGTGAACATGGCACCTATAAATGGGTATACATTTTTAACACTGGCCAACACCCAACCTAATTCGTCATCTTGTGTAATTCTCGAGGGTGGCATATTGAATCAAGCTCCAAAATTCTGGTATCTTGTGTCTGACCAGAGAGCCTATTCTCCCATCCTACATAGTGCTGGTGTATGTACGCATTAAGATGTAGAAGGGTGGAGGAAAAATAATTAAAGTCAATACTTTGTAGTCTTTTTAGCAGACAACTAAAGCTCTCTGATATCCGATCAGACACTTTGGGGTGCGCGCAAGGCACATATCAGGCATATGCTTGCACACCCACCCAGATTCTCACCTACTGCTACTCACTGAAAATATATGCACACTGTTGGACAATATTTATTTGATGGCAAACAAAGACACAGAATTGGAGAAGCACTTTTCCTTTCTAATCAGGACAATCCTCCTAATACATACAGACAAGTGGATAAGGCTTCTTATTCCTCTCTCTTTCAAAGTAATGGTGATTTGAAGGGGAACATCGACACGGCTGCCTTGATTGTGAAACTAAGGGAGAGGCTGAGTTCAGCTGGTAACAGACGCAGCAGCTCAGTAGTTCCTATCTATTCAGTGGTGTCTAATTTGAGCCGGTGGGGCCATCAGCACTCATTTTCAGGGACCAGCGCTTATTTTTTCACACCAAACATTTACGGAGAGCAAGAGTGGGAAATCGAAGAAAACAGAAAGATGGAGGAAGAGAAAGACAGAAAAACCATCACAAAGGGAGAAAGCAGGGACCCGCACGAATGAGATAAAGGGAGAGAGAGTGTGAGGTTGTGGATTGAAGAGGCCTGAAGTGGATTTAAGACTAGGCAGCTTTCGTATTCAGAGCACCAACGTGCTCAAAGCTCTGCTCCTGAGCAGAGCTCTGGGCATCGGCACACATTCTCTTACAAATTAAGAACTGCTTTTCAGATGCGATAATAGAATGGATGTGGTTGCAGTGTGATTTGATTTCTCTTAGGATCCACTGTCATCGAGGCTCTTCACTGTGTTTTTTAATACAGTTTCTGAAAACCCTGCGGGGGTTTTCAGTATACAGCTTCAAGACACCCTGTGGGGCTTTCACTGTGATGGGCAGTATGCTGATGAGCATGTAAAGTTGCTTTAGATGAGTGTCAAGGTTTGCCCATTAGCACTGGCATACTAATATCTGCACTTGTAAGACAATTTTGGCATTTTACCCAAAGTGAATGAGTAATCTGAGAGCACCTTGAAGACCAAAGGTAGAGAATCACAAACCACAACATTTTTTCCTTTTGAAATTTTACAATCTTTGCACTTCATTAAAAAAAAAAAAAACAGTTACTCCTTATGTCCGCTCCAAAATCAAGGCCAATTGCTGTCATGTGTGACACCTTCGGACAATTCTGGTTGTTTCATCTAGTTTTGTTTTTTGCAGAGTAAGTATGGTCTTAAAAATACCAACTTGTGAAGTACTCTTGGCAAAAAAAAAAGACTGGTTGAACCTATCACAAGTAGCAAGAAACCACTTTGTGGCTATTAAAACCTGTTCACATATTTTGTGCATTATGCATAAAAAAGCCTTCACAATATCCATTGTTTGGGCTTCTACATATTGAAATAGTTCTTGTCAAGCTGCACTGTAAGTGCATTCAAGTAAGATCCGTAGATCTAACAGGCTGGAGCCCTTGCTGTATGCGTAGAGACTTTCCCTTCTCAGGGTACGAAACGGACCAGGGGGAAGAGACTGACACCCCAGCATGTCTTTTTCAAATGTTTTCACAGGCAAACACTAAAAGAGTGGGCTACTATACCTTTTTCTCTTACACTTTCTTTCCTCTTTCTGTCCTACCTTGCTTTCCTTTCCTGTTGATGGAATGTGTCTGTACATTCCAAGCGTCATGACATGAACAGATGAGAATGTTGTAGAACTCTGGCTCTGGCAGTTGGAGCTGTGCTACTGTATGAGCTGGTGGTCCCTTATGCTGTAATCTTATTAAAACTACAAGAAGACTTCTAAGCATCTTTGATCTTCTTTGCACTGGCGACGAGTTGTACCTGCATGGGGACAGGAGTTGGGACCACTGGTTTCCCCATCGAACCCAGATTGGAAATATGACATGGAATGGAATTTGAACATTTATTCTTTTTCTCCACTTTACTTGTGAACCTATGCTTTTGTTTGGAAGTCGTGGCTTCCAACCTTGGAAGCGCTTACCAGTTTATTAAGGGTTAAAGAGCTCAACCCTGAGCAACGACGGTTTATTCGTGACGTCTCTTACCTTGGTTTCCTTGACGACCATCAGGAACGCGTGATGGTGATGGTGATGACCGCTTCCCTGCTTGATGCTGCGCACTGAGGACGTGCGATGGAAGGCGCCACGATTTGTTGTCTCTCTGCATGAGGTGTCTCCTCTTGTACGCTGTTCTTCCGTTTTCACAAAGAAGGCGGGTACGCTGTGGTGACTTTGAAGTGGATGTGCTCTTACACGCGACGGTGGCAGATGCGCAGTTGCTGACCTTCATCCCGCTTCTAAGCACATGCGCGTTGATGTACACAACTCCTTTTCCTGTGCATACGCGGTGATGCGCACACCTCCGCTTCCTGTTGCTGATCTTCACTCCGCTACTGGGCACATGCGCGTTGATGTGCACACCTTCACTTCCTGTACATGCGCGTTGATGCGCACACTCTTCCTTGCAGTTCAAGTTCAATTTTGACGTGAGGAATTCTGGAGCATTTTCCTCCTATAAGTTCGTCGTGAGAGGCTGGGTGTGATATTCGCTCTACTTTAAACTCGATAAATTGCCTTTCAATGTGATCGACACATTGCCCTTCTAAGGTACTGTTTCCTCGAGTGTGTCAGTGATACGCTCACTTGTTTCATCATCACTATTACCTATTTTAAGACACTGGAATTGTTCATTTATTGTTTAGATTAACTGTATACTTAGTTTCCTCACCTTATTTCTATTTCTGTGCTCATTATTAGCTGTAGACTATTCTGAGACTATTCTGAGTTTATTAGAATTATTTTACTCTCACCATGGCTTCTACTGGCATGTCGCAACCTCCACAGTTTCTTTCGGAATCAGGTGATCCCATCTTACCATGGAAGAGATGGAAGCCCCTGTTTGATTCCTATTTATTAGCCATTGGGGGGGGAAAATTCTCAGCAGTACGGAAGCAAGCTACATTATTGCATAATTTAGGTGTTGAGGATAGACACGTCTATGACGGTTTAGATGAAATTGTTCTTGGGCGTGGGGAAGGTGAGCCTGAAAATGTTTCTGATATGTCCATCATGATGCCTGAAAAGCATTTTGGATCTAGAATTAATGTGGTTTTGGAGCGCCATAAGTTTTTTAGCAGGGTTCAGGGTAAACAAGAAAAGATTACCAGCTATGTAGCTGCTTTGAAGACGTTAGCTCGAACTTGTGAGTTTGAGCAACTGACTGACTCCTTGGTGAGAGACCAAGTCGTGAGATGTACAAATGATGTGAAAGTGCAGCAAAAACTTCTTGCCAAGAATCCTGATCTTAAAGAAACCTTGGCCATTGTAGAAGGCATGGAGAACACTAACATGTGGGTGCGAGAAATGAGGCCTGAGAAAGGCAATGATGTTTCAGTTGATGAGAAAGCAGTTCATGAAATTAAAAAAATGATTAAAAAAAAGATGATTCCAAAGAGAATAGGATGATATCTAAGGCAGGTTTGGGTGAAAAGGATAGGAAGTTTCATGATTCAGAACAGTCTAATTAGAATTACAAAGCCACTGGTTCTGAACAGAGAGGGTTCAAGAATGTCAGACCTGGTTTTAAATGTTTTATGTGTGGTAGCGAGAGGCATCTACCCAATAGTTCCAACTGTTTTGCAAGGTCTGTAATTTGTAATAAGTGTGGCAAGTGTGGCAAGAGGAATTGCAATTATTTACAAAAATGTATACACTTGTAAATTGGTAGACACCACTCAAAAAGATTGTGAATCAGCCCTTTTTAAATTATCCATTACCCCCCAATTTACGCTGTCAGGGCTACTGGTATACCGTCCCCCTGGGACAGCGAGCCCTTGGATAACATCGTTACCGGACTTCCTAGCCCCAGTACTGCTTAAAGCGCCTAATTTCACAATCTTAGGGGACCTAAACATACATTTTGACGACCATGAGTGCCCTAATAGGAATCAGCTTCTCCCTATTCTGGAAGCTTTTAACCTTCAACTTCTAAACACAGGTCCCACTCATTGTGCCGGTCACTTACTGGACCCGATCCTATCTAACCTGTCCCTAGATTGTTCTCGTGAAGCCCTACAAATCACCTGGTCCGACCACTTAGCTGTCCCCTTCTCTTATGACATGGCTGATACAGTAATAAGACCTGAGGTGGAAACTACGCGGCCAGTTCGGAATTGGGGGAAGATTAACTTGCCAGAACTCAATAAACTACTGATCAAAACACTTCCATGTGTTGAACTACCAACTGCCGCTCTCAATTGCACCACTGAACTCTGGCTAACCACTGCAGTCAATACAGCGCTTCCAATGACATCAAAGCCCGCATTTTCACACCACCCTCCTGCTCCATGGTATTCGGAACAACTTAAAAGCCTCCGCTCACATTGTAAGACCTTGGAGCGTAAATGGAGACAAGGCTATTCTCATTCACGTAAAGCCACATATAAAGAAGCCTTAAAAAAATACCACTACAGTTGTAAAACTGCTAAAGCAGACTACACAAGGAAAACTGTGACTGATGCACAAAACTGCCCAAAGGTGCTATTCTCTGTTGTCAAAAAATTGACTGGTGCTAACTCGATCCCTCCTCCCCCGGCACTTGATGGCATTCAGTGTCAGTCCTTAGCGGATTACTTCATAGATAAAGTTGATCTTATCTATGAAAATTTCACTACACCTCCAGGTACTATGTACACTGCCCTTGACATAGTCCAAAAATTGGAAAACAATGACACTGATGCAGTAGTCACTACTTGGCAGCCCTTAGACGCCATTTCTTTCCTCTCCTGTTTAAATAGTGTGAGATCGGGCTCCCCACAGGACGCTCTCCCGGCCAAAATATTAAAACAATTAGACCCCCTCACTCATCCCCCCATCATTAAATTACTCAACGCTTCTCTGAGCGAGGCCCATGTCCCACAACCTTGGAAACACGCCATGGTTGTACCGTTATTAAAAAAACAGGGTGCAGATCCTTCAAATCCTGCTAACTTTCGCCCTATATCTTTGTTGCCAATTTTCTCAAAGATATTGGAGAGACATATAAATTCTCAGCTCTCCAAACTGGTTGAAAACACTGGATTTCTCCATCCTTCTCAGTCGGGCTTTCGGCCTAGGCACTCAACCGAGACAGCCCTCCTGGGGGTGACAGAGAGTCTTAGGCACGGTGTCGATCAGGGAAACACCATGGCGCTCATCCTGCTGGATTTGAGCGCAGCTTTCGACACCGTGTCACATTCCATCCTCATTGACTCTCTGAAATCTCTAGGTGTGGCAGGCCAGGCCTTGGCCTGGCTGGCGTCTTTCCTTAGTGACCGAAGCTTCCAAGTGTTTTCTTCTAAAGCTGCCTCCGCCATCTGTCCTTCCACCCGTGGCGTCCCCCAGGGCTCAATTCTTAGCCCTTTATTATTTAATATTTATGTTAAACCCTTGGCAACCATAGTCGAACAAGCTGGGCTAACCCTGTTTTCCTACGCAGATGACACCCAGATTGTCTTCTCCTTGTCAGGGAGAGACGTAAACAACATCTCCGCACTCAAGTCGGGCCTCACTCTTGTGGCCGACTGGATGCGGAGAAATTGTCTCAAGCTGAATGGGGAGAAGACCGAGGTGGTCATTCTGGGACAGAACAAACATCTTTGGGGTCCTCGCCATTGGCCCATCGAACTGGGAAATGCGCCTACACCATCTACGGCAGTTCGCAACCTGGGCGTCATTACTGACGACAGGCTAACTATGAGACAACAGGCTACTAAGGTCTCAGCCATCTGCTTTTCAACCTTGCGATGGCTTCACAAGATTTTGTGGATGCTTCCCCTCTCCTCTCGCAGAACTGTAGTCCAGGCACTTGTAACATCACGCCTGGACTATGGCAACATTCTCTATTTGGGCGCAGATAAAGCTACTATACATGTGCTGCAGGTGGTGCAAAATGCGGCCGCGCGCCTGCTAAAGAATGTCCCCAGACGCACCTCAGCCACTGCCGCTTTGCGTGACCTCCATTGGTTGAGCATCCCAGAACGCGTTAAATTCAAGGCACTCTGCTATATGTTCAAGGCTAAGCAGGGTAGCGCCCCAGTATATGTTCAGGGGTAAAACCCTATAGACCCCTGCGCTCATTAAGGTCATCGGACATTGGCAATTTCACAGTACCAAGTTGGAAGCTGGCAAAAATGGGAGGCCGCTCCTTTTCCACTCTTGGTCCTAAATACTGGAACTCCCTCCCATTGGCATTAAAATCTGAGACCAACTTACTCCGCTTCCGTAAGGCTTTGAAGACCCTGCTCTTTACTAAGCGTGACCAATAGTCGGCAGAGGCCTTAAGTCAAGGTGACATTCTCTTTTCTTCTACAGTCTATCCCTGGCGCCGGGAAACCCATTGGGGGTAGCTGTGCGCGGTACAAGCTTAAATAAATAAATAAATTAAATAAATAAGAGGGGCCATTACGCCCGTGTTTGCCGGTATAATGGTAATCAGGTTGTACATTATGTTGAAGAAGAAAAGAAAATTGTATGTAGTGTCAAGGAGATGGACTTGTAGATGGTGATGACTTGGACATAACAAACATTTGTGGATGGTATTACTGCGGCTCCAAGAAGCTGGTCGAGTCATTAAGAAGGAAAAATGCAAGTTTTGTATGCCTTCTGTAAGTTATCTAGGACATACTTTCTCTGCTGAAGGGATCAGTCCTAAATTGGATCTTGCAGAAAGTATTGTGAAAGCTCCAGTACCTGTCAACAAAGATCAATTACGATCATTTTTAGGACTTGCGGAGTTCTGCTCTAAGTTTGTTCCGAATTTTGCTGGAATTGCTTCTCCCCTCAGGTTACTGCTCAAGAAGGGGGCGCAGTTTTCATGGTCTGATGAATGTTCTTCTGCTTTCAAGTCCATTAAGAGCAAAATTGGTTGTATGCCCACTTTAGGGCATTTTGATGCTTGCAAAAAGACTGTGTTGTCCACTGATGCTAGCATGCTTGGTTTGGGGGCAGTCCTGTCACAAGTTGTGGATGGTGAATCCAGGGTGGTTGCCTTTGCGTCTCGTTCGCTCAGGGTGTTGAGGAGCGTTACTCTGTGATTAAGCGAGAGGCATTGGCGGTTTTCTGGGCAATTCATCACTTCAAGTTTTACCTTTAGGGTATACCTATTGTTATCAAAACTGATCATCGGCCTTTGTGCCAAATTTTCACTTGCAGAGAGGCTGATAATATTTCACCCAGGATCAAGTGTTGGATGGAGGGATTAATTGAGTTCAATTTTGTGGTCGAATACGTACAAGGTTCGAAGAATGCAATTGCTGACTGTCTTTCAAGGTTGCCTTTGCAACAATCTGGTGTGGAAGTGGAAAACTCTCTGGTGGCATGGGTGCATGAATCTGTTGTTAATTCTAATGAGTGGTCTTTTACTTCTCATGGAGACAATGATTTGGAAATGCTCAAGGAGTATTCTGTCAAGGGTTGGCCTGCAGACAAAGAGGTACCTGAGTCTTTGAAACCTTTTCTTAATGTTAGGGATGAACTGAGTGTCTTTGATGAGAAACTGTTGAGAGGTAATCGTGTAATACCTCCTCAAGGGCTTAGAGGTAAGATTATCAATTTGGCACATGAAGGGCACTTGGGGAGGAATCTGACCAAGGTCAGGGTACGTGAGTGGTACTGGTGGCCGACAATGGATCGGCAGGTGGAGGAGGTTGTAAAAGACTGCTGGAAATGTGCCAACAGTGACAAGAGCAAAAAGACTCGTGTTGCACCTCTTTCACCTATAGACGTTCCCTCTGAACCATGGTCCAAATTAGGTTTGGACATTGCTGGGCCTTTTGAGCTATTTCCTCCTGATGAACGCTGTGTGTTGTTGCTGGTGGACTACACCTCCAAGTGGGTGGTCACTAAATGTGTGCCTGTTGTCAATTCGAGAACTGTTATTGAATTCTTTTCTGAGGAATTTTCTAGAGAAGGCATCCCTAAATATCTCATCACCGATAATGGGGTGCAATTTGTCTCTCATGAGATGAGCAGATTCTTAAAGGAGTTATCCATCATTTATTTCAAGACAGCTTTGTACTCACCGCAAGCCAATGGTCTTGCTGAAAGCATGAACAAGTTGGTCAAGTGTTGTGCTCAAAGAGCTTTGCAGACTAGATCCTCTCTTAAGAAAATGCTCAGAGAGACGTGATGGGCTCATCGCACAACTCCCAATTGGCTGACTTCTGTTTCTCCTTTTTCAATTCTTAGAGGTAGGAAGGCTCATGACAAGCTGAGTCCTGCTTGGTTGAAGTTGGATGTGAATGATCTGAGGATGAATGAGCAGGCTGGTTTTAGGCGGAGACTCTATCAAGGGGAGTACAAACGCAGATTTGATCAAAGAAATTCCTCTCTCTTTAGACACTCTGTGTGTAGGGGATGAGGTGTTAATTAGAAATCCTGGTCTGTTGAAAAAGGGTCGGCCACGGTTTATAGGGCCCTTTATTATCAAGGAAGTCAAGAAGAATGTGGTTGTTTTGAATTCTGGTGAGGTATGGAGCATGTCCAGGTTGGTTAAGTGGCAACCTGGGGTTGATGCTCGTGAGTCTGATCAAGCGAGTGAATCTGTTGCCAAGCCTGTCCACAATGATGCTACCTCCTGTGTTCCTAGTTTTAGCACTCACAGGAGACTGAGATGCAGGCCGAACTGGCATAGAGACTATCATATGTCTTAAGATATACATGATGACTATATTATGCTCACCATTTTCTTTTTAGATTATTTTAGGAGTTGTTTTGATCTCACATCTGTATTCTGTTCTTTGCATTTTTAATTCAAGTTAATCATCCTTTATTTTAAGGGTAAGAGATGTGTTGTGGGCTACTATACCTTTTTCTCTTACACTTTCTTTCCTCTTTCTGTCCTACCTTGCTTTCCTTTCCTGTTGCTGGAATGTGTCTGTACATTCCAAGCGTCATGACATGAACAGATGAGAATGTTGTAGAACTCTGGCTCTGGCAGTTGGAGCTGTGCTACTGTCTGAGCTGGTGGTCCCTTTTGCTGTAATCTTATTAAAACTACAAGAAGACTTCTAAGCCTCTTTGATCTTCTTTGCAGTTTTCTCAGGCAAACACTAAAAGAACACCTCTTGGCACCACCACCTTTTTCTGCCTCTCCTCTACTCGCTTCTTAAACTTCACCGCACCTAAATCTTTCCCACTCCCTCACAAATACTTTCTCACGCCATTTAAGGCCAGTGCAAAGACTTTTGCAACCCTAGGTAACCATGCTTTTTGGCCTCTCATTCACTGTATTAAGTACCATATAAATGAAAACTCTGTAGCACACCAGTAGTATAGGGGGCTACCTTTCATCAACCTTTTAAAATGGGTGTGTTTGCATAATGTGACAGGTGGTTATGCCCCAAAAGTCCCTCTTCTGGAAGTGATGTCACTACCAGCCTGTGT
This sequence comes from Triturus cristatus, assembly GCF_964204655.1. NCBI lineage: Eukaryota > Metazoa > Chordata > Amphibia > Caudata > Salamandridae > Triturus > Triturus cristatus. The sequence continues at coordinate 477,763,668 of NC_140583.1, forward strand.
GGCCTGCTAGTGATGTCACCGGTGACCCCTAACCTGGAAGTTCCTCCTCTGTAAATGAAGTCATGGAGACTTCACTTCCGGTTCATGTGACCAGGTAGTGATGTCACCTGTGACCCCTAACCCGAAAGTCCCTCTTCTGTAAATGAAGTTACTGAGACGTCACTTCCGATTCATGTGACCAGGTACTGATGTCACCTGTGACCCCTAACCCGGAAGTCCGTCCTCTGGAAATGAAGTCATGATGGCCACTGAGCCGGACCTTTCGTTGCACCCTGCCCCTTCCCCACCCTCCCGCGGTAGTGCCATCACTACCAGCCAGTGTGACCAGAAAGTGATGTCACCTGTGACCCCTAACCTCTGGAGTTGCCAGGAACACAGACTCTGGAAGTGACATTGCCCATAACCTATCCCAATGCAATGTGCCAGAAATCACATAGCTGGTAATCATGAAAGTCCAACCGTCTGTTTGAAAGGAAAGAGATATTTGAATATGAAGGAATTTGTGTATACATTATTGCATGCACACACACACACACACATGCAAGGGCATGCATTGCTTTTGTATATAGCATGTGTGGGTGTTTGCTTGTGTGTGTGCATGCCAGGGCTTATGTGTGTTAGTGTATTTGACTGTGCATGTGGTGTGTGTGAGGGTCTTTCGCCGTCTGTCTTGGTAGCATTATGCCTGTAAACAGGCTATTTTGTAGTGCCTTGAAATAAAATAATACTCACCATAATGTATTCTGTAACAATGCAACAAACAGAAAAGTGTAGCTCGTTTTAGATTGAAGAAATGAGGCATTTTCTTAAACAGCAAGTAATTGAAATTAACTCAAGGCTATTTTTTTAAAAAAACTGGGTAAAAAATCTAGAAGAATGCAACAAGTTTGCACACACAGGTAATTAGGCTTTCCTTAGGCAGCCAGGTATATAACTGAGCTCAGCGTTAATTTTAAAACTGCAAGAGGGGAGGCCTTTTTGCTTTTTGTCCAAAAGATGCCTTGGATGACTTCATTGCTAACGAAAAGACCAATAACTTACTTCCCTAACACACAAAATGCTGACACATGGTTCAGCTCTAAAAATTGTCTCTTTTTAAAAACTGTCTTGAAGGGCCGTGGCTTGGAAGGCAATGGGGAAGGTTTCCTGAATCTGTCGCTCCGTCACACCCTGGGAGCGAGCGAGCAAATGGACAAACAAGCACCACACTAAAGGAGGAAAGAACCCCCCCAAAGTACATCGGGAGGGCCCGGGAAGACGATGGACCGGGTGGCGTAAACCTGCAGCGAGGGGAAAAAGCGTAAAGCCCGGAAAAACCGCCGCGGTGTAGAGGAACTCCAAGACGGCGCCCAAGAAATGAGGGCACTGCCGCCGTCGCTGCAGCTGTGTCCGGGAAAGAACATCGGAATGCCTGGTTTCACTCGGCACTTTTAACAGAGCAGCAGCCTCCCGCTACAACCCTCCCCCCCCACAACACCCCCGGGTCGTGTAGGTGAGGAGTGCCGTCTCTACCCCCGAGAAAGAAAAACCGAAACTGTAACTGATTAGTGGGGGCCACCATCCTAGCTGCAGAAAGGAAAGCAGCGCGAACTCCGGAGCACAAAGTAACTTGATGCAGTGCAGTGTGGGTCCAGAGAGACACAAGTGGCAGACAAAGACGCACAAAAAAAAAAGGACACTGACAGCTTGATCCAGAGAAAGGGACACCCCTGCAAGCCACCCCCTCCAGTGGCACGCCTAGGGCAGAGCAAAGAGGAGAAACCGAAACTGATCGGTGGGGGCCGCCATTTAAAAAAAAAAAAACGGAAAAAGACGCACAGGAAAGGCAGCGCGAGCCCAAAACAGGGCGACAAGATAAGGAGTGCAGTTCTTGGAGATGAGCAGTGCTGCCCTCGGGATTGGTAATGAGGGGCAGACAGGCAAGAAAAGAGGCACACAGGGAGGCAAAATTGAGCGAGAGAGGCGGAGAGGCACATAGTCCAAAGGACACCAGTTTGGAAGGGACAAACAATGCACTGACGAACACCCGACCACAAGGAGGAGAATAACGGGGGCCAAGAAGTACACTAGCCTCCCAGTGCGTAAGGTGAACAAGCACGTGCGTGCAGTAGGGGAGCCCAGAATCACAGCGCACCGAGGGACCCCAGGCGGGCACAGTGGTCACGGCAGGCAGCCAGGGGGAGCGAAAGACAAGGTCGCAATGAAGCACTAACAGTATTAAAGACCAGCGGACCTGAAGGCCCACCTCTTAGGAACCAAGCCCTAGTACTACAGGCCTACAGTCCGGAAGGTGTACAAAAGAACCAACTCAGTGGAGAACACAGCAGACATACCCCAAGTGTGGAGAACCAGCTCACAAGGACAAAGACTGTTGCAACAGCAGTACAGGAAGCTAAACGGGTCAGGCCCAGCAACACCAATCAAGCACATAGAAGCAGGGAGTTACGCAGCTGGTGAAGGCCACCGTCGCTGTCGCAGTCACTACAGAGCACGATCGAACAGAACCCGAACAACTGCCGCGGCGGGGTGGGAGAGAACACTGTCCACGAGCACGGACCACGGCAGATACTGAGCATCGCAACAGACCACAGCTGACAAAGAGCATACGGGAAGCACATAACTGCCCTAAAGGTGCAAATACCCCCAGCGAAGATCAGTGTACATCGGTAGACGGGTGGCGGACAAATACCGCAAACAGGCGGGGTGGCGTCAACAAGAGCATCACTAAGACAACAAGAACAAGATCAAGATAAGGCCCTCAATATACCACAACCTACCCAGGAGAGAAGGACGCAAGCGAGCCCCACAAAGCAACAAAGCACAGCCATACAACAAACGCCGCTAAAAGAGAAAACCAAAAGGGCTCAAAGCGATCTCTCACTAGTGCAGAGATACCAACCCATAGCGCAGAAAGGGGGCAGAAGATTCGAGCTACAGCAAGCCAAGAGAGGCCTGCCAATCATGGCTGGGAACGAAGGAAAAATCACGCAGCACTCAAAAAAAAAACAAGGGAGACACGCATCAAACAAAGACCAGATATCAATAGCACACTGGACATGATTCTAAAAAAACTGGCGGAGGTCCATGACCTAGCCAAACCAACAAAACAAACTAGGGATGCAATCCAACTAGAACTGGCCGCGGTCAGAGCAGACATCCACGCGGCAAACAAGAGACTGACGGTGGTGGAGAAGAGGGTTAGCGACATAGAAGACGGGGACCAACAGACAAATAAAGCCCTTATGGCACTAACCAAGACAACGGCAATACTCCAAAGACAGACGGCGGAACTGGATGACCATAACAGAAGGGGGAACATAAGAATTCTAGGTGTCCCGGAGGGGGAGGAAGACAATACAGGGTCTTGCATGGCCCTTATCGAAGACATCATCCCCAAAATTACGAACATCAAATTCGACCACCTTTTTGAGCTAGAAAAAGCATACAGAGTACCAGCCTTCAAAGCTACGAACAGGGTGGGCCCACGCCCAATAATATGCAAGCCACTCCGATCACAACATACAGAGGCTATATTTGGGGTGGCAAGGAAAGCCAAAATATGCAATGGAACGGACATAGAATAATCCTCACACAGGAGTAGACATAAGAAAAGGGTTCCTGGCCCTGCGAGACAAACTAAGGAGGGAGAACATCTTATTCTCATTTGTGGGCCCTACAAGATTGAGAATAAGTGACAAAAGGAAGAACGCACGTCTTCAAAGATCCAACAGAGCTGTCCAGATATCTACAAGGACCATCGCAACAAGAGATGGAAACCTCACAAGCAGGAACAAGCAAGAAAAGAGTTTCGCCGGACCCGAGAGTGGAGTAATCGGGAGGAACAAAGATTAAAAATGTACACTTAGGATCTGAAACCGTATCTACCTCAGTACACATGAAGCTACCTCAGGACTAAACAAAATGTCTACCTCAGGACTAAATAAAATGACCTAGCGTATCTACCTCAAAACCAATGACTTTTACCAAAGAAACAAAAACTTTATCTACCTCAGGATGCTGAGAGGAGAAACAAAGACAAAGGCGGGTGTATCACCAGACGAGGGGAGTAAAGAGAGACTAAATTAACAGTACCTCCTTTTTGTTGGCATAGATGTGGGCGCCTGGAGGGGTGGGAACGGGGGAGAAGAACAAAGGGGAACGAAATAGCCAAAGGGAAAACAAGGTAAAACGCACATATGTTATGTAGGGACAGCAGAGAGCAGGGCAGAAAGGGGGGGACAGTATTGGTAACACTAGCATAAGGAGTCAAAGTCTCCCAGGGGGGACGGAATGGGGATCTTGCTGTCGCACCCCCAGAATACAATGGTTTGGAACGGGGGGGTGGGGCTGGAGGTGTTACAAAGGGGAGGGAATGTCTGTTATATCTGTATTGTCTTGTATATACACTCCGATTCTATCACTGTCTTCTATCCTATCTTAACCCTTCTAGCTACTTTCCTAAATACAAGAAGGAACATGAAACCAAGATCTGGTGGGAGGAGCAGAAGACCCAGCAGGGGGAGACATAGATATTGCCCACCTACTAGGCAGAAAACCCAAGCAAGAAGGAAGGGCATGAGCACACCACAAGGGGGGGCAAGGGTGAACGGCGAACACCCATCGTAGCAAATGTCCCAAAACAACACAAACTCCTTGGCGTCTAACCTAAAGATAGACTCCCTAAATGTAAAGGGCCTCAACCACCCAGTCAAGAGGAAAAAAAATCTCAAGAAGATGCCGAACGAGTTAGAGCGAGTTCTCCTGCAACAGGGAAAAAGCGGGGGGTGATCACTCTGTTAAATAATAACTCCAAGATAACAATAGAGGACCAACAATGCGACGAAGCAGGGAGGATACTGGTAACGCAACAGAAAAGGGGAGAGGAAACCATACATGAGGTGAACATTTACGGCCCTAATACAGACGACACCGAATTCTGGGAGGGAGTCTCGAAGAGACTGGAGGCAATTCCCCAAAATGACCTAACAGTGATGGCAGGTGACTTTAATATAGCGCTAGACTACACACTCGACAGACAATCACAGTGCCACTCACTCCCCCAAACGCACACAGCATACTAAAGAACATATGCACCAGATTCAACCTCAAAGATCCTTGGCGACTACAACACCCTGATACTAGAGACTACACCTTCTACTCCAACCCACACAACTCATACAGCAGGATAGACTACATACTAATCACATGCACACACACTCACTTAATAGAACACACTGACATTGCGACGAGAACTATCTCGGACCACTCGTGCATCAGCCTACTGATGTGCGGATGACACAACGAGCACCTCCCACATAGATGGTGGTTCAATAGCGACGTTTTGGCAGATCAGGATAACAACAAAAAAATAGAAGAAGCCATTAAAGAATATGTTAGACTTAACGATACACTGGACACTGACCCCAAGACCATATGGGACGCACTCAAGGCAACAATCAGGGGCACAATAATAGAAATCAAGGCTAAAATGAACAAAAATTCTCATTCTCATTTGGCCCAACTAGAAAACGACATCAAAAGGTTAGAGTCAATCCACATCACAGACACAAAGAACAGTAGCGCCCTAACAGAGCATACGAAGACAAAATACGAATACAACAAAATCTTGAGCAAGAGGGCTGGACTGTGGATAAACAAATATAAGGCAATTAACCTCTGTGAGGTGAACAAAGCAGGGAAGATCCTGGCCTCTTACCTGAAACACAAACAAAGACAGCACACCATCTCATAAATCACCGACTCACAAAACAACACACACACAAGATACAAGGAGATCCTATGAACTTTCAGTGAGTTCTATCAAGAACTCTACAGAAAGGACCAATCTCTGGACCAGGTTGGCTGTACAGGATACCTAGACAGACTAAACCTCCCAAAGGTAACGAATGAAGAAGCACAGACACTGGGACGGGAAATAAGCTCAGCAGAAATTGAGATGGCGGTTAAGTCTCTTAAAGACAACAAGGCACCGGGGCCGGACGGGTACACGGCCACTTTCTATAAAACGTTCCTAACACACCTGCACCCAACTATGAAAAAAGTGTTCAACCACTGCGAGGGTGTGGGAGCGGTCTCTCAAACCATGGCGGAGGCAAACATAATAGTTATCCCGAAGGAAGGCAAAGACACACAGCTGCCCCAAAACTACAGGCCCATCTCACTAATCAATGTAGACTGCAAGGTTTACGCCAAAATCATGGCCTCAAGGCTAAACACGGTACTACCACAATTGATAAGCAACTCACAGGTAGTATTTCTAAAGAACCGCATGTCACATGATAACACCAGACTCCTGTGCCACATACTGGAACGGGCCACCAAGATTGACGAACCAGCGGTGACTATCACACTAGACGCCGAGAACGCATTTGACAGGGTATCCTGGTACTTCCTAGAGCAGTGCATGCGGGCATACAGCTTGGGAGAATCGTATACAATGAAAGAAAAGGCTTTATACGAAAACCCCAGAGCTCGGATAGTAGTCAATGGGGTGGTCTCAGAACCCTTCACCCTACAACGAGGGACAAGACAGGGCTGCCCCTTGTCCCCCTCGCTGTTTCTGCTGGCCTTGGAACCTCTGATCAGGGATATCGGGGCCAATGAGGAGATGAGAGGGATCACCATCAATAAAGTCACAGTCATACTAGCCGCGTACGCGGACGACATTCTCATAGTCACAGAGAGTCCCAACCCCTCCATCACGACACTCATGGAGACCATAGGAAAGTATTCAATCCACTCTGGCTATAAGCTAAACAAGGATAAGTCGGAATGCAACCCATTTAACATCCACACCACTAGAGATATACTTGGGAACTCGGGCCTAGCCTGGCAAACCGGGTTCATCAAATACCTAGGGATACATTTCGGTAAAGACCTCAAAAGCACACTCAACCAAAATGAAAAGCTAATGTTAGAAAAGACAAAGATGCTGTTGGAGGCCTGGTCGCCCACATTTATAACATGGTGGGGAAGGATAGAGACAGTAAAGATGATGATCACTCCAATTGTCAACTACCTGTCGGGTATGCTCCCTCTTATACTCACGGATGAGTTCCACCGCAAAATTGATAAGATGATAAATAAATTCCTATGGCGGGATAAAAAAGCGAGGATAAGCCTTAAAAAATTAAGGCTAGACAAAAAACTGGAAGGACTAAATGTGGAAGACTTCAAAACATTCCAAACTGACTGTTTAGCGAAACAGGGGGCCTACTGGGTCCTGCCTAGCCAGGACAATACTCCGTTTTGGCTTACAATTGAGAGAGCCATACTAAACAACCATGAGCCAATAGCTCTCCTCACAGCCAACAAACAGACACAGGCCGCAAACCCAATACTCAAATACACAAGAAATACCCTGCTTAAAGACCAAAAAATGGAATACAGCGTAAAAAACTAAATCTGGGAATCACTGTGGGCAAACACAAAGATAAATTACAGGGGGAAACCGCTATCCATACATACATGGAAAATACTAGGAATCTCCTACCCAGCTCAGCTGGAAGAGGGGGAAAGTCCCTCCACCTTCAGCATGCTAAAAACAAAGCACAATCTACCAGACATAGAACTGTACAACTTCCTCAAAATCAGAACAGCCCTCTCCAAAGCGAAACTCACTAAGCACAAGCCCTCAATCATCCAATACATGGCGAACCTCAACAGAATAGGCCATCAGGTATCACACCTATACAGACTACTACGACCCAGCTCCACCAAACTTAATGACAAAACAATCACATACTGGGAGAAACAACTCGGTTCCACACTTAGCGAGAAAGAACTCTACCTCCTCTGGTTCTCCCCCACGCAAAACAAAATCTCCCCGGTTTTAGCACAGACAAAACTCTGGCTCCTACACAAAACTTACTGGACCCCGGCTCGCCTGGCGACCCTGGGCCTGAGGGATAATAACCAGTGCTGGAACTGTGACAAGGAAAAGGGGGACCTGGCACACCTTATCTTCCACTGTCCCAAAGTTAAAACATTTTGGGAGAAGATTTTCACCTTCATAAATAAAACACTAGGATGCACACTAAAAGCAGACTTTGCTACCCTTACCACCGCATTTATGACAACAGAGTTAGACTTGCAAAAGGACAGAGACCTACTGGACATCCTACTAACAGCGGCAGTTAAAATAGTACTCACCAAATGGAAAGAGACTTCCAAGGCAACTTTCAAGGGTTGGCTCAACTGAGTGACGTACCTTAGAGGCGCTGACAACACTGCCCTGCGAAACTCACCATGGACACAACCCTGCAGGGGAATGTGTGCGTCCTTGGACGAGCTCCTAGACCCATACGATCCGCCATGAATAGCACTAACAAAATGAAACAATCGTCTCGAAATCACACCCCCACTGGATCAAGACACTATCGAGAAGAAAATAAACTTCTGGTATGCTACCTCTTCTTCTCTCTACCTTAATTCCTATTTCTTTCCCCCTTCACTCATTCCTTTCATCTTACTGGAACAGTGGATAGGGGGACAGCCAAGCATATCTAATCTGTAACTGTACTACCACTAACACAGCCAGTTTGGGCTGCCACCCTGTAACGTTTAAGCGTTGACGACTATACGTTATATGTTATATGTTGTAAAAAACAATCAAAATTATATTGAAATAATATAAACTGTCTTGAAAGCTGTCTTGTATGACATAATTCCCAGAGGCCTCGTCATTGAATTCTGGTGCCGGAGCACCATAAATTACTTTGAGGAGTCCCGCAGCGCTTGACCCTCACTGCTGTACCTGCTGCTTGGGTGATGCTAGGGGGGCCGGAGATTCCGGTGTGAGAGCGCCATAAATTACTTTGAGGAGTCCTGCAGTGCGGGACGCACATGGGTTGCACCTGAGCATGGCCCGGGTGAAGACGTGGCCAAGAGTGGGCCCGTCTGCACCCATGCGCAGCCGGTCAAGGCTGGGCTTGGCCACCCCTCTTGTCTTCTCCATTTGGCTCCGCAACATCAAGGTACCAATATTTTTATTCTCAGTCTTAGTTGTTTATTTCCCCCAGAGCTCTCAAGAAGGTTTTTGTGCCTATTTGACTGAGTGATCTGGCCTTGCCTGGTCAGCATAGAGCAATAGACGCTAGGTTGGGTCAAACAGCTGTTAATGGGCATTAAGGGTCACTGTCTGGTGCACCTATTAATATTAATATCTATATCCCAAACATGTGTGTTCAAGGGCAAAAATAAAATAAGTGCAGGTTCATCTGGGGGAGACCCTGTGACAAGATTAGACTCCTTTTTGGTCAAGGCAGAGAGTGTTATCTCTTAGGAAATAGCCCTGAATGAAAGGAGACTAAGGGGTCTATTATGATGTAGGGCGGATCGCCACCGCCCGCATGGCAGTGGCGATCCTCCCTACATCATACCCCGCCCGCCACCCATTTCCCCCGGCCATATTAGTATGGCGGAGGGAACCCTGTTGGACGGAAAGACCGTCCACTGGTTTTCCGCCGGTCGACCAGTCGACCGGGCGGAGAAGGGTCTGGATATGGTGGCGGTGTCTGCTAGACACCGCCATCCATATTAGCATGGGAGCAGGAAGTAGCCTTTCCGTGGCGGCAAGACATGCAGATTTTGCTTCCGGGGGCCCGTTGCGGGCCCCCAGGGTATTGGGGTGGTGGGGGGTGCACATGGCATTGTCACAGACAAGGTGGCAGGCACCACGTGGTGCCTGTCACCTTGTGCATGACAATGCACAACGTGCATTCCCAGCATTGTGGTGGGCGGTGCTGTGAGCACCGCCCACCACAATGCTGGGATTAGAGGATGCCACAACAACGGTTGCGGTGGCATCCTAATTGCCAGTGCGAGACTGCCGCACCACTGGCGGCCGGTCCCTGCACCTGCATGGTGGGCGGACAAAAGTCTGCCCACCATCCTAATAGACCCCTTAGTCTCCTGTTGGAGAGATGTATTCAGGAATTACTTCCCCCTGTTGACTCTGAGGAAGTAGGCGGTATCCTGCTAAAAGACAAGTCACCCACTGTGGTCACACATGACATGGTTACGGAGGTTTCATCAGATGATGACACTACACCAGTTGAACCCCCGGTTAAAAAGAAGAGGGCTGGGGGAAGACAGCATTTCAGCCTCCCAGGAGGGCGGTCTCTCCAGCTACGTGTTTCATTTCGGACCTGGAACAGCTTATAGACAAATTTCTTCATAAGTTTGGAATATTGTTTTAAACATTGTCTCCTATTTTGTTGCGGTTTTAAGGGATAGAGGCTAAGCTCGGTTTATTCCCCCATTTGACTATGGTGCCCCAAATAGTAAGGTAATGACAGTGGTTGTGGGGACCATTTGTTTGGCTGGGCCCACACCTTGGGTCTGTACTAGTGTGGGGAGGACAACAAGCGAGCACAGTCGCACAATACCCAGGGCTCAGATTATTACATCAATCACCCAAGGGAGTGTTTGTGGGTCAGGAGCTAATTGTGTTACCCAAGCTGTAGGTGCTCCTAGGCAGGCGGATCTCCTTGGCAGTGCACTTCAGCCCAATGAAGGTAAAGTCAATACAGCTAATATGAGTAGACCTCTCATGACATGAGTAGGTGCACAGTACGGTAGACCTTAAGCATCAGGTCAAACATTGGTGTGCTAGCACCATATTGAATGAGCATCTTCTGTCCCCAACTGTCATAATGGCAAGAAGAGTGGGCTGGGTAGGCTCTAAGGTGAAGAAAAATATTGAAGGGGATTGTGTTGTGGTTAATCTAAGGCCATGGTACTCATAGTACGGCCCGCGGGCAGGCCTTCATTGGTGGCCCGCTGACCTAATTTGCCGTATCTCCATTTGTAGTGAGGCCAGCAGTTAACACAGAAGATAACCGCAGGAGCATACGTAGTGATTACGTACTAAACAGGTATTCCCTACGTATGCTCCCGTAGTCATCTTCTGTGTTTACTGCCAGCCTCTGTGATCTCACGGCATCCTCGGAAAGCTTCCCAAAAGGCCCTTTAAAAGTCAGTTGTAAGCCTTTCACAGCTGACTTTTAAAGGGCCTTTTGGGAAGCTTCCTGTTTGGACTGAGGCAGATAGAGGAAGATAGAGGCAGAGACAGCTAGAGGCAGGGACAGATAGAGGCAGGAACAGATAGAGGCAGAGACACAGCTGCGGATAGAGACAGAGACAGATAGAGACAGAGACAGATAGAGACAGATGCAGAAAGAGACAGAGACAGATAGATACAGAGACAAATAGGGACGGAGATAGAGACAGATAGAGACTGATAGAGACAGAGACAGATAGAGACAGAGGCAGATAGAGAAATAGACAGATTGAGACAGAGACAGATTGAGACAGAGACAGATAGAGACAGAGGCAGATAGAGACAGAGATAGAGACAGAGGCAGATTGAGAGAGAGACAGATTGAGACAGGGACAGATTGAGACAGAGGCAGATAGAGACTTAGGCAGATAGAGAGAGAGGCAGATAGAGACAGAGGCAGATAGAGACAGAGAAAGATAGAGACAGAGACTGACAGTCAGAGATAGAGACAGATAGAGACAGAGATAGAGACAGATAGAGACATAGATAGAGACAGACAGAGATAGAGACAGATGGATACAGAGACAGATAGATGCAGATAGAGACAGATGCAGATAGAGACAGAGAGAGATAGAGACAGAGACAGTTAGGGACAGATATAGACAGATAGAGACAGAGACAGACAGATAGAGACAGAGGCAGATAGGGACAGAGGCATACAGAGACAGAGGCAGATAGGGACAGAGGCAGATAGGGACAGAGACAGATTGAGACAGAGGCAGATAGATACAGAGGCAGATAGATACAGAGGCAGATAGAGACAGAGGCAGAGAGAGACAGAGGCAGATAGAGACAGAGGCAGATAGAGACAGAGACGGACAGACAGAGATACAGACAGATAGAGACAGAGATAGAGAAAGAGAATGAGACAGATAGAGACAGAGATAGAGACAGACAGAGATAGAGACAATAAGAGACAGAGAGAAATAGATGCAGATAGAGACAGATGCAGGTAGAGACAGATACAGATAGAGAAAGAGACAGAGACATATAGGTACAGAGCTAGACAGATAGAGACAGAGACAGATGCAGATAGAGACAGAGGCAGATAGACACAGAGGCAGCTAGAGACAGGCAACTAGAGACAGAGGTATATAGAAACAGAGGCAGATACAGACAGATACAGACAGACAGAGATAGAGACAGATAGAGACAGAGATAGAGACAGATAGAGGCAGAAATAGAGACAGATAGAAACAGATAGAGACAGATAAATACAGAGACAGATGGAGACAGAGAGAGACAGATAGAGATAGCGACTGATGGAGACAGAGAGAGATGGAGACAGACAGAGACAGATGGAGACAGACAAAGACAGACAGAGATTGGCAGAGAGAGAGATAGAGAGAGAGAGAGACAGTGATAGATAGCTAGAGAGAGAGAGAGATAGATGGAGAGAGAGCGAGAGAGAGAGAGAGATAGATAGAGAGCGATAGATATAGAGAGAGAGATGGAATGAGAGAGAGAGATGGAGAGAGAGAGGGATGGAGAGAAAGAGAGACAGAGACGGAGAGAGAGAAAGCGAGAGAGATGGATAGAGAGAGATAGAGAGTGATAGAGATAGATAGAGACAGAGAGAGAGATAGAGAGATAGATAGAGCGATGGAGAGAGAGAGAGATAGAGAGTGTTAGAAATGGGTGTCTCTAGTTGGCCGGGGCTGGCACCACTGTCCAAATAGGGACCCTTCTTCCTAAGTCAGGGCAAGTGGGCTACCCCCTTTGACAACCCCTGCTCAACCCTATGGTAACGTAGCACGAGCAGTTAGGCCTATCTCAGAGGCGGTGTGTAAAGCGTTTATGACCACGTACAATAAGGCAGCAATGACACCACAAAAGGGACACAACTCAGGTAGGTATATAAAAGTAATATCTTTATCCACCAGTTTAACTCAAGACTTCTTAAAGCGTTTCAACAACTACAATTCACGTCCCCCCAAAGGGACTCAAAAAGACAATAACGTATTCACCCAAAGCGTGACACAGACTGAGTTCAGGGCCGGGGCCTACATGACCCGGTGTGCACCAGATACCTGTCGTTCAAAGGGGACACAGCGCGCAGCTTCTCAAAGAAGCAGAGTCGGTGACAGGCGGACTCCCAGTGACAACAAGTCTTGGAGGTTGAGGTCCGCAGCATGCACCCACAATGATTCGAGCACTCGGGGACAGGCGGGCGCTCAGTGGCAGCAGCACGCGGCTGCGGCGGCCCAGGCTGGTGGTGGTGATGACTCTCGTCGTGCAGCTCCATGGTGGGCTCACAGCGGCAGCAGCTCTCTCTTAGCTGCGGCGGCCCACAGGACAAATCCCAGGGATGCAAAGTTTGCCAAAGTTGCAGACGCTCAGCGGCCACAGCTCTCTCTTAGCTGCGGCGGCCCACGGGACCAATCACGATGATGCAAAGTAGCAAAATGGTGTGGGCACTCAGCAGCGACAGCTCTCTTATTGGCTGCCGTGGCCCACGGGACAACTCAGTATGATGTCAAGTCGCAAAAGGGTGTGGGCACTCAGAAGCCACAGAACTCTTCTCGGCTGCAGCGGCCCATGGAACAAATCACGATGCTGCTAAGTAGCGAAGGGTGCGGGCACTCAATGGCTACAGCTCTCTTCTTGGCTGCAGCGGCCCACGGGACAAATCACAATGATGCCAAGTAGAAAAGGGTGCGGGCACTCAGCGGCTATAGCTCTCTTCTTGGCTGCAGCAGACCACGGGACAGAGGATGGTCTCGGCCCGGCTGGCACCACGGTGGATGCTCAGCAGCTACAACTCTCTCTCAGTTGCAGCAGTCCCCACAGTTTCAGCGAAGGGCTGGAAGGTGCCGGTTCCGGTCGGTTCTCAGCAGCGGCAGCTCTCTCTCAGTGGCGGCGGCCCACACGGATCCAGCAGAAGAGTTGCAGGTGCAGATTTAGGTGGGCTCTTAGTGGCGGCAGCTCTCCCTTAGCTGCAGCGACTCCCACAGAGTAGCAAAAGGTTCAAAGGTTCAGACCTAGGCGGGCTTTCAGCAGCGGCAGCTCTTCCTTAGCTGCAGTGGCCTTCTTTGGTTTTAGCAGAAGATTTCAAAAGTTCAGGTTTAGGCGGACTCTCAGCGGCAGCAGCTCTCTCTCAGAATGCAGAAAAATGTCATACATTCACCCCAGTACAGAGATCTGGGCCTAAATCCATCGTTTTTTTGCTCACCATGCCGTTCCAGTTTGAACCCAGTCATATGCAAATCAGACTTGACCCTGTGCCTCATGGGAACAGTCCAGCCCAAACGGCCAAGCCAGATCCTTCCTGGACTGGGAACAAGAATCCTAGGACCGGTTTTGGGGATTCAGCTCTCTTCAGCCAGGATAGCTTGATTCCAGAGGCATGGAGAGCACGGGACCCACGTCTGGGCATACCCTTCCCACTCGGGGTGACAAATACAAAAACAACAGTTGATGGGCAGAATGCAGAACAATGTCATACATTCACCCCAGTACAGAGATCTGGGCCTAAATCCATCGTTGTTTTGCTCACCATGCCGTTCCACTTTGAACCCAGCCATATGCAAATCAGTCTTGACCCTGTGCCTCATGGGAACCGTCCAGCTCGAACTGCCAAGCCAGGTCCTCCCTGGACTGGAAACAAGCATCCTAGGACCGGTTTCAGGGTTTTACCCCTCTTCACCCTGGATAGCTTGATTCCAGTGGCATGGAGAGCACGGGACCCACGTCTGGGCATACCCTTCCCACTTGAGGTGACAAATACAAAAACAACAGATGATGGATAGAATGCAGAACAATGTCATACATTCACCCCAGTACAGAGATCTGGGCCTAAATCCATTGTTTTTTTGCTCACCATGCCGTTCCACTTTGAACCCAGCCATATGCAAATCAGTCTTGACCCTGTGCCTCATGGGAACAGTCCAGCCCGAACTGCCAAGCCACGTCCTCCCTGGACTGGAAACAAGCATCCTAGGTCCGATTTCGGGGTTTCACCCTTTTTTAGCCAGGATAGCTTGATTCCAGTGACATGGAGAGCACGGACCCACGTCTGGGCACACCCTTTCCACTTGGGATGACAAATGCAAAAACAACAGTTGATGGATAGAATGCAGAACAATGTCATACATTTACCCCAGTACAGAGATCTGGGCCTACATCCATCGTTTTTTTGCTCACCATGCCGTTCCAGATTGAACCCAGCCATATGCAAATCAGTCTTGACCCTGTGCCTCATGGGAACAGTCCAGTCCGAACTGCCAAGCCAGGTCCTACCTGGACTGGAAAAAAGCATCCTAGGACTGGTTTGGGGGTTTTACCCCTCTTCGGCCAGGAAAGCTTGATTCCAGTTGCATGGAGGGCACGGGACCCACGTCAGGGCATACGCTTCTCACTCGGGGTGAAAAATACAAAAACAACAGTTGATGGACAGAATGCAGAACAATATCATACATTCACCCCAGTACAGAGATCTGGGCCTAAATCCATCATTTTTTTGCTCACCATGCCGTTCCAGTTTGAACCCAGCCATATGCAAATCAGTATTGACCCTGTGCCTCATGGGAACAGTCCAGCCAGAACTTCCAAGCCAGGTCCTCCCTGGACTAGAGACAAGCATCTTAGGACCATATTCGGGGTTTTACCCCTCTTCAGCCAGGATAGCTTGATTCCAGTTGCATGGAGAGCACGAGACCCACGTCTGAGCATTCCCTTCCCACTTGGGGTGACAAATGCAAAAACAACAGTTGATGGACAGAATGCAGAACAATGTCATACATTCACCCCAGTACAAAGATCTGGGCCAAAATCCATCGTTTTTTTGCTCACCATGCCGTTCCAGTTTGAACCCAGCCACATGCAAATCAGTCTTGACCCTGTGCCTCATGGGAAAAGCCCAGCCCGAACTACCAAGCCAGGTCCTCCCTGGACAGGAAACAAGCATACTAGGACCAGTTTTGCGATTTCACCCCTCTTTAGCCAGGATAGGTTAAGTCCAGTGGCATGGAGAGCACGGGACCCACGTCAGGGCATACCCTTCCCACTCGGGGTAACAAATGCAAAAACAACAGTTGATGGACAGAATGTAGAACAATGTCATACATTGACCCCAGTACAGAGATCTGGGCCTAAATCCATTGTTTTTTTGCTCACCATGCCGTTCCAGATTGAACCCAGCCATATGCAAATCAGTCTTGACCCTGTGCCTCATGGGAACAGTCCAGCCCGAACTGCCAAGCCAGGTCCTCCCTGGACTCGAAACAAGCATCCTAGGACCGGTTTCAGGGTTTCACCCCTCTTCAGCAAAGGATAGCTTGATTCCAGTGTCAAAGAGAGCACGGGACCCACGTCAGGGCATACCCTTCCCAATCGGGGTGACGAATGCAAAAACAACAGTTGACCGACAGAATGCAGAACAATGACATACATTCACCCCAGTACAGAGATCTGGGCCTAAATCCATCGTTTTTTTGCTCACCATGCCATTCCACTTTGAACCCAGCCATATCCAAATCAGTATTGACCCTGTGCCTCCTGGGAACAGTCTAGCCCAAACTGCCAAGCCAGGTCCTCCCTGGGCTGGAAACAAGCATCCTAGGACCAGTTTCGGGGTTTCACCCCTGTTTAGCCAGGATAGCTTGATTCCAGTTGCATGGAGAGCACGGGTCGCACGTCTGAGCATACCCTTCCCACTCGGGGTGACAAATGCAAAAACAACAGTTGATGGACAGAATGCAGAACAATGTCATACATTCACCCCAGTACAGAGATCTGAGCCTAAATCCATTGTTTTTTTGCTCACCATGACATTTCAGTTAGAACCCAGCCATATGCAAATCAGTCTTGACCCTGTGCCTCATGGGAACTGTACAGACCGAAGTGCCAAGCCAGGTCCTCCCTGGCCTGGAAACAAGCATCCTAGGACCCGTTTCGGCATTTCACCATTCTTCAGCCAGGATAGCTTGAATCCAGTGGCATGGAGAGCACGGGAACCACGACTGGGCATACCCTTACCACTTGGGGTGACAAATGCAAAAACCAACAGTTGATAGACAGAATGCAGAACAATGCAATACATTCACTCCAGTACAGAGATCTGGGCCTAAATCCATCATTTTTTTGCTCACCATGCCGTTCCAGTTTGAACCCAGCCATATGCAAATTAGTATTGACCCTGTGCCTCATGGGAACAGTCCAGCCCGGACTACCAAGCCAGGTCCTCCCTGGACTAGAGACAAGCATCTTAGGACCAGATTCGGGGTTTTACCCCTCTTCAGCCAGGATAGCTTGATTCCAGTGGCATGGAGAGAAGAGACCCACGTCTGAGCATTCCCTTCCCACTCGGGGTGACAAATGCAAAAACAACAGTTGATGGACAGAATGCAGAACAATGTCATACATTCACCCCAGTACGAAGATCTGGGCCAAAATCCATCGTTTTTTTGCTCACCATGCCGTTCCAGTTTGAACCCAGCCACATGCAAATCAGTCTTGACCCTGTGCCTCATGGGAACAGACCAGCCCGAACTGCCAAGCCAGGTCCTCCCTGGACAGGAAACAAGCATACTAGGACCAGTTTGGCGATTTCACCCCTCTTTAGCCAGGATAGGTTAAGTCCAGTGGCATGGAGAGCACGGGACCCACGTCAGGGCATACCCTTCCCACTCGGGGTGACAAATGCAAAAACAACAGTTGATGGACAGAATGTAGAACAATGTCATACATTCACCCCAGTACAGAGATCTGGGCCTAAATCCATTGTTTTTTTGCTCACCATGCCGTTCCAGATTGAACCCAGCCATATGCAAATCAGTCTTGACCCTGTGCCTCATGGGAACAGTCCAGCCCGAACTGCCAAGCCAGGTCCTCCCTGGACTCGAAACAAGCATCCTAGGACCGGTTTTTGGGTTTCACCCCTCTTCAGCCAGGATGGCTTGATTCCAGTGGCATGGACAGCACGGGACCCACGTCTGGGCATACCCTTCCCACTCGGGGTGACAAATGCAAAAACAACAGTTGATGGACAGAATGCAGAACAATGTCATACATTCACCCCAGTACAGAGATCTGGGCCTCAATCCATAGTTTTTTTGCTCACCATGCCGTTCCAGTTTGAACCAAGCCATATGCAAATCAGTCTTCACCCTGTGCCTCATGGGAACAGTCCAGCCCGAACTGCCAAGCCAGGTCCTCCCTGGACTGGAAACAATCATCCTAGGACCGGTTTCAGGGTTTCACCCCTCTTCAGCAAAGGATAGCTTGATTCCAGTGGCAAAGAGAGCACGGGACCCACGTCAGAGCATACCCTTCCCAATCGGGGTGACGAATGCAAAAACAACAGTTGACCGACAGAATGCAGAACAATGGCATACATTCACCCCAGTACAGAGATCTGGGCCTAAATCCATCGTTTTTTTGCTCACCATGCCATTCCACTTTGAACCCAGCCATATCCAAATCAGTATTGACCCTGTGCCTCATGGGAACAGTCTAGCCCAAACTGCCAAGCCAGGTCCTCCCTGGACTGGAAACAAGCATCCTAGGACCAGTTTCGGGGTTTCACCCCTGTTCAGCCAGGATAGCTTGATTCCAGTTGCATGGAGAGCACGGGTCCCACGTCTGAGCATACCCTTCCCACTCGGGGTGACAAATGCAAAAACAACAGTTGATGGATAGAATGAAGAGCAATGTCATACATTCACCCCAGTACAGAGATCTGGGCCTAAATCCATCGTTTTGTTGCTCACCATGCCATTCCACTTTCAACCCAGCCATATGCAAATCAGTGTTGACCCTGTGCCTCATGGGAACAGTCCAGACCGAACTGCCAAGACAGGTCCTCCCTGGACAGGAAAGAAGCATCCTAGGACCGGTTTCAGGGTTTCACCCCTCTTCAGCAAAGGATAGATTGATTCCAGTGGCAAAGAGAGCACGGGACCCACGTCAGGGCATACCCTTCCCACTCGGGGTGACAAATGCAAAAACAACAGTTGATGGACAGAATGCAGAACAATGTCATACATTCACACCAGTACAGAGATCTGAGCCTAAATCCATTGTTTTTTTGCTCACCATGCCATTTCAGTTTGAACCCAGCCATATGCAAATCAGTCTTGACCCTGTGCCTCATGGGAACAGTCCAGACCGAACTGCCAAGCCAGGTCCTCCCTGAACAGGAAACAAGCATCCTAGGATCGGTTACAGGGATTCACCCCTCTTCAGCAAAGGATAGCTTGATTCCAGTTGCAAAGAGAGCACGGGACCCACGTCAGGGCATACCCTTCCCAATCGGGGTGACGAATGCAAAAACAACAGTTGACCAACAGAATGCAGAACAATGACATACATTCACCCCAGTACAGAGATCTGGGCCTAAATCCATCGTTTTTTTGCTCACCATGCCATTTCAGTTAGAACCCAGCCATATGCAAATCAGTCTTGACCCTATGCCTCATGGGAACTGTCCAGACCGAAGTGCCAAGCCAGGTCCTCCCTGGCCTGGAAACAAGCATCCTAGGAACCGTTTCGGCATTTCACCATTCTTCAGCCAGGATAGCTTGATTCCAGTGGCATGGAGAGCACAGGAACCACGACTGGGCATACCCTTACCACTTGGGGTGACAAATGCAAAAAACAACAGTTGATAGACAGAATGCAGAACAATGCAATACATTCACTCCAGTACAGAGATCTGGGCCTAAATCCATTGTTGTTTTGCTCACCATGCCGTTCCACTTTGAACCCAGCCATATGCAAATCAGTCTTGACCCGGTGCCTCATGGGAACTGTCCAGACCGAACTGCCAAGCCAGGTCCTCCCTGGACTGAAAACAAGCATCATAGGACCGATTAGGGGTTTCACCCCTCTTCAGCCAGGATAGTTTGATTCCAGTGGTATGGAGAGCACGGGACCCACGTCTGGGCATACCCTTCCCACTCGGGGTGACAAATACAAAAAACAACAGTTGATAGACAGAATGCAGAACAATGCAATACATTCACTCCAGTACAGAGATCTGGGCCTAAATCCATTGTTTTTTTGCTCACCATGCCGTTCCACTTTGATCCCAGCCATATGCAAATCAGTCTTGACCCGGTGCCTCATGGGAACAGTCCAGCCCGAACTGCCAAGCCAGGTCCTCCCTGGACTCGAAACAAGCATCCTAGGACCGGTTTTTGGGTTTCACCCCTCTTCAGCCAGGATGGCTTGATTCCAGTGGCATGGAGAGCACGGGACCCACGTCTGGGCATACCCTTCCCACTCGGGGTGACAAATGCAAAAACAACAGTTGATGGACAGAATGCAGAACAATGTCATACATTCACCCCAGTACAGAGATCTGGGCCTCAATCCATAGTTTTTTTGCTCCCCATGCCGTTCCAGTTTGAACCAAGCCATGTGCAAATCAGTCTTCACCCTGTGCCTCATGGGAACAGTCCAGCCCGAACTGCCAAGCCAAGTCCTCCCTGGACTGGAAACAATCATCCTAGGACCGGTTTCAGGGTTTCACCCCTCTTCAGCAAAGGATAGCTTGATTCCAGTGGCAAAGAGAGCACGGGACCCACGTCAGAGCGTACCCTTCCCAATCGGGGTGACGAATGCAAAAACAACAGTTGACCGACAGAATGCAGAACAATGGCATACATTCACCCCAGTACAGAGATCTGGGCCTAAATCCATTGTTTTTTTGCTCACCATGCCATTCCATTTTGAACCCAGCCATATCCAAATCAGTATTGACCCTGTGCCTCATGGGAACAGTCTTGCCCAAACTGCCAAGCCAGGTCCTCCCTGGACTGGAAACAAGCATCCTAGGACCAGTTTCGGGGTTTCACCCCTGTTCAGCCAGGATAGCTTGATTCCAGTTGCATGGAGAGCACGGGTCCCACGTCTGAGCATACCCTTCCCACTCGGGGTGACAAATGCAAAAACAACAGTTGATGGATAGAATGCAGAGCAATGTCATACATTCACCCCAGTACAGAGATCTGGGCCTAAATCCATCGTTTTGTTGCTCACCATGCCATTCCACTTTCAACCCAGCCATATGCAAATCAGTGTTGACCCTATGCCTCATGGGAACAGTCCAGACGGAACTGCCAAGCCAGGTCCTCCCTGGACAGGAAACAAGCATCCTAGGACCGGTTTCAGGGATTCACCCCTCTTCAGCAAAGGATAGCTTGATTCCAGTGGCAAAGAGAGCACAGGACCTACGTCAGGGCATACCCTTCCCAATCGGGGTGACGAATGCAAAAAAAACAGTTGACCGACAGAATGCAGAACAATGGCATCATTCACCCCAGTACAGAGATCTGGGCCTAAATCCATCGTTTTTTTGCTCACCATGCCATTCCACTTTGAACCCATCCATATCCAAATCAGTATTGACCCTGTGCCTCATGGGAACAGTCTAGCCCAAACTGCCAAGCCAGGTCCTCCCTGGACTAGAAACAAGCATCCTAGGACCAGTTTCGGGGTTTCACCCCTGTTCAGCCAGGATAGCTTGATTCCAGTTGCATGGAGAGCACGGGTCGCACGTCTGAGCATACCCTTCCCACTCGGGGTGACAAATGCAAAAACAACAGTTGATGGACAGAATGCAGAACAATGTCATACATTCACCCCAGTACAGAGATCTGAGCCTAAATCCATTGTTTTTTTGCTCACCATGCCATTTCAGTTAGAACCCAGCCATATGCAAATCAGTCTTGACCCTGTGCCTCATGGGAACTGTACAGACCGAAGTGCCAAGCCAGGTCCTCCCTGGCCTGGAAACAAGCATCCTAGGACCCGTTTCGGCATTTCACCATTCTTCAGCCAGGATAGCTTGAATCCAGTGGCATGGAGAGCACGGGAACCACGACTGGGCATACCTTTCCCACTCGGGGTCATAAATGCAAAAACAACAGTTGATGGACAGAATGCAGAACAATGTCATACATTCACCCCAGTACAGAGATCTGGGCCTAAATCCATCGTTTTTTTGCTCACCATGCCATTCCAGTTTGAACCCAGCCATATGCAAATCAGTCTTGACCCTGTGCCTCATGGGAACAGACCAGCCCGAACTGCCAAGCTAGGTCCTCCCTGGACAGGAAACAAGCATCCTAGCACCGGTTTTGGGGTTTCACCCCTCTTCAGCCAGGATAGCTTGATTCCAGTTGCATGGAGAGCACGAGACCCACGTCTGAGCATTCCCTTCCCACTCGGGGTGACAAATGCAAAAACAACAGTTGATGGACAGAATGCAGAACAATGTCATACATTCACCCCAGTACAAAGATCTGGGCAAAAATCCATCGTTTTTTTGCTCACCATGCCGTTCCAGTTTGAACCCAGCCACATGCAAATCAGTCTTGACCCTGTGCCTCATGGGAACAGACCAGCCCGAACTGCCAAGCCAGGTCCTCCCTGGACAGGAAACAAGCATACTAGGACCAGTTTGGCGATTTCACCCCTCTTTAGCCAGGATAGGTTAAGTCCAGTGGCATGGAGAGCACGGGACCCACGTCAGGGCATACCCTTCCCACTCGGGGTGACAAATGCAAAAACAACAGTTGATGGACAGAATGTAGAACAATGTCATACATTCACCCCAGTACAGAGATCTGGGCCTAAATCCATTGTTTTTTTGCTCACCATGCCGTTCCAGATTGAACCCAGCCATATGCAAATCAGTCTTGACCCTGTGCCTCATGGGAACAGTCCAGCCCGAACTGCCAAGCCAGGTCCTCCCTGGACTCGAAACAAGCATCCTAGGACCGGTTTTTGGGTTTCACCCCTCTTCAGCCAGGATGGCTTGATTCCAGTGGCATGGACAGCACGGGACCCACGTCTGGGCATACCCTTCCCACTCGGGGTGACAAATGCAAAAACAACAGTTGATGGACAGAATGCAGAACAATGTCATACATTCACCCCAGTACAGAGATCTGGGCCTCAATCCATAGTTTTTTTGCTCACCATGCCGTTCCAGTTTGAACCAAGCCATATGCAAATCAATCTTCACCCTGTGCCTCATGGGAACAGTCCAGCCCGAACTGCCAAGCCAGGTCCTCCCTGGACTGGAAACAATCATCCTAGGACCGGTTTCAGGGTTTCACCCCTCTTCAGCAAAGGATAGCTTGATTCCAGTGGCAAAGAGAGCACGGGACCCACGTCAGAGCATACCCTTCCCAATCGGGGTGACGAATGCAAAAACAACAGTTGACCGACAGAATGCAGAACAATGGCATACATTCACCCCAGTACAGAGATCTGGGCCTAAATCCATCGTTTTTTTGCTCACCATGCCATTCCACTTTGAACCCAGCCATATCCAAATCAGTATTGACCCTGTGCCTCATGGGAACAGTCTAGCCCAAACTGCGAAGCCAGTTCCTCCCTGGACTGGAAACAAGCATCCTAGGACCAGTTTCGGGGTTTCACCCCTGTTCAGCCAGGATAGCTTGATTCCAGTTGCATGGAGAGCACGGGTCCCACGTCTGAGCATTCCCTTCCCACTCGGGGTGACAAATGCAAAAACAACAGTTGATGGACAGAATGCAGAACAATGTCATACATTCACCCCAGTACAAAGATCTGGGCAAAAATCCATCGTTTTTTTGCTCACCATGCCGTTCCAGTTTGAACCCAGCCACATGCAAATCAGTCTTGACCCTGTGCCTCATGGGAACAGACCAGCCCGAACTGCCAAGCCAGGTCCTCCCTGGACAGGAAACAAGCATACTAGGACCAGTTTGGCGATTTCACCCCTCTTTAGCCAGGATAGGTTAAGTCCAGTGGCATGGAGAGCACGGGACCCACGTCAGGGCATACCCTTCCCACTCGGGGTGACAAATGCAAAAACAACAGTTGATGGACAGAATGTAGAACAATGTCATACATTCACCCCAGTACAGAGATCTGGGCCTAAATCCATTGTTTTTTTGCTCACCATGCCGTTCCAGATTGAACCCAGCCATATGCAAATCAGTCTTGACCCTGTGCCTCATGGGAACAGTCCAGCCCGAACTGCCAAGCCAGGTCCTCCCTGGACTCGAAACAAGCATCCTAGGACCGGTTTTTGGGTTTCACCCCTCTTCAGCCAGGATGGCTTGATTCCAGTGGCATGGACAGCACGGGACCCACGTCTGGGCATACCCTTCCCACTCGGGGTGACAAATGCAAAAACAACAGTTGATGGACAGAATGCAGAACAATGTCATACATTCACCCCAGTACAGAGATCTGGGCCTCAATCCATAGTTTTTTTGCTCACCATGCCGTTCCAGTTTGAACCAAGCCATATGCAAATCAGTCTTCACCCTGTGCCTCATGGGAACAGTCCAGCCCGAACTGCCAAGCCAGGTCCTCCCTGGACTGGAAACAATCATCCTAGGACCGGTTTCAGGGTTTCACCCCTCTTCAGCAAAGGATAGCTTGATTCCAGTGGCAAAGAGAGCACGGGACCCACGTCAGAGCATACCCTTCCCAATCGGGGTGACGAATGCAAAAACAACAGTTGACCGACAGAATGCAGAACAATGGCATACATTCACCCCAGTACAGAGATCTGGGCCTAAATCCATAGTTTTTTTGCTCACCATGCCATTCCACTTTGAACCCAGCCATATCCAAATCAGTATTGACCCTGTGCCTCATGGGAACAGTCTAGCCCAAACTGCCAAGCCAGGTCCTCCCTGGACTGGAAACAAGCATCCTAGGACCAGTTTCGGGGTTTCACCCCTGTTCAGCCAGGATAGCTTGATTCCAGTTGCATGGAGAGCACGGGTCCCACGTCTGAGCATACCCTTCCCACTCGGGGTGACAAATGCAAAAACAACAGTTGATGGATAGAATGCAGAGCAATGTCATACATTCACCCCAGTACAGAGATCTGGGCCTAAATCCATCGTTTTGTTGCTCACCATGCCATTCCACTTTCAACCCAGCCATATGCAAATCAGTGTTGACCCTGTGCCTCATGGGAACAGTCCAGACCGAACTGCCAAGACAGGTCCTCCCTGGACAGGAAAGAAGCATCCTAGGACCGGTTTCAGGGTTTCACCCCTCTTCAGCAAAGGATAGATTGATTCCAGTGGCAAAGAGAGCACGGGACCCACGTCAGGGCATACCCTTCCCACTCGGGGTGACAAATGCCAAAACAACAGTTGATGGACAGAATGCAGAACAATGTCATACATTCACACCAGTACAGAGATCTGAGCCTAAATCCATTGTTTTTTTGCTCACCATGCCATTTCAGTTTGAACCCAGCCATATGCAAATCAGTCTTGACCCTGTGCCTCATGGGAACAGTCCAGACCGAACTGCCAAGCCAGGTCCTCCCTGGACAGGAAACAAGCATCCTAGGATCGGTTTCAGGGATTCACCCCTCTTCAGCAAAGGATAGCTTGATTCCAGTTGCAAAGAGAGCACGGGACCCACGTCAGGGCATACCCTTCCCAATCGGGGTGACGAATGCAAAAACAACAGTTGACCGACAGAATGCAGAACAATGACATACATTCACCCCAGTACAGAGATCTGGGCCTAAATCCATCGTTTTTTTGCTCACCATGCCATTTCAGTTAGAACCCAGCCATATGCAAATCAGTCTTGACCCTGTGCCTCATGGGGACTGTCCAGACCGAAGTGCCAAGCCAGGTCCTCCCTGGCCTGGAAACAAGCATCCTAGGACCCGTTTCGGCATTTCACCATTCTTCAGCCAGGATAGCTTGATTCCAGTGGCATGGAGAGCACAGGAACCACGACTGGGCATACCCTTACCACTTGGGGTGACAAATGCAAAAAACAACAGTTGATAGACAGAATGCAGAACAATGCAATACATTCACTCCAGTACAGAGATCTGGGCCTAAATCCATTGTTTTTTTGCTCACCATGCCGTTCCACTTTGAACCCAGCCATATGCAAATCAGTCTTGACCCGGTGCCTCATGGGAACTGTCCAGACCGAACTGCCAAGCCAGGTCCTCCCTGGACTGAAAACAAGCATCATAGGACCGATTAGGGGTTTCACCCCTCTTCAGCCAGGATAGCTTGATTCCAGTGGTATGGAGAGCACGGGACCCACGTCTGGGCATACCCTTCCTACTCGGGGTGACAAATACAAAAAACAACAGTTGATAGACAGAATGCAGAACAATGTCATACATTCACCCAGTACAGAGATATGGGCCTCAATCCATCGTTTTTTTGCACACCATGCCGTTCCAGTTTGAACCCAGCCATATGCAAATCAGTCTTGAACCTGTGCCTCATGGGAACAGTCCAGCCCGAACTGCCAAGCCAGGTCCTCCCTGGACTCGAAACAAGCATCCTAGGACCGGTTTTTGGGTTTCACCCCTCTTCAGCCAGGATGGCTTGATTCCAGTGGCATTGAGAGCACGGGACCCATGTCTGGGCATACCCTTCCCACTCGGGGTGACAAATGCAAAAACAACAGTTGACCGACAGAATGCAGAACAATGACATACATTCACCCCAGTACAGAGATCTGGGCCTAAATCCATCGTTTTTTTGCTCACCATGCCATTCCACTTTGAACCCATCCATATCCAAATCAGTATTGACCCTGTGCCTCATGGGAACAGTCTAGCCCAAACTGCCAAGCCAGGTCCTCCCTGGACTAGAAACAAGCATCCTAGGACCAGTTTCGGGGTTTCACCCCTGTTCAGCCAGGATAGCTTGATTCCAGTTGCATGGAGAGCACGGGTCGCACGTCTGAGCATACCCTTCCCACTCGGGGTGACAAATGCAAAAACAACAGTTGATGGACAGAATGCAGAACAATGTCATACATTCACCCCAGTACAGAGATCTGAGCCTAAATCCATAGTTTTTTTGCTCACCATGCCATTTCAGTTAGAACCCAGCCATATGCAAATCAGTCTTGACCCTGGGCCTCATGGGAACTGTCCAGACCGCAGTGCCAAGCCAGGTCCTCCCTGGCCTGGAAACAAGCATCCTAGGACCCGTTTCGGCATTTCACCATTCTTCAGCCAGGATAGCTTGATTAGAGTGGCATGGAGAGCACGGGACCCACGACTGGGCATACCCTTCCCACTTGGGGTGACAAATGCAAAAAACAACAGTTGATAGACAGAATGCAGAACAATGCAATACATTCACTCCAGTACAGAGATCTGGGCCTAAATCCATTGTTTTTTTGCTCACCATGCCGTTCCAGTTTGAACCCAGCCATATGCAAATCAGTCTTGACCCGGTGCCTCATGGGAACTGTCCAGACCGAACTGCCAAGCCAGGTCCTCCCTGGACCGAAAACAAGCATCATAGGACCGATTAAGGGGTTTCACCCCTCTTCAGCCAGGATAGCTTGATTCCAGTGGTATGGAGAGCACGGGACCCACGTCTGGGCATACCATTCCCACTCGGGGTGACAAATACAAAAAACAACAGTTGATAGACAGAATGCAGAACAATGTCAAACATTCACCCCAGTACAGAGATATGGGCCTCAATCCATCGTTTTTTTGCACACCATGCCGTTCCAGTTTGAACCCAGTCATATGCAAATCAGTCTTGACCCTGTGCCTCATGGGAACAGTCCAGCCCGAACTGCCAAGCCAGGTCCTCCCTGGACTGGAAACAAGCATCCTAGGACCGGTTTCGTGGTTTCACCCCTGTTCAGCCAGGATAGCTTGATTCCAGTTGCATGGAGAGCACGGGTCCCACGTCTGAGCATACCCTTCCCACTCGGGGTGACAAATGCAAAAACAACAGTTGATGGACAGAATGCAGAATAATGTCATACATTCACCCCAGTACAGAGATCTGGGCCTAAATCAATCGTTTTATTGCTCACCATGCCATTCCAGTTTGAACCCAGCCATATGCAAATCAGTCTTGACCCTGTGCCTCATGGGAACAGTCCAGCCCGAACTGCCAAGCCAGGTCCTCCCTGGACTGGAAACAAGCATCCTAGGACCATTTCTGTGGTTTCACCCCTCTTCAGCCAGGATAGCTTGATTCCAGAGGCAAGGAGAGCACGGGACCCACGTCAGGGCATACACTTCCCACTCGGGGTGACAAATGCAAAAACAACAGTTGATGGACAGAATGTAGAACAATTTCATATATTCACCCCAGTACAGAGATCTGGGCCTAAATCCATTGTTTTTGTGCTCACCATGCCGTTCCAGTTTGAACCCAGCCATATGCAAATCAGTCTTGACCCTGTGCCTCATGGGAACAGTCCAGCCCGAACTGCCAAGCCAGGTCCTCCCTGGACTGGAAACAAGCATCCTAGGACCGGTTTCGGCATTTCACCTTTCTTCAGCCAGGATAGCTTGATTCCAGTGGCATGGGGACCACGGGACCCACGTCTGGGCATACCCTTCCCACTTGGGGTGACAGATGCAAAAAACAACAGTTGATAGACAGAATGCAGAACAATGCAATACATTCACCCCAGTACAGAGATCTGGGCCTAAATCCATTGTTTTTTTGCTCACCATGCCGTTCCACTTTGAACCCAGCCATATGCAAATCAGTCTTGACCCTGTGCCTCATGGGAACAGTCCATCCCAAACTGCCAAGCCACGTCCTCACTGGACTCGAAACAATCATCCTAGGACCGGTTTTTGGGTTTCACCCCTCTTCAGCCAGGATGGCTTGTTTCCAGTGGCATGGAGAGCACGGGTCCCACGTCTGAGCATACCCTTCCCACTCGGGGTGACAAATGCAAAAACAACAGTTGATGGATAGAATGCAGAGCAATGTCATACATTCACCCCAGTACAGAGATCTGGGCCTAAATCCATCGTTTTGTTGCTCACCATGCCATTCCACTTTCAACCCAGCCATATGCAAATCAGTGTTGACCCTGTGCCTCATGGGAACAGTCCAGACCGAACTGCCAAGACAGGTCCTCCCTGGACAGGAAAGAAGCATCCTAGGACCGGTTTCAGGGTTTCACCCCTCTTCAGCAAAGGATAGATTGATTCCAGTGGCAAAGAGAGCACGGGACCCACGTCAGGGCATACCCTTCCCACTCGGGGTGACAAATGCAAAAACAACAGTTGATGGACAGAATGCAGAACAATGTCATACATTCACACCAGTACAGAGACCTGAGCCTAAATCCATTGTTTTTTTGCTCACCATGCCATTTCAGTTTGAACCCAGCCATATGCAAATCAGTCTTGACCCTGTGCCTCATGGGAACAGTCCAGACCGAAGTGCCAAGCCAGGTCCTCCCTGGACAGGAAACAAGCATCCTAGGATCGGTTTCAGGGATTCACCCCTCTTCAGCAAAGGATAGCTTGATTCCAGTTGCAAAGAGAGCACGGACCCACGTCAGGGCATACCCTTCCCAATCGGGGTGACGAATGCAAAAACAACAGTTGACCAACAGAATGCAGAACAATGACATACATTCACCCCAGTACAGAGATCTTGGCCTAAATCCATCATTTTTTTGCTCACCATGCCATTTCAGTTAGAACCCAGCCATATGCAAATCAGTCTTGACCCTGTGCCTCATGGGAACTGTCCAGACCGAAGTGCCAAGCCAGGTCCTCCCTGGCCTGGAAACAAGCATCCTAGGACCCGTTTCGGCATTTCACCATTCTTCAGCCAGGATAGCTTGATTCCAGTGGCATGGAGAGCACAGGAACCACGACTGGGCATACCCTTACCACTTGGGGTGACAAATGCAAAAAACAACAGTTGATAGACAGAATGCAGAACAATGCAATACATTCACTCCAGTACAGAGATCTGGGCCTAAATCCATTGTTTTTTTGCTCACCATGCCGTTCCACTTTGAACCCAGCCATAGGCAAATCAGTCTTGACCCGGTGCCTCATGGGAACTGTCCAGACCGAACTGCCAAGCCAGGTCCTCCCTGGACTGAAAACAAGCATCATAGGACCGATTAGGGGTTTCACCCCTCTTCAGCCAGGATAGCTTGATTCCAGTGGTATGGCGAGCACGGGACCCACGTCTGGGCATACCCTTCCCACTCGGGGTGACAAATGCAAAAACAACAGTTGATGGACAGAATGCAGAACAATGTCATACATTCACCCCAGTACAGAGATCTGGGCCTCAATCCATAGTTTTTTTGCTCCCCATGCCGTTCCAGTTTGAACCAAGCCATGTGCAAATCAGTCTTCACCCTGTGCCTCATGGGAACAGTCCAGCCCGAACTGCCAAGCCAGGTCCTCCCTGGACTGGAAACAAGCATCCTAGGACCATTTCTGTGGTTTCACCCCTCTTCAGCCAGGATAGCTTGATTCCAGTGGCAAAGAGAGCACGGGACCCACGTCAGGGCATACACTTCCCACTCGGGGTGACAAATGCAAAAACAACAGTTGATGGACAGAATGTAGAACAATTTCATATATTCACCCCAGTACAGAGATCTGGGCCTAAATCCATTGTTTTTGTGCTCACCATGCCGTTCCAGTTTGAACCCAGCCATATGCAAATCAGTCTTGACCCTGTGCCTCATGGGAACAGTCCAGCCCGAACTGCCAAGCCAGGAACTCCCTGGACTGGAAACAAGCATCCTAGGACCGGTTTCGGCATTTCACCTTTCTTCAGCCAGGATAGCTTGATTCCAGTGGCATGGAGACCACGGGACCCACGTCTGGGCATACCCTTCCCACTTGGGGTGACAGATGCAAAAAACAACAGTTGATAGACAGAATGCAGAACAATGCAATACATTCACCCCAGTACAGAGATCTGGGCCTAAATCCATTGTTTTTTTGCTCACCATGCCGTTCCACTTTGAACCCAGCCATATGCAAATCAGTCTTGACCCTGTGCCTCATGGGAACAGTCCAGCCCAAACTGCCAAGCCACGTCCTCACTGGACTCGAAACAATCATCCTAGGACCGGTTTTTGGGTTTCACCCCTCTTCAGCCAGGATGGCTTGTTTCCAGTGGCATGGAGAGCACGGGACCCACTTTAGGGCATACACTTCCCACTCGGGGTGACAAATGCAAAAACAACAGTTGATGGACAGAATGTAGAACAATTTCATGCATTCACCCCAGTACAGAGATCCAGGCCTAAATCCATTGTTTTTGTGCTCACCATGATGTTCCAGTTTGAACCCAGCCATATGCAAATCAGTTTTGACCCTGTGCCTCATGGGAACAGTCCAGCCCGAACTGCCAAGCCAGGTCCTCCCTGGTCTGGAAACAAGCATCCTAGGACCGGTTTCAGGCTTTCACCCCTGTTTAGCCACGATTGCTTGATTCCAGTGGCATGGAAAACATGGGACCCACGTCTGGGCATACCCTTCCCACTTGGGGTGACAAATGCAAAAACAACAGTTGAGGGACAAAATGCAGAACAATGTCAAACATTCACTCCAGTACAGAGATATGGGCCTAAATCCATCGTTTTTTTGCACACCATGCCGTTCCAGTTTGAACCCAGCCATATGCAGATCAGTCTTGACCCTGTGCCTCATGGGAACAGTCCAGCCCAAACTGCCAAGCCAGGTCCTCCCTGGACTCGAAACAAGCATCCTAGGACCGGTTTTGGGGTTTCACCCCTCTTCAGCCAGGATGGCTTGATTCCAGTGGCATGGAGAGCAAGGGACCCACATCTGGGCACACCCTTCCCACTTGGGGTGACAAATGCAAAAACAACAGTTGATGGACAGAATGCAGAACAATTTCATACATTCACCCCAGTACAAAGATCTGAGCCTAAATCCATTGTTTTTTTGCTCACCTTGCCATTTCAGTTTGAACCCAGCCATATGCAAATCAGTCTTGACCCTGTGCCTCATGGGAACTGTCCAGACCGATGTGCCAAGCCAGGTCCTCCCTGGACTGGAAACAAGCATCCTAGGACCGGTTTCGGCATTTCACCCTTCTTCAGCCAGGATAGCTTGATTCCAGTGGCATGGAGGGCACGGGACCCACGTCTGGGCATACCCTTCCCACTTGGGGTGACAAATGCAAAAATCAACAGTTGATAGACAGAATGCAGAACAATGCAATACATTCACCCCAGTACAGAGATCTGGGCCTAGATCCATTGTTTTTTTGCTCACCATGCCGTTCCACTTTGAACCCAGCCATATGCAAATCAGTCTTGACCCGGTGCCTCATGGGAACTGTCCAGACCGAACTGTCAAGCCAGGTCCTCCCTGGACTGGAAACAAGCATCATAGGACCGATTACTTTGTTTCACCCCTCTTCAGCCAGGATAGCTTGATTCCAGTGGCATGGAGAGCACGTGACCCACGTCTGGGCATACCCTTCCCACTCGGGGTAACAAATACAAAAAAACAATTGATGGACAGAATGCAGAACAATGTCATACATTCACTCCAGTACAGAGATATGGGCCTAAATCCATCGTTTTTTTGCACACCATGCTGTTCCAGTTTGAACCCAGCCATACGCAGATCAGTCTTGACCCTGTGCCTCATGGGAACAGTCCAGCCCAAACTGCCAAGCCAGGTCCTCCCTGGACTCGAAACAAGCATCCTAGGACCGGTTTTGGGGTTTCACCCCTCTTCAGCCAGGATGGCTTGATTCCAGTGGCACGGAGAGCAAGGGACCCACATCTGGGCACACCCTTCCCACTTGGGGTGACAAATGCAAAAACAACAGTTGATGGACAGAATGCAGAACAATTTCATACATTCACCCCAGTACAAAGATCTGAGCCTAAATCCAATGTTTTTTTGCTCACCATGCCATTTTAGTTTGAACCCAGCCATATGCAAATCAATCTTGACCCTGTGCCTCATGGGAACTGTCCAGACCGAAGTGCCAAGCCAGGTGCTCCCTGGACTGGAAACAAGCATCCTAGGACCGGTTTCGGCATTTCACCCTTCTTCAGCCAGGATAGCTTGATTCCAGTGGCATGGAGAGCACGGGATCCCCACGTCTGGGCATACCCATCCCACTTGGGGCGACAAATGCAAAAACAACAGTTGATGGACAGAATGCAGAACAATTTCATACATTCACCCCAGTACAAAGATCTGAGCCTAAATCCATTGTTTTTTTGCTCACCATGCCATTTCAGTTTGAACCCAGCCATATGCAAATCAGTCTTGACCCTGTGCCTCATGGGAACTGTCCAGACCAAAGTGCCAAGCCAGGTCCTCCCTGGACTGGAAACAAGCATCCTAGGACCCGTTTCGGCATTTCACCCTTCTTCAGCCAGGATAGCTTGATTCCAGTGGCATGGAGAGCACGGGACCCACGTCTGGGCATACCCTTCCCACTTGGGGTGACAAATGTAAAAAACGACAGTTGATAGACAGAATGCAGAACAATGCAATACATTCACCCCAGTGATGAATACAGGCCCCAGCTAGGCCCGCAGGACACAAGGGTTCGCTCTCCTGTAATGGAATCTATAAGGAAGTTGGCACGGAAACTGCAAAGTACAAAGACAGCATTTATTAACCCTTAAGGGTGGTCCTACAATCCACACAACACTCTTCAGTATTGCATAGAGTAGCACAAAGAACTTGCGTACATGGTCCCCTTTTATACACAATAGAGGGGCTCATAAGTGGGTGGATACAACATGAGGCCAAAGAACATTACCATTTATGGTCATTTTCGATACTGAATCAATATGTGGGCGGAGCTAACACACTCCTTGAGCCCGCGAAAACATGGTCAAGCAAGGCTTAACTGATAACAGATGTGGTCAAATCTGGGCATGCGCCAGATGGACAAAGGAGCTATTTATAGACTGTTACTAGGCAGATTACAAGAGCAACTAACACAGAGGTTGGACTCTTCTCGTGGGGAACACGTGGAAGCATGACAATACAAAATGGAGTCCGAACTTCGGTCAACATAACAGAGAAAACATGATCTAAAGGAAGGGAATTAATGTCTTCAGTAAATGCTTAATCACATCGTTGTTTCAATTTACAACAGAGGACCCTTTCAGCATTTACTGAAGACATCCGGTTTGTTAGGATAATCATCATATATGTCAATTGTCATCATTTCTTCGACTTCTTTAGCTAAACGTTTCTGGTGAGCAACATCGGCAATAGCTTTCTTATCAGGGACACAGAATGATACGCATAAGGAGCAGAGCAAAGGACCACATTGAATACAGATACAGCAAGAAAACAGAACTGTTACAATAATACAAAGACCAGTTAAAACCTTCCATCCCCAGGCAGTAATCAATGCCCAAAACCATCCAGAAAAGGACCAAGTGCCGTTTTCTGTATGGATTTCAGCTGCAATTTTATGTAGTTTGTTGATGGCATTATAAACTGATGGCGTATGATCAGGGATAAACACACAACAGCTACTCCCAATAATTTTACATGCTCCTCCTCTGTCAGCTAGCATAACGTCTAATACCATACGATTCTGCAATGCAACAATTCTAGTAATTTGCAATTCCTCCGTAAGATTCCCAAGAGCAGCAGCAGTCTGGTTTGTCACAGCCTCTACCACTCTTGTTAATCTTCGGATCTTCCTACTGTTCAGAGCAGCTCCAACAAAGAAAAACAGTCCTAAGTTAAAATCAATATACTGTTGCAGACTGGTATCAGTCTGATCTACATCATCAATTGATAAAGTACGTTTATACCTATTTACAGTCACATTATTCAATAATTTCAGATCCTTATGATAAGATGCGGGTGCTAGGAATACAGGAGGTAATAGAAATGATACATAGCATACCCCAGACCACCCAGCCGGCAGACGGTAATAACCTTTATTTCCGCACACAAAGTATGTATTATGGGACGCTAGAAAGGTACTATTATTCAATCCATCAATGTTCAGGACAGTGATGCAATCACTGACACCAACAGGAATAAAACCCACACTCTGGACACACAGGTCCGCTTGAGCTTGTGCTACTTGAATCACAAATTTGTCCTTCCCCACAGTGTCTCTTGTGTTCGTGAAGATGTAGGAAATGGATTCATTGTCTGGTCGGTACTCTTCCCACTCCCAAATTGTCCCATTCGCTTGCGGATACCCATTTTTATCCTGATGACATTCTTTATTGAGTCTGAAGAGCAATCGTCCCACTGTCGGTTTCCGAGTGGCAAAAAGCAAAGTGTACCATGCTCTACAAGAGCCATTGTGAGAGAAAGGAAGTGGTATGAATGGCGTACCTCCTTTCTTCTGATGGGCTGGCATCATCCCACATATCCAACAGTTCGTAGCGTTCGTAGCAACGTGGGTATGATGCAGCATCTGGATGAAAGTGTTATTCAAGTAAGACTGTCGATGCTTCAACTCTTGATACGGTAATGTATAAAAGTAGTGCTCCTCAGGCACCGGAGTTGTCAACACAAGTATTTTCCGAGCGGGAGTTACATCCTCCACAAACCATGTGGTTATCCCAACAATAGCTACTGTCAACATGAACCCTGATGCACAAAGGACTTTCTTTTTCTCCATGTCAAAAATAAAAACCCAATATCTTCCTGAAACTAAAAGTCTGTCAGAACTCTTCCCCTTGGGCAGCGGTCGATTTCTTCACCAGCGGGCCAAGACGGGTGTCGCTACACTAATGCAGGGCTGATCCCCCCCCCTTGCCTCATCGGCTCTCCGTTTCACTAACCCAAGGTCCGTTCTGACAGCATGTCCCGGTACTGGAGGACTCACTTCCTTGGTCGAAGATGATATCGCCTTCCTCCAGGAGTCGCGTGGTCCGGAAAGAGCTCCTCAGTGGCGTTTGGCTCCGCAGCACGGCCTGTCTCTGCAGCCAGGATTTCTCGTTGATCGGTCAGCACGGCAGGTTCCACCAATCCGGGCGGCACCTTCCTACAGTGCAGGGAATGGATCCAATTCTTTCTGTTGGAGACTCGCACAGCCGTCCTCGTTGCGAGGAGGACCTGCTCAGGACCCACCCATCTCGGTTCCAAGCTGTTTGTTCTGTCAAAGATTTTCACCATCACGTGGTCACCAGGTCGGAGACCATGTCCTTCACCGGTAGACCGATCAGGGAGCGCCTCTCGGACCTGTTGATGAATAGAAACCAAGTTATCCGTTAACTGCGCCAGATAATCATTCATCATCACACAAGGTACATCATACACAGCCTTGGGTTTTGGTGGACCCCAAATATTCATTGGGCGTCCAAAGACAATCTCGTAAGGTGTAAGGCCAGTTCGAGAGTGTGGTACCGATCTAATTGACAATAACGCCAGCGGTAGAGCATCTGGCCAAGTCAAAGACGTCGAAGCTTGAATTTTAGCGATCTTGAGCTTCAGTGTACCATTATACTTCTCGACTAGTCCTGCAGACTGAGGGTGGAATACCGCGTGAAACTTCTGGGTGATGCCCAGGCCCTTCAAGACGTACTTTATAACATCCGCTGCAAAGTGAGGCCCATTATCACTCCACAGAAGTCTACAGACGCCATATCGAGGGAAGAACTCTTTCAGCAGCAACTTCGCAGTAGTCATTGCAGTATTGTCTTTCGTAGGGTACGCTTCAACCCATTTGCTGAAAGCGCAGACCACTACTAGAACATACTTCAAATTATTACAGCGCTCAAGCTGGATGTAATCCATCTGCAAAACCTCGAAGGGTGCAGTGGGTGTCACGAATCCTCCTGCTGGAGTTCGAGTACCCTTTCCTGGGTTATACCTCAAGCAGATCATACAGGTCTGCACCACCCTCTTTGCCGTGCTAGCAATCTCTGGATGCTCCCAGACTTGGGTAAGCAATTTCACAATTGCGGAAGCTCCAACATGTGCTAGCCCATGTGCCATCTGAACCATAGGTTGTACAAAGGCCGTGGGTAATTTCCATCTATCCATCTGCTTATTTCTCCAGCAGCCCTCGTCATCCAGTTCTCCCTCGCTGGCCCATTGTTCCCGCTCTTTGTCAGAAGCGGTCCTCTGCATTTCTCGCACTTCCTCCTTCGCATCATGCCATCTTTCCACCTGTGACTTTACTACATACATGGCAGTAGCACCGGGCTGCATCGCAGTCTCCCGTGCTACTCGATCTGCTAACGCATTCCCTTCTCCAACTTTATCAACTACTTTCCTATGGGCGCTACACTTAACGATGGCAATTTTCTTTGGGTATGTCAATGCAGTTAAAAGATTGTGAACTAACTCTCCATGCATTATCTGTACTCCATGTGACGTTAAAAACCCTCTCTCCTTCCAGAGTAGGCCGAAGTCATGCGCTACTCCGAAGGCATAGCGGCTATCTGTATAAACATTCACACATAATCCTGTACTGAGCTCACATGCTCGTGTTAATGCTATCAGTTCCGCTGCTTGAGCTGATTTCTGTGGTATGCGTGCTGTCTCCACTATCGTTTGTAATGTGGTAATTGCATACGCTGCTGAAGTCGTACCATCTGGTAGCTTCAGGCATGATCCGTCCACCCACAGTTCTCCATCTACATCTGGAAAGGGCGTATCCTGGAGATCAATACGACCCTTTGTTTGTTCCTCAGTCACGAGAATACAATCATGTGTTTTCCGCGCCTCAGGCTGGGTTTCGGGGTATGGCAACAATGTTGCCGGGTTTAACGTTACGCACCTTTTCAACGTAATATGAGGAGCCAAAAGCGTCAACTCATATCCCGTTAAGCGGGCACTGGTCAGATGCTGCGTCTTCGTCTGATTAAGCAGGGCATCGACAGCATGGGGGACTAATACCAACAGCTTATGAGATAACACAATTCCCTCACTTTGGCGTATTGACACAGCTGTCGCCGCAACCGAGCGGAAACACCCTGGTAATGCTCGGGCGACAGGATCAAGTACAGCCGAAAAATATGCACAAGGGCGCTGCTTATCGCCGTGCATCTGCACTAAAACTGATAATGCACATCCATCTTTCTCATGCACATACAACGAAAAGGGTTTTGCATAATCAGGGGTCCCTAACACTGGTGCTGAACAAAGGGCCTGTCGTAGTTGCTGAAAAGCAGTATCACACTCATCTGACCAAGGGATTGGGATAAGCGTGTCCTTTGTCAAGAGGGCTAACAATGGCTTAGCTATATGTGAAAACCCCAATATCCACTGTCTACAAAAAGAAACAAGACCCAAAAATGCACGCACATCCCTCTGCGTGGACGGTCTCGGTGTGTCCAAAATTACTTGGATACGATCCGGTGTGAGTGCACGCCCCTCCTTAGACAAAAGGTGACCCAAATAAGTCACCTTTGGTCTACAGAATTGCAATTTCTTCCTAGATACCATATGATTGTGGGATGCTAAATAGGAAAGTAAGGATAACGTACTTTGTTCACACAACTCCAGGGTGTCAGCCGCCAGCAAGATGTCATCGACATATTGAATGAGGGCGACCCCCTCGAGCAGAACAAAGGAATCCAATTGTCTTTTCAAAGCCTGACTGTAAATGCTAGGGCTTTCTGTGTAGCCCTGGGGGATCCTACAAAAACGATAAGATCTATTATTTAATGTAAACCCAAAAAGATATCGGCTATCAGGGTGAATGGGAATGGAAAAGAAGGCATTCTTCAAATCGATCACTGAGAACATAGTCGCCGTAGGCGGGACCAAAGTAAGCAACGTCGTGATATCGGAAACCACTGGGTACTGAGGTATCACGATCTTGTTTACTTCTCTCAAATCAATTATAAACCGATAAACTCTGGCATCCGTATCCTTTTTCAGTATGGGAAGAATCAGACTGTTACAGATGTTGTAGGGAACTTCCTCCACTACCCCTACCGCAATCAAATCCTGCACTATCTGTATGAGAGCCTCCTCGCCCTCCTGGGAAATACGGTACTGTGGGAGGCGTGGTAACACCGCCCCCTCCTGGACACTAATGTGGACCGGTGGAATCACCATTTGTCCCACATCAGTATCCGACGTTGCCCACAAAGCACGAGGGAGGGTAGCTAACAGCGCATCCTCTGACATCGCACACATCCGTTCAGACCGGGGGTAATTGTCATTCAATATTACCCGCACACCAGCAGGGGAGCAGCGGATCGTAGCCCTAAAATGCTTTAACATATCAAGGCCCATAATGTTGTCCGGTGTGTACGGGGCAAGCAGAAACGGACAGGGTGCAGAAAAAGAATCAACCTTAAACATGAGGGGCTGCGAAAGAGGGCTTCGGGAGAGTGTACCATCAAACCCTACCGATGTGACCATTAAGCCGGATGGGGGAGCCCCCGGAACCAATTGCTTAGACAGCGCACTACGTGTCGCTTCTGTATCCACTAGGAACTGATCAGTAGAGCCCAAAACCTCAGCCGATACATAAGGACCCTTCTGATCGACCGGCACCTCAACTGATTCTAACCCCCATCCAACGCATTCCTATGCATGCTGAGAATCATGGTACCCCGATCGGTCAATCCCCGACACTTGATACTGATGCTGGCGATCGAAAACATTTGATCTATCTCGGTGCTGCCCAGCAGAGTCAAAACGAGCCTGTTCGTTAGAATTCCCTCTAAAGTTCGAGAAACCCCCTCTACCTCGCGGGCCACCCTGAGTATGCCCCTGACGCGAAGCATGCAACACCGGGCAGTCCCTAGCCCAATGACCCGATTGCTTACAATACGCACATTGGTTCCTATTCAAATCAGATCGGCCCGAGGGAGGACCATAAGATCCTCCCCTACCTCTATTAACACCCCCCCGGGGCGGGCCATATACTTGTGCCAACATCACCTTTGTTTTTAGATCTTTCGATTTCTTTTCCTCCTGGCCCTTTGCTTCTTGCTCCTGACGCTCATAATACTGAGCGATAGTCAGGAGGGCCGTCGGGGTTGCGGAAGACCAAGAACTCTCGCTCGCTTTTAAACGGGCCGCAACTGCCGGCAGCACATTAGCTACATATTTATCCGCAAAGAGATGGCGACCCGTATCATCAGTAAGCGACTGGCCACTAAAATCATGAAACGTCTCCTCAAAGCGCGTAAAGAAGTCCGCCACTGACTCGTCAACTTTCTGTTTACATGAAGCTAACATATTCCAGTCAATCTTTTTAGGGGGGATAATTGTCTTCAGCTTAGCCAGAATAGCAGCAGGGAGATCTAAAATACTCTGGGGTGGTTTCTGCGCGGGCTTCCGTTCCCTATCTTCATCCTCAAGGTCAGACCACCGAGCCTTAAAGGCAACTATATCATCTACCTTTCGGACAGATCACCACATATCCGGTGGTAGAATAAGGCCAAAGAACAGGTCTATATCTGCTAAGGTCATAACGCAAGAATTCAAGGCCCCCTCGACTTCTTCGTAGAAGGCAGCTGGATTCTTGCGGGGGTCAGGCAACGCATTCTTTAAGGCCATAACATCAGCTCTATGCCAAGGAGTATAAACCCAATTATACACAAAATATCCCTTAGCATCGGCGGAGGTAATGTCCGAGCTAGTCCCCGCTCCTTTAGGAGGAACATACAAAGGCGCCGCCTCTCGCATTGGTTTAACATGCACTATGCCATCCTTATCTGACTGGGAGGTGGATGAGTGGCCTTCTGCTGTACACGAATCCAACTGCTTCTCCTCCCCTGCTCGTTGGCGCGCTTTTTCTTTAAGGGCCAGCACCGAGTCCCGCAAGGCGAACAGCCGCCGAGCCGTATCAGGAGCCTTAGAGGAAGAGAAAACACCATTATGCAATGCTTTAGCATCCGATGTCACTTCTTCAGGCTCAAAGACACTAGAATATTTCCGGAAGGCGGCAATCACTTCCTCAGCGAAATGACCCAGAAAATACAATTTCTCTCTATCCTGCCACGGCCCCCAAGTATGGAATAATTCATCCACGGACACCTTGCCCTTAAGTGCACGGAAGGAAATTTGCCGAAGCTCAGCCATTTGCTCAGCCGATAGCATGGACCGCGTATCTACCTTACCCGGACCCGGGACAGAATCTTGTGGCCTCGGAGCAGATGCGCCAACATAAGGGGGCGGAGAGCGATCTAGTAAATAAAAATCATCATCAAGATTATTAAGGACAGGATAAAGTGGCTGCCGAACAGCATATTGACCCGAGACTTGCAGCCTACGCTCTTTCTCTTGTCTCTCCGTCTGTTCTCTGTCCTCCCGACGCTTCGCTTCCTGTGCTCGCACATGATCATTCTTCCGTTGTTCTTTATCAAACAGCGCTTTCTCACGCTTCTCTCGCTCACGCACCTCCTTCACCCACAACCGCACACACTCAAACATATCCTGACGAGCACGCCGCTTACACATACACTGTTCCACATACTCAATCTTACGTATATCAAACGATCCATACAAAGGCCATCGTAACTCAGGATCTTTTTTAGTATATTTCCTCCATACTGTGCTGTACATTATGGAAGAAAGACCATGCTTCACATACATATCCCTATTAGGAGTCCCCTCTGGGGGAGCTGGAGCAGATTCCTCGAGGTTCAACCGGTTTCCAAAGCAGCAACACCACTTACGGAGTGCGCTAAAAGCAGGCATGCTCAGAAATAATGCAAAATATGCAATATTATAAAAAAAATGGCACTTAATCGTTGCGCCGTTCAAAGTTACACAGCTCCGGAGAAATCTCTCCACATTACCTGCCTATATGTGTTGCAACGCATATATTTTCACAAAGACAAATACAAAATATGACTAGTCATCACAAATCAAACTCAAATAGCCAGACCAGGCTTCAAAAACTCGGAGCAAGTACCGTACAACGGTTCTTACCAATCAAGAGTCCAGATTCCAACTGCCAAGCTCCAAAAATCGCCCAAACGGCTTTCACGGCAAGACCGACAGAAGAGGTCTCAGTCGAGGACCGGCGCCACCCAGACGGTCAGCTCGGAAGGGAAGGAAGAAACCTCGGGATGCCAGGGCTAAGACGCCGCTGGCAGTGATCACGTCCCCGGCCAAATTCCTCACCTTCGTCGCGACCAGTCCTTCGAGCATCCGAGTCGCCGATGAGCCCCACGTGACGGGCGCCAATTGATGAATACAGGCCCCAGCTAGGCCCGCAGGACACAAGGGTTCGCTCTCCTGTAATGGAATCTATAAGGAAGTTGGCACGGAAACTGCAAAGTACAAAGACAGCATTTATTAACCCTTAAGGGTGGTCCTACAATCCACACAACACTCTTCAGTATTGCATAGAGTAGCACAAAGAACTTGCGTACATGGTCCCCTTTTATACACAATAGAGGGGCTCATAAGTGGGTGGATACAACATGAGGCCAAAGAACATTACCATTTATGGTCATTTTCGATACTGAATCAATATGTGGGCGGAGCTAACACACTCCTTGAGCCCGCGAAAACATGGTCAAGCAAGGCTTAACTGATAACAGATGTGGTCAAATCTGGGCATGCGCCAGATGGACAAAGGAGCTATTTATAGACTGTTACTAGGCAGATTACAAGAGCAACTAACACAGAGGTTGGACTCTTCTCGTGGGGAACACGTGGAAGCATGACAATACAAAATGGAGTCCGAACTTCGGTCAACATAACAGAGAAAACATGATCTAAAGGAAGGGAATTAATGTCTTCAGTAAATGCTTAATCACATCGTTGTTTCAATTTACAACACCAGTACAGAGATCTGGGCCTAGATCCATTGTTTTTTTGCTCACCATGCCGTTCCACTTTGAACCCAGCCATATGCAAATCAGTCTTGACCCGGTGCCTCATGGGAACTGTCCAGACCGAACTGTCAAGCCAGGTCCTCCCTGGACTGGAAACAAGCATCATAGGACCGATTACTTTGTTTCACCCCTCTTCAGCCAGGATAGCTTGATTCCAGTGGCATGGAGAGCACGTGACCCACGTCTGGGCATACCCTTCCCACTCGGGGTGACAAATACAAAAAAACAATTGATGGACAGAATGCAGAACAATGTCATACATTCACTCCAGTACAGAGATATGGGCCTAAATCCATCGTTTTTTTGCACACCATGCTGTTCCAGTTTGAACCCAGCCATACGCAGATCAGTCTTGACCCTGTGCCTCATGGGAACAGTCCAGCCCAAACTGCCAAGCCAGGTCCTCCCTGGACTCGAAACAAGCATCCTAGGACCGGTTTTGGGGTTTCACCCCTCTTCAGCCAGGATGGCTTGATTCCAGTGGCACGGAGAGCAAGGGACCCACATCTGGGCACACCCTTCCCACTTGGGGTTACAAATGCAAAAACAACAGTTGATGGACAGAATGCAGAACAATTTCATACATTCACCCCAGTACAAAGATCTGAGCCTAAATCCAATGTTTTTTTGCTCACCATGCCATTTCAGTTTGAACCCAGCCATATGCAAATCAGTCTTGACCCTGTGCCTCATGGGAACTGTCCAGACCGAAGTGCCAAGCCAGGTGCTCCCTGGACTGGAAACAAGCATCCTAGGATCGGTTTCGGCATTTCACCCTTCTTCAGCCAGGATAGCTTGATTCCAGTGGCATGGAGAGCACGAGATCCCCACGTCTGGGCATACCCATCCCACTTGGGGTGACAAATGCAAAAATCAACAGTTGATAGACAGAATGCAGAACAATGCAATACATTCACACCAGTAAAGAGATCTGGGCCTAAATCCAAGTTTTTTTTTGCTCACCATGCCGTTCCACTTTGAACCCAGCCATATGCAAATCAGTCTTGACCCTGTGCCTCATGGGAACTGTCCAGACCGAACTGCCAAGCCAGGTCCTCCCTGGACTGGAAACAAGCATCATAGGACCGATTACGGGGTTTCACCCCTCTTCAGCAAGGATAGCTTGATTCCAGTGGCATGGAGAGCATGGGACCCACGTCTGGGCATACCCTTCCCACTCGGGGTGACAAATACAAAAACAACAATTGATGGACAGAATGCAGAACAATGTCATACATTCACCCCAGTACAGAGATATGGGCCTAAATCCATCATTTTTTTGCACACCATGCCGTTCCAGTTTGAACCCAGCCATATGAAAATCAGTCTTGACTCTGTGCCTCATGGAAAAAACATCCAGCCCAAACTGCCAAGCCAGGTCCTCCCTGGACTTGAAACAAGCTTCCTAGGACCGGTTTTGGGGTTTAACCCCTCTTCAGCCAGGATGGCTTGTTTCCAGTGTCATGGAGAGCATGGGACCCACGTCTGGGCACACCCTTCCCACTTGGGGTGACAAATGCAAAAACAACAGTTGATGGACAGAATGCAAAACAATGTCATACATTCACCCCAGTACAGTGATCTGGGCCTAAAGCCATCGTTTTTTTGCTCACCTTGCCATTCCACTTTCAACACAGCCATATGCAAATCAGTCTTGACCCTGTGCCTCATGGGAACAGTCCAGACCGAACTGCAAACCCAGGTCCTCCCTGGACTGTAAACAAGCATCCTAGGACCGGTTTTGGGGTTTTACCCCTCTTCAGCCAGGATAAAATGATTCTAGTGGCATGGAGAGCACGTGACCCACGTAAGGGCATACCTTTCCCACTCGGGGTCATAAATGCAAAAACAACAGTTGATGGACAGAATGCAGAACAATGTCATACATTCACCCCAGTACAGAGATCTGGGCCTAAATCCATCGTTTTTTTGCTCACCATGCCATTCCAGTTTGAACCCAGC
This sequence comes from Triturus cristatus, assembly GCF_964204655.1. Lineage (NCBI taxonomy): Eukaryota > Metazoa > Chordata > Amphibia > Caudata > Salamandridae > Triturus > Triturus cristatus. The sequence continues at coordinate 477,808,216 of NC_140583.1, forward strand.
CATATGCAAATCAGTCTTGACCCTGTGCCTCATGGGAACAGACCAGCCCGAACTGCCAAGCTAGGTCCTCCCTGGACAGGAAACAAGCATCCTAGCACCGGTTTTGGGGTTTCACCCCTCTTCAGCCAGGATAGCTTGATTACAGTTACATGGAGAGCACGGGACACACGTCAGGGCATACCTTTCCCACTCGGGGTGACAAATGCAAAAACAATAGTTGATGGACAGAATGCAAAACAATGTCATACATTAACCCAAGTACAGAGATCTGGGTCTAAATCCATCGTTTTTTTTGCTCACCATGCTATTCCACTTTGAACCCAGCCATATGCAAATCAGTATTGACCCTGTGCCTCATGGGAACAGCCGAGCCCTATCTGCCAAGCCAGGTCCTCCCTGGACTGGAAACAAGCAACCTAGGACCAGTTTTGGTGTTTCACCCCTCTTCAGCCAGGATAGCTTGATTCCAGTTGCATGGAGAGCACGGGACCCACATCTGAGCATACCCTTCCCACTCGGGTGACAAATGCAAAAACAACAGTTGATGGACAAAATGCAGAACAATGTCATACATTCACCCCAGTACAGAGATCGGGCCTAAATCCATCAATTTTTTGCTCACCATGCCGTTCCAGTTTGAACCCAGCCATTTGCAAATCAGTCTTGACACTGTGCCTCATGGGAACAGACCAGCCCGAACTTCCAAGCCAGCTCCTCCCTGGACAGGAAACAAGCATCCTAGGACCTGTTTCGGGGTTTCACCCCACTTCAGCCAGGACAGCTTGATTCCAGTTGCAAGTAGAGCACGGGACCCACGTCAGGGAATACCCTTCCCACTCGGGGTGACAAATGCAAAAACAACATTTGATGGACAGAATGCAGAACAATGTCATACATTCACCCCAGTACAGAGATCTTGGCCTAAATCCATCGTTTTTTTGCTCACCATTCCGTTCCAGTTTGAACCCAGCCATATACAAACCAGTCTTGACCCTGTGCCTCATGGGAACAGACCAGCCCGAACTGCCAAGCCAGGTCCTCCCTGGACAGGAAACAAGCATCCTAGGACCGGTTTTGGGGTTTCACCCCTCTTCAGCCAGGATAGCTTGATTACAGTTGCATGGAGAGCACGGGACCCACATCAGGGCATACCCTTCCCACTCGGGGTGACAAATGCAAAAACAACAGTTGATGGACAGAATGCAGAACAATTTCATACATTCACCCCAGTACAGAGATCTGGGCCTAAATCAATCGTTTTTTTGCTCACCATGCCGTTCCAGTTTGAACACAGCCATATACAAATCAGTATTGACCCTGTGCCTCATGGGAACAGTCCAGCCTGAACTGCCAAGCCAGGTCCTCCCTGGACTGGAAACAAGCATCCAAGGACCAGTTTCGGGGTTTTACCCCTCTTCAGCCAGGATAGCTTGATTCCAGTTGCATGGAGAGCACGGGACCCACATGTGAGCATACCCTTCCCACTTAGGGTGACAAATGCAAAAACAACAGTTGATGGACAGAATGCAGAAAAATGTCATACATTCACCCCAGTACAGAGTTCTGGGCCTAAATCCATCGTTTATTTGCTCACCATGCCGTTCCAGTTTGAACCCAGCCATATGCAAATCAGTCTTAACCCTGTGCCTCATGGGAACTGTCTAGACCGAACTGCCAAGCTAGGTCCTCCCTGGACTAGAAACAAGCATCCTAGGACCAGTTTTGGGGTTTCACCCTTCTTCAGCCAGAATAGCTTGATTTCAGTTGCATGGAGAGGACGGGACCCACGTCTGAGCATACCCTTCCCACTCAAAGTGACAAATGCAAAAACAACAGTTGATGGACAGAATGTAGAACAATGTCATACATTAACCCAAGTACAGAGATCTGGGCCTAAATCCATCTTTTTTTGCTCACCATGCCATTCCACTTTGAACCCAGCCATATGTAAATCAGTATTGATCCTGTGCCTCATGGGAACAGTCGAGCCCAAACTGCCAAGCCAGGTCCTCCTTGCACTGGAAACAAGCATCCTAGGACCGATTTCGGGGTTTCACCCCTCTTCAGCCAGGATAGCTTGATTCCAGTGGCATGGAGAGCACGGGAACTACTTCTGGGCATACCCTTCCCACTTGGGGTGACAAATGCAAAAACAACAGTTGATGGACAGAATGCAGAACAATGTCATACATTCACCCCAGTACAGAGATCTGGGCCTAAATCCATTGTTTTTTTGCTCACCATGCTGTTCCACTTTGAACCCAGCCATATGCAAATCAGTCTTGACCCTTGCCTCATGGGAACAATCCAGCCCGAACTGCCAAGCCAGGTCCTCCCTGGACTGGAAACAAGCATCCTAGGACCGGTTCTGGGGTTTCACCCCTCTTCAGCCAGGATGGCTTGATTCCAGTGACATGGAGAGCACGGGACCCACGTCTGGGCATACCCTTCCCACTCGGGGTGACAAATGCAAAAACAACAGTTGATGGACAGAATGCAGAACAATGTCATACATTCACCCCAGTACAGAGATCTGGGCCTAAATCCATCGTTGTTTTGCTCACCATGCCGTTCCATTTTGAACCCAGCCATATGCATATCAGTCTTGACCCTGTGCCTCATGGGAACAGACCAGCCCGAACTGCCAAGCCAGCTCCTCCCTGGACAGGATACAAGCATCCTAGGACCGGTTTCGGGGTTTCACCCCTCTTCAGCCAGGATAGCTTGATTCCAGTGGCATGGAGAGTACGGGACCCACGTCTGGGCACACCCTTTCCACTTGGGTTGACAAATGCAAAAACAACAGTTGATGGACAGAATGCAGAACAATGTCATACATTCACCCCAGTACAGAGATCTGGGCCTAAATCCATCGTTTTTTTGCTCACCATGCCATTCCACTTTGAACCCAGCAATATGCAAATCAGTCTTGACCCTGTGCCTCATGGGAACAGTCCAGACCGAACTGCCAAGCCAGGTCCTCCTTGAACTGGAAACAAGCATCCTAGGACCGGTTTCGGGGTTTCACCCCCCTTCAGCCAGGGTAGCTTGATTCCAGTGGCACGGAGAGAACGGGAACTACTTTTGGGCATACCCATCCCACTTGGGGTGACAAATGCAAAAACAACAGTTGATGGACAGAATGCAGAACAATGTCATACATTCACCCCAGTACAGAGATCTGGGCCTAAATCCATAGTTTTTTTGCTCACCATGCTGTTCCACTTTGAACCCAGCCATATGCAAATCAGTCTTGGCCCTGTGCCTCATGGGAACAGTCCAGCCCGAACTGCCAAGCCAGGTCCTCCCTGGACTGGAAACAAGCATCCTAGGACCAGTTTCGGGCTTTCACCCCTCTTCAGCCACGATAGCTTGATTCCAGTGGCATGGAGAGTAACGGACCCACGTCTGGGCATACCCTTCCCACTTGGGGTGACAAATGCAAAAACAACTGTTGATGGACAGAATGCAGAACAATGTCATACATTCACCCCAGTACAGAGATCTGAGGGTAAATCCATCGTTTTTTTGCTAACCATGCCATTCCGGTTTGAACCCAGCCATATGCAAATCAGTCTTGACCCTGTGCCTCATGGGAACTGTCCTGACCGAACTGCCAAGCCTGGTCCTCCCTGGACTGGAAACAAGCATCCTAGGACCAGTTTCGGGGTTTCACCCTTCTTCAGCCACGATAGCTTGATCCCAGTGGCATGGAGAGCACGGGACCCACGTCTGGGCATACCCTTCCCACTCGGGGTGACAAATGCAAAAACAACAGTTGATGGACAGAATGCAGAACAATTTCATACATTCACCCCAGTACAGAGATCTGGGCCTAAATCTATAGTTTTTTTGCCCACCATGCCATTCCACTTTGAACCCAGCCATATGCAAATCAGTCTTGACCCTGTGCTTCATGGGAACAGTCCAGACCGAACTGCCAAGCCAGGTCCTCCCTGGACAGGAAATGAGCATCCTAGGACCGGTTTCAGGGTTTCACTCCTCTTCAGCCAGGATAGCTTGATTCTAGTGGCATGGAGAGCACAGGACCCACATCTGGGCATACCCTTCCCACTTGGGGTGACAAATGCAAAAACAACTGTTGATGGACAGAATGCAGAACAATGTCATACATTCACCCCAGTACAGAGATCTGGGCCTAAATCTATAGTTTTTTTGCTCACCATGCCATTCCAGTTTGAACCCAGCCATTTGCAAATCAGTCTTGACCCTGTGCCTCATGGGAACAGTCTAGCCCGAACTGCCAAGCCAAGAAGGGAGATCCACGCCAATGATGCCAGGTCTAACAGAGATATAGATAGATGTGTGTATGCCGAGTCTGGTGGCTCAGTGAACGAATCCGTCCACAGCAGGGGCCTGTGTTCAACCTCATGGTCACAGTTTTTTTTTTGCTCTAGCCCCGCCCCCCACTGACCCCACTCCCACCGGTGGAGCCCTCGACCACAAACCGCACTGTAAATTTGGCCCTGGAGAGAAAGTTTGTGAGTACCCATGATCTAAGACATCCCAGATATACAAAAGTTCTGGTTCAGATCAATTTTTCCCAAGATACGAGCATAAAAGTTAGGAATGTTCCCCTTCAATATTTCTATCCCACCAATTCTCTTTTCCCCAGCACTAGTGGCTGGTCTGCCCCTAGGTCTTCTAGATTGCACCAGAGCATGACTGCCAGGATAGAAATTCCACTTGCCAATATGTTTGCTCCCTTGATAGGATTAGATAATAACGATACACAAGCGTCACAATAGGATGGGCTGTTGAGCCCCAGGCTTACAGTTTCGGCAGATACTGTGTCCATTTTGCCTCATACTACTCCCTCTACTTCTTCTTTCATGCGGGCTATGACCTGTAATATTGGAGAACAGAGGGCGAAAAGATACAATGCAAATTGGTTGAGAACTCTTGGGTGTTGTCATATAGTTGCTTTGCAGGAAACCTGGGATATTGGTGAATCCTTTTATATAGATGGATTTTCCACGTTTCTTAAGGTTTCATCCCCATCCCCAGTAGGACGTACCAAGGGAGGCCTTCTTGTTTTGGTTCCACTCAGAGTTCCAAGCACTGCCAGCGTCTTGGAAAGTGTCTCACCCAATTTGCTGGCAGTAGAGCTGGTGTTAAAAAATTACTCCCCTCTGTTGCTAGTGAATTTTTATAATTCTTTTTGTAGAGGGTGAACTATTGGACATATTGCCACAATGGAGATTTTTTTGGACCATTATGGAGAGACGAGGTTGTAGTAACCAAGTAGACACAAGTAATTGTAAGTTGGTTATTTATTGGCTACATGGACAGCAGAGTCAGGAAGACCAACTCTATCCAAAGCTCCAACAGGAATGCCCTAGCATCACACTGTTGCTGGGTGACCACATATTCTAGAGCACAAGAATCACTACAGCTTTAAAGGGTAACAATCCATATTAAGAGCTTAAACATAAACAGTGGAAAACCGCAAGATACAACATATCTTCGCTTCTTACAAAACTAAAAAAAAAACATAAAAAAACAATAAACAAAATAAACAAGTTGCAACCTATATCTTGCAGGTATGACAATTTTCTGGAACTTTTCCTGGAAATGGTTTGGTTGCTACAAGGAGGAACCAAGGGGCATCTTAACAATGCGGCGATAAAAAATTATCGCTGTTTTAGGGGCGTTTTCGGCCGAAAAGCGGCGATAATTTTATCGCCTTATCAGCAAAGACACTCTATCGCGTGTTTTGCTGATTTTGCTCCCGTTTCCAACACGCCTAACTTCGCATCGCTAATGTGATGCAAAGTAGGCGTGTCTGTGGAAACAACATGGGTAAATATCGCAAAGGCAGCTTCGCAATATTTACAATGCGGGGAAGCGATTATTTTGTTAAATTCCTGACTAAGGCATACCTAACATGTGAGGTGGATTCATGTGATACGACCACAGGGTCGTATCCTCAAGCATATCGCCGTTTTACAATGAACATCCCTGGAAAACCAGCGATGTTCCATGGAAAAGGGCGCTATTGCTGGAATATACATCGCCATGGCGCTAAGTGCTGTTAATACAATGCTAGCCTGGCAAAATATTCCAGCGATAGAAAAAAATGCGGTATACAAGGTCAGCGATAATTAACGCTGCCTGTTGCAAATATGCCCCCAAATTCTCTGAACACGAGGGGACCTCTTTTACCCGAACCTTTACCACCCTGTTGAGGTTCCACCAATGACCTCCCCCAACTCTTACTGCATTTCCAACAATCTTGAGAACTTTGACAGGTTCACTGAACTTACTGTCACCCTTCTTAGTATGAACAGCAGTTTTGATCTTAATCATGTCCCCAACTTCAAGCGGAGCTACTTTGACAGCCCTTCTGGAATCAAACCATTGCTTTTGTTTGGTTTGTGTGGCAGTCATATTTTCATTTGCTATGGACATACGTTGGGCAACATCAGATTCAGACCCGATCCACTTACCCATCCATCCAGGCCTGAAGCTCGTGTTAGGTTTCCGTCCCCTCAAAAGCGAGAAAACTTGATAAAGGAATGAGGAGTTGTTCTATCAAACCAAACCATGGCATCTAGTGCCCTGCAAACATCATGACACCCTGTTCTGGCCCACTTGACACACTCCCCCACCACCAATTCATCATTTCAACTAAACCATTAGTCTGTGGTGGTATAAAGAACTCTTATTGTGTTTCACACCAGACTCAAGGAGGAAAGATTCAAATTCTGTGCTATTGAACTGTTTTCCATTTTCCGAGACCAAGGTTTCAGGAAAACCCTCTCTCAGCCACACATTTTTCAAAAACTCAACAATAGTTTTGGTATTGGCTTCCCTAACCATCTTGACCTCTGGCCATTTTGATGTATAAACCATGAGGACCAAAATGAAACGGAATCCACCTGGCAGAACTTCGTACCGCCCCATGACATCCATACCCAGTTTTAACCATGGACCCTTAGGGTATTCAATAGGCATCAAAGGGGGAACAAACACTTTAAAACTTTTGTCAGCCGCACTGCAGACACAACAATCAGAAACCACAAAATCAACTTCAGCATCCATCCCTGGCCACCAATAAGTGTCTCGGATTCGACGCTTGGTGAGTGTGGCACGAAGATGACCCTCGTGGGCTCTCAGAATAATAGTTTTGCATAAAACAGCCAGAGGTACAAACTTGTCAGCCCTGAGTAGCAAACCATCTTCAATGGAGAGCTCACTTTTAACCTTCCCGAAAGGTTGAAGAGGAGCTGAAAGCACATTTTCTCTGGGACACTCACTCCTTATGAAAGCACAGACTTCTCGTAACACACAATCAGATTCTAGCGCCTGTACCCATTCAGTCTCAGAGCCCAAATTTAACTCAGGTAAGTCCAGAATGGCAACTAGACAGTCATCACAATCGTCACTAGAAAACTCATCCAACTTGATATCGTCATGTTCGCACGACATGATTAGAAACCGGGGTAAAAAATCCGCCCTTCCATTCTTCCCACCGGAAATATGTTTCACTTCAAACTGATATTAAAGGAGTCTCGTTACCATACGTATTATCCTAGGCAAACAACACTTACTAATGCCTCCACCCAGAATATTTACTAAGGGCTTATGATCAATTAAAAGCAGGAACCGCCCCAGATATAAGGTTGAAACTTCTCAATGGCCCATTTTCAATGATGGAGTACTGGACTTCGGGAGTTCTTAATACTCAGGAGGTAAAACACACCATGCTCTCACAATTGTTGTCTAACTGAGTTAAAGTGGCACCAAGACCTACCTGGCTGGCATCGACAGTGACGCAGCAGGGTAAACTTGGGTCGAAAGGTTTCAAAGCAGCACCATCCTTTAAGGCAGATTTAACAAAATTTGAGAGCCATGACACATTCATTGCACCATTCAACTTGATCCTTTCTTGGGGAGATTACTTATGGGACGTACAATGGATGCAAAATTAGGAATAAACCGTGAGTAATACTCACATAGACCGAGTAATGACTTGACACCCACTTTGTCCGCTGGTTCAGGGGCATCAACGATGGCCTGAAGTAACCCTGGTCTAGGACTTATCCCATCATGAGAAATCACATGTCTCAAGTATTCAACTTTAGAACACAGAAATTTACACTTCTCTTCTTTTAACACAACCCCATATTTTTTTAAGAATGTTAAGACTTGTTCAGGACTGTGTCATGAGATTGGACATCTTTAGCAAAAATGAGAACGTCATCCTGAAATACTAGGACGCCATCAACATCTCTAAGAATATTGCTCATTATTCTCTGCAAAACAGAGGCCGCTGACGCAAGCCCAAAAGGCATCCGACAGTAGCGAAATGTTCCCAGAGGTGATACAAATGCAGTTAGATAGCGAGATTCATGATCCAGTTCCACCTAGTAGTAGGCACTGGCTAAATCAAGTTTAGTAAAGAAACGTGCTCCCTTGGTGGAAGAATATAAGTCATTAATTTTGGATAGGGGATGGGAATCTACCCATATCTCTTTGTTTAGGGACTTCAAGTCAACACAGACTCGAAGATCTCCTCCCCTCTTTCTGGCTACAACCAAGGGGGAAAGCCACAGTGAAGAGTCTGTGGGTTCAATAATGCCTTTAGTACAAAGACTCTTTAATTCTTTTTCCAAATCTTCCCTCAAACTGAACGGCACTCCTCTAAGTTTGTGCTTGATGGGAAGAGCACTACCTTTAAGAATGATTCTGTGCTTAAATCCTTTGATTTTTCCCAAGTCATTACTAAACACTTCAGGATATTTGTTTTTCCACACGCGACCTTCATCTTCGCAACTAACAACTAACACCTGTTTCTTGGCTCCAGGTTTAAGTATCATGCCGAACAGGCCTTGGTGAAACCACACCAATATGTTGAGTCCCTTAACTGGGACATATATTTTTCCCCTGGTTCTCCTGCCTTTAAATGACATCGCGTCTTAAAAAAAACCATTAGATCAATTTTCCGCCCTTCCTATGAGACAGGGGAACAACCCGGTGGAGAAAAAGGTTGGCACCCTTTCCAAGTTTCCAAGTTTCTTCAAATAATTTCTGAGTGATCATTGTGATCTTTGACCCTGAATCAACTAACAATTCCACAGTGTGATCACCAATACTAATATCCACATGGGATTGATGCATGAAGATGGATCCCCTAGAACCACATATTGACAAAAAACAGGTTTAGGGTTGCATGGATCAACATCATCAGAGCTTCTGACAACAGAGATAACTCCAAGGTCTGAGTCATAATCAGATTCAACCGTACAGATTGTTGTTTTTTTGACATTTCTTTTTTTTAAACAAACTTTGCCAAAGTGACCCATCCTCTTACAATAATTGCACATGACATTGCTAGCTGGACAACAAGAACCCTTGATGTGAGGAGGATTACCACACCTGATGCACATAGTATTACCATTAACCTTGCAGGTACTGGCTAAGTCTGAGTTGGGCTTAGAATATTGACTAACGGCACATTGATTAGACTTAGCACGATACTTGAGAGGATTATTGATGTTGACCACATTAACGGCATCTGAGGGCTTGTCGTCCAGTTCCTTCAGTGAGACTATAGATATCTCTATGCTTTTAGCGATTTTGATAGTCTCATCCAAGGATGGATCTCCCAAACTCAAAACATTTTGTTGTATGTTCTTGTCTTTGCACTGGCAAACAAACTGGTCTCTAATGAGCTGATCTGTAAAATTTTCCAACTTGCAATCAGCAGCCAGTCTATAAGGCTTGGTTGTTTATCAAACATGGATTTCAATTTAATGACAGTTTCATCATATTCATCAATGCCGTTTAGTTGTTCTTGAGAGAGAGGTGGTAGATGTTTGTAAATTGACCTTCCTTTAAAACCTAAGGAGTGGAGAAGAAGACATTTTTTTTCTTTCTCTGCCGAAACGTAGAGCGCCAATGGCACCCAGATAAGTTTTAAAAGTTTCATGCCAGATTTATCATCTGACTGGAAGTTCACCGGGAGAATCGAGAAAAGAAAGTGGAGGATTGACAGACTGCATAGCACACAATTCTATTAAGGTAGGTAAACTTGAAAAAGAAATGCGGTGGAAAAATAGTGACTCCAATTATCAACAAATGATACACAAGGTGTAAATAATCAAATAATGTAAATAACAATACAAAAATGACAATACAAAAGGTAGCAAGGTGAGTGCTTCACAATATCTATGAGTTATGCAGATATTGGAAAAATAGCTGTGTTAAGAGAAATGTGCAATTGGTTGGTATTAAAGAAGGTGTGTGCATCACCGTAGATGCAGGTAAACACACTGTAGAGAGAGTTGTTGAAAACAACACGGTGAAATGTCACAAGATGTCGAAATAATTGAGAAGCGGTGTGTGTATCACCGTGAATAAACCCAATAATTACGTGGTTGCAGCGCAAAGGAAACGCTGTTATGATGCTCAAGATAGAAACTTTTTAAGGTGTGTGTATCACCGTGAATGTTGCAGAAGATACACTTAAAACACAGTGGTTGGCAAACTTTAAACGTAGTAACTGATATGCGCATCACCGATAATATTGCCGAACTGCACGCAATACGCACTGGCTGAGAAGTGAAGAATAAACTTGTGAAATAGCAGTTACAATGAAACAATGATAGAAAGGTTTCCCAACCCTTTAAGATGGCTGCAAAAATTACGTTGGGTTGTTTGTGAAAAATCCGATGTTGAAAGGGTTCCCAACCTTTAAAAATGGCCACGACGTTGCAGCGTGACGTGATGCGATGAGGTAGCAGCTCACAGCACGTGTGTTCATGAAGAAGAGCGTTGGAGACAAGCAAAGCTGAACGTAGGCTGGAACGAGGTTGGTGCGAGACAGTACATGCACGAGCAGGCTGTACGGGCAACAAGGCTGAATGCAGGCTGGAACGACGTTGAAGCGAGACGGTGCAAGCATGAGCAGGGTGCAGATAACACGCGGCTGGCAGTGAACACCACAGGTGTATCTACGGTGACCGATCTTTGACGAAGTAAGATGCAGCTGAATAGATCGTATGTCTGCTTTTAGAAACGTGTATGTGCCGGTGTCTCTGAGCATTGCTACAATAATTTGTATGTTTGGTTGACGAACGCGTAACTTTTTAACTCGTTAAACTTGTTTACACTACCATTAGCTCCCTGTCCAAACTATGTGATGATGGGGACCGGGTTAAGCAAATAGGGTACTACGGATAAGAAGTTCTATCATTCACTACCGGATCTCGTACCACGTTATGATTCGAGTGAAACAGTGAATGGCACTTGAGAACGTGTTAAATACTACCACAGAGACCGAAGGGTTCTTAACTTTTATAGTACAAGTGACACATCTAAAGTATGTGCAGCTTCATATATAGAACGTGTAAAAAATACGTGTAAAAAATACGTGTTGTCCTGTAGTTGTTACCTAATGACCACCGGCTGTATCCTTGATGATTTGTTTTATACCCTCAGTGTGTGACTACAAGACGGCACCAAAACTCAAGTGACCCACATGGTGCAATCTAGCACCAACCAGTAGGTGAGAAGGTTTATCTGCTTAACACAGCCTCAGCTTTTGACAAGAATGTGCAGTTTTGGGAAAGGATACCGGTTACACACATCGTGCACCGTTAATATTCTCCCCACTCGTGCCCCCACCTTTTTGATATAAAACACGGGGTGCACAGAAAAATCACATTGTTATTACCCCCGAGGTGACTCAGAGAACGATTGTGAGAGTTATATGTCCGTTTGGTCACGGGTAGAGAGTTTTTTATTTTGGTCACTCTCAAGTTAGAGATGCAATCTTGACACCAACAAACATAATGGAATAGACGCCATTGCACCAACCACGGGTGGAGTGAGATATCCACATAGAGTTGAGTTATACATGTCACCATGGGTGTGAGTTCCAAACAGAGTCCTAACACGATTTTGACACTATTTCTCTTCTTCTAGAAAATCTACTGGATTCTAATTTTAGGTGAGTGCAATAGGCCTCATTTTTTACCTGGGTTTGCATGCAGCACATGATCAAACTTGAGTCAGGGAAACCATCTACTATAATAGACAGCCCTGAAGAAGGCCCCAGACCCTTGTGGGCTCTATGCGCGGGCCAAAACATGTTGGCATAAGAAGTGGGTATATTTGAAACAATAATTTCAAAACAACCCCATCATAACATCGCTTTTTATTTGGTACCCCAGGTACCCAAAGAATAAAGTTTCACAACAGGGGTATACCCGGAGGTATTTTTAGTATTTATCATCAAACTGGTTCCCTGCATAACCAGAAAAAATTTATATAAGAACTCCCATTACATCTTTTGGTTGAGTCCGCCCAGGTAGTACCATCTTACCTGGGTGTGGAAAGACGCCAATGATGAAGCATGTCACTATTAGTGAGTGAGGCGTCTTCTCCAATATCTATGGATATCCCATCATTTCCCATGGTTATGTCTAACGATAACATCTGTTATATAGGACTATCCGGGTCAATTCATATTTGACTCCACACACCTATTGAACCGGCACCGGGGACATAGGCCTCAGCAGTTGCTTCTGTGATATTGTATTTATGGGAGAGTGCAACTGCCTTGCTTCTCTCACTCTCTTAAGTGTTACAAGATATAGAGGGGCCTCCATAGCCTCGAGAGTTTATAAGAATCTAGGGTCAAATAAGACACCTAGGATAAGAGACAAAAATTGTCCTTCTCTTCATTTCAACTCTCACCCAATTGACCTGTCCTTCTACCACTCTCCTCTTGGGACATCCCGGAATATACTCCTATAATATCTGTTCTCGCTGTCACTCAGAATGGCAGAAGGGTTAGCATATGGCGAGGATGAAATTTCATCCATTTTATCCCTACCTCCTCTGATTTCAGACACTACACTGACCCAAATTACCCAAAACAGCGGCGCTTGGGAGTCTCTCATAGAATTAAAAAGAACACAACTTAAAACACTTCTGCATGGGGCGATCATGACCGAATACCTTCGGGGGAATATCGCCCCCAATGGCTTAATCGTCACCAACACCCCTAGAATCTTCTACATAGCTGGTCCCTCATTGCATGGAAATGCACAAGAGATTGGTTAGTCTTAATTATAAGAACAGCTAGGAGACTGTCGGATGCCCTCCTAGTAGAAATTAAGACACTGGAAAATGGATTAAAAACCCAAATCACCATTAGTGCTTTTAAAAAGAAATTGGAAGAAAACAACAAGACCATCAATGAATATAAAGAATACTTGACACAGGCAAAGATCACTAAATTTCAAAAAGATCTCAAACGATTCAAGCATGAAAATGTCTTCCCATATTCAAAAGCTGATTATAATCCAACGGAGAAAGACAAATCAGACTTCTCCGATACCGACAGTGCAGGCTCAATCAGAACCTCAAGCGATTCCTCCTCTGAGGGGAGAAACCAGAGTTGGAACAACACTAAAAGGAGGGGTGGCCGCTCCAGGAGAAACAGAGGCAACTACCAGAATATGGGCTCATATCCACAACAACCTTTTGGATGGGGACCTTACATGCAACCACCATTCCCACCTCCTCAATTTGGATATCAATGGCCACCGTTCCAACCTTCTTTGTTAGGGAGAGGCCCAACCAGAGGAGGGGGAAACAATCGGCGAGGCCCCAGAGTTCACTGGAGAGAAAACCAAGAAGAACAGACAATACCAGAAGCGAGACCCAGCACGAGCAGGAACCTACAGGAATACTGAATCTCAGTTCCAAAACGCTCTCTCTGGTACAACAGAAGGTTCTGAACAAGGGACCAGGCTTTGTACCTACGGCCAGGACCAATTTATTCAATCTAAGGATTGAATTGTCAGAATTCTTTCGTAAACTGAGATTATCAGTATTTTTTGCAGATGCAGATAATACACAAGAACTAACTGAGGATAAAAACACCGGCCTCAGAAGAAAATCTCGTTTCATTCCACCCAATCACACTATGCCACCCGCCCTTCTCGCCTTTGAGAAGGCAGTCACTCTGGAAGTGGACAAAATGAAAACGAATGAACAGAAAGTTTTCAATAACCTGACCTCGATTGAACGAGAAGCAATCAGAAATATCGATTGCATGAATGATATCGTCATCAAACCAGCGGATAAGGGGGGCGCCACAGTTGTGATGCCTTTGGAAATGTACCAGCAAGAATGCAGAAAACTACTGGATGATCAACGCAATTATAAACGATTGCAGAGAGATCCCACAGGAGGCCTTAAACTAAATATATCAACAATGATAAAGACAGCGGCTGAAGAGGGGTGGATCACGACAGCAGAAGCAGCCTTTTTGGTAGAACCCAACCCTAAAATTCCCTATTTCCACATTCTACCAAAAGTGCACAAGAATGTGAACCCACCACCGGGAAGATCAATTGTTTCCAGAATTGGTTCAATTTTGGAACCATTGTCAAAATTCATAGACCATTTTTTAAGGCCCATCGTCCATAGGATGCCGTCATACCTGAAAGATACCCGAGACATTCTCAATAATCTCCAGCTGATACCATACAATGTATCCACAGATTTATTGATTACATTAGATGTGGAGGCGCTGTATACCAGCATCCCACAGGAAGCCTCCCTACGAGTAATCGAAGTCCTGTTAAGGAATGAAGAATGGACATCCATCACTCCCATACAGTTCATCATCGACTGTGCGAGACTGGCACTTACCAAAAACTACTTCGAGTATGAGGGGGATTTTTTCTTACAGACTCATGGCACTTACATGGGCATGACCTGTGCACCCAGTATAGCATGTCTATATGTCCATGATTTTGAAACCAAATTTATCTACACCGACACCAACCCGTATGTTGACAACATGCCGGTGTGGAAGCGATATATTGATGACATTTTCCTTATATGGAAAGGTGACGAAGCAACAGCAGAAGACTTTCTGAACTGGTTGAATACAAGAGACCAATATCACAAGTTCACTATGACTGTAAAAAGAGATTGGATTACCTTCCTCGATCTAAAAATCTGGCCCGATACAGGCATATTGAAAACAGAGGTTTTTTATAAACCTACAGATGTTAACAACTTATTGAGATACGACAGCTTTCATCCGAAAACCTTAAAAGACAACCTACCAGTAGGACAATTTCTGAGACTACGCAGGAATTGTACAGATAAGGAAACATACATGGTACACGCTAAGAAATTATCCCAGAAATTACATTCTAAGCAGTACCCACCACGGCTAATCAAACAAGCTAACAAGAGGGCAAGTAACAACCCAAGGGAAGCTCTACTGGAATCTCATCCCAAACCCGAGAATACACGAATAGTGTGCGTCACCACGTTTGGCACTGAATCCAACAAACTAAAGGGGATCATATCAAGACACCGGAAGACCCTGAACTCAGGAACTCTTAATTTACCTAAGCCCCTTTTTGCATTCAAACGCTGCAAATCCCTACGGGACTCAATAGTACACACCTGCCCCAAAAAGAAGACAGGAACTAGAGATAACACTAATACACTATGGGATTTACCCGTAGTTGTAGGACACTTTCCATGTGGATGCTGCAATGTGTGTACTCTAACAAAAGCAAGTAAAACCATCGACTTGGGGCTTCAAACACCTTGGGAACAAAGGTCGTTTTCGAATTGCAACAGCCAGAATGTGGTGTACATCATGACCTGTAAATGTAATCTACGGTACATTGGTATGACCTCACGTAAAGTCAAAACACGACTGAATGAACATCGCAGTACTTTCCGATGCGGCAAAACTGTCACCAAGATGATGCGACATTTCCAAACGCTGCGACACAGTGAGAATGATTTCACTTGGTCAATTATTGAAAAACTGCCCAACCAATGTAATGAGAAACAACTATTGAAAGCAGAACAACGATGGATCTATCGGTTGTCAAGTGTCAGCAATGGGTTAAATGAAGAAATTCCATGGTCTATGTTAACATGAACAGGGCCATACACACAGTTTGAACATCACTGATATTTATGAACACTGACTAGTGTCCACTCTGGATCATCAAGTTCCAAAACGCCGAATACATAATTAAATTACTTGAGACAGAGATTCACAATGAGAAATTATTTTTCATCATTAGACACAAATAGGGGTGTAGATGCGATATTGCTACATGGGTCTCGAACTAATACAGACTGTATGACATGCAGACCACATCGAGGTAACCAAAGATCGGTTCCTGACATAGGACAATCCCTAAGTAGATCAGGGAGCTACTCCTCCTCATATTGCTAGTAGTTACATTAACGATTGGAAGGATGGCCAGTCTCTCTCCCCCCACATACGCACATAAGAACAAACGTGCGACGTAAACAAATGGGATACGGGTACTGATTGGTATCCTCTATCGGGAACTCCGTACCGTGCATCTGGCTGTAAGTGATCGTGAATATGTTCCCAAATAACGCGGACAATTTCCCCATGGTGTCCACAGTAAGGTGCATTTACGCTAATGCCAACTTTACAGCCTACATTTCCCATAAATCCACCACGGACACGTCACACTACAGAGACCCGAGTAGCTCTAGGTATACACGCCCTTCCGCCTATCCACATGACAGTTTGTACCCAATCACAATACACACTGGTCACGCTACACGGAAGACAGACGGAAGCCCACCAATTACTTTAAAAACACAACACACATACTAGATCCTAACGGTGGCGGGCAGTGAACACCACAGGTGTATCTACGGTGACCGATCTTTGACGAAGTAAGATGCAGCTGAATAGATCGTATGTCTGCTTTTAGAAACGTGTATGTGCCGGTGTCTCTGAGCATTGCTACAATCATTTGTATGTTTGGTTGACGAACGCGTAACTTTTTAACTCGTTAAACTTGTTTACGCTACCATTAGCTCCCTGTCCAAACTATATGATGATGGGGACCGGGTTAAGCAAATAGGGTACTATGGATAAGAAGTTCTATCATTCACTACCGGATCTCGTACGACGTTATGATTCGAGTGAAACAGTGAACGGCACTTGAGAACGTGTTAAATACTACCACAGAGACCGAAGGGTTCTTAACTTTTATAGTACAAGTGACACATCTAAAGTATGTGCAGCTTCATATATAGAACGTGTAAAAAATACGTGTAAAAAATACGTGTTGTCCTGTAGTTGTTACCTAATGACCACCGGCTGTATCCTTGATGATTTGTTTTATACCCTCAGTGTGTGACTACAAGACGGCACCAATACTCACGTGACCCGCATGGTGCAATCTAGCACCAACCAGTAGGTGAGAAGGTTTATCTGCTTAACACAGCCTCAGCTTTTGACAAGAATGTGCAGTTTTGGGAAAGGATACCGGTTACACACATCGCGCACCATTAATATTCTACCCACTCGTGCCCCCACCTTTTTGATATAAAACATGGGGTGCACAGAAAAATCACATTGTTATTACCCCCGAGGTGACTCAGAGAACGATCGTGAGAGTTATATGTCCGTTTGGTCACAGGTAGAGAGTTTTTTATTTTGGTCACTCTCAAGTTAGAGATGCGAACTTGACACCAACAAACATAATGGAATAGACGTCATCGCACCAACCACGGGTGGAGTGAGATATCCACATAGAGTTGAGTTATACATGTCACCATGGGTGTGAGTTCCAAACAGAGTCCTAACACGATTTTGACACTATTTCTCATTTTCTAGAAAATCTACTGGATTCTAATTTTAGGTGAGTGCAATAGGCCTCATTTTTTACCTGGGTTTGCATGCAGCACATGATCAAACTTGAGTCAGGGAAACCATCTACTTTAATAGACAGCCCTGAAGAAGGCCCCAGACCCTTGTGGGCTCTATGCGCGGGCCGAAACATGTTGGCATAAGAAGTGGGTATATTTGAAACAATAATTTCAAAACAACCCCATCATAACATCGCTTTTTATTTGGTACCCCAGGTACCCCAAGAATAAAGTTTCGCAACAGGGGTATACCCGGAGGTATTTTTAGTATTTACCATCAAACTGGTTCCCTGCATAACCAGAAAAAATGTATATAAGAACTCCCATTACATCTTTTGGTTGAGTCCGCCCAGGTAGTACCATCTTACCTGGGTGTGGAAAGACGCCAATGATGAAGCATGTCACTATTAGTGAGTGAGGCGTCTTCTCCAATATCTATGGATATCCCATAATTTCCCATGGTTATGTCTAACGATAACATCTGTTATATAGGACTATCCGGGTCAATTCATAATTGACTCCACACACCTATTGAACCGGCACCGGGGACATAGGCCTCAGCAGTTGCTTCTGTGATATTGCAGTTAACAGAAACCAGAGGATCAAAGGTAAACACTTTTCCTCCTTGAAAAGATTGAAGATCTTTACATATATCCGATAGCACAGGAGGGCACAGCATTAATTTTGACACAAATACCTTAGAGGCAGGAGTCCAGCGTAGGCTATGGGTGATTTTTTGGTATAGCAGCTCAAAGGTATCACCGAGAGGAATCTTCAGATCAGGTTTCAATTTTGCGTAGGTTCCTCCATGTAGCCAAAGATCATCACCATAATTTTATTGTAACCAAGTAGACACAAGTGATTGTAAATTGGTTATTTATTGGGTACATGGACAGCAGAGTCAGGAGGACCAACTCTACCGACAGCTCCAACAGGAATGCCCTAGCATCACACTGTTGCTAGGTGACCACATATTCTAGAGCACAACAATCATTACAGCTTTAAAGGGGAGCAAACCATATAAAGAGCTTAAACATGAACAGTGGAAAACCACAAAATACAACAGAGGTCCTCATATTACCAGGTCATAATTTTGGGTGAAATTATTATACACCTATGCCAGCTCGATTGCACTATTGTGAAAGGCCATTTGGATGGAATACCTCTGGTCACCCATTAAGAGCATACTGATCAAGGTCATTGATTGGAGGAGCTCCTTGCTGCCAACAATCTGCACTTCCCTTGGTTCCCGCTTTTAACACCCAGAGAGCTTCTTGGAACAGTTTTAGCGACCATAATCCCATAAAGCTGGAGCAGGCCTGGTGCCTAGAAATATCCGTGAAGGAGGGCAATGGTGTTCCTTGTGTTATTAGTACAAGAGATCGAGCTCGTAGACTGAAGTGAGACAAGGTGAGACCAGAGGCTGTTTTAGATAATTTGTATCCGTAAGTGCAGGTGACAACGCACTATGCTTTGATAGTGGAACACAAGAGAGATCTGCATTAGATGTTTTTAAGAAATTAAGTAAACAGATTGCTGATAACTTGACCTTTCATGGCAGGTCCAATGGAAATAAAGAAAAAAGATGGTTCGGTGGTAATTGCTGCAAGACACACAGGTATTTAATGGTGGCACTTAAGCAGAATCCTATGGATAAGGACAAAATAATGGTATGTAGAAAAGCATACAAATTTGCAATCTAGCAGAGGAAAAAGCTTATTAGGCAGCGGAAGTGGAGGCCTCAGGCCAGCATGTTAGCCAACAGCTCCAAGTTTTCAGAAGTAGTAAATAGCCCTTTCTTTTCAGGTTCCACAAAATCTAGAGTGGATTGTATGATAGTTTGTGAGAGAAGGGTCCAACACATTAAAGGGATTTATAGTGGAGAGGACTTGGGGGAGCCTGACACCATGTGGGAACCAGGAACTGAAATCTCAGCTCTGATTTTAAATGTTGAAGAGGTGTATAACACCATCCTGGCCACAGCTGGGGGAAAGCAACGGGCCTAGATGGGGTTCCCCCAGATCTTTATATAGCTGACCCTTTGAGTTTGGCTAAGATCCAGCAATAGGTTTTTAACACAGCCTGCCTGCGTGGTTTACCATCTTCCTGGTCTGCGGCTAATATTTTACCAATTTTCAAACAAGGGGCGAGGGATGATCTAGCATGTTATTGCCCCATTCCCCTTCTAGACTCTGCTGCAAAAATCATCGGAAAGGCTGTCCTGGAACACCTAACATCCTTGCTTGATAATTTTAACCTTATTTCAGAGCTGCAATATGGCTTTAGGCAGGGTAGAGGGACACTGGATCAGGGCATTAACCTACACCTGATTGTGGGGAAATATACTATAGCTAAGAGGGGCTGCCTGCACATGGCTTTGATGGACTTAACCTCAGTGTTCGACCGTGTCAATAGTCAGAACTTACCAAAGTCTCTACTTTCCCACTTTTAGGGGTGTTGTTCGATGACAGAGAATCATGGGTCACTCAAAGACCCCTTAAAAAAAATATCTTGGCGAGGGCAGTGGGTGCCACAATGGATTTTGTCAAGAGATTAGGGGCTAAACCCGTGCCTGCCCCTCTAAAGGTTTTTAAAGAAAAATGTATTCCCATGGCACATATGGGTGTGGTGTGTGGGGCTACAAAGATGTAGGAGAACTGCAAATGGTTGAGAACAAATTTTTTAGCAGACTTCTCAAAGTTTCCAATAGTATCCCCTCTTTTACGATTTATGAAGAGCTTGGGGCAGGTTACATATCTGACCTTATTGCAGTGGCACCTATAATGCGCTGCCTGTGAATTTGGTCAAGCCTTGACCCCACCCTGAATCAATATGTACTAAAGGATTGTATCGCTCTCGAGGGGGCATTACGTACATTTTAGTTAGGATATGTCAGGGAGCAGTTTAGGAAGATAGGCTGCCTGGACCTGTTTATTAACCCAAGGCAATTATGCCCCTGTGACTTGAGTGACATTAAAAACATAATTCTGGCCAGGTGGTCTGGAAACTGGGAAGGTATGGAACTGGATAAACTCACTGCGAGACAATACATAATGTTAAGAACAATACCACGGGGGAGAGCAATTTGTCAACAATGTCCACCATTGTTTCTCACTTACCAGATTTAGACTACATTTTATACACTGGTTTTTAGCAGTACCTGAAGTATTTTCAAAGTCAAGAGTCTTAAAGACCTATCCCTGTGATAATGTTTCAGAGCAGTACACTATGCACTTTATACTTCTTTGTGGTTTTTACCGTACCCTGAGGCACAAATGTATTATTTTGTTGGTAAGAAACAATTAATTTGTACAAGTAAGGCCTGCATTATTGTATTTACAAATGTCATCTTACCCCATGGTTTGCTTTGCGGTTGCAAGTTTTCTTTCAGGAGCCCTTAGACTTAGGAAAAAGCTATTAAGGAATAGAGAGCCACATACTGATTTTGTGTGCATGGGTCACGAGCTATACATATTTAACTGTGGCATTTTTATTGTTAAAGATTGAATCCAATGAATTTGTTCTTGTTAATGCAATGAGACATCTACACTTTACATGCTTATCCTTTTGTCTCCTTTTCTGGAAGACTACTCTTTATGAGGTCTCTCTGTCGGTATGTTATATTGTCTTTAGTGACTTTGTATTTATTTTTTAATGTCTTATCTTAACTTGCACTCTGCACAAATGGTTTTAGGTTGTGCCTATTTATGTCAAACTGGAAATTGTTGTGTACTAACTGTTTTTTACTGATATTATGAAGTATTTGTTTTGATTTTAGGTGACATATGTGTTTCATTAATGTGCTTTTATTATCTATATTGATCGAATACACAACCACTGACTTGCCATGAATATGATTAGTATTGTGCATTGTTTATATGTGTTCTATTTAATTACAGATGTCACTTGGTCATTAACTGTACACTTATATTCAAGGTTAGTTGATGATTGTTTTTTTAGTGAACTGTGTGTATTAATGTATTTTGTGTTTCGTATGATAAACTGTCTTATGAGTAGATAGATGCCTATTGTGTTTCAATGAAGCATCATGTTGCATGATGTAGAATTTCAGTACATGAAACAGGCAAAAAAAATTGTTTGTGAATTTGATCATAAATATGAATGCTGTTTGTAAATAATATATGAATTCCAATGTATACTACTTGTTCTCTGGGCTTTTAGTTTTGTGCAGTAGAAAACAGAGTCACCACTGTATGTTTTGTTTTGGATGTTGCAATGAGCAATTTGTTTTATTTAATGTGCTCACGCTGGGTTGGCCTTGTTTATAGTTAATTAAGGATGCAAACAACCTGCTTTTACAACTGTAGCCAACCAAATGCATCATGATTTCACTTGAAAACCAGCCAAGGCCAGACAGCTCATGTCACACCTTCTGCTTTCAAATGCAAAGTTTTAAAATAATGTTGCTCTAAAGATACCATGCCTTTGAGATGTTTAAAGTGTCTTGCTGGGTTGTGCTTTATGAATATGTGTTTGTGTAAGGAGAAAAATCATTTTGAGGGGTGGCTTCAAACGTATCAAAATAAAACGTCTTAAAGTTATAGATTTTTACACTGTTTTAACATGGTGCAACCATTTGGACTTTTGCCGATAAAGCTGTTTTTGATGCTGAATTTTACCAAGCGTTTTACACCTAAGTTTTTGATGCAGCTTTTAACTGAGGATTTTACTGCTAGGTTTCCAAATACGTTCATAGTGCCAGACATGGCTGAGGGTTATATGAAGACCAGAGGGGCTGGTAGACAGTCAGACATGTAAAACCGCCCTGCCGAAGTATATTGGAAACAAAATGCTCTATGAGTTTGCACTCAGGTATTTGATCTAGGCAACTGTGCCACTTTAACAAAAGCAATTTGAAAAAAAGGAGACGTTCAAGGGACTGCTATACCTCCGGTCAGATTTGTCCAAACTCAGTGCCACTCCAAATATACTATTAGAAAAGGTCTAGTATGAAATACCATTGTGACTTCTACAGCCTTTTTATTAGTGAGTTGGTT
Organism: Triturus cristatus; assembly: GCF_964204655.1. Lineage (NCBI taxonomy): Eukaryota > Metazoa > Chordata > Amphibia > Caudata > Salamandridae > Triturus > Triturus cristatus. The sequence continues at coordinate 477,830,952 of NC_140583.1, forward strand.
TTGCTTTTTTATTTTTATTTTTGCAGACTACATCGCAGGTCCATGTGATACTATTTTTGATGTACATTTGTATTTAAGGGGGTAGACCACCTGAATCTTGGTCACAGGCAAAACTCATAGTATTTCTTAAGAAAAATAAAACACCAACAGATCCTGGCTCGTACCACCCCATAACATTGATTAATTCGGAAAATAAAATGTATTAAAAAATACTAGCTTCACGTCTGGCCTTGGTAATTCATATAATTCATAGGGTTATATCTACACGACAACATGGGTTTATTCCTGGCCGGGGGACGATCGACCACATCCATAGGGTCATTACACTGCTTGATGCAAAATATACAAGTAAGGAGCCATTAGCACTAATTTTGTTGGATGCAGAGAAGGCCTTCGACAAAGTTTCCTGGGCCATTCTTTGGGAGGCTCTGTCGAGGGTGAGCATAGGAAAGGGCTTCCAGCAAGCCTTTAAAATGTTATATGTCCTTCCCACCGCTAAACTCTTTGTGAATGGAGAATTTAGTCAGTTTTAAAATAAAGAGAGGTACCCGATCTCGCCGCTTTTATTCGCAATATATATTGATCCTTTTCTACGCCAACTAGAGCATCATGTTATTAGACTCATTATAACCAACGGTTGGGAAACCAAAGTCCTGGCTTACGCTGATGATATTGCTCTGATGACCCCTGATCCAAAAGTAGCCATTGGCGAAATAGAAGCAGAGGCTGCGAGATTTGGGATACTCACTAGGTATTTTCTCAATCATAACAAAAATCAGGGCATCTGTAATGAGTATGCCAAGATTCATGATGATCGAGTAGCCAAAAAAGCGACATATTTAGGGGTAGATATCACAGCAAACACTGACTGTTTTGTCAAGAATAACATAGAACCCTTAAGTGCCAAAATTAAAGCAGAACTGACCAGACTACATAACCTACACTTATCTATAATTGGTAGATGTAACTGCATTAAAATGCTGTATTTTCCCAAATTTTTGTATTTGTTGCGAGCGATCCCCTTAGAATTTGATAGCAAATGCTTTAAAGTCATTGAAGATCTATTTTCTAGATTTATTTGGGGATACGCAAAACCTAGAAGAGCTTTTACATTTCTCTCCTTATTCAAAGAAAGGGGAGGACTTGCCCTACCAAACATTACCCTCTATTACTGGGCTATCACCATACTGTTTAACTCAATTCTTATCCAGGAAAAAACTAGAGAAAGCAGGATAGATGAGGTACCAACACCGCTCAAGCTTATTATGGGGACAGAGGCATGGGGCTGGGCCTGGCAGCACTTAAACGACAATCATTATAAGAAAGTTTGCTTCAAATCATTACAAGGTGGCTTCAAGGCCATGAAAAGTATTATGAAACTTATTGGGCTTGGCCGCCTGAATTTCTACACGCCACTCTGTGATAATTACATGTTGCCAGATATTTTTAAAGACTCTATCATAGAAAGATGGAGGGACACTGGCCTGACTAAACTTGGAGGCTTTTTTTCCTCATTTGAGAATCTCAGAGATTGGTTTGGGCTTAATAGCAGAGATTTCTTTTAAATTATTACAGATACAGGATTTTTTGTTTAAGAAAGGGGGGGAACCGAATGGGTTCTCCAATATTGAAATTATAGATAAACTTAGAAAGAATGTAGATCTTTCTATTGGGGCTGTTTATAACTTTTTCAATTCATTAATGCCAGATGATGTGGAAAATCGAGCTGCAAAATGGAAGGTAGAGATCAACATCACAGAGGAATTATATCACCAACAATTTAGCACAGAATATTTTAGTACCATCCCGACTTCAGGCTCAATACTATAAATCGTGTTTCTCACTTTATTATACCCCTCTGTCCATGCTGCACACTATCTCAAGCAGATCTTACTCATATTTTTGCTACATGCAATGTCCTGGATAAATTAAAACAGGAAATTGCCAACTTTTATAAGGAAGCCCTGGGGATTGTCTTTTCCCTTTCTCCAATGGTAATCGGACTTGGGGTAGAACAGGACCTACAGGGGAACCCTGGGGAAAAACTTGTGTTTATTGGCATGGCAATACAGCATCTGCTTGGCTGGACACCAACCCACCAGGGTTTCAGCAATGGCTCTCTCGGTTAATTGCAAACCATAATTTAGAAATAGCTTTTTATGCTCGGAGACGACCACATTCCCGATGGAAAGGACGGGAAATCTGAGCACCATTGGCTAGATGGTTTGCAAATAATGAGTGATTGGTTAAGTGCTTTAGATAAACCTGCACCTGAATCTGGAAAGCCACTTGAGGATGACCAACCTCCAATTGGGGGGTGGGGGAAGTCAAGGGTGATTTGTTTGACATTCTAGACCAATCTGAAAATTACAATGCCTTTGAAAGGTTGACTGTGGTATCTTGTCTTTTGCACTGCTCTGTCCTTTCTCTGTGTCTTGTCCTCTGCTGCTCAGCCAGTCTCTGTGATGTCATGGAATGTTTCCTCTGTGTATGTTTAAGTGCATTTGTCAGTTGATCCTTGGAGGCTGAGCAGCAGGGCTGCTGCTCCCTGTGGGCTTTCCATCTTATACCTGAATACTTTGGATTACAATGCTGCACATCCTGTTATTTCATCTTGTAAATAAAGCTGCAGCTTGGATACAGCTACAAATGGGTTTGCATTCCTTCCAAAGATTCCACACTGGCGATGAGCTGAAAAAGGACCCTCTTGGAGAAAAGGGACTTCACTGAATTTAAAGAGGTCATCATTGCAACTAAAGACAAGAAGATTAACATTTAAAAATTACTTCCTTGCATCTGGGTGCCCCACCGGTGTCTAAATTCAACAGACAGCCTCAACCCAGAGCATTGTATTAACCATTGCAAAAGCAATACTACTAATAAATCATCTGGAACTGGCACTAGAGCAAACTTAAAGGACTACCTGCGTTCATCATTACCTCTACTGCTGGTCAGTCAGCGTTCTACGTGAGTAACAGTGCTGCTGCTGACTATCCTTTGTGTGCCTTCGCTACTTCTGCAATTTACAATTTAAATGAAAGTTTACCCAAGACTTTTAAAACAAGCGTTGTGGACTCAAGTTACATTTGAGCTACTGGAACAGGGTTTCTCCTCAACTGTACACTTGATGTTATCTGGCAAGTTATTTGAATTTGATACCAGCATTTAACTTCATTCAGCACATCCTGACTGAACTGTATTATAACTGTTTATGGGTCCCTCTTTGGTCTTTGGATGGTTGTCGGTTAAACCGCTGTGGAGTGTGAGCTAATTTTGGCATTTCTACAATGAATGCCATACTCGACGGTCTCCGTTTCAATTATACCATTAATACACTTATTTGTAGTTTCCCCTACACAGCAGTGTCAGTTCAATTGCAACAGAGAATTTTCAAATGGAATGCGCGAGCCCACTTACCTTCATGGGGATCAAGCGTTTTTCCTTCAGTGATATGCTTCCATCACAACCTTGGAATCTTCCGTTGTGTTGTTGGTCACAGTCTCAGCTCTTTATGAAAGTATTGGACGTTTTGGTACACGGACACGCCGTGAACCACTCTGCATCAATGTAGCCTAACGTGCCTCCATTTTGGGTTTGTCAGCTGTTTCAGGTTTGAACAGTCTCCTCGTTCTTATCTCAACTGCGGCTTTTATTTAAAAAATAAGAGATTACATCCTTTATTTTTCACACATTTACTCTGCTCAACACACGGATGCCGGTGGACGCTGCTTTAAGTTCCTATGTTGAGTGTTCTTCTTGAGCGTTCTTCTCTTTTGCTGTCATCTGTAATTGACTTGATGCCGTTTTCCGAGGAATACCATTGGAATGAAGTTTCTCCATACTATTCCTTTGACAGGCATACTATGGATTATTACTGCCTGTGTGGAGCGTTGGATATCATCAAACATTCTTCCCTGTATTTTCTGACTTCATCAGTAAGAAAGAAAAATATTTATAAAGTTTCTGCTAATTCATTTCTCACTCTATTGATGTGAGGGTTTTCCTATTATAGTTACCAATATACTTTATACTGTGCTTTGGGCACCGTCTATTGGGTTTAGTCTGCAACTACAGAGTACTTTATTTTAACATGTATTTGTGTCACTTTACTTATAACATTTTTCGATCTACTTCCTACATGAATTTACATTTTTAGCGATTTCGGTCCTCAATCCTATTTATTGGTGTTGAGCCACTTATTTGCTCAATTTTAGATTATACATGCTTGTGTTGTTAACCTTTTCTTGTGTTGGTTTGTGTAGAGCATGTTCTAAGCTCACCTTACTAATGTTGGGGGGGCACCTCATACTCCACCCTTACTTGTGTTGGTTTATGTAGAGCATGTTTTAAGCTAATTTTACTAATTTTGGGGGGGGCACCTTATGCTCCACCCTTACTTGTGTTGGTTTGTGTAGGGCTTTATTTCTAAGCTCACCTTACTAATTACTAATTTGGGGGCACCTTATACTCCATTGCATTTAATAGTTCTACGTGTTGATAGAGCCCTTTCTAGTGCTAGGAAAGCTCTGTTCTGGGTATTTTAAACTATTGGGGTGAGCCATTAAAGTGAGTGTCATTGTCCAGTGCGGGAACTAAGCCACGTTAATGGGGTTTTTACTTTTACATTGCATTTATTGCTGTACAATTAGTATTCTTTATGTCTTTAAACACTTCTTTCTCCTGTTCAATGGATGGAAGTGTGTGTTAAGTGTGCGTTCTGTGTTTCTTAATTCATTTTGCTTCTGTTTTTTGTTCTCTTTTTCCTTTACTAATTTTGGGGGGGCACCTTATTCTCCACCCTTACTTGTGTTGGTTTATGTAGGGCTTTATTTCTAAGCTCACCTTACTAATTTGGGGGCACCTTACGCTCCATTGCATTTAATAGTTCTACGTGTTGATAGAGCCCTTTCCAGTGCGGGAACTAAACCACGTTAATGAGGTTTTTACTTTTACATTGCATTTATTGCTGTACAATTAGTATTCTTTATGTCTTTAAACACTTCTTTCTTCTGTTCAATGGAGGGAAGTGTGTGTTATGTGTGCGTTCCGTGTTTCTTAATTCATTTTGCTTCTGTTTTTTGTTCTCTTTTTCCTACCTCACGCCTCCTTAATGGTTATTGTCTCCGTTAGGGAGGGAGGTGTGTGGTATCTTGCCTTTTGCACTACTCTTTCCTTTCTCTGTGTTCTGTCCTCTGCTGCTCAGCCAGTCTCTGTGATGTCATGGAATGTCACCTCTGTGTATGTTTAAGTGTATTTGTCAGTTGATCTTTGGAGGCTGAGCAGCAGGGCTGCTGCTCCCGGTGGGGCTTTCCATCTTATACCTGATTATTTTGGATTACAATGCTGCAACTCCTGTAATTTCATCTTGTAAATAAAGCTACATCCTGGATACATCTACAACTGGGTTTGCCTTCCTTTCTAAGATTCCACATTGACTCCCACCCAAAAAGTACCTAATGGTAAGATTTTTGTCCCCCCTTTGCTTAGGTTGTAATTATAATCTTTAAATTCACTGAAAAAAACATAGGTTTCAGGGACGTTATAGTTAGAAATTAGCATTTGAAAAACCTTAGAAATTCACTGAAAAAACCATAGGGGTGTTATAGTTAGCTGGACATTTCACTCATACAAAACCATAGAAATTCCCCTGTTATAGTTAGTTCTGTTAACTATAACTTGCGCGCCCGCAATGAATAATGATGATATCACATATTACATCATTCATGACATGGTCAGTGACATCACTGATGACATCACTGATGACATCTAAACTAATATTATTTTAAAATATATTTTTGCGGAGACGCATCGGGTGCGTTCTTCATGAGCGCAGGGTGCGCAACTCCCATGTGACCTTAAAGAAAAGGATTTGATTGGTTCATAACATTTCCCACTATAACTATTGAAGGACCCCACCCATTTTATTCATTCTTCTTGGACCATCTTCAGAGAAGCATCTCAACTCCAACTTGAACCTGATTGGTTCTTTTTGGTGTCAAGTCTGAACAAAAATTACATCTGGAGAGGAGCAGCAGGTACAACTACTTTCAGAAGAAGAAGTGTTGGAGGAAGACCCACCCAAAAAAAGTCTGGAAGTTCTTCACTTTTCCAGATGGACAGAAGAAGGTGAATGCAACAAAGGTGACATGCTTGGTGTGTGGGAGGGTCCTGTCGCGAGGCAGTGAGAAGAAATACTCCTGTGGTACAGCATGTATGTACAAGCATTTGCGCAACATTCATCCCCAGAATCTTGCTCGGGAGGAAATGAGGCAAGCTGTGTAAATCCAGCACCAGCAGTTGCTAGCATCTCAGGAGCGTTACAACCAACACCTCCTATGGACATGAGGGCAGAATTTGCGTTTTTGGAACAGCACTGCGCGAAGTGCAAAAAAATTATCTGCTACGGCGAGCAGTCGGTGGATGCAGATGGTTCTGCCCAACGCAACCATCGCTGTTAATTTTCCAAAGTTACCTGTTTACTTTGTTCCTTTTTTTGTTCAGTTTTTTAAAAAACACCAACAAAAATTCAAAATTGTTCAAAAAATAAAAAAAAAATACAAAAGAAAAAAGAAGAAAAAAAAAGAACCATAATTGCATGGTAATATCTGAAAGTTTGGTTGAATATATGTGTAGAGCATGATTAACTGAAAGAATGCATTAGTAGTGTATGGTGAATTTATATGGACAGATGTATGAGGAAGTGCTGTAGTGTGGTACCGCAAGCACTTTTGCTGCACTGCACTGCAGCACTTCTGAAGCATAGGGATGCAACATATTTACATGAATATGTTGCATCTCTGTGCTTCCTTCTGCACTGGCGCACAAACTGTAGCCATGTACTAGCACTGGCACCCTTGCACCATGGTGCAAGGATGCCTGCATCGTGGGCGGGTTGTTTTTGTGCAGGAAGGAACACCTTCCTGTACAAAAACAATCACTAAAGGCATTTTCCTCCTTCAATGCGTGCTAGAATGCAGCATGCATTGAAAGAGGAAAAAATGAGGAGAAATGAAAACATTTCTCCTCCTTGATACGCCACCTCTAGGGTGGTGCAGCATTCACACAGATGTCCAGATTTATGTTTTCTTGTAAATCATTTAGATGTGTCTTGTTCCATTGGTGTTGTGTGGGAACATACACAGCAACACCCATAGAACTCCCCTTCAACACAAAGTGCTGCGTATGAAGGGGCCGTATTTACAAGGAGAGGAAAAGCCATGCAGGGTGACTTTTCCTCTCCTTGTAAATATGGAGGTACACCAGCATCACCATTACATCACAAAAAGTGACGTACTAGTGGCGCAGGGGGCTTGTAAATCTACTCCATAAGTGCTTATGTATTGGCAGAGTAATATGATAAGTACATAGTGCTGGATGGGGCATTGAGGAAGTGCATGAGACTGGCAGGAGGAATCCTAGACTATATAGGTACTACTTCAGTATTTAGTGGAGTGTACCAATAGTATGTATATGCTTAGATGTTTGTTGGGATTGTGCACAGAATATTGTACCTGTACTTGTGTTAGTAGCTAGGCCATTCCATAAGTACATGATTAGTAACTGGAATTATTACAGTGCTGCAAAGAGAGTACATGGAGAATTTATAAGTGATTATGTATTGGCAGAGTGATAGGATAAGTAGAAAGTGCTGGATGGGTTATTGGAGAAGTGCATGGGACTGACAGGAGGATTCTTAGCCTGCATGGGTACTAACTAGGTATTTGCAAGAGTGTATCAATAGTATGTATGTGGTTACAGCTCTGTATGTATATTGTACAGAATATTATACCTGTACTTGTATTAGTGACTAGGCCGTTTCATAAGTACATGACTAGTAACAGGAATGATTACAGTAGTACAAACAGAGTGCATGGTGAATTTATAAGTGCTTAGGTATTGGTGAAGTTATAGGATAAGTAGATAGTGCTGTATGGGTGATTGCAAAGTGCATGGGACTGATAGGAGGATTTCTACACTGCATAAGTACTAACTAGATATTTAGAGAAGTATACCAATACTGTGGAGCTGGTTAAAGGTCTGCATTCATTGTGCAGAGAATATTGTAGGCGTACTTGTGTTACTGGCTAGGCCACTCTATAAGTACATGACTAGTAATTGGAATGATTACAGTGCTGCAAAGAGAGTGCCTGGTAAATTTATAAGTGCTTAGGTACTGGCAAAGTGATAGGATAAGAAGATAGTGCCGAATGGGTGATTGAGGAAGTGCATGGGACTGACAGCAGGATTCCTAGGTTACATAGGTAGTACCTTAGTATTTACAAGAGTGTTATAATAGTCTGTATGTGGAAAGAGTTCTGCATGCATGGTGCAGAGAATATTGTAGGTGTACTTGTGTGAGTGGCTAGGGCACTCCCTAGGTACATCACTAGTAATTGGAATGATTACAGTGCTGCAAAGAGAGTGTCTGGTCAATGTATAAGTGTTTAGCTATTGGCGGATTGATAGGATAAGAAGATAGTGCTGGATGGGTGATTTAACCCCTTGCATGCCCGCCCCTTTCCCCGCCCAGTGCCGCGCTTTTTATTAGCGGGCGGAGTTCATGACGAGCTGGACTCGTCATGGGCACAGCGCCACCGCAGCCCATGACGAGTCCAGCTCGTCATGGGCACTGAAGGGGTTAAGAAGTGCATGGGGATAACAGGAGTATTCCTAGGGTGCATGGGTAGTAAGTGGGAATTTGCATGAATGTATAAATAGTATATACCTGGTTGGAAGTCTGCATGCATACTGTACAGAATATTGGAGGTGTACTTGTGTTAGTGGATAGGCCACTCTATAAGTACATTACTAGTAATTGGAATGATTACAGTGCTGCAAATAGAATACATAGTCAATTTATGACTGCTGAGGTATTGGCGGAGTGATAGGATAAGAAGATAGTGCTGGTATTGGCAGAGTAATAGGATAAGTAGATAGTGGTGGATAAGTGATTGGAGAAGTTTTTGGGATAGACTGGAGGATAGCTAGACTGTATAGTTAGAGTGCTGGTAGTTGACAGCAGGGTGAGTTTATAAGTGCTTGTGTTTTTGTACAGTAATTAGATAAGGACATTGTTCTACTAAATGATTAGAGTATTGCAAGGAGATCATCTGAGAAAATGCATAACTGCTTGGGTACTGACAGAGATATTGAAGTAGTACATGCTAGCAGTAAATGACTTGAAAACTGCATTACCACTAGCATAGTGATTGGTGGACTGTATGGTTAGTACCTAAGGTATTTTAGACATTAATAAGCAGTGAATAGGTTTTTAAAGGTGTGTATGAATAGTGCCTGGATGAATGTAGTAGGGGATGGATAGTCTATGGATTACTTAATCTTACCTTTACAGTAGTAGATATCAAAATATTGTAAAACTTTTTTGCAGTTGTTTGTTATATTTTAAAGTTTAAATACTTTTTATCTTTAGAATTAGGATCTGTAAAAGAGAAGACAAAATACAGTTATAATATATAATATTATCATTTTATAAATACAACATAATTTAAGCATAATATAAATTATTTTGTTTGCCTTTTTTGCTGTTCATCACATAACAGTGGGCAAAAAAAAAACAATCAAGAAGATTGTTTTAAAAAAAAAAAGTCTGTGTCAAAAATATTTTCAACGTACTAAACTATCTCTGCACATTGTATAAAAATAACATCCTCAATAACATAACATATAATACAGAACACACATATATAAAATGCTACTTTGTAAGAGAGTTTTCTTACTACAAGATAAAAGAAGCAAAACAAAAATTCAATCAATTCAATTCAAAAACTTTATTCGATCATAAATTAATGATCATAAAAGTACATACATACATTAATATAAAAACATGAGGTTTCAGCAAATTTTAAATTAATCACATGTCATAGAACGGTGCTTTTCCTCATACATATCGATTTTAAAATATATACAGCAGTAAAATAGCAAATGTCCTGTGAGTTAAGCCCAAATAAAAGCCCCATGGCTGAAACAATATTAAATACTTTATATTTTTTAAAAAGTGGTTTCAGGTATATTTTTCGAAGATGGAGATAAAGAGGGCATAGCAGTAAAAAATGCTCCGTACTTTGTTTAGTAGTCCCATCACACGGACAGGGGGCAATAGTATATATCTTCATTTCAGGATACGCAACAAGCAAATGAACAGTCCCCATCCGAAGTCTTGTTAACACAAATTGGTGGGAACGAATATTAACCATTTTGAGGTATCCTGGGGGCCCCATTTCTTCCTTGTTATATTTGTCATAAAAAACATGTGTGGAGAACTGGACAGTAGCTGCAATACGCTTCATCCTGCTAACCCTCAGAAATTCATGTTTAATCTCAGTCTTCGTGATGTCTACAACACAGGAAGGGTTATCACAAACCCTAAAATTAAAAAGGTCATCAAACATTCGAATGATATAGTTAAGCCACGGGATACGGGAACATTTATCCAGGTTTAGACAATCAGAGATTATCTTTCTAGTAAAACCAGTCTGTTCCTTCGACCAGATAGATCTCCATACTAACAGGGGTCTTAATCTAATCAGGTCTGATAGATGTTCTAAGCCAGACTCTTGATGGATCAATTTTGTTGAAGAAGAAGATGGCAGACAAAGGAGTTTTTTAATAAATTTGTTCTCCTCTACCTGGAGCATGTTATTGTTACAGTGGCCCCACACTCCTGATCCGTATAGAGCCAGAGCAACACATTTATGTCGGTATAGGTATAACATGTCGAATATCCGTCTAGAGCCTAGCTTGGATGCAAACCTAAATAGGCCAAAAGAGCACTTAGCCATCTTGGCTCTAACATTTGTCATTTCAGAGGTCCACATCCCCCCACTATTAAAAGTGATACCCAGATAACAAAATTTATCAACCACTGTTATGGTTTGATCTATAACTGTAAAGGGCCTTAAGTTCTTAATTTTCTTCCCACAGGGCATTATAAAAGTTTTTGAATTATTAATTTTTAATTTCCTCCCCTTGATAAAATCTGCAAATTTATTCATTAGTTTTTGCAGCCCTAAAGGGGTTTGAGAGAGCAGAACCGCGTCATCCGCGTAAAGCAGAATTGGGATGGGCAAGCCGCCTGCAGTCGGTACATCTGCACTTATGGAGCGAAGTTCTGTCTCAATTGCATTAATAAAAAGGGAGAAAAGAAGAGGTGCAAGAACACATCCCTGCCTGATACCTGATCCTATTTTAACACTAGGGGTACACTCCCCCGATTGCCCATATCGTATTTTTGCTGTCAGATTCCTGTACAATTGGGCCAGGAAATAAATAATATCTTGAGGTGCCCCCATATCCAACAAGGTTGACCACAGAAGACCATGGTCAACCAAGTCAAAGGCACTGGATAAATCGGCAAAACAAAGAAACAACGAGCCTTGTTTGGCTCGTGTATATTTACATATAATGAGATCTAGATTGATGCACTGTTCTATAGTGCCCAACCCCTTGCGAAATCCATACTGTGAATCCGCAAGGATCCCGTTGTCTTCTACCCATTCTTCCAGACGACTTAATAATACTCTACTCATTATTTTTAGGGAAGCAGTAAGAAGGGAGATCGGGCGATAATTTTTTGCCTCGCCCCTATCCCCTTTTTTATATACCGGAATAATGATTGATTCCCCCCAGGTCTGTGGAGCCGCAATCGTCACAGCTGCATTGAAAACCTTTGTTAACAATGGGCTCCAAATGGAGATCTCAGCTTTATAAAGGTCAACGGGTACCCCGTCCGGGCCCGGTGCCTTTCCCCCCTTGCTAGCCCGAATGGCTGCATCTACCTCTAAAATTGTAATATTAAGAGGTATGGGGGTTAATGCCATGCTTTCATTATCCCCCCCTTCAGCTAATCCTTCGGGGTTGAAAATACTAGTGAAGTGAGACACCCATTGTTCCTCAGATACCTGGGCTGACATTACCGGGACATCTTCGTTTTGAAGGAAGGGGCTATTTACCGTGGACCAAAAAAGCTTGGTATCCTTAAGGTCCACTGCTTTAGTCAGGTTGTTCCAAGCCTCTTCCCTTAATTCCTGTTTCCTATCCCTCAGATGAATTGTATATTCCCTTCTGAGGGTATTAACTGCTTCCTTATCTCTCGGTTTTCCCTTGAGAGCAGCTTTAAGTCTTTGTAAAGATTTGGTACATTCTCTGTTAAACCATCCCCCATTACTCCTAGGGCCCTTTTTTATTCTTCCAGTTAAAATTTCAGCAACATTTTTATTAATAGTGTCGAAACTAACTAGAATGTCAACATTATTCTTTCCAGGTTCAAGACAGCATTCCACCTCTTCTATACAGGCTGACACGATAGTACAAAGTAGATGTTCCTCATTTTGCCTACCCCATTTAATTCTAGGGCCATTGGGTCTGTGTGGGACTATATCTGTCACTACACCATGTACCATCATTTCTTTGACCCCCCACAAAGAAAGAAACATTGTTAAACAATTATGATCACTAAGTGACGGATCTACTATTACAGGTAAGGAACACTTGGCTACAATACTGGTAGAGACAATGAGGTAATCGATAATCGTGGCACAGTTCCTACCAATAAAGGTTGGTACCGGATTACCCTCACTGTCACCCCTAGGTGTCATAATACATAAATCCATTTTTAACAAAAACGAATTAAGAGAATCCCCATAAACCGAGTGCATAAAGTGGGTCTGTTCTTCCCCCCCATCATCCTCATACCCACACACCCTATCGCCAGCAAGTGGACACAAGTAGATGTTAAGATCACCACCCCACAAAATGTCAAAATGCACGTCATTACACCCATATAGGCTTTCCACCTCAGCTTCAAGTTCATCAACCGTGTCAGTATTTAAGTGGTTAAAGGCATTGTTGTAGTGATTTATAACTAAAACATTTCGCCCATTCCTATTTTGTAACCACAGCAACTGAGAGTGTTGACCGACTATCCGGTGTATTTTTACTCGAACCGGTAGACTTACAGAAAGCAGTATCACCATTCCTCCTTTGGCTCTCCCCATGTTGGATGGTTGGGCATGGCAATTATAGGCAACATACCCATCAAGATAGACATCTTCGGCCGCCCAAGTCTCCTGGAGACACAGAATATCAAACTGGGTTATAAATTCTAACCATCCAAGACGTTCTACCTTGTTATTCCATCCCGCTATGTTCCAGCTCGCCATCTTATAACCCCGTTCCATTAAACTATCAGCCTCGGTGGATAAAGGGGGCAAGATGTGAACATGGGTTAAATCCCCTGGCACGGGATCTACAATTGGTAAGATCTGACTACTGCTTCCGTTAGCCGGGGAAAAATTCAATCAATAATTCTTCATAATTTCCATATACTCTAAATGATGTTCTTTAAAATATATGCTGTCAGAATATCCCAGAAAGAGTGCTTAATTTACATTAACATCTTTCGTCTAGGCCAAATGATATTCCTGAAATCCTTTATACTAAAATTGTCCCAAGTAATCATATTAATACAGTTTAACATATTTCCAATAGGCCGAATTAAGTTTTTAGAACTTTGGCTTTAAGAATATTAGGTATGAATTTGGTAATTCGTTCGGCAAATGATATCTAAAAACTAAATGAGCATCATTACAATATGTCCATCCTTTATTGCATTTTAAATAGACAGTGTAATGCCCAGATGTTGTAGAAGGTCCATTGTGGAAAATAATTGCTAATGCTACAAAAGGTCTTCCTGATATTGATAGTTGACTTGCTACAACATTTTTAATTAAAGTTTCCAATTTTCTTCCATCAACTGTACAACGTTGTATCATTCAAATTATATATTGTCCAAATTTTTCTATAAATAGTGTTGGCTACACTCCATATTTTGATTTGCTGCTTTAACTAATTTGTTGAAAGACACTGTTTTACAGTCTGGTACTGTTAAATATATAAATCTTTCAGTGTTTATGTTAGTGGTAGAAGTAAACCTACAATTTTCACATTCATGTTCCCATTTATAATGAATTCCAAATAGATTTTCAATTTGTATTCTTTCCTCTTCTAATACTGCAAGCATATACATTAGAAATTCCTGAGCATCTTGTTGCACATTCTGTGTAAATTGCGTAGAACCAGAACATATATCCAAAAGATTACAAATATCAGAAACACTTTGGATTTTAGTTTTATCAATTCTTAATTTTTCAAAAATAGAACGCAACAAGGAACAAAACCTTTTTTCATGATTCTCCATAATTTGCTGTTGCAGATATTCCAGAAAAACTACATTTACCACTACATTAGCACAGCAGTTGATACTGAACTATTTTCTAACTGATATCCGAAAATCTCTTCAATAGTGTTGTTTTTCTTTTTGCTTGGAATTTCAACATTATACTGATTTTTTTTCTTCTCTTCAAATTCACTACAGATATTCTCATACCTTCTTTTTTGACCTACTACACGCTTTTCATATAGAGGAGAATTCACCTAAATCGGGAGCATACAGTCTCCTTAACCGATTATACTCTTACACAATTTACATCTGCACGAATCTTTCTTTCATCAAAATCAATCAAATGCAATCGAGATAAAGTTCTGACTGGGGACAAAGCAACATATGTCATACCCTCTTTAAATACGTTACTTCCAATATTTACCAAAGCACTGACTGCACTTAAACCTTGAGATTTATGAATAGTCACTGCATATGCCAAAGAAAGAGGAAACTGTTTTCTACGAACATACAAATCTTTAACTAGCAAAATACGAGCAGAATAAAAATCAATTTGTTTTACTTCTTCAATATGATCAAATTTGATTTTCAAATATTCAATTCCATCTTTTTTTTTGATAATTAACAAAATCAACAACTTTTCCCATTGCTCCATATACTAAACCTTTTTCCACATCCAAATTACGCCGTAGAATAACCCGACAGTTTACACATACATATAAATTCCTTTCTAAACCAGCAGTTTTAGATATAGATTTTTCTAGTGAATCCAATTTTGTTTTCAGTTTTTCTGTCAGAATAATAGTAATTACTTCATGCTCTATTTTATCAATGGCTTCCATTTCTATTATTTGTTCATTTTCCAGCTTTAAAAGTTCTTCATTGAACGTACAACACTCTCACAGTGTGGCATGAGGCAGATTATAGATTTATTTTCTGCAATTATTTTTTATATTTTTGCAGGAACTATATTTTCATTTGGAAACAAGTCGGTAAGTAGCCGACTTTGCAAAGCTTGTTTGCCATATTCTGTCAATACTCCAATTCTTATATCTTGAAATGGTTCCATAATCTTCATCATTTGCTTGTCGCATATTATTTATGAGTTCTTTGTCTTCAAAATATGACCAAATGTTAACGTTTCCAACACTTCCCAAACACTTTCTGGTGTCTTCATGTACAAGCATTTTAAATATTGGTCGCCCTTTTACAGGAGTAAGTTGCAGTAGATCACCAAAAGCTATCACATGTTTTCCTCCAAATAAGACATCGTATACTGTTTTTAAAATTTGCTGCATTCTTAAATGCACAAAGGCAAGCATTAAGTTTGAGACCATGCTCACCTCATCAATAATCAGAAGTTTTATTTTCTTTAGCACTCTTGAATCTTCATAACAAGCTTCTCCAGACAGCTTGTGATATTCCAATTTATTTTCATGTTCTACTGGTAGCATTAGTAAATGATGTAATGTAATTCCTTTAATGTTGTCTGCTGCCAATCCAGTTGGAGCAGTTACAACACAAGACAAATGTGAGTCAGTTGTTTTCCGTAGATAAGTGATTAAAACTTTAATCAATAAACCTTTTCCTGTACCAGCTTGACTACTGATATACATTTGGATAGGTTGAAATGATGTGCATGTGCATTATTTCTTTTCATGAAGAAAACCATGGTCAATCTGTTGTCTAACTTGCTGATATATTTCTTTCTGTTCAATATTTAGTTGCTCTTCCAAGTTTCCTAAATCCATAATATCTTCTTGAGCTTGATGCATTGCTGTTTCCACTTCATTCATGGCGATTGATGCTTCATTTTCAAGAATAGGTTGACCTAGTGAATCTTGACTCAGTGTACCAGAACTTTGGCTGTCTTGAGAACTGTCTCTAGCAATCTCAGCTGCAATAGTAGCTTCTTGATCAATTTCTTCATTCAACATTTTGAGATAATGTGCAAAGACTGGGCATTCAATGCTATCTTAACATGCATTGAAAGAATCTTCATAGCACTGAAAATCTGCAAGTAATTCCAATTTTGCACGCCAAGGCTTGAACAGTTGCAAAAGTGCTGAATAGTAAAATGTTCTTCTATCAGCAGTATCACAACTCAGTTTCCTGTGATTAATCAGATTTCCTTTACGATGTTTCACCAAACATCCTTCTGAACCAATCACTGCATATTTTCCTTCATTTATGTTTTCTGTAGTATTTTTCTTAAAACTGTAAAATTGCAGCACTTCATAGAGACATATGTTCTCAAGATGATGACTTCTATTTGGACAGTATGTATCCAACATGTTTGTTTTGAGAATTTCTGTACTTCCTGGTTCATTTGCTGCTAAATATTCAATTTCTTGTATAGGTTTAAGTACTCGATTTTGCGTTGCAGCAAGACCTAGACTCACCCAAATTATCCCTCTTGACTTTGAATATAAACTTGCAGACGAAAACCGATCCGAACATTCGTACGCTCCAATCTCTTGATGGGATAACATCTTCAAACTAAAACTGTACAATTTCTTACTAAGACTATTCTCGTGGGAAATTTCTTCCCACATTTCTTTCAACTCCGTCTTTTCTGATTTTGTTATGTATGATGTTACATACCGAGCAACAGCAATGGAATTGTCCACAACAAACTGGATATCCATATTAGCATTCCACATTGAAAGAATAACTGGATTATAATCATTGATATACTTTGATTCTTCACTTCATCTTAAATTGTACATATTTTTTGGAGATTTTCTAGTGATGGTATGTCTCACTGCTGACATGAAGCTATCTACTCTTCCTTTGGATATTACTAGACGTGGAAATCCAAAACGACATTTGGTCTAAAACGTTTCCGTCGATTTGTAGTTCCGTCGACAGTATTTGCCTCATCGATGACTTTGGAATCGCAACACTTGTTGCCTTAAGATGTTTTCTTCTGTTCTTTTTGGTATAGCACATGTGATATAATCTTAAATAAAAGATAAAACAGTGTCATCCGAATCAGTTCTAAATTTGGGTGCATCCTTGTTCCATAACAGCATATGTATATGAGGAGCACCTCTAGCTTCTTACTCCTTTCTCCAAAAGAAATTAATAACTTCTTCAAGAGGAGGATTATTTTTATTGCAGATAAAAGACATCATAGCTTCACACCTATGGTTGAAATATCTGCATACATTTACAGGATCCAAAGAGCACAATTCTCTAGGTGTCTTGTATTGAATATTTTTAATATGTGCCATTAAAATGAAGCAAAAGCAGCATGCAATGCACAATGTACACTACAACATAGACATGCACTATTACTCTATTTAAATTTGCAAAATAGATTAAACGTGCGTTTTACACCATTAATTAATATGTTAATCAAATCTGTTAATGCAGAGCATTTCCCACATGTAATGTGTGTGTTTGGTTAATACATAGCAAACAAAATTGATGTATTACTTTGTTATGGGGGTGATTGGTCTGAACGGGGTACACACAAAATCTTCTGTACTCTGCTCCATCACTCGGCATGGTAAAAGATTTTTAATGATGATGAACAATATCTGTAACAACAAAATGTATACATGACATTATTAAAATAAATGTATAAAATATACTATTGTATTACTAAAGAAACACATTGTATATAACGTTGTACATGGCTACTACTTGGGTAATTGCAGAAGTGAATCAGTACTCTGTATGGGGTTAGGGGACTGAATAAATCACACTGTCCCTCTATTCAGTCTTGCAATCATCCTGACAGAACCATGTACTTATCTAATCTCTGTGCCAAAGCACAAGCACTTATAAACTCACCCTACTGTCATCTACCAGCACTCTATCTACCCAGTCACTGTCTATACACTTGTAGAATGACTTAGGCATTAAGAGATACAGTGCTACAGTCAAATGTGCACAATCTATGCAGGCCCCTAACCCCTTGTAGACTACTGATTCAGTCCTGCTATAATCCTGATAGTTCTCATGCAGTGCCCCAATCACACTGTCACTCTCTGTCCACTTTTCCATCATCCTGACAGAACCATGTCCTGATCTAATCTCTCTGCCGAAACACAAGCAATTATAAACTCACCCTGCTCTCAACTACCAGCACTCTATCTACCCAGTCACTGTCCATGGACCTGTGGAATCATTGAGTCAGGCATTAAGAGATACAGTGCTACAGTCAAATGTGCACAATCTATGCAGGCCCGCAACCCCCTGTACACTACTGATTCACTCCTGTGATAATCTAGGTAGTACTCATGCAGTGCCCCAATCACACTGTTACTCTCTGTCCACTCTTGTAATCATGCTGACAGAACCGTGTTATTATCTAATCTCCCTGCAGAAACACAAGCACTTATAAACTCACCCTACTGTCAACTACCAGCACTCTATCTACCCAGTCACTGTCAATGCTCTTGTAGAATGACTCAGGTATGAAGGGACACCATGCTACAGTCAAATGTGCACAATCTATTCAGGTTCCTAACCCTCTGCAGATTACTGATTCACTCCTGTAATAATCTAGGTAGTAGTCATGCAGTGCCCCAATCCCACTGTAACTCTCTGTCTACTCTTGCAATCATGCTGATAGAACTATCTCCTTATCTAATCTCTCTGCTCTTATAAACTTACCATGCTCTCAACTACTAGCACTCTATCTACCCAGTCACTGTCTATGAACTTGTAGAATGACTCTAGCATTAACACACACAGTGCTACTGTCAAATGTGCACAATCTATGCATGTTCCTCAATGCTACTGTACACTACTGATTCACTCCTGCAATAATCCAGATAGTACTCATGCAGTGCCACAATCACACTGTCACTCTCTGTCCACTCTTGTAATCATCCTGACAGAAGCAAGACAGTGTGATTGGGGTACTGCATGAGTACTACCTAGATTATTACATGAGTGAATCAGTAGTGTACAGGGGGTTAAGGGCCTGCATAGATTGTGCACATTTGGCTGTAGCACTGCATGTGTTAATGCCTGAGTCATTTTACAAGTGCATAGACAGTGACTGGGTAGATATAGTGCTGGTAGTTGAGAGCAGGGTGAGTTTATAAGTGCTTGTGTTTCAGCACAGAGATTAGATTAGGACATGGTTCTGTGAGGATGATTGCAAGAGTGGACAGAGAGTGACAGTGTGATTGTGGCACTGCATGAGTACTATCTGGATCATGGCAGGAGTGGATCAGTAGTCTACAGGGGGTTAGAGGCCTGCATAGATTGAGCACATTTGACTGTAGCACAGTGTCTCTTTATGCCTGAGTGATTGTACAAGTGCATGGACAGTGACTGGGTAGGTAGACTGCTGGTAGTTGAAAGCAGGGTGAGTTGATGAGTGCTTCTGTTTTGGCACAGAGATTACATAAGGATATGCCGCTGTCAGGATGATAGGAGGAGTGGGCAGAGACTGACACTGTGATTACTAAACTGCATGGCTACTTCTTGGTTTTTTGCAGGAGTAAATTAGTAGACTGCAGGGGGTTATGGGACTGTATAGATAGTGCACATTTACCTGCATACTAACTTCGAAATTAGACATTTTAGAACCACAAAAACATTTCTCATGCACTTATAAAATCAAATATTCACTACCTTTGCACTCCTGTAATCTATCAGGTACCTCTCATTAATTCAGTAAATATAGCTACAACTATATAAATGTAATCTAAACAAATACATGACTTATGACATACTATGCTCTTTAAGGAGACAACTGCTACATACCAGAAAGAGTAAAATGTAGTGGTTTTCTTTTGAAATACATATTGCTAATTGAATCTAGAAATATGCAACATCATCAAACTGTACCTCTCAACAGACTTAATTAAGAAGAGTAATCAACAACACCTTTTTTAAACCACACAAACTATACAAACTAATACCAGAATTGTAATCATTAACACCTTATATGATCATCTTGCAAACAGCACAGTTGTACCTCATTTTACCAAACTATCTAAACTAATTCCATTTTATTAAACTGTACCTTTTTTACTGAGAAGAAATATGCATGCCTAATAAGCTGCACCTTATATAAACTTTTTTGAAAATACACATTCTTTAACTATATTAAACTAATTATTAAGAAATAAGAAGCATCATTCAACTATACCTTTCAAGACAATATATATATTAGTGCACATACTATTTTTTAAACAAACTTCAAGTACAATAGAAATTATCCCAATATATATCTGTACATTTATTACATTAATTTAACCAGCAAAGTTTCATAAATATGTTGAACTTATATTAAATAAATCTCTTAAAAATATAACTCACCTTTTAAATAAATCTGTTGAATGAAAAATCTCACACACTCAATCAGGATTTTCTTTTTCACACAGTGAATGTAGATGAGCACACTCTCCAATGTAAAACCAGTAATGGCAAACTTTCCCTCTAATTTTCCATACATATACACATAACCCACAAATGACATTGCTTCCCAGTGTTTTTCAAATTGAAAAACGATTTTCCATTGGTCACAGAGAATAATACTTTTCAACTGACATCTTCACCCCTTGTCCTTAATATCAGTTTCCATAGCAACAGGTCATGCAACATTCAACTTAGCTGCGAGGTCACATGTTCATCACACAATGTTGCAAATGACAACGGCAGGTGTGGTTGGCTTTGCAAAGCATGCCCTTATCCTTTCTGCTGTACCTTTCAAACATTTCAAAATAACCAATAACAAACATGCTTTCTAAACAAAGTAAAATGCACCCTATATTCGAATGTAGAGTGTTCTTAAACAGCCACCCAAATCTCTACTTTCTTAAAAACACCTTGTTGTCCACCATTTTAGATAGATTTCATCCAACCACCAACCTACCTCAGGTACAGACATCTTCTGATTACCTACAGAGATCCCTTCAAGATGCTTTCAGTGTGGATTGTTGGGCACAGCTATGTTTTCTGGTGCAAAAGGTATGCTGAAAGCAGAGGTATTGACAAAGACCTAGCTTTGCAAAATGTAGATATTAAATGGATTGGACAGAGAGGATTGAAGTGGCACAGAGATTACATAAGCTTACATAAGGATATGCCGCTGTCAGGATGATAGGAGGAGTGGGCAGAGACTGACACTGTGATTACTAAACTGCATGGCTACTTCTTGTTTTTTTGCAGGAGTAAATTAGTAGACTGCAGGGGGTTATGGGACTGTATAGATAGTGCACATTTACCTGCATACTAACTTCGAAATTAGACATTTTAGAACCACAAAAACATTTCTCATGCACTTATAAAATCAAATATTCACTACCTTTGCACTCCTGTAATCTATCAGGTACCTCTCATTAATTCAGTAAATATAGCTACAACTATATAAATGTAATCTAAACAAATACATGACTTATGACATACTATGCTCTTTAAGGAGACAACTGCTACATACCAGAAAGAGTAAAATGTAGTGGTTTTCTTTTGAAATACATATTGCTAATTAAATCTAGAAATATGCAACATCATCAAACTGTACCTCTCAACAGACTTAATTAAGAAGAGTAATCAACAACACCTTTTTTAAACCACACAAACTATACAAACTAATATCAGAATTGTAATCATTAACACCTTATATGATCATCTTGCAAACAACACAGTTGTACCTCATTTTACCAAACTATCTAAACTAATTCCATTTTATTAAACTGTACCTTTTTTACTGAGAAGAAATATGCATGCCTAATAAGCTGCACCTTATATAAACTTTTTTGAAAATACACATTCTTTATCTATATTAAACTAATTATTAAGAAATAAGAAGCATCATTCAACTATACCTTTCAAGACAATATATATATATTAGTGCACATACTATTTTTTAAACAAACTTCAAGTACAATAGAAATTATCCCAATATATATCTGTACATTTATTACATTAATTTAACCAGCAAAGTTTCATAAATATGTCGAACTTATATTAAATAAATCTCTTAAAAATATAACTCACCTTTTAAATAAATCTGTTGAATGAAAAATCTCACACACTCAATCAGGATTTTCTTTTTCACACAGTGAATGTAGATGAGCACACTCTCCAATGTAAAACCAGTAATGGCAAACTTTCCCTCTAATTTTCCATACATATACACATAACCCACAAATGACATTGCTTCCCAGTGTTTTTCAAATTGAAAAACGATTTTCCATTGGTCACAGAGAATAATACTTTTCAACTGACATCTTCACCCCTTGTCCTTAATATCAGTTTCCATAGCAACAGGTCATGCAACATTCAACTTAGCTGCGAGGTCACATGTTCATCACACAATGTTGCAAATGACAACAGCAGGTGTGGTTGGCTTTGCAAAGCATGCCCTTATCCTTTCTGCTGTACCTTTCAAACATTTCAAAATAACCAATAACAAACATGCTTTCTAAACAAAGTAAAATGCACCCTATATGTTATGTTATGTTATGTTAATTTATTTCTTCTATAGCGCACGGCTACTCCAAGGAGCATCCCGGCGCTTTGCTGAAGAAAGATAACAGATAGAAACAACACATAGCGACTGCCAAAGAAAGATAGAGAGAAAGACACAGGTTATCCGAAAGTACTTAATTAGAAAAGAGCCACGTTTTAAGCTCCTTCCTAAAAGCAAGGAGACTCGGGCCTGTTTGAGAGAGAGTGGTAGTTCATTCCACTCCTTCGGGACTAGGTAGCGGAAAGATCTGCCACCCATCCTAGCACGCTTAATGGCCGGGACTGTCATTTTAAATAACAGAGATGATCTCAGGGCCCTGCCTGGTACATATCGGGACAGACGTTTCCTCATGTACTTGGGGCAAGGGCCGTGTAAAGCCTTAAAGGCAAAAGTCAGGCACTTAAAACGAATTCTTTTAGTGATCGGCAGCCAATGTAAGTCTCTCAAAAGAGCCGAAGCACCGGCTCTTCTAGGGAGCCCGTAAATAGCACGGGCTGCCGAATTCTGGACCACTTGCAAACGGGTCAACAGATATTTTGGAAGGCCCAAAAAAAGGGCGTTTGCGTAGTCAAGACGCGATCCAACCAAGGCCTGAACAATAGTCTTCCTATGTTGGACAGACAAAAGAGGAAGGAACTTTCTCAGCATACGTAAAATGCCGAAGCATTTACCTGAGAGACACGAGATGTGTGGCCCAAAAGACAGCTCATTGTCCACAATTACTCCTAGGTTTTTTGCTTTAAGTGACACGCTGTTAGGAGGAAATAGATTTTGAGGCCACCAGGCTTTCCAGTCTGGTTCACAGGTGCAACCAAAAAAGAGCAGCTCCGACTTGTCGGGATTGCACTTAAGCCCATTGCACCTGAACCACTCGAAGACCGCCCCCAAGCAATCCTTGATCTGTACGCCATCAAAAGTACCGCCCCTGCCACAAGTGAACAGTACCTATAGTGAACAGTGAACCCTATATTCGAATGTAGAGTGTTCTTAAACAGCCACCCAAATCTCTACTTTCTTAAAAACACCTTGTTGTCCACCATTTTAGATAGATTTCATCCAACCACCAACCTACCTCAGGTACAGACATCTTCTGATTACCTACAGAGATCCCTTCAAGATGCTTTCAGTGTGGATTGTTGGGCACAGCTATGTTTTCTGGTGCAAAAGGTATGCTGAAAGCAGAGGTATTGACAAAGACCTAGCTTTGCAAAATGTAGATATTAAATGGATTGGACAGAGAGGATTGAAGTGGCACAGAGATTATATAAGATTACATAAGGATATGCCGCTGTCAGGATGATAGGAGGAGTGGGCAGAGACTGACACTGTGATTACTAAACTGCATGGCTACTTCTTGGTTTTTTGCAGGAGTAAATTAGTAGACTGCAGGGGGTTATGGGACTGTATAGATAGTGCACATTTACCTGCATACTAACTTCGAAATTAGACATTTTAGAACCACAAAAACATTTCTCATGCACTTATAAAATCAAATATTCACTACCTTTGCACTCCTGTAATCTATCAGGTACCTCTCATTAATTCAGTAAATATAGCTACAACTATATAAATGTAATCTAAACAAATACATGACTTATGACATACTATGCTCTTTAAGGAGACAACTGCTACATACCAGAAAGAGTAAAATGTAGTGGTTTTCTTTTGAAATACACATTGCTAATTAAATCTAGAAATATGCAACATCATCAAACTGTACCTCTCAACAGACTTAATTAAGAAGAGTAATCAACAACACCTTTTTTAAACCACACAAACTATACAAACTAATAACAGAATTGTAATCATTAACACCTTATATGATCATCTTGCAAACAGCACAGTTGTACCTCATTTTACCAAACTATCTAAACTAATTCCATTTTTATTAAACTGTACCTTTTTTACTGAGAAGAAATATGCATGCCTAATAAGCTGCACCTTATATAAACTTTTTTGAAAATACACATTCATTATCTATATTAAACTAATTATTAAGAAATAAGAAGCATCATTCAACTATACCTTTCAAGACAATATATATATTAGTGCACATACTATTTTTTAAACAAACTTCAAGTACAATAGAAATTATCCCAATATATATCTGTACATTTATTACATTAATTTAACCAGCAAAGTTTCATAAATATGTCGAACTTATATTAAATAAATCTCTTAAAAATATAACTCACCTTTTAAATAAATCTGTTGAAGGAAAAATCTCGCACACTCAATCAGGATTTTCTTTTTCACACAGTGAATGTAGATGAGCACACTCTCCAATGTAAAACCAGTAATGGCAAACTTTCCCTCTAATTTTCCATACATATACACATAACCCACAAATGACATTGCTTCCCAGTGTTTTTCAAATTGAAAAACGATTTTCCATTGGTCACAGAGAATAATACTTTTCAACTGACATCTTCACCCCTTGTCCTTAATATCAGTTTCCATAGCAACAGGTCATGCAACATTCAACTTAGCTGCGAGGTCACATGTTCATCACACAATGTTGCAAATGACAACAGCAGGTGTGGTTGGCTTTGCAAAGCATGCCCTTATCCTTTCTGCTGTACCTTTCAAACATTTCAAAATAACCAATAACAAACATGCTTTCTAAACAAAGTAAAATGCACCCTATATTCGAATGTAGAGTGTTCTTAAACAGCCACCCAAATCTCTACTTTCTTAAAAACACCTTGTTGTCCACCATTTTAGATAGATTTCATCCAACCACCAACCTACCTCAGGTACAGACATCTTCTGATTACCTACAGAGATCCCTTCAAGATGCTTTCAGTGTGGATTGTTGGGCACAGCTATGTTTTCTGGTGCAAAAGGTATGCTGAAAGCAGAGGTATTGACAAAGACCTAGCTTTGCAAAATGTAGATATTAAATGGATTGGACAGAGAGGATTGAAGTGGCACCAATTGATGCCATTGGTTAAAACCTTTATGCACTTCCAACCCCCTGACCTCATGATTGTGCACTGTGGTGGCAATGACCTAGGCACATTGACTGGAGTAGGTCTGGAAATGCTAATAAAGAACACTTTTGCAGAATGGATGTTGCTTTCCCCCAAACTGCCTTTGTCTACTCTAACATATACCAAAGACAGAAATGGAAGTGGTCCAATAAATATTGTCCACAGATTGAGAAAGCTAGAAAAAATTTAAATAAAACTGTTTCTGCTTACCTCAGAGACCATAGTATGGGGTCCATATACAACAACAATCTGCATTTTAATATGGATGGCATATACAGGAGAGGTGGTTTACATTTCACAGATGAGAAACAGGGTCTTTCTCAACAACTTCAGACTCTGCATCGGCACTTACATGTAGCTACCATCTTTTCTCAACAAACACAAGGGCTCTTTTTAGAGCCACCCAAGTTCCAAACATACAATCTAAATTTATCATTAAAAAATCTTTCATTTTTGGCCTAGGAGTCGCGCATCTAGCGCGGCCAGGAGTTGCGCACCCCTCGCGTTCACACCAGGGGGCCGTGCTAGGAGTTGTGCACCCCTTGCGTTCACACCAGGGGGCCGCGCTGAGCGCCGCACTAGGGATGCGACTCCAAATTTAAAAAAAAACAAATCTGGCTCCTACCACTAATTTATACTCGCCCCGGGGAACCCATCCTCCGGGGAGTAGTAACTTTGTTGGGGACTGTTGGGTGAGCTCCAATGCCCCCACGGTCCCGCCGACTCCCCGCGTCCTGCGAGAGCCGGCATTGCTTTTCCACATGGGGAGCTACTGACATGCAGCTCCCCGTGCGGAGAAGAAATTCTGCTTTGAATTTTGGAAGAGAGAGCAGGTTTCCCTGCTCTCTCTTCCAAAATCCAAACCAGAGTTTGCTACGGTAGGGCGGGAGATGTGCCCTGGGGTCCCCACGGGCCATCGAAGGCTCAAGCAGGGGGGCCCCACGTCTTTTCAAAAGCCCTGGTGAGGTGATGGTCCATGGGGCTCGCAGGTCCAAAATGGACCCCCGCAATTTAACAGTTAGTGCCCCGGGGAGGTGGTGGTCCCTGGGTCATGTGGGGGGGCTTGAGCCCCCTCCTACAATTTTTTTTTTAATAGAGCCCCGGGGAGATGGCAGTCACCAGGGCTGCGGGGGCCCCCGTGGGCCCCTGCGTTACATTATACATATCCCCCCGGTACCTGGCCCACCCAGAGGATTAAAAGTAACTAGCGAGGAAGCCCTCACTTTTAAAAAAAAATAAAAAATTTTGTCCGGATCCTGCTCTGTTTTAAAAAAAAATGCTTTTTTGGGCCCTGGGGGTCCTTGTAGGAACCCCTAAGCAGGCCTAGGGGGGTCAGGGTGTTTCTACCCTGCCCCCTTTTCTTCTTTGTCACCTTTGTTTCCCTGGTTTCTTGTGCCTTGGACACTTCCTGGTTTGGAGTGTTGACAGCCAATTAGAATAAAGCTTGTGGTCGGGAGGGTCCGCGGATCCTCTGCGGCCATAGATACTGGCGGATTACTGAACGGATTTACACCATTTAAAAAAAGGTCTGTTTCTGAACCAAGGGCTACCTTTTTGCCGGGGGGAGTGGCTTGGCTGGCTGCAAAATGGCTGCACTTTAAGTGGGCTCTGCCGACCAAGCGCAAGATCAGACAAAATCCTGCATACGACGGTCCTTTTACTAGCCACAACCAGCATACCCCGTCTACTCCTTACCTGCGGTATCGTCCGGTGCTATTCCCGCCTCCCGGAGCCTCCCTGGAGCTGAGATCTGTTGTCTGCCTGCGACGCTGGGCCTACGCCTTGCGGGCTGGCAGGGCCCGGCCCTTCCTACTCCAATACCAGCGGGGCTGCCTGGGGCTCGGCGCAGACGAAGTGTCGATGGGGGTTCCTGGCCTGCCTATGCCCAGTGAGTGGCTGTGCCGCCGGGGCTCTCTGTGGCGAGGTTGGGGGCTCACGGGCTGAAAGACCCGGCCCAGGCCCAAGTTACATCGAGGCGCCATTGTGTTCTCCCGCTCCTCCCGGTGCCTTCTCTGTCTGCTTTTGGTGCCGTGTCCGGTGATGTGAGTTTGTGCCCCCCGCGCTTCCCCGCCACTTCTGTCCCGGGATGGTGCGTGCTCCCGCCCATACTGCTGCAGCTCTGCTCAGGGATCTCCGCTTCTGCACTCACCTCTGCAGCCTCCTCCGGCGGCCTGAGATGCTGCGGCCCGACACATCGGAACCCAGGTGACTGGCCTCATCGGGGCCTACTCCGGACTTCTTGGGCTGCGGCAGTCCCCATACGCCTGGCGCACCTCCCATCGCTTCAAGCCTGAGCAGGCCCTGTGGACTGCTGTGGACTGCCCTGACCTTTTCCACCACACCTGCTTCTGCTTCTTTGGGTGGGGTCCGCCCCTACTTCACTGCCTGAGTTCTGAGCGGCTGGTGCTGGTCTCGCCCCTGGTTGTTCCAGGCCCTTCTGCTTCCGCCGGGGGCCAACCTTCTGCCTGCTCTCTTGTTGCCCCGGTGCCGCGGCGGAGGTGCCATCCGGACCCTCCCAAGTCCGCCCCGGCATCCACCTGCAGTTGTACCGAATCTGAGCCTCCAGCCCTTCATTCAGGCCTTTCCCCTGGGGAGGCTTCCACTGCATGGCCAGGGCACAGCGCGCCGCGCGCATTAATCTCGCAGCTCTCTCCTCACGCTGGCTGTCTGTCCCTTCTGCTCCGTGTCTCGTGGGCCCTCCTGTCCTTCAAGCTGCTACCAGACCTGAGTGGCGTGCTCTCTCTGGACTCCTCTGTCAAATTGTCGCCCTGGTTCCTCTGCCAGCTGCCACGGACATTCCTCATCACGCAGTGCCTACTACCAGCCGGGACTGTTCTCCGTTGCGTGGTGACACTCCATTTCCACACATCACCTCGAGACTGCTCCTCTCTCAATCTCAGCATCCACTGGTGTGCGGCCCTGCGTGAGGAGGTCTAAAGCCCCGGAACTCTAGGGCCTGCCTGCACATTCGGTTTGCCGTGTCATCTCTTTGGTGCTGTCCACTTTATGTTGCTGTCACGTTAAGACCTATATCCTTGGGCTGGTGGTTACTGCGGCGCGGAAAGTGGTGTGCCCTTCGTAGCCCCCCTGGCTCTCTTACTACTTGAAATAGCTGCCACAGATTCCATACTCTTGGCCCCCTACTGGACAGTTGCCTTACCTTATTGCTGGTCAGTGGGCCCCCTGCATACCCACTTAGCCCACCTGGAGTTACCCTGTCAGGTAGCCGATTTAGCACCTGCTGCATCTGCCGTACCCCTCCACCATTACACCTTGCCCTTGAGTAGCCTGGTCTGACGAATGCCACCCTCAAGAGAAAGGGACACCACCATCTCCATCATCTGGGACTGCCGGGCGACGGCCTTCTTTTACTCTGCTAAACTCATCGACCCCATCTGGCACCCCTCTCCGCTCCTGGTCCCAGGTGTGCTTTCTTACTGTCTGAACCTGCCATGGGGAGGTCTGACCCTAAGCAACCCAAAATTACCTTCGAACAGCGCAGATCTACACACCAAGATAGTGCGGGGTAGGATTGCAGTGATCCTGCTGCCCACATGGAGGCCCTCCTGCTCGTGACGATGACCTGAAGGTGATAATGCTCAACGTCAAGTCCACGGTCACTGGAATCGCGGCTCAACTGGACCAACAGTCCGCCCGCCTCGACTCTGTCAAAGCCCGGGTGGACTCTCACGACTCACGCCTCCTGCATGTTGAGTCCTGGGTATCCAGACGCTGAGGGCGCCGCAACTCAGGATTGCCAGAAGTTACTACAAATTGATAAAATCCTGGACATTATTCGGAATAAAAATGAGGATTTGGAGTCCTGTTCTCGGCGGAGCAACCTCCGCATCACGGGAGTGCCCGAGTCCACCAATATTTCCCGTATGAAGGACTTTGTCGAGCAGCTCATCAGGGAACTCTTTGGTGACATTCTCTCCCCCGTCTTTATCGTCGAACGGGCACATCGCTCCCTTGGCCCACGCCCTGGCCCCGGATTACCTGCTCGCCCCATTATTGCAAAGATTTTAAATTTCAGACACCGCGATGCCATTCTGCACGCGGCCAGAGACAGGGGCAAAATATGTCACCAAGGCAATTCGCTCTCCTTTTACCCAGACTACACCACAGCAGTACAAGAAACCCGACGTGAATTCCTCCCAGCCAAAATAATCCTCCAAAAGCACAAGGTCACTTACTCATTGGCGTACCCGGAAAAGTTGAGGGTCCGACAGGGTGCAAGGACAAATGTTTTTTCGGATCCCAGAGATGCTCTCGTTTATGCCAAGGAGCTTGACAAAACTCACCGCAGCTCACCTTCCAGCTCTCAAACTGCGGCACCTGACCACCTCAGTGACAATGATTAACTGGTTGTGCTTTGACAGCTTTAGATTTTTTAGCGTTGTCTGAAGCGTCGGAAGCTTGGCCACCCTGCTTCACTGCGGGGGAGTTTGCCGAGCCATGCCATGCCCTCACGGGATAATTCCCTTATCTAACAAGATTTCCCATTTTCCAAGTTGCGGGCTCCCGGGGTGGGGATGGGTGGTATCTCAGACTGATTGGGGGGTTGGAGTGGGTGCGGGGGGGGGAGGGACTGTTTGTAAGGCTTCTTGGTTGTGGAGTTGGGGCGGGTGGTTCCGGGGGTCCGCGAGGGGACTGTTTTTCCCCTGTGTACTACTGTATTGCATCTTGTTTGTAGAGTGGTGGGAGGGTGGGTCCGTGGGTAGTTCAAGCTTTCTTGTTCTAATTTTGTGTCTCTCTTCAGCACACAACACTGCACTATTATGCTGGATCACGGTCCTTGTTTGTACAATGCACCTCACTATTTTATTGTCTGGCACCTTATTGGATCGACTCCATCTGTTTTATCTGTATCCCCATTTCGGTGTCGCCCCTCATACGCAATTCCCTCTACATATGCAGGCACAGTATGGCTTCACTGCACTTTTTCTGTAATTGCTCGGTCCATTTCACATTTAGGTACCCCTGCCCCCTTTTTACACGCCAGATTTTGTCCACGGACTGACCTCGCTGTCCTGCATTTCCTGCCACCCTGGTCTAGCTTTTTATGACTGACTCCATATGCTGGACTTGGAATATCCGCGGTCTTAATGACCATCGCAAGGCTAGTCTCATACACTCCCACAAACGTCCTCCTCCCGACTACAATCACGCCACTGGGGGGAATGCCATTTCCGTGGGGTGTCCATTTTGATTCGGAGGGGGCTACCATGGAGCACGACGCAGGTTATTACTGTCCCCGATGGGTGCTATGTCATCCTATATGGCTCCCTGCTGACCCAACCCATGACAATTGCGGCCATGTATGCCCCTTATTCAGATAACCCTGACTTCTTCACTCATGTATGGCATCTTATATCGTCCTTGGGACCCGCGGCGCTTCTCTGAGGGGGAGATTTTAATATTACACTCTCAGCTGGCTTGGACCGCTCTGGCCCCTATTTATCCCACCCCCGCTCCACCACTCTCCTTCGGTCAATCCTCACTGATTTTTTGTTGTTTGATGCATGGCGTCATATGTGGCCCGAGGTTAGGGCGGGCACTTGTGTCGCCGGCGCCATTGGCTGCTGGTCGCGTATCGATCTTTGGATTACCTCCCCCGATGTCCTTACTTGGCTCCCCTCTGCCAATAACATGGCTCGTACCCTCTTTGATCATGCGCCAGTCCAACTTTGTCTCCGCCTCCCCCACTCCACTCCGCGTGCCTTCACCTGGAGGCTCCCTCCAAATGCTCTCCATGACTCCGTCTTTTGCAATGAGATCCAAACCGTGATTTCTAACTATTTCGACTTGAACGTCGGCTCTGTGGATTCAGCATCCACATTGTGGGAAGGTTTCAAGATTGTGATCAGAGGCCAGTGCATCTCCAATCAATCCGTAGTCCTCTGTTCCATCCGTCCCACTCTAAGCAGGCTTGAGGCTGAGTATAAGGCCCTGGACGTTGTTCAGGCAACTCACCCAAGTCCCGAAAATCTCGCTCTTCTGCACGAAAAACATACTGAATTCGCTGAGGAGGCTGACCGGGAACTCTCTTTCCTCGTCCGAGAGGCCCGGGCTCACCGTTTCGGTGAAGGTGACAGGCCTGGTAAGACAGTGGCCAACCTCCTCCGTCCCCCTCGCACCGCATCATATATTACGGCCCTCAGCGATGGCGGCCCCACCAGAACCACCTCCTCGGAGGAAATCAAGTCCAGATTTAAAGACTATTACTTGCAGCTATATACCGCGGGCTACACTCCGTCGCGGGAGGATTTTAATCAATATTTTGACACTATTGCTTTGGTCTGGCTCGAGGATTACCACCGCAAATTCTTAGATGAGCCCTTATCTAGGGAAGAAATACTTGCTGCCATTAATAGCTTACCCAGTGATAAGGCCCCTGGTTTGGACGGTCTCCCCGCCTCATTCTACAAGACCTTTGCATCTCTGATTGAGCCGCATCTGGCCGCTATGTATAATGACTCCTTTGATAATGGCCTCTTCCCGCAATCGCTGTGTGAGGCAATGATAACTCTGTTACTTAAGCCGGACAAGCTGTCAGACTGCCGAGATTCGTATCGTCCCCTGTCCTTGATTAAGATTGACAATAAGATCTTTGCGAAGCTGCTGGCCTCTCGCCTTCTTCTCCTCATGCCCACCATCGCTCTTCTGGATCAGTCCGGCTTCATCCCAGGCCGTGCCACTTCTCATAACCTTCGGACAATTTTTTCTGTCCTTCATCAGATTAATCTAAGCCTTCCAGCTGTCGCTGCCCGGCTCGATGCCACTAATGCTTTCGACACCCTTGAATGGCCCTTTTTATTCTCTCTTCTACCTCATCTCGGCTTCCATGACGCCTTTATTCATAAGATCTCACTCCTCTATACCAGCCCCTCTGCCCGTCTCCGTCTCCGTGTCAACAGCCAGATTTCTGACCCCATCTCGGTTGGACGGGGTATCTGGCAGGGGTGCCCACTTTCCCCCATGCTCTTCGCTATCGCGATGGAGCCACTCGCCGCTCGGCTTCGGCAACACCACACCCAGAGGGGCATTGGCTTCTCAACCCGCGCCCTCTTGGTTTCTATATATGTGGATGATATTACACTATACGTCTGCCACCCTCAAGACAACCTCAGCCCTCTAGTGCGTGAGATAATACGGTTCGGTGGTTTCTCTGGCATACAGATAAACTGGAGCAAGTCAGTCCTGGTAGGGATCTTTGTGAGGACATTTCCCAAGCTGACTGGCTTTATTGCTGCAACCAGACTAAAAAACTATCTCCCAATTATCGCATTTATCTTATATATTTCAAATACTTTGGGTTTATCGCACCCCCGCTCAGCTTCATAAACTAGGACTCATCCCTGATGATAGATGCCTGCGCTGTTCTGCCCCTGATGCTGATTTCGCCCATTTGGCCTGGCTATGCCCTAGAGTGTCTGATTTCTGGCGGGAGGTTTGCGCAGCTATCTCTGAGATCACCTCTTCGCTGGTTCGGCCTGATCCACCGTTATGCCTGCTGGGCTTCGTTAAATTCTGCCCGGACGCCTACCGCCGACTGACTGCAATGCTGCTTACTCCTGCGCCGCGCAGGGTGGCTATGCACCTAAATTTGCCCAGTGGCTCGAGGATGCCTCTAGATGTCAGTCCCTAGTATCGGAATTCTGGGATCTCAGGCCTGCCAAATCCAATCCTCCTGACATATGGGGCCACCTGGTGACATACCTTCACACCCGTTCTCCTCCTAGCCAGACTGCCTCCCCCGCACTCCCCGCCGGCACTCTGCCCGCAGCAGCCACCGGTGCTGGTCAGTAGCTATCCCCCTTCTTTCTTAATGTTCTGGAGTCGGTCCTGCTCTCTACTCTAAGGTGCCGACATTACAGTATCCCTGCTCTATTTGGCTTACTGATGTGATTTTAGTATTGTACTGGATAATGCCATTCTCTGCTCGGTCTTCTTCCTCTGGTGTTGTGTTGTGCAGCTGATGATTGATGCTTTGACTTGATGTAAATTTGTATGCTGATAATGCTGAATCTTTCAATTTGCCAAATTTGGTGTAATTCAATTCAGCAGTTCAGGCTGTAGTCGTGTCTAAAGTTTCCTATGGGAAATAACATGGAGAAAACGCGTTTTGGAACCCCCCTTTTGTCTCGGCCCCCGCTTGGCGAATCACCCCGAATTTTTAAGGATAGGAGCTGACCGGAGCGGACCATAAGTTTTGAAAATTTCGCGATGATTCATCAACTGGCGCCAAATTTATTGGGAAAAGAAAAAATGCTTTTTGAATAGAAACAAGATCCTAACTATAACTACCTAATAGCGACCGCCAGTAGGTAATATATGTGATTATATTTATATAACCTACTAATGGTCATCAGTAGGAAGTTTTAGATAGGATCATTGTTCCATATGAAAAGCGTTTTTTGACTTGCCTATATCTTTGATGCCGTTTGGCGAACCTTGATGATATTTCCTAAAAAGTGTCCTTGTGAATCTTGTTGTTCATGGAAAGTTTCAGGGTGATCCATCAAGTGGGGCCCAAGAAAAACTGGTGTCAAAAAATTATGTTTTCCCATGTTAATTTCAATAGGACCTTTAGACGCGCCTGTAGCCCGAACCGCTGGATGAAATTACACCAAATTTGACAGAAACCTAGCTTTTGGTCTACAGATTGTGTTTTTTGTTATTTGGTGTAAATCTGTACAGAAGTTGTTAAGAAATGTAAGAAAATACAGTTAGTTCCTTCATTCATTCATTCATCATAAACTTTATTCAGTTTGATCCAAACCATACATTGTCAATAAATAACAAGCAAGGGTAAGATAATTTTACCCAGTTTCCAGATATAAAAGCAATATAATAAAAACTGCAGACAATAACATCCTCTCGCATGATTAAAGTGCTTTGTGGCTCGTGTGAGTGAATAGTTATAATAAAATATCTCTACTGTTAGCATCCAAGCTGCCACAGTTAGTTATATCTGTGACGACTTCACAAAAAGCTGCCAACACTTCAACCAGGAAATGATGTTGATGGCCATCTTGGGGCTCGGCTTTAGTGGAGTCCCATAAAAAACGTAAAGAAAAAATAAAAGGAAGGTGGCTAGGATTACCCTGACCACCAACCCTTGGTCATGGGGTCCCCCTCGGGCCCTGGCAGGACAAAAAAGCATTTAAAAAAGAAATCTAGCCATGAAAATGCAAATTATCTGGATTCTTTTCTTCAAAAAAACTGCGCAAGCTCTCTCGCTAGATCCAAATAACCCCC
The DNA here is from genome assembly GCF_964204655.1 of Triturus cristatus. Classification (NCBI taxonomy): domain Eukaryota; kingdom Metazoa; phylum Chordata; class Amphibia; order Caudata; family Salamandridae; genus Triturus; species Triturus cristatus. Next base: position 477,865,849 of record NC_140583.1, read on the forward strand.
GGCTGGGCCAGGTCTCGGAGGCATATCATAAAAAAAGGAGAGGGTGCACAAGACCTCACTCCTAGGGCTTATGAAAGCACCAGGCACCGCCACCTCACCGGGGTATTGTTTTTATGTATGCAGAGGATGCCCATGTGGCACCCCTGCCCTCCAGGAACTGCCACCTCCCCAGGGCAAATGTTTAATAAAAGAATGCAGGGGGCTTGTATGCCCACCCTGCATCCCTGGGTACCACCACCTCCAAAGGGCACTTATAAAATATGTATGCAGGCAGGCCCACTGGGCCCGCCTGCGCCAAGGGGAATGCCACCTCCCTGGGGCTAAATATTAAATTAATACGGGGACCTCATCGGGCGCCCCTGTAGCCCCGGGGATGCCACCTCACTGGGGCAACTCATTAAAATTAAGGGGGGGGCTCACGACTCCCCATACGGCCCAGGAACTTCCACCTCCCTGGGGCTTTGCACTAGAATGGAGGGGGAGAAGCCCCCTCATGGACCCATGGATGGCCCTGGGGGTGCCACCTCCCAGGGCCAGCTCCTGCTATGTCCTGGGGTGTTCCCCCCAGGACACAGATGTTTGCTATGGTGTAGCGGAAGCTTAAACTGCTCCTGCCTATTCATAGTAAACACTCTGCTTTCCAGAGCAGTGAAAATTCTCTAGCTTGCTGGAAGCTGAGCATTCGTGTGTTTCCCTGCCCCCTGTCAAGTGAACAAGGAAACAGACGAATTGCTTTCACATACAGGGAGCTTCATGTTTAGCAGCGCTCTGTGTGTGAAAGCAATGTTGGCTCCCTCAGGAGGCAAGGAGCCGGCAGGGACCTTGGGGACCCCAGCGGTCCCAGTGCAGAATGGATGCCATAGGGAGAACCAATAGAACCATGGCTGGGCCCTGGGAGATGGGGCCAGCAGTGCCTAAATCAGCCCGGGTGGGGGGTGAGTAACCCCTTCCCCATCTGGTAATGGCTAGGCCCCAAAGGATGAGGTCCCGAGGCTGAAATTGGCCCAAGGAGGGGTCTGTGTGACCCCCTGATTTGGTAATGGATGAGCCCTGGGGATGGGGTCCCCGGGCCTATATTAGCCCGGGGAGGTGGGGTGCTTGCCCTCCTCCCCCATTTGGTAATGGCCGGGCCTCAGGGGATGGGGTCCCAGGGGCCAAAATCAGCCTGGGGAGAGGGCCATATGGCCCCCCTCCTCCATTAACATTTTTTTAAAAAATAAATGATTGAGCCCTGGGGGGCGGGGCCCCTGGGGTGGAAATTTGCCTGGGGAGGCAGACCACTCTGCTCATCTCGCCCATTTGGTAATGGCCGGGGCTCCGGGGAATAGATTGCTGAGATGTCATCAGAGGCTCTGTCCCCTTTCTGAGCCACTCTGCAAAAGGACCTCCTTTAGTACTACTGGATGAACTCCCCTTGGCTGCTGAGAGCCGTGGGAGGCCAAGAAACCCTATCACTGTGATAAGTTAGTCCCTAATTTAACACAACAAAAAAGAGGGTGGGCCACGGAGCTATTAAAGGTCCAGTGTCCATGCTCCAAAAGACTATATTAGTTTTAACAAGGGGGCACTGTTCCTATACGCGGGGTTCAAAAAGTCACCCACGCATGGGGGTGCAAATAGTCACCCGTGCAATGAAGATCAGAAAGGTGAACAGATAGAAAGAGAGAAGAGAAGAGAGAAGATATCCTAGGAAAAATGGGACCCATTAGTGAAGTGGAACAACCACTTGATGTCCTCTGTTGCCCTCACACACCCCAAGAGGTGTCATGCTTCATCATTGGGCAGTTGCTCCTCGTAGGGCCGGCGCTGCAATTCCCTACGGGTCCCCCGAAGGGTCTCTTTGTCGGAGATCTTTTTAAGGACTGCCGGATGGTGCATGTGGGTATGCGGGGTATGGGTCCAGATGAGGGTGAAAAAGGTGCGTGCAAGGTAGTGAAAAAAGTTAATAAAGGGTACACATGCAGCAAATGTATGAATTGTAAACCCTTGGCAGATAAACTGCTAGTTAAAATCTTGCCCCATAGGCACATTATGTCCGGGTGTCAGAAGGTCATAGGTCGACATGTTTCGCGCCTGCGTCGTCTTAAGGGTCGTTGGCGCTTCTTCAGGACCAGAGCAATGATATATAAAGTGCACGTGCTAAAAATTACTAAACCCTCTAAATCAACAGGGCGAGGCAGTAGCCTGTATACCTATAGTGTGGCTACAGCTGCATGATGAAAGAACGCTCCTGATGTAAACCTAGGAAAAAGAACACAGAGTAAACAGCAGATAAGAGCATCAGTAACAACTTGATGCTTCATAATGTATCACATCTGTGTTCGCAACAATTATAAAAGCAATGACAAAAACAAAAACAGGCACAGGAGGCATAAAGGTACGTTCAATGGGGCAGTGGCCCAGTGCGGTATTGCTGATACACCATGCCATTCAATCATGTAGATTATGGTACCACTCGTAACCCTCCTTCTATCCTAGATGTGGGATTATGCCCAAAAGTGACAGCAGCTGATAAAATACGAATGTTGCATCGCCTAATAACGGTGCCGAGAGGTAATTAGTTTTAAAGATGCTTACCTCATAATGTTATGAGGATACCTCCACCGGCGAGAGCAAGGAATGCCCGCACATTACTGGGCTGTAAAAGCAATGGAAATAAACATAGAGATGCAGGAACAGAAGCAAGACACAGGCTGTGCTGAGCAAATTGCTCGCCATGTCCGACTCTCTGTCACGGTGATCTACTTACAATTTTTCCGGGGTGCTATCTCCTCTACACCTACCCCTTCCAAGTATCTGCCGGGAGTAGAAAGGTGGCAGCAAACGTGGTGCTAATAAAGTAATGAGGTCAGGTGTGGGCGTAAACCATTTCCGGGTTGTCCTCACAAATTCACATGGAGCGTGCATGCGCAATAGCAGGGGTAAACAGCGCATGTGCGTTATTAGGGAGAAGTACTCTCCAGTGCATGCGCATTGGCTAAATGGTTAACAGTGCACTGGAGTGGGTAATTTTTGATTTTTCCATCGAGTTCACAGAAATACCCACACGTTAAATTGCCGGCAACCCACTGCCTAGCTTACTCGTGCTAGATTTCTTGCCGCATGAGCACCGCTCCCACTTAGTTAATCCGGGACCAAACCCCGTGCTGAAAAGAGCAAGAAGAAGGTCTGTGTTGCTAGTGCCTGTTCCTGGTGAATGAACCATCCAAATCTTCTAAATTAAGACTGTAGGGGAGGGGGGGGGCAGACTGGAGGGGTGTCCAAGGGGCAGTGACCCTTACATGGCCTCAAGACTACTGACTCCTTCATATCATATTCAAAAAAGGGGGGGGAGGGGGGGGGGAATCAAAAATTACCCACTCCAGTGCGCGGTTAACCATTTAGCCAATGCGCATGCACTGGAGAGTACTTCTCCCTAATAACTCACATGCGCTGTTTACCCCTGCTATTGCGCATGCACGCTCCATGTGAATTTGTGAGGACAACCCGGAAATGGTTTACGCCCACACCTGACCTCATTACTTTATTAGCACCACGTTTGCTGCCACCTTTCTACTACCGGCAGATACTTGGAAGGGGTAGGTGTAGAGGAGATAGCACCCCGGAAAAATTGTAAGTAGATCACCGTGACAGAGAGTCGGACATGGCGAGCAATTTGCTCAGCACAGCCTGTGTCTTGCCTCTGTTCCTGCATCTCTATGTTTATTTCCATTGCTTTTACAGCCCAGTAATGTGCGGGCATTCCTTGCTCTCGCCGGTGGAGGTATCCTCATAACATTATGAGGTAAGCATCTTTAAAACTAATTACCTCTCGGCACCGTTAATAGGCGATGCAACATTCGTATTTTATCAGCTGCTGTCACTTTTGGGCATAATCCCCCATCTAGGATAGAAGGAGGGTTACGAGTGGTACCATAATCTACATGATTGAATGGCATGGTGTATCAGCCATACCGCACTGGGCCACTGCCCCATTGAACATACCTTTATGCCTCCTGTGCCTGTTTTTGTTTTTGTCATTGCTTTTATAATTGTTGCGAACACAGATGTGACACATTATGAAGCATCAAGTTGTTACTGATGCTCTTATCTGTTGTTTACTCTGTGTTCTTTTTCCTAGGTTTACATCAGGAGCGTTCTTTCATCATGCAGCTCTAGCCACACTATAGGTATACAGGTTACTGCCTCGCCCTGTTGATTTAGAGGGTTTAGTAATTTTTATCACGTGCACTTTATAATATAACATTGCTCTGGTCCTGAAGAAGCGCCAACGACCCTTAAGGCAACGCAGGCGCGAAACATGTCGACCTATGACCTTTTGACACCCGGACATAGTGTGCCTCTGGGGCAAGATTTTAACTAGCAGTTTATCTGCCAAGGGTTTACAATTCATACATTTGCTGCATGTTTACCCTTTATTAACTTTTTTCACTACCTTGCATGCACCTTTTTCACCCTCATCTGGACCCATACCCCACATACCCACATGCACCATCCGGCAGTCCTTAAAAAGATCTCCAACAAAGAGACCCTTCGGGGGACCCGTAGGGAATTGCAGCGCCGGCCCTACGAGGAGCAACTGCCCAATGATGAAGCATGACACCTCTTGGGGTGTGTGAGGGCAACAGAGGACAACAAGTGGTTGTTCCACTTCACTAATGGGTCCCATTTTTCCTAGGATATCTTCTCTCCTCTCTTCTCTCTTTCTATCTGTTCACCTTTCTGATCTTCATTGCACGGGTGACTATTTGCACCCCCATGCGTGGGTTACTTTTTGCACCCCGCGTATAGGATAAGTTAGTCCCTCACAGCCGGATTGTTGGGATGTCATTGCTGGCCCTGCCCCCTTTCTCAACCACTCTGTGCAGGGGCCTCAGCCAAAACCCACCTACTGACACCACCGACACCGACATGGCCACCCGGAACCTCAGGCAATGGATCGACAACTGCGCCAACACTCTCGCCCCGATCAAGAAACCCTCTAACAGATGCACCGACAGAAAGGATACCTGGTTCACTGCCGACCTCCAGGCTTCCAAGCAAGCCTGCCGCAGGCTCGAGAAGAAGTGGCACCACGCACAGACTCCGGACAGCAACGCAGCCTACAAGAGCACCATCCGCAGACACCACCAATTCATCCGAACCACCAAAAGGACCGACTTCAAAGAATGCATCGACAACAACGCACATAACAGCAAAGAGCTCTTCAACATCGTGAAGGAATTCTCCAACCCCAGCGCCAACTCCAATGACATCCTGCCATCGCAAGATCACAGACATCCATGACAGCTTCAATAACCAGGCCCATCCGACAGATACCAACACCTCAGACTCACTGCCCCCCAGCCACACCGACCCCCTGCTTTCCTGGACCCACGTCAACGATGAAGTCACCATCAAAATCATGAACACCATCCACTCCGGCTCACCATCAGACCACTGCCCCACCACATCTTCAACAAAGCAAGCTCCAACATTGCACCCCATCTCTGCAAGATCACCAACAACTCCTGTGAGACCGCCACCTTCCTGGAGAGCTGGAAGCACGCCGAGATCAAAGCCCTACTCAAGAAACCCAAGGCGGACCCCAAGGACCTCAGGAACTTCCGGCCCATCTCCCTACTCCCGTTCCCGGCGAAAGTAATCGAGAAGATTGTCAACAGGCAACTGACCTCCTTCCTCGAAGAGAACAACATCCTGGACGTGTCCCAATCCGGATTCTGCAGCAACCACAGCACCGAAACAGCCCTCATCGCTGCCACCGGCAACATCAGAGCCCTGCTGGACAATGGAGAAACCGTGGCCCTCATCCTCCTGGACCTTTCGGCCGCCTTCGACACCGTCTGCCACCACACTCTACGCACTTGCCTCCACAATGGAGGGATCTGCGACAAAGCCCTGGACTGGACCTCCTCCTTCCTCACCAGCAGAACCCAGAATGTCCGCTTCCCTCCATTCCGATCTAAAGACACCAAGATCATCTGCGGAGTTCCCCAAGGATCGTCCCTCAGCCCGACACTCTTCAACATCTACATGGCACCGCTTGCCAAGATCGTCCGATCGCACAACCTCAACGTCATCTCATACGCCGATGACACCCAGCTCATCCTCCCCCTCAAAAAGGTCCCCACCACCGCCAAAACCAACCTCCACGAAGGTATGAAGGCCATCGCCGAATGGATGAAGAACAGCTGCCTAAAACTGAACTCGGACAAGACGGACGACTCATGGTGGCCGGCCACACTGGGAGCTGCACCGACGCCCACTGACCACGCACACAACCTGGGGGTCATCCTGAACTCTTCGCTGTCTATGACTCAGCAAGTCAATGCTGTCTCCTCCTCCTGCTTCAACACCCTCTGCATGCTCCGCAGGATCTACAGATCGATCCCCACAGAAATGAGAAGGATGGTCACCCAGGCCCTCGTCAGCAGCAGGCTGGACTACGGCAAAGCCCTCTACGCGGGAACCTCAGCCAAACTCCAGAAACGACTACAACGCATACAGAACGCCTCTGCACGCCTCATCCTCGACATCCCCCGCCACAGCCACATCACAGCCCACCTGAAAGGCCTGCACTGGCCCCCCGTCAACAAGAGGATCACCTTCAAGCTCCTCACCCACGCTCACAAAGCACTCCACAACGCTGGACCAGTGTACCTCAACGAATGACTCACTTTCTACATCCCGAACCGCCAGCTTCGCTCCGCTGACCACACCCTCGCCAGCGTCCCCCGCATCTGACGAGCGACCGGCGGTGGCAGATCCTTCTCCCACCTCGCCGCCAAGACTTGGAAAACCCTCCCCCTCCGCCCGCGGCAGATCCTTCTCCCACCTCGCTGCCAAGACTTGGAAAAACCTTCCCCTCCGCCTACAAGCGACCGCTTGTGGCAGATCCTTCTCCCACCTCGCCGCCAAGACTTGGAAAACCCTCCCCCTCTGCCTACGACAGACCCAGGACCTTCTGACCTTCAGGAGACTTCTCAAGACCTGGCTGTTCGAGCAGTAGCAGCACCCTTCCCACTCCAGCACCTTGAGAACCTCACGGGTGAGTAGTGCGCTCTACAAATGGTCTGATTGATTGATTGATATAAAGATAATAACAAAGATAAAGAATCTTGAATCTGCAATACAGAGTGTAGTGGGCGAGATAGATTGAGTACATAGTATTCAAGATCGAATAGGAGTAGAGGGGCGGATAAAAAGAGCAAGGATGGACCTCGCAAATGAGTTAGAGATAAATATTTAATAAAAACAGGAAGCAAGTAAATTGTCTCATTACGAATGTGGAGAGGGTTGTGACAGTTACTGGCTTGGAAAACAATGGTTGAGCAGGCAGTAAACATCAATAAGTGCATACAAAATGAAGAGACAGGCAAAGTATGTACAGAAGAGCTGGACATAGAACAGGCCTTTAAGCGCTTCTTCCAAAAGCTGTACACAGAAGATATAGTTGAAACAGAAGAGCAGATTATTAGAATTAGATTAGTAGAACTCCCACTCCAGTCATACAAACAGAGCCAAAGGAAGGATTGGATACTGAAATTAATGAGGAGAAGGTAGCTAACACAATCAAGAAATTAAAAGAGTGTAGGCAGACGGCCCAGATAGCCTTCCAAACAATCTTGAAAGAGAAGATGATTCCTATTTTTAACTTAAGTATTGAATGAGGCCTTTATAAAAGGACAGGACTCACCGTGCTTTTCGGATGAGGCTGTCATCAATAAAACCTTAAAACCAAACATGGATTCCAGGCAATATGAGTCTTAAAGGCCGATATCCTTATTGAATTATGACTATAAAACCTATACACAGATATTGGCTGAGCGATTGAAGAAAGTGATCAAACCACTAATACACAAAGATCAAAATGTTTTGTTAAAGGAAGACAACTCTGTGAATCAATGCATGATATTATTGGAGCGATTGATTTGGCTACTAAAGATAAAATCCCCTTAACGGTGCTCACTTTTGAAGCAGAAAAAGCTGGCTCTTCCTGCAATGTGTGATCAAACAAAATGGGTTAGGGGAGGTTTTTTTAAGAGTTGTTGGATCCCTGTATTAAAACCCGGTTGCAAAATGCTTATTGAATGTAAATCTTAGCAGATACATATTAGAAGAGGAACCCGTCAGGGTTGTCTTTTATCGCCTCTGCTTTAAAACTTATATATTGAGCCTTTATCAAGAAAATCAGAGCTAACCGGGACATCATCCCATTTGAATATAATGGATGGAGAAAAAAATTGTTTTATATGCTGATGATCTAATTATATACACAAGAGATCTTGCTAGATCAATGTCAATGATTTTAAGTATTTTGGAGGATTTCGGTAAGGTCTCTGATTATTTGGTTAATCAGCATAAGACAGAGATCATGGAATGGAGCATCTATTGCAATAGCCCTTTGGTAAAGCAGGAAATCAGATACTTGGGAGTTCAGATAGTGGATGACCTGGAAACAATGGCCCATGTAAATTTTAAGGCCGTCCACTTTCCTTCAGAGGGTGATCACATTTTTAAAAAATGATAATACTCCTCAACTATATCTTTGCAATAAAAAAGTTGAGTTTGCAGGTCCATCCTGCATGGATGATTTTCTTAACATGTTCTTACAAAAAAAATGTACGGGTTATACAATGCTAGCCCATAACTCTAAAGCTTATGACTCGTTCTTCATCCTACGTCAGATAATAACTGAACAAATACAGGAGAAACTTATCACTCAAGGCTTCAAATTGATGCTGCTCATGGTGGTGCCACTAAAAATAAGTCAATCGACTGCTTGAAGTTTTTTACCCCTGAAGCTCAGCAAATTACCAAAAGCCTTTGTTTTTCTGAGTTCTAATGGTTGTTCCCCACTTTTTTAACACCTCAGCAAACCAAAACTATGTGGAGACCTATTACTTCCCTTGAATAAGACTTTATGATGCCGAATGAGAAAGAATTCCTTTTAAAATGGGACACAGAAAACCTTGACAAGGCACTTGATTATCAGGCAGAGTTGAAAGTATACTGCCAAGAAGATCTGTTTAGCCTAAGGAAGGCTTGTAATCTCTTTAGAGACGGTATCATACAGGTAACAAAACAAGAAATGGTTCTACAGCCAAACACTGCTGACATGGTAAAATGCATTGAGTACATAGACCCTTTTCAATATGTGACTTTTGGCTTCAATGTGTATGGCTACCAATAACCTGAAAACATAGTGCTGGTGGCGCCTGATTTGTATGAGGGTAAACAGAGAAGATATTCTACAACCTCAATTCAATGGCTAATATATGTATCTGAAAATAAAAACATCTTTATTCAGAACATTTTCATGGGTGGTGAATATCAGGTGGGCCCATATTTCCTACATGGATATGCTGTAGTTAATGGTATGCCAACCGCTATTGAATTTAACAGTTGTTTTTATCCTGGTTTTCCCCACTACTACAAATCACATGATTTTAATAGTCTGCTGGGTTCCACCTTTGATCAGCTGTACCATCGGACAATGTTAAAGGCATATTATATTGAGAACACCAGTACTGTTGTGAGATCCTTGTGGGAGTACGAGTGGCTAGATATGGTCAAATCAAATGAAAAACTTGTGTGTTTTATTAAGAGCAAGGATTTGCCTAAAACCCCCTGATGATTTATTTGGTTGTCGTACAAATACTATTACGTTGTACAAAAAGGTGATATGTAATGAAGAAATACACTACTATGATTTCACAACTCCTTATGTGAACAGAATGAAACTTTACCCCCTATGGCACCCTGGCATAATTTATCGGGAATTTAAAGACCTCAGTGAGTACTTTGGCTTGATAAAATGTCAGGTGTACCTTCCCCACAGGCTTTATATTCCTGTTCTTCCACATAGAGTTGGGGGAAAGCTAAGGTTCCCCCTCTGCAGGACATGTGCTGAAAATAAACAGACCAATGAATGCAGCAGTGGCGGCTGGTGACATTTGAAAGTGGTGGCATGTAAAAGGTGGGGGATGAGTGTTGCATTGTGAGGGGGCCAGACTGACTGAAGACGGGTTTGGGGTGGGGTTGAGGGTCTTCCCCGTGGGAAAATGTTGAAAAAAGAGGTGGCAAATGAAGTATTTTAAAAGAAAATTGGAGAAAGCAAAAAAAAGCAATGGTTAACATGAAGTCTTGAAATATTTAAATACTTTAAAAACTGCCCTATAAGGTCTGGCAGGCCAGTTTTTACATTTGATTTCCCGGATATTAAGAGAAACATTGCATACAGCAAGCATAAATGCATGTTCTCTCCCCAACCTTGTAAAAAGAAATACTGCCCTGATTTGAAAACCTAGCCCCACCACCCCTGTTTTTTAGGTCTCGCTGAGACAGCGAAAGCTGTCTCTTTGAGACATTTTGTAAGTGGGTTTTCAAAAGTGCTACCCACATGCTGGCCTAGAGCTTGAGTGCACGATGGCGTGCACGTGCACTGCTGCTCCTCTGCTCCTTGCATTCCCCCCCTCTCTTCTCACCCAGCCCTTTGATGCTCTGCTCGCATTTCCCTCCCTTCTTGCTCTGTTTTTTAGTCTGTTTCATTCTGGCGCCTCTACTCCTCCCATTCCCCCCTCCCTTTTCGCCCAGCCCTTTGAAGCTCTGCTCCCCCCCTCCATTCTCGCCCAGCCCTTCTTGTCACCTCAGCTTGCATTTCCCCCCTCCCTTTTCCCCCTCCCTTTTCGTTAGTTTCGTTTGCCTGTACTTCTCACTAGACACTTATTCCAAATCGCCGTGACTCATGCTGCCCTGCTTGTTATCTATCTGGCTCGCTAATGGGGTCACTTTAATGTTATTGCCTGGGCCGGTTTTTTGACACAACCCGACCCTGCTTTCTAGCGCTTGGAAACAGAGAGCTGCGCTTAGCCACCTGCCTTAGCCCTCGGTAATACAAGTTTACTGCCAGCTTGTCTTCCTCAGGTATTGATGGTCTGTGCAAACAAAGCAAAACATAACTCACTCTGTGGCCGTAATTACGAGTGAGGAGAAGCGAAATTGATGCATGTGCGGTTGTTTCGCTCTGTCCGACAAGTGTAAACCGCATGTAAAGTGTTAAATTGATAAAATCGCATGCTATGTGTTTGCATTAGGCATGGCAGAAATTTAATTAATGATGCCTTTATTTGCAGAATTTCTGTAATTTCGCAAAACACATGCAAATATCCCGAAATTAAGTTAATATATCATGTTGTGTAATTGTGCCACATTTTGTAGAAAACTTTGAGAGCGTGGCCACAATGAAAATAACCAAAGCACCAACGGTGGTTGTATCAATTTTGTTTTTCACAGTATTTTTTGTGCAAAATGCACCCTGGCTTCAAAATTTGATGCCAGGACTCGTTTTGCAAGACAATATAGCGTTAAATCACGGATTGGCATTTTGCGTCATTTGACATAATTTTCCTAAAAGTTCTCAGATTTACGCGAAGGAAACTTAAATGGATTTTGCAAGTTCCTAATCTGCAAGCAAACAAATCTGGAATTATTGAGGGGTCAAATGTGATTTAGAATGAGAGCAGCTGCTATTATACGTTCTGTGGTAAGTGTTTCCACTGAGGAATTAGTGGCAATTTGTCCTCGCGTCCAGATCAGGTGCAAATCTTTTTCCATAATATATAAAAAAATGGTGAAAGGCATATTTACAACAAGCATTGGCATAGCCAATAAGTCTCGCCTTTGGGACCTTATAAGTGTTTAGCCATGCAACAGTTGCATAACTAAACACTTATAAGGTCCCAAAAGCGAGACCTATTGGCTATGCCAATGCTTGTTTTCTTAGCTATTAATTCAGTAATGAGTCCACTGTATTTCTAATACCCGCCCCACAGTTTGTTTTCTGTCCATAGCAGTCTTCCAGTGTCTAACTTCTGTGACTGTTAGCAGGCATTACTTTCGTGGGATAAGCTTTGGAAGCTAGTGGGACACAAAAGGGCAGAGGTTTTTTATGGGTAGAAAAAGCCAGAGAGGGAAATTAATTTACCCTGACGGCTTCTTATCTGTTCCAAATGCGTTTTATATTGCAGCAGGCAGCCTTGGACCCCCATCTTTCATTTACTAACGCGCACACTTATTTACCAAAATAAATCATGATAGTTTCTCATTGTGGGCAATGAAACGCCGGTTCTAAAATACTATAATTAACGGCGAGCAGCAGTCATGATTCATTTGGGGAAATAAGTGTGCGTCTGCTAGATTAACACCCAATGCCGTAATGCAAATATAAAGTACTGGTGAAATGGAAGCTGGAACCCAACAATGTAAGCATTCCCTAGGAAAGTGGCACGCGAGGCTGTTTTGTCTATTTTCTTTAACATGAGCATTAGAAACGCAAGGTCGACTTAACTTTACTAAAGAATGCATTGCTAGCATACAGTGTTGGTTTATAGCTTCCACTTTCTCCTGCACTTTTATATTTGCGTCAGGCAGCATATCCTGCACACACTTATTTCCTGAAATAATCATGATAGCTGCTTGTTGTGGGCAGTGAAACGCCGATTAGTAGATAGTGCCAGCTTTATCGGCATTTCATTGCCCACGAAGAGGAGCCATCATGCTTTATTTTGGAAAATAAGTGTGCACCAAGGCGATTCATGTCCAAGGCTGAGTTGTAAAGTATTCAGAGAGGGGGGAAAGTGGAAGCTGGAAACGTAGACAGAGCAATGAAGGTGTGCTCGCTCCAGTGCTACCGAGATCCGACCTCGAGACAAACAAAACCGACTCCATCCGAAGAGAAAACAAAATTCAACTGTCACGTCTTCCCGGTTTTCTAAGCATGCAGACTGGATTTATTTCTATGTACGAGTGACAAATAAACAGTCATGGGTGGCATGACAGGCGGGGAGGGGAGTGGGGGTGGAAATGGGGTCGTTGTGGGGGGCATGGGGGGAGGCGGGAGGGGTTTAATTAAAGAAAATAAAACCGTCCCGACTCCCGCTCCTGCCGTCCTGTAGCTCTCAACACCAACATCAAGGAAAGGCAGTCTCCCCTCCGCCAATCACAACGCTGCAATGGCAGCGTTGTGATTGGTGAGGCACATCGGAGCGCGCCCCACCTGTGCCATTTTCTCCATGTAGGCTGCTGCACAGCAGCCTACATAGAGAAATGGGAGAGTAGGCGGTCCTGCTCGAGGGCAGGGGGGGAGTGGCTTGCCCACTGTTGTGCATACTGACTGTTTGGTTGGCCCCAGGGCCGACCAAACAGTCAGTATGCACAACAGTGGGCAAGCCACTCCCCCCTCTGCCCTCGAGTAGGACCACCCACCCCCAACCAGGCACTTCTGCTTTCTCGCCGTGTGAGAAGGCAGAAATATAAAATGGTAGTTATTACCATTTATGTTTCTGCCTTACCGCAGGGCGATAAAGCAGTGGGGCAACGCCCCCACGCCCCAATGGGGGAGCCGCCACTGGAATGCAGACACACTGACAAAGAAAGGTCAATCACAAGTACCTGGTGTAGCATAGAGGAACAGATTGCCTTAAAGAAAGGTTTCTAGATTAGAAGGGTACATGAGATGTGGCACATTAAGCAGACTACTACTGAACGTTTTTCTGAGTATATTAAATTATTTCTCATAGACAAGCAGGATGCTTCAGGATTTCCAGACTGGTGTATCAATAATGCCATAAAGCAACAATATATTTACGATTACTTCTTGCATGAAGATATTCACTTAAGACCTGAGTAGGTCGAAGAAAACACTCCATTCTCTATGGGGCAAATTCGCACAGCGGACACACTTGACAAGCACTAAAATAATCATAGATCCAAATAGGCTGTATAAATACCTTTCTTTGCTTGTGTTCAGGCCTGGGCATAGTTCGCGGAGTTTCGATATGTGGAACTCCGCTAAGTGACAAAAAACTCTGAAGATTTCCGCAAGTGGCGGAGTGCAGTGCGAACTGCCGTTTGCCTTTGTCTTCTTGCCGCTTGGGTAGAAATTCTACTCGAGCGGCAGCTCGAGCTCGCGAACTTGCCATTTGCGAGGACGAGCGGGTAAAAACTCAACTCCACTACGCAGAGTGGAGTTTCTGCACTCCGCGAGCTCTGGGGAGTGTGGAGTGCAGAAAACTCAAAAAACTCCGCAAACAGAGCAGATTTCACTGCCCAGGCCTATTCGTGTAATGGGATCTCAAGTTTTAACTTCAAAGATGATGAAACTGCTTCCCTGTGTTGCAAATATACCAAAGAATACCTGACTATTTCTAACAGCATACATATTTTTATAGCTTGTTTTACAACTGCTCTTGCTAATATAGATCTTTACAAGGTGCTGGATCAATTTCAGGACAGATGTTTTGTACCACAAGACTGACTATGTGATTTTTGTGAGTAGACCAGGCGATCAAGACCCTCACTTTGTTGAAACATTGCCTCATGGAATGAGAAAGGAGAGTTTATCTACAGAGGGCAACCTGTCGAAGGATTTAGCATCATTGACTTGATCAGAAGCCTCACAAAACCCCAGACTCTTACGTGGCAGTAAACTCCTATGGTTGGAAATGTTTATGCAGCCATTGCAGACAATGACCATTCCTTCTTCCATTGTAGGTAATGCTGCAAACAGAGATATTTTAGACTCTTAAAACGATGTGGGCAATCACCCATTTGCAAGCCCAAAGAGTCCTATACCTTTTGTTTTCAGCCTCGTTCATACACACTCACATCACCTTTCTTTTCACAAATTGCACCACCAGGGCCTGATGATGGCTTAACTTCTGGAACCCAAGAAGAAACTTTTCAAGATGAACACATGGTTGCCTGTTTAATATTTCTTTAGCGTTTGTCCCATAGAGTAGACTTTAAAAAATGTTTTCTTCATGTCCATATAAATACATATATGCATGCTTTGTTTTCCAATTCTGTTTTCCTTTCTATACCATAATTAATTAATTATGGTAACAATTGTTTTCATAATCATTGCATTTAAACACTTTTAAACTTCTGACAGTTTCCTTTCTTATTCTGAATCACTTTGGGTCTTAATTTTTGATACGTATGACAAACTCATCATGCAAAATATCCAACATGCTTAAAAAAAAAAGGTTCTATGTATGTTTGAAAAATGTACTGTTTAAAAGTTGTAATAATATAGAGTTGTTACTGAGACTGCAGGATTTTTATTTTTTAGGTATAAAATAACAGGTACAATTTTACATGACTGATCCAGTTAAATTGTTTCATATTTTTTACAGAATGTGTAAGCAGTTTTAGACACTTTTGTTGTGCCACACAAGGTTTCTTTTACGTATTTGATAACAAGATGGTCATTTTCCACAAGGTCATCTGAGTACAGTTTCAAGAAATGTTCAAATGACATGCCCTCTGACATTTTACTTATGAAATAGATACAGTGCTCGCCTCAAGTGAGAGCCAGAATATCCACGTTTTTTAAATAGGAGAAGAAAGGCTTTGTGTATATGCTATGTTCAGGAAAAGCTGCAAAATTGTCAAAGACAATTACTTTGTCTGTATCTGAAAACAGAGCTGCCCAATGAGTTCCTTCCTTATAGTGGAGGTCTGTGTTAAATACAAGAGTAAGAGGCTTTTCAAGTTCAACTGAAAAAAAAACCTAAACAATGTCTTTGCATGTCTATGTGTTTCTATGGCTGCTGAATAAATCGGACATCTTAAAAAAAAGTGTCAATTTTTTCTTATTTTTATAGATAATCGAACATAATCTGTCTGGCGTGATTGACTTGTAGCACATTGTCAAACACAGAGCACAGCACCGCTTTCGCTACAAGTGGCTGTTTAAAATGTATTTCAGCTTTCAGATTGCCATTTTTGATAAGATTAGAATGATTTCTATCTTCCATATCAGGACTCAGATCAAAAGCAAACAATGTGTATCGGGCCCCATATGCCTCTCTGGCTACAGCAAAACCAGAGTGTTTTCCGATTATTGAAACCAAACCAAGATATTCCCAAACAAAATTGCTGTTATCAAAGCTTGGAGTGTAGGGCTTTGCAGGAATCACAGCCCTATCATGGACAGGGCCACAACGATGATGTCATAGTGTTTGAAATTTAATGGATTTGTTGCATACACCCCACTAAAGGCAGTAACGTCAACAAAGCCTATAATGATGAGCTTCAGAAGTAGTCCCAAAAATAGATTTTGTTGCTGAACTAAGCATGTCCCTGCAGGTATGCTAAATATCTTCAAAGTCTCTTTATCAATAACGTACTTGATGTTTGATTGTTGCAAAGCTTCAGCATGTGTCAATCTGACACTAGTCAACATTTTCACCTGCTTTATGAATAAACTGGCTGAACCAATTTATATTGCTCAGCATCTCTGCTGATGAGGCAAAATGTATCTTTGTTGTGGGAAGGTTTTACCTTAAGAACAACCCCATTGATAAATAGTTTATCTTGAAAAAAGAGATCAGAATCTGTACGACTGAGGAGGTCTAACTGTTTATTTCCAGAAGCGAAATTGGCTCTCTTCACAAAACCCTCATTGCCACCAACAAGATCTGTATTTTAAAGGTGAAAAAATGTGTCCTTGTAAAAGAGCCCTGCAGAAAATTGGGCACCCAGGTCATGATTGCTGTAATTGAGAATATCCTTGATATAGGCTCTATAGGCATACATTGGGCTATGAGACGGTCACCCATGGTCATATATAGTTGGTTAAAAATAGTAGCAAGGGGGTAAGAAATTGTTGCAACTTTGGCATCCGCTTCAATATTGGCTCCATCAGCTTTTGGGACTTTACAAATTAGGTGTAAAAGAGAATTGTTGAGTTTCATATACATGTCTGAAGATCCAGATACAAAGGCCGCTATTGGGGCCAGAGGTGTTAAAGCCACTAAGGGTGAGACTTCCATGAAAAAACTGCTTTCAATGCTGGTCTGTGTGGGCTTGAGAAAGAACAAGTTTAACTCCGACTTGGCACATTCTCCAGAGGCACAGTGCACAAAGGTCATTGCTACGGCTTTTTGAGTTTAAAAAATATTTACATGCACAGTATGCACAGTGGTTTTCCTGTTCTTGAAAGACCTTTTCCGACTTGCAGATCTTTATTTTGAGAGACTTTTGACTAGTGCTTACTTTTTTATGGGGCACTGGTGGACCTCTTCAGCTTGATGCTTTTCGCTTCATTTTAGTACCAGTCTTAGGCCTGTAGAGAAATCTGTCTCCTTCTTGGTGCTGTTTGTTCATACGCTCAGCAACAGCTGATGTAACTAAGTAATGTTTAAAGCTTCTGCTTTAACGTGGAATTTGGCTATTTCAAACCCCTTTGTTAAGAAAAGCTCAGTTCTTCCTCACAAGCTTTGAATAAAATCCTCCCAGTCCAGTGCTATAGTTAACAGATGCACCTCAAAAGAAAGAGGGACCTCCATATCCGGCCTGATTACGGTAATATTCCCTATCTAGGGGAGGGTCTTCTTATGTTTTCATGAACACCATGTTTATTTCTTTTCAATTATCACTGTCACGTTGCGGTCTTAAATGAAGCTTCATAATCACTTTCCCATATTTACAGGCTCCCGTTGTGGCACTCATCTGGAACCCTTCAGACCCTGCAAAAAGCTCTCTAAAATTACGTATGGGCGGGCCGGCGGGCCTGTATGCCCCGCAACCTCACTTGCCAGGCACCTGCGGGAGGAGGATTGGGTATCCCATGTATTTTACGATACTTCCAAGCAGCATAGATCAGATTCCTGGTAGAGTGGTCACGCCCAGAATCAGAGATAAGCTGGCTTTTCATGGACAGGGCGTTAGCCGGAACATCCCTATGGAAGATCCCCTTTCTGGGCAGGCCACACCGCTCCCCTAATCTTTACCTCTCCACGATAACGGGCCCCACCCTCCGAGATGGGATGCGGTGGCCTGTAGGGAGGGCCTTTTATCTTTCCCCTCCCCGCTCCTCCCGGTGGTGGAGAATCCAGACTTCATCCCAGGAATGGATACAGTGGCTTTCCAGGAGTGGCTGAGGTCGGGATGCAGATTGATAGATCATTTATTTTATGAAGAGGGCCCTATACAGTTTAACACTTTAAGGAGAGATCATTATATCCCTGAAGGAGAGAGATTCCGGTAGTTCCAGATGAGGCACTGGCGGATGCAGCCTTAGATAAGGGAGGCAGCCCAATGGCCACTGCCTAATTTCAAGAAATGGCTATTAAGCAAAAAATCAAATAAGCATCTAGTATCTGACCTATATAAGCGGCTGTCTGATAAGTCCCCCGGCACTAGATCTGCGGCCCAATTGAGATAGGAGCGGGAATTGGGGCTGGAACTATCCCTTCAAGAATGGAGAGGCATTTTTTACCTTACTAGACCCACAGCCTTCAATACATCCAGCATAGAAAAGAACTACAAAGATTAACACTTCTTGGTATTTGATGTCAGTTCGCCTCCATAGAGGGAATCCGGAGCAGAATGAAAAGTGCTCGAGATGTCACGACACCCTTGGGACACTTCTGCATATTTTATGGGAGTGCCCTAAACTGACCCAATTTTGAGATAAGATTCTGACAGAGATTGACCACTATTTACTATTTCGAAACTCAACTCCCCAGATTCCGTGCTTAAGTGGTGCTGAGCCTCCGTAACCCGTTGACTTACCCCCTCAAATCTAGGAGAGGAAGAGACATCGCACTGGCTCTGAGGGCAGCTCAACAAACGATCCTGGCCCTCTGGGGGACTGATAGAATCCCAACTAGACTAGGGTGGCTCCACCGTATCTGGCATCTCCTGGGGATGGAGAGGCTTACATTGACACCTAAACTAAAAGACGACTCATTTAGGGAAGTTTGCTGGCTATTTATTTCCCTCCTTTCAGAGGAATTCACAGAACTCACTTGCCCCAGATATCTAAAATTGCTGCCCCTGACTGACCCACAACCTTGATCCAAAAGAAGGGACCCTAGGGAATACAGTAGGTCAAGGGTTTTAGGGACACAAGGGTTTATAGGCACCCAAGGGTGGGGGGATAGGGTGGGAGGGGGTTTTGGGGGTAAGTTTTCTTTTGGTATTATATAAGGGGTTTATAAGTTACTCAAAGAACTGACGGTGTCTGAATGTTGTTGTATTGCCTTATTAATTGCTTTGCGCTGCAACAAATAACACAAATATAAACAAAAACAAACAAAAAAAACAGCATCTGTTTGTAGTTTTTAAGTGTTTGGCCTTTGCTAAATATGGCCTTAAAAGCTGCAGTAGCACTTGGACCAGTCTTGTCTTTTAATGCCTCTGCACAGGCATACTTAGATAGTACATCTATGACAGGCAATATATATTGTGCACCATTATCATGTTTAGAAAATTTCTGAAGGCAAATTAGATCTGCCTGCCATTGATAGTCCATAGTCTCCACAACTGTTAGTTTTCTCCTAAATTGTTATCAAACAGGTTTATCTAGAGAATATTTATGTGCCCAGATAACCACTGCATCCCCACAGTTCTGGAAACAGGCTCTTTTTCAGCCCGACCCTTCTTATCAAAGCTTCAGCATTACCGAAACATCCAACCCCTTTTTCATCATAATAAAGCTTCCTCAGCAGAGCATCAGTCATGTTACTCACAGGTATAAGCCATACAATAAAATACACTTGTTTTTGTGTAAGGTAATGTTATTGAAATAAAATAAATAGAAAATCATGGTTTACATTTTAAAAATGTCAACTTGCAGATAATAAGGCTGCGTCAATATAATAACTATCTGTCACCATACCTATTAGTTTGTATTCAGAGAACGACATCTTGTGCATTTATAACTGTACTGTTCATAGATACACTGATGTAAAATCACCATATTCGCTATTTTTCAGGTTCTAATATTATAAAATAGGTTGTCCCTCTCTCCATGCCTAAAGCTTTGTATACATAGTGCACTTGTTGCATTCATTAGTTGATACATTTTTCTGTCAAAAAGTACATAACCTTTATTATTGAATTATCCCACAATTACATTTTCTAAGCCAACTTGAGATCTGATTTTCGGTGGTGAAGTCAATCCATTCATATGGTACTTGTATAAATGCCAATATTGAGTCACTGTAGGTAACCACGTGTGTACGCATAAACTGGCAAGGGATCTGAGGCTATTACACTGTGGACTTTCAGACTGAACACAAAATTTCAAACTTGCAGGTTGTACTTCTACTAGTCTAGCCATGGTATAGCCAAGGTATAGCCATTTTGCTGTGCATAATTATTCAGTTCTTATGTAACAGTCAAATTGCGGATGGTCGTTCTGAAATTTGTCTTAAAAGGTAAGCATATAAACGTGAGTAAAAGCGATATGTAACCATAACAAGATTTTAAAACAGCCTCTTAGGGGTTAAAAAACCTTCCAGCTGTCTATTTTTAAAATAAACATCACACGTGAGTTTTTCTATAGCCCTTTCAACCAATCTCTTAACAAAAACTGAACATTGGACTTGTATCCACTCAAGTTCTCTGCCAGGGTTACACGTAGCGTGAATCTCTCTGAATGCTTTTGACGAGGAAAGTATCATATCAGCATGCACATTTTGCTTTATCAAATTATACAACAGCCTTAACACTATGTACATTATGTGAGGATTTAACAAAAAACATATACGCCGAATATTTCTTGACATGTATGAGGCTTGTAGACAGTCGTGGTTGTCCTGTTGAAGATCTTTGATTTTATGTTCATAACTGCAAGTACAAAAGTCTCACTTTAAACAGGTATTTACAACAGTGGCTGCAAAACCCTTAACCTGCCAAATGTCATTGAGGGGTACGCCCTGGGCTGCCTTTTCAAAATCGCCAATATCATCAGAATATACACAGTTCTTACACATCTCTCTGCTTTGCTTAATTAAACTTTCATTCTGTTTTGAACAGCATAAGCAGTAAAAATTAACAGTTGTAACTGCCCGTTGTGGACCCTCATCACCGCCGATTTTTGTAGATGCTTTCTACAGTTTAAATAGAAAGAAAGACAATCTATTAGTTCCTATTAAATATGTATGTGCAAACAGTTTAACAACAGAAGTGAAGATATTTCACTCACTTCAGATCAGTCTGCTTGTTCAAAGACACCTTCTCACTCCGGATAGTCATGTACTTCCAAAGTTGTATAGCCTTCTTCAGGGTTGGGGCTTTGGCTCTGGGCACCAGCAGCTTCAGTAGTCACATCATCCAAAAATCCCATATCTTCATACACTGGTGAATCAGGAAAATGTATAGATTCTTCCACAATTTCCATATCAACAAAGCTGTTTTCAGATGGGGTTTCGATGTCTGAGGTAGATCTGCAATGGTCCTCCTTAATATCAGATATTATCTGTGGCACGTCATGCAATCTGAAGTTTGATAACTACTCACAAAGCTCTTCCTCAAACCCTCTGACATCATGGCTTTGACCTTCAACTCTCCCTCCAGGGATGGCGGCATCAATTGATTGTAATAATTTTCAATAGTATTCAGACCTCTAGCAGAAGTCATATTTTTGTCGTAGTAACTATATCTCTTCATGATGCACGTCTCTCTTGTGGGCAGCATAGCACAGGCTTTAACTGGGACTGTCTCATGGTCTCCTTATATATCTACCCTAAGCTAAAAAAAAAACACTTTCCACAATGCCACTTACTTGTCACAAGGGCCACGGGGGAATGGCACTTCAAGGGGATACCTTCAGGATTAAGCCTCATAGAAAGTATAATTTCCTGGGCGGAACTTTTAGGTCAGGAGTCATGAATGATTCCAGGGTAAGGGGTCATGGGCAATGTCACATCCTGTTAAGAAAGACTTCAGGCTCAGGAGGTCACATGAGCCAGGAAGTGACATTTCAATGACTTCATTTCTGGAGGAGGTACATCAGGGTTAGGGTTCACAGGTGACATCACTACCTGGTCACATGAGCCAGAAGTGACGTCTCCAAGACTTTATGTCCAGAGGAGGAACTTACAGTTTAAGGCTCACCAGTGACATCACTAGCAGGTCACATGGGCCGGAAGTAACACCACTTCAGGAGGAGGGACTGCCGGGGTGTAACCACCTATTACATTATGCAAACCACACCCATTTTAGAGGTTGATGTAAGGTATCCCCTTTATGTATCCTTCCTAGCACCACATTTGCTGCTTGTTGAGACGACAAGATGTTCACTTGTTCATGGTACCTTAGGCATACACGCAGTAATTCCTTACCATGGAACCCAGCTATCACATATTCCATTCTCTTTCTCACACCATTCACCTAGTCCCATTCTCTACCATTGGCCCTCGTTCCCCTTCTAATAAACATGCTCTTTCAACTCACTCCTTCGTCTTTCTCTTTTTTGTTTTCTGGGAGATTTATAAAGCGCGAACTAGACCGGAAGGTATCAGAGCACTTTACATGAGCACCAGTTGCATTACAGACAGACACATTTATATTTTATGAGGCACAGGGAGATTAAGTGACTTTCCCAGAATCACAGGATGTTGAGCGACCCTGCTGAGACCAGCTTTGAGGGCGACCGCTTCAGCCGTTTAGCCTCATCCTCTCTTCCTCTATCTCACATGCTCTCCTCTCTTCTCTCTCACCCTCATTTCTCATCTTCTCTCTGTCCATCCTCTGACACACTGCCCTCCTACTCCTTCTCCCCCTCAGTTGCTTCTAATTCACCACCTTACAAATGTTACATTTTGTACCCCTCATTTCACCATCCTATAAACCATTTCTCTCACAACTTCCTTTCTTACATCTTAATGTTGTCCCTCTTTATCTTGTTGAGAGACTCCAATCAATATGGATTCATTGCAAGTGAGAGACAAAACAAATACAAATCCATGCAGGTCCTTTTGTGATTATCCTTCTCCACAATTTCCTTACATTTAAATTCATGGTTGTGTGCTCCTTTCTTCTATTTGGTGAAGGCAGCCTCTGGCTGTAAATGCGTCCCAATGGAGCTTACAAAGCAAATCAGCTAGAGGAGATTTCTACTGCAGCTGGTTTCTACCTCAGTGCCCAGATACTCTTAGGGATGTTAGTGCTGCACTATACAAATACTGATTGATTTGATGTGATTTGAAAACATTGCAGATAGATATTCTGGAGTGCAGTCAGTAGATAGACCCTGGCTAAGGTCCCTTAAGCACTGAAGCGGACTCACTCCTGACTCCTGAGTCTACACTCACTGGGCCCAACCTCCAGTCATTATCTCAGCCCACATCTGACTCTGTGATATTTGGAATTTGTCTAGGTAGTTAACGTCACTTAGCCCAAATTTTACCTGCAAATTGGGACATAATGTGGATTTGGTTGCTTACCTCGCCTAAGTCTACATGTTCCGGTACACACCAGAATGAAACCCGGTATTTTTTTCATCCATTAACTGTTGAGATGCTATAATTTACCTGGGAGAAGGCTGTGGTAGTAAAGTGTTTGCTGCAAAACTCAGAATTACGTTATCCAGCAGTTATTGCACAGACTGGAGTTTGAAGGGGCCACTTATAATGAGAGTCTTAGTTTGAGAGATAAGAGTGGTCCAAAGACACACAGAGAGGCAGACAGACATACACACAGAGGCATAGAGACCAAAAGCAAGACAAAGAACTTGAGAAAAGGTAAAAAAGAGTGATAGGGAGATAGGGAAAAAAGCAGCAAAAAGTGAGTGAGTGAGAAACAAAGATTAAAGATGGGAGCCTGTGCGGATGTCTAACATAATGTGGAATTTTATACATCACCCTGCTAAAATATGATGTTCAGAACATATACTACCACAATATTATGAAGGTTAGTATATTAAGTTAAGTATAATTAAGTGTAGATTTTCCCATTGTTAACTCCGTATGTATGTACCTTTATGAAATATATATGTTCGATGTGTGCCGTTGTAGAGTTAAGAGTATTGAATCTATGTTTCCTTTTATACACCTGCCTTCACGAAATTTTGCTTGTCAATATTCTGAATACAATATTTTAGCAGGACAATATTTAATCACTCGATATTGTGGCATACAGCCCATTGAGACAGGCAGATACAAAGACTCCCCTGCTTTGTTTCTTTATTAGTAATGTCATCGATAAAATAAGGTTTGCATGATTGAATGCTGCCTTGAATTTTGCTTCCTCAAAAATGTTGCAGTTATGCCTTTTCGTTCACACTGTCACCTGCCATTGTCTCTACCGGACTCAAAAAAGGAGAACATGCCTTGATGACGCAAAGACTCTGAGAGCGTCTCACAGAGTTGCCTTGATAGCCCTTCTGCCTGTTAATTGCCTGGGCTAGAGCTCTTTCTGACAAGTTAACACTTTGTATTGGTATTTCTTTTATAGAGGCATACTGAATAAAGAAGATAAAGTACAGCGCATTCCTCTGTGGGAGGTTGGTTCTTTTCTATTTCTGGACTATTTTTCAGAATGTCTTTGCAAGTTTGTTTATTTTTGCAGGCTCCTAAATTTCTGTGAGATCTAATCAAGTGAACTACCTGCAGCATCACTTACGCCCCCTCTCGGTTGAGTTAGGTAGGAGACGTGTGTGCTTTGGCATAAGACCTAAAACAGCATGGGCCTGATTCACAAAAGTAAACTTAGACCAAAAGTCTCAGTTTAGACCTAAAGTCTAACTTCACTACTACTAAAGTTTAAGGGCCATATTAACAAGCACAAGCGATAATTATGGCTAAACGCGCTTAGCGCGTTTTTGATTACTGACGTGTATCGTTGGTTTACATCGCCGTGTTACAACGCTTAGCTCACAGGAGATGTCAATTCCAGCGATACACGGCGATAATCATCATTAGCGTGTGAAATCAGGCGATGATTTCACACGCTAATGAAAGGCTTGTGAATATGGGAGTGTGAACTTATTCTGTCAATCCCCCTCCCATTAAAAAGATAGCTAAGTCAGGATTTTACCTGACGTTAGATTACAGCGATAAACGCGGTTAGCACAGCTTTTTTTATCGCTGGGCCCGCGTTGTTAATAGGGTGATGTTGCTTTTGGCGATGGATTCCATGTGGATTCGTTGAGGAACACCTACTTTGCATGTCATTAGTGATAAATATCGCTGACATGCAAAGTAGAAAGAAAAATGCAGCTAACTCAAGGAAACTCACGCTAAAGCTTGTTAGCGAGTCCTTGGTAACAGTGAGTTAAAGAAATCGCCGCTTTTCTGGCGTTATGTGCCGGAAAAGCGGCGTTAGGTCTCTGGATAATATGCCCCTAACTTTGGTAGTAGTAAAGTTAGACTTTAGGTCTAAGTTTACTTTTGTGAATCAGGCCCCATATCTTTGATTGTTCTTTCCACACATCAGGGTACTTCTAAGCTTTTACAGTACTTTCTAAGCATACTAGATATTTGGGACAAAATCTGTGCATGCTATCATAAAACTTATAGCTTGCACTGATTTGTTTGAGTACCCCATACTTATGGCTGACTATAGAAAAGAACACAATAGATTTAGTGAAAGTCACGGTAGGAGGTAGGGAGATATTCAGCAACAGAGTGAAAAGGGTTACTACGGAGAGGCGATTAGTGAAAAAAGATAGGAGAACAAAAGAGACAAAAAAGAATGTTTAGAAGAAAAACAGAGCGAGACAGACAAGAGTGTCTAATAATCAAAAACTTTGAATTATAAAACCTATTCTTAATTTATTATCAATAGCTCAGCAGATAAAAACTGATGGCAGAAATCAGTCCAAACTTTGACTTTCAGAAGGTCTGCAGTAAAGCACAAAACAGATTCACTACATGTTCTCATTTATTGTTATAAAGAGGAGGTAGCATGTAGAGACAGGAGCAGGAAGAGACCGAGGGGTGTTAGTTTGGGGGAAATGTGAAGGTTGGTAATTGAAACACTCCAGCAAGTGCAGAGGATTATGAACCGGCTACCGGGTTCACAACCTCCCCCTTGAAAAGCCTTTTTTTCCCCTTAACTTATATGTAGGAGGGCTAGGGTACCTCTAGCCCCACATGGACCTAAGGGTCAAAGGATGCACACTCTGCAACCTGATAATCCTTTTCATTTTTTTCATTTCTCAGGCCACAGCATCACGATGACTAGTGGTGTCTGCAACATAGATTTCCTATTGTGACCAGCCAGTCACAGCTCTTGGTTTACTCCACTCGCTTTTGCAAAAATGAAAGAGATTCTCCCTCATCCAATTATATATAATTTTTTTTGGGGGGGCTTTACGGAGCCACTTCAAACCCAAACTGGCAACCAAATTAGCGGTCAAGGTCTACAAAAGCCCTGATTTGCTTAACCCTTTGAAGCCCACCCAACAATTTTTTGTAACGTAAATTTCCCAAATGCTACTCAACCTATTTACCATAAAACAAACGCGGGCACTACTATGAATAAAGATCTAGCTTCTTGCAAAGTTTAACAAAATTCAGCTGATCACTTTTTGCTTCAACAGAAAGCAACATTTTCTACATTAGTAGCAAAAGTTTTATTGAATAATTACTTAAAATCTTTACACTCATTTAAAAAGTTGCATCACAATTGAAAAATTATAGAACCGCTAAAGTTCCCTTGAGCAATTTCACAAAGCAAGCACCTGCAACATTAGTGAGTCTACGATTAAAAGGTAATAAACAAGCTTAATCGCAATGTCAGCGGGCATTCCTAACTTATGCTGGGTGCTAGAGGAAAAGTTCTTAGGGTAATTTATAGAAAACCACCTGGCAAGGTTCCCTATTGGCAAGAACCTATCTGGCAGTGCTTTGGCAGTAATGTAAAGTTGCATTTGCTAGTGGGCATAAAGTGCCTCGTGCTAATGCAGTTAAGAGTATGCCTGTTTGGCAGTCGGCTAGCCAGGTACCCTGTTATCTGTTATTGGTCTCTAGGAGTTGTGAGATGCACTTGCAGCTTTGCTGGACCCAGAAGTAAGAAGTGCATAGTCTTAGGTAAGTAGTAAGGAAGCTTTATAGTATTGGCATAGGGCATAGTGGCATGCACTTACAGTACTACTGGACATTGAAATAAAGGTGTGTAGGATACAAGAGGTCAGATTTGAGGGCTGATCGGTAAAATGCAGCAATGCTGGTGTCGATTTTGTATAGTACTGAAAAGTGAAAATGAGACTTTTTCATCAATGTTATCTAAGTACAATATAAGCCAGTATGAGATTAAAAAAGAAACCTCAAAAAGTGTATTGGATTTTTTTAAGTAATTTGCTAAACTATTCAAAAGAACGAAGAAGAAAAATGAGACAAACTGCATGTTTCCACAACAAGTGTATATAGACAGGGTCGGATTGGGATCCCAATTAGGCCCGGGCACTCTAAAAAAAAGGGGCCCACATTACCTGATCACCCCTTTCATGGATCACCATCTGCTTAGTCTCACTGGAATCTGGCCGGTTATTTTTTGTTATAGTTATTGTACAGTGTGAACTCGGCCCAAATGTCATTGGAGCAATGTACATGAGCACCAACTACATTACACAAGATCAAATTAATTTTCATTTTCGGTATAGAGATTAAGTGATTTGCCCAGAATCACAGAATGTTGAGCTGACGCTGGGACTCGAACCTAGTTTCAAGGTCTGCAACTCTTTCCATAGCGAATTTTTATGCAGCCCTCTCCTCTCCCCCAACAAGTCCTAATAGACACTGGGGATGAGATCACAACAACTGGCTGCTACTGAGGCCACTTGTCTTACTCACCTCCTCCCCAGCCCTTTATAGCCTCAGGGCATTTACCTGGCAAGGGAGGTGAAATCATCACATTCATGCACTGTTTTCAGTATTGCTGCATACAACTGGAATGAGTCCTTTGACGTCTGCTGTTATTAATCTTGATGGCAATTTACTGAAACATATTATTTCGGGCAATTGATATCAGCAACAGATAGAGCAGATATATATGACACTGGTACTAGAAGTCGATGTCATTAAAATTTTAAAAGAAAGTTCACATGATTTAGGAAATAAAGATTTGTGTGTACTTCCTAAATTGTATATCACCCATGAAAGCCAAGTAGAATAGTCAAGATGCTAAGCCTGCAGCATGTAGTTAAACTTTCAAGATTCAAGATGTATAACCTGCGAGTGTAGGCATTCTCCACAGAGAAAGCCACTTGATGTGGACTTTAGGTGCAACTGCCCTCTGAAAAGTACTTATTTGTAGATGTAAAATTGAAAAGATCATCAAGTGTGCCTGATTGAGATACGGGTACTCAGACAGTCAGAAATAACTTTATTTCGCCAACACAGTGATGGCGTAAACTGTATATTACAAATAAAACATTTGTCAATATTGCAATAAGCTTAAAATACAAGGGTTACAGCAAAATTGCCAAAGTAGGAAACACGCTAAAATATATTATTCCTATTATAGAGGTAAAAAGGAAGAAGTTCATATACACACAAAGTTATTGCCACAGTTCAATAATTGGTTCCTCTATTAAGTATAAAATTAGCAGATTGAACGTCTCTTTTTTAGAGTAGATAAAAAGAAGGACACCAATGAAAGACATGTAAAAGGGTCAGATAATAACTGTGGGTAATAAAGGGCCACATGACACTGTCTAAAATTCATTTTACGCATAAGGGGTACAATAAACCTTTTCCCTTCATCCCAATAAAATGTATAAAATAACAAAAAGTGCAAATCGTTCAATTCAATGTATAAAGTGGGAGATCGGAGATTACATAGATATTACGGGGAAGACCCAACATCAAGGGGATGTAGTTTAGCCGAAATCTCACCAAAATATATCTATTTTGTAAATTAGTGATGAACGATAGATACGTTGAGTTCACATCCATTTGCATTATGGTAGGGACTGCCAGGAATGCTCTAACTGTCGACAGCTTAGAATTAGAAACCTACCTTCTTGCCTGCAATCTAGATAGCAAATGATTTTTCAAGTCTTTCGTAGAAATAGACCAGCAGGTTGTAGGGTCTACAAAAAGATGATGTAACCCAGCTGCTTTAAGAGTGGATTCAACATAGCTGATATTACTCACACCATCTAGTTTCAAGACGTCATTTATAATATCCCTTGTCAATGAGAGGGTCTCCTTCCGCCATACCGAGTGCCACATTAAAATTGGCGCCACACAGATTTTCTGAGTTATATAAGGGACTCTCAGCTCCATATGACAATTAAAATTAGAGCATGACTTTGGCAATGAGACTAAGTTTTTCAAAAAGATTTCTTTTATGCATTGCAGTTTCGAGTAATCTCTGGTGCCCCAAACAGCTGCTCCATAAGTGACAGCAGATACCATTTTTGCTTCATAAACTTTCTTTATTGCTTCAACAGGTTTAGAAACAACTTTTTAAAATAAATTTAGAAAGAGCCCCAATGTTCTTTTCCATACGGGTACTCATTTTCCCCTTTATCTTACACAATTATTTCACTCTTTGCTCCAGGCTTGCTGTTTTTCCACATTTCTGACCCTCCCTGATATAAATTTTGATCCATATGCCATTACCTGGAGGAACCCTAAGAAGTCCTTCTACACCACAAGACAAAACAACTCTTGTACCGTCAAGGACATATGAACAATCTTTTTAAGAAGAGTAGGTGATCCAGGATCCCTGATCCACAATCCTTGCTGCACACAGAAACACCACTGCCAAAAGTAGAATGTATGGAAGCTTAATAACAATCCTGTATACACTTGTGTTCAGCTGCATGTAGCTTTTGACAAAAAAAAGAATGTACAAATGATAAGGATGGCTCGTACCATTGAGAATGAAGAATGGGAGCATACACCCTGATCATAGGAAAAATCCGATAAAGGAAAAGGGAAGGATAAATTCTTTAAATCCTGCACACGGAAAAGAGATGGGGCAAGATGGAAGAAGTAGTGTGAATGGAAGTGAATCTGTAGAGGCATGGGACATGTTGTAGATCAGGGACATTAGACTTTAATACAAAAAGAAATGCCGAAAAAACAATGGCTTTATTTTTAGTAGGCTCACAACGGCCCTATTTGGGTCCAAACTATAGGCCCAGACATAGCAAATGTGACCCTAAAAAACAAGGGTAATTAGACAAACCCCCATAATTTAAGCTTGAGAAATTTGATAAAGCACACCCACCCCAATTATAAAATAGAACCAAAACCAGTAGCATGGAAAGATACCTTATCAATTCACAATGTAAAATTGTGGAATGTTTCAAGATTGGCCAAAGTTCATTTGAAATAGAAAAAGTCCATGCACAATTTGAACATCGTGACCCACCCCTTGGCACATACAGAATGGCTGTCAAAAACTATGAGAGAAAATAGAGATTACTCCCAAGAAAACTGGAAGAATGCATGTAATTACAGAAATGAATCAAATATTGAGAAGGGCGCAGAGATTAAAGTATGGGAAAAGTTTGAGTACACAGGAAAGTCCTGCACCATGTTCACCAAGTGGCACAGAAAGAACTATCATATGAAGGGAAAGGAACAAATATAAACAAAATAAATAACTGTAAGAAAGTGGGTTATTAATTGGCCCTTGTGAGTCCTTCACAAATAATATATCCACAAGCTTCCATCTAGTGAGGACCAAGCACCTTGTTGTAGCACCTGACTCTCTCAGCACAGCAAGGCAGAGCAGTCCTGGGCCTACTTAGGTGATGCAGTGTGGACTAGCACGCCAGGAACATAATAAACACCTGGCACTTCATTGAATTGTCCAGTCAGTGCTTTTATTATAAAAAAGGAAAATTATTTTTACTATGCACTCATTGCTCAATACTATGCATTAATTCACAAGTAATACAGGTTAGCAAGTTGGAAATACCTATTGTAACACCAATGCAATACCATAAAACCATCAACAATGAGGCCATTGTATAATGAGCGTCCTAAATACATGCAAATGATTCACTGTTAACTCTGTCGTTGTCAATAAAACATTTCCATTTTCAATAAACTATTTACATATGTATTTTTCCTTCCTTTACACATGATGCAAATCAGTTTTACTTGGATCCCAGCAAAAGGTCGCTGCATCCTAGAGCCATCCAGCGCACAAACCTGAGCTCCAAAAGCACTTGAAATTTTATCTGGAGTCACCAAGTCGACGCTTGGGAGACTTAGGGTGCTGTTACTACTCACGGGGATGCTAATGCACTCCTAGCAGCCCAAAAAACAATTCATCTTGAGCTCCTGAGCATTGCCTTGTTGTGTGTGGGCTGTCCCTTATACAATAACGGGATGGCTAGGAGCCCAATCTGGATGGCCTGGATAGTTTCTACCACCTGACACTGCTCTTCTGTTTCAGCACAGAGCTAGCATTCTCTTTCCTCTGGATGCACTCTTCAACATATGGGCGAGAAGAACATGCCTTTCCGCCTCGTCCACCCATGGTCTGCTTAGGTGGGGATTTACGTACTGGGGGCCTCCTGCTCTCCCAGGCATAGGAACAGCAGCAGGCACCCAGTGAAGTTTCTTAGGGTTTGGCCCTCCTCAGAGTTTTCTGGGATCTGAGTGTAATGCAGCTCAAATGACTTCCAGTCCCCAGGGCGATGGTGGTTGCCAGGGACATTTACAAGTCTGAGCACAATATGCCCACTGTGTTTCTTCTTTGCCATGTGTCTCCTTCCATCAGTCCCTAGGGAGATTGAAACTGAGGACAAGTTAGCAATAAAAGAAGGGGGGATTCCACAAGCACCCCCACAAGCATTTTTGTTTCTGGGAAGCATTTCAAATGTGGAGGGCAGGATGAAAAACACACCAGATTCTCCCAGGGGACCATACTTCTTCCCAACATTTTTACTCCCAGTTTTGATAATCTTGGGATTGTTTTGCTTCTAGTGGCTGCAACCCACCAGGAGAGTCCATTTTCAGCCTCAGGACATCTAACATTTTCATTTCTTGCAGGAGCTTCAATGAACTATGTTACCTCCTTGCTCTTCATCCTTTGAGGGAGAGATCAGGTCCTTCCCTCCTGCATTTTAGGCCATGCTCCTGGTCAAGAACCTGTCATTTTACCAATGCCTGATGTACTCCTTATATATATATATTGCATTCATTACTTTTTTGGACAACTTAAGGCTGGCAAGACTTTCACAAACTTGCAGTACGGCAAGCTGTTAATAAATGTCCCTCTCAAATCAGATCCAACTGCTTGAAAAGGCTTCACAAAACTGCAGCACCTCAAGTATTTACTATATGTCCCTCGTCAGTCAGATCTATTGTCCTGAGAGCCGAGGAGGTGTGACGTGAACATATAAATAAAAATATGCATAGACACGTGTGCTATTCTAACGAGTGTGCTCGTTTTCTATGGTCTTAATACATATGTCAAACCTCTGTTAAGATGATGAGCCTTTTTTGCAGCTTTCACTAAGTGTCATTATTGTTATGACACCATTTGATGGCACCCTAATATACACAGATCCTATCAGTCACTGGTAGATACAAGTGTCTTTAAATGTCTACAATGAGGGCTCCATTAAGGTGCGTGTACACATGTGCAGAAGGAAAACACAGCCACTCAGAGTGAAGGCAGCCGGTGGCTAAAGTGGGCAGACCCATAGTCCTGTTCTGTGCACTGTGGTAGGAAGTAGTGGTGTTGTGAAGCCCCACTCCAGCAGCTCGAGTGGGGGGAGGGGCGAACGCTACGGACCCACAGAGTGCTCTGCGTCGAGCTGAGTTTAGCTTGTCACTAGGACAAAAAGCTCCTGCCCGGTCGCTCGGTGCAGTGCGTTAGCTTTATGGGGTTTGTAGTCCACAGACCTGTTCCTCTTTTTGGAGGCCTGCCTCTGTAGAACTACAACACCCCAAAGAGCCTCCAAGGGCTGCCTTGTCTCCCTAGAGACACAAATAGACGAAGCCCAGGACAGCAGCTTACTCGGTTTCCGAAGGTGAATAAGTGTTATCCTAACACATTTGCTGTAGATTTAGAGACAGAGGTCAAGGTGCAGCTCTGTGCTTTCTTTTATTTGACTTCTTTTTTTAAAGTAAACTATTTGACAATTGTACTGGGGTGAAAGGAAAGCCTGTTGGGTGTCATTTTTTTCAAACACACAACAAAATGTAAATACCTGTAGAAGAACTGTACATCTATTTCAGAAGTATTAGCAGTCAAGAAACGCAAATAAGTGTTTTGTTTTTTTAATTCAAAGTGTGATGGAAACAGATTTTAATAAGATCGACACAAATCAATTACTTGATGTTTCATAAATGACAAATATTTACAGAAAACCAATTTCCACACACCATTATTGCACTAAATACTTTTATGAGTGAAATGTCTGTACAGATAAGTGGCCATTTCAATGTTAAATATGTTGTCTATAAATAACTATGTGTTACAACACAATGCTTTAACAATATGTTTTTGACAGTGTGATCTAAATGACACCAAAGCTACGTTCCAGACCTTTACCACTCTCCCTCTGAATGAGCATGGCACATTTGCATTGCTTATTCTCTGTGTGACACTTGGATTTTTTACAATCCCTATGACTTCAGTGATGTAACATTGACACCAGCACTTCTACTGTAAAGCACTCTGGTTTGAAAGAAGTTGAGTTCAACAGGAGAGCGAGTGAGGCCATAGCTGCCTTTCTCTCCCTCCTCTATTTAATGATGTGCATCTGCTGGAGTGTTTGTCTATGTGGGAAGACTGGCCTACATACTTCAAATCTGTTTCCTGTAGGCTCAAAATAGTTTTGCTTTTTCTAAGTGCTAAAAGTATCTAATGAAATTCATGATTTGAAAAAAGAATGGAGAATAAAAGCGAAAACTGCTTTCACAATCAGTCTTTTAAATGAACAGAAACAATGGGCCAAATGTAGGTAAAGTCAATTTTGCGGGTCCCTAATAGCGATTTTTACCGAAACGCTATTAAGGGCTCGCAAAATGGAATGTATGTAGGAATCGCAAAAATAATTGTGAATCCTTAATATTCCTTAATTGCGAATCGCAAATTGGGATTCGCAATCAAGGAATACCTTCCCATTCATTTCTATGGGCCAAGAGTCCCATAGGAATGAATAGGATTTGTGCATGGAATTTGCAAGTAACCAAGAGGTACTCGCAAATTGCGTGCGCAATTTTAAGGGTGCAAGGGTTCCGAAATGCAGCCCTGAAATGTGCATATGTGCACACGTGGCGCACATATATGCCCTAAGGGCATGTATGTGTGCCACATGGCACTTTGCAAAAACCAATAAAGTGCTTTTTTAAAGGAAATCGCAAAATACCACCAACTTCAAGTTGGTGGTAATTTGCAATTCCTTAAGGCAATAGGGCAATTTGCGATGCCTACTAGCATAGCATTTAGGGAATCGCAAACTGCGATTCTTTAAATGCTTGTGCAAAATAAGGAATCGCAATTTATGCGATTCCTTATGTTGCGAGTGGGTATTTGCCTACCTACATTTCACACAGCCAAATTGCGATCGCAAATGCTGAAATTCTGTGAATTTCATCATTTACGATCGCAATTTGGCTTCCTACATCTGGCCCTATGTCATTTACTTTTTTAACACCAGAATTGCATATAGTTCACTTTAGAAAGAGTTGGGACGCCATTTGCACCTTTCAAGAGTATGTTTTCAACCACAGGGTATTCATATTCATTGTTCTATAATGTATAGCTTTTTTATCATAAAAATAATTTTAAGTTCAAATTTGTAAACCAATGTGCAGAAAGGAGGGGAAAGAAAAAGGGAAGCAGATGAGTGAGAGGGAAGAACCAAGCCAAAATTCGGGTTGTAAGGGCGAGAAAGAGGCAAACAGGCAGAGGAAATAGAGGTGAGAAAAGAGAAGAAAGAAAATGAAATAGAGAGATAAGGGAAGAGACAAATGTGTGATTGGAAGTCAAAGATCGAGCAAGACAAGAAAGGGGAAATGAAAGAAGAAAATGCAGTAGGAAATAGGAAGGAGGCAGGCAGGAAAGGTGAAGAGAAAGGGACAATAATACAAATGGAGGAGGGGGAGTTAAATAAAAAGAGTGACAAAGAGAAGGGATACATGGGAAGGGGAGGAGAGAGGAATGGGGGATTAGAGAGAGGGAGTGCTCATAGATGGAAGTGCAAAGAGAACATATAGGAAATATGAAAGGATAGCCCTTATAGAGAGAAACTGTCATGCTCACAGTAATTCTGGATGAGGGTCCAATTGGGGGGTATTTTTTTTTCTGGCTACTCCCCTGGTATTAAGAAGCATATTTTGAGTGAAATGTGAGCAGACCAGGGGTTATAGAGGCTTGCCCAAAAGCTCCTTACCATGTAGGCTTTTTTTGTAAAACATGAGGCTGGCAAAACTGTTAAAGCTGTATCTAGGACAGACCTAAAAACAAGCATTTGCAATGCAATAGGTCTGGCATTTACGCAAGTTTGAGCTATTGACATAGCAAATAATAATGCCTTTTATTTTTGTTTTCGTTTTTAAAACATAAATAAAAGGCATTTTTATTTTCAATGCCAATAGCTTAAAGTCGCGTAAATGCAAGACCTATTGCATTGCAAATGCTTGTTATTAAATTACCTCCAATTCGTATTCAAGTAATTATGGGAAATTACTTTGTTTCAATGTATCCAGGACTTAATGGAACGTGCATTAGCTGGAAAGCAAGACACAAATATTACTATAAGATGATGCAAGCAATTGAAAGGGGCGGAATACTTTACACCATTTGCTTTAGTAACTTTAACATCCAGATTGCATCAGGGAAACTTGCTCAGCAGAAGACGGTAGAATTTTTAATGGGGTCTGCTATTCGTGAAGATTTCTGTAGCAAGATTATGATACTGTAATGCTGATGTCTTCAATGGTGAATACTTGTTGTAAGATATTGGAGAAACAGGGCTCTCCTGTGTGCAGACTCTATTGAATATGGGTTCTAGAATTCAACAGATTTTCTGTAAAGTTATTACTTCGAAAAGTTCCTCATAACTTAGCTACTGTGCATATGGGATGTGTAACTTGCCTCCTGTCGGCGTCTTCCACCGATCGCTTGAGCTTGAAGGCATTAAAATGAAAGAGAGCAAGAAAGAAAGAAGATGATGCAAAACAGTTGAAACCTAGAATGCAACAAGAGGGCTCCTGGGAGACCTCTGTAAATGACGATGGGCTTCGACTGTCATCACATTCCACAAGTGAAAGCACAGGAGGTCACGCCTACGTTTTTCTTGGCCCTGCTTCGCTAGCAAGTAATTTTTTCGTTTCCTCATTAAAAAGGCCCTCGGAAGGCACATCTTTGCCTCGACGGCAGCTCGCCAGTTGTGGTCGCCCACAGCAGCAGCAATGCTTGCCTTCCAGCGGTGGTTTGGCAGCGCCAGCTTGTGGGAAGTGAAACACAGCAATATTTATTCCTCTGCTCATTAACAGACCAGAATGATGTCTCGGGGCCTAGGAGCAGGCGCAGAAAAAAGGATGCACGGGGAGCTACGATTTCACTCTCAGGATTAGTTTGGAAAACAAAGCGTAAATAGAGCTCTAAATTAGTGGAAAAGCATAACAAGCATTGAAAGCGTGCGTCATCGCGATGATGCACGAGTTTTCAAAGTGCTGCTGAAGGCTAGCGGTTCGCACGTGCACGGTCGCGTGAACGCAAGCGCTAGGCCAGCCAGCAGCACTTTGAAAACTCACATACAAAATGTCTCTCCGAGTCAGCGCATGCGCTGGGCTCAACGAGACCTAACAATAGCAGTCAGTAGTGACTAGCACACAAATATAACAAGTGAGGTACCACTTAAAATGGCACTTTGGAAAATGGCAGAAAATGTAAGATATATACTCGATATAGAGATGAAGAACTACTAAGATAATAAGTCTAGAGGAAACTTGAGTACAAGTATGAGAGAGTCAACCCCGAGTCATCTAGAGTGGGCCAGCTGGATATAGGATAAAGAAATTTTTCTTGAAGGAACTCTCACTCACTGAATGTTATCCAGTGACAAGCTTCATCATCCAGGTCATCCCGTCCCTCTGAGTGTCAGGTCATGCTGCAACCTCTTTCCTTGCACTGGAGCACTTTTTAAGGAGAAAGGGTGTGTGGGATCTATATGAGGTAATCTTTAAAATTACCTTGGCGGTGGCCAAAACAGTATTTATTCACGGGTCCATCTGACAAGGTTAAAAACTAGGGGAAATGGGCTGGTTGGAGTTACTATCAGTCTTTGGTGCTTATCTACTAGTTTCTGCCACGTACCATAATCCTGTGGCTTTCATCCGGATCCGTATGTCCCTATTAACACCCTTTTTGGGAAAGGGTGGCTGGTCATTAATTTACTCATTCATACCATGACACATACATACATGGTAAACTACAATAATTACCTTTCTTAGAAGAGGGTCCACTTCTTTAGTAAACTTCTGGTGCCCCAAAGGAATTTCCAGAGGGTAGTGTGCCCAGTAGTCGCACAGTCATTATGGGTCCAGTGGAGAAGCATACATCTTGGGAGGAGTGGGGACTCATAATGACTGTGTGACGACTGGCAGACTACCCTCTGGAGATCCCTATGGGGCACAAGACGTCCAATAAATAAGTGGACCCTCCTCTAAGAAAGGTTATTACGGTAGTGTACCATGTATGTGTGTCATTTCTTTTAAAACTGCAAATTACGTGAAGTGTTAACAAGGAAAAATCTAATGGGACCTTCAAGCAGAGGTCTTCTGAGCCTCATTTATAATGGCATTGCTGTGTACACTGGTAAGGTTGAATTAAACAAAAAATACATCGTGGAGGTGTTAACTGAATTTAAGCATCAAACACAATTATTAGTTTTAAACAATTATTTTCCACCTACTACATTACACAAACAGTAAGCAGAGCTGTCGACAGAACTAGGCACTCTTGAAGTCAACTTGGAGAATTATACCTCATTCCCTATTATTGTTACTGTGGAATTTAACGATGACCTTCTCTTGCTCTATGGGGGGAGAAAAATCTTCTTGATGGTCTCCCTGACATCTCTTTCAGTGTTTCTTCCCCTCTAATATTAGAACAGGTCAAAAAGAGACACCACATTAAGTAAAATGTTTAAATTACTATTTGAGCTGGTTTTTCACAGCCTGAATGGTTGAACTCCAGAATATCAACCTGCTCAACCAGCTTAACCAACATTTGTTGCATCCAACTCAAAGCATATAACTGACTTCTCTTTTTTTACTTTTTCAACAACGATTCCCTCTCACAGACAAATCAAAAAACAGTGCACTCAATGCAAAATGTATTTTAAAAGACTTTATATCAAAATGACTCAGCCTGATTTATCACAGCCTGATACCATATTTGACTGGTGTAAAGGCTAGAAACAGTTCTTGAATTTAGGTTTTAATTTCACATCTTAAAATATTTAAATCAGGGGATGAACAACAATGCGGTGAAAAGACTAAATAAAAAACATACCATGACACATACATACATGGTAAACTACAACAATTACCTTTCTTAGAAGAGGGTCCACTTCTTTAGTAAACTTCTGGTGCCCCAAAGGAATTTCCAGAGGGTAGTGTGCCCAGTAGTCGCACAGTCATTATGGGTCCAGTGGAGAAGCATACGTCTTGGGAGGAGTGGGGACTCATAATGACTGTGTGACGACTGGCAGACTACCCTCTGGAGATCCCTATGGGGCACAAGACGTCCAATAAATAAGTGGACCCTCCTCTAAGAAAGGTTATTACGGTAGTGTACCATGTATGTGTGTCATTTCTTTTAAAACTGCAAATTACGTGAAGTGTTAACAAGGAAAAATCTAATGGGACCTTCAAGCAGAGGTCTTCTGAGCCTCATTTATAATGGCATTGCTGTGTACACTGGTAAGGTTGAATTAAACAAAAAATACAACGTGGAGGTGTTAACTGAATTTAAGCATCAAACACAATTATTAGTTTTAAACAATTATTTTCCACCTACTACATTACACAAACAGTAAGCAGAGCTGTCGACAGAACTAGGCACTCTTGAAGTCAACTTGGAGAATTATACCTCATTCCCTATTATTGTTACTGTGGAATTTAACGATGACCTTCTCTTGCTCTATGGGGGGAGAAAAATCTTCTTGATGGTCTCCCTGACATCTCTTTCAGTGTTTCTTCCCCTCTAATATTAGAACAGGTCAAAAAGAGACACCACATTAAGTAAAATGTTTAAATTACTATTTGAGCTGGTTTTTCACAGCCTGAATGGTTGAACTCCAGAATATCAACCTGCTCAACCAGCTTAACCAACATTTGTTGCATCCAACTCAAAGCATATAACTGACTTCTCTTTTTTTACTTTTTCAACAACGATTCCCTCTCACAGACAAATCAAAAAACAGTGCACTCAATGCAAAATGTATTTTAAAAGACTTTATATCAAAATGACTCAGCCTGATTTATCACAGCCTGATACCATATTTGACTGGTGTAAAGGCTAGAAACAGTTCTTGAATTTAGGTTTTAATTTCACATCTTAAAATATTTAAATCAGGGGATGAACAACAATGCGGTGAAAAGACTAAATAAAAAACAAACGCAATGACACCAGATAATAAGGGGGGGCATGGCCTGATACCAATGGAGTAAGCAGCAACTCCCAGAGCTTGTTTGAAGCACCACCATCCACACCATTCTACCAATCCTCCAACCTCTATTGCCCCCAAATTGGCCCAAAAAGAAATGTGTCCAGCTGACCTGCACAGCAGAAGGAGCGGCGGGTCACCTAAACTTACTTCAGGGCCTGAGTTGTTTGATTATTGACAGCAGCTGCAAGGGAGAACCGAGATGCCGTCTGCCGTCAGCAAGGGACACTGAGGCGGTAGCTGGGAACTTGAAGATTAACTCTCACCTGTTCTGCAGAATGGACTACCCATCTGGTCCTGGACCTGAATGGTGGTGAGCAGACCCTACTGACAGTGGAGGAAAAGGTGGTCACATACGTCCAGAGACATCCAAGTGAGAGACGCCAGCTTGATCGAATGCCACAGGGCTGCTCCGGAGGGGACTGGCGGCTTCGGAGTATCCTCGACATCCCACGAAACAGCCAAATCTCCGGACATCTGAGAGACCTGCATTGGCTCCCCGTCAACAAAAGAATCACCTTCCGTCTCCTCACCCATGCACACAAAGCCCTACACGATCAAGGCCCGAGCTACCTCAACAACCGAATCAACTTCTACGCTCCCAAACGCCACCTCCGATC
Organism: Triturus cristatus; assembly: GCF_964204655.1. Classification (NCBI taxonomy): domain Eukaryota; kingdom Metazoa; phylum Chordata; class Amphibia; order Caudata; family Salamandridae; genus Triturus; species Triturus cristatus. The sequence continues at coordinate 477,905,869 of NC_140583.1, forward strand.
AGCCAGCCACGCCCTCGCCGCCGTTCCCCGCATCCGAAGAGCGACAACAGGAGGAAGGTCCTTCTCCTACCTGGCCGCCAAGACCTGGAACTCCCTCCCGACCGACCTGCGCCTGACCCAAGACCACCTCTCCTTCAGGAAGAAGCTCAAGACCTGGCTGTTCGAGCAGTAACGGCTGTTCGAGCAGTAACGCCCCCCCCCCCCCCCAAGCGCCTTGAGACCCTACGGGTAAGTAGTGCGCTCTCTAAATGTCTTTGATTGATTGATTGATTGAGTAGAGGTAAGTCCTCTGTTAGCAGAGCGCTGGGGAGTTTCCTTGCTGGAACGCAGTGGATACCCTGAGGGGGTGGTAGCTCCTCACAGGGCTGCCTTGACCACCTCCCCACACACCTACGGCACAAATGGCGAGATAGGGCCTGTTGGGTCCAAGAACTGCATCAAAAGGGGACAAGGAATAAAGCGCAGCCCCACCTAGGGAGATCTGGTGTGCCCTGAGCCATTACAGAGGGCCAACCACCACATTACAGAGACACATCCAATGCATGCTTCCGCATGCTTCCTCTTACATGAACAAGATCTTGAAAAGACACACCTGGGTAGGGTGAATATCAATTTGTGTAGGCAAACCAATTCCAATGCAAGAACAATAACAATTACACTATTTTTTCATATACCTGATTTTCATCAGTGTTTTCATTTCATATATATATTTTATATTTTTTTTATATATTTATATCTCAAAGTATATAAGGTTCATTTTGGTAGAGATACATAAAGGTACATGTGTAAATAAATACATATAATTTTTACATTAAAATCATCATAGCAGTATTTCAGTGATTATAATAAAAAAATTGATACAAGTTAGGGACAATGTAGATGCTGGACTAACATTCATAATGCATTTCAGTTATTTCAATTTAGATCGTTTTTTTAAATAAAAAAAGGTCAGTTAACATTTCAGCCCATGAGGACTTGATATGCAGAAACTGGCGGATTGTTGGCACACTACACGCGTTTCGGCATAGCCTTCATCAGGACTCCGTCCTAATAATCACTGTAAACTCAAAGGTTTTGAAAAAAGTGATTGACAATCTTTGGCCAGGTTAGGAAAATTGAGAGGTCACTATCCTTTAATTTATTCTTTCCAAGTGTTGGTGAGCCTACATAGACATATTCTCCTGTTGGTTGAATGAATAGGGCGTAAAGATTCTTCGCAGCTCTTCTTCCTGTTGAGCTCCACCGTTGTAGGGGCGGAGGGCTCTTTTTTACTTGGTGAAATTACCTTGTGGGTTTTGGTTCAAACTCGAATTAAACTGTAATAAACTGATTCAATTTACATAGAAATCGGCATCCCCGGAGGTAGATAAATTGGTGGGTTTTGATAGGACATAGATCGATCATTCAAGCCTTGATTTATGGTGCTTTTGTTTTGCTCCATTGACTGGAGGTGACTTAAGATTGCAGTGCCTCTGTTACACTAGTTTCAGATTTGTTTGGATATATAGTTCAGCGTAACCGCTGAGATATCGTGGATCCCTCCGCAGTGCTCTCACTCCTCTTACATAAACTGCAGAGCTCTGACAATGGAATCGCTGGTGACTTTGGTGGGTTAGGAGCACTCTAAGTTGCATGATACCAGGAAGGCACAACACGGAGCATTCATGGAGACAACATGGAGTGACACCACTGCAGCCATAATACAACAAATTGAGGGACTTGGCAGAGGGGAAGAGCGTGAGATTGGGGGGACACTGTGTGGCTCCTCTGTCACCCATGAGAGTTGATTGTCCCTCCTCTTGAGACACCCTGCGAAGCAGCCATTACTGTGCCTGGGGCCTAATAGGGAAATGCACTCTTCTGTCACACACTGCTTCCCAGAGAACCATGGACAGAAAACTCAAATGGAGGGACCTATCTAGCAATCAACAGTCTACTGCCGCTATGGCTGGTTCCATGGAGGATAAAGCTACTAGTTCATCCTGGACTAGAACGGGATGCTGCGCTTGGCTGTAAGAGCCCCCTCATCAACTGCTAGCCAGATGTTGTGCGGCAAGGAGAATAGATATGCTTGACTGAATCTATTACTTTAGGTGGATGGCGGATTGCAGAGCTGGGAGGACGGCTTCCTGAGGAGCACAACACTCCACTAATGTTGGCCATTGTAGCATCGCGCTACAAAAGAACCACAGACACGTAGTATATTTATATCTCTATGATGGGAGCTTTATTCTTACATCCCACACCGGCACTGTCCCTATCCTAACTGCCTTATCCTCTCCGGACTCCTCCTCTTCCTTCGACCATCTCGCTCCGCCCTCCCCAGCTACTAGACAGCTAACTATATTACATCTCCCCTTTTCTTCACAAAATAACTGAGCAACAGTGCTCTAGTCCATCTCCACGATGAGTCTCTTGGGTGGCCGGATTTCACGCCGTGGCCGCAGTGACATGTTCCCGGTGGGCACACTCGTCACTGGCTCACTTTGCTGGCCTCGGTCCCCAGCGTCGATAGGGTCATGTTCTTCACTTGCAGGTAGGAGAGTCATGTCTATCCCTGGTCCGTTCGGGTCTCGCGGACACCTCTTGAAATGTGAGACATTTCTAGTTATTCTGCGCTGCTCAGATTCCGCGGTCAGCATAGTGCCCTTCTGGTGAGTAACTACCAGTGGCTCATCACGGAAGCGGGAATCAGTCTTTTTCCGCTGCTCTTGTTTGATGAAGACGTGATCCCCTTCATGCAAGGACGGAGACCTCGCTCTTCTCTTTGCGTCAGCATACGATTTCATTTTGTCCTTGTGGTGCTTATCCGTCACTGGCCATGTCTGAACTGGGGTGGTGTAGTGGGCAAAAGAACGATGGATTTAACCCAGATCTCTTGACTGGGGGAGAATGTATGCATTGTCAGCATTCCGTCCATCATTTGTTTGTTGTAACGCTTTTCGCCCTAAGTGGGATGGGTATTCTCAGATGTGGGACCCGTGCTCACTACGCCACTGGAGTCAAGCTATCCTGGCTGATGACGGCTGATAGCCAGAAACCGGTCCTAGGATGCTTGATTCCGGTCCAGGGAAGACATGGCTTGGCAGTTCGGGCTGGACTGTTCCCATGAGGCACAGGGTCAAGACTGATTTGCATATGGCCATGTCTGAACTGGGGTGGTGTAGTGGGCAAAAGAACGATGGATTTAGCCCAGATCTCTTGACTGGGGGAGAATGTATGCATTGTCAGCATTCCGTCCATCATTTGTTTGTTGTAACGCTTTTCGCCCTAAGTGGGATGGGTATTCCCAGACGTGGGACCCGTGCTCACTACGCCACTGGAGTCAAGCTATCCTGGCTGATGACGGCTGATAGCCAGAAACCGGTCCTAGGATGCTTGATTCCGGTCCAGGGAAGACATGGCTTGGCAGTTCGGGCTGGACTGTTCCCATGAGGCACAGGGTCAAGACTGATTTGCATATGGCCATGTCTGAACTGGGGTGGTGTAGTGGGCAAAAGAACGATGGATTTAACCCAGATCTCTTGACTGGGGGAGAATGTATGCATTGTCAGCATTCCGTCCATCATTTGTTTGTTGTAACGCTTTTCGCCCTAAGTGGGATGGGTATTCCCAGATGTGGGACCCGTGCTCACTACGCCACTGGAGTCAAGCTATCCTGGCTGATGACGGCTGATAGCCAGAAACCGGTCCTAGGATGCTTGATTCCGGTCCAGGGAAGACATGGCTTGGCAGTTCGGGCTGGACTGTTCCCATGAGGCACAGGGTCAAGACTGATTTGCATATGGCCATGTCTGAACTGGGGTGGTGTAGTGGGCAAAAGAACGATGGATTTAACCCAGATCTCTTGACTGGGGGAGAATGTATGCATTGTCAGCATTCCGTCCATCATTTGTTTGTTGTAACGCTTATCCGTCACTACCATTTCCTGATGGATGAGACTTGGTGATACGGCTTGCAAGGCGCCCTCCCATGTTGGGATGCGATTTCTCATTGGTCGCCCTAGCATGAGGGTGGCAGGGCATTGTCCAGTAGTTGAGTGTGGCGTTGTCCGGTACGCTCTGAGGACTTCAGTCAGAGCTGCCTGTAGTTCTTTCTTCTCAGCGGACGCCTGCTGAAATGTCTTTTTAATCGTGGCCATAAATCTCTCAATGGTGCCATTTGCTTGGGGCTAGAGTGGCGTGACCTTTCGGTGTTTGAAGTCCATGTGCTTCGCAAAGGCACTGAATTCCTGTCCATTGAATGGGGGACCATTGTCCGTTTTGACTTCTCTGGGGACACCCCATGTTGCAAATACTTCATCTAGTACTTTGAGAGTACAAGAGGCGCTAGTAGATGATATGATTTGAGCTATGGGAAATCGCGAATATTCATCGATTATGGCAACCACGTATTTGCCAGACTGCAGTGGCCCATAAAAGTCGATGGCAATTTCTTGCCATACTCCACTGGGTAAGGTGGTCATCTGTAGCGGTTCCGGTGGATTGCTTTGGCTGGTCAGCTGACAGAGGTGACAGTCCCTTAGCGTGGACTCTACCATCTGATCCAGAAAGGGGAACCAGACGCGTTCCCGTAGGGCTCGCTTTGTGGACACCACTCCCCTATGGCCTTCATGGGCCAGGTCGATGACTCCTTGCCGTAGTTGACTGGGGATGACGAGTCGTTGGCCTCTTAAGATGACTCCCTCCGTGGTGACCGATAGTTCATCACAGACGTGCCGGAATGCCTGAATCTCTTTCAGGATTGTCGAATCTGTTTCTTCTTCTTGCGTGGTATGTCTCCATTTATTCGTTCGGATCCGGTGTGCCACTCTTTGCAGGATGGTGTCCTGGGCGGTGACCTCCCGAATGACATCCATGGGAATGGCCGGTGGCAGTGCTCGGGCAGCCACGAAGTGAATATATTCCTCGGCAATCAATGGGCTCGATTCTGAAGATGGTTGAGGATGACGGGACATGTAGTCAGCCGGGTTCTCCGCCTTCCCCGGTTTATGAATATTTGTGAACGTGTATTCCTGAAGTCGGAGACCCCATCTCTCAATTCTCGGAGGCATCTTGGATTTGGGATTGCCGTAGATGGTGAGCAGCGCCTGGTGATCCGTGATCAAGGTAAAGTGCTTGCCATATATGAACACGTGAAAATGTTCGCACGCCCACACTACAGCAAGACTTTCTTTCTCCGGCTGCGAGTACTTTTTCTCGGGATCCGACAGGCTGCGGCTGGCATATGCAACGATCCGCCTCTGGTCAGAGTCATTATCATATTGGGCCAGGATGGCCCCCAATCCAACAGGGCTGGCATCAACAGTGATCTCCGTCTTCCGTCGTGGATTGAAATAGGAGAGGCTGTCGGCCGACTCCACCGCACGCTTTATCTCCGTGAACGCCCTCTCACACTCAGGTGTCCAGTCAAACGGTTGACCAAGCTTGGTCAGGATCCGAAGAGGGTGACTGATAGTCACGTAGTCCCGGATGTAGCGAGCACAATAACTGTCCATCCCTAAGAAAGATCTTAAATCATTGACGTCCTGCGGGCTGTTGGTGTTGTTCAACGTCGCAATCTTATCCGGGTCAGGCTTCATGCCCTCGTCGGAGAAGATATGACCGAAGAACTTCAGAGTGGCCTTGTGGAACTCACATTTCTCCTTGTTCAGCGTCAGATTTGCATCCAGCAGGGCATGGCAGACGCGATCAAGAGCGATGTCATGTTCATTCACATCGGACCCATAGACCAGGATGTCGTCGCTGTAATTCAGCGTGTTCGGAATGTGTTGGATGATCTGGCGGATAGCTTCCTGGAAAATCTCCGCAGCAGACGAGACACCAAAGCTCAGCCGTTTGTACCGGAACAGTCCTAGGTGTGTAGCGAACGTGGTGATGTAGCGAGACTTGACGTCTAGTTCTAACTGGTGATAACCTTTATTCAGGTCCAACTTTGAAAACACCTTTGCGCCATTCAGAGCAGTGATCATATCGCTCAGGTGTGGTCCAGGGTGTCGCTCTCTTTCAATTGCGGTATTAGGCAAACGCATGTCGACACACAATCTCACTTTGTTGGGAGTCCCCTTTTTCGGTACAATGACCACCGGCGATACCCATGGCGTCGGGCCATCCGTGCGTTCGATGATGTCCGCTGAAAGCAGTTCCTGCAGTTCCTCTTCAACCGCATTTTGAAGATGATAGGGAACCCGTCGTGGGTGCTGCGCAACAGGCTTGACCTGTTCATTGATGTGCAGCCGAACGGGGCAACCTCTCAGCTTGCCTAGACCATGAAAGAGTTCGGGAAACTTGGTGACGTAGTCCTGTGTGTTGTTGATTTTGAATAGAATTTCCACCAGGCGAAGCCGTTCCGCCGTGGGGAGGCTGAGAAGGCAGTCGGCTTCAGGCCCTTTGATGACGTGTATGACCGCCTGTATGGTGATGTTACCATGCGTGAGCGTAGTGTGGAATTTGCCCAGACAGGGAAGTGGTTTGTTGGACATCCACATGAAGACGCGGACCGGTGCAAAAGTCAGTGGAGGTTTTGGGACCATTTTGTCATGCTCTGTAACTGGAATGTAGTTCAGCGAAGGACCGCTATCCGTGACAAATTTAGTGTTGTGATTCCCCACTTTAATGTCTAGTCGCGGATATTTTTTTAGCTGATCGGGGTCTGCAATCATGTTCAAGTATTCCACTGTGTATGTAGAATCTTGGGAGGATGATGAGCTCGAGTCCCGAGATGGGGATCGGCGTTCCCAACATGACCTGCGTGATTCCCGGCTAGAATGTGATGAGCCTGGGGACCGCACGAGCTCTCCTTGAACGGCTCGTATGTGATGTTTCCGAGTGTCTGAGCGGGATGATCTCGTCGGTTCACTCAGCTTGTTCCGGTGGTAGTCCCCACACATTGCTTCGAAGTGATTGGACCGCCCACATTTCCTGCACCGTTGGCCCATGGCTGGACAGGTGTCCACATGAGTATAGTCACGTCCACACCGGTAACATCGCTTAGTCCTTTCTGTCTTCCGATCTCCTCGCCTGATCTCCCTTCTCCCATACTCCGGACGCCATTGGTGAGACGACGTGCTATGCCTCCAGTTGTTCTCCGGTGAATATTTCCTTCTGCCACTCGGGCGTTCTTGAACGCGGTGCGCTTGCTCATGGCTGATGTTGTGACCTGTTTCAATGGTGGCAGCATGTTCCTCCGCTTGGTCATATATGCGGGTCATTTCTTCAATCTCTTCTAGTTCATGGGGTTTCCTCAGTAGCCGTCGCCGGAGTGTCTCTGAGTGGCAACCTGTTATGATTTGCGATTTGATGGCAGCATCAGGCGAGAATGTTTCGAACTCGCAGTATCTCGACAGCCGTCGCAGCCTGGTGATGAATGCACCCATCGCTTCCTCCTTTCCTTGGCGTGCTTGATGGAATGTATGGCGCTCATAATCTACGTTTCTTTTGTGAAGGAATTTTTTGTTCAGTGCCTCACGCCTTTTGTCATACGTCCCTGTTTCAGCAGGCGGAAGATCCTTTATTATTTTGCTTATTTCTCGGCTTGCGAGGTTGCGGAGGGCAATTAACTTCTCTTTGTCTTCCGTCACCTTGGATCCTTCAATATAGTCTTCGAAGTCTTCTAACCATTCCTGCCACTTGGGGCCCATGCTCCCTCCTGTGGTCACGGTCAGACATTCCGGAGCTCGCAGGTGTGATCCTCCCGCAACCAGGGGCTTCCGTTGTGGTGAGGTCGACATTGCGTCGTTGTCTTCTTTCCACTCCCTCGATGGGTCTTGTTTCTTTATGTGTTCTCGTCAATGCTTGTTTACTTGCTCTCGTCAATGCTTGTTTACTTGCTCTCGTCAATGCTTGTTTATTTCTTCTTGCCAATGCTTGTTTATTCGCACATATCATGGCTTGTTTACTTGTATGTGCCAATGCTTGTTTAAGTTACTGTATGCCTGACTTCAAAATGGCCGCTCTCCGAAAATCAAGGGGTCTGTCTTGAAAGCCTGCCTGACTCCAAGATGGCCGCCGTCACTGCATACACAGGAGGCTTTCTCTCGTGGCTCATTCAGCCCTCTTCATTCTGGACTCACCAGCGGGCAGCTTTGACAGGTGGCACACCTCACGTTCTGCTTCTCCCTTACAGCGACTGCTCAGGTGAGGTCGGGGTGGGCTCCCGCCTTCTTCTGCAGCTTCCCGCGGTTCTCCTCGCGACGACGTGCCGAAACTCACGCATCAAGCGTGAGATTTGCCGGCATCCAAAGAGCTTCCCAGCTCCCACTTCAGCGCGCTCAACGATGCTCGCTTGCAGACCTTCGGGGACGGCGTCTCCGGTGCTGGGACGGATGTATGTCGTTACAACGCACACTTTTACAACGCATGCACTTACAATGCATTTTTTACAACGCATAATCCATTACAACGCATGACATTACAACGCATGACACTACAACGCATTTTTAAAAACTACCTTTACAACGCATTTCCATTACAACGCATACTACCTTTACAACGCATACCATTACAACGCATAATATTAAATTGCATTTAAGGTAAGTATTAGATAGTATAGGGGTAAAAGTTACTTTTCTAACTCCAGGGGGTGCAACAGTAGGGTAAGTGTTGGATAGTATAGGGGTAAAAATTACTATTCTAACTCCAGGGGGTGCAACAGTAGGGTAAGTGTTGGATAGTATAGGGGTTAAAATTACTATTCTAACTCCAGGGGGTGCAACAGTAGGGTAAGTGTTGGATAGTATAGGGGTTAAAATTACTATTCTAACTCCAGGGGGTGCAACAGTAGGATAAGTGTTGGATAGTATAGGGGTAAAAATTACTATTCTAACTCCAGGGGGTACAACAGTAGGGTAAGTGTTGGATAGTATGGGGGTAAAAATTACTATTCTAACTCCAGGGGGTGCAACAGTAGGGTAAGTGTTGGATAGTATAGGGGTAAAAATTACTATTCTAACTCCAGGGGGTGCAACAGTAGGGTAAGTGTTGGATAGTATAGGGGTAAAAATTACTATTCTAACTCCAGGGGGTGCAACAGTAGGGTAAGTGTTGGATAGTATAGGGGTAAAAATTACTATTCTAACTCCAGGGGGTGCAACAGTAGGGTAAGTGTTGGATAGTATAGGGGTAAAACTTACTATTCTAACTCCAGGGGGTGCAACAGTAGGGTAAGTGTTGGATAGTATAGGGGTAAAAATTACTATTCTAACTCCAGGGGGTGCAACAGTAGGGTAAGTGTTAGATAGTATAGGGGTAAAAATTACTATTCTAACTCCAGGGGGTGCAACAGTAGGGTAAGTGTTGGATAGTGTAGTGTAATATTATGCGTTGTAATGGTATGCGTTGTAATGGTAGTATGCGTTGTAATGGAATGCGTTGTAAAGGTAGTTTTTAAAAATGCGTTGTAGTGTCATGCGTTGTAATGTCATGCGTTGTAATGGATTATGCGTTGTAAAAAATGCGTTGTAAAGGTAGTGCGTTGTAAAAGTTGCGTTGTAAAGGTTGTTCCCCGCTGGGACACTCCTCTTTCCACTCTTGGGCGCAAGACAGGGTCGGGGTGGGCTCCCGACTTCTGCACTCACCAGCGTCCTCCAAGCCACACGCTTCTTGCGTGAATCGCGCTTCAACACGATCGGCTCTACACGATCTCTCAGGTTCTGTGGTCAGTGGGGCTTGGTCATCCCACCCTCGTCGCCAGTTGTAGCATTGCACTACAAAAGAACCACAGACACGTAGTATATTTATATCTCTATGATGGGAGCTTTATTCTTACATCCCACACCGGCACTGTCCCTATCCTAACTGCCTTATCCTCTCCGGACTCCTCCTCTTCCTTCGACCATCTCGCTCCGCCCTCCCCAGCTACTAGACAGCTAACTATATTACAGCCATGTGCCCCACTTAGACAGATGTTTAATGATGTTTCTCGTTATTGGTTTGAATAGGATGGTGCCATACTGCCCTGGTGCGGGAGAGTTTGGTTTAATTCTGTTGGGGGTTCAGAATGGTGGACAGTTGCTGCTCGCAACTGAGGCTGAGCTGAAAGGAGCGTAATTGGATAGGTATACTGTAGATGTTGTGGGGAACATAACTGTTGCTGCACCTCAATGGCAGGAGAACAAACACACTATAAGATTATATCCTGGAATATTCGAGGTCCAAACAATATACCTAAAAGATATACAGTGCAGGCTTATTGAAAGCAAAGGGGGGATCCATATAGTACTGATAGTACTGCTTCAGGAGGCACATCTGACTGCTGCTGAAGGTTTGGCCCTCCTTAGGTGATGGTGAGGTCAAACATGTTATGCAGTATACTTGCCATTTTCAAGAGGAGTAAATATTTGGGTGAACCCACCAGACAATAGATAATGCAGGGCGCTATGTTCTTATCAAAGTATGCCCTGGAGGATAGAGGCATTACTTTAAACATACACACTCCCAGCATCAACCAGGCCCGGCTCTTGGCTGGACTTTCACAGGTAATTGCACCACCAATGCACCACACGGTGTTCTTAGGGGGACACATCAATGGAGCTGCAGATCACTCACACCCTCCGATTCTTGGGTCTCTGACAGTGCCTGGCAAGAAAATGTAGAGATTAGTAGGGGCACTGGGGATTCGTGGACACGTGGAGGGTTACTCACCTGCAAACCCTCAATTATTACTTTTTCTCAATGCTGCATGAGCTACATGCAAGACTAGATTCTACTTCTTAGTATTTAGGTAGAATGATATCAAATCACAATTCTATATCTATCACACTGGCCTGGGATAAAACACGCACTTCCATTCCTGGTTGGAGGTTGAGAGTTGAAAATCTAGAAGACCAAGTTTTTTGTCACACTACAGGGGAAGGGATCCAGAATTATTTGACAGACAATGCAGGTACTGCCACCTCAACACTGACGTAATGGAATGCCATTAAAATGATGATCAGAGCGCAGTGCATTGCAGTAGGAGTTCGCTGCACACTGGTAGAAGCGATGAACACCCAGGAAGCACTACTAAGAAAAGTAGATAAAGATAGGAGTAGGAAACCAGACAAACAGAACAAGCTATTAGAAGAGAATGAGAAATTGGCAGAACATATCCAGTGCCTCTTGTGCTTTGATTATTAGTATATAGTGAAAACGCAGGCTGAGAGAGAAAATCTGGGACACTAATAGCACAGGTAGGTAACCCCCAATAAAAAGGCTCGCAAATAATGAAAAAGAGAAAATGCTGAGGGGGGCAGAATCTACAGGCAAGATGCCATAAATAATGTTTTTCTGCATTATTACACTGAACTGGAAACTGTTGAGATAATCACCTGTTGCTCTTGCTGGCACTCTTGAGGAAATACAGGAACTGGGTAGTGATATGATACCACAAGAAATTATGGTGGCAATTAAGGGCATGGCAGGCGGAAGGTACTCAGAAGGGATGGATTCCCAATGGAGTTCTACGCTGCATACGTAGAGCCCTTAGCTCCGCAGTGGGCAGAGGCTTCTAGAGAGGCACGACAAAGTTGCGCCTTACCTTCATCGACTGGAGAGGCACTGCTAATTCCCTTACTTAAGCATGGTCAAAAATAATAAGATGTTAAGGCATACAGGTTACTATCAATGTTAAAAGTCGATTACAAGATATTAAATAGACTATTAGCGACCTGCCTGTTGCCCTACATGCCGTGAATCATACATGCAGACCAGGCAGGATTTTTACCTGGCCGAAATACCGCATTAAACATATGGCAACTGATAACCATTCTACTAGATGGCCCAGATATGATATTGCCATAGTCACCCTAGACATGTCTGTCAATATCTAGAAAGCATATGACAGCCTCGATTGCAATTACCTCTATGTCATTATGGAGAAAAAAGCAGTCAGTCTCAGGTTTATTAAATGGATACAGTTATTATATTCTAACCCCACGGCACGAGTTAATATCAGGAGAGTGACCTGTGGTACCTATCCAGTAGAGCGGGGCATTCGGCAGGGATGCCTGCTGTCCCCACGGTTATTTGCAAATAGCGGTAGAGTGGTTGGCGTGTACAGCACAGAAGGGCTCTCATTATGAGGGTGTGACCAGTCATGGTAGATTGTACCATACAGTACAATATGCAGATGATATGCTTCTCTTTCTCAAAGATAAACGCTCAGACCCCAGTAAAGCAATACAGCTCCTCGATAAATTTGGGACTCTAACATGCCTGAGAGTTAACTGCCTAAAAACCAGTCTATTCTCAATTTAACCCAGTGGCGGCTGGCCCAGATCAGGGACGCATGGATGGCCGGGGGAGGAAATAAAAAACTAAAAACATATCTCCTATCTGCATCGCTGTGTCCTCCTTGTCAGGTTGCTCCACTTCTTCCTCCAACCGGAACAGGTTGGACCCAGGAAGCACCCATGAAGCACCCAGGCTCCCCTGAGCCTATTGCAGCATTGTGAATGGTCTGAGTGACGTGGTTCGGCGCTCAGATGGGGAATGGGTGCTATGGGGTGTTCCCCACCCAGGCTGTAATGCAGCCTGGGTGAAGAGCATGCTATGTGCGCATGAATGTTTGGCTGGCCTGAGACGGCCTGCCAAACATTCATGCACACATAGGGAGTGAAAACTACTCCTCCCCTCCCCTGCTCCTTCAGCAGAGCAGCTCTGTCCTGCTTCCCAAAGCTGCCGTGCCTGCAACAACAAAAAACGTAAATGATAATAACATTGAGTTATTATCATTTTATTTTTTCTTATACTGCTGAATAGCAGTCGGGAGATGCTCCTCCGCCCTAGCGGAGGCGCCACCACTGTTTCAGCTGTCCTGAATGCAACTCCCACCGCACAGGGAGTGGCATGGAAACCCACATCGATCAAATACCTTGGAGTCCACATACATAAAAAAAGTATTCATTATTGTAGAGATCAACATTGGTGCGGTCATAACCTTTCTACAAGCGACGATGACCTGGAAAACTCTCCCACTGTCAGTAGCTGGGAGAGTAGTGGTTGCAAAAATGTTGGCACTGCCCAGGCATGCTCATTGGCGGCATAATTACAATGGGCGATGATGATGAAGTATCTGCATGCTAGTAGGGCACAAATACCACAGGACAACCCTGATGCCCTGCAACAGCAGTGGCTAGTACAATTGATAATGGAAACCCACAGTGCTGTAGTGGAAAAACATGAATTTCAGGCAGTTGACAAACATTGCTGGGTCTGCTGCCTACAAAAGCCCTTGAGAATTCCCATAGAAGCCCATGTTCTGGTGTCTACATGGACTTCTATTGGAATTCTCTGCGGCATATTATCAAGCCCATTATCGCCGCTTTGGCGGCAGTTTTCTGCAGCTAAAGCGGCGATAATTTTAACGCCGTGCTTGATAATATGCCCCCCAACTGTTAAGATCCCACGGGCCATATTAGCAAGCAAATGCGATAAATATCGCAAAACGCGCTTAGCGCGTTTTATTTTATCGCCGTCTATCGCAGGATCACATCGCACTCATAGCGGCGTATTATCAACGCTTTGCTAAGATGTGATGTGAAATCCAGCGATAACAGGGATTAGCGGGAGAAATCTTACGATAATGTGGGTGCGATACTGAAAAGCTTTCTAATAGGCAAGCGTGAACTCAACATAACAATCCACCGCCCATGTTAGAGGTGGTTAAGTAAACAATTTTTCAGGCGTTCAATAGTTGCGATGAACGGTGCTTAGCGCACCTTTATTCATCGCTTCGCGGATATGACTCCGCATTGATAATAGAGCGATGGTGTGTTAGCGGCATTATTAATTACATTTTAGTGGGGAACGCCTACTTTGCATGTCATTAGCGATAAATATCGCTGACATGCAAAGCGGCAAATATACAAGCGCTATTGTCAGAAAACTGTCGCTAACAGCTATTAGCGACAGCTTGCTGTTAGGGTGATAAAAATATCGCCTCTTTAGTGGCAAAAAGTGCCGCTAAAGTGGCGATATTGCCCTTGATGATATTTCCCCACGATCTTAACATGGCAAATGATTAAAGATTCATTAAAAAAAACTAAAAGTAATGTCATTTTGAAAACCAAAATTAAAGAAAAGTATAAAATCAGGCAACTATGATTACTCGAGTTTGACTTTCGACAATAAATTTGAATAAGCTCACCATAACAGATGCAAAAGGTGAGCATGGTGGTGAAATCAAATGCAAAATCCAGAAACTTCGACGGGGTCCGATCAGGGAATGTTACAAAAGCCATTTTCATTCCAATCCTTTTATATGCCTCCATCACCTTCAATAATGAAACAATCATTAACTTAATAAAATGTAATTGAAGGGAACCAGAGGCCTGATAAATGTACGCTCATCTGCATCCCACAGCGGGCTGTGGTTAGAGCTCTCGCTTTCCTTTTTACTCGCACTTTGGGAGAGTGCTCCTATACATTTTGTGTGTGACTGCTCAAAAAAACCCTAAGGGAAATTATATTAAAGGGCTGATACTAAAGGCATTGACTCAATTCAAAGGCTTCCATTCAAGCCCCAGCCTCGAGAATGTTGGAAAATGAATTAGTGAGAACAATTTGCTGTTGTTCAATACGCTGATAAACATTCACGATTGTATGGAAAAGATCCAGTGAAGGCTGGCCTGAGGAGTGCACGTTAAACGATCTCCGTCGACTCCTGTCTTCCTGGCAAGCAAACTACGGGGCATCTTATCAAGGACGGCGTTAAAAATTATCGCCGGTTTAGCGGCAGGTTAATGGGCTTGATAATATGCCCTTGAGAATTCCAATAGAAGTCCATGTTCTGATGTAAACATGGGCTTCTATTGGAATTCTCAAGGGCATATTATCAAGCCCATTATCGCCGCTTTAGCGGCAGTTTTCTGCCGCTAAAACAGCGATAATTTTAACGCCGTCCTTGATAATATGCCCCTATATTCTGAACACCTATTCCAATTTTAACCTGGATTTTCTGACCTAATCGCTGGAGCCGGTTTTAAAAAAAAAGTATTTAACTTTTCCACCACTTTATATCCCAGTATTTCAGTTCGAGGTAGTTGGGAACCCCCAGTGTTCGGCATCTGGGGGCATATTATCAAGCTCGGCGTTAAAATTATCGCAGCTTTAGCGGCAGAAAACTGCCGCTGAAGCGGCGATAATGGGCTTGATAATATGCCGCAGAGAATTCCAATAGAAGCCCATGTTGACACCAGACCCAGGGCTTCTATGGGAATTCTCAAGGGCATATTATCAAACCCATTATCGCCGTTTTAGCGGCAGTTTTCTGCCGATAAAGCGGCGATAATTTTAACGCCGTTTCTTGATAATATGCCCCCTAGTCTTTCTAGGTTGTGTTGTTAGAAGGATGACTCGATAAAACACCTGGGGGGATATTTACTAAGCTTTTGCACCGTGTTTGCATCACAAAAGTGACGCAAAACGACACGAAATCTTTATTTTGTAATTTACTTTTAGCACTGGAAATAACATAAAAGTAATGCGAAGCAGCGCATTGCCCTGCTTCGCATTACTTTGCACCATGGGGGGTACCAAGGGTGGTGCATGGGCGTTCCAATGCAACCCTCCAAGGTCTCTTACACGAAACCCAATTTACTAAAAACAGTAGATTGGGTTTAGCGTGAGAAAACTGCGCCCTTTTCACCTAGGCGCAAGGAAGGAGAAATGCTTTAATTTCACCTTCCTTTTCCGACTTTGCATGCATGCCGCACTGTGCACGACGCATAGAAAGTGGAAAAGCTTTCCATTGTGTCTAGCATAGTATTTTGTACAGGAAGGATAACCTTCCTGTACAAAACCTATGCTGGCCTCATGCAAACACCCAAGCACTGCAGCGCTAATGTGTGTGCATGGCAGCTGTAATCAGCGCTGAAGCACGGGAAGGGGGAGGAAATAGCCATATCTTTGAAGATATGGCGCTCTCCTGCTCCCTCCCTGGGCAATCCAGCACAGCCCTCCCTCGCGGGGGGCTGCGCTGGATTGCGTGACTTGTTCATAAATCTCCCCCTTGATCTGTTTATGTCCCTCAGTCACTGATATCAGGAGAAAAAATCTAAAAGAGTCATTTGTTGAAGCTAACATCAGAACTATTAACCACACCATCAACTATTGCTTCAATGTTAGGACTTAAATGATCATATCAACTTATGTCCAGCTGCTTGTTTTAGAACTGATTTTAAGTATTTGTTGTGTTCTTTCTTTGTAAAGAAATATTTATTTTTCTCTGTGCAAATAAAACAATCAATACATCAATCACTTGTAGAAGGGTCCATATATGACTCCATAAAACACAAGAGAAATACTGTTAAGGCCATAGCTTCCTATTGCTTTAACACCCATAAACAAAAGTCCTGCTTGGAAGGGATTGGAACATACCCCCCGTTCCGTACTTAGATAAGTCACACTGCCCACCATCATCAAATGTTACAGATAGTAGACTACTTCGAGGTATAACAAACATAATCTCTCCCCAGGATCATTGGAGATTGTGACATGCCACAGATAGGGAGTATATGTTCACTTCACCTCCTCAAGGGACAAACTCCAGCATTGATTATTCCCTTACCTCGACCACCCAACTGGTTAAGATAGTGGATACTTCTATAGCACTAAATCGGGTGTTGGATCACAAAACAATTCAGATCAAAACAGACTTAGGACCTACAAAACCTCCATCAGGGCAGTGA
Source organism: Triturus cristatus (assembly GCF_964204655.1). Classification (NCBI taxonomy): domain Eukaryota; kingdom Metazoa; phylum Chordata; class Amphibia; order Caudata; family Salamandridae; genus Triturus; species Triturus cristatus. Next base: position 477,922,535 of record NC_140583.1, read on the forward strand.
TGGCTCAGCATGTTCCACTACGACAACCCTCTGAAAAAACTCGCTTACATCCATGCTGCACAGATACTTACAAGAAAATGAACAAATGGTTATATTGGCACAGACAGTGTGAGCCGCAGGAAAGGCATGTGCGTAGGGGAAGTAATGGACTCGGCCCAGAGTAATAAGAGAGCACGTAAAAACATAACACTATTGGAAACTCAAGGCAAATTACATGCAAGGAGGTTTAATTCCACACATGAAATGTCAGCCTTACATGACCTAATACAAGCAAAACAAGCATTGAACCAACTATTCACATCTCAGGCCGAAAAGGCCTTATTTTGATTGCGGCAGCACCACTATAAGAGAGGGTAAAAATGTGGGAGGCTTTTGGCTCTACAACTCCGATAGCAAGTCAAGAAAGTTAGTAACCCATCCAACCAAAATAGTGGAGACATTTAAAGAAGACCATAAAAGACTTGACGTAGCCGAATGCTCATACTCTAGGCAAGTAGAGAAAGAATGTCTCTCCCCACTCATCATACCAAGACTCACCAAAGACCAAAATCAAAGGCTTGACCATGACATCACAGAAGATAAAATTAAGCAGGTCACTCCCACACAATAAGGCACTGACACTGGATGAATACTCAGCAGAATATTACAGACTCAAGAACACCTCCAAGTACTCCTACAAAACAAACGGTTCCAGGAGATAAGAGCAGGAATGAACACTCTCTCCACTGGTTTTTGTTTTAGCACTTGAACCGCTAGCAATATCCTTGTGACAGAAACATGACATAGAAGGCATTAGGACCACAGTGGGGAAATGTAAGGCTCTCCTCTAAACATATGATATTCTAGTCACAATTTCCAATCAATTAACTCTATTCCACACCTCATACAAACAAAATCAAGATTCTCTACTTTTTCAGGATATTAAATTAACTGGGTAAGTGAGAAGAACAATGGCTGGTATGGTGGATCAGCCCTTCCACTGGAAACACAATAACCTAAAATACCTGGGAATTTGTATAAACACAGGGCTCTCTAATATGATCAAGAGCAACTTGAATCCTCTTATCTCCAATATAAAAATGGACCTACAAAGATGGTCTGCATGTAACTTCACCATGTGGGGCAGGACACAGGTGTACAGAATAATGTAATGCCACACATTAACTATTTGTTTGCAATGCTATTTTTACGATTGCCTGCAAGCATGATTAAGGAGTTTACGAACATGATGAAATTATTCATCTATGGATTCTGTAAACTACAACTTAAAATAGATAAACCTTGTACAGCCATGGAAAGTGGTGGACTACGGATTTTGCTTGTGGAACACAACTGGGATGCCTACCAACTAGGGACAATACACTACTTGTTACATAAAACCCTACACTTACTCCACTGGGTTTCTCTAGAGAGAACACTCTTAAGATAAGAGGGCCTCTTATACCCACTCTGCATAGGATACAAACCACTCCAGCTGTTAACTAACCCATTATTACAGATGTCCATATATGCATGGAAATGGTGGTACACAATAATAAAGGAAGACTCAGTCTTACACAAAGATGCCCCCGTATTGGGTAACCGTAAGATACGTATAGGTGGGGGCAGGAATCAATCCGAAAACATATTAAAGACAGAGGTATCTGTAACATTGATAACGTTATTATAGACGGTAGGCTGAAAACCTTTGTGGAAACCAGAGAGGACTTCCACCTCCCCAAGCATTTTTTCTGGGACTTTCAGAGACTGCATCACTATATTTCTTCACTCTATTCACAAGCACCTGAGGACCAAATCAGTTCAAATCATCCTTACACACCATTCTAGATGGAAACTTTCAATGCATGGTTTTGGGCTTATACAGTACATTTAATTAGGGTGTATTTTCCGGTACTAAAACACACAATCTCAAGATGTGGAGGGAAGGACGGCTACACCTTGACTACACTGGCAATGACTGGAAAGATTTAATGACTAACCATGATAAAGCTATGCGAGAAGCGCACCTCAACTTCAGTTATTTTAAGATAATCACAGATGGCACTAGAACCCATGGGCTCAGTTACGATTTTGGTACAGTTGCACTGACTCTCTGCTACAGCGGCTGTGCCAAAGCCACGAGAGGACCGTCTGCCTTATAATTACATTTTTAGACATTGGCGGGCATTTCCTTTGCTGTTACCACGGCAGTGCCTATAAAATAGGCACCGCAATAGAAAAGTCAAAGGAATTTCCAGCATGACATGGACTATAAGTTCCAGCACGGCATGGACTGGAAGTTCCAGCACAGTGTGGACTTGAAAGTCCATGCCCTGCTTGAACCACTGAGCATGCACACAGAGGGGCACATGTTGTGCTCCCCTGTGTGGCTCCACAAGGCATGAAAGGGGGTGGCCTAGTATGAAATTTACTAGGACTGCAATATGCACAGCAAAAAAATTTTTTAAACATTTAATTCATTTTATGTCAGAATGAACAATGATCATATTCAATTTTACACATAAATTTACACAAAATACATGATTATTCAATATATATGCATTTATACAATAATAGACACAAGTGACTATTTGCGTGACTTTTCAAACACCCAATGCATTTCGGGACATTTGTGGTCCCTTCTTCAGGGGTAAACTGTAGAAGAAGAAAGGAGAGTATATATCAAAAATCTGCACGTTGCGTGAGCAGAAGGTCATATTATTTGAAATTTAAATAGGTATACGATACCTTGTCATAGTTCGCATGAGTTACATGTTCGTGTTTCTAGGGAAAAATTCGAAAATATTGGGAATATGAGAAATACTGATCTCACTATTGGTTAGTGATAATAAAGTAATGCAAAGAACCCCGATCTCATACCTGATCAGTTGTGTCATTTTACGTGATGTTCGTATTACAACGTAAAAAAATCTGCAAAAATAAAAAGCTATGTGTTAACTATACTGTATGGATGACTATGTCTAAGTACGCTCGGTGCTTAAAGCGGAGCTTACCTTGTTGAAAATTCAGGTGGCGGTAAATAACCGTTATTGAAGCTGAGTGTTGCTGATCTGGAAATGAAGGACAAACCTTAAAATCCAGTCAAATTTGCTGAGAGAAACCCATAAAAATGGGGTCCAAAAGATAGAATGTGCTTACCGATTCAAAAATGCGTTCGTGGAGCGATGTGTTTCCGAGCGCCCTCGATCGGGGTTGGTAACTCGTCAATTTCAAATGAATAAGTAGTCGCGCTACAAGCATCAGCTTGGAAACTAAAGAAAGACTACGGAAAGACATGGTCGGGAAGAAAGACTAAAGTGCTACTCGTATGATCGATACGAGTCTAGAAAATCTATTTATTTTATGGTGAAGTGTATATAAATCTTTATTGGAAATCAAATCTAATAAGAATCATTATGGGATGATTCGGAAATAGTCGCGCTACAAGCATGAGCTTGGAAACTAAAAAAAGACTACGGGAAGACATGGTCGGGAAGAAAGACTAAAGTGCTACTCGTATGATCGATACGAGTCTAAAAAATCTATTTATTTTATAGTGAAGTGTATATAAATCTTTATTGGAAATCAAATCTAATAAAAAATTATTATGGGATGATTCAGCTGATTTACAAAATTAAGTGGAAGCGCCGTGAACGTACTTATCGTGCACGGATCGTTTGTCAATAAAGTTGTAAAAAATGAACCTAAGCAGTTACAACTGGTAAATGTGATTGTAAATAATGCGTTTTGATAAATAAAGTTGTAGAATCGCCAGGATTTACATTACCTGGCTTCATAGAATAATGTGAATAAACATAGTTTACACAATAAATTTTAACAACAAATTATCAATTCTAAACATGTTCTGGTGCTACGAAGTCGTGTAAATTATCTGGTCATTTACGGCAACAACAATTTAATACAAAACATCATAATAAGCAAAAAAAAATTCTGTAGTCCTTTGCTAAGGGAGTTCAACCAAAAGGAAACTAATGTGTTTTAAGATAGGTAATGTCAGGTAGGAGATAGACATGGGTAGAGTGCATTCTAGACGAGAATGTTTTCTGATTGAGTCGGGATCCCAAAGCGGAATATGAGTATCAAATATGAATATTTTTTTAGAGAAAACAAGCCATCTCAAATTTATCATTGAGTCCGTGCGGGGTGAGGGTTTTCAGCTTCTTTATCCAAAATGCCTCTCTTTGTAAGAGGTACTTTGAATTGTCGCGATCTATGTGTTTTGGTACTTCTTCAATGATTTGGAATTTCAGTTGGGCAATTTGGTGCCGTGATTCCTCCCAATGTGTCGCTATACTGGACGTCGTGCTTTTGGTACGTATTTTGCTTTTATGTTCCGTCAGTCTGATTTTCATTTTCCTCTCGGTTTTGCCCACGTATAATAGCCCGCAAGGGCATTTGATGGTATAAATGACATTTTCCGAGTTGCATGTTGTGCTGCTATGGATTTTGATTTTTTGCCCCGTTGATGGATGCAATAAAGTATCACCTGTAATTACATTATTACAGTGTGTACAGTTCCAGCATTTTTGTGTGCCTTTGCTTGGTTCAAGAGTCCTTGTTGGTTTTTGTTTTTTGGATAGTAATTCCTTTAAGTTTTGGGCTCTTGTGAAAGCGAATAATGGTTTCTCTTTGAAAAGATTTTTGAAGTCAGTTTCTAATTGGAGTAAGTTCCAATGCTTGTTGATAGTTTGTTTAATCTTCCTGGATGCTGTAGAATATTTAGAAACAAAAACTGTACGTGTGCTTGTCTCTTTTGAAACTTTCTTCAATAATTCTTCACGAGGTCGGATCTTAACTCTGTTGAGTTGTTCTGTAAGGAGTTTCTCAGGATACCCTCTGTCTGCATAATTCTTTATCTGTTGATGCCATGTGGATTCACATGCCGTGTCTGTGGAGGAGATTCTCTTAGTTCGCAAAAATTGCGAAACTGGTAAATTCCGGATCAACGAAGGAGGATGAAAACTGCTGAAAAGCAGAGCATTATTTCTGTCTGTAGGTTTTTTGTGCACACTCGTTTGTATTTCGCCTTGTTCGATGTCAACCCATACATCTAAGAACGCGATTGATTTGCGGCTTATTGTGTGAGTAAATTGAATTCGTGGATCTATCAAGTTGAGTGTCCGTATGTTATTGATAAGTTCTGGTTCTGACTGGTTCCAAATGAGGAAGATGTCGTCTATGAATCGTTTGAAAAATATGAGACCTTCTTTCCATGTGAGGTCGCGAAGGATGTAATCATTCTCAAATTTTGCCATATACGTATTAGCGTACGCAGGCGCTCCTGGAAAACCCATAGATGTTCCATTTAATTGTATGTAATACTTGTCATCCCAACAAAAATAACTGTTTTGTAAACAAAACTCCAACAATTGTAGAATGAAGTGTTTGGGTATTTGTGTGTTTTCTTGTTGCAATAGGGCCCATTCTACTGCTTCAATTCCGCTAGCATGTGGTATCGAGGTGTATAATGCTACTACATCTATAGTGCATAAGATCCAATTTTCTGTGTTAAGGTGTTTGATCATTTGTAGATTTCTCAGGAAGTCCGTGGTATCTTCAATATAAGTGTCCCAGTTCTGGACAAATGACTGTAGGAATCTATCTATGAACCTGCCTGGTTTTTCAAAAATTGAATCACATCCAGAAACGATGGGTCTAAATGGAGGATCCATCAAGTTTTTGTGAATCTTTGGTAATAGATAAATCTTTGGTCTTCTTGGGAAATCAGTCCAAAGGTATTTTTTAGTTGATGAATCAATCCAATTAAATTCTTCCGCTTTGTCCAACATGAGATTGAGATTGTTGGAAATTTCCTTTGTAGGGTCTTTGTCAAGTTTTCCATAGGTAGCTTCGTTAGTAATATGTTCAAGAACTTTCCTCTGATAGTGTTCGGAATTCATGATTACTAATCCTCCTCCTTTATCTGCTTTCGAAATTGTGATAGTTGGGTTTCTCGCTAATGTAGTTAAAGCACTTTTTTCAGCTCTGCTCAAGTTTTTGATTTTGTTGGAGTATTGTATTTTTTTAAGATCTTGTTGTACTAATAATTCGAATGTATCCAAAGTTTTGTGAGACACTGGAGCGACAAAAGTGCTTTTGGGTTTGAAGGTTGGAAGCGTTGGATCTGTAGTAGAATTGTCTTTTGGATCTTGAGGACAAATATTTGTAAAGAAATTACGGAGTCTCAGGACTCTCATGAATTTATAAAGGGCTACTTCTGTTTCTAGTTCTGTGCTGTTATAGGTGCTTACAAAGGACATTCCTTTGTTCAAGACATTTTCTTCAAACGATGTTAATTTTAGGGAAGAGATATTTATGATGAGACTTTTGTTTGGCTCCTCAGACCCTTTTTGCTTTTGTCTTTGTCCTTTTCCTCTCCTTGTTTTTCGATACCGCTGGTTGTTTTGGTTTGACTCTTGTCTGGGGGTCTCCCTTGTTCTCTGATGCCAGTACCAGCACAAAAACTACGACAAAAGCACCAGCAGAAGACTTACCAAGCGCGATACCCAGTACATCTGGTCCTTCATCGTCTTTTTTGGACTCCAGCAGAGAACAAGGGAGACCCCCAGACAAGAGTCAAACCAAAACAACCAGCGGTATCGAAAAACAAGGAGAGGAAAAGGACAAAGACAAAAGCAAAAAGGGTCTGAGGAGCCAAACAAAAGTCTCATCATAAATATCTCTTCCCTAAAATTAACATCGTTTGAAGAAAATGTCTTGAACAAAGGAATGTCCTTTGTAAGCACCTATAACAGCACAGAACTAGAAACAGAAGTAGCCCTTTATAAATTCATGAGAGTCCTGAGACTCCGTAATTTCTTTACAAATATTTGTCCTCAAGATCCAAAAGACAATTCTACTACAGATCCAACGCTTCCAACCTTCAAACCCAAAAGCACTTTTGTCGCTCCAGTGTCTCACAAAACTTTGGATACATTCGAATTATTAGTACAACAAGATCTTAAAAAAATACAATACTCCAACAAAATCAAAAACTTGAGCAGAGCTGAAAAAAGTGCTTTAACTACATTAGCGAGAAACCCAACTATCACAATTTCGAAAGCAGATAAAGGAGGAGGATTAGTAATCATGAATTCCGAACACTATCAGAGGAAAGTTCTTGAACATATTACTAACGAAGCTACCTATGGAAAACTTGACAAAGACCCTACAAAGGAAATTTCCAACAATCTCAATCTCATGTTGGACAAAGCGGAAGAATTTAATTGGATTGATTCATCAACTAAAAAATACCTTTGGACTGATTTCCCAAGAAGACCAAAGATTTATCTATTACCAAAGATTCACAAAAACTTGATGGATCCTCCATTTAGACCCATCGTTTCTGGATGTGATTCAATTTTTGAAAAACCAGGCAGGTTCATAGATAGATTCCTACAGTCATTTGTCCAGAACTGGGACACTTATATTGAAGATACCACGGACTTCCTGAGAAATCTACAAATGATCAAACACCTTAACACAGAAAATTGGATCTTATGCACTATAGATGTAGTAGCATTATACACCTCGATACCACATGCTAGCGGAATTGAAGCAGTAGAATGGGCCCTATTGCAACAAGAAAACACACAAATACCCAAACACTTCATTCTACAATTGTTGGAGTTTTGTTTACAAAACAGTTATTTTTGTTGGGATGACAAGTATTACATACAATTAAATGGAACATCTATGGGTTTTCCAGGAGCGCCTGCGTACGCTAATACGTATATGGCAAAATTTGAGAATGATTACATCCTTCGCGACCTCACATGGAAAGAAGGTCTCATATTTTTCAAACGATTCATAGACGACATCTTCCTCATTTGGAACCAGTCAGAACCAGAACTTATCAATAACATACGGACACTCAACTTGATAGATCCACGAATTCAATTTACTCACACAATAAGCCGCAAATCAATCGCGTTCTTAGATGTATGGGTTGACATCGAACAAGGCGAAATACAAACGAGTGTGCACAAAAAACCTACAGACAGAAATAATGCTCTGCTTTTCAGCAGTTTTCATCCTCCTTCGTTGATCCGGAATTTACCAGTTTCGCAATTTTTGCGAACTAAGAGAATCTCCTCCACAGACACGGCATGTGAATCCACATGGCATCAACAGATAAAGAATTATGCAGACAGAGGGTATCCTGAGAAACTCCTTACAGAACAACTCAACAGAGTTAAGATCCGACCTCGTGAAGAATTATGGAAGAAAGTTTCAAAAGAGACAAGCACACGTACAGTTTTTGTTTCTAAATATTCTACAGCATCCAGGAAGATTAAACAAACTATCAACAAGCATTGGAACTTACTCCAATTAGAAACTGACTTCAAAAATCTTTTCAAAGAGAAACCATTATTCGCTTTCACAAGAGCCCAAAACTTAAAGGAATTACTATCCAAAAAACAAAAACCAACAAGGACTCTTGAACCAAGCAAAGGCACACAAAAATGCTGGAACTGTACACACTGTAATAATGTAATTACAGGTGATACTTTATTGCATCCATCAACGGGGCAAAAAATCAAAATCCATAGCAGCACAACATGCAACTCGGAAAATGTCATTTATACCATCAAATGCCCTTGCGGGCTATTATACGTGGGCAAAACCGAGAGGAAAATGAAAATCAGACTGACGGAACATAAAAGCAAAATACGTACCAAAAGCACGACGTCCAGTATAGCGACACATTGGGAGGAATCACGGCACCAAATTGCCCAACTGAAATTCCAAATCATTGAAGAAGTACCAAAACACATAGATCGCGACAATTCAAAGTACCTCTTACAAAGAGAGGCATTTTGGATAAAGAAGCTGAAAACCCTCACCCCGCACGGACTCAATGATAAATTTGAGATGGCTTGTTTTCTCTAAAAAAATATTCATATTTGTTACTCATATTCCACTTTGGGATCGCGACTCAATCAGAAAACATTCTCGTCTAGAATGCACTCTACCCATGTCTATCTCCTACCTGACATTACCTATCTTAAAACACATTAGTTTCCTTTTGGTTGAACTCCCTTAGCAAAGGACTACAGAATTTTTTTTTGCTTATTATGATGTTTTGTATTAAATTGTTGTTGCCGTAAATGACCAGATAATTTACACGACTTCGTAGCACCAGAACATGTTTAGAATTGATAATTTGTTGTTAAAATTTATTGTGTAAACTATGTTTATTCACATTATTCTATGAAGCCAGGTAATGTAAATCCTGGCGATTCTACAACTTTATTTATCAAAACGCATTATTTACAATCACATTTACCAGTTGTAACTGCTTAGGTTCATTTTTTACAACTTTATTGACAAACGATCCGTGCACGATAAGTACGTTCACGGCGCTTCCACTTAATTTTGTAAATCAGCTGAATCATCCCATAATAATTTTTTATTAGATTTGATTTCCAATAAAGATTTATATACACTTCACTATAAAATAAATAGATTTTTTAGACTCGTATCGATCATACGAGTAGCACTTTAGTCTTTCTTCCCGACCATGTCTTCCCGTAGTCTTTTTTTAGTTTCCAAGCTCATGCTTGTAGCGCGACTATTTCCGAATCATCCCATAATGATTCTTATTAGATTTGATTTCCAATAAAGATTTATATACACTTCACCATAAAATAAATAGATTTTCTAGACTCGTATCGATCATACGAGTAGCACTTTAGTCTTTCTTCCCGACCATGTCTTTCCGTAGTCTTTCTTTAGTTTCCAAGCTGATGCTTGTAGCGCGACTACTTATTCATTTGAAATTGACGAGTTACCAACCCCGATCGAGGGCGCTCGGAAACACATCGCTCCACGAACGCATTTTTGAATCGGTAAGCACATTCTATCTTTTGGACCCCATTTTTATGGGTTTCTCTCAGCAAATTTGACTGGATTTTAAGGTTTGTCCTTCATTTCCAGATCAGCAACACTCAGCTTCAATAACGGTTATTTACCGCCACCTGAATTTTCAACAAGGTAAGCTCCGCTTTAAGCACCGAGCGTACTTAGACATAGTCATCCATACAGTATAGTTAACACATAGCTTTTTATTTTTGCAGATTTTTTTACGTTGTAATACGAACATCACGTAAAATGACACAACTGATCAGGTATGAGATCGGGGTTCTTTGCATTACTTTATTATCACTAACCAATAGTGAGATCAGTATTTCTCATATTCCCAATATTTTCGAATTTTTCCCTAGAAACACGAACATGTAACTCATGCGAACTATGACAAGGTATCGTATACCTATTTAAATTTCAAATAATATGACCTTCTGCTCACGCAACGTGCAGATTTTTGATATATACTCTCCTTTCTTCTTCTACAGTTTACCCCTGAAGAAGGGACCACAAATGTCCCGAAATGCATTGGGTGTTTGAAAAGTCACGCAAATAGTCACTTGTGTCTATTATTGTATAAATGCATATATATTGAATAATCATGTATTTTGTGTAAATTTATGTGTAAAATTGAATATGATCATTGTTCATTCTGACATAAAATGAATTAAATGTTTAAAAATTTTTTTTGCTGTGCATATTGCAGTCCTAGTAAATTTCATACTAGGCCACCCCCTTTCTTACAAAACACGTGCCACGCAAGCATAAGGCAATATTGCACGCCTATCGGTAAAATTTCGTTCATTTTCTTAAAATTGAGTGCGCCCACCACCCATCTTCTACGTCCACAAGGCATGAGGCACAAGGAGGCCCACCTGGGCCCCCTTTATTTCCTCTCTGCCACTGTTTTTAGGGAGGAAAACTCCATGAAATCAGTGGCGGAGATGAATGTCATAATATGCTTGGCAGGACGGCGGCAGCCCCGCCAACCATATAGCCTCTTGCCTGCCATGCAACGGAGTCGGCAGTACCAGGACGGCACAAGGGTTGTAGTGTGGCGATCACAAGACTGCTACCATCGCGCCAACCTGAGTCTGCCGGTCTTTAAACCGACAGACTCGTAACCGGGCCCTAACATATTACACGACAGGTTCAAAATGCTAAAGATGCAACCTAATGGGGTGTAACATTGTGCATGTTCTCAGGAGTGCCTAACCATAGCACACTTTTTAGGGAGAGGTTTTCAATTACATGAAGAGAACTTTGGGACTAGCTGGCCCACTTACAAGCTAGGCAGCTCTCTTTTGCACGCCACAGCAAATTACCTAAAAGTTACTCAGGTTAAAGTGGTTTGTGACATCTACACTTTGTATACTCAGGCTATGGACTATGGAGAACCTCAAAAAGCCCATATATACAAGCTTGCATGCAGGAAATGCATAAAGCTGGTACCTATGAAGAGATAAGTTACCCACTACATGATCAATAGAAAACATTTGAACGGAGCTGGGGAAGCTTTCCAACAGACTATACAGGTCCAAAGGGTTGACGACAAGCACTAAACCAAATTATAACCATGGAACAGAGGGATTTATGGCAACATGTACCCGGACGTGGGAGAGGAGAATACAGCTTATGGATGACTTATAAACAGAGAAAGAGACAGGATCTCTGGAATAAATATAAATTGTAAACGTATGCTGGAGGAATACATATAAACAATGTGAATTGAATAAGACTTTGAAAAGCATGATAATCTATTTTAATTAAAAGATTGCTTAGATGTATGAACTGTACTTTTTGTTATACCCAAAAGGCACAATGTATTGTATACTTTACTCAATCAAATCATCTTTATTTGGAAACGAAGTATCCACAAAAGTCCATTAAAACACAATAAAAGCCACAAGCAATATGCAATAAAACATGTAGATTGTTAAAGACATTCAATCAATAAAAGTACATTTTTAAAATCCACTGAAATCATAAACATAATAGTCATTCAAGAATTAAACAGTTTAAGTATAAAAACTAACCTAGACGGTGTTCATCAAAAGACAATCTCGGATAGTGGTTTTCAGAAAAGCACCTATATAAACAAGCATTTGTAATGCAATAGGTCTCGCATTTATGCGAGTTTAACTATTGACATTGCAAATAACAATGCCTTTTATTTTTGTTTTGGATATTAAAACATAAATTAAAGGCATTGTCATTTACTAATGCCAATAGCTTAAACTCGCATAAATGCGAGACCTATTGCATTGCAAATGCTTGTTACACATGGTTCACAATATGCCCCGGCACCAACACATGTTGCTTCATTGTCCCCTCACATTGAAAAAACCAAGAAAGCAATATGCACTGGATCCTAGTTTATCAAATAAACGGTAATTTTTGGCATATGTTAACGGGATAGGGTGCAGATAACCTCCCTTGCAGTACCGCCATTTTAGAGCGCGACCACCAAGCAGACCACCTCACGCTGTCTATACGCGGCAGGAAGCACTTAAGGCGATTGGTTTAGAGGGGCTTGTCACTGGTTGACACGCTGATGATGACAAGTTAAAAATATTTCAGTCCCGCTGCATTCCATCTGCCGGAGATGTCAGGGGGCACAGCGGCGCGGTTAACTCTTGCGTGGGACACAACCTTGAACATGAGCAGAGTGACCCTAGAAAGGGGGGCTATGAGTTCAGCTGCGCCTACAAAGAGTGCCAGGCTTTAATTAATGTTGAAACGTTTGTAAGTATGGGGGCGTGTCAGCAGCTGCTCTTGACAGTCCCGCAACCTTTCAAAGTAACCCTTGGTCTGTGCATTCTTTGGAATGTATGTAAACTTGAAATTGGTAAAAATGTCAACAGCTGTTCACAGCAGACAGGAACTAAAGGGTGTCACCGTTAATGCCGTTAATGCCACCTCTGCAACGTCTGTACCCGGCAGGGATGCGTCTGTAAAGAGCACAAAGCAGACTATGTGTATTGATTATTGCTCTGCTGTGATTGGAGGCATCAGAGGAAAGGCCAACCTTTAGCCGCCATTACAGAGAACTAACCAGTCCATGTGTGTGTTTGGGTTCCACAGGCTTCCATGTACTACTCGCCAACCGAGAGGGGCCAGGACACAGACCTTCCAGGCAAGTGACGACTTATAATCTGCTTGCACAATTGAGGTGCGAGTTTTTATTGCTGTCCCATTACGGATGTATGACGTTACAACGCGTGCTGTTACAACGCATGCTGTTACAACGAAACTGTTACAACGCAAGTGGATTTACAACGCATGCCATTACAACGCAAGTCTTTACATCGACTTGCTCTAGATGGCGTGCTAACATTAGAAAAGTGTAATTTACTATTCCAACTCCAGTCCACTTAACAGTAGGGAAGGTGTTGAGATAGTAAACTACACTATTTGTAATGTTAGCACGCCATCTAGCGCAAGTCGATGTAAAGACTTGCATTGTAATGGCATGCGTTGTAAATCCACTTGCGTTGTAACAGTTTCGTTGTAATGGTAGTGCGTTGTAAAAGTTGCGTTGTAAAGGTTGTTCCCCTCCCATTACACGTGCTTACTGCACGCTAAAGGCGAGCACGGTTGTTTCTGTAAGAGGCACGCCTAATTTACCCTATCCAAAATAAGTGGCACGAAGGGTAGGCCTCGCCTCCATTTGCTATAAATGGTTTCTAAGGAAAGCTGATGAGGTAAATTACTGAAAGTATTAATACACAAATGAGCAAGCGAGTGAATTAATCGATTTGACATTTATAATAATGAGCCACCTAATGAAGCATTATGGCTATTTAAAACACACAAAAGCGAAACCCATTGGCCTGGCTTGCACTGTGAGCCCTGACCAAAATATGTGAAAAAAGGCATGTTAAACAAGCGTATTATCACTGCATACCAGAGCGGATCAGACAGCATGCAATCGCAACAAACAGAAGCAAGATACACCGTCATTGTTCATGCCGAGCTGGTGAAAAATGCATTGTGGAGGAGCATCTTGTGCCTGCTGGCCGCGACAGGCAGAAAGCAATAATAGGGAGGGGGGAGTGACAGCGGAAAGCGGGGATGGGGGTTTGGAGAAAACATTGAAACCATTAACAGCGCGGTTCTCATGACGAGCGCCGTGCTGATTATGTATAATTAACAGCGTGGCGCTCATGACAAGCTCCATGCTGATTCTGTATGCAAGTGGGGCCTTAAAAAGAAGGTTCCCCTTGGACACACATGAACAACAAAGAACGGACGAAAACTGTAGTTAGGCGGTGCTGCTTCTGGAATAAACGGAAGTGACGCATCGGATCTACAGCCAATAATAAGCCCGGTAAGAAAAGCAATGCCAGATTTAACTAATGGCAAGCGACCAGAGAAATTACCCGGCAATAGGCGGAGTTTCACCCTGATACAGATTACTTAATGTCTCGGAGAGACAGCGCATGCACGCTGCCTAGGCGAGACCTAAAAATGGACTCTTCATCCTTAAGTTGTTACGGCATACTATATGCTACCCTAACATTTGTAATGTTAAACCTCTTTATTAAAGGGGTACAATACATTTTGCGTATAAAGAATAAAAACCACAGAAGAGTAAGAAATACAGCATCGATTGACCCGATCTGCAATTACATGAGCAGGTAAGGAATTAAGGTTTGTTTGAAAGCCTAAAGGGAAACATAACAGGTATTTAACAGTGCCAGCCTTATATTAAAACAATAGGCTCTGCTCCCAAAGATCCAGTGGTTTAGTCAGATACCATGTGATTGATATATCCATACAAATGTTCATACAGGTTGCCACACTCAACTTCTTAGTTTCAATAGCCAACCTTTCATCCTAAGAAAGTTTGTACAAAGCCAGCTGCAGCTGTATTTTACTAACAACTTTGGTGCCTTCAGGGTTCTCAAACAAATGCTGGTAGTCAACCTTACGCAGCAGAGATTCTACCGCTGCCAACCAAGGAATGCCCCTGAATTTATCACAGGTAAGGCAATCTGAGACAATGTCTCTTGTAAGGCTTGCCTCCTTATTTGTCCAAACTGTTAGCCATAACAGGGTAGGGCAGGTACTGATACAGTCTTCAATAAAAAGTATGCTTAACTCACTATTACAGATAAAGATCGAGGTGGAAATGGGAGCCCCCAGAACTCTTCGGCAACATCTATTTTCTTCCACCTGGATTGTATTACAATTAGTGATACCCTGACCTCGGCCCCATATGTAACCATCAGGAGGCATTGCATTTTAAAAACTAAACAATGAGCCAATCACTCTGGAATATTTGTTTGCCCAGTGTGCAATATGCGCCGTACATAGCCCATTGTTAGCAAAACTAGACCCAAATAGGACAAAGTGCTAGTGCATATCAATCTAATCTTGCCCGCAATGAGGGAAGCTACATTGTACTTTCTCGGGCCACAGTCAAATATAAGATTTATTAAAATTTGTACGTAGATCTAGGGTAAACATAAGATTTAAGAAACCTTGAGCTAACAACTTCAGAGCTCTAGGGGTATGAGCCATCAGCATGGCATTAGTTGCCTACAGCAAAGATGGTAACAAAGAACCCTTACCTTTCGTGACATTAGGGGTGATGCTTAATAAAAAAGGGTAAAGATCATTAATACATAAAATATTTAGAAGAGGAGCTAAAACACGTCCTTGTCTCACACCCCGCCAAAAACCTACCTCGCTAGGCACTCCTCTGAGTATTTATTCTAATTCTTGCCTTGTTGCATACTTATCTACAATTTAAAATTCAATAAAATTTCTTAAATACAAAAAAGATGACAAGATGTGTGCTTGTAAATAGTCTAATCACTGGCAATCACTTTGGGTAATGTTCCAAAGCATATTGTTTTTGCCCACCATGACACCTCAGAATAGACTCAGCCATATGCAAATCATTATTGATCCTGCTCTAGTATGAACAGTCCATTCCTGACTGACAACTAGCACATAAGCAACCCAAAACCAGCTTAAGTCAATTTGGGCTTCTTCAGTCAGGTGCAGCTTGTTTTGGGTGAAACGGTGAGCACAGGATCCACAGATGTACACACACTTGGCCACTTAGGGCATAACATCAAACACAGACAAAAGTGATGGGTGCAATACATGTCAATAGTCTAACCACTGACAGTCACTCAGGGTGGCAATCCAACCCATCGGTTTTTTGCACACCATGCCACTTTAGCTTAGACCCAGCTATATGTAAATCTGTCTTGGTCATGCTAAAAAGGGATCAGTCGGTCCAAACTGCCAAGCAAGGCCCTCTCAGATCTGCATCACGAGCAACCAACCACCAGTTTAAGCCTATTTGGGCCTCTTTGGTTGGATGCAGCTTGGTTGGATGCAGCTTGACTCAAGGGGCACACCTCAAGCGTTATCACCACATCTGGGCATAGTATAGGACTTCACACTTAAAACACAAACATTTGATGGGTAGAAATCTGGCATGGAAGTGGAATGGACTGTTCCCACTGGAGCAATATCAAGGCTGATGTTCATATAGTTGGGTGTTCTCCTGCAGAGGTGGCATGCTGGGCAAAAACAAAAGATGATTTTTAATACTACCCCGAGTGATTGCCATTGTCTAGACAATTTGTAAGCATTCCGTCCATTGCTTTTTATGTTTGCCGTCATCCCCCAAGTGAACAATGGTGTTCTGAGATGTGTGTCCTGTACTCACTATACCACTGGAACCAAGCTGGACCCAACTGAAGAGGGACGAATAGGCTGAAACTGCCCCTCGTTGCTTGTGTTTTGGCTCAGAGGGGATCTGGCTTCGTAGTTTGGGCTGGGTGTTCCCACTGGAGTTTGAACAAGGTTTATTTGCATACGGCTGGGTAAAATCTGATGTTGCATGGTGGGCAAAAACAAAACGATGGACAGGGATGCGGCTCCAAGTAATTACCTTTTTTTTGTTTACTTATTTCTGCACCTTTTTTAATGTAAATAATGTGTGAAATGGAGTGGAATAGCAGTGAAAAAATACTACGGTGATCCATTAAGGTGAGAGATAGTTCTGACGGTGCACCGCTACTTAGGTTGCTTTATCTTTCATGTTCAGGTACAGAATAAATATAAACTCCGTATCCCACCAGGAGCTTCTAGTTGATTGTGCTCATTGCAAATGTAATCAGTCTCTCCTAGAACAAACTCAGACATGTAACACAGGCGGCTCAGAATTTCATGCACACCCCTACATGGCAGAAGCACCCTAATTAAGATCACAGAAAACAGAAGACAATATGGTTCCCACCCATTTACTTTAAATACACACAGGAAAAACACTGTTATCAAATATTGTTGAATGGGGTCAGACCAGCGGCTAGCTTTTATAAATAAATAAGGATAAAGTTGTCAACTAATATTGTTACAGAAAAATAATGGAACCTGTAATAATTTAACATTTTATTGATGTGTTTCAATGCCAAAGACATTGTGGCAAACTGAAAGTTCTGTCTGTTATACTGATCGTGAAAATTAAGTTTACATAGAAAATGTATAAATAAATAATCAGCGAACAGTAGGCTTTGAATTTCAAGAAGGTTGTGTCCTGTATAGGCTGCTTATGGATACAATTGAATGATGACAATCCTCACTCTTGGGGGCATATTATCAACGGCAAGCGATAATTATCGCTGGCCGTGCTTAGCGATAATTTTGTTATCGCAGGCTATCTCTGGAATGTATCGCCCTAGTAGCGCGTTATTAACAACGCGTTTCTCCAGGGCGATAAAAATTCCAGAGATAGCGAGGTTATCGCCATTTTGCAGGGAACATCGCTAGTTTTCCAGCGATGTTCCCTGCAAAACGACGATAACCTTGCTGATACGACCCGCAGGGATAGGTAATTCTGCATTTTAGCAGACGTTAGTTTTTGGAGAAAACTGCGGTTTTCTCCAAAAACTAACGTGTGCTAAAATGCTGGGGCAGCCTTGTAAATATTGCGATGTGAACATCAGCGATATTTGCAGGCTAGTCCATCCAGGGTTCGCCCAGTGATGCCCACTTTGCATCTTGCAAAGGGAGGCATTGGGAAAAAGGGTGCTACCATTATGTTAGCACCCTCTTGTAAATAGGGCAATAGTTTTATCTCCGCTTTTTTGGCTTTAAGCCAAACAAGGAGAGATAAAGCCCTTGTAAATATGCCCCGTTGGATCGTATGGTGCACAGAAATGCCTAATTGGAAATGTCGACTGCACTTGTCCTTATAGGATGCTTGTTCATTATGGAAATCCATCTCACAGAAAACCCAATATTACAAGCTGATAGTCAAGCTGCCAATAGCACATTATGGCGGCATAATTTTTTTTATTGTAGTCGATATTTTATAAATGCATCTGCTAAGAGATTACATTTCATTAATACCTAGATCTTATGAATTTTAAGTTGTGCTTGCCATGTTTGCTTATATACTTTGATCTCTGCTATTGCTATGACAGTCTAAACAGCAATAGCACAGGGACTGCTAAATGCAAGCAAGTGGGTTCCTAGGCAGCAAAGATGCACTGCACATAGGTCATCAATGGCTCAGTGTTTCTTTTCTATTTCATCTTTCCATTCCCTAAGGGACAGATGGGTCTCAGCCTGGCAGGTGTATAAACCATTATACCTT
Source organism: Triturus cristatus (assembly GCF_964204655.1). Lineage (NCBI taxonomy): Eukaryota > Metazoa > Chordata > Amphibia > Caudata > Salamandridae > Triturus > Triturus cristatus. Next base: position 477,941,025 of record NC_140583.1, read on the forward strand.
CTGTCCTGTGGGCCATCAGTCCTGGCATGTAGTGGTATTAGCATTTAGAAGAATAAGGGATGTTAATTGCATTAAAAAACAATATATCAAAGCCCGTATTTTCTCTATGATGGCCTGGCTTCCTTTATCTTTTCACAAGCCTGGTCTGATATTATAGTACATTTAGAATAAGAAAATTGCATGTTATAATTTATTGAAGACGTCTCTAAATCGACCGTGGCATTGCCACAGTGCAGTGTAGTATATTGGATGGCCCTGCAAATACAAATATTGGTCCTACTAAACTTGTATAACTCAGGATATGTATAATTCTGATTTATGTGACAGGAAATGAAGGCCCCGCTTTCACTATGCCTTCACCATATAGAGCTTTATGCTCCACTGAAAACGCGATACACCATCCCAAATCCATCGGAACCCTGGTACACTCAAGTGGTTAATGAAAAAAAAGAATGGCGCACAAAAATAGGACAAGAAATGCGAAAATCAACCACGCCCAATTCAGTGCCCTCTGCTCTAATTGCAGATCCATCATTATCACAACGAAAGCCTCTTACTACAAAACCACCATACCTGAGGCAACCATACCTGAGGCCTGAATCTCGTCCTGTATATAGCGCTATGCGCTGGAAGCCCGCAATTGAATTTTAAAAACCCCGTTTTGTCTTTTGCTTTGATTTAAATTGCGCTTGTTGCACCTTGTTTTCAAAAGTTAGAATAAATTGTTTAGATACTATCAGTTGCCCTACCTGTGCCCTTAGACCCGGATCGCACTGCTGCACTGTAAAACAGGATTGCATTCACCGCCATTCGGGCGGCCCGGTCCCCGCGCTTTGTTTTCCTGGGACGCCATCTTGGGTGGGTCACAAGCGCTCCTCAGCCATTCGCTGAAGCCGGCACGTGGACTGGCTAGAGCCCTACATAATTGGCAGAGTATGGCGCGCAGCGTGTACGCGCAGCGTGGACGCCTTAGTGACGCCGGAGTCACGCCAGAGTCCAGCCCGTCTGCGCCCGTCTTCGCCCGTCTGCGCCCGTCCGCGCTGAGGAAGCGCTGGATGGCTGGACCCTGGACCTCGTCGATACCCTTTCACCCCGCTATAGTTATTCTCACCGGCAAATGCTATGCCTGAAACCTCGAAGACAAGGATGTTCGCATTCCTACGAGCCTGACGAACTTCTTCTTCCCTTACGATGTGGCTGCCATCCCACGCGTAGGCCTTCCAATTTTGTCCCTTATCACCTTCCCCCTAGCTAACCTGCCATCATTAGTTCTAGGACAGTGGGAGTAGAAGGCATTCTGATTAATGCCCGCTCCCTTGTCAAAAATAAGATAATTTTTAAGGAGATGGTATCAGATAGAATGCCTACCCTAGTGTTTGTCACTGAAACATGGGCCAAAGATTCATCTGGTCCTGATCTAATTGAAGCGGTCCCGGAAGGGTACTGCCTGGTTAGATTCGACAGACAGGGTCGAGTGGGGGGGGGGCATAGCGATCCTTCATAAAGCCCACCTCCAATGTCATATTGTACCTACACTCGACTTCCCGGATTGCTTTCAAGCTTTTTATTTTACAATAAAGGAAGCGCAATGTCCCTTTTTTAATGGAATCCTAGTATATCGACCTCCAGGCTCGAGGACCGATTTTACGCACAACTTCCTCCAGGCCCTGGAACCCTACTTTGGTCAAGAAAATTTCTCCATTTTGGGTGATTTTAATTTTCATTTAGAACGGCATGATTTATCTGATACATCATGTCTTATTGAGGCCTTGGCATCCTGTGGACTCACGCAGCGAATTAGCGGGGCCACTCATCGTGCAGGCCACACATTAGATGGCATCTTCTCAAATGATCTCCGTTTGACCATCAAAGATCCGGTGTATCTATCTTGGTCGGATCACCTTGCGGTTCCATTTTTCTTGGAATATCATAGGGTGGGTGTCTGCAAAATAGGGAATCACGTAAAGGAAACTGCTAGAAACTTTAGAAATCTTAGCAGTGATTCCTTCGCGCCCTGGGCTGCTAGCCTTCTTATTACAGGTTTGGACAGTGTACAGTCCGCAGTTGGCCATTTCGAACAGGTTACTATGGAGGCCCTGAATGAATTGGCCCCAGTACAGACCCGCCGCCGAGCCAGAAAGAGACCATCTGCCCCATGGTTCTCTGACTCTCTTAGACTCCTCAGGCAAGAAGTGAGGAGGAAGGAGAGGCTCTGGCATGCTAGCTGGGACCTTAAGAACAAGGAAGCCCATAAACTCCTTGTCAGGAAATATAAAGCGGCGATTGTGCAGGCCAAACAAGACTACTATGTAGCCCTGACAACCTCGCTCTCCTCGCCGAAGGAGCTCTTCAAAATCGTGGACTCTTTAGTCAACCTGCAAGCTCCTGATCCTGTTATTCCATCTCAAGACCTATGTGATAAGATTGCCTCATTTTTCCACAAGAAAATACAGGATATCCACTTGGCTCTTGAGGAACAAAGAGCTTGTATCAGTTTGCCCACTGCTCGGGTTGAGATGAAAATGACCACTATTGACATCTCCCCACTGTGCACCCTGGACTCCTTTCCCCCGCTGGCCTTGCATGATCTGGAGATCTTGCTTAATAAGACTAAGTCAGGTTCTCCCCTGGATACATGCCCATTGAAAATCATCAAGCAGTGCAGGGAGACCCTTCTACCACCGTTGCTAGAAATAATGAATCTTGCCATCAGAGACGGCATCTTCCCTCTGGAGTGGAAGAAGGCAGTAGTGAAACCCCTATTAAAGAAGGCCTCTCTCGATCCGGAGGTCTTAAAAAATTTCCGTCCTATTTCGCTGCTTCCGGCTCCAGCGAAGATGCTTGAGGCACATCTTAACAAGCATCTCGCTGTCTTTGTGGAGAGCTCTGGCTGCCTGGACTCCTCCCAGCATGGATTCAGGAGGGAACACAGCACCGAGTCAGCCCTCACCATCGTGCTTGATAAAATCCGCACGACAGTCGATGGGGGCCAGACCACCCTCCTGGTCCTACTAGATCTAACTGCTGCCTTCGATACCCTCTCCCCCTCAGTACTTACTTCGCGCCTGATTGATGTGGGGGTGAAGGACGCAGCCCTAGATCTACTGACTTCTTTCCTTGATGGGAGGGAACAAAGAGTTAAGCTGGGGGAGTTCCTATCTCCATCCCGACTTGTGCTATGTGGGGTCCCGCGCCGACCCTATTCAACATCTACGTGACCCCTCTAGCCAGACTAATAAGAACGTTCGGGATGGAGGTAGTTTCTTATGCAGATGACACCCAAATACTCGTCGCTCTCTCCCATTCAGATGTGCAAACTGCCTCCAAGTTTAGATCTTGTATGGAGGCGGTTGGTCTTTGGATGATTCAGAACTCTCTTAAACTGAATGGGGAGAAGACTGAGGTGATGGTGTTTGGAGGGAAAGAAAACATCTGGTCAGCCAATTGGTGGCCTGACTCGCTGGGAAAGTGTCCTTCCCCCACTACATCTGCTAAGAATCTCGGGGTGATGATAGACCCTGCCCTTGACATGAACAAACAGGTGAGTAGAACCATCTCCAACTGCTGGGGCTTGATCTACACTCTTCGAAGGATTAGGAAATACTTTTCCTTGCAGTCCAGAAAGCAAATAGCTGTCGCACTCATTGGTTCACGCTTAGACTACTGTAATGCGCTGTATGCGGGGCTAAACAGGAGCCTCCTGCAGCGCTTACAGGTAGTTCAAAATGCCACAGCTAGATTTGTTCTGGATATTCCCAGACGCTCTTCGGCCACGGCGGCCAGGAAAACGCTGCATTGGCTACCGGTAGAACATCGAATACGGTTCAAAGTCTTATGCATGACATATAGAGCCATTTCAAAAAACAGCGACTCGGGAGTTGGTTCCATCATCTCTCACTACACTCCTGGAAGGAATTTGCGTTCCTCCGGGAAATCGCTTCTGACAGCTCCCCGCATACGAAGAGCTAAGTGGGGTGGCAGGGCCTTTTCCACTCTGGCCCCCAAATGGTGGAATGACCTTCCTCTGGACCTCAGATCCTCACCCTCCCTACAGAAATTCCGTAGTGCCCTCAAAACTTTCCTCTTTCGGCAAGCCTATATGTAAGGATGTTTGCTTCAATTTTGATCGTATTGTTAGTCGCCTTGATACCTGCGGGTTATTGTTTTGCGCGTTATAAATTTTTATCAAATCAAATCAAATCAAATCAAATCAACCACCCATAGCAAAGCCCTCTTCAAAGCTGTAAAACACTACACCTTTACCCTCCCAGTACTAGCAGTCTATGCTTCAGTTGATAAATGCAAAACCACCAACCTCTTCACAGAGATTGGAAAAATCAGATTCAACATTATTACCACTTTCAAGGTCCCCTCTTTTCCAGCCACCTCCTGATGCCTCACCACCAAATGGACATCCTTCAGTGCAGTCTAGCACATGGATATCTCCAACTGAACTATCTAAAGACAACCCTTCCTTCTTTTGTGATCAGATCGTACTAAGAGAGGTTGTCCCACCCCTTTGCCAGATTGTCAGTACCTTCCAAAGTCATTGGATATTCACAGACACTCAACACAGGTCAGATGCTTCACTTGCTAAAGAACTGATCAGTGGACCCAGCTAGCTTGTATCCTGTTACCATTCATAGAGAAAATCAAGATAGAAGTCTGCTCCCAGCTACAAGAGCACATTACAAAGAATAATCTTCTATAAAACTACCAATCAGGCTGTAGACCTGCTGAAGCACTGAGACTGCTACACTTCAAGCAGTCAACGATGCCCATGTCCTCAACCACAGGAATGTTGTCTGCCGTCTGGTCCTGCTTGACCTCGCTGAAGCCTTTGACACAGTTTACCATACACTGCTGATCAAATGTTTAGGTCTTGATTAAGACACATACAAAAATTGTAAGAGCAACCAAGAACAGAATTTGCCACATGTAGGGTTCAAGTTGCTCCAGAAAGAGGTTTGTGCAATCAAACAGTCCAGTAAATTTCCGGGGAACCGCAGTTCCAGTATCACCGCATATGATCAATATGCGGTTAGAGGAATAAGGCTGAGTTAATGATCCTCTCTGATTTATAAATCAAAACAAATCATATGAAATTTGAGAAATAATTTCTCCTCATGCTACCACAATGGTTGATCTTACAATTTTTGTATGTGTCCTGATGATGACCTGAACATATATATAGGCCAAAGTACAGTCGACGCTTCCTCGGCTAAATCGGGATAAAGCAATTTTTGCATTATACTTCTGTTATATTACGGACAATTCTTATTACATCGTTATCCATCTGCCATTTTTCTTTGCTTACAGCATATAGGTTCCATGTATTTGTTCGTTTAGTGTAACAATGTGAGCACAAAGTTTTTATTTATGTATTGATTGTTGTATTGCATGTGATGTGGAATATTTTTACCTGAATACTAAAAAAAAACTTTTTGGATTTGAAGATATTTAGTTGTGGGTACTTTTTCTTTCTTTGTTTGTTTAATTGCTAAGTTGTGAAAAAGAGTTGGTCCCCAAACCATTGAATCTGTGATAGGGCTGCCCGTGTTGGGTGTAACTACTTTTAGAAAGTTGGCATTTTTCTGCTCTTGAGCTCTGTGTGCTTGCTACCTCTCTCCAATACACGTCTGGGTGACAGATGGTCTTTGTTCATTCCCTTTAGACAGTCATTCAGCAAGAGAGCTTAGGTGTGCCTGATGGGGCATTCACATCCTGGTGGACCATTAACGTCCTGATGGGTCATCCTGGGCAGGGCGGGAGTTGACACTTGCACCTGAATGGGCACATAAAGAGAAGCATCCCCCCTTGTTGTGTGTCTGGAGACAGGACAGGAAAGGGAGGACCTTAGTGCACTTCAAAACCCCTCTTTCAAGTCACTCCCCTTCAAGGGCACCACTGGTTATAAGAATTGGACTTCTTACCCTACCAAATCAGTACACTTCTGGGCCTGTGCATACTCTTCCAGGAAGAAAGACTGCTGATCTGCTGAAGGACTGCGAATCTGCTGGACAGCTACTCTAGAAAAACAGTGTTTCTGTTGTGCTGACCTGCTTGCTGTCCTCTCTGCCTGGGTGAGAAGGGCTGGATCTACACCACTCGAACCCAGAGTAACTCCAAGGGCCTGGCTGCTTTCCTCCTCTTCTACAGTCTCAGGAACATCAAAGACTCCCTTCACCTCCACAACCAGCACCTGACCTCTGCCATCTGTGAGTCCTACCCTGCCAAGTGGTGTCAATCCAGTCGTGGGCCACAGCACCAAAATTCTTTGATTTATGCTCTATTTTTCTTTCCACATTGCCTCTTAAGTTAAGCCTGGCTGCTCTGGCCAAACTACGAGAGGATGAGCACAGGTTAATTTAGGGTGTGTGACTGACTTACCCTGACTAGGATTTTGGTTCCTGCTTGGACAACGTGCATACCTCTGCCAACCGGAAACCCAAGAGGCCAGCTACAGGACCCATGCAGGGTGCACTGAAAAAGTACCTTTGTATGGAGCAAGCGCCAAAGACTAGATATGTCAGTTCAAATTCATGCAGTTGGGTAATGCATCGTAGTCGTGTCTCGCAGTGGCATCTTCGGTTTGGCACTGCGTCATCATCAAATCTTCCAGTCGGGTCCCACGTCATTAGCGAATGGGCACTGTGTCGGCGTCTGAGGGTACTGCATCAGTTCCGATTGGCGCAAAGGGGTCACAGCATAAATGTTTGCCGAAAACAACTGCAGAAACCCACTTCTGAGGCCCAGGACTGGAGGGGCACCTCAGGCAAGGATAGGACTCACAGATGTCAAAGTCCAGTGGCAGTAGCAGAGTAACAAGAAGGATTTTGTGACCTAGAGATTTCAGAGAAAAGGAGGCAAGCCAACAAGCCTTTGGAGAACATTGGGTTCAAAGATGTAGAAAACAGGTCCCAGGCAAGAAGCAGCAGGCACACACAGCAGAGCAGGCAGCAAAGTGGCAGTCTCTCCTACAGCACAGCGTCTCTCCTTCCACGCAGAATGTCCTTGGTTCCAACAAAGTTCTCATCTTATGATGTCAGGGATCCAGTACCTATACCCAAATGTGCCTTTGAAGTGGGGAAGACTTCAAAGAGGCCTTTGAAAATTACAGGGTCGCTGCCTTTTCTGCCCTGGCTCCAGACTCACTACTAGGGGTATACAGCTCTTTGTGTGGGGACAGGAACAGCCCTATTATTCAGATGAAAGTGTCAGCTCCTCCCTCCCAGTCTACCTCAGGAATGGCCATCAGCCTGGTGATGAGCCATTAGGATGCAAATGTTACAGGCGGGCTCCCCTTGTGTGACTGTCTAAAGGCAATGCACAAAGCCCAACTGTCACTCAACCCAGATGTGTATTCAGAGGCAGGCAGAGGCACAGAAGGGTTAAAGTAAGAAAATGGCAACTTTCAAAAAGTGACATTTACAGATGTCCAATTTAAAATCCAACTTCACCATAAGCTGTGATTTTAAATTGTGAGTCTGGAGGCACCAAACTCTAAATTTGTATCTTTTCCCAATTTGAAATTACACTTAAAAGATGTTTTAAGCAGAGGTGGTTTCTCCATTAGGGCTCAGGGGCTGCGCTCCTCTGAAATTCCTACACATTTACATAAAAACATATTAAATAGATCAATTTATTTAGAGATACAATTCATCCTTGCGTGATTTCAGACGTCTGTCATTCAAAGGCATTTATCCGAACCTTTCGTTATCCGTGGGAGTGGATGTAAGAACGACTGATTTGTTGCCTTGCTCTCAGTAATGGTAAGTGTTTGCATGCTAATGTTGTGTTATGTATATTCTGCTGAGACCCCTCATCATACTAACCTCCCCCACTGTGACACCCCAGGCCCACGCTGCAGATCGCTTGCTCGTTTAGAATTAGAGCTGCTATATTTTTTTCACCGCAAAATGATTCCAAATAAGGAGCAGGATTCTTGTTCCTTTGCAAAGTTGATCCAAATATCCAAGTCAGGCCCAAAGCAAGAGAAATGTGCTTGTGCTTTCTGTGGAACATGTGCTTACAGTGGACAGTTCTCTAGGGTATGACATTAACTGGTCCTGTCTTCATGCCCCTAAGTTAAACCTGATGCCAGAAACTTGGACTGACTTGCAAACAATGAATGTTAAAAACGTAAAGGGAATGCAATTCAGCGATTTAGTTCATCTCTTATTTCACATGCTTTACTTAATCCTGCATTCCCCAATAGTTAGCTATTTTATAATGTTGTGGTTTATCTGTATTTGTTTCTGTGCATACTGTGAGGCTTGAGCCATGCCAGGCATTTATGAGGGGCTTTTAGCGCCCCTCATAAACTGAAGCTGAAGCCAAACAATGTGCCTGTCAGTCGGTGGGCCTCTCTGTAGAGCACACAGAACAATGTTTATGTATTGCATTTGCAACTGAAATTGTGTGGATATGTGTGTGAAGGTAGTACTCAGATGTCAAAATATTTGTAAGACAAAAGTAAAAGAAATTATAGCGCTTCAATTTGATGGAGTGCAGTGCATGTTACGGCAGTGAAGTGACAGAGATGCGAGGAAGTGCATTCACGGAAGAGTAAAAAAAGGATGCTGAAGAGGAAAGAGAGGTGGTTTAAGATGTGCAGAAGGACAAGATATGCAGAGGAAAGGAGGATACATATATAACATAAAGCACACATAACTGAGGGCCAAAACTCCTTCCACAGGTCTCAATGCTATTTAATTCACAGACTCACTATTTCAGAATGCAAACATTTCCAATGTTAATTATTTATGAGAAATCATTGTTGTTACTCATATAACTTAAAAAGCTAACACCCATTGACAAAGCCAATCATACTGACACGCTTTAGGTGTATGTCAAGTGTTGCGTCATTTATCAGGATAAAATTACATCACCGGAGAGAAACCAAAATACCGGTCAAGTGGCACACTATGGGAATCACAGAAATGTATTTGACATGTTCCTTTATAGAGAACCCCCACTTTTTGCATCCCACTTAAAGACCTGTCTGCACATATTTCTATATGACTGGTTGCAGCCAGCCTCTTTGGGTGCTTCTCGAAGTTTGGTTAGAGCATATTTTTCCAAAGTTAATGCTGCATGCAGTGCAAGACACTGGGTAAGCACACATTTGAACGGGCTAAAGTTGTTGTGCTGTACAATTTACACATTACAGTAACTGTTGAACATAATGCAGGAAGATATGGGACAGATTTTAATGTGTTTAATATTTCAAAACTATACGTTCCCACTGCCTAATAAGCCTTGTGTTATCGCCACATTCATTTGCTTTAAAATGCGCCATTTGTCAATCTTGTTTTCATTTCTTTTTCTGGAGAGGGACTCACCCTGGGCCCCAGGTTTATCCATTGAACTAGTTCACATTGCTTGCCATATAAAAGTCATGCCCAATGTTTATGCCACATCACTTTCAAATGTAACCAGCTGCCACTGGTGGGAGAGATAGTCCTTGCAAAGGTGAAAAACGAATATAGTCGTTTTTCACTCCCAGGACATGCAAAACTCAAAGTACATGTTCTACCATTTACATACATTGCACCCTGCCTATAAGGCTACATAGGGTCTACCTTAGAGGTGACATATGTAACAAAAGGGGATGTTTGGGCCTGGCACGTAGGTGAATTTGCCAGGTCAAAATGGCAGTTTAAACTGCACACACAGGCTCTGCAGTGTCATGCCTGAGCCATGTTTAATGGGCTACTGATTGGGTGGCACCACCAGTGATGAAAACCCACTAGTAGCATTTAATTTACAGGCCCTGGGCAGGGATAGTGCACTTTACTAGGGACTTGTTAGTAAATTAAATGAGTAGATTTTGGATAAGCCGATGTTACCATGGTTTGAGTACCGAGCACTGGTTAGCAGTGGTAAAGTGCCCAAATCCTAAAGCCAGCAAAAATGAAGTCAGCAAAACAGGAGGTCAGGAGGCAAAAACTCAGGTGAAACCTTGCAAAGGATACCAGGTCTAACAAATACCACAAATTTTCACTCAGTATATGATTCTTTTGAACTGCAATTAAACAATAGAAATAGTCCAATTGCAGTGTTTGAGGAACTGGACCTGCCATTAGGGATGGTGGTCATAAAGCTGATTAAGGGATCTAAAAGACCTTTATGGGTGTCCCCTAGTTATGGAAAGACAGCCACTTACCACCAGCCTTTAAAAGGAGAATTCATAGAGACGCTTCAAAATTACTGGTTGAGCTTAGTACTGGATGCAGCAGGAAAATTGTCTCTAAAATTTTGTTAGGTAATCTACAGGAGTGGGCAGAACATTCAATTTCAATAGTGCAGTCAGACTTGTCCTGCATCTTTGAAACAAGTTAGTAGAATGGCATTGGATTCCTAAGCATTAAATATATATTAAATAATAGGCACAGTCACTGGTCCCATTATTTTAGTAGCCCCTTAAACATAGTAAATAACTTAATACTATGGTCAAAGTTGAAAGATGGGAAGTTTCACAGGTGCTGGTGGAACTATTAATGGCTGTTCACACAGACACCTAATTAAAACTCCTGGAAATGGGAACAGATAACTATATAAAGAATGAATGCAATTAATTCTGATGTCAAGTTTGTGTATAAGTGGGAACACATTTCTCCTGACACAGGACAGATTTTCCAGACTATTGCTAAGTATTCCCTCTTGTCTAACAAATTTAGGATCAATGGGCCAGATGTACTAGATTAAGCGTTTGCGATTACCAAACAACACTTTTTTGTGATTCACTACTTGGTAATCGCAAACAGCAATGCATAAATGTGTGTTTAACATATTTCGCAATTCCCAGTGGGTTTCAAATAGATGCCCCCCATTAATATTCATGAGGTAGGCTTTGGTTTGAGACCCATTGGGAATCACAATAATCACCGGGATGGTGGCCTGCTGGTGCCAGCTGACCATCATGTCTGTGATTGCTTTTTAAAAAAGCTATTTTTTTTAACGTGGCCCATTTTCCTTAAAGGAAAATGGAATGTGTATCAAGAAGAGCATTGAAAAGTTTTCTTTTAATTTTTTTTGAGTAGGCAGTGGTGTCTGGGAACTCTGCCTGCTCTTAAAAAATGTTTTTCCAAACATTCACAAAGGGGAAGGGGTCCCTTGAGGACACCTCACCATTTGTGAATGGCTTACCACCTACTTGAAGTATGAAAATGTGACTGCATTTCAGTCGCAAAACCGTCACACATATCACTGTGATTCAGTTTTAGGAAGGGACGCCTTGAAGTCTCCTCTTCCCAATACCGAATCGCAAACCCAATTTGAGAATCGGCAATAGGTTACGGAATCGCAAATTGGGCCTTTGTACATTAAAAACTGATTTTTTGCAGTCGAAAACATCCTAATTCTGAGAATCAAGCCATTTGCGAATTGTACATGTAGCCCTAGGTGCTTGATTTATAGTGCGGCAGATGAGTACTCCATTATAAACGTGACAGATGTTCCCTCCACCTTATTACAAGTGCATAAGTCTCCCATACCTTCGGGTCGAGTTTGCGCTATATAAATATGCAACAAAAAAAACAAAAAAAAGGTGTATGGGATATCCAACACATTTGTGATAAAGTAGCCATCCTCCAAACTCTAAAGCAGGCCCTAAGGCTTTAGATACATTATTGTGTGCGCACAATATAATGATTATTATTATTAGAAGAGGCAGGAGTATGGTATCATTCTGGCCCTAAAGCCAAACAGTATTCAGAATAAACTGCTTCAGAATTTACAAGCACTGGGATTAGAATTTAAAACTGCTAAAACAAAAATGCTTGTAATAAAGAATCAAACTAGGTGTGATGGAAAAAGGATACTGAGTAATAAAGTATTGGAGGTAGTCATGGTTTATGTTTATTTAGAGGTAATAGTTGGCTCAGAATCTTGCAAATGCTGGACAGAGAGATATTGTAGCCTTAAATGGATCCGACTGCCTAGAAGTCATGCATCTTGAAGGTGTTAAGGAGGGAGGTAACTCCTCAAAAATGTTTGGGCTGTAAGTGAAAGACTCAAGTCTTCCGCTTTGGAATGGATTTATGCCTGGTGAGGAGGGCCTTTTATCAAGGATATACATAATGACTGCGGTATTAATACACACTGTGCACTGACTAGCATGGTACAATTGGGAAAGGAATATATGGGGTTGTTATGGGTTTCAGAAGAGTAGCAGTCTGAAAGAAAATAGTATGTAGACCGGTGGGAGGATTATATATGCTGTGGAATATCAGTGGCGAAGGGAAGTCACTCCACCACCGTTTTTAGGACTTTAAGGCATGATTTGTTGTGCTAAGTTGTACAATTAGGCACTGCGTAAGAGTTTCTGCACAAACCTTTATAGATCTTTTTTGATTATGAATTACTTTGGGAGCGCATCGCATGCATCGCATGGAGTTTGTTCACTTTGAACTTCACCTAACAGTGGGTAACACACTAATCATTCCCATGAAATAAGTTGCTGATCATTCCAATAAAATAATCTGTAGGACATGTCACAAACAGACATAAATGAATAAATCTTCAAGAAGGGAAGTCTTGCTTTGCATGGTTTTAGCTTTATTACACGGTGTCTGCAGACATCTAGTGGACACTTGATGTCAGTTCAATAAATGTGTTGCTAGCTGAACAAAAACTACACGACTTCTGCAGAAAAAGAAAAGAGCTGCAGCTATTTCTTGGTACACTTACTTCTAACTGCACATAGGTATAACAGTTCACTTGCATTTACTTGATTGGACAATGTATGTTTTAGTTACATATTTATCATTCTAAACAATTCACTGTGAACAAAAACCTCTCCCTTTACAGTACTGAGGCAAATAAATTCGAGTTGGCATTAAGTCTGAAACTTCTGTCAGATCTTCCGGGGATACTTTTTTTTTGTGTCTCATTTCTGAACAGACGCCTGCAATTTATATTAGGGAACATTGGAAGAAATACTGAATGAGCTTTAACCTAAAAAATCCATTGTAGAATTGTTTGCTAAATACACTCTTACTCTCTGATTAGTGATGAGTGGATTAAATTCAACACTCCGAGGGAAATAGACTTTTCTATGTAAATCGTTTCCCAGAGAGAATAAAAATAGCAAAATAGCAAATTCAAATAATAAATTAGTTTCTTTTCCTAACTTCAACTGTGCAAATATTTATCCTGATATGTGTTATAATTTGTTATTGATTTGTCGCACAATACGACAAACTAGATTTTTACTTCTAACTCCATTGTGAAATAAGTATGATACATTAGACAAAGAGACTAATGATTTTATTTTTACCTTTCAAAATTTGAAATTGTGATTGCCCGAGGGGCATTTTTTGAAACCTACATTTATTATTTTATGGATATTATGCTACCTAACACTAATTATAAATTAATGTATTTACTCCTATACATTGCAGACGAGTTTAGCCAATTTATTTTACTCTCCAGAAGACGTGAAGTTGGTTTTGGCATCCAGAGAGTTGCATTCCTTAATATATTCTTGGGGAATGGCTACAATGACGGGTTCCGAACTGTGCGCGATGGGTCTATGATTTCTGAACATCATTGAGAGATGTCTGGGACTGGCACATTCATATGAAAAAGGACCCTGCCTTTAGTAAGGGATAGGAGAGCTGCACAATCGCATAAGTGTCACTGCCTCTTCTCCACAGTGCTGGGACGCTATCCGTTTTTTTCAGAAGTTAGGGCTGAAGAGTATTCCCAGATATAACTCAGCCATGATCAGATATTATTGGTGTGTCTTAGCTATTCAGAAACGACGCTGTTACGCTATTTAGCCCTCTTATGGTCTGTTTGAGAAGAGTCAGTCAATGAATGGCTACAAACATTGGGGCTTATTTTCAAGCCCCTTGCGCCACTGTGGCCATACTCTGGGGCAGATTTACAATAACTGGCGCATCCCTGCATATCAGCAGGGATGTGCCAGTTATTTTGCGTCACGGCTCCACCACCATGGATGCACCGCATTTACAATGCGGCGCACCATGGGGCAAAAACGGAAAGATGCGTGACGCATCTGTGCCGTAAAGGCGGCGCATTGCTGGAGTTGCGTCGCAAGCGCGACGCAGCTCCAGCAAGGCTCTGGGGTGCCCTATCTCCACAATGCTGCGTCAATCCTTACGCCTGTTTCAAGCAGGCGCAGGGTTTTGACGCAGCATGGGCTCAAAAGTGACTGAGTGAAATCTTGTAGATTTCACTCAGCCACTTTTAGGAGGCGTTCCTGCGACGGAACGCCCCCCCCCTTCGCTGGAACGCCTACTTCTGGCGCAGAGCTTTACAACGTGACGCATCTCCCAGATGCGTCACGTTGTAAATACCCCGCAGCCTGGCGCTGGTTTTGCGCCGCCGCTGCGTCACAAAAGTGATACAACGGCGGCGTAAAAGTGGCGCAAGGCGCTTATAAATCTGCCCCTCTGTATTTCCTGTGTTTTTTATCCAAGGGCAATGAAATAATCTTTTGGCAGTTTTTACTCCCATGGACTGAGCATACCAGCATTCCCTTTCATATTCGTGGCACATTTCAATGGCCTAAAGCTTCAAATAAGATTAATGGTCAGGGTACCTCCTGGACAGAGCTTGTCAATGAGCCAGGTCTACTGTTTTTTATGAGAAGAGTACCTGGTCTATCAAATCACACAGATCCAGCTAATATATTGTCTGATAATGAACTCTGGGCATTTTAAGCTTTCGGCTCCTAGACGACTATTATAGTTAAAAGAATTTCTGAAAACAAAAGTTGGTTAACATGTGAATTATGTACAGAAAAATCTATGTTCTTACATCACTGACTTCATCAGGGCTTCACAAATCAACATCAACATCGTTGCGGATGGCCATCCGGAACGATGTATGGAATACTCTCTGCTCGAAGAGGCTGAACAATAGTGGTCTAATGTTTACTTTGGGAAAGAAGGCAGAAAATAATTAAGGAAAGATATAAAGATTTGGTGCTCGATGTTGATTTGCGAAGCCCTGAGTAAGCCAATGATGTAAGAACATCGTTTCTGACGAAACACATGTTGGCTATATCGGCTATATCTGAAGATGAAAACTTTTGAAACAGAAGAATTTTGATGAATAATTCAAATTGGAAACAAGAGAATTCGGACATTGTTGCATTCTACACTTGTTGGTGCTCAGGAAATTTTGTTGAATTGTTTTTTAACTAATGTTTTTTGGGGATGGAAGTAGAACGTATACCCCTGGTATAAGTCCTGCAGCGTTGCCCATACATCGACCAAACTGTGTTTGGTCAATAAGTGATGTAGTGCCTTAAAAACCTTAGGCTTCCTGCCCTTGTAATTTTGTGTGCCCGGCTGTAAGTCCCTACCACCAGAATGTATATTAAAATCCCCACACACAATAAGTGGGGTGGGCCATGATGCCAGTTCCATGTTTAACCTCTCCAGAACTGGGACCTCATCAAAATTAGAGCCATACACTATACATAAATTAAACTTACCCGACGTAATAAATTCCAAAATAGCCCATTGACCTTGTTTGTTCACAAACACTTGACCTGATTGCTGGATTTCCCATTTAGCCAACACTGCAACTCCTCAAGTCATTGTGGACTGTTGTGAACATGCCAATACCGCATACCCTAATTCTGTTAAACTCTTCCTCTTGCCCCAGGGTATGTGTGATTCCTGCAAACAAACCAGGTCGGGGAGAATCACCCGTAGCTCTGCAGCTACTCTTTGTCTTTTCATATTATTATTTAGCCCGCAGACATTCTAAGAACAGATGTGCTCCCAGGCTTCCCCGCCTACACAGGGATAAATCAGTGAAGGAAAACCCCCCGGCAATGCCCGCATGGCCGTAGAAGCACTTACCAGATTCAGTAGGACTGCCGGCCCAGCATGATCAGAGGAGTAAACTGCTGCCGCTCATCCGGCTGCTTTGGAGGCTGTCGTGGTATCGGCGCTAGTGGTGTGTGGCTGCCGCAACGGCAAATGGCAACGTGAGGGGAAAGGGTGGAGCTGACCCGATGATGCCTCCCAAGGCTGGGAGAGGGAGGTCTCTTCACTTAACTGATACGGCTGGAGCTGGAGCTGTCAAGAACCCTGAAAATATGGCTACATTGTGTACAGGAGGAAAAAATGGTAACACTGGAGATGCCTTGGGGGTAAAAAAGTGAGGATGTTCAAAAGAAAGCCTTGGTAAGCATATTATTCCCCCTTTGTTTTCTGCGGAAAAAGAGAAGAAAAAAGTGCAGAATGTTCTGTTACACACACCAGAGAGTGAATGTATACGACAGATGATAGAGAGAGGCAAATCGTCAGATCTTTCTGCAGTACAAGGATCTGTGGAGGGGAACTTGGTTACTAAAACTTTGAATGTATCTGATTCTGGCAATATGGTGCAAGCTACAGAGTGTGAAGCTCTGATTGTGGCAAGGGCAGAAGGAGCGAAAGGGGATAAAACCCACAGCACTGCGCCACCGGACATAGCCAGCCCCGCTAAAATTAATGCTGGATCCGAGATAGGGGCCCTTTTAAACCTAGAGACCTTAGGTGCAAGGTGTAAGGGCAATATCCAGACCACAAGTAAGAAAATAGATTCTGGGGATGATTTGTATTCCCTGTCTGATCATTCAGACTCCTCAGATGACGAGATAGAGTAAATCTGAAAATTTTGTGCAAGGAGGGGTTCGCATGGCAGTGGATACGTTGACCTAAGTAGTAGACACCCTGATAACACGGATATGGATACCCCGGAAGCCAGTATTCGGACAGTCCGAAAGAAACGGGACTTGAGAGAAGGTACTATGCAGGGGGTGGGTAACGATGCTCTGCAATGGCAGTACTCTTTCTCGGCAGATCTAGGAGCTGACAGCGGGCACATTCCGGAGCCTAACAAGGAGAGTATGGCAGCCAGATCTGAGGAGATCTCATTAGCCCTGATATATCAAACTATAATGACCCACAGGGAAGAGACGCCTACCGAGAGCCAATGGAGGCAAAGTGCTTGTCGTAAACTGCAGAATTCTGTCCGACATATTGCGAAATCATATTCTGAATTTACCGAGAGGTTTAATGAAGATAAAGCTCAGATTTTGTGCTTGGAGGATGAGCTGGTAGCACAGAAGGCAGCAACGGAGGCTATGAGGTCACTGAAGAACGATACACAATGGAAGTTGACTGATTTGGAAAACCGGCTTTGGAGAAATAACTTGAGAGTTTTGCAAATCCCAGAGGGCACAGAAGGCCAGGATCCCCGTAAATATATTATTGAGCTATTGTCAGAAGCTTTTCCTGAATTGACGCAGTAGGACTGGCAGCGAGAGATCCAAAGAGCGCATCGATTCCCCTTTACTCCTCGAGCAAGACCATGATAGGCAGCCCCTACACCACGAGTGTTACTAATGTCATTTAATAACTTTTTGGCCCGTGAAGCTGTATTTGACCTCACACGCCATGATAGAAAGAGGGCAGGTAAAGGGGCAGAGTTTTTTCTCAGGCCAGACTTTTGCCATCAAACGGTGGAGAGACGTTGGCACTTACGTCAGTTCATTGCACCGTTTCAGCGCAAAGGTGGCAAGCCTTTCTCCTTAACCCAGCTAAGCTAAAGGTAATATATAAGGAGCATACTTACTTTTTTACCTCCGAGGTACAGGCAAAGGAGTATTTGCAAACTATCTGAGGCAAGGGCAGGCGTCTGATATCGCAGTATGTGACTAATTATATATGTTTGCTCTAACTATTAGGTGTTTTGTTGGTTCCAGGGTTTTCGTCCTCTTTTTTGGTTTATTCAATATTATTGTTTCCTTTTTTCTATAACACCATCTGTATTGGGTCAGGTTGTCTAAACTATGATGTGATAAAACAGGGTGGAGTGCAGGCGGGGGGAGTATAGAGGTGGCGGGAGCTTGTCATCTCAGGGACCATTGGTTCTAAAGCCTCACTACATGGGTGGAGGAGGTGGTTGAAGGGATTGGGTGAACATTTTCTTCTATGACAATTTAAAAAGTTGGAAGTACATAGAGAACTTGTGAAGGAAGAATTGTGTTTCATACTAGTCATATCTTCTTTTCCAATGTTTGTTTGCCACTATATGTACATGCAGAACAGATATTAACTATTGTGCAATGGCTATTGACCAAACATAGAATAGTATGCTAGGAATGTTACCAATTTTTAAAGCTTTGTTTTTGTTGTGTTCTTCATGGAATACTCTCCTAGTGGTTTGTCGAAGTAGGGTTGAAAATATTTTTTTTAAAGCAGAAGAGTGATTTAGGAAACTGCAACAATTGCTTCCAGCAGACACCATCATCCAACTTAAAAATCTTGCTATTCAGCTTGTGGTTGATGCTGAGGCATCTAATACAGTGGTATGTGCAATTGTGTCGCAGACACACAGAATGACATAAATTACATTCAGTGGCTCTAAGAAATCTGGCTATAAATGTGGGAGGGAGCTACCCCTACCTACTGAATAAACCTACTCTGGCTAGTATAAAAACACTGCTCTGAGGGAATTTCTGCTCAGCTACTGACAGCTATGGCACAAGCAGCATTCAATCCCCAGAGAAGTGCATGCTTTCTTCGAACAGTACCACCAATTTTAAAGATAACACAACGCCATAAAATCCCCACACAAATCTAGAATAATAAAGAAGAATGTAATGATCAAAAACACTATAACAAAAAAAGGGGGAGACAAGAGTAGTTTCCCAGAGGGGCTCGCCCTCCCAGTTACATATATCTCAAGAAAACTAGAACCCGCTTTCATAGTGTTTATCACACACTACGAAGACTGGCTCTATTGTTCTTGAGATATATGATCAAAAAGACGCTATTCTCCCCAAAATAGGTTAAGAAGAACTGTTTATATTGATATTAAAGGCTTTATGGCAAAAAACTCCAAGTAAAAGTAAAGCTCCAATCAAAAGTCATCTTTTGGATTTGACTAGAACCTAGATGTGATTTCAGGCCAGCTACGATGAAGCCCAGGCTAGATACACCAAGCTGGTCATCCCAGTCAACGTTTTTACCTACTGATAGTCTTTTTTATGGAAGTCAAAATTTACCTGTGTGTCATGGTCCAAGGCTATGAGAAGATAGGGTCCTGTGAAGTCGTCGTCAATCTCTTGCTTAAGCAGAAATGTGGCACAAAAAGCTTTGAAGGGACAAACTGGCATTTTTTGGCTATAAAGTGTCCTTCACCGGTCAGATAGATTTGCTGTCTTGTCCTGGTCCCAAGTCTTACCTTTGGCCTAAGTCACTGTTTTGAAAGTCGAAATCCTCCAGGGGGCATGACTGAAAGCGTAGCTTTACAAGGCTGGGCACCTTCACTTGCTTAACCCGTTTTCAATTTTGCAAAACACTCCAAGCAGGAAATGCATGATTTTCTAGCCAACCTTGGGTGCTGTTTCCTTGGGAACAATTCAGAAATATGTCCTGGTCCTACTGGGGCCTGTTGTCGGATTTCACCACTTGAGGAATGCCCCACGCAGCAAAGACTTCCTCTAGTATTGATATGGCGCTGGATGGTTTCGTGGATGTGCATAGTTGTGCAATGGGGAATCTGGAATATTTGTCCATGATGACCAACACATATTGGCCTGACTTGAATGGCCCAAAGAAATCAATGGCAACGTGTTGCCAGACACCCTCCGGTAGTGGAGACATTTGTAGCGGTGCAGGGGGATCTGGACGGCTCACCGGTTGACATTGTGGGCAGTCTTTCAGTGTTGTTTCCACCATTTGGTCCAGTGTTGGAAACCAGACTCTTTCGCGGAGTGCTCTTTTCGTTGCTACTATGCCCCGGTGTCCTTCATGGGCTAGGTTTATGACCCCATGTCTTAGTTGTCGTGGGATCACAATTCGCGTGTCCCTTAGGATGAGACCATTGGTCGCTGTGGACAGTTCTTCGTGGATGTGCTTTAACGCTGCCATCTCTTGGTCATTTTGTCCCTTTGTTTGCGCCTGTCGCCAGCTGTTCGTTTGTATCCTGCTCTTTACTTCTTGTAGGGTGACGTCAGATTGTGTCGCTTTGCAGATGGCTTCCAGCGGAACTGCAGGGGGTCTAGACTGATCTACCATGAAGTGAATGTATTCGTCCGCAATCGATTGCTCGCATTGGCTGGTCTTGGTCGGATGTCTGGATATATAGTCGGCAGGGTTTTCAGCTTTTCCGGGCTTGTGTGTGATGGTGTACGTGTATTCTTGTAGCCTGAGGCCCCATCTCTCTATCCGTGGCGGCATTTTTGCTCTAGGGTTTCCAAAGATTGTGATCAGAGCCTGATGGTCAGTGACCAGGGTGAAGTGTTTTACGAAGATGAATATGTGGAAATGTTCACACGCCCATACATGAGTATGCTCTCTCTGTGTCTGTTAGACTCCTGCTGGCATACGCTACAATGTGCCGTCGGTCTTCCTCTCTGTCATATTGCACTAAGATGGCTCCTAGCCCCACTGGGCGGGTGTCCACTGTGATTTCTGTCTTCTTTTTTGGATTGAAGTAGGCCAAGTTGTTAGCCGACTCTACCGCTTTCTTGATCTCTCTGAACGCCCCTTCACAATGAGTGGACCACAGGAACGGCTGCCCTTGTTTGGTGAGCATTCTCAGGGGGTGACTTATTGTGGCGTAGTCTGATATATATCTGGAGCAGTAGCTGGCCATGCCTAGGAACGAACGTACGTCGCCAACGTCCTCTGGGCTCGGTGTGTCATTTAGCACTGCTACCTTTTCAGGATCTGGCTTCATGCCATTTCCGGAGAATATGTGTCCAAAAAACTTCAGCGTTGGCTTGTGGAATTCACATTTGTCCTTGTTGAGTGTAAGGGTTGCCTCTGTCAGTGCATGACAAACGCTCTGTCATGTTCTTGAGTGGTTGCGCCGTATACCAGGATGTCATCGCTATAATTTAGTACATGAGGCACATGATGAATTGTTCTTCTAATTGCTTCTTGAAATATTTCTGCTGCTGAGGACACCCCAAAACTGAGTCTTTTGTATCGAAATAACCCTAGGTGCGTTGAAAATGTTGTGATGTATCTGGACCTCTCATGCAGCTCTAATTGGTGATATCCTTTGTTGAGGTCTAGTTTTGAGTGACGTGATCATGTCGCTGATGTGGGGGCCCGGGTGTCTCTCTCTCTCTATCGCTGTGTTAGGTGCTCTCATGTCCACACACAGGCGGACTTGGCTTGTCTCTCCTTTCTTTGGGACTACTACGACCGGGGAGACCCATGGTGTGGGCCCATCGGTTCTCTCTATAATGTCAGCCTCTAGTAGGTCTTGTAACTCCTTCTCTACTGCTTCTTGCAGGTGAAATGGGATTTTTCGGTGGTGTTGTGCCACCGGTGTGATTTGTTCGTTGATGTGCAGTCTGACTTGGCAGTTTTTCATTTTTCCGAGACCTTGGAAAAGTTTGGGGAACTTTTGAATGACATCTGGTCTGTCATCCACTTTGTATAGTATGTCTATCAGTTTTAGTCTTTCTGCAGTGGGCAGGCTTAACAAACTGTCTGCCTCAGGCCCTTCAATAATGTGAATGTACGCTTGTATCGTGCGATCGCGATATGATAGATCGGTTGCGAACTTCCCAAGACACGGCAGTGGTTTCTTTGACATCCAGGTGTACACTTGCACATGGGCGTCAACCAGTTTGGGAGGCGGCCTCATTCTTTGATATTCCGCTACAGGTATGTAGTTTAGTGATGCCCCACTGTCCAGTACGAACTTGGTGTGATAAGAGCCAACTCTGATGTCTAGCCGTGGGTATTCTTTTAGCCGGTCAGGATCAGCCACGAAGTGGATATATTCATTTCGATCTTGTGGGATGGGTGAGAGGGAGCTGGATTCTCTTGATGACGACCGTCGAGATTGACAGGTCCGGCAGGAGTGACAGCTGGATTGTGACGACCCTGTGGATGAGTCTCGTCTATCCTGAACTGCTCTGACGTGGTGACGACTGCCCGAGGGGTGGTGTTGCCGGGGCTGTCTTCGTTGGTCATCCTTGTGTGATGTACCGCACATGCTTTCGAAGTGGTTGCTTCTGCAAAATTCCCGACATTGTTGTCCTAGTGCCGGGCATGCGTCTGCATGCGGGAAGTCATAGCCGCATCTGTAGCATTTCAATTGTCTTTCCGATCGTTTCTGAGTGTGGCGTGCGCTTCGGCGTGAGTTGCTTGATGAGTGGTATTGTTTCTTGGATCTGGAGGAGCGCACTTGAGGTGAGGACCGTCCACTTCTCCCGGCTTCCATCTTCTTTACGTGTTCATCGGCTTGATCCTCAACTCTTGTCATTTCTTCAATCTCTTCTAGCGGGTAGCTTTTCTTTAGCAGTTTGCACCTCAGGGGCTCTGATAGACAGCCTTCTATGATCCTTAGTCGGAGGGCATCTTCGGTGGAGAAATTATCAAACTCACAGTATCTTGCCAAGCGTCTCAGACGTGTGACAAATACACCCATTTGTTCACCTCTTTCCTGTGAAGCTAGGTTGAAGGTGTATCGCTCATAGTCGACATTCTTTTTGTGCAGGAACTTGCGGTTTAGTGCTTCGCAGACTTTATCATACGAGCCAGCAGACTCAACAGGCAGCTCTTTTATGATCTGTCCAACTTCTTTGCCGACCAGATTCTTGAGGGCAATCAGTTTCTGTTCCAGGTCCATTACCTGAGACCCTTTCATGAAGTCCGTGAAATCTTCTAGCCATTCTTGCCACCGCAGGCCCATGCCCCCGCCCGATTCAAGAGTAAGGGGCTCTGGAGGGTGTAAGAACAAGACTCCCAGCACGCCCATGGGAGTCGGAGCGGACTCCACCATCTCGTGGTTTGCTGCGCTTGTCTGTGCTTGTTTATAATGTTCGTTGCACTCGCCAGTGCTTGTTTGCTATGTTCGTTGTACTCGCCAGTGCTTGTTCGCTATGTTCTTTGCACTCGCCAGTGCTTGTTTGCTATGTTCGTTGCACTCGCCAGTGCTTGTTTCCAATGTTCGTTGCGCTTGTCTGTGCTTGTTTATAATGTTTGTTGCACTCGCCAGTGCTTGTTTGCTATGTTCGTTGCACTCGCCAGTGCTTGTTTGCTATGTTCGGTGCACTTGCCAGTGCTTGTTTACAATGTTCGTTGCGCTTGTCTGTGCTTGTTTATAATGTTTGTTGCACTCGCCAGTGCTTGTTTGCTATGTTCGTTGCACTCGCCAGTGCTTGTTTGCTATTTCAGGTTCTCTGCCTGACCTCAAAATGGCCGCCGAATATCCCTGACAGAAGAATTGGATAACACTGCCTGACTTCAAAATGGCCGCCGCGAGAGTCTCGTGTGCAACGAGATTTGGCCTTTTCTTCACCGGGGACTAGATTATTTAGTCACGCTCTGTCTCACTCACCGCTTGTCAGTTTCAGTCGGCACTTTCTCCGGCCAGGCACCAGGTGAGGCAGCTCTTTCTTCGGTTCCCCTTTTTTTTTTTTTTTTAATGAGGTCACCGCCGGGGTGGGCTCCCGGCGAGTAGGCAGGCGGCAGGCTCTAGCCCTCAGTACATGCCACATACACACTCGGTGTGGCGGGGCGAGCTCCGGGCAGTTTGGCACACTCCCGGATGGCTGGGGTGGGCTCCCAGCGCGCGAGGACGCTCGCACCGTTGCTCACTTGCCACGCGGTTTCCGGCCCCACGCAGCTAGGTGCTTCCCTTTCCCAGGTGCCACACCGAGTTAGCCTTCCCTCTCGTGTTGCGTATCCCACATTCGTCGCCGGATGTAGTGTCCTGCGTGGACAAAGAAACACGGACACGCGTGGTTCTTTTTGGAGGTTCTTTATTTGGCGACCTCGCTGTATCTCCGGTATCGGCTAACTGCTGTTCCTGGCCCCCGGCTCCTCCCTTTCCGCCCGCCCTCATGCTCCCTTAGGCAGCTCCTAGTGCCCCTCATGTGGGGTGCATCATTACATCTTGAGCTGTTCATTTTGAACCTACTTTTGGCAACAGGTATGGCGCTGCTGCTCGGCTCCTTGCTGTGTTTGCGTCACAGCTGAGGAAAACGGCGCCCGTCATTTTGTATATACAGAATAATGTGAAAGACATTGGGTGCATCACCAATACACCATTTATTTATGGGGAAATGTTTTGCTAAACATGTGGAGATGCTAACAAAGCTTAAAAAATTATTTACCACGCATGTAGAGTCATCTTGTGGTAACCCTAATTTACCATTTTGAAACACAGGTACGTTTTATTTAGGGATGCGTCGATGGGAGTATGGAACACAGTGACTGCCATTTTGGCACAACAGAAAAACGTTTTTGCTATTTTTTCCATATGGCATAGCTCTTTTCTTGCCAGTTTTGTTTCCACAAATTACTGTTGACTTTCATTCAAACCTGCAGTATGTTTCTGTTACTTTCCTTTGTCAAGCACTATATCATTTTTTGATTTCCACACCATTATATGGATCACGCTAAAAGTTCAAGACAAATTTCATCTTTCAAATCTGTCTCAATACCTAGACTTTCTTTATCAACTGCATTACTTCCACCCTCTATTCCCACTTCCTCAGCACATTTTTGCACCATCATGGAAGGCAACTGTCACACCTTGCAGGAATCTATAGATGTGACTCCTTCCTCTATTCCTATCTCTTCTGCCAAATATGCATGGAAAAGTGGTGGATCTTCCTCTAATGTTAAGCATAAGCGGGTCTAAAAAGATCCACCATCTCCAGTCAAGTCGCTTGCTCCAATTCTTCTTCCCTAAGACCCTAAGACCCAGAGGCATTATTAATCTTTTCTTGGAGTTTGTAGATCAACTCATAACGCTTAGAGCTGCTAAAAGTAAAGGTTGAATTTCCTGGTCTGGTAAACATCTCTATTTTTCTCAAGATGTCGCTAAATCCACTGCAAATCGACGGAAAAGATTTGATACAGGTAAGAATGGGATGCATCATGTAAAGACCCACACAGATTTAAGATCCCAGACCCACATGACGACTTTTCAGATTAGAGATAGTTTTAAATTTATGTAATTAGTGAAAATCCCAAAGTATGTGGAAAAAAACAGTGGGCTCAGCAGAATTAAATAATCCACAGCACATATTAGTTCAAGGAACCATCCTGCATTTAATCTAGCAGAGCTGCTGCATGAAAATAGTTCACAGTTCCCTTCAGTCTCAGGAAACTTGACAGAACCGAGGTGATTAGTGAAGATGTCACAAAATAGTTCAACACAATCCAATCTCCTTTTGCTAGAGAAATAAGTTGAGATGCACCAATCACATTAGGGTCTGCTTTCTCTCTATAAGCGCTGCGGTCTCATACGCCCCTGGCTTACATGTACACAGGATGGGGCATCTGGTGCACATCTTCCCTTTGAACATACTGATGTACATGTGAAGGCTTCCGCAGAAACCACACATACACACTAAAAGGTCAGATAGCTTAGCAAAATAAACCACACACAAAGGTCATATAGCTTGGCCAAATCAGCATATAGCAAGTTATAACCATGTGCCACTGTGCGATCTGTAAATTTATTTTTGCTCCACTTTAATTCCGAGATCTGAAACCCACTTGGAGGGTTTCCCTTCACCATGCGAGGCTACTGGGCTGGCTTTAGGGCAGTGCGAATGGTACGGCCGCACTGGGCACTGGCCTGTGGAGGGGGCGCTGACCTCTGAGGGGGGCACTGTGTTTACCAATAATTTATGAGTGGAGAGATGAGGGGCACTTTTGCCCGGTGGAAGTGCGAGAATATCAGGAGGTGGTTATGGGGCATGGGGTGCCAAAAATGATTGTTGCACAGGTCACCACCAGCACTAAAGCCGGCCCTGCAAGGCTAGGCCCACATACGTGCACTTCTGTTTCTGAGAAATTGCTACATCTACTGTTACTATCTTGTACGTCCTGTGTGAACATTGCTTACATAAATGATGAACTTGTAACCTTTTACTTTGTGGTTTGGGGAAATAAATAATCTTGCCATTAAACTGTACTTCGGACATCAGATTGTAGCATCCTTGAAGGCAACTGATCTTACCAGCCGCTTTAATCGATTAGACCCATATAGCTCTGTCAATTGTATCTTGGTTTTGTTTAACAGTTTTCCCTCCAAAGTATTCCTGTCAATGTGACCAATTTTGTGCTCTATGGATGCCAGATTTGTCTTCTTCCTTCCCTGTTTGTACAAAGTAAAATACAAAAATAAGACTAAAGCTTATGACGATCCTAACTTACTACAGAAATGTTTTGTTTAGATTACTGTTGAAAAGTTTACATGGATACTTACCGATCTTCTCTCTCGTTAAATTTTCCATATCCCTTATTGCATTGTTACCATGTCTTATTGTATAGCTAGTGCTGATATTTACCTGTTTTTAAAATCTGTCATGAGGTTATTATATGACATGTTTTGTTATTTCAGTATATTCTCTATTTTCCTTTAGATACGTTCTGTGTTGTGCCAACGCCCCTTGTTGCCTTCTTGTTGGCTGTATCTCCTCCTCCGACCTGCCGTAGACCTGATGGTATCATCTTCTTCCTACAGATCTATCACCCCAGAATATTTGTCTGTTAATAGCTATGCTTTGTTTATCCTTTTGGTGTTTATGTCTTTTTTCTTTTGCTGTGATGTTATGATGAAAAGCCATAGAGTAGATTCTTAACAAGCATAATGATTCTCACCTTACTGATGTCGATATCCTAGAGGAATTTAAGTACTATTACTTCACTTTGTACAATCTGGACTTATTCCTTCCCTCTGGCTCTGACCCATTTCCACAATATTTCTCTTCCATTCATAGAGAACATGCCTCCACTATTGACTGTACCCCTCTTGACACGGTGATTATTACTTGAGAAATTCTTAACTCAATGAATTTAATCAAGAAAAGGAAATTTCCTGGACATGTCGAATTCACAATTGCATTTTATCTTTACTTTTTGAAAAATCTGTTATTTAAACTTTTGCAGATATTCTCTTTTTTTTAAACAAGTCTTTATTAGTTTTTTGGTACACACATTTCTATGCATTTACAAAAGCAGTCAGTGGATAAGCACAGCAACTTCATGTCGCAAGTCATTATCTGCACAGGACCATGTGATATACATTAACATTCTATCATCATAACATTTGTGTACATATCCTCGTGGCAAATAACTTCATGGCCACTATTGTTAGTGCCAATAACCATGGCTATACTCTAAGAAACCCACTTGGGGAGTTCCTAGTAATACCACCTACCACAGCCCTACTAATCAGACATCTTGTAAACTGTCTAAACCAAATGTTTGGAAACAAACTAACAACAAGTTGTCCAGTGGGCCCACTGCCATCCTAAATTGTAGGGGTTAATCTCATCTCGGGGGGGCGGGGTTTGGTTACAGTGTGTTATACTGCGGATCCGCTTAATTCTTTTTTGGGGGGAAAGAAGGGGGCTCCACGGCAGGCCCATGACTCCATCCTACATGCTACTCATAGGCAACACAATAATTCAAGGGTTGCTCAAAGCACTCTCAAGCTCACCTCCTTCTTCCTATTACCCCTTGCCTGGAACACCTCCGTACACATATCCACCAGTGGGCGGCGGCGAAACCCCCTGGCATCTTCCCGCTGCACATATCCACATCCTTTTCCCCGGCTATCCCCGTAGGGCCTATTCCCGCCATCCATGTAAGTGCTATCTGTCTCCGGACCAATACCAGGGCCAGATCTACAAATCTGGATCCCACCTTTCTGGTCTTGGGTCTGGGAAATAATCCCAACAGGCAAAGCTCTGCAGAGCAGGGAAGTGTGCGAGCCAGAACCTTGTTCATTTAAGCCACTACCAATTCCTAAGGGCCACACCCTTGTACATTCCAATGTCATGTGTAAAAACCCCGCATTTGCCACTCTACAATTAGGCAACAGCGATCATCTCCTCCATACATGAGCCTTAATCTGTGAGGAGTCAAATAGGTCATGTGAATGTAGTTAAATTGGATAAGCTTAGTTATTTAGTGTTCCTTGACACCTTTCTCGGGCTTCCCAAAACCCGACTCCACTCCTTGTCTGCGAGCTCCCTTCCCACAATCGCCTCCCATTTCTCATGTGTCTTTGTTAGGGGTCTTGTAGCCATCTCAAGCTACGCCCTATTTAGCCATTTCACCAGGTGCCGGGCCGCCCCTTATGTCACCAGTGCATGTAGGACCCCATGGGTTTCCGGCTCTTGCCACCTGCACCGCCACAGATGCCCAAATGCCCTCACCACTGCATGATAGACTAAAAACTGTCCCTGTGGCAGAGCGTATTGGGATAAGAAAACCTCCATTGGAATGAGTGCCCCTTGTTGAGAGCAATTACTCACAGTAACGACCCCAGGCAACGTCCATTTTGCCAGTGAGCTCCTTGTGAATGGGGAAAAGGTGTCCCCGTGTGGGAGCCCCACTAGTGGCAAATCTGGTGCATAGAGGGGTTCCAGCATTTCAGTGCCTTTCATAGCAGTGCACCCAGCCTCGGGGTAGTCACCTGTGGGTGTATCTGTTTTGCAAGTAACAGTCCCTGTCTATTTTACTGACCTATGGGCCCTAGGGTCTCCAAGTTCTTACCATCCAGTCAGTGGGCCAATCACTGTATTTGAGCAGCCAGGTAATACAATTTAAAATCAGGGGCACCCGGCCCTCCTTCCTCTGGTGCAATCCACAGCACTGCCAGGGACACCCTATTCAGGCCTCCATCCCATACTAGCTCACAGAGCAAAGTTTCCAGGGTAGCAAATCAAGAAGGTGAAATCATCACTGGGAGGTTCACGAAAAAATACAAAAGTCGGGGAGCATGATAATTTTGCATAGTGCTATGCGGGACATTGTATGTCATTTCAGGGAGCACCAGAAATGGGCACTCGTCGTTAGGGATCGCACTATCGGCTTCAAGTTACCATTCTGAAGGTCTTCCAAAGTATGGAATACCTGTACCCGCAGATATTTAAAAGAGTGAGGAGACCAAGCAAGGTCCACAGGTAGATCTGCCGGGCAATGGCTTCCATGTATTAACGGAAAGATATGAGTCTTTGATTTGTTCAGATTTAGGCCTGCTAAAGCAGAATAGTCCTCTAACGCTGCCTCCATCATCCAAGTATAGCAATAAGTCATCAGCGTAAAGAGAAATGATGTAGTCCTATCCTTCTAAGCACAGGCCATGATGTGTGCCTCTGTCTAAAGAGTTCTGCCACAGGCTCAATAGTTATCATGAACAGGAGAGGTGACATAGGGCACCCTTGCCTGGTTCCCCTGTGGATGTTATACAAGTCTGAGATCACCCTCCATGTCTAAAAGTGCCGTACAGCTTGTGTATAGTAACCTCATCCATTTCCCCTAGCCCTACCCCAGTCCCATCTGGCCCATCACTACATGCAGAAAGTCCTACCTCTCTAGGTCAACCGACATAATTACTGCGTTCAGGTAAAGGCTAGCGGCTGGGTGGTGCAGGATATGGAGGTGGACCTCGCCGGTATGAATCTATTCTGATCCCTGTGTATTAGATGGGGCATATGGGGTAAAAGCCTCAAGGTTAGTATTTTACTCAGCACCTAAAAAGTCAATGTTCAACATAGAGAGGAGTCGAAACTCCAATGTGCGGGCCTCTAAGGTTTTCATTTTGGTAGGGGGATAACCATTGCGTTTCTGGTGGAGTCTGTTAATAGTCCCTTACTCAACAAGGCCACAAAACAGGGGCTATGGTCTGTGTAAAGGCAGAGTAAAACTCTTCCAGTAGGCGGTCCAGGCCAGATTTCTTCCCTGAAGCCATTTCCTTAATAGCCACCCGCACCTCCTGTTCCATGATCGGTCCCCCTAGTTCTTTCCATTCAGTGGGTTTCAGTGTCCTCAGAGTCAGGGGTGTCAGAAATTCCACTAACCTCTCCAGCCGCAGTGGCTGGGGCTCTCTATATAGGTTCTCATAATACACACAAAAGGTCTTGTTTATAGCCCTAGGCAAGTGAAGCACAGTTCCCTCATCTGTCGTGATCCGGGTGATGGGTGAGCCTCCGCATTCAGGGCGTACCAGCCACGCCAGGAGCCTACCCGACCTGCCTCTTTCTTCATCCACCCCCGTCTGGTATTCTCGCAGGTCCTGTCATCTAAGCCGTTCTAGAGCCTTATTGTATTTACTCCTTGTTCCCTCTATTTGATTAAGGGGAGGAGACTTGGCCATCAATTTGGAGCTCAAGCCATGCATTTGGTTCTCTAATGTGGGCAGTTCCTGGAGGATTTCCCTCCTCACATCTACCATTTGTGCCATGCAATGTCCCCTCACCACTACCTTAAAGGTCTCCCATTCTATCATTGGGGAACCGGCAGTCCCCTGATTAAGACATAAGTATTCTGTGATGGGAGTCTGTAGTGAGTTCCTAAAGCACATCTCTTCCAAGAAGGTCGGGTTGAATCGCCACATGGGGGTCGCCATGGGCTCCGCCACCGGACTGAAGCACAACTGGAGTGGATTGTGATCTGATAAGGAGCGCCCCAAATATTCCAGGGGCTCAAACGTGTGGAGCAGGCAAACAGATCCAACCTGGTTTGGAGGCTATAAAGGTAAGAATAATAGGAGTAATCCCATAGTACGCCATGTTAGACCCTCCAGATAGCCTGGAGGTCCCACTGTTCCCTCCACTCCCGGAATCCCAGCACCATTTTAGAGGCCAGAGTGCCATTGAGCAGGGGAGTAGACCTATCCAATTTCACGTCTGCTACACAATTAAAGTCGCCTCCTAGCAGAAGGTCCATTGTGCCCAGAGATGTACGGAACGCGGACAGTGTACGGAGGTATTGTAGCTAATCTTGGTACGGTGTACAGATGCTACCCATCACAATCTCCCTCGTCATTGGTCTGCCTTTCACTAGGACATAACATCCCTCTGGGTCAATACGTGTATAGTCTACTTTAAAAGGCATGCCAGCTATAACCCACAACACAGCACCCCGGAAAAATGCAGAATAAAAGGTAGCATATAGTTGTCTGCGCCACATTTTCCTCAGATGGATACATTCTTCCGTCTTGAGATGGGTGTCCTGCAACATTTCTATGTGCGCCACTCTATAGTTAATGTAGTTGAGTATTTTATGACATCTGGCTGCTGACACCATCCCTCTTACGTTTCAGGACAGGAGTTTTATCTCCTGGAGTAGTGGCCTCACACTTATCATCGGCTTAGGTACCGGACCGCATGGCCCCTAACCAACCTCCCCCCAGACTGACACTTGTGGCTCATAATGTGACTCTTTGTGACCCTCCTGGACAACAGTCAAACACCCCAAACAAGTAACTCCCCATCCCAAGGGCAGCTTTGCAACTGCTAGCCTCCCAAACCTGTAATGAAAAAAACATTAAGAGAAGATAGCCACCTCTAGTTTCCTAGTAGGGACAATCTGGTTGGGGATAAGCTGCAGTAGTTCCCACATGTGGTTCTCCCTCCAGCCCTCTTTTCATCCATGATGCCAGCTGGCTTGTGCATTCCAACCCCCATCCCACAGCAAGCTACTTTACCCAATATTGGAAGTCTCAACGTTCGTCTGTGTGCACTCAGAGATGTATGGAACGCGGACAGTGTACGGAGGTATTGTAGCTAATCTTGGTACGGTGTACAGATGCTACCCATCACAATCTCCCTCGTCATTGGTCTGCCTTTCACTAGGACATAACATCCCTCTGGGTCAATACGTGTATAGTCTACTTTAAAAGGCATGCCAGCTATAACCCACAACACTGCACCCGGAAAAATGCAGAATAAAAGGTAGCATATAGTTGTCTGCGCCACATTTTCCTCAGATGGATAAATTCTTCCGCCTTGAGATGGGTGTCCTGCAACATTTCTATGTGCGCCGCTCTATGGTTAATGTAGTTGAGTATTTTATGACATCTGGCTTCTGACACCATCCCTCTTACATTTCAGGACAGGAGTTTTATCTCCTGGTGTAGTTGCCTCACACTTATCATCGGCTTAGGTACCGGACCACATGGCCCCTAACCCACCTCCCCCCAGACTGACACTTGTGGCTCATAATGTGACTCTTTGTGACCCTCCTGGACAACACCCCAAACAAGTAACTCCCCATCCCAAGGGCAGCTTTGCGACTGCTAGCCTCCCAAACCTGTAATGAAAAAAACATTAAGAGAAGATAGCCACCTCTTGTTTCCTAGTAGGGACAATCTGGTCGGGGATAAGCTGCAGTAGTTCCCACATGTGGTTCTCCCTCCAGCCCTCTTTTCATCCATGATGCCAGCTGGCTTGTGCATTGCAACCCCCAGTCCACAGCAAGCTACTTTACCCAATATTGGAAGTCTCAACGTTCGTCTGTGTGCACCTATTTCGGAACCTTCCCTGGACACCTGTTCTCTGTGTTACAGGCAGGCAAAGTCCTGCAGCATCCATCCTCCCTCAAGGATTGTCCCCTCCACATTCTTCGTATTTAGATCAATTAATCCACTGATAAGGCAGTGCAGCCTTGCTCAGGATTGAAATTCCTGAGTCAGGGTGACCCGATTTATGTTGCAAGAACCTGTCCATGTCCCCTTCCACTGTCTGTGTCGACATGATCTCTGCCACAGCCTGCAGGGCTGCCATTCTTTCCCTCTCTGTTTGGGAAGATGTGAGTCTTTTCAATGCAGCCCCCTTGCTGACCTCCTGTACCTTTTCCAGGCCAAGCACTTCAGTGCTCAGGAGTCAGTCTGCGGTTGCTGATGCGGTGTGCCAGGTTTAGACGCCTCCAACCAGGACCAAACAGATTCTGGAGTATCTCAAAAGTGTGTCTTACCATCCAAAATTACTTGAAGCTTGGCTGTAAACACTAGGGAGTACTGGATGCCCCCTTCACGCAGGGCTTTCTTCGCTTCCAGAAATGATGTTCTGCGGGCCTGAACCTGAGCCGTGAAGTGCGGAAAAATTGATACTTTCCTGTTCTCCACCCCAATTGGGCCGTTGGTCCAGGCGTTTTGAAGAATGATGTCACGGTCCCAGTACTAGAGGAGCTTTGCCACTGCCGGGCATGGGGTTCTCCCTGGTGCCAAGGGGCGTGCCAGCACCCATTGTGCCCTTTCCAGTGAGAAAAACTGAATAAGCTGCCACAGAGCCATTATTGGGCCAAATCATTCCTCGAGGTAGGACATCATACCCGTACCCTCGGTCCCCTCAGGCAACGCCACCACTCAGATATTATTGAGGCGATTTATGCCCTCCACATCCTCAGCTCTCACTTCAAGGGCTGTCACCCTGGACGTCAGTTCTTCCAGTTCACGGGACGTGGCTGGCCGCGAATCCTCGACTGCATTTTCTACTTTCTTCACTCTTTCCACCAGTTTGTGATGTTCCACCTGCAGCAGGCCCAGCCCAACTGACACCGACCCAATATTTTGTTGCAGAGTGGCCTTTGTGTCCGCTATGCCTGCCAACACCTTATCTTGGTGTGTTTGCATCGAAATGTCAGCACATCCATGGTCCTCAGTTTTGGATCCAGTGGTGCCTGATGCTGGTTGCTCCCTTGTTTAGCCTTCGGTTTCACCATGATGGCTGCAAACTGTGTGAAGTCCCAGCAACAGGAAGAGCTAGCACTAGGTTTTATCTATTGAATCCCTTATGTAGAGGGATCAAGGCCGTGATCTTGTACCTGTCTTGTACACCCTCAGTGCCTACTTCAGTATTTAATTCGGTCCTCCTGATTCCCCTTGTCCTCAGGCCTCACCTCAGGGCAACGTTTGGTACTTCATCTCTTGCTATGGGGTCCACCTGCCCATCTCAGGCCCCACTAAGAGTAGCAGTCTCCCAGCAATCTGCACCTCCACAATGAGCAATCTGTCACAGGTGAGGCCTTGGGGCCCTCAGTCCCATCCCACTCAACAGGTCTCAACTCCATAAATGTTCGGCCCGCCCTAGGGCCCACTTGATCTGCTATTTTCTCACTTCTCGCAGAGAATCCGAGGCAGCGCATATACCAGGCTGAGCCTGTCTTTCCAGCCCCTCCGACAGGACAGCGTGGGCCCAATGTCCAGTGTGTCCCTCTTTACCAGCCTGAGTGTCCTGTAGCAGATCCCAGTCTGCCACAAAATGTTGGTTATAAAATGGCACATGCTCCGGTGATGTGGAACATGTCCCCACCGTCAGTTGATGATCACTTTCAAAATATCAAGCAGGCCCTCAGACACCTTTTTCCAAGGCAAGACTCGTGTCCCCGTGTCTCACTACCCTTTACTTCCAGCAGCACACTCCGGGCCTTTCCGCTGGGTGCACAGTCCTCTGATTCGGCCTCCTCTACACCATGAGCTTGTCCTCTTCACTCGTACTCCCTCGGCGATCCAGGGATGGTGCACCTCACTGCTCTCTCTATCTGCTTCACCCCGGGCTTCGGCACCTGCCTCAGTCCCCCACCCTGTGATGGCACTCTCGCTCTTCACCCAGGTGCTGGGGCCATACTGCTCCTCCTCCATGCCGTAAAGGAGGCCACTGCCCCGTACACCAACTCTTACGCGGCCCAGTGGTTCGCTTTCGCTGTACTCACTTGGTTCTCCGGTGCATGGAGGACACCTGCCATCGGCTCTCAGGCGGCAGAGCTTGTAGTTTCCCAGCAGTACTGAGGAATCGAGTGGACCAGCAGGGGTCGTCGCACTTGGTTCGCACACCCTGCCTACTTCTACCCCTCAATGGGTCCGGACACAGCTGCTCCTCTCTGTCCGATCCACGTGGCCTCTCCCCCGTTCATCTTGAGCCATCCGCTGGAGCCAAGCAGGCGCCCCCTGGAAGGCACCCTCATCACCCCTGGGGCCTAAGCTCGCAAAGCTGGGCCCTGGGCCACCAGTCTTTACTCCAGCAGGCAAATCAGGTAGGATCAATGGTGGGCCGGAGCAAAGCTAATCCCTCATGTGTCTGCCATCTTCCTCATCGTAACCACACCCCCCAACTTTTCCAGCTATTCTCATATTTCATTACTATTAACTAAGCATAAGGGACATTTCAATAAGCTTTAATTTACCTTATTCCATATGAATGTAAGGATCCCAAACTTTACAAGACTTATAGATCTACGTCCCTAGTTAACTTAGATCATGAACATTTTGCAAAGCTGTTTGCTCTCCGCATTCATTCAACATTACCACAACTGATAGGTCGAGTGCAAACAGGGTTTGTTAAAGGCAGAAACTTAATGGACAATGCACAACTTTTTCTTAATATATTAAGAAGATCCAATAAGTATGCTCATTCTTTAGCATCAATTTCTCTAGATGCTGAGAAAGCTTTTGACAATATGAGCTGGACTTTCATTTTCCACATGCTTAAATGATTTGGTTTTGGGCCATATTTTCTTACTCTATTTTTTTTTTACATTCTTCTTCGTCAGCTACGGTTCTTGTCAATGCTCTTTTACCAAAATCCTCTTCACTGCATGGTGGATTTAGATGGGGCTGTTCTCTTTTGCCTTTACGTTTCATTTTGGCTTTGGAATCTTTCTTACTTACAGTTCAGCAAAAAGAAGAAATTACAGGTTTCCAATATGATGAAAGATAGGATAAAATGTCTGTCAATGCAGA
This sequence comes from Triturus cristatus, assembly GCF_964204655.1. NCBI lineage: Eukaryota > Metazoa > Chordata > Amphibia > Caudata > Salamandridae > Triturus > Triturus cristatus. Next base: position 477,976,518 of record NC_140583.1, read on the forward strand.
GTAAATTCTAATGTGTATATCAAACCTGGCTTTCTCTTTACTGGCTTTCTCGAGTGAAGTAAGTAAGTTTGCTATATTTTCAGGATATAAACGTAACATTGATAAATGGGAAATTCTTCCTCTTTCTAAATTCTGCTTTAAACAAGAATTTTATGTTCCAATTTTGCCTGGACCCCTCAGAAAAACAAGTACTTAGGACTATGGTTTACTAATAACAGTAAAGACACTATATCTAGTAATTTAAACTTAGTAGTCACAAAAATGACATCTTTCATGTCTCGATGGAACCCTTTATTTTTGTCATGGTGATGCAAACTAGACTCCATCAAAAATATGTTAGTACTTGTTATCACCCTCTTTAATTTAACTAACTTACCCATATGGATTCCACTTCAATATTTCAAATCTATATACACCACCTTGATTAAATTCTTATGGAACAATGAAATACCTTGTAAGTCTCTTGCTAGACTTCAACTAGCTGAAGATTTGGGTGGAGTCAAGTTTCCAAATTCTTTATCGTCTCACACTGCATTCTTTCTCAATATCAGTGGAACGTAAACTTTACTTTATCACTCCATTTTCATTTGCTGAACTGTTAACTTTTACTCTGAAACCTTCCTTTCGTTTCCACTCTATTCATAAAACCTCTTTACATGCCTTTCATCCTATTATGAATATTCATTTCAAAGACAGGCACAGATTTTTAGAATCCTCTATGTGGTATTATAAGTTGATTACAATGAAAGGCAAAACAGATTTTTTTTAAAAATCCTGGAGAGCTACATGACTCTTATGGGTTAAACAACTTGTTGATGGGAATACTAAGCTTCCTTTTCAGCAGGCCTAGTCCCACTTTAATTTATCAATTTGCTCCAAAATATCTCCAACTTACAGGAAACATCTCACAACTTTAATTGTCTCTCTCCACCACTACCACTCCTGTAAGGTCCAAACACAACTTACCCAACTTATCTTATCCTCTTCCTCACCTTCTAAAATGTACAGAGCTCTTCATGCATCCCCTGTTTCACGTGATAAGACTCCAACCGAACTCCAATTGGAAACCGATTTTAATGTTTCATGGTAAATATCTCTGTGGAATAAACTCTATTAAAATATGTAAAACATTTAGAGTAGAAACAGTGCTAAAACACAGTTTTTTTATTTACAAAAGACATATTTAAAAGCCAAATCTCCAATATAAATCCAACTATTTCTTCTGATTTTTGGTCACAAAAAGTTTCTTCAGCTGATTTCTTTTATGCTCTCTTCACATGTCCTCACACGCATCAATGTGGTTAAAAGTGTGGTCTCAACTTAATGTTATTTTGCATGCCAATGTACCTTTTTCTTATAATAATGTATTTCTATGTAGTCTATTAGAGGAATGGAGTTGGACCACTTCACCCTATCCTGCAAAGATTATTGATTTATTAATCACTGTTGCTTTTCAACAAATAACCAAAAACTGGAAAGACTTGTCTGCTATTTCTTTTTAAGGCTGGTTTTACGGTGTTTGCTACAATCATCAATTAGACAGAGCATATGTTCACCCTTCAACCTTGGCCATACACAGAGACTCTCTATGGGTACCAGTCACAAACTTTATAGACTCATCTGCTGCCATGCTATTGAACCATCACCCATCTACTGAAGAAGTTACTAAGCCTCCTTAAGCATTCCTGTAATATCTTTTAACTTACTGTGTTCAATTCTATAATGCACAGCTTTTATTCAATTTCAGAATATATCAACAGTATTTACATTTGTATAGGTTGTTTATATACTATGCACACTATCGTTCTCCTTTCACCCTTACTTATTTCCCTTTTGCTTTTCTCCATTCTTTCCCTTTACATTCTCTCTGTTATTCTTACCAGTTCATTATAATTCATTAATCATTATTTGTACTGTATTGACTATCATTTCTTACTAATGATATGACTTGATATGACATGCTTTTTATTCTCTAATAAATGTAACAAACTTTAAAAAAAATAATAATTTCACAGTCATCCAACAATGCTGCATAATCCCTTGGTGATACTAATCAGAAAGTATAAGAATTAGTACAATATGGTGAGGAGACAATGTCAATATCACTGACGATGTAAAAACTAATTTCACCAACAAAGCCACTTGTGGTGTAATGTGTGATGCCTTCAACAGTGCATTGGGGTGTTATGATTTCACATCTCACTATATTTGGCACATTTCAGGGGTGTTTATGCATTGGATCATATTCATATCATACACATCATATTTGTTCAAATGAAACTTTTTTAAAGGGAATATCAACTTACAGTCAATGATAATGATGTTTTAGACATGAGTATTAAGTTTAACGTTACATGGAAAAGGCTTGTGTTGTTTTGTTAATACCTATGGTAATTTCTGATGAATCAGGCAGTTTCATTTTTGTGTTCTACCTAGGTTTGTTGTGTTATGTTTCATGCAGATCTGACGGTGTTGCAGGGAATCTTATAGGGGTTGTTTTTGAAGGGACTGCTTTCCATTTTAAGTCTTAAAGGAGTTTTTGCTCTCTGCTAGTTCAAAAACCACACAACAAAATTACACTAAATCTGGCATAAAATTTACGTGTTGCTCAAAATAGCCCTTATGTGATTTGATAATAAAATGTTAAGCATTGTTCAAAATAGTTCCCTTCGAAAACTTTTTTGGGTGGCTTTATAGTGTTATTATGTATGTTTGTACTGTTAATTCACAAATGATTTGCTGGTCCCAGTCAATGGGGGATGAAGCATTTATAAAATAATTAAATGAGATCAAGGAGATTAAACAGCCAAGGTTTAGCTCCTTAACAGGTCATGCAGATTAGATGACAGTGTATGACTAAATATATTTGTTGCAGCCTCTGTTACGCCCTGCAAGGGATTCACACTTGTGTTAATGTAAGAGGGCAGGAGGAGACTCATCTGTTCCCATGGAGGTTATGGTGGGTGCCTGATGGAAAGACACAGTCCTAAAAATGGATAAGCAGTTTTTAATTTTCACTGCAATAGCCACAGATCACCTGGTGGATCTGCTGAAATATCCGTGGATTGCATGATACATAAATAAAAAATGTGTAGGGGGTTACAAAGACTGTGTGAATCATCCACCAATCACAGGGCATGTGTGAGGGAATAAACAAAATCGAAATTCTGCCCTCAAGGAAAAAAAATATTGTAGTTGCCATAGATCCAAGCACCGTACTGTAGATTTTAAGATTCACATGATCCTGCAGAACCTCGGTGAGATTTTGAATGCCTGTGTATTTCATAATCTGCAGATAAAAAAAAGTTTTTACAAACAAATTAAGCCCATGTTGTTGCTAGACACAGTCAACATCTGTGCCAGTTTGGTTTTGTGGACACTGCAGCGGACGCTGGTCCTGGCCAGAGGCCAGACCTTGTACCCAGTTGCCACGGTATAGGACTACATTTCATGCACAGTGGGTAGTAGGAATACAAAGAATGTTTGCAGGGCCTGGTCATAGGCAATGCCCTGCACTTCGAACCCAATGTACTAGGTCAAAGGTCATATATTGTGGTTACTCTGGGCATGGCAGATGGGTGCAGGCCATAAACCAAAGTCAAGCCCCGTGCTCATAAATCACTGCAAGGCCGAAGGTTGAGCATATGTATCTTTGATTTTGCAAGAGGCTAAAGTATATCAATAAAAAATTCAGAAAATGATTGTGCACTATACAAGTGATAATTAACATTAACAACAATAAGAACTCAGAAGACAAGTAAGTGTGTTTAAAAAGTATAGAAATGTATCTGAAGGCTTCAATTGAAGGGATCTAATGGTTTTGACACAATTATAAAAAACGACTTGTATTCAACTGTTATGCTGAGTAGCAAACCAATACCTCTCCCAAAGCATTGCTCATAACTTACCTCACCGAAACAGCACATTGGTCATGAACAGACACCATGCCAACTCACCTCTAGGTTCATGTTTGTTGACCACAATGCTAGGATTGAGGGTAAATCATTCGCTTACTATGTGCTGCTGTACTTGGGTAAGAGAAACGGGTCTAGTTAAGAACCAAGCCCTGCAGTCTGGACTCTGGCCATGTCCATAATGCTGGACTTGGCAAAAGACCACAACATCAACTCTTAAGGTCTGGATGTTGAGGCAGGAACATATAGGGACAGAGCCTAGTTATAGGAGAGGCCCTGTCCCCATTGCAGGCTGGCTACATTGCGTCCTGATACAACATACTGGCCCTCTCAGAAGCATAGAATGTGATGTTTTTTATGCGTCGCATTGTCCCCAACCTTGAATCTATCACACACCTTTAGGCCATCTTGAAAAGTAACAAAATAATATTCTAAGATGGCTAGGTGCCACTATTGGTTTTGGCAATGCTTGCACTAGTATCAGCAATAACAGCAGCAAACAAGCATTGGCAAATTAAGACCTATTGGCTTTGCCATTGATTGTTGTCCTTTGACAGGACCGTCACTGCCTACTTTTTAAAGGTTGCGTTCCAGATTTCCTTTCTCGGTTGTTCACGTGTCCCGAAAGCTCTCTTCTAGCATATGTTTCTCCAGGTGAATCACCAACTCAAATAATGCCCTACCCATTGTGCTGTTGTGGGGATGTTTTAGTTGCCTCTAGTAATATGGTTCTCATCTGTCGGGGGCAATGCTATTAACCAGTTCCGATCTCCTATTCTCGCTTGAATTATTTCTGTGATTACAAGAGTCATGGCCTGGTTCGCAAAAAGTTTCACCACATCTACTCAATCAAACCAAGTCACTGGGGGCAAAGGGAAGAGGGTAAAGTCAATGCAAAAGATGGCAGAATTCTGATGGAATTATACACTGCAGATTGTATAGATACACAAATGTTGCTTGTAGGGGACTAATATCCTGAAAATTATACTTATGGCAAGCTTTCCCTAAAATTACGTAAAATTCTCATATTGGGAAAATACGTAAATAAAAACTAATTTTCATGGTGGTATAAAGTCGGTTCCGATTCTTACTCAGGACCAGTTCCGCTATCATATGGGTGGGTGTTTGTGATTCCGCCCCCTCTTTGGAAGAGTTTGATGTTCGTGCCACATGTGTACAGTGATAAAAATCAGAACTGCGATATCCTTCTTTCTTTGAGAAATCAAAATGCCTAATGATATTAACTGGTTTATTTAATATTAGATCATGCTGCTGTCTTAAAATCAAATTACAGCAAAATCTGATTAGTTTCCTGTTTTAAAAGGAAGCGATGAGTATTTCCAAACACTGCACAGTTTTCTTCTAAATCTCGGTTCATTGGAAGGAAAATGGATAAGAAAAATGTTCTATTCAAACATGCTTTTTTCAATTGAAAAGTACACCTTATAAATTCTTCACTTTTGCAAGGACTATAGTTTCAGGTATGTAAATCAACAAGATTCAATGAAGCTGTTGATTTTTAAACAAAGGTATTACGCTCTTGTAAAGCCAAAACGTCTGGCCTTTAATTTGTATCATACAAATTAGTTCTACTCAAGACATAGTTCTTCCAGTAGGCGGAGATTATTGTTGCAACTTTGTATCTTGTTTTATCATATCGCAGTGGAGATAAAGAACGACAGTTAAAATAAAACATGCATTGGCAAAACCAATACATCTATGATTGGCGGGCAGCTTTTTGTCTTTGTCAATGCTTGTCTTGCTTTGTCCAGGTCCTTATTGTTGAAATCGCTGCTGGACCCTTGACCAATACAAAGAAAAAAACAATATTGGCTAAAAGGAAATTTATTTTTTGGGTCTTCAAAAGCACACAGTGCCATAGCTGTCTTTCGCACTGCAAGGAACTACTTTGTGAGCTGATGTGCTCCTGGTGTAAGAGCAGAAAGTTGTCACTCACAATGAAGTTAGTCAATGGCTGAACCTTTGCCCCATGCTGTATGCTGTAGTGGGCGGAAAATGCCGATGACATAACAGACCAGAAGAGTGTCAGCTGAAAGCCCTTCAAAATAAGCACCTTAATTATATACTTGTAGTAATATCAAAAGGTCATTGTTAATATCAGAACAAAAAATTAAATGGCTAAATCACTGCTCTAAACGAATAGTGAATTAATATTTGACAGTAAATGAAGGTTTGTAAGAAACAAAAGAGAGAGAAAGGACTATGTTCGGGGAATGTCCTTATCCCTAATTAATATCCAAAAACAACATGGACCGACCCACTAGTAGATCAGAAACGCGAGGACGACTCTAATGTAAATGTTGGAGTGCCAGGAACCATTTGGGTTTGTAAGAAGAACCCTCACCCACCAACCTAGTTGGTGGCATGCTTCATCATAGGGTTCCCAACAGGGTAGCCGAGTTCTACCCAGCTGTGCTTCAACGCCTGGGTTACAGCGGAGCGGGTTCTTTTGTTTTGGTGTGAGTGGTGCTCAAAAGCTGGTGAAATAAAAAATATCTCTGGGATTCCTTGTTGACCAATTTTTTATTCCCAACGGCCCAGGTTATGGTTAAAAAGAAGAGGGATAAAGTGAAGGGCTAGTAATTGGTCTTCATTATCCCACTGGTCGACATGTTTCAGCCTCAGAAAAATATTGGGGCGGCTTTCTTCAGGACCAAAAAGCATGAGAAAAATAAGCCATGTGTATTTTATTTGCCGCACACGCGCCAAGGTGTGCTGTACATGCAATGGTGTAACCGTACTTACGGACCCACTGGTTGATTTTAAAACCTGTAAGACAAAAGGAAGACATACAACATATATGAAGGAAACGTGAATTCAGATTGCTCTATTTTGGCTCAACTTCCTTTTGCTCGTAGGTGCAATTGCCATTAGCACTCTCTGAGTCGTTCAGTCAAATGTGCCAACTCTCATACTAAAGACATGCAACACACATCATGAGTGTGCTAGGTATGCATTGTGGTTTTGTGCGGGCATGCATTTCTAGTATAGTTGGCGATTTTATGGCATGTTCATTCACATGTCAAAACATTGCACTTGTGTGCTGACAGACAGTAGCTAGACCATTGTAGATTGTGAATGTGGTATTTACAAAATATGGCGGCTAGCGTGAACTGTTAATGCATAACAACAACTTTTTTTTTAGTGTGTGCACTTATCCCATTGTCACGTGAAGATAAAACTGTTTTAATGTCACATAGAGCTAGAGAACATAATTACACTGGCTACTTATTTCTTGTAGCTTTTACAGATCCCGGAAGGGGCGAATGCCTGTAGTCACTCACTGTGGGGGAGATAATGAAATGCATTATGTAGCGAGGAAAACTCATTGTCGTGTCAGATAGCTTTAGAGACTCAAAACTTATTCAATCTCTCGGATCTCGCCAGGTCTTTTAAAACAACCTGAAAAGAAAAAGAAACCCTTACTTCGTCAAGGCAGGACTTCAGCCATAAGCACCTATTCCGGTCTCTGCGGGATTGCGATGATACCCGTGGCAGGACCCGGTGTTTTTTTAAGTCAGTTTTGCGGGAGCCTCCTCCTCCTCCAAACACCATACCAGTAGAAATCACTGAATTCGAACAAGCCTTCTTTAATTAAATTGAAGCAACCCATGAAGAACCACAATTCATGAACACCAGTGGCAAAGAATTTGAGGCACTACAGACCCTGAAATCCAACAAAAATATCATCATCAAACCAGCCGATAAAGGCAGTGGCATAGTACTATAAAATAGAGATTACTACCAAAAAGAGTGCAGACGATTACTAAGTGATACTAAAAATTACAAGCGGTTGGAGCAAGACCCAAGCGCAGGTCTGAAAATCAGAATAAAGAACCTAGTTGAAGATGCAGAAAGTTCGGGCAAAATCAGCAAACAGGATGCTCAAATTTTGACCACAGGTAAAGGCAATACTTCTACACGATTCTGAAGATTCACACAAATTTAAATCCACCACCAAGCTGCCCTATACTGTCGGGCATTGGATCACTATTAGAACCTCTTTCACGTTATTGTGACTTCTTCCTTCAACCTATTGTCTTCGCGAAGTGCAAAAAGAACTCCGCCGCACTACGCAGAGCTCTGCGAGCAGCGGACTGCGTTAGATAAATTCAGTTTGCAGTGATTTTCAGTGCTAGGTGCTTGTCCGCACTGTGCAATCATAGCGAATGGCACTATGCACAGAGCAAGTGAGGCTGCTCCCTTTCTGCCGCTCGCGCAAATTGTTACAACGAGAACGGACGGTTTTTCAACGAGAGCGGTTGCGAGCATACGCGACCACTCGCAATGCGAAATCTGACCACCCGCATTGAGAAATCTCGCCGGTAGGTTCATTTTCCACGCTCGCCAACTTGATGTTGAGGATCGCGATTGAGGAAAAATCTCCCTGGGAGGTGGATTTTCCTCACTTGCGCTCGCCATCTTGATGTTGACGAATACGAGCGAGGAAAAAAACTTTGCTACGCTATGCGAAGCGGAGTTTTTCGGAAATCCGTGAGATACGCGTAACTCGGAGTGTGGAAAACTCTACAAACTCAGCGAGCGGAGCAGAGTTCACCACCCAGACTTAATCATAATGAACTTAAACTAGCATATGTGATACACAATCATCTCTGAGAATGGGGTCTATGGATTTTATATCATATTCCCAGATCATGAATAAGAGTTAGCACATACATCGTAGTTATATTAAACATTAAAATAAACATTTGGAAATGCATTCTCTATTTTTTATAAATTTAAGCCTTGATTATTTTTCCGGGAACCACCTACTTTATATTTCACCTTCTCTCCTATCATATGTTATACCCTGGCCTGCCTGTGCTGTTTGTCCCTTTGTCACTATTAGACAATGGGGTTACCCAGTAACGTGCAGAACCTGGGGACTATATCAATAAAGGAGCAGTGGTTCTGCCACAACGCACATAGATTTATATTCTTAATCCTCTAAACCGTGGGATTACATTAAATGTTCACGGCAAAAGAATCAACTGAACACATATTAATAAAAAATTACGAACTAATCGTGTTATTTGAGAATATACTTACGTTTTTTATGTTCATAGAATCATGTACTTTATCAAAAACATATCATGGGCAAATTCAGAAACACAGGATATATACACACAGTGACTCGACCATTAACAAGGGAACACACGGTTTACGGGATTTAAGAATATAAATCTATAGAGTGTGTTGTGGCAGAACCACTGCTCATTTATCCCTTTGTCATCACTAATTTACAGTTAGGTAGATGCAATATACTATGGTATGTACTTTATTTTGCATGCTCCGCTGGGTGGTTAATTTAAAAAAAAAATATGCTAAGCACTTAAGCTTGCGTGCACTGTAAACAATTTTGTTAAATGATGTACAAGTGCCTGTTTTTTTCTGTTAAAACAAGGGTCATCTCTTCCCATACTATGGACTAATCCCAGGGGGATGTGGTGAAAGTCCAGGGAATTCCGATGAGTTGCTCTTGCTGTGACAATACACCAAACCATGCCAAGGAACCCTTCCTGGATAGTGAGCAATCTAGAACTACCCTACCCTATGCCATATCCCTTCTCGCCACCAACAGGCCTAAATTCACTAGTCATTTTTGACATAGTATGATCCTTCCAGACTCGCAATCATTTTATACAAACCTTCATGTCCAATGGTAGTTATCTGAACTGCGCCAAAAAAATTTCCACTTAGGCCCAGAATGTTTTTGGGAGTAAGGACTTCCATAGCATGTGAAAAAGCGTTGCTCTCATCCTACATCTCTGGAGGGCCTTTATCAGTGAGCATGAATAGGTAGAGGTGCACTTTTGTGTAACACTCTATACTTAGCACCTTACAATGAACGAATCGGAAACAAAGTTCTCAGGTACAACTTCCCTCAGGGTGCTAAACTGAATCTTCAATCATACCTGTGTCTGTTCCCCAACTGCATCTCAGTGTTGTCTACATATGTGTATGATCATTGTTTTGTATGTCGGGGCAGTTGCTTTCCTCACAAATCATGTCTCCAGGATTCTACTTTCAAGTGGTGTATCCTTCAGTAGCTCTATATCATTAGGGGCATTTTGAGCTGTCAATATCTAAAGGTTAGGGATTTATTTAACTGAAAATTCACGCTGCAAGTATTTGTAGGTATTGATTCGCAAAGCATCCCAGATATCCACCTGAGTACATATATCTATTTCATTTCAGCCCTTATGGCTGGCAAGTATTGCCAAATCTGCACAATTGTTCTCCACCCATCTGTTGGTCTTATTGCTCAACATCCTTTTAAAGCAGATTATTTTAGGACGTTCTACTCATATTCTTAGTAACAATTCTGCTGCCTTTGGCTACAGAGCACTGGATTAAGCCCATACAGAGTGTGTACATAACATATCTTCACCACTCAGAGTCTATCAATCTGGAGAGCAGTCTCGTCCTCCTGAGCAAAAACCAATCTGTTTACGATCACAAAATTAGATGCTTTATAATGCACCAGAAGATGGGGCAGTTTGATTCCACCTATGCTTATTTACTTTGGTAAAGAATTGGTCTGAAGTGATGTATTCTGAAGTATGAGCAAAAAGTTCAGTAAAACTATCATTTTGAACCGTGTATGTTGACTGATTAGTGAAAGTCAAACACCTACCATATGTCATTACTGAGTGTATTTAGGAGAGGGCCTAGATTGTCTTGATATTATCTAATGAGAACACAGGAAATCCATATAATCCTTATAAACTGATGAAATGTTCAACTTTGGGGACACTGACAGTTTGGTCACTGGAAATAACAATGATTGCCCACAGTTCATGCAGAATCCCAAAAATCTACCATACATTTCCAAAATCTGCATTAATCTTTATACTGTGTTGTCAGGATCAGCTACATAAAACAAGAGGTCATCAGTATAAAGTAATATATCCTCATCCTACTCTGTGCACCATTTCAACTCTCTGATCAAAGCCTTCCCTCAAATCCAGAATATCAAAGGTTCTGCTAGTAATGCAAAGAGGATTAGGGAAAGTGGGTACCCCTGTTTCGTTCCTCAACCTACATCAAAATGCCTTGAGAATATGCCTTTAACTCATATTTTGGCCATTGGAGCATTGTACAGCAATTTCACCACTGATAAAAAGTAGGAACCACATGTAATGTTTCCATTAGCTAGAACAGGATGGGCCATTCCAGAGGATTAAAGACTTTCAGCACCCAATGATAGCACAGTGGGCTGCATGACTCCCTCTTCATATGCTAATCTATTTTGTAGCATGTGTAAATTAATTCTAGTGAAGTTTTGTTGCACAACACTGGATTATTCTGGGTGATTTTATTTATATATATATATATATGGGAGCAGTCTATTAACTAAAACCTTAGCTTAGATTTTTGTTTTTGTGTTCAGCAGTTAGATAGGGCGGTAAACAGAACAGTAATTTTTCTCTTTCCCTTCTTTATAAATAGGGCTCCCGATTTTATGGCACCTATCTTTTTTAACATTTCTGTCTCTATTTATACATATTTACTTTTTGTCTAACTAATTGGTGTTTCATCCATATTAGTTTTGTGTTTTGAGAATAAATGGATTGGTAAAATGCTATATGCCCACATTAATTTAGCTGATATACATGCACTCCGAATTTGATACCTGTCACGTTTTAGCAAATTACGCAACCAGAGTACTACACCCGCAGGTAATTATTCGCATTTAGCATTATACTACAAATATATGTTAACATATGCCTGTATTTAAGGAAATCTCATCCTGTTTTTTAATTTCCTATGCTGTCTATCTACTTAGCTGTTGGCCTGAAAATCACGAAAGACAGCATGGAGAGTCAATAACAAGAACCGCAATTTTTAGTATTTGTCTTCTTTCAAAAATAAATACAGAAAAGAAATACATTGTTTTCTGTCTGCATTTATCTATAAAAATCTGTAAAAACTGAAAATTAGGAGCCTTATAAATAAATTGATGCTATTGATACAGCCCTTAAGTTGAATGGAAGCATGGCCTCTTCCCTAACACCCAAACACATATTAAACATTGGACCTCAGGTTATGCTTCCCGGTCTGTTACACAATTCTATGGCAAACCAGTTAGGGCCTGTTGCCTTTCTAGATTGAAGCTATGCAATTGCTTTCTCCGCTTCCTAAATAAATATGAATTCAGTTGCAATCCACCTAAATTAGCAATGACTCCAGTACGGTACCTATAATATGCGGACGATATAGGTCTATGTAGCCAACCTCCAATTGGCCTCCAGCATCAGATAGACAAATTACTATCCTACACAGAAACCCTGGGTTTGGAACTAAATTCCAAGAAAACCAAGGTAATCTGCTTCACCTTAAAACCCAATCTTCATCACATCAAATTTAAGTGGAAAGCAGCAGGGAACAACTTAGAGTTGGTCAGAATGTATAAATACCGAGGTGTGGTCATCGACTCGGGCCTAACGTTCAAGCAGGAGAGCTCTGGCACATAAACTGTTCTTTGCATTTAAGGTTCTTCATAAAAAGCTGGGAGGTATGTCTTATTCCAATTTATTTCAGGTAATAGGAGCCAAGTTTCTTCCCTCACTCACTTGTGGCTCAGAACTTTTGAAGGGAAAGGATGCAACCACCCTAAATCAATTGCAGTCCATCTTATTTAAACATATTTTTTATCTTTAGCAACATGTTCCCCAAGTACAAGTCTGACTGGAATTTGGGCTATTCCATCAATCCCCAATAAGGATGGCCATATTCAATACATTATGCTGGAAGGTGAGATCTGCTCTACCTGATTCACTGGCCGCCTTGTGCTGGTCGTAAATGAAGAACCAGCTCAATCATAAAAACAATTGGCAAGTATCAGTTTCACAGCATTAAAAAAATAGTTAATAAATGTGACAAACTACAAGCCTGGGCAAGAGATAAAGCCGGGATTGCAGGTAACAAGCACGGATGGTCGGTTCTTCAAACCTACAATGATTGGGGACCACAACCTTATCTTACAAGTCGCATAGCCCCATTGATTCTACACCCCTTGGTTTTAATACGTCTGTGAGACTTCCCATAAAAAGGCCAGGAGCCAGCCTGTAAACAAACGTGGTTGGACCCTTACTGCCATTTATGTGGACGTTTTGAGAAAAGTGTATTGCACTGCCTATGCATCTTCCCTGCCATTAGTCAGCTCAGACGGAAACTCCTAGGGCCAGTCTTTCAGATCCCCCAGATAAGATCCTGTCGCCTGCTGTGATGACTCTATTAAATAGCCATCACCTTCAGCACTCCTGGTGGACAACAACGTTTTTATTACAAGTAAAAAGACTGCTACCCCCGAAGCAGGGTCACAGTGTGGGGCCAGTGATGATCAGACTAGTTTGGCAGCCCTCGCCTCGTCTTTATAGCACCTTCGCTAGTAGACGTTTTATTGCCCCATAGTCCTGACGGGACCTATTGCCCCTCAAGGGCAACTCTTCTTTTCCGTGTTTAACCTTGTTTACATGGCACACTGTATGAAGCGAATTGTGTTTTATTTGCTAGGTCTCATGAAGACTTTTTTTTAAAAAGAAGAGATACTGTAATGATTCATTTATTTATTTTCTGCAATGATTTTAATTAATCAGCAAGACTTACTTACTTGAATTCAGTTGCGGGCATAACATTTCCTATCTCAGCTGTTCCACACACTAGTTAAAACTTGGAGAATGTCTAAAACTGATCTGCAAACAATTTAGCAACTTCTCCATCTCCCATCATGGGCCCTCCCATTCTCTGACTAGTTATGTGAATTTGCTGTGGAGCCACAGCTCTTTTGCTTAATCAAGCAATCAGGTTTCCAAACTTATTCCTTAGATCACATAGCAGCTCCATATATATGTCCTCTCTTTCTGTGCACCTCTAGTCCCTGAAAATTATAAATCTCCTAACCTTATCCTTAAAGACTGCCCTCTGTGTTGCTGCTGTGGTTACAAAACTAGTAATTTTGGCAAAATAATGTCTTACTCAGTGCTTAATTTGAGCCAGTGTTTTCTGATGCATGTCACTGGCACTTTATTGTCAACACCGGCACTTATGAGAATCTACCACTAAGTGGTGGTGCTGTCCAGCAAATTTAAAGAGGCTGACAAAAACAGTTAATTATAAATTCAATATAGATTAAAATTGACTGCTACCAGCTGCCCAAGCCATTCTTATAGCTTTGGGGGCCAGATATAGTCCAAATTGGCACATTTGTAGGAGTGTGCTGGTTAGTAGTTGTTTTGTTACTATCATTGGCAGTATAGCATGGGTAATGTGCAGTGCAAGCTTCAATGACATCCTGATGAGAGGCCTGGAACTTATTTTTTTAGAAATTAAGCACTGGTCTTACTGCTATTCATACGTTACTAACTGTCTCATGGCTGTTGAATACCAGAGCCTGATGGCAAGCCTTTGCTATTGCTCCAGCGGAAAAGGGCAAATTTACATATCCTCCCTGTGCCACAGACCCGAAGTCACACTAACTCATTCACACACGTATTCATTGGTGGGGCCCATAGCACCAACACTCATACGTCTTGCTTCGAATCTGCACACAGGTGGAAAAGGAGCGCTGGACATGTGGGGTACGTTGTTACCTATAGAAGGAAAAATCTTTACATTATATACATTAGTACCTATAGAATCCTAACTTTAACATCAAGGCACTCCACCACTTGGTCGATGGACCAATTAGTTGGACTGGTTGATGGTTAGTTAGAACCAGCTAAAACACATTTAAAGCTTCGGAACCTTTCAATCAATCAATACCTTATTAAAAGAATCACGGACTCATTTTGTTAATCAATGCTTGGTTTATCTAATTAATTCACTTTTCATTGGCATAGTCAGAATTTTTTCATCAAATCAGAATTTTCAGTGAATCTTTTTAGCACAAATTTGCATACAATTATAATTGCCTATAATTTTGACACCGGTGACCATTTCCCGAAAACCCGTCAGCCCTGCATAAATCAATAATCCCTTCTGGTAAAATCGTCCAGTCAAACGCAGGTTAAGACCCAAACAAGTCCGGGAAAGTTCTTTTCGCTCAGCACGATACAGTCCCAAAGGTAGTCGAGGGACCAGACAATCGCATTGTTAAATGGTAGCGGCAGTTTCAGTCGATAACCTTTCAAGTATTTGCCCGGCGGTAATCGCCTCTCATACCACTCGATAATTTACCAATAAAAGAGGCAGGCGCCGGAGACTGGAAGGCAGGAAACAAAGTTTTATTCCGTCGGAGCAGAACACATCAGATCAGACAGCAAGGTATCGTCACGAGGTGCTCTAACTGCATCTCTGAGACCTGGTCTCTTATACACTGGTTTATTGCTTTATTACACATAGTATATTCTTGAGATTCCCTTGATGCCTGAAAGAACATCCCCTGAAGCCCCGGCTCAGATCCGATCCCACACATAGATACAGTAGAAGTTCCCACCCTACCCGCAGTGGGAGATGGCTATCGCGCAGCAGGGAATTCCGCTAATTCCCGGCGGTGTGTGCAACCGGCCGGGTCTCAGGGGGTAGGGGCTTTGATTCTACTGTAATCCCTTTGATGTGGGGTGTTTCCCTTACAGTAGGGGCAATAAACTGCATCCGCAGGGCTAGGTGATGGCCTGGGACCAGTTCAGACAATGGGGCGCAGAGGAAGGGGGTTATCAAAGGAGAGGCATGGCCATGTATGGGTTGTCGGTCGGAAGTGGTTCCGTAGCAGGGTCGCGCAGAAGGAGAGGGTTTATGGCCTGTATGAGAGAGCAGGGGTGGCCGGCGCGCGGGGGATGCTCGCAGCGCCGGGGGAAAGCGCTGGCGATCGAGAGTGAGCGGGGAGAGAGAGTGGGGTGCCTAAAACGGCGGCCGTGCATTTGCTATGCGTGGCGCTGGGGAGAGGCAAGATGGCGCAGATAATGTTCAGTTTGCACGCTAAATTTCCACAGTCCTCCCTTTTAACATGTCTCGCCAGCTTGCCTAGTTTGGATCTATCCCCATAATACCCCGTACCTCCACCTCATTCAGAGCTTTCATCCGCTCAGTTTCAAAGTCCAAAGTCTTAGGGCAGATGCAGTTCATAAAAAGCGAACATAAAGGTGGCAGACACTGAATCCCCAAGCAACATCCACATAGTATCATGATTGGTATGAGGATAAATGAAAACAGCCTCCATCCCCAACCTTTAATAGCGTCCCAAAACCAACTCCCCAGTGACCATTCCTCTTGTTCTTGATGGACCTCTGTGGACAGTCTGTGGAGGTGTTCAATTGCTTTGTAGACTGAGGGTGAGTTATCCGGTATGTAGGTACAACAGCTGGACCCAATGATGCGGCATGCTCCTCCGCGGTCAGCCAGAACCACATCTAGAACAAGGCGGTTCTGGAGAGCCACTAGGCGGACGGCCTGAAGCTCAGCGGTGTTGTTGGCGAGGGCGCCAGCTGTAATGTTCATTGCTGTTTCGACTGCCTGGGTTAAGTGGCGGATGGCACGGCTGTTTGCCATCGGACCCCAGAGCGGAACAAGACCCTTTACTGCATCCATGAACTGTGCTCCAGTGGAGTCGGCTTGCACAATGTCTTTGGCCCGTTTCTGTCGGTGATGGTTTGCTGGAGCCACATACGTCGGAGGAAGGACAAAGGCGATGTAGCAGGTGCCTCCCCAACCTTTCGGGAGCCAGGTGTAGGCCTTAGTACCACAGACGAAGTACATATTCGGGGAGGCAACAAAGGAGGGTGGGTCAACTGAATCCAATGTTCGGGTGATGAGGCAGGAGCTGTGGCCCACCAGCTGTGCCCCCAGGCCTTCGAGGCATACAGATCCAGTGATGTTGATGACGGACAGGGCCACTGTTAGGGTGGCGGCGGTCCGTTTTCGGAGGTAAGAGAAGGTGGGTCTGGCTGGATTGTTGAACACTTGCATTTCAACTCGTTCTTTGGCAGGGATGTCCATGTGAAAGGAAGCGTTCGATCTCAGAGGGCAGAAGAGGGCGGAAGTTCTACCAGTTTTGTTCATCCAGAACCCATGGTAGAAGTGTGACATGGTTCTGCCGGAAGTGGCATTGTCCTTGTAGCTCTCCTGCAGAAGGATCAGCCAGGCGAGGCAGGGACCATGGACAGAAAAAGGTGAAGGGATGAAAGGGATTGAGTGCCCAGTGGCATGTGGTAGCAATCCACAGATCCAGCAGTTAGTGGCGTTGGTGGCAAGATTGTGTTGGTGGAGCAACTGCACAAAAGAGTTATTCCAGAACTCCTTACGCCTTTCTCGGAGTTGGGGTGAAAGTGAGATCAGATGGTGCTCCTTCGTGGTGGTAGGTTGAACAGTGGTCAGCAATGTCTTATGAGCGGGTGTGTTCTCCTCCATGATCCAGAAGGTGACCATGAGGAGAAGGCAAAAGAGAAGGGTAATAAAAAGTGTTATAGTCTTAAAGCTGTGCATTCGGTCAGTCTTTGGGTTTTTGTAGGGGATCTTCGGACGTCCGGTTGCTTCCATCACCTTCATGTCGGGCGCTTCCATCACCTTCGAGAGACTCGGTAGCGGGCAGAACCACAGACTTTGCTTAGTTTCTCTCCTGGTGGCTTTTGAGGTGACTAGGCTACCGCTCTGAGATTTCCACTTAGCCTGTGGTCTGCTTAGCCGAAGTCCTCTCCTTTCGTCGCAAGTTATACCCTTCTTTGGATGGCACAGTGGGATCGGGATATTCAATCAATTCAAGTGTCTCTGTATCCGGGCAGCGGCTCAGGGATGGTCGGTCTTTGTCCAGAAGTTCCTCTTGGGCGGTGACGTTGTCCGTGGTTGTCAGGGTCGGTGATACCTTCTTGCAGTGGTGTGCATGCAGCCAATTGCGTTTCCCCTCCACTCGAAGAGCTGTTCGGGTGGTGATCAGGACTTGCAGGGGGCCCGTCCACCGGGGCTCCAGACTCTTGGTGCGCTGGAAGTTACGCACTAAGACGAAGTCACCGGGTTGGATGTCGTGTCCCGGGCCCCTGGAAACATCGGGAATGGCGTGCAGCACCTGCTGATGGATAACAGACAACGTCTTAGTTAGGTTATACAAATAGTCAGACATGAGGACGTCCGGGACGTCGTGGATGGATGACGGTTTTGGTGCAGTCCAAAGGTTCATGGGCCGCCCAAAGACGACCTCGTAGGGGGTTAAGTGGTGTTTGGTGGGGGTGGAACGCATTGATAGCAATGCTAGTGGGAGAGCGTCTGGCCATCTTAGTCCTGTGGTGGCGACTATTTTTGCTATCTTAAGCTTCAATGTGGCATTGTGTCGCTCAACCAGGCCTGCAGATTGGGGATGGAAGACCGCATGGAACTTCTGTTTTACACCCAACCCTTTTAAGATGAGTTGGATAACTTCGGCTACGAAGTGGGGGCCATTGTCGCTCCACAAAATTCGACAAAGGCCGTATCGGGGGAAGAATTCCTTCAGTAGTACTTTTGCAGTAGTCATAGCGGTGTTGTCATGGGTCGGGTAGGCTTCCACCCACTTGCTGAAGGCACACACAACGACAAGCACATACTTTAAACCTTGGCACCTTTCTAGCTGGACATAGTCCATTTGTAGGACTTCAAAGGGGTGATTGGGGACCCCAAACCCTCCCCGGGGTACAGCAGTTCCTTTCCCAGGGTTGTGTTGGAGGCATACTAGGCATTGTTGGACCAGACGTTTGGCTGAGTCTGGTATTCTGTCGTTGTGCCAGACTTTGGAGATGAGTTCGATCATGGGGGCAGACCCTATGTGTGCGGGGGAGTGTGCCATGCTCAGCATGGGGATCAAGTATGAGTCGGGTAGCAACCATTTGTTCGAGTCTTTAGTTCGCCAACAACCGTCATCGTCCTTCAATCCTACCTGGGCCCATTCAGTTAATTCGTGTGGTGTGCTGGCTAGTTGGATATCCCTAATCGTTTCCCTAGCATCCTTCCATTTCTCAGTTTGTGACCTGGTCACGTACATGCGGGTCGTGGACCTATTCTCGGCTGTGGTTCGGGCAGTAATGTCAGCTAGTGCATTTCCCTGACCTATAATGTCTGTCACCTTCTTGTGTGCCTGGCATTTGATCACAGCTATCCGTGTGGGGAGGAGGACTGCTTCGGTCAGGGCAGAGACTAGATCTCCATGCAGGATGGGTGTGCCATGAGAAGTCAAGAATCCCCTCTCTTTCCATAAGAGCCCGAAGTGGTGAACTACCCCAAAGGCATACTGACTGTCTGTGTAAATGTTTGCGGTTGTCCCTGCTGCCAGGATGCAGGCTCGTGTGAGGGCAATTACTTCAGCCGCCTGTGCGGATCGCTGTGTGATGCGGGCTGTCTCAACAACTGTTCGAGCTGTGGTGACTGCATAGGCAGCTGAGGTGGTGCCATCAGGGAGCTTGATGCATGAGCCATCCACCCACAGTTCTCCGTCAGGGTCCGGGAAGGCAGTATCCCGGAGGTCAACCCTACTCTTGGTTTGTTCGTCGGTGAGGGTCACTCAGTCATGTATAGGGGATGCATTGGGGTCAGCGTCAGGGAGAGGTAGTAGAGTAGCTGGATTCAGAGTGGTGCATCGTTTCAATGTGATATGGGGTGCAAGCAGAGTCAGTTCATACCCAGTCAGTCGTGCGCTAGTCAGGTGTTGAGTCTTGGTTTGGTTCAGGAGGGTATCAACAGCATGGGGTACCAATACTGTGAGGGGGTTCGAGAGCACGATTCCCTCACTTTGTCGGATAGAGACAGCAGCGGCGGCTACTGCTCGAAGGCAGGCGGGCAAGGCTCTGGCTACGGGGTCGAGAGTGGCAGAGAAGTAGGCACAAGGGCGTTGCTTAGGGCCTATGGACTGGGTTAGGACAGACAACGCACATCCCTCCCTTTCGTGGGTGTAGAGGGAGAAAGGTTTAGTGTAGTCTGGGGTTCCGAGGACTGGGGCCGAGCAGAGGGCGTTTCGTAATTCTTTGAAGGAGGATTGACATTCAGGTGTCCAGGGGAGGGGGAAGGGGACATCCTTAGCCAGCAGGGAAAGCAGAGGCTTTATGGTAAGACTGAAGTTTGGCAACCACTGTCGACAAAAGGAGGTGAGGCCCACTAGGGATCGTACTTGCTTCTGAGTTTTGGGAACAGGGGTTTCTAGGATGGTTTGAATTCGGTCAGGGGTAAGTTTCCTCCCGTCTTTGGATAGTAGGTGGCCTAGATACGTTACCTGGGGCTGGCAGAATTGCAATTTCTTTCTGGAGACCTTGTGACCGTTCTCCGCAAGGAAGCGGAGGAGGTGAATGGTGGCTGTGACGGCAAGAGGAGTGGTGTCGGCCGCCAAAAGAATGTCATCGACGTACTGTATCAACACCACTCCATCGGGTAGTTGGACTGCATCCAGTTGCCTCTTGAGGGCTTGGCTGTAAATACTGGGACTCTCAGTGTAGCCTTGGGGTGCCCTGCAGAACCTGTACGAACGGGCTTTTAAAGTGAAGCCGAACAGGTAGCGGCTGTCTGGGTGGATGGGGATGGAAAAGAATGCGTTCTTGAGGTCAATAACAGTAAAGATGGTGGCAGTGGATGGAATCAGGGTGAGGATGGTGGTGATGTCTGAGACTACGGGGTACTGGGGTATGACTACTTTGTTAACCTCTCGCAAGTCAACAATGAAACGGTAGGCTTTCTCATCCCCCTCGCCTTGCTTCTTTACAATGGGTAGGATAGGGCTGTTGCAAACATTACTGACTACTTCTTCTACCACTCGACCAGGGACTCGATGATTTCCACCAATGCCTTCTCGCCTTCGGGCGATATCCGATACTGTGGAAGCTTTGGGAGCACTGCGTCCGGTCGGACGGTTATGTGTACCGGGTCGATCACCATGCGCCCTACATCTGAGTCGGTTTTAGCCCATAGATGTGAAGGTAATGTGTCGAGTAGGGACATATCAGCATCGGTTATAGAGAGCATACGCCGTGTGTGACAGGGTCTGGGCAGATCTGGGTTATCGTGTAGGATGACTCGAACTCCGTCTGGGGAGCATCTGATGGTGGCTCGAAAATGTTTTAGCAAATCAAGTCCCATAATAGCATCGGGGGTGTTGGAGGAGAGCAGAAAGGTTGTGTCAGTGGTGTTATCTTCTAAGTCAAAGGAGATTGGTGCTGATAAGGGGTTAGTGGAGGGCGTTCCGTCAAAGCCTATTGAGGTTACATGTGAGCCAGACAAGGGTGCCCTAGGAATCAGTCATTTAGATAACGCACTACGTGTCGCCCCAGTATCTACCAGGAATGGAGATTTTGTGCCCAAGACCTTAGCGGTGACGTAAGGACCTTGCTGGTCAACACGGAGTTCGACTGGATCCCTCCCTTGCCCCTGGCGGTCCTATGCGAAGTCATGAGTGCTCTCATAGTCGGACTGCTGACACTGGTTTTGGCGGGGGCGATCAAAGGTGTTTGGTCTGCCTGGCCTGTCGTTGATGGTGTTGTTCGTGTGCCCTCGTCCCTGTCCTCTATTTCTGGGGTCATATGCTGTGTCTCTGGGGTCCCTATTCTTGTTCATTTCCAGAAGGACCGGGCACTGGGATTTCCAGTGTCCGAACCCTCTACAGAACGCACATTGATTTCCATCTAAGTCTCTCCGTCCGTTGTAGGGTGTAGGTGTATGGTCTCTAGGGGGTAGCTTTCTAGGGGCGGTTGGTTGGTAATTCTCTTTTGGGGGTTCCCTTCCTATGGTCACCCCTTGCAACTGTGCTATCATCACCCTCTCCTTTAATTCCTTTTTCTTCTTCTCTGACGCCCTATCGTTCTCGTTCTTCTGGTTTTCGTAGTATTGGGCCATCTGGAGAATCGCTGCGGGTTTGGAGGCTGCCCAACTGCTCTCGCTGGTCTGTAGCTTCTGGGAAACTTCTTGAGACAGTCCCTTTACATAATTCTGGACAAAGAGGTGGTGTCCGGTTGCGGTGGTCATGTCTTGGCCACTGTAATCGGAAAACACAGTCTCGAATCGGGAGAAGTATTCAGACACATCCTCCTGGGGTTTTTGGCGGCAAGCCGTCACTATCGACCAGTCTACCTTTCTTTCTGGGATTAGAGTCTTCAGCTTTTGTACAATCTTGTCTGGGAGCTCTAAGATGGCTTTCGGGGGTTTCTGTCCTGGTTCTCGCTGTTTATCTATGGTATCGAGTTGTACCCAGGTATATCCGAACGGCTCAGCGTGGTCAACTTTCCGGATTTGTTTCCACACATCAGCCGGCAGACATAGCCCAAAGAACAAGTCGATATCTGCTAACGTCATTATCGTTGAGCCTAAGGCTGTACCCAATTCCGTGTAGAAGGCAGTCGGGTTCTTTCTTAAGTCGGGTAGAGTCTTTCTAAAAGTCAAAATATCTTGCCGGTCCCACGGCTGGTAGACCCAGTTATATACAACCCTTCCCTTCGCATCTTGGTGGTTGATGTCGTTGTGTGTTCCCTGACCCCGTGGGGGGACCCAGTAGGGGGCAGCTTCTTTAATGGGCATCATGGCATCGGCCCTTCCTCCCTGGGGCTTAGTTGCTATGGGGGTTTCTGTTTTGGTGGTCTGTCCATGTTCTTTAAGGTGTCGGTAGACCTCGAGTGTACGAGTGAAGAGGTTTGTTACATCGCCCTCTCCTTCTTCCCCAATGTCTACCTTCCTATATAGGGCCGCTAAGCCTTCGGGACCTTTATCGTGGTATCTGTCCTCATATGCATTCAGGGCGTGATAACAGAGCCGTACGACGAAGTGTCGTCTGCGGCTGTCGGCATACGAGCTATACACGTCTGTTATATACTCCTCACTTTCTTTTCGCTCCACCAGCGTCCCTACTATCCTATCGATTCCTGCTCGTTCATCCTTAGTTAATCGATTCATTCTGGTGGACTCTTTCTTTCCCATCTCATGGTCATCTGGCGTTGTAGTCGACATTGGGTTCAGTACAAGAGGCTCAGCCGGCGCGGAGGCCGTGAGGGCCGAGGCCCCTGTACTGCTTTCGCTCGTGTTCGGGGGTTGTGGGTGTTGCACTACTGATTGGGAGGGTGCATACGGAGGGGGCATGTAAATGATCGGGGGACCTAACAGTAATTCGTCATTCGTTCGCTGCTTGGAGGACAACTCAGGGTAGAGCAAAGAAGGGGTCCTAACAGCGTACTGGCCTGAGGTTTCGGGCTCCTGTCTTAGTTTAGTTTCCCTTCTCTCCTTTATGTCTTCTTCTAACTTTCTAGCGGCAAGGTGAGCTGCCTTTCGTAATTCCTTTTCTGCTTTTACTTCTTCCCTCTTTTTCCGTTGCGTCGCTTCTTTGCGCCACATGCCAATACTGTCAAGCATAGTAGGCGTCGTCTTATTGCTACGCAGAGCTACTTCTAGCGCTTCTATCTTGCGGTCGTCGAAGGATCCCATCAGTGGCCACTGACTTTCGGGGTCCTTCTTGGTATATTTATGCCACAGCTTGCTATAAGCTACGGCGACTAGTCCATATTTAGTGAACATGTCCTTATTAGGGGTGCCTTCCAGTGGAGCCGGGTGGTTCACCTCTAATAAGCGGTCCGGGCAGAACCAACTACCAATCAGTGGGGAGAAGATAGGCATGACGGGTTTCAACGGGGACAAAAGTCAGCACTACCTATCTTTTCACTGCTTGCAAAGACTAGACAGAATATCTCTATTCTTCGTTATTTGTAAGCAGAGAATACCTCCAAAGAACCAATATCGAACAACTAGTGTTTGGACAATCAATCAATCAATCAATGGGGAGATAAAGATAGGCACGACGGGTTTCAACGGGGACAAAAGTCTGCGTTACCTACCCTTCACTATTTGCAAAGACTAGACAGAATATTCCTATTCTACGTTATTTGCAAACAGAGAATATCTCAAAAAGCACTATTCTTCAAAACAATCAATGTTCGGACAATCAACCAATGGGGAGATAAAGATAGGCACGACGGGTTTCAACGGGGACAAAAGTCTGCGTTACCTACCCTTCACTATCTGCAAAGGGAGAGAGAGAGAGAGTATTTCTACTCCTCCCCGTTTGTAGACAGCGAATATCTCAAAGAGAACAATCAATGAGCAATACTAGTATTCAAACAATCAATCAATTATTTCGCACTTTTGTCGTATTTCACGACCTTACCCGGACCGCGTGGACAGTTTCTCGTCTTCCGCCTCCAGCGCCCGATCGTCCTCTACTCTCCGTATTTGCCGCGGCACTCCTGATGGTTCCCAGTCAGGACCGTAGATCACTCGAGAGAGGTCTGCTCGGAACCAGTGAAGTTCGGATGATCGGCTGCCAGACGAGGGTCTATTGGGCAGGAGCTCTCCCGATCGTTGCAGTCGTTCACTCTGTCGTCGGGACCTCTCCCACTGGATCCACGTGTCGCTGATGGGCCCCACGTTTGGGACGCCAATTGTTAAATGGTAGCGGCAGTTTCAGTCGATAACCTTTCAAGTATTTGCCCGGCGGTAATCGCCTCTCATACCACTCGATAATTTACCAATAAAAGAGGCAGGCGCCGGAGACTGGAAGGCAGGAAACAAAGTTTTATTCCGTCGGAGCAGAACACATCAGATCAGACAGCAAGGTATCGTCACGAGGTGCTCTAACTGCATCTCTGAGACCTGGTCTCTTATACACTGGTTTATTGCTTTATTACACATAGTATATTCTTGAGATTCCCTTGATGCCTGAAAGAACATCCCCTGAAGCCCCGGCTCAGATCCGATCCCACACATAGATACAGTAGAAGTTCCCACCCTACCCGCAGTGGGAGATGGCTATCGCGCAGCAGGGAATTCCGCTAATTCCCGGCGGTGTGTGCAACCGGCCGGGTCTCAGGGGGTAGGGGCTTTGATTCTACTGTAATCCCTTTGATGTGGGGTGTTTCCCTTACAGTAGGGGCAATAAACTGCATCCGCAGGGCTAGGTGATGGCCTGGGACCAGTTCAGACAATGGGGCGCAGAGGAAGGGGGTTATCAAAGGAGAGGCATGGCCATGTATGGGTTGTCGGTCGGAAGTGGTTCCGTAGCAGGGTCGCGCAGAAGGAGAGGGTTTATGGCCTGTATGAGAGAGCGGGGGTGGCCGGCGCGCGGGGGATGCTCGCAGCGCCGGGGGAAAGCGCTGGCGATCGAGAGTGAGCGGGGAGAGAGAGTGGGGTGCCTAAAACGGCGGCCGTGCATTTGCTATGCGTGGCGCTGGGGAGAGGCAAGATGGCGCAGATAATGTTCAGTTTGCACGCTAAATTTCCACAGTGCTATCAAATCGAACTCCAAACCAACAATCACCAATGGAGATAACGGTACCGACTTCCTTTTCTCTACGAAATACCCCCCTCTTTTATATCTTTTTCCCCCTTCTTCTAGACCAAATATGCAACAATTTTAAAGGCAGAAGTGTCCTGATTGGATAAATCCCCCTGAATTTGCAATAAGTGGTGACTTTCCCATGGGTTTTTGCCTCCCATGGGACAGGGTATGACATCTCCCAAAATTGTAAGTTTTCCTCGGGTTCTCAAGCGAAAGTTCTGAAGTAACAACATGTAGACCTCCGGGTACAGGTCGCTATTGTATTTTCAGTCATTCACACTAGCTGAGTCCTGGCAATCCTCCACGCTCCTATCCTTGACAAGGAACACGTAGTCTTGTGGTTAGAGGTCACCAGGAGATCTTCATAGCCATCCGAGTCTGCGCAGTCGGCATCGCGCTCAAATGACGGTGGCCACTTCCGAACTCCATTTTGAATACTGCGGCCTAGTAGGCCCGAATGCCAACTTAAGCAAAGATAAACATAAAAGTAATTAATACACGGAAATTAAGATTCTAATGTTTAAACCCACACTAATCCCAATATATATTAGTATTTGCCTAGCTCATAGCAACAGGAGCACAAACCATCACAAAAGCAACATAAATCATGCATTTTCTATTTCAACACATCCTATAATTAGTTTGCGTATCACAGTTAATCATTAGATTTAGTAGCCATGCAATTTGCATTTTAGTCCCACATGTATCTTGTGTTTATCAAGGTGTAAAGTTGATTAATCACAACACTACACTCCAAACAATTAATACAGGTTAATATTTAGAATGATTACGTAATTAGTATTTTCATGCAAAATAGAGAAGGTATACAAAATTTTGTTTTACCTGCTCCACCAATCCCCCCTTTGGTGATTTTTAACATCACCACAAATACCATTAAATTTAATAAATTTGGTGGAAATGATTTCTCAGTTCTCTTACTCAGTTATGTTACATCATAGTTTCCCCATTTCATCCTCTCTTGTTTTCTTATACATACTTTCTTTCCATTCTTCCAGTGCTAATTCTTCTACTTCTCTTTCTTTTATCTCCTTTCTCTTTCTTTTCGCAACTTCCCTTTTTATTTTATTTTGCAATTTCCTTCTTTTGATGCATATGCATCCTAACCTCAGAATCAATATTAGTTTTACTACACAAGTTACTGGTATACAATTTTTACCTACAAAAGAACTACCTAATTTTGTTAAGAAACTTTTTATAGTAGAAAATCCTTTACCAATCCTTTCCCAAACACTTTCAACCTCCAGTGGATCAATTTCCTCATGCAACTCAGTTATATTCTTAATATATTTCTTTAAATTTTGACTCTCGTCAGGAATGTAAGTACAACAATGTTGCACCTTCAGCATTCCACAGACTCCTCCCTCTTTTGCTAAAATAATGTCAAGGTCAAGTCGATTCTGCATTATCATGGCCCTCATAGCAACCATTTCAGTATTTACGAGTAAGAACCCTCCAGCAGTGCTTGTCGATAAGCGATCCACTACTGTTGACAATTTTCTAATTTTATGTGCATTCAGAGATATTGCAACGTCTGGTATCAGTGCTCCAAAAATATCCCCTACAATCTCTGACCAGCTTTCCCTCCTTCTACGAGTTAGTTGTCTACCTATTTTGTGCACACTGTCTTCTCCCCTTCTCACATGAAATATCTTTGGGAAGACCAGACCTAGGTAGCATGCGCCATACCAATGGTCCGGTAACCGATAATAAGCCCTGTTCCCATAGATTAAATATAGTCCAGGGAATACCGGATCTTTTTCTTCTTTAAATCCCCATCCTCTCATGATTCTATAGAAATCATGGCACTCACTCGCACCTACAAAATAATTGCCATAAACAGTTTTATTTAGTCTAATGAACAATTTCACTCTCTGAGGCCAATCCAAAGCCATAGCTGGACTGGTTTCTCCCTTCAAATGGTTTTCCTTTTCAACAACCCAAACTGTTGTCTCTCCTATTCCCTCAGGTATCTTTCTTTGCATATTAATTCTCTCGTCTACCATGTCCAAAAAGGTCTTCTCTTCTTTTCTCAGACTAAGAGTAAGTAACTTTAGAAACACTTCTTCTAAAGTTAATTCTCTAGTTTCTAAGAAATATTCACCTAAAATGCTACCAGGTTTTATCTTATTTAGTTCAGGAACTACAGGGACCTGTGCAAAAATGTTATCTACATCCGAGTAATAATATTCTAATTTCCTGTTTTATAGAACAAGCTTGCTAATACACTACATGTTATTCCATATGTCACAGGAAGATGGTGATAGGTAACACCCTCTGACACCGATGCAGGTAACTGCATACAAACATAGCAATCTCTAACATCCAAAGTCTTTACATATTCATACAATAACTTTGAAAAAACTTTATTAGAAAAATCAGTTATAGACCTATCCTTATGTAAGTCAGTTCTATCTACCTGTTTAGTCGCATAAGATCCATAAACCTCTTCTCTATTAGTCTTATTCTCAGTATGATTTTCTACCCTTTCAAATGTTACTCTAAATGAAATTATTATCGCTAATACGATCCATAGAAGCATTAGTAATCCTGTACAACAACAACACACCTTGCACCATCTTCGGAGAAACCCACACGTAGGTTTTCTACCCTCTGTGTTTGCCATTTCGGAAAGGATCAGTGTCTTTTGACTAAGCCTCTTCTATTCACAACTAATTTTTTTTGTCTAAACCCAAGGCTCTAAGTGCCTACTTGGTTCTTTCAGTAATATGTCTCATCCGGTATTTCAACTACTCTGCATTTTCTTTCTTGTACTTCAATCTGGCATGTGATCGTCTTTGTCCTTGTTTTCACAGTCTTGGTTCAGAACTTCCTGATCATCCGTCTCTTCTCTGATATCAGAGAAGATAACTCTCAGGATTTCAGAATCTTCTTCTTCTTCAACCACTTCCGGTACAGTCACTCCTAGACTTTCTTGGCTGTCTGCTTCCTCTTGTATATCACGAAGTGCCACATACGTCCATTCCGGTAACCTATACTTCTGGTTGGGTTTCTTGATTCTCTTTTCTTTCTTCAAGTGTGTCTGATCAGTATTTTCTGATTTCTCTTGACTGGACACTTCATTCACTTGTTCAGCTTTAGATGATTTTACTCTCGTCAGTCGGTATCTCAGTCTTTTTATTTTATTGGGCCAGATTTCTTCTTTCGATGGTCGTTTCAATTTATTTCCCTTCTCACCTTGCTCAGTTTTCCAAGCTTTTTCCTCCAAACTCATCCTTGGTCTTCTCCTTCACTCTCTTCAGATTCTATATCTCTGTGACCTTTACCTTCTTTGGATTTTTCCTTCGAGACCTCAGGTTCCCTATCTACAGTTTTCCCTCCTCGTGTTTCTTCCACGCAATCTTCCTGCTGACTAACTGTCCCTTCTCCTACCTGGATGTGTGTTGTCCCTACACCTCTTCAGGGGTCTTCCGCAACAATCTTACCCTCACTCTCTGTATCTAATTCATCACCTTCTACTCCTATGACCTCAGGTGGAATTTCTCTTGTGCTTGCATGTGGGGCTTCTTTATCAAGAATTTCTTTGTCAGTTTCCTCAATGTCTCCTTTTACCTTTCCTTGTATTCCCACCTGTTCAGTATCTGATTCGGAGCTAGTATCAGAGATTTCCAGTCGTCTCCTTAAAGGTAAATTCTCTGGCTCCGCAACCTGACTCGGCTCCAATTCTCCCCTTCTTGGAGTTTGTCTCGTTCTTGTTTCTTCTGATTCCGACTCTGAACTGGTATCAGATTCGCCCAAATACTCTTCCTCAGGTCTATTTACAGGACTAGGGATTCGAAGAGTATGGCTAGCATGAATCCAATTCTTTACTCTGGCACATTTCACACCAGTCGTCGTGGTCAGAATCACTTGACGTGGTTTTCCCCACCGTGGGGCCAGGCAATTTCTTCTTCTATGCACTTTAATCCTTACACAGTCTCCAGGACTTAAATCATGAGCTGGCTTCTTTTCAAGGGTGGTTGCATCCGATCCAACCTGATGAAACACAGAATGAACGGAATCGGCCAACCCTTGCAATAATGCAACACAAAGTCATCAGATATAGGCAGTAGTTTGTTAACAGGAATGAAAACATGTCTCATCGCTCTACCCATAACAATTTCATGGGGGTTCACGCCAGTATTCCAATCAGGAATCGATCTAATAGTCATGAGCACTAGAGGCAAGACATCAGGCCATTTTAAACCTGCGGCTAAACACATTTTTCCCACTCTGTTTTTAATGGTGCCATTCATCTGTTCCACTACTCCAGAAGCCTCTGGACGATAGGCACAATGTAGTTTCTGTTGTACATTTAATGCTTCACAAATCAATTTTATTATTTCATTCTGAAAATGCTTTCCTCTATCTGATTCAATCGTCACTGGAAAACCAAACCTAGGAATGAATTCTCTCAATAGGAGTTTTGCTACTGTAACCCCGTCACTCCTTCTGGTCGGGTACGCTTCCACCCAGCATGAAAACAGACAAACAACTACTAGAACATACCTTAGCCGATTACATGGGGGCATTTCAATTAAATCAATCTGCATTCTGGTGAAAGGACCTCCCTCCCGTCCTATGCTTCCCAAACTCACCACTGTTTTCCTTCCTGGATTGTATTGCTGACATATAAGGCATCTCTGACAAAGGCTCTCAGCTACAAGCCGGAATTTTGCATTATACCAGGTCTGTTTGAAAAGTCTGATCATGGCACCCCTACCCACATGTGCTTGTCCATGGTACATCTGTGCCATGGTAGAAATCATGCTATCAGGCATTACTGGTCTCCCATCATGATAAACCCAAACTCTGTCTGTCTCACGTGGTGCGCATCCTGATTTTATCCACTGTTTCCTTTCCTCTTCTCCTTCCTCTTCCTGTAACTGTCTCACTTCTTCCCAAGTATTCACAGTGTTAGTAAAGAGTAAGGGACATGAGTTTATTTCCTTTTCCAGATTCCGATTTACTGAATGTTGGTTTCGCGCACAGTACTCCGCCATGTCATTCGCAAATTCATTCCCAGCTGAGTGGGCTGTGCATTTTAGGACAGCAATTTGTTTAGGCAGCTGTATCGCCTCAAGCAATTTGCAAACCACTTCTGCATTCCTTATAGGAGTTCCACTTGATGTCAAGAACCAGATCTGCCCAAAATCATGCACCACTCCAAATCCTTACTGACTAACAGTAATCACAGTGATTCACAGATTCTTTCCCAACTTGCATGCTCTTGTTAATGCAAACAATTCAGCAACTTGAGCTGATCTCACTCCTTTCAGGCAAGACGCTTCCAATTCATCCGCTACAGTACAGACCGCATATGCTGCACTTAAAATTCCTTCGTCTGTTCTCAGACATGACCCATCCACAAACATTACATAGTCACTTTCTTTCAGAGGCACATCTTTTATATCCGGTCAGGGCTTAGTGCAAAAAATCAAGCACTTCCAAACAATCGTGATCCACTTCATCCTTCACTTCCACATTCACAGCATCAGGTAACAATGTTGAGGGATTTACATTAAGACACCTCACAAGGCTCACATTCTTGGCACCCAGAATGACTTTCTCATATTTAGTTAGACAACTGTGCGTCCTGAAATGAGTACGGCTCCTTGTTAAAAGGATTGCAACATCATGGCGGTACAAACACTCTCACAGGATATCCCATCACGATTCCTTCACTCTGTTCCAAACTCTTACAGGTAGCAGCCACTTCTTTCAAACAGCCAAGCAACGCTACAGCTACAGGGTCTAGTACTGCTGAAAAGTATGCAATTGGTCGTCTCAGTTTTCCATGCTTTTGTACCAACACAGAAAGGGCACACCCATCTCTCTCGCTGCAATAGAGCTCAAATTCCTTCTCATAGTCAGGCATTCCTAGCGCCGGTGCTTCATACAAACTGTCTCTCAATTGTCTAAATGTCTTCATCTCCTCTTTGTTCAGTTCAAGGGGGTCTTTTACATCGCTCTTCGTCAAACGTACCAAAGGTTTTGCAATCAGTGAGAAGTTGCGGGTCCATTGACAACAATATCCTACCATTCCAAGAAACATTCTCACCTCTCTTTGAGTCATTGGTGCTCTCATTCCTTTTATTATTCTGATTCTGTCTGCAGTTACTTTTCTCAGACCTTTCTCAATCTTATGACCCAAGTATTGTACTTCTTTCTTACAAAATTGTAATTTCGATGGGGATACCTTAAGTCCTCCATCCGCCAAATGAATCAACAATGCAACTGTGTCCACTACACATGCCTCTCGCGTTTTCAATGTCGCCAATAGGTCATCGATGTATTGCACAAGTACTGAACTCTCTGACATTTTTAAATCTTCCAAAGATTTCTTTAATATCTGATTAAATATCGATGGACTTTCCGTATACCCCTGTGAAAGTCGGCACCATGCCAAAGTACGTTCGCCGGAACGCAAAAATCTGTTGGCTGTCAGGGTGCAATGGAATAGAAAAGAAAGCATGACACAGGTCAATGACTATGTACCAATCTGATATAGAATCACTGAAGGATTTGGTACAGTGGGACAACAAGGTACAACAATTTTATTCACTTTTCTCAAATCTTGTATTATCCTGAAAGTTCCGTTAGGCTTCTTCAAACCCATAATTGGTGAATTACATGGACTGCTCATTATTTCTCTCAAAATTCCCTGTTCAATCATTTTGTCTATCACCGGAGTCACTCCTGCAATTATTTCCGGTGTTAATTTATACTGGGGAATGTTTGGGTAGCTCACTCCTTCTTTTACTGTTATTTTCACAGGGTCTACTTTTTTCATCAATCCCATATCTTCTCCCGTGAAATCCCACACTTCAGGTATCACTGTTTTCTTTAATTCCTGAGGTAATTCCTCTGGGTCATATACAGCAAATGCCTCAGTGATTTCAGTTTACAGATTAGCATTGTCATTCTATTCAGTACATCTTCATCAGGAGTTTCAAAAGCTATGCCGTCAGGGGTACAGAAAATCGTACACAACAAATCTCTCCCTAACAAATTCACAGGGCTAGTATCGCACACAACAAATCGATGCAAATCGGTAAATTTCCCAATTTTGACTTTTACAGGATCAGTAAGATAAGTTTTTATCTGTTTATTCGAAACTCCAACTACTTGGATTGCGTCACCCGAGAGAGGAAGATTTTTAATGTCAGCTGATCTAACAGTTGAACGAGATGCTTTGGCACCTGACACTGTTGGGTAACAACCTGCTGCTGTCGCGGCGGTTGACAACTCACCTCATTCTGCACCTGTGGATTCATTGATGCATTGTCGCCATTAGCACTTGGGGGCAATTTACACTCGGATTCCCAATGCCCTAATTTTCCACAATTATGACATGGCCATTTCTTTTTTGCTTCGTCTAAGCTATTTTGTCCAATTCCCTTTCCAATATTAGGTTTTTGTCTCATGCCATTTGCCTGTTCAATCAGCTGAGCCTCTTGTCTCTCCGCTACCTTAACCTGTGCCCACATGGCCTTCTCTTTCCGCTTACATTGTTTTGCCTCAATTTCATCGCTAACATATTTTGCCTGTCTCAGTACTTCATCTACCTTTTTATTTTGCCAATCCACTGTATGCTGTTTAATCATTTCACTTACTTCAGGTCTTAGACCATAAACAAATCGATACACAAAATTACTTAAATCCTTCTCACTCAATTTCTCATCACCACTGTATTGTTTAAAGGCTAACAGCAACCTTTCATAATAGGCATGGATAAATTCTTTAACTTCTTGGTGAGTTCTATCAATTTTTACCCAATCAGTTTCTTTTGGTGGTACTTTGTTTTTCAGAAAAGTAATTACCTGTTCATAGTTTCTCATTACCTCCGGATCAGGGGCTCCCGTTTTAGGATCCCTAGGATATTCTTGAGTAGGCCAACCTACCGTACTTTTACATTCAGCCCATAGATCTGCCGGTACAATGATATTGAAAAGACCATTCAAATCAATCCACAATACTTTGGATAATTTAACAAACCTTTCTACATGTCGCCATTGTTGTAGTACACCTTCATTCCCGGAAAAAGCCAAGATCACTCACAGCATTCTTTGTGAATCGGGCCCACTTTCTACTCTCCACATCTCTTTTATGCACTCTTTACAGACAAGATAACTGCATCATCAGTGTGGGGGGTGATCAAAAATTTTTCATGCTGAATTGAGGTTGCATAAAGAATATGAAACCTGTATACATGCACAATCTTGGTAAATAAATAATTAATTCTTAAATAAAGTAATGTGTATCCATCGATATATCAGTTAAACCCAACACAGGTGTACATTGTTGTTCTTGTCATTGTTCTTCCCAATAGCAGCAATTCTGACTATGATCTGTCTTGGAAATCCACTGCAATTATGTTAACTCAAACACCTAACAATGAGGACAGTTTTAACATGCCTAACCTATATAGTGTGGCAGACAGCAAGCCGGTTGAAGATTCACACATATCAATAACACTTTGCCTCCCTCCCAAGTACCCAATATTTCTGTTTAACTGCACTGTATATCCATATGGAAGAGAACAGTTTTTTCATCAATATACCTACCCACCCCCTCATGAGTCCTGAGTGGCACAGCAGAGTATAGTCAGCCTAATCTATACAGGTGGACTTATTGTTCTATTTTCAACTAGGTACATTTCCCACAGGAAGACAAATTCTGGTTGAGTTCAACTATCGCCCTCTGAGTCTATTTGCCCAAACCATTGACATTTCCGGTCAGGTACCAAGCGGTCTACCATGAGCTGTTTGAGACATACATCCAGCAGGATTACCTTTCTTAAAAAACTCAAAATTGTCATCAAGCCCATATAAAAAGTGCATCATGGCCAAGCTGCATAAGAAAGAACTCAAACATTATAAGCACTCTCATACCACAATATGGGCCTAAAACTGCCCACCTCTTCAAAATGCAAAGTTCCAATCTTCCCAACATGAAGAAAGAGAAAAATGAAAAAGCAAAACCAGTACACTGTTAACAACAATCTTAGCAGCAGTGTTGCAGGTAGGGGAGGTAGGCACTAAATAAATACGTCAATAATCAGAGTTCACTGTGCCCCTCAGACTTCTTGCCCTGGTGCCACTGCACCTGCTGTGCAAATGGAACCTATGCCCCTGGAGGTAGTCGAACCACTATTCTGTGTCTCCTCCCTTAACACAAGTTAGTGGGTACAAGGTATATATATTATATCCAAACTACTGTCTGGAGACATCCACAAGCAATTCGATTGTTACATGCATGCTCTGACCTGCCAACAGTTTGCTAATAAAACATTATATTTGGCCATGTCCAGTTTAGCAGGCAGTAAAATAATGCCAGTTCAAGCTGTGCCTCAGGTAACTGAGTTTAGCAGTCATATTGCTTTCTTTGCGCTCATAGTTTTCCAGTGGCCCTGATGTCATCTTCTGGTGATCTTACCATAGCAGAATCAGCCATGAGGTTCTTTTTTCTGTTTCAAAATTGCTGCAACTAATTTGTGCTTGTCCTTGTGTTGAAGTAAAATCAATACTTGCCGTCCTTGCAAATCCAGCCCCAACATTTCTGTATTACAGATATCAGTGAGTCAAAATCCTAGTTGTTCACCAACAACACTCTAGTCTTCCAACCAGTCCAACCCGGGGACGCTTTAAGGCTACAACAAAGTTGGCTTTGAACCATGGACCTACCTTTCATGGAGCCCTCCGCACCTTTGAGTGATTGGAAATGACCCTTTCCAATAATTATTTAAAACAATTTACTCCTTGCTTTCCATAATTTTTTTGCACGTGCTTTGGACCAGTCCATTTGTGTATTCGTGTCCTGAGGAAATCCCCAGGGACATTTGCCTATCACACTTTACTAACATGTGCCTACTGACTATTCAGGATTTCTATCAGCCTTTGCAGAGAAAGAAGTCTTTGGGTGAATCTCTTAGAGGAGTAGGCCAACATGCCTCTGCATTTGGCATTTCCAGCTGTTTATTGGGCAGCAGAGTGTCAGACCTTTCAGCAGTACAGGAGTCCTTCTTCCTGGTGAGGATTTACAATTCCAGAAGTATACTGCAGAGTTGGTGTCTGAGGTCCAATATTCATACCTGTGAGGAATGGAGAAGTGTTTAAATGTTTTCCTTTGAAGTCCCCAGGCATCCACCCTGCCTTCCCTTTCCTGGCTCTAAACTAACTACATGGTTAATGCATCCCCTTGTGAAGTCCTTTGTATGGAGGCAGAACACAGTTTATTTAGGTGAAGTAGGACTATGCCCAGCTCCACCCTCCCATCCTGCCAGTGATGGTCCATCCAGGCAAATCTAAACTCTATGCTGTATGTGGCTGTCTAGGAGGAATACACAAAGCCCCGCTGTCAATTGCACTCAGTCATGTGACCCAGATTTCAGGCTGCAAGGACGAAATGACAAAATCAGGAAAATGTCAACTACCTAAAAGTAGAAGTTTCAAAAATGTGACTTCACCATGAAAGATGATTTTTCATTACAATTCCAAAGACACCAAACATGAACTGGTTACCTGCTCCCATTTGGAAATGATCAGTTGTAATCAGGTAACACCTGTTAGCCTACGGGAGAGGTAGGCCTTGCAGCAATGAAAAATGATTTTAAGAGGTTTACACCACCATGACATGTAAAACTAAGAGGTACATGTCCCACTTTTTAAATACATTTCACCCTGCCCTCTGGGCTGTCTGAGGCATACTCCAGGGGTGGCATACATGCAATTACACTTGGCAAAAGATTTTTTGGGCATGTTGAAATGGCAGTTTAAAAACTGCACACACAAGCTGCAATGGCAGACCTGAAACATGTTTAAGAGGCTATCTAAATGTGTTTCGCAATCAATGCTGCAGACCCACAAGTAGCATTTAATTGACAGGCCATGGGCATAGGTCGTGCCACTCAACTAGGGACTTACAAGTAAATTTAATATGACAATTGGGTAGAAGCCAGTTCTACTATGTTTTAAGGAGAAATCACAAGCACCATAGTACTGGTTATCGGTGCTAAATGTGCAGAGTCCTAACGCCAGCAAAAACAAAGTCAGCAGAACAGGGAAGACAAAGGCAAAATGTTAGGGGCTAAACCACACCAAAGATGCCAGATCTAACAACATTAAAAACAAAATTTTTATAATAAGTCCTTTCATTTTGATCAATGTTCCTTTATACCAAGTCACATTTCATGTTTTTGTATAATAAGGTTAGGTCCAACTTGGGGCAGGGGGAATTTACAACAGCTTTGTCAGTAGCTAAGGTCCTTGAGTATCAAAGCAATTCTCCATAAATTCTGAATAGGGAACCCCTTGAGGAATCTGTGTATAGAGTAAAAACAAAATCTCAAGAGAATACCCAAAACAGATGCATAAGAAAATAATTGACGTTCCTGAAATGCACTTACATCATGATTATTGTGGGCAATAGATTGCCCAATTAATGAAAGCATGTTATGGAACAGAACAAAGGGCTATCACATTTAAAAAAAACTTTAGAGGACCTGCTGTCTGAATGGGCTAACCCACCCACTCCATGAACATATGATGGTCACAGGTTCAAGTTCTGCGGGTCCATTCAGCCTTTGCTCTTTCTGAGGTAGCAATAAATATCTTTTATTCTGCATCAAGATGTGAACAAGTGCTTTACACATGCATGTATGCTATATAAATAAACCCACACAATATACTTGACAATCTTTTGCCTCAGTGGTCGGAATGCTTAAGCTCCTGCTGCCAGTGACACCTGTGCTATGCCTACTGAAGGCTTTTCAAGATCACCTGCTATGACATCCACTGTTGGGGCAAACAGAGATGTTGGATACACTATCTTGAATCTTTCCAAAAATTGGGAAGTTTGCCATTTTTGCAAATGCATTTGCACAAGTCTAGATCTGAGTAAACTGCACACTAATAGTACATGTTTGCAACGGCCCTCTTGAAATGCTCCCAAGCTATAAACAACAACGTATTTCTTTATCTATTATTCAGAAAGCAAGCATATAAACGTCTTATTTTTAATCTGTTGCTGTATGATTCAAAAACATTCATGCTCAGGAAAAGAGGGTAAGTCACTTCATCAAAACAACAGATGCCCATGACAAGAACCAAAATGTATGGCTATTTCCATGAGAAACCAGTCTACTTGAGAGGGACTAGAAAATAGATAGGTCATATGCATGTTTGAACATAAAAGTGGCACTCCTGAAAAACGATCCTTTGAGGAGCTACTACGAGCAATGTCCATTTAGATTAGATTGTTGTATTTAATCACAGCTAGGTTGGTGCATTTAATTGCAGCAACTACTGTGTTAGCTGTGGGTTTAGCACTATGGGAGTGAACTCACAATGTTAAGATGAGAAATTAGGACCTGGGGCAAAGTGAACCCTTTTTGGTATGGAAGACAACCTTTACCTATTCTCTACAGGGCCTACAATACCCCCCTACATAATGTAGTGCATTGTAGCCCCATCCCTACAAGAGATATGATCTTGCACTCATATTGCTAGTCTGGTGTACTTTCTAAAATCTTCAATACACATCCAATAATAATATTTAGAAGCACATACAATTTGTCTGTGATTAAAATGCAGTCTCTTTTATTTAAAACTGTGGATGCTAACATAACAGTGAACGTGATCTCACCATATTTCACATTGGATTACACCACTGATTGCATGTTTTTGTTTGGATCTGCTAATGATCTCACACAACTCTATGAATGTATGACCTAATGTCTGAATTTTGTTCAGGGTGGGACAGCTGATGAAATCAAAGCTAAAACAAGGAGTGTCTTAGATGCCTTCTTCAATGCCAGTAAGCACAGCCATCATTGTGATTGGCAGCACCACCATCGATGGATGGTGCCTTCGTGCTGCCTTCTGTAGTTTCCAAGAACACAGCCACCTGTAATACTTAGTAGTGCTGCATCTGTAATGCTCAAGATTTTAGCTATGCTTAATATTCGAGGCCAGTGCCATCTTGTGCCTAAGAATTATAGCATCTGCAGAGCCTGTGAGTGCTTCAGCCTTTAGTGCTTATGAGCCCCAATAACGCTTGCCCCTGGAAGCCTTTCTCATTCTTGTGTCTTGGGGGCGTAACACAGGCTCCCGCAGCCCCCACGGTGCGGGGGGCCCCAAGCTCCATGGGGCCCCGTCGGCACTGCACTCTGGCCAGATTGAGCCTGGAGGGGCCCCTCTTCGTACCGTGCAGGGAGGCCCCCTCAATTTTCGTTACACAGCTGTAACCTGTAATGTCTTTGAGCACAGCTATCTCTAGTTCCAGGAACTCAAGTGTCCAGGAGCTCAACTGTGGTGAAGAATACGTTGACACAACGTTGGGTAAATTAAGTCTATTTAGTCACATGGAAGGAACACAGTTTAACATCCACCTGGCCAGCTCCAAACAGCCCCTCAACCGTCTTCACTGAGAATCCTCCCATCACCCTCATTCTAATCAGTTCTTAGTACCCACTTCATTCTCCATAAAAACTGGTGAAAATGTTGCACTGCCCAAAAATAAGCTAACAATTCTTTTCTATGGTAAAATTAATTGCACTCTGAATCACGCAACATCCTGGAGGCATATGATACTACACATTCCCCCCAATTGTCTTTCCCCATAAGAACTGCCCCCAAACCTACACTACTAGGATCCACTGACACTATGCATTCTCTATCAACCAACTATGAACTTTAAAATGGCGAGCCAACAATCTCCTTTTTTGA
This sequence comes from Triturus cristatus, assembly GCF_964204655.1. NCBI lineage: Eukaryota > Metazoa > Chordata > Amphibia > Caudata > Salamandridae > Triturus > Triturus cristatus. Next base: position 478,015,460 of record NC_140583.1, read on the forward strand.
TCATTCACAAACTTATGTATGCTATCACCCCACACATATTTAGAATTTTTCGTTAACAACTGTCGCAAAGGATGCACTTTAGTAGAATAGTCCTTTACAGATTTCCCATAGTATTCTATTAACCCAAAAAAGGACAGTAATTGATCCTTCAAGATGGGTGCAGGGGAATTCAAAATGCTTTGCACTTGGTTGTGTTTAGGTCTAATGCCCTCCCCAGAGATTTCACGGCCCAAATACACCACTTTGTCCTGCCTAAATTAGCATTTAGAGAATTTCAAATCAAGGCTTTTGATTTGCAATCTTTTCAATACATCTACTAAATTCTTATCATGTTCATAGTGTGTTTTCCTAAAAATCTAAATATCATCTTGGCAGGCAAAGGCCTCCAACACCTTCCAATACATGTTTCATCAGACTCTGGAACATGGAGGCTGCACTTGCCAATCCAAAAGGCATGCACAAAAAACAACCCTATCAACGGTTGAGAATTCTCATACAATCCCGCCTGGTGGTAGGCTAAATCTATTGCGGAATAACTGAAGCACTCACCAATGTGGATATTGCTTGTGTATATTTGGAAGAGGGTGTTTGTCAATCCAAATCTCCTTATTTAAACTGTATACATCTACACACAAACGGAGTTCCTTAGGCCCCTTAACAGACAACACAATGGGAGACACCTAAAGAGAAGACTCTGTGGGTTCAATACTTTTCTTCTCAAATAGATCGCTCAGCATCACCTTAAATTTGTCTTGGTAGACCAACAACACATTCCTTCCCTTGTGCCTCTCCGGTACTGCCTCCTCATTGAGTATGAGCTTGTGTTTTAAAATCAGCATATTTTCCCAATCTCCCCTGAAAAAAACCTGGGAAAAATGTCCCTATTCCACTGACATATTCATAATTTTTGGCTGCTATTACATACACTGGTGGACTAGCATTAGGATCTAATGTTATACCCATCTCTTGTTGATGGGGCCACCCCAGAATGGCCTCACCCTTTGTTGCCACATACACTTTCTCCCTTGTTCTTCTCCCTCGAATCTCAGATCCACCCAAAAATACCCATGCAGATCAATTTTGGCACCTGAATAACCTCCGGGGTGAATGTCAGGTGTAACAATTTCTTCTCACCCCACTTCTCATTAAACAAGGTCTTTCCAATAATATTGTACCAAGCGCATGAATCCACCATCATAACTATTGATTTACCATCAATTGTTAAAGTGCATCTAGGAAAACCCTTGCATTTAATATCACCCGCACATAAAATAGAATTAAACTCAGCAGCATCAACTTCCTCCTCATAGGTAATGCAATGAACTCTTTGAGAAGATCTGCATACACTGAAATGCCTAAATTTTTCGCATTTGACACACACTTTATCCCATGCGGGACAACCCTTAAAGCTCCCCCCGTGGAACGAACTTCCACACCTGTAACAAGTAATACCACTTTTTCCGATTGTACTTAGGTTCAATATTCTTAAATTCAGCTTCTTTATTAACAGAAGTCATCTGACTTTTCATAGGATTCGTTTGACTTTTCACTACGGAAACGTCAGCACTAGTATCTTGAATTCTGACGCTCTGGCCTCTGATCTCTTTTACAAACTTCTCGGACTGTTCAATTACCTTTGCAATATTAATAATTGCATTTCAGAGGAGGATTCAGTACCAAGCCATAACCTTTCCTGCATCTTTTTATTTTTAGTATTCATCATTAATTGGTCCCTCAACAACTGTTCACAGGTTATTGTTTCAAAAGCCCCAGATCCTGCCAAGGTCCGCAACACTGATACATATTCTTCAATTGACTTCTCCTCCTTTTGTATACGTGAATAAAACTTGAACCTTTCCATCACTGTGGTGATATTCCTTCCAAAAAGGATACTCATTTTAAAGGCTTGGTCAAATACATTTATATCCCCTACCCCCTTCAAAAGAGGACAATTATTAAACTCCGTTAAACCTGCTCCACCTAAGCAATGCTCTAAACAAGATAGTTTCCTCTTTGCTGAACAATCTTCATCCTCTAGGACCTTCACATAAGCCAAAAATATGGGATACCACAATTCCCATTCTATTTTTGTTTCTCCAGCAACATGCAAATAATATGGTGGGCTGCAATAGTGGCCATTTTTAATATTGGGATTAAGAAAAGAGCCAACAATACATCAGGTCTGCCTATCACAGAAAATACCAATTGCTGTGGCTGAATAATTACAGGTGTGCCCATCACCATAAGTGTAGGCATTTCAATAAAATGCTTTGATCCAAATAAACTGCCTAGATAACACAGTAATTGTACAATTTCAGGTGTGCCTGTCACCGTAAATATGCCTTAAAATGAATTGTGTGAATATTATTGCTGCAACATAATTTCAATTAATTGCAGAAATAATATTTTCTGTTCAGAGCTTTGAAAACCTTTAAACCAGTGTGCCTGTCATCGTAGATACAGGCCAACACAAATACTCTGGACTCAGGCCTACAATACGGTCCAATCCAAAAAAGCCACGTGACTGTACAAGATGACACCACTCTGGGTCCTTCTGCCTCTCGCTCATGGTGGTGGCACAGATTGCATTGGTCCCCTCAGTGCTTAGCTCGACTTTAAATAAAATCCCCTGGTTGGGGATACTCATGACCTGGAAAGCCACCACAACACCTCAACACCACTACGGTGATGGTCGGCATAAGCAAAACAGTCGAACCTTGCCAAAGACCATACAGGAACAAGGTGTGCACTGTCTTCTTTCCTGCTTTACTCTCGTCGCCAGTTTGAGTGGTGAAGAATACATCTACAAAATGCAGGGTAAATTAAGTCTATTTATTCACATGGAAGGAAGACAGCTTGGCATCCTCCTGGCTAGCTCCAAACAGCCACTCAACCATCTTTACAGAGAATCCTCCAGTCACCCCCATTCTAAACCTCTACCACCCACCTACATTCCAATAAGAACACTACACTCAACCATCTGTATTATTTGGATACAACCTCTGTTCTTCCCATGCAACAGGGTGTGTATTGAACAAACATATTCATTGCAGCATTTTATGTAATTATATATGTATCTAATTGCAGAGTATGCCTCTTCTTTCTTTTATGATTTTTCAAATGTTAACATTAAATTCAATAGCATATGAAGACTCGCTTTAGGAACCAGTTTTTTGGAACTGATCTATGCCATGTATAAAATGGTCATCTGTGCATGGTTTATTACAATTTGCCATGTAAAATGTAATTAATTGCACAAAATCATAAAAGACTAATACACAATTATAAATAAAACAATAACATTTTAAAACATTGGCTGCCGATCAAGAAGTGCCAAATGAATATTGGCTAATGACATCAACAAAGTACTTGGAAACAATTCCGGTAGACTAAAATCTGATTTGCAACCTTTGATGGTCTAGAAAAACTCTGGAAAGAATTGTTGCAGACCACTTTCAAGGATATGTAGAATAACGTCAACTACTGCACAATCGCCAATCATGGTTCAAGTCTATAATAAGCTAGGGCAACAGAGTCAGCTCTGGAAGACATCAAAAAGAAGCTCCTCATAACTCACGATAAGGGCTAACAAACTACTTTGATTCTTCTTAACCTCTCTGCTGTGTACGACTGTTGATCACAATATTTTGTGGAAGAGGCTGAATAAATAGTTTGGGGCTTCATAAAATGCTCACAAGTGGGTAGGTTCATTCTTCAGGGACCAAACTCAAGAGGTACACCTGGATACCCAGCTGCGACCACTTCAGCCCCTACCCCTTTTTTTCTGCCAAGATAATTAGATAAACATTCCATGCCTCATCAGTGATCAGATCTTCAATGACCAATGCCCTAGCTATGTGGCATGGTTGTAGCTACTCATATGGCTCTGTGAAAGACGCGGGGTACTGGTAATCATCCCATGCTCCAGTGTGCAGCTTACCTGTGCTTGTCATCCTTTTGCAGGACCAGCAGTGTTCTTGTGATGCTTTGGATCCCATCACTGAGGTACAGATCTAATAGCCAAACAAATGTTTCTCATGAATAAATTACCATACCAATTATAGCCCTGCTCTGGGATCAGCCCTGATGAGGGTAGGTCTTATTCTTTCCAATGCTGAAGTGGTAAAGGTGCACTTAAGTTGTCAATGATTGATGCACTTTGTTAGGCAACACTGTGAAATCAGAATGATTCTCAACCAGAGATTGAGCCTCCGTTGTGATTTTAGTACCCATGGATCTGATCTTCACTTCTTTTTTCTTGATGTATTGCGTTCACTTGACAGTCATAGCAAGGTACGTGGGGGGCTACATATCGCGTTTGGGGTTCATTGTCACTTTAATGGGATGTCAAGAGGAAGGTTTTATGTTGCTGATATCTCCTACTACCAATCTTTCGCCAACCCCAACCTGTTTCTAACTCCTTGAAGAGCTTCTGGAAAGAACCAAGACTTATACCTACTCTGATCTGCTAGCCATTGCCCTCACTGCAGCCTGGAAGTAAAGACTTCCTGCTTCCACACCCAGCATGTATCACTAGTGCTTGCTGACTTGTATCTTCAACCCTCTCATCACTAGTTTGACAGAACAACTGTAGAAATTTTCATGTTGCTAAACTGTGCTATGGATAGTAAAAAGGGAGTATCTCTAGGCTGGAGGGTGGCAGATTATCCACCATTGGAGAAACTAAACCACATTCACAGGCAGAAGATTAGCCACTAAGGAAAGGACCACATACTAGAAACAGAACACTTTTTGGTAACTACTTACAGTTAACACTACATCCCAGCATGCAATTTCTGTTTTCCTGCTTTGCACTTTGAGTCCTGGCTTCTAACAGTAGTGTTAAATTTCAATGCTGGGTTTTATAGAAAAGTGTCTTTGTTGGTAGCAGCAAAGTACAATAGGATTGCATGCAAGCAAGTCCTCTGCCTTCCAGAGAGATTCTAGAATATCGTTCTGGAGACATCAGAACAATAACAGCATCTAAAAGTAAGCACTATTACACACAAGGCCTATGCATTTGTAACACATTTTCTCCCTTAAAACATTAAACTTCAAAATAAAGAACAAAGCTTAGTCATCAATAACTTGCTGGCGGATGACTGATCCAAAAACTATTTTTGTACCTTTTAAGCCACAGATTTATTCTCAAAGGACTGTCTCATACCTGTACCTTCAATTACAAATCACTTTTTGTACCAGCAGAAACACTTTCACACCAGCTGCTCAAACTTGAGTATGATTTCCCATTCTAATTCTCTTACACTTCTGCACTTGACCACCTTTCTCACATTCCACACTATACCATCTTGAGGGACCAGACTGTTCTGGTTAACTTTCACCACCTTTAACGCTCAACCAAATTTGGAAGCACCCTTCATACTAAACCCCAGTATGAGTAAACTCACACAATCTCCCACTACAAAAGCAGGCACTTTCACTTTTCACTTGTCATCATACCTCACTTTCATCTTCTCTTGTTTATCCTTCACCCTTTCAGCCACTTTATCAAGATCCATACTGCTCGCTCTTGTCATTTTCTTTTTTATACACCATGGACAAAACTTAGATGCAGGATCCCTTCCTTTCAATAAACAGAACTGCCTTGTTTGAGTAACTGAATGGGGAGTAATATGATACATCAATCTCTCCCTTAGAACATTCTTCCATCCACTCCCAGACTTACCTGCGACTTCAATATCACCTTTAAGGACACAGTTGAAGCGCTCAAACTGACCATTCTCTTGTGCCTCATGTAAAGTGTGGTGAAATGCTTGATTCCACAGTTCATCAAAAATTCCTCCCTCTCACGTGATTTAAATTGCACTCTGTTATCAGTCACCAGCACCTCTGGGCACACTTACGGAGCAAACTTCTCTAAAGAACTCAATCCCTGCCAGAGAGGTGGCATGTGCAAAAGACTTGACTTCTGGCATCTTTGAGTGATAATCAATTACGACCAACGCATATCTGGCCTCCTTGGGAAAACTGTTATACGGCCGCAAGATATCATAGGCCACTTTCCCCCAACGTGAATTGGGCCATGACACAGGTTTGCGAGGGGAGTGAAACACCTTAAGCATTTCATCACTGTTCTCATGCACAGTACACTCCGTCACACATTGGTCCACCATTTTATCCAAGCCGGGCTACCAAAAATTAGCTCTGGAGAGTCTTTTCGTGGAAGATAACCCTTGGTGCCCCTCATGTACGTCCTTCAAACTCTCCTCCTGCATGGTGCCAGGAGGAACACATTTTCCCCCTTTGAAAATTAAATCCCCTTCCATTTTCAAATCCTCAGACACTTTAAAAAAAGATCTTACCTCAGGAGACACACATTCTCTTTGGGTCATCCTTCTATCAAGTACCTCTTCACAAGTTGCAACACTACATCCTCATCCATCATTCTCCTCCAAACCTCCTCTGACATAACCGTGAATTCTATAAAAAGGCTTTAACCATTGTAACTATCTCAATCTCATCGTGCTCCTTAGTACTTCTGTCTTCCGGACATGTCAATCTGAACTGACAATCCGCAGTAACATTATATTTCCCTGGCATGTACTCAACACTAAAGTTATATTCCTGTACCCTGGATGTGAGTCTAGCTATACGTGCAGTGCATTACACCCACCACCGGTGACAAAATTCCCACTAAGGGTTTACGGTCGTTCCTCAGGATGAACCTACTTCTCCAAACATAGCTGCGTAAATATTCAACACCCCAACACATGCCAAAAGCTCCTTTTCAATTACTGCGTGCCTCCTCTCCATTTCACTTAGTGTCCTGGATGCAAATGCCATGCACCATTCATCTTTTCCACAGTTTTTGACCCAATACTGAGCCCAGGCATGGTTGGTAGAGTGCCACTTCGTGGAGTTCCACGGAGTTGGAAAAAACTCTGTGGAACACCGCTCCACTCCCCTCCAACCTCCCTAATTTAATTCTAAAAAAATAAAGGCATTTATCTGCTGTGGTGTCTCCGGGCTGCCTCCTCCTCGCTGTGGTCTCTCTCTCCTCCACGTCCTCACTGTCTTCGTCCATGCAAACCCCTATGTTGTGCGCGCACGCAAGACATACAACGTAGGGGTTAGCATGGGCGAGGATGAGGCGAGAGAGAGACCATGGCGAGGAGGAGGCAGCCCAGAGATGCCACAGCAGGTAAGCGCCTTTTTTTGTTATAATTAAATTAGGGACGGTGGAGGTGCCGGCTAACTCCACTCCGCTAGGGAGACGCAGTTTTGCCTGAACTCTGCATTCTCAACAGAGCCCGGAGTAGGGAAAACTCTATAAACTATGCTATTTTAACATGCACATGTTTCCTAAGTTGCCTTCTCTTTCACACAATGACTTTTGACACACATTTGCTTGTGTGAAAGTGCAGAGTTAGTTTCTCTGAAACACTTTACTTACAAATTTCACTTCATAAGAACACTATCATAACACCTTGAACATCTTGCACAAGGTCTGAAAATACATTGTGCAAATGCAGTTGTTTGTTATTCGTCCATGAAGCGACGCAGCTATCAATGGAACATAAACAATGGTGACCTGACTAAGGTCTTGGCATAGGAGCAAGGATGCTTTTTTTCTAAATAAACAATCATTTCTGGGTTGGGGCAGAGGAGTATTTACTGTTGTTTTGAGTTCACTACACACTGAAACCTCAGCCCATCTGCTTGCTGATCCCTCTGCGAGGAGGGATGTCCAACCTGTGACCAAGATGGGGACATACATACTTTCCCTTCAAGTAATGGGGATTGGATCATCCAAAAGAAGATACTTGGAAAAAACATACACACACTCTTGGGACCTACGTTAGGAAACGCATAGTAGGAGTATGCTGTATACAGTTTTCTATGCTTGCATATATACATTGTTTTAGCAAGATGGTGGAACTATTTATTTTGTTCAGTGTCCTTATACTGCTAATTACTTTTATCTGCTTTTGTCTATTGATTATTGCAGCAAATATATTCTATACAAGAATCATGATGGTTCAATAAATATTGAAAATGCCCCTCTGAGTATTCCCGGTATATTTCTCAGAGAGAAAGCTCAAGTGACTGAGCGAAAGAGTTCTAGGTCTGTTACCACATTTCCTGGGGGTGTGAGGGCTGTCATGTTCTCTGGTTGCCAAAACCATTTGCTACCTGTCTAGGCTTAGGGGTGCTTATGGTAGCACTTGGAGCTAGCTGGTCTATTGGAAAACATATCCTGTGGGGGTGCTCGAAATCAGTCTAAAACCATCCCAATGTTTAATTGCCCAACAAACGCACAGTTCCTACTGGAAAGTGGGAACTACATTGAGAGATTGGGTTCTTACTTAATGAGTTGTCTTAGTAGTTCTCTCGTGCATTCTCAGAGACCCCTACTTACCTCTGAACCAGAGAAGACAGTGATTGTATGGACTATCCTTCTCAACTGAGTAGGTAAATATTATGTATGGGCTGTAGGTTGTTGAAGCTTCAACTCTTCAAAGGATCTATTCCCATTATGTTACCATCGCTGAAATTAATTTACAATAATATCTGGAGATGAAGGGGCCCCAGCACTTAAAATTGCGGAGAACTGCAGACACATGGTTACTCCAAAACCTTTACAACATGGTCTCACTGTTCGGTATGGAGATGTTAACTTTGTGGTTGAGGTACAAGAAGCATATAGGACAGAAGTATTCTATTACTGGGTTACATTCCCAGCTGCAGACTACACAACACTGTTATTTCACACCTACAAATAGGATAAAGTACCAGGAAATTATACACTGTATGAAGAAATAGAAATACCACTAACCTACCAAGAACATATAAACTGGTTTAATGGTGCCCTACCACACACAACAGAAAACGTTAGACTCGGTCCCCGAGGGAGCAACATGTCCAGTCTTAGCCAGATACACATAGCATCCTAATGTTGATAATTTATCAGCAGTGCAGGTATGGACATTATACAAAGTTTAAGTAACACTATACAGATGATTGACACAGTTTGTTATGTGAACACTAACACTTCTCTCTGGGTGGACCACTCAAACATCACAACTGCAATTGGCTACCTCAGGCAACAGCCCACAAACATTAAATGTAGTTATGGGCAAAGTATCTTTCAGACAGGAAGAGATTCAATTCTGGATTACATAAAAAAAGACACTGAGTTGTTGTTGGCCCATATGGGCCTGCAGGTAAATTATGCTTGCGGAAGGGGATGGTTCCCCTGTAGAAGACTGCACAAATTTGGGCACAGTCTTTGCTGAAGTATATACCAGAACATATGGCACCCATCCATTGGTTGTTTTGCCAGAAGTGCTTAAACAGAACCAGAATGAATACGGGGCAGCAACTGCCATGGACTTGAGGACAACATTTTGGCGGTATCCGCCATTATGTTGAGTGACATAAAGGGGGAAGCAGCAGCATTGGCTATATGGCAGCATCTAAGGGATTTGGCTCTGGCACAACAGGAGCATTAATGACCTAAAATTATCGACTAAGCCTATGCTATACTGGGTAGGGATAATTTGTGGGTCAGACCTGGTAAACCACAATTAAAGAGTGATTCTGAAAAGGATTACTCTAATCAAGCACCCGAGTCTTCTACAAAGAAGAAGTGGGAGAGTAAGTAAAACAAAGACGAAAAATCACAGGGTTGGCATCCCACACAGGAAGCCACTGAAAAACGCTATAACCTGCTTAACCATGATAACATTAGACAGCCTGACAGGTATCAGGATACTGGTACACGTTCATCTCGTTCTGTTCAGGAGTCATCTGAGAAACAATCGGAGACAAGTGGATGGTCAAAGCGCAGATCAGAGGAGCACATGGAATCGAAGAAGGGCTCACAATTCTCACCTGGCTACATGCTTAAAGAGGAGGATAAACCTAAATATTCCAAGCCTCAATACAAAAAGAAAAAGGTAGCCAGACTTTAGATCAGGCATGCACAGGATATAGAGGAAACTGCTTCTGAGTGGGGAATGGGCAGTGATCATGCTGGGCAGTGTGGTAGAAGTTCTGATAGTTCGCCTGAACCTGATGGATTGTCTGGTGGGAGAAGCGCTGAGTGATAAATGATGGTGCAAACACCTGATACTAGGGTAAGAATCCCACATTTCTTATACGAAATACAACTTAAATTGGAGGGGGTGTATCTAGAAACATTAATGTTCTCTTTTGGGTGGACTCACGGATAAAATATTTTTTGGGCTGAAAGGTTTGGCCACCTGATTTCATAATGGACTGCCCAAATGGAGAAACAGTAAATGTACCAGTTTTTTTCGACCTTTTTCCTGAATCAGTAAGAAACTCATATGCCAAGGAGTGGGTGCTATCTCCTGTGTTATACCGCAACTGTGTTATCCCTGGGTTGCTGGACTCTATGAAGTGGGGTGGGATGATGGTTATCCTTACCATGAAATACCACTCAGGACAACCCCACAACCTCAAAGACAATGTTCTATTGAGCATGAAGCTAAAAAACACAAGTTAGGGAAATCCTCCAACAACTTGAATACCAAGTAATATGAAGTTGCATCTCATCAATGAATAATGCCTTGTTTCCCGTGATGAAGCCTGATCATTCATATCATCTAGTATTAGACTACAGGCACTTATTCAAAGTGACTCGCACATTTGCAGTACAAAATGTACACAGTGCTGCACTAATGAACAACATAGTGTGAAAGAAATATAAAATGATACATGATATCTCGAATGGATTTTTCTGACAAAATATAACTCCTGGAAGCAGGTATATGACTGCATTTTCAATGCTAGGCTCTTAGAGGCAATTCGGTTGATCATCTCACGGGGCTAAGAACAGCAAGAGTAACAGAACTACTATAACATTTTGATGACCTGGGATTGTCCATGCCGATGACATATACCTGAAAGATTACCTTTTGTAACACTTAACAAGAGTAGATCGCATAATTCTGGAGTTTGCTCAGAAGGGCTACAAAATTTAATTTGAAATAATCTAAAATTACCCATCTCAACGTCCTTTTTCAGGGATATGAGTTGTCATGCGAAGGCAAAAGCCTTGAGACACACTTATTAGAGAAGTGTGTGCTACTTCAACCTCCAACTACATTGAAGAAATTGCAATCCATATTGAGTTTTCTAAATTTTGGTAGAGCATACATTCCAGATTATGCAGAACAGGTTAAACCATTCTATGACCTTTCCAGTATACATTGGACTCAGGAACACACAAATATGTTACATTCCATACAAGCTGACGTACTAGCTTCCAAACATTTTCACACACTTCTAGACACAACAAACCTGGGGAGCCGCATCATTGCAGGAACACCCAGGTACACCTACATTATGTTTAATGAAGTTGACACTGTCCTATTTGTATATAAATCACATCTATACACCAATGCTGAAATATGTTTTCCACCTACACACCTACAGAAAAAAATCTGGTAGCACTACATACTACTGTGGTGAGAGAGCGACCCTGGTGCCAACTTAAGAGACCGTCACCAGATCAAGCATTCTAAATGCTGAAGCAGATGGGGCTTATAAGTACATCTTGGTAGCAGTGGATTCCTGCTCTTAACTCCTGTTGGCATGGTCACAGAAGCCAGATGATGCACAAACTATTATAAAGGATCTGCGAGTCTTTATCGGGACATACGCAGTCGGCACATTATATTCCAACCAGGGTCCAGTGTTTAGCTCTAGGGCTTACAAAGATGCCATGGAAATTTGAGTGCGACCCTGCATTTCTCTTTCCCCTAAGATCCTGATGATAATTTTGTAGTGAAGAGGAAAAACCCTGGCTTAAAGCAGTTTTTATCAACTAGGGTACTAAGGTGATGTCACAGTTGGGGTCATGTGTGGAGTAGAGATGTGGGTCCCAGACATCGACAATCACAGCACAGTGGCAGCGGAAACACCATTTGATCTAAACGAAGGTCTGGCTGTTTTACAGGAACTGAACAGTTTCCAGGATGAACAAAGCGACGTCCAAGCAAAATGCACCACTACTGGGGAAGTGAAGGAAGTTCCGGCAAGACCTGCCTAGGTCCCTAAGGTTGGGAATCTGTACAGGGAACAAAATTGTCGACAGGAAATAATTTGGGCCATCCTACAGACCGCTTGTACAGGTCCTGCTGTTGAAGGTACCAGAACTGTACTTCTTCCGCCTCTTGCCGGTCAGTAAGACAAGAGATTTGTCGCCATTGATCTGATCAAACAACACTGCGTGGCTGATTCTCAAGAGTAAGCCACGTGGGCTTCTGGGTAGCCACCTGCCTCCTCTGGCTACTGTGCAGGAAGATCAGATAGAAGCTTTACTAACTAATGAAGCATCCTCTCTCCAGCGAGAAACATCAATCCACAATAATGAAGTAAGCCTTCTACCTGTTGCTAAAACAATAACTGTACAGTAAACTAGTATAGAAACACAGATATAAATTCAGAATTCTGAGACAGATTGAGTCATTTCCAAGTTCTGCAAAACCTGCTGTGCTGCCAAAAATAGATTGGACTCCCTCTGGCTACTTCATCGACTTTGATGGCTTCTCTTCGGATTTATCTGATCCACCACCACCGCCACATCTACTGTTTGGGCTGAAAGTGCGTGTCTTCTATCTTTGGCTGAAAAGGACATATTTTGTTTCTCCATGACTACAACTTTGAATTCCAATTTCATAACATTTCCTGGTCCTATGGTTTGGATTTGTGACAGTCTTTTTCCTACTTCCGAATGGACAATATCTCCCAGAAAGCTCTGCAGTACAACTAGTAAACTAGGTTCTTAAATCACATTCGTCATCACATCAAGAACAAAGACACCTTTCAATGGTGAACATTGCAGCTTTTCCAGGTCCTGATGAGATTGTTTTGGATAGGGTATCGTATGATGAGTATGTCCCGCTGAACTTTTGCAAATTCCATTCCTGTTGAAAGTATCTTTGAATGATGTCATTACCTCTAATACTGTTTCTGACAATTGGGACATTGATATAGTGCAGGAAATGCTAGAAGAGCTAGAGCATTCTACTGTGTTTTTGTCTGATTGTATGAAGGAATATCTAATTATGATGAAATGTTTTGTTTTCAACATTAAAGTCATCTTTTTCTGCATAACGTAAGTATTCCACGCGTTGTTTTCAATTACACACAATGGGAACATTGCCCTACACCACCAGAGGGTAGTTCAAAAATATTTGCACAGATGTTTGCTTATTTTTCTGGTTAGGATATATCTGACCCAGCCTTTTACATAATAGGTTGGCACCTTCACCTGCAAAGAAAATATGCTGACCAACACTAAGCCGATATACTCTGCTTCTTTTCTTTCCCAGCTGTCTGCACAAGGTTTTCGACTTTTGGAGGGACACTATTGATGTAAAATCAATATGGAGGATACAAGATTGGCAGGTTCAGGGAACTGAAACTTTGTTTAGAGCATGCTTTACAATACAATAGGTGAGTTTCCTGAAATAATCTGCGCAAATAATGTCATGTTATGGATTTGCCAAGATGAAAGATTTGAACACACCACACATTCCAATATTCACATGCTTTGAAAACTGGCAGCATTTTACAAAATACAAAGAGGATACATTAGACACCAAGCTATGGCATGGCAAATACAATTCATCAGACCCCAATTGGAAGTAATGGTTAGTTTGGCTGTTAGACAGGAACGGATGTCAGGCACAACTAGATAACACAGAGGATTTTAAAACAAGCAGGCCGGACTTGCATTATGAGCAGTCTGAACAGTCAGGTGTGGTGACAAACTATAGTGTTGGGAAACTGTGTCTTGATTGGCTAAAACCTCAACACTGTCTCAGGTAACATAACACCTGCTCTTTCTATCGGATGGCCTCGAACCCAGGTACTTCTTATTAGGTTCTCAAAAACGCTTCTTGTATGCAATATACAATGACATATGGGACTTTCCTCGGCAGGATGCTGCTAAAAGACTAAGCAAAATGACAAGGCCAATTTAGAAAAGGCACTAGCAGTTGTTGGCAATGGTATGACCACCTTGCCCTCTAGAATGTATTCCTTTGGAAACATAGTGCCAATGACAATAGAAGTAATTGAACAAGACATGTCCATATTACAAAATTGGCAATCACAGCTTAGGTATATTCTGCTATTGAGCTGGACACTGCAAACACTACGTTCTGGCTGTGTGCTGTGGCGACAAATCAATGCCACAAATTTGTTTTCCCCATACCACCTTACAATACAACAAATACTCATGGCACGCAAAGATGCAACATACACTATGTTATACATAGACAAAATAGAGAGGATACCTTTCGCTGTTGCTGAAACACCATCCACAGAATGAGTAATCCATGGGTACCTCACTTTGCCGATTTCGACATTTGATTTTCAGTACTGTCTGCGAACCCACCAAGTGGGCAGATATGAAGCATTGGGGGAAGGGCTTGTACACAACTATTGGGACTGTCTTTCAAATTGTGGTGTCAAAATAGGGAAACAGATATTTTTCTCAGTGTTTCAGATTGCAAGAATACTTTAAATGGATCCTTAGTGTGCAAGGACATTTAGCTTCACAGGGCCTGTAATGCTTCTGTGGCACACTTATCTTGCTACTTTAAAGATTCCTCCAGCGGCTGTGATACTTCCGACTTTTAGACTTCTCTCTCATGGGAGTTACTTAATGCTGAACAATCAAGGTTGCTATTGGATGAAACAAGGGTTTGCCTATCTGGTGACGGTTTCTTCCATTGTCACCAGTTGTCACAAGTACTGTGTCCCCCTGCCCATACAGTTAGGGAGGCGAAGCTTTGGTCTTCAAAAAATCTTTCCAACGTGCACTTTGATACCTTAAGCAAACTGAAAGCCGTATTATTTCAAATATATGTAGCCTTAATCTGCAAAGGAGACGTTTGATCTTCAAGTTGAAAGGTCCTCTGCAGAGATACAGTCACTAGTCGGCACTGATTTCCCACTACTTTTTAGTGAGCCGGTGCACCGCATTTTTAATATGTCCGATAAAGCTGAAATAGCGCACTTTTTAAAACAAAATAGGCTCTGGGTTGGTTAGCACTTTTGAAAGTCGTCCGCTGGTCCTGCTCCTGAATGTCGGGACTGTGGTATTAACTTTTCTGGATGTACCATTTGGAGATCAAATGGAACTGGCACTACCACATGTGATGCTGTGAAGGCATTGTACATTGATTTGGCGCACTGTTGCTTCAGGAATTGAATGAGCATTGGTTTTACAATTTTGGCCTTTTTGGCTTCATTGCATGCAGTTCGAATTCCGTTGTCTGCTGTGCACTATTGAGTGGCCCCTGGACTTGTGCCTTGGAATGCAATTGGTTGAGCCTTCAGACATAAGTGTACTTGTGGACCCTTGAAAGGCCCATTTGTATTGCTGTCCACTGTATATTTCATTGCTTTTGGCTGCATTCTATGAGTCTTCCTGGGATGCTTCTTCTCCTGATGAGTTGGATCTTGGCTCTGATTCAGCAGATCTTCCACTGGGTGCTGCCACTCCCTCAGTGGCTGCTGTGAGGGCTGGATGGGAACATATTTGCTCCATAAACCTGCTTCGCAGTGTGTCTCTGAGATCATTGTCTGCGGTTAAATTGTTTTAAAATTTGTTTTTATTAGCTTTTACATTTTTTAATGATGGCTTTCTGTATGCTTCTGGATTCAAATTGTATGATTGGCTTTTTAATTGCTTTTTGAATAGATTTCGTAGTTAATTTTTATACATATGTTGTGCGATTAATTGACATAGCTTTCTTACTATTAGATACCTGGTTAGTCGACTTATGTTCGAGGAGTAGGTATCATGTAGCTCACCTAGCCTCGGAAAGAAATTATGCCATTTTAACACACACACATTTCGTAAGTTGCCTTCTCTTTCACATGATGACTTTTGTCACACATTTGCTTGTGTGACAGTGTAGGGTTAGTTTCTCTGAAACCACTGTGCTTACAAATTTCGCTTTGTAAGAACACTATCACAACACATTGGACATCTTGCACAAGGTCTGAACATATATTGTGCAAATGCGGTTCTTTGTTATTCGTCCATGAGGCGACGCAGCTTTCAATAGAACATAAACAATGGAGACCTGACTGAGGTCTCTGCTCGGGAGCAAGGATGCTTTTTGTTATTAATAAACCAGCATTTCCGTGTAGGCAACCTACATACTTTCCTTTCCTTTCAATTAACGGTGTTGGATCATCAAAGAAGGGATTCTTGGAAGAACACCTACACACAACCTAGGCACCTAGGTTAGGGAACGCATAGTAGGAGTACGCTACATACTGTTTTATATACTTGCATATATACATTGTATTAGCAAGAGGGTGTAACTATTTCTTTTGTTCACTTTCCATATACTGCTAATTACTTTTATCTGCTTCTGTCTATTGATTATTGCAGCACATAAATTCTATACAAGAATCACAATGGTTCAATAAATATAGAAAAAGCCCCTTTGTGGATTCCTTGTATATTTCTCTGAGAGAGAACATGAATTACTGAGCGAAAGAGTTCTAGATCTGTTGCCACAATTCCTGGTAGAGTTAGGGCTGTCCCGTTCTAAGGGTTGCAAAAACCATTTGCTACCTAGGTTCAGGGGTGCTTATTGGGGCACTGTTAGCTAGCTGGTCTATAGGACAACATATCCTGTAGGTGTTCGGAATCAGTCTGGCACCATCCCAACATTTATGTTGCCAAATAAATGCACTGGGGTGTCTAAGAATGTGCGAGAGAACTACTCAGGTGATCCATTAAATAAGAACCAATCTATCACCATTGGCGGCACGGGCAAATAACAATAGATTGTCCTTATTGTCCAGAACAGGAGCCTTAATAGTAGCATCCAGAAGGATTTTTCTGGAACCACACCATTTCCGGACAACGTGTGCCCTAGGCACTCAACTGAGTCACAAAAAACATGCACTTTTCCCCTTTAAGTGTCAGACCATGACACTCCAAATGTTTACACACTTCCACCACATCTTCAATGTGCTCTTTCTTATTCCTGGAAAATATGAGACTGTCATCCTGGAAACATTTCACAAATTTGTTTAAGTCTTTGAAAATGTGAAACATTGCCCTCTGAAACATGGATGTCGCTGATTCTAAGCCATAGGGCATCCTTGTGAACTGGAATAAACCTTGGGATGTTCGGATCGCAGTAAAGTGCCTTGACACCTTAGTTAGCTCAATCTGTTGGTATGCTGAATGGAGATTCGATGCAGAGAATACACGGGCTCCCTCCAGCATACACACCACTTTGTTAATGTTTGGTAGTGGATGACAATCCACCACAAAATTAGCATTTAGGGCTCTCAAGTCCACACATCTTCTAAGGCCCGATTCACAAAAGTAATCTGAGACAAAATCCTAACTTTGCCACTTTCGGTATTCAGAAAGGGCATTTAGGAATAGTAAAGTTAGGATTTTGTCTCAGTTAAACTTCAGTTTTGTAAGACCAAAACTTAAGTTTAACTGAGACAAAATCTTAACTTCCCTTCTCCTAAATGCCCTTTGTGAATACCGAAAGTCGTAAAGTTAGGATTGTGTCTCAGATTATTTTTGTGAATTGGGCCCTGTGACTTTTATCAGCCTTGCGAGCCAAGGGAGTGGAGGAAACCCACTCTAATCAATCTACTTCCTCTATTATACCCTCATTAAACAGACCCTCCAATATATCGTTCAACTCCTCTCTCACATTTTCTAGCACACCACAAAGATTCTGCTTCACAGGAATCGCACTCTCCTTCACCTTGATTTTGTGACTTTTTCCGGTCACGCAGCAAACTCCCTGGAGAACTGCTGCATCACTCCATCTTTAGTCAACCTGCCCCAAACTATCAAAAAAGGTTCTTTACTTCTCTGATTAAGAATGATTCTCAATTTTCATTGATCTCTCCAACCCAACACATTGACACCCTTAGCAACCACATATAATTTCATTTGAGCAACCCTGCCCTTGAGTCCAGTCTCCACCTCATTCATACCCTTCAATGTCTATTCTAGAACCATCAAAACTTTCCTTAATAATATCGGACTCCTCACAGCATCCAAATGCCATCTGTCTCCAAACCGTTGCACCCTGTAATCTTTTGTAATAATAGTCTATGGTGAACCAGAATCTGCCAATAATTCCAGCTCTACATTCAATATCTGAACACGCTCCAGTGGCCTCATTACACTCTCCTTCTCCACACATCCTCCAAAATCCCTAATAGATAGTACTATGCCCAAGTTGCCTCCACCTTCTCCACTGTGGTTAAAGTCCTCACCCACGCATGACACCTGCCCTTTGACAGTGGTTCTTAGTCCCTTTTTTAAATCCCTACACACTTGCGCAAAATGTTCAATGCCCCAACATTTGTTCCACTCCTACTCTCTGCTGAGCATTATGATGATGACCCAATATGGTTAGTGCTCCCAAACCTAAAACAATAAACATTCTTATCACTCCTCTTGTAAATCTGACCAGTCCTAGGTGAATTACCAGCACTCACAATGCATACTTCTTCAGAATTCTTACTCTCCCTGTTCAAAGACTTCATCCATCTCTCTGACTGTTCTAAGGCTTTGGCAGTAGTAATAAAATCCTGCTAATTTGGGTCACTCACTACCCACAACTGTTCCTAAACCTTTTTGCTCTTAATATGTACAATAAACCGGTCTCTAATCATTTCGTCTTTATTGGGCCTGAAATGACAGCTCATGGACAGAGCTCGTGCTTCCTGTAAGGAACTCATCAAAGGTTTCACCTTCCTCTTGTGCACTAGTATAAAATATGAACTGTTGAGTGCAACACTAGTCATGGGCTCAAAACGATTCTCCTTCCTCATCACAACTTACTCATAAATATTCCTGTCACCGTGGACCTCCATTTGTGGTAATGTTCTGAAGACCACCTGCCCCTCCGAACCTAAACAGGGTGAAAAGATGTTTTTCTTCCTTTCTGCTGCCATCCTTTCCCCAGCTACAACTTTGAGATAGGTTATAAACTCCTCCTTCCAACCCACTCACGGGATGGGTGATTCTCCCTTATTTTGCGGAAACTGGGTGATGGATCAAACTGCACATTCTTAACGTAATGCAGGAGAAGCGAATCAGAATTCCACACCAAAACTGTTCATCATGAATAGTTCCACAAACCTTGAAGTTATAAACTGATAATCAAGTTTGCCAAACAGCAAAAAGTTGAAGTGTTAAACAAGCTGTGTTTCTATAATGTTATTACAATCCTTATTACAATCCTGCACACATCAAAACTGACCACAAATGATGTAAAATAGAACCCCCGCTGCTTACCACACACTCTGCAAAAACCTGCATTGAAGCCCGTTCACACCGCAGCTCACAGTTCCCAGTTTCCAGTTCCCAGCATGCGTCTCAGGTGTAGCTAAATGGCCAGGATGCAGATGTGGCCGAAATGTGGAAGTGCATATGAACGTGTGATGCTGCTGTGGCACTGATCACTGTGGCACTGCGGTTGCAACAGTCGGCGATGCAACATTACGCATCAATGTAAAGTCGTATGCATTCCCATAGCAACACCCTTGTGCACACACAGATGTAAAGCTATTGCATGCGCTTAGGTCCTCAAGATCAGTTTCTCATGCTCTCTCAACGGCTTGGTGTCAAAATTGCTGAAAACATCCAAAAAAGTGCAGCAATACCATACAGGGTTGGAAATCCTTGTGGGAAGAATGGTAAATATTATTTTGCAAAGTCCCAAATGATGAACACGCTGATCAGCTGAAAATGTTGAAAATTGTACTCAGGTCCAATAAAGATGGTATCACTCCTGTGCTGCATGCAGTGCAGCAGATATGTCTTCAAAACTCATCGCCATTTGTTAAATTACAATGTTGAGTTTTATATGACGGTTTGCTTATTGGTAGCCGCACAGTACAATAGGACTGCACACAAATAAGTCCGCTGGAAAGTGCCTTCCATATGGATTCTAGAGTGTTACTCTGGAGACAGCATAACAATAGCAGCATTTAAAAGTAAACACTATTACACACACGACCTATAGATATGAAACAAGTGGACATGCAAGTAGGCATTCAGGTCACTATTGTTTTATCACAAACTTCTCCCTTTGCAACCTACCCCTCGACTCCCACTTCACTTGAGGTGGAGCATAGTTAATTTTGCAATATAGTGCACTAGCATTTCACAGCGTTGCTCCCAGTTCACCATCTTCAATGTGCACCACTCTTGTTACACATTCTAACCTTTCTCACTGGGTAGGTGTAAGAAATAGGGTCACTAGTTGGCAGAGGTATGCACCCTGTCCAAGTAGGGACCCACACTCTAGTCGGGGTAAGTGTAAAACAGATTACAAGTTTACCTGTGCTTATCCTCTAGTTGCTTGGCACAGAGCAGTAAAATAAAACTAGAGAGGCAATGTGTAAAGTATTTGTGCACACACACAGCAACACAGTAGAAACCCCCACAAATGTACTCCACACCAGTTTAGAAAGATAGATACTATTTATCTGAGTAAAACAAGACCAAAACGACATACATCCAACATACACAAGACAAGATATGAAATTTTAAAGATTAAATAAAAGTGCAGGTGAGAGATCGATTCCTCAAGGCAGTGCAGGGTCGTTGAAGCTTAGCTGCTTCAGGACGATGACATTGCACAGAGGAGGTGATGCATCAGATGCTGGTACAAGACCTAGATTCCGGGAGGGAACATGGTGTCGTTGAAGTATCGATGTCGAGAGCGCGCGCCATCAACTCTTTGCCGTCTACATCAAACCGCTGGATAGAAGGCATGATATCGGTTGAAAGCTGTGCAGGGCATTGTTGTAAATGGAGCGGACGTCTCAGACTTCGGTGAGGTGGTGGTCAAAAATGACGCCATGGTGGTTCTTTGGTGGTGCTACAGCAAAGTCGGAGCTGCGTTGAAAGTCGAGGTCGGTACATCGCGCACTCGGGGAGCGGTGTCCACGGCTTCGGTGCAAAAGAAGCAAATGATGGACGTAATGCTGAACAATGTAAACATTCATCCCAAGTCACAAAAATCTCGGTTTAATCCATCATTCTCTTGCTCACCCCGTCACCCCAGTTTGGACCCAGCCATATGCACATCAGTCTTGACCCTGTTCCTCATGGGACAGCCTGAACTGCCAAGCCAGGTCCTCCCTGGACCGGAAACAAGCATCCTGGGACCAGTTTCAGGGCATCACCCCATATCAGCCAAGCTAGCATGAATCTAGTGGGGCAGTGAACACGGGACCCACGACTGGGCATACTATTAACACTTAGGGCGACAAAAGCAAAAGGAACAAATGATGGACGGAATGCTGAACAATGCAAACATTCACCCCCAGTCACAAAGATCTGGGTTTAACCCATCATTCTTTTGCTCACCAAGCCATCCCAGATTGGACCCAGCCATATGCAAATCAGTCTTGACCCTGTTCCTCATGGGAACAATCCAGCCCGAACTGCCAAGCCAGGTCCTCCCTCGACCAGGAAACAAGCATCCTAGGATCGGTTTTGGGGGAACAGTCCAGCCCGAACTGCCAAGCCAGGTCTTCCCTCGACCAGGAAACAAGCATCCTGGGATCGGTTTTGAGGCATCACCCCTCATCAGGCAAGCTAGCTTGAGTCCAGTGGCTTTAGTGTAGGCAGGGGTGATGCATCGATTTCACAAGAAGGCACCGGTTCCGAACTGATGCTTGTAGTACATGTGTCGGTTTCTTGGTTGCAGCACCAAATACACTGCAAAGGACCCAGGACTGGATTTGGCACCACTTGGTTGGATAGGGCTCACACCAGAGGACCCCAGGTGCTGTTAAAAAGATGCAGGTTAAGTCTTGATGTGTCTGAGACTTCAGCAACAGGATGCAAGCTCAGTCCAGCCCCTGGAGAAGCTTAGAAAGCAGGATGCAGAGAGTAAGGTCCAGTCCTTTAACTACCAGGCAAGACGCAGCAGGCCAACACAGCAAAGCAAGCAGCAAAGTGGCAATCCCTCCTGGCAGCACTACAGCTCTTCTTCCAGGCAGAATATCCTCAGTCCAGAAGTGTTCTGAGTATATGGTGTCAGAGATCCAGTACTTATACTCATTTTGGCCTTTGAAGTAGGTAGACTTCGAAGAAAGGTCTCTGTAGTGTACAGGACTCTGCCGTTCCTGGCCCTGGCTCCAGACACACTAAGGAGAGTATGCACCTCTTTGTATGGAAACTGGCACAGTCCTATTTAGGTGCAAGTGTCAGTTCCTCCCACCACTCTAGCTCAGGAAGGCTCATCAGCCTGTTGATGGGCCATCAGGATATGCAGGAGACACCTCAGCTCCTTTTTTGTGTGACGGTCTAGAGTGAATTCACAAAGTCCTGTTCTCATCTAACCCAGACGTGGATTCTAGACACAGGCAGAGGCACAGAATGACTAAAGTAAGAAAGTGACAACTTTCTAAAAGTGACATTTTCAGACCTGCAATTTAAAAACCAACTTCACTATAAGATGTGTTTTTAAATTTAGTCCAGACACCAAACTCCAATTTTCCATCTACTCCCAATTGAAAGATATTACAAGGCAGCTCAAATGCTAACCTATGGGTGAGATAGGTCTTGCTGTAGTGAAAAATGGATGTGGAAGTTTTCACTCCCATGACATGTAAAACACAAAAGTAAATGTCCTACCTTTTAAATTCACTGCACCCTGCCCATGGGGCTGCCTAGAAGCTGCCTTAGGGGTCCCTTCTATGTAATAAAGGGGAAGGTTTGGGCCTGACAAGTAGGTGAACTTGTCAGGTACAAATGGCAGTGTAAAACAGCAAATTGGACAAAAAGAGAGACAATCGCATACCTAGTGGTTTACAGAAGCTAAACAATAGGGATCCATGCAAACAATGTTATGGGTGCAGGTGGGTATCGCCTACTGATCATAAGGCATGTGTGTAAGCCATAATGCATCTTCCTGGAAGGGAGAAATATCCCCACCTTGCACTCCTTGAGAACGGTTATCACCATATTCATTTGCTCAAAGTAAGCAAATGCAGATCAAAACATTATAGTCAATAGGTAATCGATCCAACATTCATTTATTGATATTGGTTTCATCAATTGTATACTGTTAAACCTTCACACTACATAACTTATATTCTTCGTAATATCACTTTTTTCGTCATTATTTACACATCCCAATGCATTTCGGGTCGTGCCCTTCTTCGGGGGTTAGCTCCCCCTGGCTAATTTTAGTTATGAGTGCTCCCATCAGGAAGATTAATTGCCGTTTAATCTTTCTGATGAGCGCACTAGTAAATGTTTGTTTTAGGTAAATAATGATGACGAAAAGTGATATTGAGAAGAATATGTTATATAGTGTGAAGGATTAACACTATACACTTGATGAACCAATATCAGATAGGATAAACTACCTGACCCATTTGAAATAATCAGATGCAAGTTATTCCAAATAATACAGGTGAGCTGTGTGAACAAAAGTTATATTATCCTCGAATAGGAACACATTTAAAAACAAATCTAAAATGTCAACTTGGTTCTTGCCCAGTCGACACACACTAAAGCTAGAAGTCAGACATGCAGAACACAAGTAGAGATACTCCCCAGATCCAAAGCAGCTGTACAAAAACAATGTCCTTATTTACAAACGAGAAAGTCTGATGGTGCATAGAGAATAATATTCTAATTGGATCACTACGACCGGAAATAGTTCAAAAGAAATATATTTCTGAACTACCCAAGAGCTTGTTTGCAGCTCCTGTATCTGTTTTTCTTGAAGCTAATTTAATCCTAGATGATGTGCATTTCGGTTTTCAACTTAACCGTAGCACAGACCTCGCTGTGTCAGTCATTTACGACCACCTCTCATGTCAACACATTTAAGCAATGTGTACAGCTTAATTTGAGACAGTGGGGGCCATCGAAACTCATTTTGGGGACCAGCAATTATTTGTCTTCATCAGACATTTTCCGAGAGCAAGAGGGGGAAAAGGACACACAGCAGACAGACAGACTGGAGCAGAGAAAGACAGAAAAACCGTCACTAATGTTGGGGCATATCATCAAGGACCGGTGATAATTATTGCTAAGTGCACTTAGTGCTAGGATAATTATCGCGGGTAACGTGGAATTTTATCGCTGAGATAGGGTGCTATTAGCCACGCTTATCTCGAAAGCGATAAAATTCCGAATGCTAACAGCCAAATGTGAGATTATCGCTGGAAATCCAGCAATAATCTCACAAAGTTTGGCGATAGCTTGATGATAGGGAAAGGCATACTTAGCCATGATGTCCACCTTACATAGGATATAATGGCTAAGTCAGTCTTGAAGCAGGCGTAAGGAAAGTAGCGCTTAGCGACATTTCTCCAGTTATGTCAGGGCAGAAACGCCCACTTTGCATCTCATTAGAGATGCAAAGCTGGGCGTTCAGAATACAGGCGCAAATGCAAGGTTTCACACGATAGCGTGACCTTACTGATTAGGCGATAAAATTATCTCCGCTTTTCGTCCAAAAACGGACGCAAAAGCGGCGATAATTTTTTATCGCCTCATTGATGATATGCCCCGTTGAATGCAGGGAGTGTCTGCTAGTGAATTAAAGAGGCATGAGGTGGATTTAAGACTACGCAGGGATTAGTCCGCTAACATTTAAATGAAGTGACCCCCACGATAGTGATTCTTTCACAATTTAAGCACTAAACGCAACACATAAATTATGATTTTTCGATGGTCGAACATTTCCTAAATCATACCCGAAATGGTGCTTTAACAACTATAACTGATGCTCAAATATGCCTGCACCACCGAGCCTCTCTCACTCTCTACTGACTGCCTATAACAGAAGTAGTTCATTTGAAGCTTCTCTGTGTTCATTAATAGCTGGCCAGACACATCACACAGTGGAAGTGAAATACATGATGAAAAAGCCAGGCACCCAGATGACCGGCAAAAAATGAATTATTTAATTGGCAACTATTCAATTAGGTTCTCATAACCAGAAGCGTTGGGATTTGGATCTGAGTCATTTGATAATTTATTGTGAATTAAGAGAGAAACGAGTAGAAACTACATTTCCATCTTTCACACAGTCCAAGCTTTTTGCAAAACTTAGAAAGTTCTCACCAGCCATGTTTTTCCACTTCATTTGTGTTGCGACAATGGGGGAATATGTTGTTGGCCTTCCGAGGGTGGAGGTTTGTATTACAGATACAGCGCCAACGGTTCCAAAAGCATGCTCTGTCTTTCCATGGATGCATGTTACCATGACAAGGAGCCAATCCTCATGTTCCCTTCTTTGGTCCATCTTCATGACCACATGCCCAGACGCCAACAAAGCCACTGCCGGACATGTGCACCCACCATGCATGAGCTGGCTGTCATTAGCACTGCATCAGGGACACTTTCGAAGGTGACATTATGGTCCCCACAGAGAAGGTCGTGGCCACTCCCTCCGACGACACTGTGGCTTCCACCAAACCTTGACTGGGCTCGGTCTATGCATACTCTCTTACGAGGTCAGAGGCTGCGTGAGCAGTAGACCATGGCAGCTGTTTGGAAGATTTTGAGCGCGCTTATTGTGTGTACACACTATTTATTTTATTTATTTATTTTAAATATAGTGTTTTATAGAGCGCGAACTTGACCCGTGAGGGTATCAGAGTGCTTTACAATGTTTACAGAAGTGAACAACCAAGAGGCTTAGAAGTACAGAAATATACAAAACGGTTGGCGAGGGGCAGGGCTGCTAGACCCGTAGTGGAAAAAGAGGGACACAAGTGTATGGCTACAATTACAGTTAGAATCCGTAACTGAGGGAAAGGCGAGAATCTTAGATTAGGCAGGCACATTGTGGTGGTTGAAGGCAGAACTTAGACGAGGAATTTACTCATGAGTAAAGTTTTGGCCTCATTTTTGAAGCGTGCTAGAGAAGGGATTCTTCTGATGGCGGGTGGGAAAGAGTTCCAAATTCTTGGTGCAGCCCCGGAGAACGCCTGATTGTAGGTTCTTTTTTCCGAAAACGGGCAGGTTGGAGCAAGAGGTCTCTGGCGGACTGGGAGTTCCTGCTTCCTCCAGATACCACTAGTTTCTGTGCCAGATAGGCAGGGGAGTTTGCGTATAGAGCCTTGTGAGTAATGCATGCCAGTTTCAGATGTATTCTGGCCTCGAGGTGGAGCCAGTTCAGAGCTTTCAGATGTGAAGAGATGTGGTCGAATTTCCTAGTGCCCGTAAATAGTCTGGCGGCCGCATTGAGGCAGGCTTTTAAAGGTGATCTTGGGTAATCCCGAGAGGGTGGAACAGCCATATTCCAGCCTAGAGATGACTAGTGCTTGGACTGCCATTTTTAAGTCAGGAGCATCAATGAAGGGTTTCAGCTTCCATAGGTAGCTCAGGTGGAACCTGGCTTATTTAGCCATCGAGTTAATGTGGTCCCGCATGTTCAGGTTGCTGTCGAGGATTATACCCAGTTCCTGGATTGCATTAAATAGTTCAAGAAAGACTAGGTCTTTAAGTGGCCTGACATTCTTTGTGTTCATGGCTATATGGCCGTTTTATATGGAAGAACGCACCGGCTACACACATCCCAGCCATTAATTCTCTTAATTCATCTGATGCCTCACAGGCCGCTTCATTAAAACGAATGCTATAAAATCAGAAGTCCATCGCCAGTGGAATCCGTGTTCGTGGAAATCTCATTTCCAGGTTGTCAAATCATTCATAATCATTGAATGCCGAAGTAATTGCATAGCTAGGATGTTCGATACTCTCTCGGTTTGTGAGACATTACAGGGCACCACTGTTCAGTTTTATCGGAGCACAATTCCCAGTTTCGCTCTCAGAAGCGTGTATCATTAATGTCCTGTCCTGCTCGGTCACACGCAATAAAGAGGGATCACGAGTTCCCGGTATTACATTAATTTGCTTATTGGTATCAGGTACAGCAAAAAATGTGTACGAAATATTCGAAGCTGAGGAGGATGTCCAGGTGGTGAGGCTGGTAGATGGAGGAGTTTCTGGTGAGAAAGCACAGGGTTCATTGAGAATTTCCTGCGAGAAAGGCCTCTGCACTCCTAGCACCATTATTCACCACGAATTTGAGGATTTGGAAATATTTTGCTGGAGGAGGAACAACTGTCATAGGCCATATCTGCATAATGTAGAACTTTAATAAATAAGAGCTATATTAGAGATGAGTGTTCCATTAGCAGAACTGTCTTGATTATTCACAGCCAGCACTGGCACAGAATAGTGGCACAGTTCACCCTATATATATTCCCCCATTAGCCCCTAGATATAGATTGTGACGATATTTGCTAATCTAATATCACTTTGATGACATGCCATGCAACTCCAACTTCAGGGGACTCCAAAATATACCAAGGAATGTGCCTTGAATCCTATCCGTGTAGCAGATGTTCAAGTGTACAACTGCTGCCCAACACTTGCATATTTCATTTCATGACCAGCATGTGATTCTGTTCAATCGGGGCACAAAGCATCAGAATCCTAAAGTGTCAATCATTGTGGATGACATACTGTGCTAAAGTGTTGTGACTCGGTGCTTTGGGCCTGTTTGTCTGTGCTGTGCTTACTCCAGGGGCTTGGTCCTTTGTAGACACAATGGATATGGTTCAGATCAGACTTTTGATTGAAGGTTTTCATAGGAGGTGCAGTCTATCTCTCTGCAATCAGTGGTATTTTGGGATACAGTGCTGGTTCCTACTCAGTCCATAGTTGATCTTCATAGATTTTTGGTATTCTCACATGTTTTGTCTGACACACCATCAGCTCATAGGTTGGAGCAGGTTTGCTAGTTCATAGAGCCATGATCGGACCAAAGTGAGCAGAGCGGGTTCACGGGGATGATTTATATTTCGCAAAGACTCACTTTATAGCTGAAGAAAATAAATCCATAATGATCCACCTCTTGACTTACATTTATTGACCCGTATCCATCCACCCACTATTTTCCATTGGTACCAACCTCAACAGCCATTCATCCATCAAGCCATAAAAAGCATTTATAACATCCACCCAACCTTGCAATGAAACAGTTAAGCAACTATCCATACATTTCCTAGTCCACAACTTTATGCATCCACAACAAGCAAATAATCGATCCACAATCAGTCAACAATCTATTTATCCTTGTACACATACTCAGACACCAGTCTATCATTATATCAAACACACATCGACTCAATGAATGAATGCACAAATAAAAATTATTTATTAACAGTAACCTCAACAAGGTGTCCCAGTGCAGTCATCTCAAATATCTAGAAAGACAAGCAAGAAACCATCAAGGTTTTGAGAGCCTTGTGAAAGGCAAGATTATTTGGAATATTCTGGATAGATTCTGGTGTTGCATTCCAGTCTTTAGCTGCATGACAGAATAAAGGAGCTTCCTTCATTTCTAGCATGTCTGATATGAGGCAACATCATAAAGTTAGCAGAAGATGATCTTGCAACTCTTGATAGTGGAACATATTTTGGAAGTAAAAAATAGAGCAAGAAGTTCCATATGTCAGATGTTCAATACATGTAATGGATTCTCAGATCGGTAGCCAATGGAGTGCAAGAAGGTGCACAAGCTCCATTGGAAATAATGGACGAGGTTACCAGCAATTATCTGAACTAACTACATATTTTGTAATATGTATTTTGGGAGGTCCAATAAACAAGTCTCAATTAGACTGAGGCCTGAGTGATATATTTGTGTGAGCATGAGAATTGGTAAGATTCCCATACCACTCTATCAGCCAAAAACATGATGCAGATAGTTTTGCCATGGGAATTTAATTAAAGTTAACACCCAAAAATAAACCACCTTTATGAGCATGGTTGGTGTTTTTTGCAAGATAACTAGAGTTAATGGCCACCATGATTAAGACTGGGGGCTTTACTGTAGAAAGTGCATTGGGGGCATAACAAAGGTGAGTGTGCCTGATTTGTTTGCCTCCAGAGCACTATCAGAACCACATTGTGCATCACATATGTGGTGGCACATAGTCAACTCGCCCGTGAGGATGCTGGTTTGGAGGAGGGCACATGCCCCATGCATCCCCCTTGCAGGCAGGTGCAGCCACACTGCATCTGCTTGAGAGGGCATCCCTGTTCCCCCTTCCAAATGTGGCAAGGTTTCCTCTTGCAGTGAAACCCGCCTTACATTAACATGCGCCTGTACTGTGAACACTCCATTCTTTGTAATCAGCCACACTGTCCCAGTCTACGCCCAGCACAAGTTAAAGATTTGCAGCAGCCCCTACCTTAAATAAACAAAGAAACAGTGTACATGCACTTTAATAGGAGCACATATTGAATTAGATATTCCTAGAAAAATGATTCTGGTTTTATTCAAATTCACCTTTAGATGATTTCCATACATGTGGCAGGTGACATCCTTCAGGCAGGTTTGCAAAGTAGAGTGAAGCTGAGAGGTATTGGACAATGGCTGCATTTGCAAAACAAGATGTAAAAGGTGTGCTAGAGCAGTACCGATATAGGTGAAATAACCTTGCGTAATAAAGGCAGATCCTAAAGCTTTTAACTCAATAGCTTGTTCGCAAATTGTAACGAAAGAAGCAAAACGTTAAAGACCACCCCAACCGCCAAAGCCTGGCCTGGAGGATGGGATGGGAGATGAACGCAAGCAAAGAATGATTCCTACATGAATGATCATCATTGCTAAATAGACCGCATGGTAAACCAAGAGAAGAGTAACCAGCAGCTTGCATCCTTAATATGTTGGATTATAAATTTTGATTTACACCCTTAGTCTATTAGGAGAAGGGTGACTGGGAGTATAATACCTCAGTTGCAACACCGACCAGAATCAGCTGACATCCTCTTCATCGATGGGAAACCAGACGGGTACCTTGGTCGGTGTTGCAACTGAGCAACCTTTGTGATAACTCACCGAGCTCCCTGACCTGGGACCTTGGATTGCCTCTGTTGTGAGTTATTATACTCCCAGTCACCCTTCTCCTAATAAACTAAGGGTGTCAATCAAAATTTATAATCCAACATATAGTTTACCATGCGGTCTATTTACCAATGATGACAGTATAAATAACTCATCTCGCCTTGAAGAAGTCCTTTTGATAAGGACGAAACGCGTTGGCTGTGCCTTGACCATCTAGATCACAATTTTAAAAAAGTATATGAAATAAAGAAGAAATTTTGGAGGAATACTCTTTGGACGTGGATTTTATAAAATATCTTGTTCCAATTTTCATTGTGGTGCACCTGTGCTGTTGTTTTCAAGTTTTCATATTCCTGTATTGGATTCACACCGTGACAGTGGGTGTTTATCAGTGTGCACAAGCTCTTTTGGGTAGCTCCAGATTACATTCATATAAGTAAGGGATAGCAAGCTAGGTGCTGAGGTACAAAGGGATCCACTGTCTAGCCTCTCTTGACTACTAGAAAAACCCTAACTTCTATTCCTGCCAAAAGGTACCATACTATCAAACCTTACTTAAGATTTATGGTCTGAGTCATAACTGCAGTTGAAATTCTTAGTAATCTTGTCATTTAAATAATTTAGTCCTGCCCAATGCATTCTCTCCTCAACAGCCGAAAAATTCACATCATTAGGCACCAAGAGAATAACCTTTTCCCCAAAATGCTTCAGGAATCACAATCTTTAAAGAATTTCCACACTATCTACTGAATTGCAACAGTGCTGATAATACCACAGTAGCCCTGGCTTTAGCCAAACTAAGATGTTCAATCCAATTCAATTTTGAATTAAATGTAATACCACATTTTTATAACATGATACACATTTCATGAAAGAACCTGATAGCTACCACTTTTAATTTGATGTTTTACATTTGGTAAAGACAATAATCATTTGTATCTCTATAACAATTATCAGTTCACTTTATAAACTGCAGTTTTCCAATATACAACTGTGGATTTCTATCTCCAAGAAGTGTAGAACCACCTAAAATTCAACTTATCTTAGAATGCATATTTTCCAATTCAACCATATCTTACAAATATAGAAACTTGGGGGAAAGTGTGTGAAGTATGTATCAGTAACAAAATAATTAAAAATGTCAATACACTATGCAATAAAAATACCACAACATATTTTAAAAAACAAACAAGAGATATGTAATTTGAAAAATGACACCCAATTATTAAAATTCAGTAATGGGAACTGAAGATATACATTTTGAAAACATTGGGATAAAAAGCATTAGGTAATAGTAGAGCACCAACCAGAAGTCACTGTTCGTGGTTGACTGGGACATAAGTGAAATTTCAGGTCAATAGCAACAGAGTGGAGGCCGGCTACCAAGCAGATCAGTGTGGCCAAAGCTTTACCTTCTTACTTCTTTTTTATGAAGTCAAAATCTTCCAGCGGGGCAAGGTTTAAGGCTGTATCCTCCTGGAGTTGGATGCCATTAGATGAGGTCCTCCTGAAGTGTTGGATTTAGCGAGAAAAACTCAGAGTGGGAAAATTGAAAGTTCATGTCCCCTGAAGTCCTTAGGCCAAATGGATACTTCTCATGACTTTTCCCATGTCAAGATTTTCACTTTGGGACATAGTCAGGTTTTTGGAGCTCAAAAACCTCCAGTGGGACAAGGCAGGATGCTGTAGCCAGGAAGGGTGCACTGAAGCCGGATGGATACCTTTGCTGAAAGGGTTCATTGAAGTATTATTTTGTCACCCGAAAGAAGACTTCTGTGAGACCAATTTGATTTTCAGTGGACCAGTCTAATTTTCTTGCCCACTTGGGTGAGCCATGGGTGGGTAATCCCAGCCCTACAGGGGTTGAAATATTTTTAGTGTCACCTTTAGGTCTTAGTAAAGCTCTCTAAAGCTACCAGGATCTCATGGACAGCACTTAGAGTTCAGGACAGACTCAAGCAGAGTCCGGTTGTAACTGATAAGCAAGTCACTTCAGTAAAAGGCCTCATGCAGCTTTTGGTGTCCCTAAGGCCACACAGGACATTGTCTAATTGACACTTGGAACACACTTGTCAGTCTAGAGTACAAGTGGGTGCAGATCTCCATCAGCTCGCCACACTGGTCACAGATACCAGGTCAGTTCTTTTCTGTTAATCCGCAGGTTCAGATGTGTTCTGAGAATCTGAGGGCAAGGAGCCACATTTGTACAATTCACTAGCCATCGAGTAGGGATGACTCATGGGAACTCAGTAACCAATGGTAAAATGTTGTTAAGGGAATACCTCCTTCTTTTTGCAGCATATCCTGTTTGGCTCACTGCAAGCAATCCCGCAGTGTACCATTATCAGAGAAAATCAAGATAGAAGGACTTTGCCTGCTCCTAAATGAGACTGGTGGCCCAACCAAGGCTGTGTCTAAAAGAAAAAAGCAATCCTCTTCCCATCAACCCCACCACACTGATTCTTGGGCTATCTCATGCCCCACTGGAATGCAGCCAGTGTGGCTGCAATTTGAGCCTTCTTTCCCAAGTCTCACTTCCTGAGCCCTTCTTAACTGCCTTCACTGAGAAAGACTAATTCTGATACTTCAACAACCAGGTCTTTCTGCCAAATGGGCCTAGCCATTGTTTCTGCTCTGTAAGCAGTTTGCACACCTCATCAAGGGCAAAGCACTGACAGGGAGGACAGCTGCAGGATTCCCCCTATCCCCTCTTATGCCCTTTTATCCATGCACGATAATTTCAGGACAATGCCAGAACACTTTATTCCTGGATAACTATTTGCTTCACAAATATACAGCATCAACTAGAAGTTTATTGAAGATCTGACATTTCTGAAAATGTAACTGTTAACATTAAAGTAGTTCATTCAGCAAAAAACTCTTAGGGCATCATCAATTTAGTAGCCCAAAATAGCTTTGAAACCCACATGAAACTTAACATGACCCACCTTTGCACAACAACACATGCAGTCTCCTGTTCAGACACACTAAGCTCAATACTAGTAAATAATTGGAGTTGTCAGATGCTTTATGTCAGGTCCTGAGAGGTACAGCATTTAATAATTGAGCATATGCAGAACTTACATTTTCATTGCAAAATGTTGTAAGGTATTAAACATGAGACTATTACAGGGCAGCAGACAGTCCTAAATCAAATTAGTTATAGCAAAGTAATTAATGCCAGAATAATTTTGTTAAAAGATAGAAATTTATGGCATACGTAGAGTGGTGAAAATGTAAATAGTTGCAGTTCTTCTGACTCATTAATGAAACATTGTAAATATTTGTATTTGAAGAAATTCAGAGCCTCATTTAGAATCTGTACTCCTTCTGTACTCCCTTCTTCCAGGGCAGTTGAGGTATGTACTCCACTGACTGGTTCACCCTATTTAGAGTTCTGCAGCTGCCTAGCCGAGATCGCTGTGCTTTCTGAGGAACCACCAACATTATAGATCTTCTAAAGGCATTATAAGTTTGCTGAGCAGCTCCCATGTTTCATGCAAGAGGATTTATGTTTCAGCCATGCTTTGTCATCAGATCCCTACACTCCTGCTATAAATACACCAAGCCTGCTGGTTTATTAAAAATTGGTCAGATAAATACTGCCCAACTACAAGGACGCACAAGATGCTGGAGCTGTTGTGTTTTCTCTTTTCTTGGAGAATACCTATTTTTATTTAGAAGCAAGAATTCCTACAACCAGCATAAATAGAAGAAGAGGCAATATGGACCCCACATGAAGTTTTTGATGCAAGCCCCACAAAGAAAATCTAAAAGACCTGAGCCTAACACTACTTGAATAAAATATATCCTAGAAATGTGATAAATGTTTTGGGAACATAAGCACATGCAAGGGGGTAGCTTAGTCAGTGAGATTTGGTGGTGGTGTGAATCTGAATTTTCCTACTAAAATGCAGTGGGCTGCAGGGTGGAGGGGTGAGATGGCCAAAGTTCCGGATGTATTGTTTCCACGAGGAACTGCCAGGGATGAATACTACAAATATTTGTCAACAATAGTCTTTTAATTACTATTGGACTTCTGTAAGTATTTGTAACACATATATTTTATTATAGTGATTGTTCCAAACACTGCTAAGGATAGCTGTAAATAAATTATTTACTTCGCATTTTTTTAAATACATTCCATAATGATACAAAACCAGCTGATCTGATAAATAGACAACGTGGCACAAATACACCTTGGTCAGAAGACAAAACCCAGTAGAAACCAAAGTTAAAATCTTACAATTCATGAGCAAAATCAGAGTACTTATCTATTTTGCAGACAGAGAAGATACCAACATACAGAGTAGAATGGGGCTCAAAAATATATCTAACTTCTGACCCCAACATCAGCAATGCCCCCCCCCAGATAACAATTTTGTAGAGACCATCTTACATGAGGTAGGCTCACTACATCAGAGACACCATTTGTTTCCAAACAATATCTCAAAAGAGGAAGAATTGACATGATATGATTTATCCACTGACCCTCAGCTGGTGAGTAAGCCAGCAGATAAAGGGGAATGGATAGTATTAATGGATGTAGAAATATAAGACAATGAAGTGATGAGACAACTTAACAACAATAATAACTACAGCAGACTTTAGAATTGAAACATCATACCGCAGATATCACGAAAGCAGCAATAGAAAATAGCTAGATCAGTGGTAAAGAATGCGACATCCCGAATGAACTAAGTCATAGACCTTCAGTGTTCTACTTACTACTAAAACTCCACAAAATCACTGAAGAACTGCCAGGATATAGCAGGTTGTGGCTCCATTTTGAAGCCAGTAGCTAAATACATAGATGTTTTCTTAAAGCCATTTGTGGTAGAGAGGTAGACACACAAACCTTTATCAACAACTCTATGGATTTTATCAGAAAGTGTGAGAACAGAACATTTTATTCCCTAAAAGAAATCCTGTTATCACTGGACATCGAGTCCTTGTATACAAATGTCCCTCAGGATGAAGCTCTGGCAGTGAAGAGAGATACTTTGAACAAGAGAGCTCAATCCTACTTGGTACCCATTGACTTCTTGCTAGAACGGGCTACTGGTATTTTTTTTTAAAGATGAGCTATTTTACGTCCCATAATAGCGAGACTATTTAACTTCAGGGATTGTGATGTAATACTTCAAGCGGCAAGATGCGCCCCGCTACTGAAATACGAAAGAGCTCTCATTTCACTTTACCCCGGCTTCACACAAAAACGGCAAAACGTATTTGCCGTTAAAAAACTCCTTTGGGCACAGGATATTAAATATTCCATGCTGTTCCCAGCAACCCTCCGGGTGGTATCAGAAGGCAAGATTTGGAAATTCACGAATCCTGATGAGGCACACGACTGGCTGGAGAGTTGGAGAACGTTCACGAAGACACCGGCAGAAGGCCACAGCCGCTGCAGGGACAACGGACAACGACCCTGACGCGGAATCAGAGACAGAGAGCACCCACGGGTGGGGGCACGTTAGTCACCATGAAGGGAGTGATCCCATCGCAAGCACCCCACAAGAGGTGGATTGTTGGAACTATCAGTGGACATAGCTGAACTAGTCTTCACAGACAAGGGATACTTGCTGAGCCTGATGGGTGGGGATCGTATGTACAGATAAGATTTATGCCCCTTACACATAGGGGACAAATGCATTATGCTAATGTACCTGCCTCGCTGGTGTGGGGATATAGCACCAGTACACTGTATAAATTAGGGGTGATGGGGGGGCGGGACGATAGGCTGGATGCCCAGGCCGACCCAAGTTTAAAGTTGTTACTATGGGGCGACATGCACTCTGCAAGTTGGAGTGGTGGGAGGTTCTTAAGTCACTGTGCAGGGTAGCAGGGGGAATGTCTACATAGTTGTTGTAGTCGCCATGGACATGGCAAAGTTCTTAGATCATGTAAGTTGGCAATTTGTTATGACGCGGGCAGAATCGAGGCTTAATGAAGGGGCAGGAAACATCCACAGGGCAATGAGAACATACACAGAATTACCACATACACACCTATGACCAACAGGACACAGGAATCGCATAAGCCACAGGCCGCCGCTCAACCCAACAAAACCATTAGGCTATTGACCTGGAATATTAATGGTCTAGGCCATAAAATATAACGCACTATAGTATTGCAATACCTTCGTAGGCACAACCCTGACAATTTCTTGTGCTAAAATAAACAAAAGATTAATCCCGCGGACTCTTTGGCTGCGGTGTTGTCGGAGACCGGGACCCAACTGCCCCGCCTCCCCCGGGATGTTTCCGAGATCCTGGATCTCCCCCTTTCCCAGCAGGAGATACAGGGGGCCATTTCGCTCCTCAACTTGGGCAGGACGCCCCGGCCGGATGGATACCCACAAGAATATTATGCAACCTACCGTAAGCTGCTGGTCCCGCACCTGGTGGCCCTGTTCTAGCATGTGGTGGACGCGGGGTCTTTTCCTCCTGAGACGGACGTGACCACCATTGTGGTCCTCCCAAAGACACTACCGCCCTCCTTTGCCTGTGGGGATTACCGCCCCATTTCCCTCATCAACACCGAGGTGAAACTTTTTGCTACAGTGCTGGCCCAGCGGATCTGGCCCCACCTACACCTCTTGGTCCACCCGGACCAGTGTGGTTTTATGCCTGCACGAGGTACCCGGCACTGTATACATCGCCTCCACCTCACCCTTGCGCACCACCACTGCCTCCCCCCGTACCTGGCCCTGCTTCTCATCGACTTTGAGAAGGCGTTTGACACGGTAGCTTGGGGTTATTTGGAGGATGTGTTGGAGCTGATGGGGTTCGGCCTTCCGTTCCGGCGCCTCACCCGAGTCCTCTACTCCAGCCCTTCGGTGAGGGTTTTGATCAATGGGGTGCTCTCGGAGAAATTTCCCATTCGGAGGGACACTCGCAAGGGCTTCCCACTCTCGCCGCTCTTGTTTGCGCTGGCGATGGAGCCCTTGGCCTCTCTTATACGCCAGGACTCCGGCAACCACGGGTGGGCTTGGGATCCTCTTCGTGTCGACAAGATCGCCCTTTATGCCGATGACGTCCTCCTTTATCTGGCGGATCCTGAGAGCTCCGGCCCACGATGTCTGGCGGTCCTTTCCACCTTTGAACGGGTCTCGGGCCTGCGGCTTAATCCGACGAAGTCCACCCTGGTGCCTCTCCATCCATCACGGGACTGCTTTGACTGGCAGACGAACATTCCCCTGCGTCGGCTGTTCTTCCAATATCTGGGTGTGTGGATCGCCCTACTCCCAGAACTTGAATGGGCCCTGAATATTACGCCCTTGGTCAACAAGACAAGAGCAAACCTTCGGAAGTGGCAGTCCTTCCCTCTCAACCCCCTTGGCAGGAATGCCCTCTTTAAAATGATAGTCCACCCCCGTTTTTTGTATATCCTACAAAATGTCTCCCTTCATCTTCCGGGGAGTTGGTTCCGTGAACTTGATGGTATTCTCACCCTGTTTCTTTGGAGAGGCGGGAGGCCACAGATGTCCTTGGTGCATTACCGCATACCTCCCTATGGCGGGGCATGGGAGTCACCACCCTCCAACCTTTACTATCTGGCCACAAGACTCATCGTGGTCCACGACTGGTTCGCGGGCAGCTGGTCCGACCCGGCGTACCAGGTGGAGCTCCATTCAGTGGACTTCCCGCAACTCCAGGCTTATTATATGGAGCCCCCATACCCCAGGATCTCCCCCCAGTCACCAGGACAATTTTCTTTGCTTTGCGCAGGGTGCTGTGCCACATGCAGTGGGACCGGAAACTCACTAAACAGATGCCCCTGTGGTGTGGTGAGTGGCTGCGTGAGGCCTCGTCTTTTTCTGACTTCCAACGCTGGGACGCCATCGGGATCTCGCTTCTTGGGGATGTCTGGGTGGGGGACCACATCAGATCTTTCGCAGACCTGCAGCAGCGCTACTCCCTCCACCCTTCTCAATTTTATAAATACTTACAACTTAGACATGCGCCCCGCGTCCACATTCCATCTCCCACCTCCTTCCCGGAATTCAGTCCTCTTGAGGCCCAGGTGATAATGGGAAATTTGGGTGGGGGGGGTCGCGGATCTACCGCTCCCTGGTTAATAATGGCCCGCATCTCTAGAATCGCTGCGTGCCCGCTGGGAGGGATGGCTAGGGCCCCTTGGAGAACGCGGATTGGAGGGATGCCCTCATGGCCCCCAAAACACTGACGACCTCCTCCAAGCTGAGGTTAGTTCAACTTTATTATTTGCACGTGGCGTACCTCACCCCTGCGCGTATTTATAGTGCCTGATTGCGGCCCTCCCCGAGCTGCGCATGCTGCGATCACGCTCCTGTAGACTTCTACCATATGGTTTGGCGGCCTTCTGGGCGGGGGTGGAGCTGGAACTCACATTGACCCTGGGATGGATGGTCCCAAACGACCCAGTGCGCTTGCTCCTGGGGGTGTTCGATGACCTTGATGGTTCCTGAGCAGACAAGTGTTTCCTTGGAACGGCGGTGGTGGTGGCAAAGCGAGATATTACGGCACTCTGGTCTCAGGCCCAGCCTTCTAGCGTAAGGAAATGGAAACGAGGGGTTGACTGGTGTGGGACTCAAGAGGAATCCCTGTTTAAAGCCCGGGGGTGTCCCAAACTTTTTCAGAAGGTGTGGGGCAAATGGTTCAATCTATTCCCCTAAAGGGTTGTGGGTGTGTGGGTTTCTTGCCACTTATGGACGCTATTATATCCTGCAAAATGTCCTATGCAGTTATGTCTCCACCTATGTGGCTGTAAACAACTGTCTTAATGTGCTTGATTTTGCTACCATTGTATTGTTTGGGTGTGATCCAAATGTAATAAACTTGATTATCAAAAAGAAATATGTTTTCTAATTATAACACTAAAAATGTAGTTTACTATATCGGGTGTCCATGCAATAAAGTGTGTATAGGCCAAGCAGCCCAACCTGTAAAAAACAGGATACTGCAACACAGGTCTAAAGTGAGATGTAAGATACAGGGAGCTCCTTTGGTCTATCGTTAAGACACAACAGGACATATGGAAAACAAAATGGAATGGTCGTTTTCGTATGTAATTTCAAAAGTAGCGTAGTGAGAATCAATAGAAAAGCTGTTATTGATAAAGGAAGCCTGCTTGATGGAAAGATTTCATACTGCTACACATGGACTAAACATGGTGAGATGTGTGGGCCTATTGGTGTATAATACCTTGTAAAAACATGATTTTCAATAAGACTGTGATTATGTAAATGGATTAGAAAGCCACAAACATTGTTGGTTATATGATATATGTGTTTTGAGTTTTTTAAAATGATTTTACTTTTGGTGTTTGGTTGTGTTTTTTTTTTTAACACATTCACACATTAGTGTTGGAGGTTTTTGTGCACAGTGTATATAATAGGTTAAAACGTTTAGTACAGCCAAAGATACCACGTAGCCGTGACGTCTATCTACCTTATTGAGGAGATACATGGCCTACCCATTAGAAGGGGTGACACTTAGACTCTCCATTTACACATGGGGCCACAAACCTAAGCCATGAGTCTGCATAGGTGTGATAAACTGCAACCTGGTATATTGGAATACACCAGACATGTTTGTTCATCCACATAAGGTCCCTATCGTTTGATATAATACACACATAATTCTTCCATGTGCTACAATTTTTATATGGAGTCCACAATCTGCAATGAATTGAGCTATCCTATGCAGTTTAGTTGATTCTGAACTGTCGGAGAACAGTGAGCTCCACTTCCAGGACACCGCACTTCAAAAACCACAAAGCATCAGATCAATGCTTATATACCTCATGGACATGCCACCAGGTTGGGCATGACAATAGCCACCTAACCGGAGCCCACAGACGGACTAAAAGCCACTGTTGTAAGTACATTTTGATTTATTGGCGATCTGGGCCTTATTTCGATGTTGGTCAGATGACACTGTTGCGGAATGGAGCCGCCCGACCATAGGTCGGTGGTTCCGCCCGCAGAATTTGGATGCGACCTGTTTTTGGCTGGCTTTACACCTGACATTGAAATCGGGCCCCTAAAGATTTGGTCTCAACGAGATATAGTGTCTTTGCAAAGGATAGCCAAGTGTTGCTGTTGGGAGCGGTGATCCACTCAACCACATTGCAACCTAGTCAAGGTGTATTTGTGCCACATCGTCTCTTCATCAGAAGATCTGGAATCTATGTTTCATGCCGATGCATCCGGTTTGTTGAAATCATGTGTGGGGAATTATCCGGTGGGGCATGTGCCACTTAGATGTATGCCAGAACAGACTTGGTTTACACACCAAGCATGATACCACACCGTAGAGTACAAGTGGCAGAAACATAATTCATGTGTACAAGAGGGACTCTATGATAGTTCGGAGTTGAGATACTGCACTTCCCTGTATCAAGGCCCTCTACACAGTATTTCCATAGGTGGCATGACATCAATGGCTAACTATTTGAACTTTTAGATATATATGTTATATACACTCCTTGTATTTTGTAACTTCTGGTTGTGGTAATGTGGTTGTGGGTACAGCACGGGCACTATATATTTTCACACACAATGAGTTTCCACTGTGTAAATATACATGTGCTCATTTTGATAAGGATAGCCATGTTCATATAGGGTTATTTTATTTTTTCACTTTAAAGGATTTACACTCCTTATATAGTCCTGAGAATGCCGATGTCAACTGGCCGATACATGTCTACTATCTTCAATAAGGAGTCCACAACAAATACAAAGAATCGTTGATACAAGGAGCGGTAGCCTAATTAGATCACATGTGTAATATATGGGCATTAGGCACGTGGTTCATTGGCTTCGTAAGTGGATTACCTGAAAGACGGACCCAAAATAACTATCATTCAATTCAATTCAAAAATCTTTATTCGGATACAGATATATCCGTAAAAGCACAGGTGAAAAATAGCAGCATATAGTACACAAATCAATAAAATATGATCAATTCATGATAAAATAGTTTATAAAAGCAATTTCCAGTTTGACCCACTTATTTTATGCCTCTCCTATATCATGAAAAAGGTTAAAAGACTGATGAATAAAACATCCATAAGTTTTGCTGTGAACACAAATACAATATTAATATAAAATCAATAAAAACAACCTTCATAAAGTGCACATTGTGTTACGAGCATGTACAGCAGCTTTCAAAAAAGAGCCTACACGAAAAATTAGTTCATCCTCTTCCAATTTGAGGATTTTCGTGTAAGCTGCTTTATAATAGACAGGGGAGGACTGTTTAAAAAATGGTATCAAAAACCATTTTGCATATTTTAAGTAAAATTTACAAAAGAATAAAAAGTGTAGGGTTGTTTGCTTACTTCGATCGTCACAAGGGCATGGCAATTTATCAAGATTGGCATTATACCCAAGGGGAAAGCAAAGTAAAAATGTCACTGTATCAGCCCTTAGATGGAAAAGGAGTCCTCTCTCCCAGCAGCCTATTGGTTTTAAGAGATAGCTAGATGGCAAATGAGTGGCATCCTCGATAGACATATACCTGACAACAGTGGTTTTCTGAACCTCCTTTTCATGTCTTACTTTGCTATAATGTGCATATAGGGCCTCCCGAAGGGGTTTTAATTTATGCCATCTAAGTCAGTGGGATTTGAAACGACGTGCTCAAAGTTCACGCTACTCAGGCTCTCCCTCACTGCGGCAAGCCATGGTATTTCCCTACCCTTCGCGCACTTGAGACAATCTATTATTATATCTCTGGTAAAATATGGCAGGGCGAGCCATGGAATTTATTTAAAAAAACGTGAAGTAAGCATTGATTTACAGTTATCCTTAGCAGTGTTTGGAACAATCATTATAATAAAATATGCATCTTAAAAATACTTACAGAAGTCCAATAGTAATTAACAGACTATTGTTAACAAATATCTGTAGTATTCATCCCTCAAAGGTCATTTTTTGTTCACACTAATCTTGTTTGAACACCCAAGACTTGAGAGGGTAAATTGGGTCACCCCCTGTTATGGCACAGTAGGCAAAACAATGGGCTGGAAGGTTACCCTGAGCAATTCCCACTGATTAGACTATTTGCAAGCATTTGCCCCATTGTCTTTTGCCAGTAGTATGCCTGAAATCTTGGGATTGGTGCAGCTTTTCCAGCGCACAACTTCCAATATTTGTGAATTCAAAAAGTTGCAAATTGAGCCCGACTCAAGGAGTGCATCTATGGATGCAGATGTACTATTGTTTGGGTAAACTGGTCACTTTATATTTTTAAGCTCTTGAGCCAAAAATAAGCAAGTTATAACCTCTTAGTGAAACGAAGGCAAGACTGACACAGACATAGCAGAGCAGACTCAAGGCCCCCAGACCCAACTACCAAACCCAAAAATGTATTTGAGGGGAGTGTCACATCCCAAACAACCCAGCTGAAGGTACGCCCGTGCCCATTTTATCTGGACCGGGAACTCATGACTTTGGTAACATACAACGCAATGGCTTGGCGTCCCTCCCCTGGGATCAATCATTTTAAATATATTTTCAGTGCATGCACTCTTTTTCATCTCTGCTACAAGCAGACTTAATGGTAGAGTAGTCAAATTGATGGATGTGGGCAGGGCTTCATGTTTCTAGTGCTCACCTTTTACCAAGCATTTTATCAAGTGACTGATGGCCCCATGTACTAAGCCTACATTGGAAATAGAGGAGGGGACACAGGCATATTTATAGGACAAGCCCAACCATGGGTCAGATTTGGCACTAAAAGTCTGCACATGAGGCAAGCCGTGAATACTTTGAGTGTATCTCGTGCAACTACATTATGTAAAAATTTGATGCAATCTCTTCAAAAAGGGGTATTTCTTTAACATGCAGAACACCTTCACCTTAGTACATCAGATTATATTACTGCTTCGACAGACATTTATTAAAAGTGATAGTTTTTAGAAACATTCATGACTCTCTCCCCAATGGCAATGCCATTAGCAAACTAACAGGTAAGATAGTAGTCATGAAACCCTAAACATGGTCTAAAT
This sequence comes from Triturus cristatus, assembly GCF_964204655.1. Classification (NCBI taxonomy): domain Eukaryota; kingdom Metazoa; phylum Chordata; class Amphibia; order Caudata; family Salamandridae; genus Triturus; species Triturus cristatus. Next base: position 478,058,371 of record NC_140583.1, read on the forward strand.
TCTCATTCTCATTGATGGAGCAACATTACAGTCTATTAAATTAAATAAGTGGACATCCAGAATTCTAATATTTATAAGTTTACCCATATGTGATAATGAAGATAAGAAAGAAGAAAGGAATCTATATGAAATATAATTTGTGCCTAGGATCCCACATTTTGGACAAGCAGTGAAGGTGTATTAAATCCACGTTATCTGATTTCACAATTTAAAATTCAGCCACCAGAGGGCTATCTCTGTCTCCCTCACTCTCTCCTATCTCCTCCACTCCCTGTTTACATCATAGGCCACTGTTTTGTATTTCATTCTTGGCTCACAATGAGGAAAACCAACACAGAGACCGCAGACCTGACACAGGGCCCACAGACCTGACCACCAATCCAAAAATGCATTTATTTGGGGGAACGGGGAATAAGTCACACCCCAAACACCCCCCTGACGTTATGCCCCTAGTGAGTACATGGTATTGGACTGTCGTGGAACATCAGCATTTTGGAAGTAAGTGACAGAAACTATAAGTCTGCTTGTGGGTGAAACAGTGTGGCTCTGGCTAAAAAAGTATCTGCTATCACTAAGCTGGTTTCTCTCATGAAGAAATGGATCCAAAAGGCTGTCACTATACCCCATAATAATTTTTCACAACAGCTTTCCATGTGTGTATGATTGGTCAAGCAAATTCTCAAAACAAGCTACAACAGAAAGAGTTATACAAACAGCTTTTGGAAGCTGCATTTCTTTAATGGGATCTACAAAAGATTACAACAACATTAGGACTAATTCATTTTCTGAGTTTCTTGTTTCTTTCAAATATGTGAAAATAGAATTAACGCAATAGGTTGAATGTGCACTGTGAATGTTTTGCATGTTTACAAAATATTTATATGTAAGTTTATTATAAACAAACCATTATCTTTTCGACATATGCAAACTTTTTGTTTTGAAATTATGATAGATGTTTCTTAAAAAGTTCACGTACAACATTTTATAATCTTGCCTTTATTAAAAAAGAATTGTGCTCTGAAGTATGAAATCATAAGAAAATATCACAAATTAACTTATATTTTCTTGAGGACTCTAAGCTCCAGCAGGAGTTCAACTTCACTTCCCCACCTCGCAACTGGGCCACTAAACACCACTTCTTAATGATTGTACAGGTAGTGAGAAAAGAAGGAGGAGAACCCTCCTTAAGGAAAAAGACCCTCACACATCCGGCAGACTCGCTGTCATGTATCGTCAGCAGGTGGCCCAGATGTCAAGTATCATCATCAGGTCTGCTCCGAATCGGGGCGGCGCTGCAATCCCCGATCGGCGACCTTAAAGGCGCCTTTTAGTGGAGATCTTTATTCCATTCATTGCCGGTTGGTGAGTGCAAGTGAGGGCCCTATAGTGAAGTGCGTGTGAGACTGAGTGTATTAAAAGTAAGTAGTGGAGATCCTAAATAACAAGTTTTAATAAGAACGGTCCCACTCTTAATTAAAAACAAAAACATGCGTAATCTTCCAGTGAGGGTGTCTGAATTACGCTCAAGTGGTCAACATGTTTCTTGCATTGGTCAACTAGACCGCAATTCTTCAGGACCAGAGAAGTACACACACTTATTGGTGGTGGTAGCAACTAATACTTACCACCGGTACAGCACCCTAATAAGTGGTTACTTAAAAATTAGTGATGCCCTGGAGTTCAGGGCGTTTGGTTCCAGCGAGCAGGCGTTGGACAAAAACACTGAATAGTACAGTGTTAGCCGTCCGTGATGTGGAGAGACTCGGAACCTATCTTCCGTCCGCGCCAGCTCGGTGGACGGAAGCTCCGAGCTGGCGCGGACGGAAGATAAAATTCTTCTGGAAGTAGAGGAAAAGCTGGAGTCTGTCATAATGTTTTAGAAACTGATTCATAATAGACAAAATGTACACCATTCTCATCATTTTACGGGTGGTGAAGAAATTGAAGCCATCAAACCGCCTTTAAATTAAATGAGTCTCCACATGGAGGTTACCAACCTCATAAGTAAAGATGTTATCATGTCAGAAATTCAGAAACCTACACCATTCGCCAGTAATTTTGAAACAGCTTTGTGAATACCTTTTTAGCATAGGTGAGGATACACACCAAAAACTTAAGTACATAAACAACGAAGTGCAAATGATATTTCTCATTTCTTTTTATCCATAGTTAATTCCTTTGTAAAGCCACACCATTTTTGTAATTGTGTTTTTTTCTCCCTCGCACCCTGGAAAGGGATTTACTCCTGCCATTTCCTGACGTGAATCTCTGACCATTTCCATTTTGTGATTGGTTCATGAAATGGTTGGTGAACACCATCAAACAAGTAGATTTGTGGGTGTGCAGAAAGTACAAGGGAATTTTCGCCCTGGAATGCCCACTCCCCAGCCAGGGGATCATATTTAGTCACACTGAGTAAATTCATTTTCGTGATCAAAACCAACTTTCCTGATTTCGAATTGTAAATTTGCAGCAGTTAAATAATATGTTTGCAATTGTCTGTTTGACTTACACACGCACATAGCGTGAAGAATGATTTCATGATATTTTCTCTACTAAGGTGAAATAAATGCTTCTTAAAACTTTAAGAAAATTGTAAACCAAGGCAACATAAGTGACCTTTTTTAACAACCAAGTATTAGTGACAATACTTACTAGTACCCAGTTGTTTATATACACTTTATGATTGTCAATGAATTTGTTTTTGTCTGTTTATATTTATTACTTTTTTGGTTGATATATAGAAGGGAATAAAGTATGTTAATGATGCCAATAGACGAATTGTTGCTATTAGGTAAATAACAAAGATTCATATTTTATTATGAGGGGATTTCTACAATACATTGTACACAAAAGATCCACAATTCACAGTGGTTTAACCTCATATGTGGGAGAGTTGGGACAAAGGTAAAATGTGATTTAACAACGAAGAGTTAAGATTTGTTAACACGGAAAATTGAAAGAAATGTTGCCTTTCGAAAAGAGTTAGTTTCCTAGACTGCTAATAAAAAAATGAAAAATGATACTAATACAAAGGCTACTTGCATGCAATGCTGCAAGAAATAGCTGGAATATTCTTTTAGTATGATCGAGTGTTACTTTAATTGATGGGATCACTATTAGGATTACCACTACAGAGAAGGTCATTATATGTTCTAGGTAAGTACAATACTATTTAAATTGTTTTCAGACTCCTGAGTGATATGGTTAATATAGTATACTTTATTTAAAAAAAGGATTTGGTCATTTGTTTATTTTTAAGAGGTTTTATGTAACAAACAACATGAACCAATAAGCGCTATTTGGCAATATAAAACACATATATCTTTATTACAGATGAAACAATGCACTCAAAACTGTGATTTCTCATCCTATTCTATCTGAGAACTCCCAGAGGAGAGAGTTGTGACGGCACAGTGTCAATGAATCAGGGGGGCACAGCAGTGCTCACCAATTGCCCAAATCCTCTTGTGGTTATTTATTGTTCCTGGTTCTCAACATGTGCAGTTCTGACCACTCACCCACATCCTTGTACCACTTTTCCACCACAGGGTTGGTTGTGTAGATGCAATGCCTGGGCATGTTTCAAAGATCCATCACCATACATAAAGCAACAAACATATTTTACACATGTGCCTTTTCAAATCAATTTTGCACATTACAATCCAAAATCTGTCTAGTCTTAACACTGATGAAGCTGGATTCTTGCCTACCTTACATTCACCAAGAATCCTCTCTTGTCGCCAGGATCTTTTTATCTGCTAAAATAGTGTAGAGGGGAGGAAATCCAATTCTTAGTACATAATTCAACAGAATCAAATCTCATTTCAAAAGGACCACTGACTCCGAATATCAGTCTTCTTCCAGTACCTTTCCAGCGAAACTTGTACTCCATCGAATGACAGTTAGCTTGACCTTGGGTCCCAGGCACCTTCTCTGCTGAAAGTATCATCCCTAAATTCCAATGTACTCCCATGTTGGCTTTTCGTACCATCCTAACTCCTAAAACAAAGACCTAGTCTCTCTAACAAGCTAAATGTCCTTGCACATGCAACAGAAACATGGGAACGAGAATCTTTTCACTTCTCTTAGACTTTCCATTCTCCTGAAACCCAAAGCCTTTACCAAGGGAAAACATTTTCGGCCTACAACATTTAGCTAACATAAGAAATGAACAGGCCTTTCTCTTAAACGTATATGCGATCAGGCCTTTACACTGTTAAACACCCTCCTAAATCACATTTTAGCATTAATTCATTGCTCCTTTATAAGTAAATAAGCAGACTACACATGCAACTTTAACATAGCACACGTTTAACCTAACCCATTGCAGCACATCAAATCAAACGTTTATGCATTAACTAAAATACATTTGCAATGATCTACGACATTATTCTTCATGGAAAGCATGATTACATTTCTAATCACTTCTATGTTAAACGATTCTAGTAATGCAATTTCTATGTCACACCTAAACTACTTCGATTAATATGTGGGTGCGGACTAACAGTAAACATGATGCACCCCTACAAATTTCAGAATAACGTGACGCTCTATCTGGTCCCCCCTTTGATGACAAATGTCATCACACCACCACTCAATTAATTCACTTGGAGAAAGAACCGACCTAAACAGTACTTGTTGCCATTCTCCCCCGTCGGAATCTCTCCATATTCTTAATATTCTGGTACTGACTGTCCTGCAGTCTGGTCATTCGCATTTCGCTCGCTCTGAGAGCTCGTTCAATTCGGTTTCCTCTGTACCACTTATAAGCTCTGATGAATCCCCACAAACAGATCACACAAACGACAACAATAATAAGGGGTTTTAACACGAACCCAAGGAACCCCTTCCCTAAATTCGCAAGCCAACTCCCCACATGACCAAATCCTTTACCAATCTTTTTCCACACACCCTCTTTAGTCAAATCCTCAATCTCTTGGTGAATTGTGGTAATGTTGTCTATATATGTCTCCAGATCCTTGCTGTATTAATTGACAACTTATCAACCACAGTCGCCAACCTTCTGATCTTCACATCATTCAAGACCACACCCAAACTCGGTATCATTGCTCCAAAGATATCACCAATCACTGCCCCTGCACTCGCAGCTCTTTTCACTTTAGAATGGTGTCCAGTCTCCAAAAGCTCCAAATCTTCAGCATGATAAATTTTTGGAAAAATAATTCCCAAATAACATGTACCATACCAATTTGCAGGCAACCTCACATAAGCATTCCTTCCACACACATAATAAACAGCTGGAATCACTTGCACTGAGCCTTGCAAAAAGTTCTTAGCAGAATCTTTCATAGTAAAGGTATGATCACACGTACTTTGTCCCACCGAAGCCTTTTCATATTAGGTCTGATAACGTCTCACACACAACTTCCCCTTTTGCTCCTGGTCTAATGCTATGGGTCCATAACTCCCCTTAGATCTGTGTAATCTCTCCTCGTCAGTCCAATCTTCTGGACTATCCCCTGAATATCGTGTTTCAGTTAGTTTTCTATATCTATCTTCTACTTGACCTATAAACTTCTTCTCTATATCTGACAATGAACAAGTCAAATTATGCCGGTGAGCATAAGCCGTATCCAATTCCAAAGACGGGATGAAATACTTCTGGAGTCTGTCTTCTGATTTATAATAATCATATTTATTCAAATGCTTGTAAGCTGGAACCTCAGGAAGTACGGCATCGTAATAGGAAAAGAAATACTCAAACTGACCTCTTTCATCGAAAATACTAAGCAACAGACTACAAGAAATTCCATACGTTAGTGGAAGGTGATGGTATCTAATACCCTCATCTACTGAAGAAGGTAGCTGCATGCACACATAACAGTCTTTCGCATCCATCGCATCAACGTACTCATATAGCAGGTTTGCATATGCATTAAGCTTAAAATCATTTCTAGACAGATCTGTGTGAAATCTACGACTCTCTTTGATTAGTAAAGCTCTTTTAGCTCCTATAGTAACCTCCTTTTGGCTAGAAGTGGTAGACGTAGGTGTTTCCTGTACCTTCGCTTCCTGCTCATGTGAAACGATATATGAGGCTATAACTATTATGACTATAGAAACTATCACCAACCCTATAAGTGTACCTATCACTAATTTAGACCTATGGGGAGTATTTCCAGCGTCTACCACTCTTGCAAAGTTCTCAAAGTTCTTGGTTTCAGCAGCAACAATCAAGAGTCTCTTTCTCCTCCAGATATCGCTTGCTAACCAGTTCGAACGATACTTCAAGAGCTGGAAATCCCACTGCAATTTCAGTTCCTTATTTACACAGTCCACAGACAGGTTTCCCTAGCCCTCTTTTGTTGTCTTGACGGAAAGTCCCTAAGTTATTCTTCTTCCACTCGGGCCTAGGTTATCTTCTTTATAGACTTTTATATACAACAAAGTTCACCTTCAGTCCAAAATAAGATCAGCTCCCAAAATCTCTATAACACACTGCAAAAGTTCAAGACGAAGCAACACTAGCTCTTGATGTGGTGGTACATATCCAAACTTTGGAAAAACTAGTGTCTCCAGAATCAGCTAACGGATTTTGCTCAGAAGTGGTGGATTCGGAATAATGAGAGTCAGTATTCCTTCTATCTCCACCCTTGGAACCAACAGCAACACATCTACTTTCAAATTCGGGGAGTCGTTGACCAGCATCAAGGACTTCAGCCTCCCTGAGCTCAACATTCCTGGCATCAGTCACAGCGTATGTCCACTCTGGTGAGGCGTACCTTTGACACGGCACTCTTTTCCTCCTGGACCTTCTCAAACCACCTCGAGTTTGCTCTTCGTCACTCTGTTCAGATTCAGATGTTTCAGAAACTGGGGCAAGATCTCTTTCAGGCGCCAACCTCAGGTTTAACTGTCTCTAACTCACAGGCCAAACCCCTTCTGCTTCTGTGGCATCTCTGCTCTCCCTTTGGGTACCCTGTGCACTGCTTCCTCTTTCAGCTGAATTTGTCCACCCACAGCAATATTCTCTTCATCTGAGTCAAATGTGGGGCTTTGATTTGCACAACCCCTTTCAGCTCGATCTGGTGCACAACCAACTGCATCAGCAACCCTCACAGCTTGACTTGGCCTCTCAGATGGCCCTGCCACCTCAGCTGCATTTTCATTCACAAGAGGGGCTGTATCTTCCAAGGGTGCTGGAACTCTGCGGGTATGGGTGGCATGCACCCAGTTCGGCAGTCCCCCACACTTCACTGCCGTGTTCGTGACCAGTATTACCTGGTACGGGCCTCGCCAACGAACATCCAGGCAACTCTTCCTCACGTGCTTGTGGACAAGCACCCAATCTCCCGGGCACAAGTCGTGGCACAGGTCACTTGCGGCTGGAACAGTTGCTGCTTGTACCTGCTGGGACCCAGAACGGACTACGTCAGCCAGTCCCTTACAGTAGTCGAGAATCGAGTCATCAGTGATGTTAAGCAGAGCAGTAGCAGGTATCGCTGGTAATCGCATTGCCCTCCCCATCAGGATCTCGTGAGGTGACAACCCGTTCTCCTATCAGGAACACTACGGAGGCTCATGAGGACTAAGGGCAGTGCGTCAGGCCATTTCAGGGACGTCGAAGAACACACTTTTGCCATCCGCGCTTTCAAAGTCCCATTAACTTGTTCCACAATCCCAGAAGCCTCTGGTCGATAATTGCAATGCAATCTCTGATCCACATTCAAGGCAGCACAGAGCAATTTCATGATCTCACTATGGAAGTGTGTCCCTCTGTCCGACTCCAAAGAGGTCGGAAATCCAAACCTAGGGATAAGTTCCCTCAACAACAGTTTAGCTACAGTGAGTGTGTTGCACCTACGTGTTGGGTAAGCCTCCACCCACCTTGAAAAGACACACACCACAACTAAGATGTACCTCAACCCATTACACTTCGGCATCTCAATAAAATCCAACTGCATTCTATTGAAAGGCCCTTCTGACCTCCCAATGTGACTCAACGTTACAGAAGTCTTCTTTCGTGCATTCATCTGCTGACATGTAACACACCTCTGACATACAGCTTCAGCAACCGCACAAAATTTCGGATTGTACCATGTCTGTCTGAGCACTCGCACCATTGCGTCTCTACCAATATGTACTGCACCATGTATCAATCTTGCCATTGGGTTCAACAGACTTTCCGGTAGCACAGCTCGTCCATCACTCGAGACCCACACATCCACATCTCCCTTCTCACATCCCGCCCGTATCCAGCTATCTCGTTCTTGGTCAGTAACCTCATCCTGCAATCGTTTTAGTTCCTCCCATGTATCGGCCATGGCTAACATCCTGCTGAGCTCGGTTCTTTCTTGGCTTTCTCCAGTGTACCCTCCTGTAAATATACATCCTTGTTCTGCACAGAACCAGGCAACTTCATCCGCATAATTATTTCCCAGCGAAACGAAGTCACTCCCTTTACTGTGGGCAGAACACTTGACAACCGTAATTTACTTGGGACACTGTAATGTTTACAACAATTGTCTCACATATTCCCCATTTCTAATGGGCGTACCTGAAGATGTCATAAATCCTCTCTGTCCGAAATCGTGAACCACACCAAAACCGTACTGACTGTCAGTGTAAATCGTTATCCGGATCTGATCAGCAGCCAAACAGGCACGGGTCAAAGCAATGATTTCAGCTACCTGTGCGGAGTGTAGTCCCTTTAAACAAGCAGCTTCAACCACTCCTATGATGGTACGTAAGGCAAATGCTGCTCTTAATCGACCAACATCGTCTCTTAAACATGAACCGTCCACAAAGAAAATTTCATCAGGGTCAGGGAGCGGCTCATCAACAATGTCTGGTCTCGGTTTGGTGCATAGTTCAGTCACATCGAGACAATCGTGATCCTCACAATCTTCACCATCTGCATTTGGAATAGGCATCAACATTGCAGGATTCAAAACAGAACACCTCTTCAAAGTCACATTTTCTGCAGCAAGTATAACTTGCTCATAGCGTGTTAATCGATTGTTTGTTAGGTGCTGTGTTTTGGTCCTCGTCATCAACAGTTCAACAGAGTGTGGCACATAAACTGTAAGTGGATGTCCCATTACAATACACTCACATCTTTCAATACTGACACCTGTTGCAGCAACGGATTTCAGACATCTGGGCAACGCAGAAGGTACTGGATCTAAAGTAGCTGAAAAGTAGGCAACTGGTCTATGTACACCTCCATGATTCTGAGTCAGAACTGACAATGCACAACCTTCTCTCTCACAACAGAACAATGTGAATGCCTTATTGTAGTCAGGCATTCCCAAAGCTGGAGCGCGACACAGGGCTTCTCTTAGCCTAAAAAATTACTCAATCATTGTCCCATGGTACCGTATCAATCACATCCTTATGCGTCAGCTGTTGTAAAGGCTTTGCTTCAATGGAAAAGTTGGGAATCCATTGGCGACAGTAGCCGACCATTCCCAAGAACATTTGGACTTCTCTCTGTGTAGTGGGTACAGGCATATTCATACTAGCCTCAATGCGACCAGGTGACACCTTTCTCTTGCCCTTCTCAATTCTGTGACCCAAATACTGCACTTCACTCAAACAGTACTGCAATTTATTTGGGGACACCTTATGTCCATTCTCGGCCAAATGATTCAGTAAAGCAATGGTATCAATTCTGCAAGCATCTTCTGTTTCTGCGGCAATGAGCAAATCATCAATGTATTGCACCAGAACTGAGTTCTGCGGCAACACGAGACTCTCAAGATTCTTCTTCAAGATCTGATTAAAAATCGACGGACTCTCCGTATACCACTGTGGGATACGGCACCATGTTAACACACGATTCTCCAGCCGGAAAGCAAAAAGAAATTGTCTTTCCTCACGGAGTGGGATCGAAAAGAATGCTTGACACAGGTCAATCACTGTAAACCACTCAGCTTCACATGGAATTTGAAACAGGATCACAGATGGATTCGGTACCACCGGACAACATGGAACAACTATTACGTTGACCTTTCGCAGGTCTTTTGCGATCCTGAATTTCCCACTTGGTTTCTGTAGTCCCATGATAGGTGAATTACACGGGCTACCCATGATCTATTTCAGAATTCCCTGCTTTATCATAGACTCAATTACAGGCCTGATCCCTGAAATAGTCTCAGGTGACAAATTATACTGCGGTGTTCTGGGGAATTTTACGTTCGGCTTGACCTGAATCTTCACTGGCTCTACACCTTTGATCAATCCGATCTCCTCTCCACTGAAGTCCCACACATCAAGTGACACAGAGTCCATTAAGTCAAGTGGAAGTTCCTCTACTGTCAGCGCTGGGTAAATTTCTATGCACACATGCTGATTTGCAACCTTAAAGGTCGCATCATCATCCTTTGTCTGTACTTCAACTCCCTTCAGAGTACAATAGATGGTGCAATTCAACTTGCACAACAAATCTCTTCCTAACAGGCAAACTGGACTCGAGTCGCACACCACAAACTGGTGTCGATCCCGGAAAGTTCCCATTCTCACAGGAATTGGCTCTGTCAATGGACTGGTCAATTTATTATTTGCAACACCAACAACTTGGATTGATTATCCCGAGAGGGGTAGGTTAGGGACTACTGCTGATCTCATAGTAGACCGGGTAGCACCAGTGTGTCAACCAAAAAGGTGGTAGGGTGACCATCAACAGCTGCTTCTACAAATGGTCCCCTCTGGTCTACCTCCAAGACTGCTTCAAGTGTGCAGTCCTCCACCCACCTCAGGCACTGTCATGCCAATGGGTCTGGACCGAACTCCTCATACCCTTCGAACAAAGGCATCTGTTGAAAAGTTCGAACTCCCTGCTGAACACTTTGAACTCTGGGTGGATGGGGAGCTTGCACCTGCGGACTAATAGTCCCCCCTTTCACCATGCTTGGTCTAGTCACTGTGGGAAGTACTTCAGGTACAGGTACTTGAGCTATCTCTACTTCTTGCTGCACCTGATTTATTGGGTTCAAGGGACACTCGCGTTTCCAATGTCCAGTCTGGTGACAAAGATGACACGCAGTGGTCTTCTTCAATGTCGCCACATCCATTCCTGTCTTAGGATCAACTGACTTTGGTCTTCCCATTCTGATTCCCCCCTTGGTTATTTCCCTGCCTTCTTCCTAGCGTCCCTCCACTAGGCTGGACTTAAGCCGTTTGCATTTGGACCAGCATCAACTTATCCTTCAATTTCCTGTGCTTCGATTATATCTCAGCACTACAGTACCTGGCATACCGTAAGATCTCATCTACAGGCTTATTCTGCCAGCAAATCAGATGTTGCTGTATCATGAGACTAACCTCTGATCTCAACACCAACACAAACTTCGAAACAAACTGTCCCATGTCTTTAGTCTCTAAGGCATCTAATCCGCTGTACTGCTTGAAGGCCTGCAAGAGCCTTTCATAATACTCGTGCACCGTCTCTTTTGGTTCCTGCACTGTCCGATCTAACTTAACCCAATCAGTATCCTGGGGTGAAATTTTTGACTTTAGCCAGATAATCACTTGCTCAAACTTCTTCATAACTAGGGGTGACGGATCATTTGAAACAGGGTCTCTTTCGGGCTCCGAGGTCGGCCATTCAACAGCAATTTTACATGCAGACCATAAATCACCTGGAACTATAATGTCAAACAACGTATTCAAATCAATCCACAACACCTTTGAGATCTTAACAAACCGATCAACTTGCTTATACCACTCGACGGGCTTCTCCTGCAAATGAGGGAAATAGTTCGTAAATGCAGCCAAATCACCCCTACTCCAAGGCACATGCATGTATCCTCCATTCTGTACCTCTCTTAAAGAGAAATTTCTTATATCCATCATTCCCCCACCTGGAGGTGGCATCTCTCCTATCGTCTTTTTAGAACTCTTCTTCTTGGACCACCTTTCTTCCCATTTGTCAAGCGTTTTCCAAGCGTGCATTGCTATAATCAGATCCTTGATATGGGTCCTCAATCCCATGACCCTTTTCTCTTCCAATTCTTGGACGCTATACTGCAATCTATGGCTTACCTGCAATGACTTTGTTTTGGACAGATCCACTTCATATCTTTTGGCCAATTCTGACAATTTCTCATGTGCAGTTCTTGCCTTGCGAGTCACATCTTTCGCTACAAAAATTAACTCAGCTTGTTCGTACATATATATCCTTTCAAGGGCCAAATTTCCACTTATTATTTGATCTCCTTCTGCTTTCAACCTTACTACATCTAACATCCTCCCTTTCAAGTCCCCCTTCAATATTTCTCGGGAAGCTGCCCCATTCCATTCATCGTATTCGCAATCCTGTTCTCGAAATCTACTTTCTTCGGTCATATTCCTAGAAACTGGTCGATGTCCTAAAGCACCTTGCTCCTCACTCTCTACAGTTCTCTCACACAGATTCTGATTTCTCGCAGGAGGTACCCACATCCTCAGATCAGATCTTGACTCGCCCAAAGACCTCAGTCTTGCTGGCCTCACATCCACCTGTCCCCTAGAGGAGTCTGCGGTGGCTGGCAATGGCGTACGCCACTTTATGGGTCTCGGAGTCTGCTCCACTCCACTCACTGATCCATTTCCCTCAACCACACTCCTTGATCCTACAGCTGACTGTGCTAGACTATCGACTCTCTCTTGATCTGGGTCGTACACTGAGACAATGGGTCCAATGGTAACCAGTACTTTTAAAGCATCCGGTAACCTCACACCTCTCCCAATCTCGGTGTTTGCTACGGACTGATTTTTCATGCCCTCAGTTCCTGTCGAGATTTTCCCTTCTACTCTCACCTCTGACTGAGTCTGTAATCCACTAGTTCTTCTGCTTGAGCCGGCTTCCCTTCATAGGAATCTGGATTGTATGAAGGTGGTCTCTCGGACAACAACCTCTCTACTAGACTGTCATCTGTATCACTATCATCGTCATCCACACTCTTTGCCTTAGCGCTGTCTGTCTTTTCCAGTAGCGGGTACAACCTGTCTCCCTCTATCGTTTCTACTCTCCACCTCTTCTCTTGTGCATCCCACCTCGCATCTTGGAATGCCTTAATTGACTTCTCCACCCTTTCTTGACTCCGATCTCTTTTCCTGTCATGCGCTGCTCTGATCAATGCATGCAACGCTTCAAACTGAGTTGGTCTCGGCAAAGGTCGCAACGAAGACATTACAGATTTCAACTGATACAACACCCCCAACCTGAAAGTACCATATCGCAGGAAAGCCAGTTCTCCCTCACCATGAGTCATTTAATGCCAATTTTCAAGCCAAATTATAGTATGCAATCCCACATCTCTTGCCATGTAATGCGCCGGAGTATCCTCAGGTGGGGCTTCTTCTCCCCCTCGAGTAACCACATGATTGTCACCTCTACATAATTCTCGGAAAATCTTAAAACATTTCACGATGAACAAATTTCTGATCGCACACAATGTTTTCGTTCACTTCCTGATGTCAATCCACCAATAGCAGCGCGACTCACACCAACTGACCTATCGCAGAGCGACACCTTCTGATGTCACGCTTCTTCCGCTCGCAGCAGTTCCCCTCCTTCACAATGCACGTCTCACCCTTGCATTCGTTCCATTCACACGCTGAAGTAATTATCTGTCCACGAAACGACTGGACAATCACTTCTCTGACTGTCTCCGACAGTCTCTCGAAATTGTCGACCTCAACTGGCAACTGTCGGTCCACGAAACGACCGAACAATCGCCTCAACTGATAGGTTTCAATCATTCAATGTTCCACATACAACAACCCACGACCAGCGTCGGTTACTCATGCACTCACACATTTGCACCCCCTATCTCGGTCCGGGTAATCGATGACGTCTCACGATCCCCTTTCGTTGGCCAACAAAATCTACCTTGGGTGTCTTCTACACCACAATCACTTAAGCTACTCGTCGAGCCTAAGATTTTCCCGGGCTGCGCGCACTCACAGCCTGATCTCACAATCACTCAACACTCACTCCAACTCCGCAAGACATCACACGTTCAAATCAACACCGCAATCTACATCTCACCCTATTCATACTCACTCCTCCAAAAACCATTCGCCGTCCGATGGATCACCATCACATGACTTCTATGGGCCTCTGAAATCTCTTATCTTGATCTAGATCTCCCCTCACTATCAGAGATAACCATCTTCTGCTACCAACTGATGAAGCCAGATTATTGCCTACCTTACAATCACCAAGAATCCTCTCTGGTCACCAGGATCTTTTTATCTGCTAAATAGTGTAGAGGGGAGGAAATCCAATTCTTAGTACAGAATTCCACAGAATCAAATCTCATTTCAAAAGGACCACTGACTCCGAATCAAAAAATGTAGGGTTTTACTATAACGAAGAATAACTGCACATACAGACACCTTAACACAAGGTGAAGAAGATAAATGGGCACTAGTACAAGAGAGATTCTACGTAAGAGTCTCATCCGACTCAGAATAAATAGAATAATAAGTTCCAGATGCATAAGAAATGCAATGGCTAGTCCAATGTCTACATTAGGAATCATTAGCCTAAAAAGAAAACCAGTTAGTCTGTTCCTACTCTATCTCTAAGGTGACATCTCTACTTAACATTCCCCCCCCCCCCCAGGCAAGAGAGTAAAAAGGTTTCAGAAGTGAAGACTTCCTTAGAAGTACATTCACTTAGAGCTCGTTCTAAGATGCTCCTTCTAGCTTCCCATGTAAACCTCAACTGCTCAACCCTCAGGGCACTGTCCCTAATACAAAATCCCAAAAACATATAACACGCCCTTCGGCACACCTCTTCAGCCAGGTCTTCTTCCAGTACTTTTCCAGCGAAACTTGTACTCCATCCAATGACAGTTAGCTTGACCTTGGGTCCCAGGCACCTTCTCCGCTGAAAGTATCATCCGTAAATTCCAATGTACTCCCCTGTTGGCTTCTCGTACCATCCTAACTCCTAAAACAAAGACCTAGTCTCTCTAACAAGCTAAATGTCCTTGCACCTGCAACAGAAACATGGGAACGAGAAACTTTTCACTTCTCTTAGACTTTCCATTCTCCTGAAACCCAAAGCCTTTACCAGGGGAAATCATTTTCGGCCTACAACATTTAGCTAACATAAGAAATGAACAGGCCTTTCTCTTAAACGTATATGTGATCAGGCCTTTACACTGTTAAACACACTCCTAAATCACATTTAAGCATTAATTCATTACTCCTTTATATGTAAATAAGCAGACTACACATGCAACTTTAACATAGCACACGTTTAACCTAACCCATTGCAGCACATCAAATCAAACGTTTATGCATTAACTAAAATACATTTGCAATGATCTACGACATTATTCTTCTTGGAAAGCATGATTACATTTCTAATCACTTCTATGTTAAACAATTCTAGTAATGCAATTTCTATGTCACACCTAAACTACTTCGATTAATAAGTGGGTGCGGACTAACAGTAAATATGATGCACCCCTACAAATTTCAGAATAACGTGACGCTCTATCAACACTCAACCGTGTAACCACCTCATTGAAATATGCACTGATTATGAGGCAAGCCCACACACAGAAAATCATCCCTTCAATTCATGAACTTAGGGCATTTGTGCGGTCATTTTGTATACATTTAGAGGATCACTAAAGCTCTAAGGTGTATTTGTGGAAGAAGGTAAATTGGGTGAGCATGAAATGCACATTACTTGATGCTTTTCTTACACCTCGCTTGCCAAACTTCATTCATCCTCTGTCAGTAACGGTTCAGTAGCTCATCCCATTTACTTTTTGGGACAAAGGCCTATGGTGGGCTGTCAGCGTGGCACCTCGACAAATACCTAGAGGGTCCAAAATCATTCTCATCTCATGGGACTGGTCAGGAAACATATCCTTTGACAGCATCCTGCTTTTCAAATCTTGCATAATTCAAAAATTGCCATTGATGCACTCCAAAAGAGGCATTTGTGCACCCTTTTTGATTATAAAATCAAAATTGTTGGAAATACCCAAAACAGGGCGAAATGGGAATCTTACTCTTACCTTTTTCACTGTCCTAAACCTGCCTTATCAAATCAATCAAATACGGTACAGCTGGCCAGCCAATGGAATTAAAAAAGCATTCTTCGTCAACTGGGTCTTAAGTGCTCGCTAGCAGTGTCAACAATGGCACAATCTCCAACCCACGTGCCAGGTTAAAATGCATAAAACCAAATATAAAGTTGGGCAAACCAAGCCTCTACCTGATCAAATGGACACTTCAGTGTCTCTATCTTTATCGACTTTCTAATTCCTTAAACATGGGAATAATATACATCATGCCCTATAAAAAATATAAACACATGGAGAGCATCACTACTTTAAATCAACGCAATCTGCACCATCAATGAAAGTTGGCGCATGAAACCATATGTTACTTAGCCCAGAAATAACCTGGTTTGTACATAAATACATGGTTGTATGTGCCACCAGTAAAACTATATAATTCAATGCATTTTGCTGTCAGTTGAAACCAGAATCCAGCCGGATTGTCCGGTTCCCAGTCTGCAACTGTTGAAACAAACTCGAAATCAACTGACTCCCTCAAATATACTAATGTTTATTGAATGAAGTGACACCAAGTAGGTCTCGTTTTTGTACCACAAAATCACATGGAGTACCACAGCATAGACAATAGTGGCTCCAATGCCAGCCCACACAACATTAACAACAGTGGACATAATTGATGAGCACCTGGGGGAGTTGTAGGTCCCAATTTCACAGGTAAATGGGAAACGTCCATTTTCAAGAAGGCTTTGGTACCCATAGTCTTTGTAACAAAACCGACACAACAACGGCATCATTAGTACGCCCCTCTTTTCACTGAATCGTTGCTTTTAATAAATGCCTTCTGCATACATGTCATTACAACAAAATGTATCATTGTCGCTGACTGCAGGAGTCTTTATGCCAAGGGGTCCACTAAAAAGAATGCCCTCATCACACATGTCATTGAAACAAAATTAATCGTTGTGTTTGCATCAATATACTGAAAGAAAACTAACACTAAGTTTTATTTATTGTTGTGAAGATTAATTAGCATTCTTTTTATTACAAATTTAGTTGGTTTGGTACTTCAATAAATAAAAGGTAGTTGCATTCAGAGGTGGGTTATTTTAATATGTGAGTATTAAAGAGTATTTACTGAAAATTCTCTGATTAAAAATAGGCATAAAAGCAAGTTTAGAAAAACACACTTGCTTTTAGGAGCAGAATGTGAGAAAAATAGGGATTTGGTGTTGGAAAGAGTATTAATACTCAGGTATAAATATTAATACCTACGTATGAATGTGCATTCACTGTTAATTTTGAGGGAAAAAGATCAGGCATTTTAACAAGTATCAATCAAAAAATATCACTCATTTTTAGGTACGAGCATCAGGAAAAAAAGGGGTTTACGGTGGGACAGTGTGCTAAAACCCAGGTATTAATTTTAAGACCTGGGAAATAATGAGCACTCACTGTTAAATTTTGGTAAAAAGATCAGGCTTTCAAACAAGTATTACTAAAAAGGTCACTTACTTTTATGAGCGGGTTGTCTGGGGAAAATAGGAGTTTACGATAGGAAGTGTATCAATGCTCACGCGTTCATTTTAATACTTGAGTATTAATGTACATATACTGTTAATTTTTTGCCAAAAAGATCAAGCGTTTTAAATGAGTTTGAAAGAAAGTCAGTTACTTTTAAAAGCGGGATGCCAAGGAAAATAGAGGTTTTCGGTGGGGGATAAGTGTGAATACGCAGACATTAATTGTAATGCTTGAGGATTAATGAACAACTAGGTGCCGATTCCAATCCTGTAAAACCCGGGTACGATTCGTCGTACGGAGCGTATTCTCCATACGATTCGTACCCGGGAAATCCACCGTACAATCCAGCAAGTACGATTCGTACAGAAATACCATTTCCCTATGAATCGTACAAAACACCGTACGGCTAAAAAATACCTACGAGTCTGATCCTGGACAGCGCGTACGCGACGTCCGTACGGAGTCAGGCAGCGTTTTACGGACCAGCAAGTATGATTCGTCCCTACGTCACTCCACACAGCTATTTTTTTACGGCAGCCAAAAAAAGCCGGAAAACTGAGTCCGACGCGAAAACGGAGCCCCGGTACACGACGGACAGCCATGGACCCCATCCTACGTGTCATCCCGTCCCTCTTAGCCTACGACCTGGTGCACCGAACCCGACGCACACGCCGCAGAAGGTGAGAACAACACCCAGGGGCCAAGGGGGGGTGAGGGGCAGGAAACATACCCCCTACCCAAATTAAAACCTACAATATTGAGAACATACATTACCTCAAGGGTCTGGTCACTCCGGGGGGGCGTGTCCACCATTCCCTGCGTCACGCAACAACGGAAGTGGGCGTGTACGCGTACCCCTACGGCAACACTACAATAGTGATACGCACCGTACTCACACATAAATAGCGTGGGTACGGTCCGTAGCACTATATTAGTGGTGCCATGGGGGTACCCATGGTACAGACCGTACACACGCCCTCAGAGCGTGTGTACGGTCCGTATCACCATTGTAGTGGTGCCGTAGGGGTACGCGTGGTACGGACCGTACACACGCCCTCAGAGCGTGTGTACGGTCTGTAACACCATTGTAGTGGTGCCGTAGGGGTACGCGTGGTACGGACCGTACACACGCCCTCAGAGCGTGTGTACAGTCCGTATCACCATTGTAGTGTTGACGTAGGGGTACAGTGGTATGG
The DNA here is from genome assembly GCF_964204655.1 of Triturus cristatus. Classification (NCBI taxonomy): domain Eukaryota; kingdom Metazoa; phylum Chordata; class Amphibia; order Caudata; family Salamandridae; genus Triturus; species Triturus cristatus. The sequence continues at coordinate 478,077,086 of NC_140583.1, forward strand.
ACCGTACACACATCCTCAGAGCGTGTGTACGGTCCGTATCACCATTGTAGTGGTGACGTAGGGGTATGCGTGGTACGGACCGTACACACACCCTCAGAGCGTGTGTACGGTCCGTAACACTATTGTAGTGGTGCCGTAGGGGTACGCATAGTACGGACCGTACACACGCCCTCAGAGCGTGTGTACGGTCCGTATCACTTTAGTAGTGGTGCCGTAGGGGTACGCGTGGTATGGCCCGTACACACGCCCTCAGAGCGTGTGTACGGTCCGTATCACCATTGTAGTGGTGCCGTAGGGGTACGCGTGGAACGGACCATACACACGCTCTCAGGGCGTGTGTACGGGCCGTACCACACGTACTCCTACGGCACCACTCCTATAGTGATACGGACCGCACCCACACATACATAGCGTGGGTACGGGCTGTATCACCATTGTATTTGGGCCTTAGGGGTACACATGGTACAGACCGTACACACCCCATGAATGCTGGGGTACGGTCCGTATCACACGTACCCCTACGGCACCAGTACATTTGGGATACAAGGCGTACACACGCCACGAATGTTGGCCTACGGCCTGGTGCAGCATATATCCTCTATATGGTGTGGGTGTAGGCCCAGGACAGCAGTGTACTGCACCAAGGGGGTGGGTGGGTGGGTGGCTGCATAGGATTCCCAGCAGTGGATAGACATGTGAGGGTGGGTGCAGAGGACTCCCAGCAGTGGACAGACATATATGGGTGGGTGCAGAGGACTCCCAGCAGTGGACAGAGACATGGGGGTGGGTGTAAAGGACTCCCAGCAGTGGCCTGCAATATGAGGGGTGGGTGCATATCACTCCCAGCAGTGGACAGACATGTGAGGGGTGGGTGCAGAGGACTCCCAGCAGTGGCCTGCAATATGAGGGGTGGGTGCATATCACTCCCAGCAGTGGACAGACATGTGAGGGGTGGGTGCAGAGGACTCCCAGCAGTGGACAGACATATGAGGGGTGGGTGCATATCACTCCCAGCAGTGGACAGACATGTGAGGGGTGGGTGCAGAGGACTCCCAGCAGTGGACAGACATATGAGGGGTGGGTGCATATCACTCCCAGCAGTGGACAGACATGTGAGGGGTGGGTGCAGAGGACTCCCAGCAGTGGACAGACATATGAGGGGTGGGTGCATATCACTCCCAGCAGTGGACAGACATGTGAGGGGTGGGTGCAGAGGACTCCCAGCAGTGGACAGACATATGAGGGGTGGGTGCATATCACCTCCAGCAGTGGACAGACATGTGAGCGGTGGGTGCAGAGGACTCCCAGCAGTGGACAGAGACATGGGGGTGGGTGCACAGGACTCCCAGCAGTCGCCTGCAATATGAGGGGTGGGTGCATATCTCTCCCAGCAGTGGACAGACATGTGAGGGGTGGGTGCAGAGGACTCCCAGCAGTGGACAGACATATGAGGGGTGGGTGCATATCACTCCCAGCAGTGGACAGACATGTGAGGGGTGGGTGTAGAGGACTCCCAGCAGTGGACAGAGACATGGGGGTGGGTGCACAGGACTCCCAGCAGTCGCCTGCAATATGAGGGGTGGGTGCATATCTCTCCCAGCAGTGGACAGACATGGGAGGGGTGGGTGCAGAGGACTCCCAGCAGTGGACAGAGACATGGGGGGGTGTACATCATTATCACATGAGCACAACTCCATGGGTGTATGTTCGCATCCCTAACTTTGGACAATGATGATAGTGCCATAACAACACATCACTGACAGCAGTTTCCCACTCCCAGGAGGATGGATGTCACTCCCCCACTGCATGACACACCACATGTCGGTGTGAGGACAAATAACACATGCATACCCACCCCTGGCGGATGCAGCACAATACACACACTGAGATCATGCCACAAGACTGTATAGTCATGTCACTGCCTACTAAACTAAGAGAGCCAAAGGGAACACACACTGTCACGCACATCCCAGGACTGATAGGAATGTTCAGGTGCTGAGCCAGCGACCAAGATGTTGTCTCTCATGGAAGGACTAGGGTGGAGTCCCCACAGATACAATGCCCACAATTGTGAGTCAGGTGCCCAAATAGTACCATATGTGTGCTAGACCGGGAGTACACACATGCACACATGCATAGTGCTGAAAAGGGAGAATTTCTCCATGAAGGCATTTCGACATACTCAATACACAAGTACAGTGACTAGCAAGGATGGCACAGACGATGCAGCCGGAGACATTGCTGAGCAGGCATGACCATAGTTGAAGGGATCCGTCACCAATAAAGGAAATGTAGACACAGGTCAGCACAACAATTGTGCAACTCTTTGCAGGGAAGATGTCAGGTGCCACAGAGGAAGGAATACTCCTTGGGACAATGTCTCAAAACCAAAATAACACACACTACCAATGATTCTTTGCAGAGACCTTGTGATGGAACGCAGATACCATGGTCCACCTCATGACCATCAGAGTAGAACATTTCTCAGAACCATAACACATTATCACAACACCAACTCCGGGAGCCTCAGCACCAACATCAATACCTGAAATGAAATAGTGTGCAAAGTAAAAATAAAATGCTTTATTCAGCATAAAAATAGATAATGAAATGACACTATATACAAAGGCCAATGGCCAGTCCATAATAGAAGTCCTTGGGGGGGACACATGGGCACGCGTCTCCCCTAGCTTGCCTGCACATTGGTTCGTCGACCGGGGGGGGGGGCATCATGTGGGGAAGGACCAGGCACCGCAGGGACAGGAGGGGGAAGGGCAGGTGTGGACATCTCCACCACAGGGGGTGGGGCAGCACCAATGGTGGATGTGAGCATGTCGCTGCACACTGCTGCCAGGGCGTCCAGGATAAGCCCTGCACCGGAAGAAACCCCAGGGCCAACGGAGGGGGGGGGTGGCCGAGGGATGGGGTGCAGCACTCTTGGGGGAGGGGGTGGACAGGGGGTGGGACTTGACTACCCTGCCCGGGGACTTCCTCGCCCGCTTGCGGGTGGTGTCACAGTGGGGGGGATGGGCAGCTCACCCATGTGTCAGTTTGGCAGGGGAGCCAAGGGGAGTGCTTTTGGAAGGACTGGGTTGTGAGGCCTGCGGACTCAGACTGTGGCTGTGTGTATGTCTTTTTGCCCCAGACCCAGTGGGTGTGCCTACATCCCCCTGAGTGTGAGTGACAGGAGGTGTGCGTTTGCCCTTACTTGGTGGTGTGCTGCCTGTGTCTGGTGGGGTGCGTGCTTGGGAATGTCTGGATGTGCATGGGACAGGTATGGGAGAGGGAAGTGTGGATGGGGCTGGGGTAGTGGGGGATGAAGCGCTGCAGGAGACTCACTGCTGCCGTCAGTGAAGAGTCCATGGACCGCAGAAACCTGCGTTGTTCAGACATCGATGCTGACATGCCCTCCATGAACGACACCATCTGTGTCAGCAGTGTGGTGTGGCCATGGAGGACAGTCAGCACCGATGCCTGCCCAACCTGCAACTGCTGCAGTATGTCCACAGACTCTGCACTGAGGGCAGCAGGGTTGACAGGGGCAGGGGGTGCGGTGCCTGTCCCGAAGGAGACATGGTGGTGCCCTGCACGGACAGAATGGACTGGAGCAACTGGGAGGGTGGTGATGGGAATGGAGGAGGTGGGGACAGATGTTGGGCCGCTGCCAGGTGTTGTAGCAGCCTCCGCCCTCTCGATGAGGTCAGCTTCAGACCCGTCTGCGTCGTAGTTGGAATCGCCACCAGACAGGTCCTCTGACTGACACCCCTCGCCCTCCGTGCCACTGGCTCCCACAGACTCGCCAGCACTGGTGGCACTGGTGCTGGGTCCCTCATCCAGGTCCGTGCAGGTGTCTCCCTCGGTTTCCAATTATGATGCTGTGGGCAAGGTGAAGATACAGAAAAACATCAGTCACCTGTATACATCTGACACATTAGTACAAAAACAATAGGTCACAGTGCATATCAGGCAATGCATCATGAGTAACAGCTAGATTACTCCGCACATATGTAAGCCCTGTACTCCCCAGTTGGTAGACCCACCATGCCACTTGGACACAAGGAACAATAGGACACACCAGCCCAAAACATGAATGAGAAAACACTGAGGAGCTAGTGCCATACCACCTCTTGTTTACCCTGAAAGAAACAGTAGTGGTGCACCCAAGTCAAAGTAGCACACCTCAATACCAAAGGTGTCCCCACAATCAGAGACCTGTTAGTACTTTGGAACACAAAACGAAAAAAAGTTGGTCCCTTGGCAATCACAATACTTGACACAATCGACATGGTCAGAATGTGGGAATGTGCCATTTTGTGAACAGAACACACATGTGCCTTCATAACAGATGGCTCCCAAGGAGGTGCACACAAAACTACATTTACCCAGTCATTGAAGAAGCTGGCAGCCTTCTTTAAAGAAGCCACTGTTAGAAAGAAATGTTGTTGCAGAAAGTACATATACATGGGCCCACGGAGGGCTTGATGACTTGACACTCGTAAGTTCTTATCACCAACAACCAAGGACTTACCCAATTTCCACAACACTGGGGGAACATGTATATGTATAATCTGAAAAACAGTCTCATTAGAACAGTACCTTCTTTAAAATTGTGCCAGCGTGTTCCCTGAAAGTGTAAAGGTGGTTTGTTGGGCACTTCCTTGGGAGACATCTGTCATGAAGGCACATAATTGTTCTTAACAACAAAACATCAAACTAAAGCATAGAAAACATGAAGACCTGTTGACAAGTGTTGTGAGTGCCAAGGTACAATACCTTGTGACTAACAACTTGAATTATGTCAGTTGTCACATGGCCATCCGCTACCTGATGACACAGTTGCCAACACATCTGACCCACTGCCTGTCATGTGGAGTGGCACACATGTCCAAACCCAGGACAATGCATGAGCTAATGGGCCTGCTATTGTGTTGTAAAAAGGCATACCTGCACTGAGATGACACCCCCATGGCAAGCCAGAATGTCCACACAGATGTCAGCACACAAAGACCAAACTACGTAGCATCTTGACCACACACTGGTGCAAAAGATGAATGAGCAGGAATCATGTATTTAAACAATTGACACATGCTGCTAAGCACAAACATTAAACCCTGCACAACATCACTGGGTCACTGCACGTTGAGTCTTTGTCCAGCCAATTATCACACACAGGTCAGACCTGGCAAGGAGACATAAGGTCTAGCCATGTAGGCCTCGCCCGCACAAATCCCCCATACCTGAGACAATGTGATGAGACAGATCAAGAAGTGACACCTCTTAATCAGGCTTTACAAAAATGTGCAGCAAGAATTCCCAAATGTACTCCACATCACCTTGTGAGGCTGCCAACACATATTTGTGACAAACAACCATCGACAGATAGTTGTGAATAGACACACAGGCACTGCCCAGTGTGAGTATGCACAAGCCAAATGGGGTCTCCCTGTCCAGTCGACACATGCAGCACACTTTGGATAAATACAAATGAGGCCAGGGAACAATGCCACAGAGGCAAACATATGCTGAACACACTGAGAATGGACACAGTGTTGGATGACACACATGATTACGAGGCAAGGGTGTCTCTGGGGACTGTAGTGGGCACACTGCTCCTTGTTCCTGGAATGATCTGACTGTAACATGAGCAACCGTCCTGGCACTATGCATATCTCCCACTCAAGCACATCATGTCTGAGGCCACAACATTGGTCATGCATGCTGCAAGTGTGTTCATTTGAAACCTCACACTCCCATGTTGAGACTCATCATCAGTGCCAACAAATATGGACCCCCAACAGAGTGAACAGGACAGGGCACAGGCAAGATAACAACACATGTCACAGACCACCCTCCCACATGATGCAGAAAGCAATGTGCACTTGGCAACTGGCAGGCTAGATGACCATGTGCAATTGTGATTACACACAGACCAGGGGACACTTGTCAAGCAGGGGAAAGGACAAATAAGAGCACCGGTTGACTTTGGGGAACAGAATATGACCTGCACATATAAACCCTGGTAGTGTATCCAGGCTACAGAGCACTTCCAAAAGCTGGGGACACGCAACACAATAAACAGACAGGTACCTACCCCCTCCTTGCTGCTGACCCTCCTGTAACTGCCTATCCAGGTCAGGGAAGACCACCGCCAGGACACGCATCATGTGGGTGGTCAGGCGTGGGTGCCCGCTTTGGGGGCATGGAGGTGAGAGCCCCAACTGGACCCGGGCGATCCGCCGGATCCAGCACCGGATGTCCTGCCATCGTTTTCTGACTTAGGCTAGGCGTCGACTGCGACCCCCTGCCACTCTCACGGCCCTGACGATCTGCTTCCAGATCCCCCCCTTCTCGTAGGCAGTTACCTGTGAGGATGACAAAGTGAGACAACATCACTACACCTGCTCCATGTCACAGAGACACACATTTGAACATCGATGATATGTTGAACAGGGCATAGGATTCTGCCAAGGAATAGCATCTTACTCATATAGACATTGGCCTCTGTGGAAGCCCCAATGCACTACATGGCATTGAAACTACACAGGTGGCAGGAGGGGTGCGACACACTCCCTGATCATGGCACACACTGGGCATCACATGCAACACCAGGCTGATGGACAGCACCTCAAAGCAGTTACATGCCCCAGCCCACTGACGCAACCTCAGCAGAGTACACAGACACACACAGGCAAAGATCAATCACCTGCCATTGACAACAGCGGATACATACCTTACTCTGCACATGTGCCACTTGCCTGTGGGGTGTCACAGGTGTTGGGCTAGCTCTGCAAGTCATACACACAGCACAGCTTACTTCTCACATCAGATGGGTAGAGCTGTTGCCTCCTAATTGCAGCTGTGGTGCAACACTTCACATAGACACTCACCCACATGACAAGGAACCTTCACACACATCAATGTCCATGAGGGCGTACACATCACTTGGACACTCTCACCACAGCTCCACTCAACTCACACACATCTGTGGGTCAAGTCACCTGCCACACCGGGGGGACCACTGAATCACCTCAGGACAATAGCTAAAAAATGCCACCAAGGATTTGCCAGGCTGAATGTGTCATGCACTATGCAGTGAATGTCACAGTAAGCACAATGCAAGTGAGGAGTGCACACAGGAACTACTTCATGCTCAGCATGACAGACATAAGCCTTCCCCCCCCCCTGGGACCCACTCTAAACCACATTGCATGTCTGTCAAACCTGGACACAATGCCAGAAGTGACAGTCACAAAAAAGGTGCACAGTCAAAGGTAGTGAGGTCAGCACTCACCTGCTCCCCTGGTCTCCCATACAGGCTGGGGTACTATGGGAGGAGGACATTCAGCAAGGCCTCATTCTCTTCAAGTGTGAATGGCTGGGCCCTCTCCACAGTCCACGACATGGTGCCAGAGGAAGCACAGACAGCAGCAGTGTGGTCGACAGGAAAGTTGTGCAGGCAAGTGCCCTCTCATGGGTTCTGGCTGACTTATATCTGTCTTGCTGGGGCCTTTCATTTACAGGAGTACAGAGTGATTGGTCAGACTCATTTGCATCCTACGTTTCCTCCAATCCCTTTAAACATACACCAATGACACAAATTTACATGGTTCAAATTTTGAGCATCATAGCAAGGCAAACACCACTTTGCAACATTGTAATTTTTGGGCCAACTGACTTTTCAAGCCCACATGATGGCCACATTGCAACTGAAATCTCTGTATCCATGACAACCAGCATGCATTTTGGGCCTAATACTTGTCCCCTATGTAATTTTTGATTCCAAAAAACATGTACGGTGCGTTTCACACGTACCCGTACATATACGGCACCACTACAATAGTGATACGGACCGTATACACGCTCTGAGAGCCAGTGTACGATCCGTATCACTATAGTAGTGGTGCCGTAGGAGTACGCGTGTGTGTACGGTCCGTACCACGCGTACTCCTACGGCACCACTACTATAGTGATACAGACCATACACACGCTCTGAGAGCGTGTGTTCGGCCCGTACCACACGTACTCCTACGGCACCACTACTATAGTGATACGGACCGTACACACGACGTGTGTACGGCCCGTACCACGCTACTCCTACGGCACCACTACTATAGTGATACGGACCGTACACACGCTCTGAGAGCATGTGTATGGCCCGTACCACGCATACTCCTACGGCACCACTACTATAGTGATACGGACCGTACACATGACGTGTGTACGGCCTGTAACACGCGTACTCCTACGGCACCACTACTATAGTGATATGGACCGTACATACGCTCTGAGAGCGTGTGTACAGTCCGTACCACGTGCACTCCTATGGCACCACTACAATAGTGATACGGACTGTACACACGACGTGTGTATGGCCCGTACCACGCGTACTCCTACGGCACCACTACTATAGTGATACGGACCGTACACACGCTCTGAGAGGGTGTGTACGGCCCGTACCACGCGTACTCCTACAGCACCACTACTATAGTGATACGGACCGTACACACGCTCTGAGAGCGTGTGTACAGCCCATTCCATGCGTACTCCTATGGCACCACTACTATAGTGATACGGACCACACATTTCACGACCCTCATGTCCTTGCATGACACACATCACACAACAGTCTCATGCTGCAGCCACCCTCCAAGCAATGTCCAAGCGAAAATCAACAGCCTGCTCTCAGGCATACCCTAAGCACACACACCACACCTTCGCATGCTGAGTGTGCAACTCCAACTGCCTACACAGCGCTGCCCCACCTTCCAGGCCCTGTCACACCAACCATGTCATGTCCCTCCTACTCCACACCGGCTCCGTCCACCAGCAGGCCATTGGACTCTGTTACCTCCTCAACACAACAGGCCCACACATCACCTTCATGACAGTGACCTGGAGGAAAGCATCCTCAGCACACTACTACTTCATTGCCATCTCAGACGGATACAAGAGCACCCGCAGGGACGGCACTAACAATCCCGGAGGATGAATTGATATCTATTCCCAAGTATGCACTCAGGGTCACAAATCCGGTTTGGCACAAACCCCCTGCAAACCCTCAGAGTAACACTCATCTACAGATCTCCAGGCCTACATCCACAATTCCGCAAAACCATCAACACGTCCATCGTCACGCACGCCCTCACATCCACAGGATACATGTGGCTGTGGGCCAGGAACTTCTGGCTGGATGAGAACCACACCAGCATCCATCTTTGGTCCATCCACATTAGCATCCACGTCTCCGACGGGCAACACACTGCCACAACCCCCCGCTACCAATCCCCCAAAGATGCTTGATGTAAGTCAACACAGATATGCTGTGTGGGACACTGGAACCAACATTACCGCCACACCCTGCAACCTCACACACTGGATCAGCAACTGATCCAACAATCTAGCCACGTTGACGGACTTTCCTGTGACACACATCAACAATTAAGCCACCTGGGACAAGGCAGACCTACTGGACTCATACACGTCTAGCAGGACTCTTGTGCACAGCTTGCAACACAAATAACCATCAGTGGCCTTACAACCCTGGAAAACAGCACACACAGCCATCACCATATCATCAGCAAGGGCAATTGGAGATCCTTCAGATGGGGCCGAGGCCAAAAAACGGCCCGACATCAAGGAGCTCATCAGCATTGTGAGTGCACTGACATCACCTCTCCATCCAAAAGACACCCCACCCTTGCAAGGCTGAGCCAATCCCTTGCAACTTTCTACCACTGCAAGCTCATGGCCATACACGCAAGCCTTGGCACACAGAGGCAGAACGCACTATTATACGCGGAAACAACCACCCTCAGGTTTTGGACTTCCATCATCAGCAGATACAACACCCGGCTCATGTGCAACATCCCCTGGGGATCTCTATCAGGACCCTTCCCCCACAACATCTCAACCACATCATTCCCCATCCTTGTAGCCCACGTCCAGCACGTCATGTATGTATCATTGGAGTTAGCCAAATTCCATGGTAGATAGAGGCATGCAGTGACCCAGGCCCTTCTTAGACAATGGACGGCAGGAACGCTGGCTCTCTAGTAACCTCAACGTGATTCCCTAGCCAGCAAATGTCATCAGGAAGACAGTCAACGAGCAACTGACAAACTTCCTCCATGCAAAGAGCTCCAGGCAACCTGCAAAAGACCGTCTTCCACAGTAATCACCCCACTGCAACCGTCATCATTGCCACCAACACCGACAACTTTGCCCTGCTCAACAATGGTGAGGCCACCCCCCTTGACCTCTCCACAGCATTATGCATGATGTGCTCACACACTGTCAGCTCACACATCTCCAACACTGGTATCCAGGGGATGGACCAGGATGAAATCACCAAGTAGCTCACCAGCAACGCCATGGGAGTGGGACTCAAGCCTTTAGCATGCAGTACAGTGGCGTCATCTGGCACATGGCCCAGGGCTCATCTCTCAGCGTGTCAATCTTCAATGTGTCCATGACCCCCTTCTCCACCATCACATGCGCACACAACCTCATCATCATCTCGTATGCCATTGACAGCCAGCTGCTCCTCACCCTCACCAAAGACACAGCCATTGCCAGTTCCAACCTTCAAGAAGGCATGAGGTCCGTTGATGAATGACTGAAGATCAGCCACCTGAGGCTGGACTTGCACAGGACTGAGGTAATCGACTGAGGATTGTCCCCTTACAGCTGGGTCAACTCCCACTGCACCAGCACCCAGTGGCCACGCACACAAGATGGTGTGCATCATGGACTCGTCACTCACAATTGCCATGCAACTCACCAGCATCTGTACCTCATGCTGTAACACCCTCCGCATGATGCACATGACCCACAGATAGATCCACTCCAAGGCAAGACAGACCGTCCCCCAGGTCCACGACACCAGCCGTGTCAACTACAGCCCTGCCCTCTACGGTGCAAGTACAGCCAAACTCCCGGAAAACTTGTCCACATCCAGGGTGCATCTGCACACCTCAGCTTCAACATCCCGTGCCCCAGCCACATCACCGTCCACCTGAGATAGCTGCAATGGATCACTGTCTGATGCAGGATGACCTTCACACTCCTCACCCACACTCAGGAGGCAGTCCACAACCCCAGACCCCAAACCAACCTTGGACGTCTGTCATCCAAGACCCTGTTGGGCCAACTCCGTGCATCCAACCTTGCCCTGGCCAACATTGTTCACATCCACCGAACTCCAGCATGCAGGACATAGTTCTCCCACCTTGCTAAACATACCTGGGACTCCCTCCCCGGGAACCTCCACATGAGCCATGACCTCTACACCTTAATTATACTCTTCCAAATTGGTCTGTCCACACAGTATTGCAAGCCCCCCCTCAGCAGCTTGAGGCCATCACGGGTGAGTATTGTGCTCAATGTCTGTATTGGATGATACATTGTGACCCATGTGTGTCCTGTACCGGACTCAGATCCCAGGGTATGGATGGCTGGAGTTAGTTCAACACTCAGGCATAGTTTGACATTTCCCCACACGTATGTTGTGGACTCATGCAAAATGACTGCAACATCTAATTATAGAAATTTAGTTTTATTCTCGGTGAGGGGCATGTATTGTGGTGAAAAATAGGTGCTATACAGTGTGCCTAGAATCCAAAGTTCACAGGGGGAGATGGGATCCTTGGCATTTGAAGTCATCAGAGTCCAGAACACAGTGTTTGTCATCATTGATCAGACTGTGACTAGCAAGTCCATGTGGCAGAGAATGTCAGTGAATGAGGTGCTGCTGTTGCGCATGAAGGCCAGGTGCCAGGCCAGGTGACCTGGGAGATGTGGATGGTCTGCTGCCTCTCACGGTCTTTTCCGTGGACGACCCACCTTCCTCGCGGGACCCTCAGATGCAGGCCTTGATGATGTTTGGGACGGTCCGTCGGACGAATCCTCCTCCTCCTCCCTGCATGTGGCTGGTGGTGGTCTTCACCTGGTGGCACAGGGAGGGTTGCCCATGTTGTCGGCGATCCGACGGAGTGAATGGCTTATGTCCGTTTCCACCACCAGGAGCTCAGCCAGTCTTGCCTCCATCCGTCCTTGGTGTTGTTGTTGACTGGCGTGTTGCTCGGCCTGCTGGTTCTTAATCGCTGTGAGGGTCTCCACTACCTGGCTGATAGCCCTGATGTCACACTGGTACGCCTCCATGATGCTGCGTATGTGTGACATACCGGTCCCTTCAGCTGGCTGGTCAGGTTCTCGCCTCCGCCTGCCTCCACTCCCACCACCCCTGCCCACACGAGCCTGGCCTGCCGTTGTGGGCACATCAGGTCTACGGGACCCCTGAGGGATGGCAGTTGTGGGGTTGTCTGCCTCCTCCTGGATGCCCGGCGAACCCTGTCCCTCCAGGTCAGACTGGCTCAGTTGTTCAGTGCGGGCAGGGCTCCTGGGTGTCTCCTGGGATGTGGCAGGAATGGGGGTGGTGGTTGGCACAGATGTACCTGAAGCAGGTGCTGCAGGGGCTTGGACACCAGAGGGTCCAGGTGGGTTGGGGTCATCTGCGGAGTGTTGAGAGGCGTCGCTGCCGGTGGGATCAGGTTCCTCCCGAGCCTGGGACTGTGATTCTTCCCCCCCATTGTTGGGGGGAGATCCATGACGTTGCCCTGTGTGTGAGAGAGAGACAATGTTAATGCTGTTTCATGCGACATCCATGTTTCATACATATTCAAGTTGCCACAGTTCCTCCAGGTAGTTGTATGTGCCTAGCATTCCCCTCACTGTTCACTTGTGGATGGGTATGTTGCGGGGGACAGATTGATATGGTCTCCTGAGTGTTTGACATGTAGATTTTTGGCTTGGATGCTTCTTTAGCTATGGATTGATCTTGTTGTGTCACATGTCCATTGTGAGAGTGGGTAAATCCATTGCCTGCCCCAGGGGTGTGTGACAAGCCCTGCTGGTGGGTGTAGTGTGATTTGGCAGTGGGTCTCCCAGGTGATGTATCTGTCCCCTCATGGTGCATGCTGCCATGACAGTGAGTGTGAGTTCCTGTTCTAGATATCTGAGCTTGTGGTGTTGGTGTTTGAGTTTACAGTGGTCACAGGAGGGACTTGTGCTGCCTACAGCAGGGCCAAGTGTCAGCTACGTTGTCAGTACTTTGCCAGTCCCTGTGCATTGAGCATGGTGCATGGGTATGTACCTGGGCCATATGGGCTGAGGGCAATGGTGTCTGATTCAGAGTTGAACAATGTGTTTTGTGAGCCCCACCCTCCCAGCATCCCGGACATCCAGTCTTGGGTTTGTGCTTCGTGTAGCCTGGGACATGGCATGGCCTTGCTTTGTGGATGGGGCATACACATGTTAGTGGCATGAGCGTTGTTTTTGAGTGTGGTGGTGTCCGGTGAGGGCTTGGTGGTAGTTGTGTGCATTTGGTGTAGTTGGGGTGTGGACGCCATTACCCCCATGTTACGTAAGTTGTTTGTGTACTCACCAGGCTCTGCAACTTCTTCGACTCTGTGTACTCCCACCGGAGGAAGCAGGGCCATCACCTTCTCCTCCCAGGGATGGTAATGTACCGGTCTGCGGGGCAGCCCACCTCCAGTGATGTTGCTCTGGGCGTAGTCCTCGTTCATTTTCCGCTTGACTGCCCTCCGCAGATCGTACCACCTGGCTTGGCATTCGTTCCTGGCCCTTCTGATGGGCACAACAGCATTCACCCTTTCGATGATCCTCTGCCACAGGCGTGATTTTTCGGCTATGCTGGTCTGTCTGACCAATGTTCCAAAGAGCTGTGGCTCGACTCTGATAACTTCGTTGACAAGGATGTCCAGCTCCTCCCTTGTGAACTTTGGTTTCTTGTCTGTGAGCATGGTGTGGGGTGAGGGTGTGGATGGTTGTGGGTGTGTGGGTGTGAATGTGAAGGTGTGTGTGGGAATGTGAAGAGGGGGTATGTGTGAAGGAGCATGTGTGAAGGTGTATATGTTAAGGTGTATGGGTGCAGTTGTTGGGGTGTGCTCTGTAGCTGCTGTGAGTCTGTTGCAAAGGCTCATGGTTTGTGTGTGTGGGCCCTTTTTATTGGTCCATTTGTGGGTGGGCCTGAGTTTGCTATTTTGGTGGGTGTGTTATAAGAGGTGGTTGTGAGTTTGGGCCTCTGTTTACCTATTTGGATGTGCCAGGTCAGTCATTATGATGTTTGTTGTACTGTAGACGTGTTTTGTGGTGTTGTGCGAGTCGAATTGACCATTCTTGTGCTGTTTTACAGTGTCCTGGTTCAGTACGAGTCGTTTTCGCGTATGTAAGGTGCGTCCATACGCGATGTTGTTGTACCGTGCTCGCATACGCAATGTTGTTGTAAGGTCCGTACATACGCGATGCTGGGGGACGGTGCTGGGGTACGGTGCGTACAAGTATGGGGCTGGGGTACGGTGCTGGGGTACGGTGCGTCCAAGTACGGGGCTGGGGTACGGTGCGTCCATGTACGGGGCTGGGGTACGGTACTGGGGTACGGTGCGTCCAAGTACAGGGCTGGGGTATGGTGCTAGGGTATGGTGTGAACAAGTACGGGGCTGGGCTACGGTGCTGGGGTACGGTGCATACAAGTAAGGTTGCTGGAGTACGCTGTGTCCAAGTACGGGGCTGGGGTACGGGGCTGGGGTACGGTGCGTCCAAGTACGGGGCTGGGTTACGGTGCTGGGGTACGGTGCATCCAAGTACGGGGCTGGGGTACAGTGCTGGGGTACGGTGCGTCCAAGTACAGGGTTGGGGTACGGTGCTGGGGTACCGTGTGTACAAGTACGGGGCTGGGGTACGGTGCGTCCAAGTACGGGGCTGGGGTACAGTGCTGGGGTACAGTGCGTACAAGTACGGGGCTGGGGTACGGTGCGTACAAGTATGGTGCTGGGGTACTGTGCGTCCAAGTACGGGGCTGGGGTACGGTGCTGGGGTACGGTCCGTCCAAGTACGGGGTTGGGGTACGGTGCTGGGGTACCGTGCGTACAAGTACGGTGCTGGGGTATGGTACGTCCAAGTATGGGGCTGGGGTACGGTGCTGGGGTATGGTGCGTACAAGTATGGGGCTGAGGTACAGTGCTGGGGTACGGTGCGTACAAGTACAGGGCTGGGGTACGGTGCGGACATGGGGGGGTATGGTGCTGACATACGGGGGGTACGGTGCTGACATACGGGGGGTGTCGTGCGGACATACGCGGGAGGGAGGGGGGGGCTGTACGACTCGTAACCCGGGCACAAGTTTACCCGGGATACGAGTGGTACAGAGTTCGCTCCATACGGGACGTTTTACATACGCTTGTATATTCGGAAGGGCGGTACGGATCGTACTTGTGCGCTCGGACTTCAGTTTTACGATTTGTATGTAAAACTGTCCGGGTACGTCTCGTAGACCCTTTCCCGAAGCGATTCGTATGTATTTTTCACGTACGAATCGTACTTCACCGGAGGGAGCATTTACTCTTATTATATTAGAAAAGAAGATCAGGCATTTAAATGAGTTTGAAAGAATGTCACTTACTTTTAGGAGCAGGATGTCAAGAAAAATAGGGGTTTTGAGTGGGGAAGTGTATTAACAATCAGATATTTATTTTAATACCCGAGTATTATCTTACAATGCTAAGAAATTAGGAGCAAAGTTATTTTAGGAATAAAGGCTAGACATTAAATAAAAAGTAAATACATTTAGAATAACAAAAAACACAATAAGTACAGCAATTGTTTTGATTAAAAGAAGTTCATAAACAGAAACACAATGAACCAGAATATAAAAAAGAGAAACGCATTAGAAAATCCACATTTTATTTAAAATTGAAATTAAAAACAAAAAAATTGTTATTTTACATTGCATATTTAAAATGAGCAAGAGAACATTTTTCAAACGCCACACAACAATTGATACGAACATTGTTAAAAGATATATTCTCAAACATTTGAACTGGTACAAAAGGTGTAAAATGTCTATTACCATAAATTGCAGCCATGCATGACGAAAGCGGAAGAACTTCAAAAAAGTACAATGGAGTTTGGAATCCACAATATTTGGATCCCAGGAATGGACTGTGGTAGATTAAGAATGTTTGTGGGTACATATTTTCAGTATCTTTAATGTAAGGTAGAAGTGGGGAGACACAATGTTTCTTGGTACAGAAATGTACATACTGCATATGTCTTAATCATAAACTTCTTTCCCATGCATGTTGCTGCAGTTTACCCTCATTATAGAGTTTTGGGTAAAATCAAAAATAAGGTTACAAATACCTTCAAAAATTGCAGAAGAGATGTTAACCAATAGGAACACAAAGAAAGCTAATTTACTTAAAAAATAGCAAAAAAGCCAATTGAATTGAGGTATAATACGAAAACAGGTAAGTGATGAAGTGGTTAGGTAAGTAGTGTTAGCAGAGTAGGTTGTATGCAAGACTGTTCAAGTAGTCTGAAGCCACAATAAACGAAAACTGTTCAGGCTACCTGCCAGCGATTGTGCAATTTGCATTTCTTGAAAGGTTTGGGCCTAAGTATGACTTTGGAGGTAAGGGAACTGCTGTCGCTTTTCGGCGGTAGGACTGCCTGCTTCCCTGGCAGTCTGACCACCCAATTAGGATGTGAGCAGGAACGCCACCTCTAAACCACCACCACAGCCGATATGGGAGCTCCCACAGCAACAGAGGCCGAGGGGGCGAACGGAGGCAGTCCTGACATGTGTACTCCTGTGCAAATTATGACTGGCCTTTCCGACGACCTTTTTCTGCTGGTGACAGTGCCATGCCAGACAGGGCCGGACTGGCTGTAGCTGGCATCGGGCAATCCCCCGGTGCGCCGCACTGGTGGGGGCCGGTTTTGGGCCCCTGGGGGCCATTTTTGTTACAGGGCCGTTTTTGCAACATAGTCGGCCGTGTAACAAAATTGGCCGAAAACCGGCCCTGGTAAAGAGCTCGTTGGCACCCCCAAGCGGGGGGGAGGGGGGAGGGGGCAGCCGAGCACTTTGCCAGGGCCGGTTTTGGTTCCCAGTCCAGCCCTGATGCCAGAGCTGGCAGAAAGGCAGTAAATGTGCACAAAAAGTGTGCCGAGGGTTATTGTGCCCTTGAGTGATGTCAATGTGCACATGGAAAGCTCTCCAATAAATTCAGGCCAGGATCACGCTAAAACAAACTACAGGAAAATAAAGAAAAACAAATAGATGCCGGACTGACTGGGATCACGTTCTGGGTGTGTTCAGCAGTCAGCAGTGTGGGCAGCATAACAATCTGGCTTTTTTCCTGCATGAAATGTACAGTTGTCATTACTCCGCTGCTGTGAAACCGTCAACCACACTGGAAATTCATAATGCGGCAGGTGGGGAGGCCAACTGCTCAGCAGAGTACTTGGTCTCGTCGCATCTGGAGGGTGGTGGTAAGACTGCATAGCTCATAATCGGACCCTTAGTTTCTTCTTCAAAATATCCAAGAAATAATAAAGGTTAGGATGATGTTTGCCAATTGATTTGCTGAAGAAATTGTGCTG
This sequence comes from Triturus cristatus, assembly GCF_964204655.1. Taxonomy (NCBI): domain Eukaryota; kingdom Metazoa; phylum Chordata; class Amphibia; order Caudata; family Salamandridae; genus Triturus; species Triturus cristatus. Next base: position 478,094,546 of record NC_140583.1, read on the forward strand.
TCCCTTTATGGCATTGTTGGTTTTTGCTCCTCCCTCTAAACAGGTTAAGTAGCAGTTCCACCATTCAATTGCAAATTTTGGCTTCCTCCTGCTACCAGACTTACTTAGATGGCCAATTCAAGTGTCCTCAAAGTAATTTAGAAAGGGGGGCAATTTATCATCATTTTGGAGTAACTAGCCAGATTCAGAAATGTCAGTGTAAAATTCTTCTCCACTATCAAGAAGCACCAAAGTTAACACAGCTAATGTACATAATTCAAACTATAGTTTACTATTTGTCAAGTAATCCTCAACTAAGGATTTTTTTTATATTTTACTCCAAAACACATGAGAAAAGTGATAAAAACATCCTTGCATTTGGCATTCAGGGTATAATTTGGTCACCGTGTTTATCGTTTACTATTCAAAGTCAGTTATTACTTTTCTTGGAATTGTTCTCCTTGTTTTAGGTTTTACCACAGATAAAATTTCTGTATAGGTTGAGGATTGCGTATCAGGTAGTAAACTGTATACCAAAGGCACAGTGGTTTTATTAATATTAGCATGAATTGTGTAAATGTAGGTGAATGGGTGAGGTGTGGATTTTAAGGTCCTATCCATCATCCTAATCTCAGAATTCTCAAGAGTTATCAGGTTATGTGCTGTGCTATAAATGAGTACCCTTGGTTTGGTTGTCATGGAGAAGGAAAGATTTATCCCTAAAAGTTAAAATAAGTTCAGAGGGTACAACAATATCAGAGTATGTTTGAGGGGCAATACGTTGTGGATTATGTGCTTGTTTTCTTCTTTGTACCATTCAACGGAGGTTGGGAATGGATGGCATACTGCTAGGGACATGCATGGGACTATTTTGTGATACCTCCCACAAAACTAAGCCACAGGGATCATTGGAGGTGGATGCAATCATTTTTATGTGCTGCACATATACTCTCTAACTTCTATCTCCATTGCAGAGTAGTTAGGTTCTGTTGTACTAAGGACAGTCAGCTCCAAAGTAACCACTTTGCCTCTGCAATGGGATGAGTGATAATGCACATACCTCTAATAATTCCTGGGCTCAGTTATCTTCTCCTTACAGTAAAGAAAGCCATTGTACTTTAAAAGTCGGTTTCCATGAGTATATTTGGCATACAAATTGTTTTACATTTAATGAGGCTTATTTCAGAAGACCAAAGGAGCATATCTTTACTTAAGTGGTATTTCCTTCCTTGAAAATTGATACAGTTAGCTAAGAAACCGGTGAGTTTTTTTAAAATAAAAATAAATAACCTTAAGAATATCTTACAATAATATATTTCTAAATTAGTAATCGGAATGTAGGGCTAAACACGGTACTTACTTTGGTCGCTGGTGGCCCTCTCTCGAACTGGAATTGTTAGTTGGCAACGAAAGTCTCAGACACGTCTGTTGGTGATCACTATCACACAGCAAGTGACTACTAAATGGTAATCAGCAACATTTATATGTTTGGGATTAGGTAGCTATTTTTTTAAATACAAATATATTTTGGAGTTTATTTTTAAAATCCAACCCTAACATGACAGAACTAATTTGTTTAAAGCAAGCATTTGTTACTAGCAAAATAAAATTGCCATTTTGTATTGGGGAATGTTCGGCAAAATAACTAAACAGTAAGGTAGGACTACACGTCAATTACCTCACTGCATTTGTGCGCTGGGCATAAATGAACAAGTACACCTGGAACACTGTGCAATGCATTCTGCAAAGAAGCTAAGAAATATGGCTCATTCAAAATGATATCCAATGTGCCAAAGTAAGGTAAATGTTTGCTAGACTCTATATTATTTATTTTAACAAAAATGTCAGGAGCATATTTCTTTCTGGCATTGTATAATGAAATGTAATTGGCCACGTTAATATGGCATTCGTTGTTTTTGTACTTTTAATAGCACTCTACGTTCTGGCGTGCAGTTGGACTTCGCTGTAAAAACTGGTGTGGTAATGCCAACTTCATTGAAATGCTTTTGTTATAACAGCCGTCGCTATTACGGCTTTCGTTATAGCATCATACATCCCAGGCAAATACATCAGGTTCACTACATCATAACCACTAAGGTGGAAGAACCATACTATTTCAACTTTGCAGGTAACTTAACAATTAGTTTGTTTTACTCCCACCATTATATAACAAAGGTTATCTACATTCAGGTTCGTATGGATGAACAAGTGAATTTTCAGTGTGTAGAAAAAAGGACCCCATGCAAAGAAGTCACGGTTCCTAGGGTAGGGAAAATACAACAGTGCAATAAAAATCCCCTTGGCAACCAATTACATATTGCACAATAGGAAGTTATAGGCCAAAAGAACATGTAAATAGAATTAAATATTTTCTTTATATTCACAAGTAATATAAAAGTCAAATGTTATCCCTTATGTATATAGGGTATAAAGACTACAAAAAAATTGTCTCACAACACACCTATAATCAATGTTTGAAGTTAAACATAGATATAAAAAAACATATCTACATATACATTTTAAACAAATGAAAAAGACCATAACAAACTGAATCTAATACAGTACACATAAAAAACCATACAATATTTACAAGTTAAAACTGAGGTTGTGGCTGAATTCATCATTAACTGATAATCATCTCTCTCTTAATTTATGATTCACTGACAATCATAATCATATCTCTCTATGCGTGTTTCGGAGAACAAGCACGCCTTCTTCAGGAAGAGCCACAATATGAATGTTGTGAGCACCTGAAATATATTCAATGTTCAGTTTAGCCATACAGTAAATTAATTACTGTTTTATATCAACTGAGTCACAGCTCAGTGGAAAAGTAGCTTAGTAGCATAGGCGTGATCATGACTTGAGCCTAAGTAGACCCACGGCTGAAAGAATACTAATTTAAACCTAAGACAGAAAGGATATGGATTTATCAAATCATGGAGAGGACATACCAATAAAGAGGTCAATAAAGATGTGTGTATAGCCTAAAGCCCATCAGTGAAAAGAAACTGATCATGCATAGTGTAAACAACATCAGTCACCAACCTTGACACTCTAGGTTTGAGATAGAAATTAAACAGCGATCCTCTAGATATACACAACACAAGGGAAGAGACAGGTCCCCATTTTCTACAGTAGTGAGAAATTGTGTAAAAAAGGAGATCGAATCTATAGGGTGGAATAGTCAAACTGTTAAAAGGACAGTATAGGACAACTGATAAGGCCCTCAGAAAATCAGATGTTACTTTAAATATCAGTGAAAACAGAGAATTACCAAATGAAAATTGTAACATAACATAGCCTGTTGAAATTAAATCAAGCTGTCCTTGATGGTTCAAGTAGCAGGGAATAAGATATATCTTCGATGACCATGAGACATAGTGGTTGGTAATCTTCCTAATCAATACTGTGAATAAAGAATCAATCTATTATCTATTTTGACTTAAAAAGTGAATTGATACCTGTGAGGTAAAATACAGTAATGTCTATACCTAACCGGCATTAAATATTAAGTACGTCTGATAGATTAGATTAGGTGATCAGAGGATCTGAGACGCTTGGGTCTTGTAATAATGACTATTGATAAAAAGCAAACAAAGACCAGTGGCCATGCCCTATGCTAATGCACATCTATTTCGATTTTGGGAAGAACTTGCTCTCGCATCGAGTGCGAATTACAGGCTTATCAAGGCCACGCATAGGTCCTGTCCTAGCTCAAACATTTTGGTTGACCCTTAATACTGCCTTGGTGACGAATGGTTTACGCATATGCCATGAATTACGTTACTGGAAGGGAAGCCAGGATTAAGATGGGCTTCCAGTGCGCTAGCACATAAGATTATTTTTCGAACTGCACGATACGAAGTTAAGTTGTGTCTGGGACTCGTTGCTTTTGATCCTCCTGGCTCATTTTCTCTCCATTCTTTTGGCCTTGAAAAAGTCCATAGGACAAAACACGTGTCAGCTGCCAGTGTGTTTTACCGATTTTATAAGAAAATACTGGAGAGTAAAAGAAAGAATACTCAAATTGGACTACCTCTAATTACTTCTATGGTTATTATCCTTCACATTGTATGGACTAACTTTTGTGTGCCTCGGTATCTGTGTATATAATTCTTGTCATAATGCTGCCTGGCTGATCTACTCTATCCCAGTGTCTTGATAAAAAGAGAGCGATTATCAAATGGCTATAATGTTTCAAATAAACTGCAGAAGAAAACCTGTTTTACCTAAATGTATCTGTGTTGTGGGCTCCTTAATGAAGCTGGTTCAGAAATTCTTTTACTTTAATTGAGACTTCAGTCTGCAGTTTAGAGGGTAAGGATCAACAAGAATAAAACTCTGTCAGACAGAAAACATGACCCAAACTAAAGAACGAGAAACAGGGATTGTAAGCTGACAGTCTGTGCAATTCCCAAATTCTGTTTGAAATCAGATGTGAATATTTATCTCTTTTATGTCCAAAAGATTGTCGTAAAGTATAAACGGTGAAGGTATCTTGCATAAGGCTAACGATACTATGAGCCTCAAATACACGTGTATAACAGATCCTCCAACTTATTAGGAGGTATCGCTCAGATGAACAAGCGTGGCACCGAAATGTCCCCAGGACAGAAATCTGTACCGGTCTTTCCTTTATATGGAGTGTAGGAGAAGTGATGCGGTACGCCACTGCAAGAAATACGTGATTGTCTGACTACCTGTGCGGCTATTGGAAAATGCCAATTCACATTTGCTTCAAATGCATAAACTAGACTAGACTGATATTGAAGAGAGTGACGTTTGGGGTGTGGATAATTGAACTGGGAATTGTGTGTTTTATCTGTGCTTTGATTTAAAAAATATATTCGTCCTTGATTTTTAAAATATACTCTGCTGCTGCCCTTGCTTTTTGCACGAAACCCGTTTTGATTTAATTCGCACACTCGAGCACGACCGGAACTAGCCTACTTTCGCTAGGAGGTCAGCACTCTAGTCTTTTTCGGCTGGCGCCTACTTAACGTCACCCTGGAGCGACCGCGCACAATTTGACATTGAAGAGAGTGACATTTGGGGTGTGGATAATTGAACTGGGAATTGTGTGTTTTATCTGTGCTTTGATTTTAAAAATATATTCGTCCTTGATTTTTAAAATATACTCTGCTGAGGGGGAGGAGCCAAGATGGCGACCGGAGCAGACGCTTGAGCGCCCGGCTCCGTCGGTCCGTGGCCTCGGACTACTATCCTGATGCCCATCCTCGCCGATTCTCGAGGTGCACCGTGTGCGAAGACGCGCTGACCGCGCTGCTGCTTTCCCGGAGTCTCAACCCGCCCGGATGCCCGAGTTCTGGGTGCTTTTGTCCTCGGCACTGAAACCCTGCGCCCTTATGGCCTTTGCCGGCCTCCTGGAAGCTCCGCAGTTACCGGACCAGCTAGCGCTAACCTGAGCCCCGCGGTCCCGATCTCGCCTCGCACCATGGATCGTTGCCGGATGAGCCCGGGGAGAGACGGCCGGACACCTTCTGCACCCTGTGCCTGACGGGCTGGAGCTGTGGGGTGGGCCCCGGTGCGGTGGGTCTCCTGCCCCGCTCTGAGGACCGAGCTGTGGGAGGCTGCTGCCCCCTTTGCCTATTGCCTAGCCAGCGGCGAGGGGGACCGGCGAGAAGAGAAGCGACTGTCGGCCTTTCCTGTTGCGGCGTAGACCTGAGGGGAATTGACCCCTTGCCACGACCCCCCCCCCCCTGGCCATTGCAACGTATAGCGGCAAAACATGGCGCTGAGTGCCTGCTCGCGGCTGGGGGGTGATACTCCGGTCTCGCCCGCTGCCCACTTCGCCCTCCCTCTTCCGGACACCACCTCCACAGTGCCGTCCCGGATTGCTGCCGATGTTGGGGCCCAGCTTCCGCTGACATGCGGCTCCGTTCTGGCTGTCCTGCGGGACTTTCAACTACAGATGTGCGCTGGCCTGCAGGCGCTGAGTGAGCGGTTTGACCCCATACTGTCGGCTGCGGGTCGTGAGCGCACTGTTTGTCATCCACGGGGCGTGGGTCTCCCGGTGCTCTTGTCCTCTTGCGGGGACGCAACGGCGGTGTATGATTGTGCTACACTGGTGCCTTCATCTAGCGCTCCCGGCGCCCAGGGTCCACCGCTCTCCACCTCAACTGCGGATACTTTGTCCCCCTGGTCATGGCTGCCTGCTTCATTGTTCCCTGCCTCACCGCGTTCGCGAGGCTATCCTGCTGAGCGATACCTGACGGCTTCGAGGGACCGTCCGCGGTGGCCCACTGCTGCCTTTTTGTGGAACTCCTGTACCTTACTTGCCAGGTTTGGATTTTATGTGGTGCAACGAGGGACCTCAATCGATGGTCAGTGGCCATTTCGTGATCCTACTTCACCATCCTCTCACAAGCGGCCATCTTGTCTTTGTCTGCTCGGGACACGGGGCCTTCACGCAGGAGCTGGTTTAATCCCAAGCCCGCGATCGGGCCAGGGCTAGACTGACTTCTATCGCTATGGTTTATGGACGGGCTGGCCTGGGACTGGAACTGTATGTATGTTTTGCGCGCACTCGTCGCGACTTGTATCCCTTCGCTTAAACTGTGGTGCCATGGTATCTTTGCATGCCGTTTTTTGGAGTAGAGGGCTCTCAGTGTGTGGGGGCCATAACTGGCTGATGGTTCGGGGCGCTCTGGTGTCCAGTGGGCTCCTCCCCACCTTCTTTTCTGTTTTCTTCTCTTCTTTACTCTGTTCCTCCTTTCTCTCTTCTCTATATTTCGGGTTCATTGGGCGACAGGCACTATGCTGGGGGGGGGGTAGGCCGTAGCCTCCGCATTGGTGTAGGGTGGGGGGGTAATACTCTGTTCTCAATTAGTTCTATGGGCCTTTCTTCTTTTATGTCTCTGTGCTCTACTTTCTTCGATTCGGGGTCCGGGTGTGGGGTGGATCGAGTGGGGGCGGCTCTGGAGGGGCGCGTACTTGCTCATGTGACTATCCTGATATATCTCTGCACCGCCTCACTGATTGAGATTTTACTCCCATTGTTGTTCTTACTGATGTTGCTGCTCGCCCGTGTGGTGAAGCTATCTTGCGGACTCGAATCTCCTTTGCTCTTATCCTTCATTGACTTTTTTCTCTGATAAAATCATCAAAAACTTAAATTAACCTTCACCTCTCCTTCCCCGGGTTTCAAAGATATCTCCAGTATGTGACTCATAACCTGTTGTTAATCCTGACCGTTGATGCACGGGGGCTGTAATGTGGGTATCAGTGCTTTACTGTATCGTGGCCGGCCTGACGGTTGTAGGCCCGTATTTGTTCTTTTAAGATGCACGAATAAAGGTTTTTAAAAAAAAAAAAAAAAAAAAAAAAAAATATACTCTGCTGCTGCCCTTGCTTTTTGCACGAAGCCCGTTTTGATTTAATTTGCACACTCAAGCACGCCCGGAACTAGCGTACTTTCGCTAGGAGGTCAGCACTCTAGTCTTTTTCGGCTGGCGCCTACTTAACGTCAACCTGGAGCGACCGCGCACAATTTGACATTGAAGAGAGTGACGTTTGGGGTGTGGATAATTGAACTGGGAATTGTGTGTTTTATCTGTGCTTTGATTTTAAAAATATATTCGTCCTTGATTTTTAAAATATACTCTGCTGCTGCCCTTGCTTTTTGCACGAAGCCCGTTTTGATTTAATTTGCACACTCGAGCACGACCGGAACTAGCGTACTTTTGCTAGGAGGTCAGCACTCTAGTCTTTTTCGGCTGGCGCCTACTTAACGTCACCCTGGAGCGACCGCGCACAATTTGACATTGAAGAGAGTGACGTTTGGGGTGTGGATAATTGAACTGGGAATTGTGTGTTTTATCTGTGCTTTGATTTAAAAAATATATTCGTCCTTGATTTTTAAAATATACTCTGCTGCTGCCCTTGCTTTTTGCACGAAGCCCGTTTTGATTTAATTCGCACACTCGAGCACGACCGGAACTAGCGTACTTTCGCTAGGAGGTCAGCACTCTAGTCTTTTTCGGCTGGCACCTACTTAACGTCACCCTGGAGCGACCGCGCACAATTTGACATTGAAGAGAGTGACGTTTGGGGTGTGGATAATTGAACTGGGAATTGTGTGTTTTATCTGTGCTTTGATTTTAAAAATATATTCGTCCTTGATTTTTAAAATATACTCTGCTGCTGCCCTTGCTTTTTGCACGAAGCCCGTTTAGATTTAATTCGCACACTCGAGCACGACCGGAACTAGCGTACTTTCGCTAGGAGGTCAGCACTCTAGTCTTTTTCGGCTGGCGCCTACTTAACGTCACCCTGGAGTGACCGCGCACAATTTGACATTGAAGAGAGTGACGTTTGGGGTGTGGATAATTGAACTGGGAATTGTGTGTTTTATCTGTGCTTTGATTTTAAAAATATATTCGTCCTTGATTTTTAAAATATACTCTGCTGCTGCCCTTGCTTTTTGCACGAAGCCCGTTTTGATTTAATTCGCACACTCGAGCACGACCGGAACTAGCGTACTTTCGCAGCACTCTAGTCTTTTTCGGCTGGCACCTATTTAACGTCACCCTGGAGCGACCGCACAGCAGACACGCGCAGCGGGCGCGCGGGCGGCGTGCCGAAGGCGCGCCAAAGGCAAGCCCGTCTGCGCCCGTCCGCGCCTCGGACGTGCCTATTGTGCCTAATAATGCTGCCTACAAGTCCTTGCCCTGTGCGAAGCCACCCACTGCGTGGCTTTGCTATACCTGGTCACAATTGCACCTGCTTAATAACTGTGCTGGGATTCCGGAAGCGCCGGCAGTGGGGCATGCATTAGGGATTACTGGCGGCTCTCCCCAAGAGGATGGACTGAAGTGTGGACTTTTAAACGTTAGGTCTCTCCCCAAGCACTCAACGGAAATTCAGCTGCTAATTGACGAACATAACTGTGATATATTGTTCATGACGGAAACCTGGCTTGCGCCTGGTCTTGATTTAGAACTTGGCGCTGTTTGCCCCTCTGGGTTCAAAGCCTTTCACAAACCTAGATCTAACGGCAGGGGTGGCGGAACTGGGATCATCTTCAAAGAAATATGGGATTTCTCGCCATTGGATATTGACGAGATCTCGTAGTTTGAAACTCTGGGCTTCTCTCTGAAGGACAGGTCTGGCCATGTCCTGACTGGAATCCTATGCTATAGACCTCCGGGGACTGTGAGCGAACAGTCACAACAGCAGTTTTTGGATCTGATTGGCAATTTGGCACTTACTCATCATAGATTGATGATTTTGGGAGACTTTAATCTCTGGCCTAACGCACTGATGAAAACAGCATATAACAATATTGTTCAATCATGTGCTAATCTTAATCTATCACAACATGTGCTGGAGGCAACACATTCGGCAGGACATGCTCTAGATCTGATATTTGCGGCAGAGAATGTAGTGACTCTGGATAATATCCTCCCAGTGGATTGGTCCGATCACCATCTGATTAAATTCAGAATTTTGTCGATCCCTAGGGGCAGACCCCCCCGCTTAAAGATAGTAACAGCGTCCTGGGCAGGGACTGGAAAGCCTTGAGAAGGAAAGCTCAGTGTGCTTCTCTGTTTGATGCGGCCCCTCTCCCTGTTTCAGGGCAGTCGGTTGATTCTAACTATAAGGAGCTCTGCAGCTACATTACGTATACTATTAATCGGTTTGCTCCACTGAAACGGCTTAGGAAAAGAGGCTCCCCTTCGGCTCCCTGGTTCTCAGAGTTACTAAGGGCTTTTAAAATTCAGTGCAAACACGCAGAGAGGCAGTGGCGTAGTCAGTATCTAACTAGTGATAAGATTATTTGGCGGGAATTGCTGATCAGATACAAGCAAGCTATTGCAACCACTAAAGCGTCGAATTTTGCGGACCTTATTTTAAACTCCCCGAATAGTGTTAAATGTGTTTTTAATATTCTGAGAGGTATTACTAACCCAGAGTGTCTGGCCAATAAGATTATTCCCTCGCAGGATCTGTGTGATGGGCTGGCAGCCTTTTTTCACAACAAAATAAAGGGAATTCTAGAGGGCTTGCAGCATGATCCTGTAATTAGCTGCAAGGCTGGAGCAGAGATAATAACAGTGGATCCGCCTGACCGTACAGTATTCAGGTTAAACAAAGAGGTATCGGCAGGACCCTGTTTAGATCACTGGACGTGTCCTTCTTTGGAGGATTTTTCCAATTTGGCTAAGAAAGTCTGCTCTGGGTCTCCGTTAGACCCTATTCTGCAGAAATTCCTGAAGGAATTAGGGTCGGAAACTTTTCCGCACCTTCATCTGATTATTAATCAGTCACTAATTAGTGGTGTGGTTCCGGCCTGTTGGAAGGATGCGTTGGTATCTCCCCTTTTGAAAAAACCCTCGCTGGATCCCACTTGTTATGGGTGCTATCGCCCTATTTCCTTGTTGCCTTACCTAGCTAAGATAGTTGAACGCCTCGTCAGCCAGGAGCTTTCGGGGCTTTTAGAGAGCAACGGTAAACTGGAGGAGAATCAATTTGGTTTTCGTCCGGGGCATGGTACCGAGACTGCTCTGATCACTGCCTTGGATGATTTGCGAATGCGGGCGGATAAGGGGCACTCTGCAACTTTGATATTGCTTGACTTATCCGCCGCATTCGATACGGTTAGCCATAGCATTCTCTTACATAGGCTTGAGGAGGTGGGGGTCACAGGCTCGGCCCTAAAGTGGCTCTGCTCTTATCTGTCGGATAGACAGCAGGCGGTCTTTCTGCCTCCGCATCAGTCAGATTTTTTGCCGAACAAACAGGGTGTCCCGCAGGGTTCTTCTATTAGCCCGATATTGTTTAATGTTTATATGCGACCTTTGGTGCAAATCATTAAATCTTGCAACATTATGGCAGTTAACTACGCTGACGATACGCAATTGATTATCTCCCTGGAAGGTGATCAGGTGGATTCCTTATCTACCTTCCACAACTGTATGCTGGAAATGACGACTTGGCTGAAAAATAATGCCTTGCAGTTCAATGGAGCCAAAACTGAGATCTTACATTGTTCAGTGGGCAGGGTGCCTTTAGCCCTGCCTTTCAATTTCTGGCCTCTTCCATTGGACACCCCCCTGGTTCCAGTAAAAACTGTACGTAATCTGGGGGTTTGTTTCAATGAGAAGCTAAGTTTGGAGTGGCATGTTAACAAGGTGGCCTCGAACTGCTATATGATTATGAGAGGCCTACGCAGGATCCTACCCCTGCTTCCCCTCCATGTGCGAGGCACAGTGGTCCGATGCACTATCCTTAGTCGCCTGGACTATTGTAACGCCTGGCTGCTTGCTTCCCCAGACTATTTGATCCGGAGACTTCAACGTATCCAGGCAGCTGCTGCAAAACTTGCCCTTCTGAGACCACGTTTTTCCTCTAGCACTAAGGCTTTGTCCGAGCTCCACTGGCTGCCTGTGCAACAGAGAATTTTGTTTAAATCCCTGTGTGTAACCTTTAAAGCTCTTCATGGCCTTGGCCCCAAACCGCTGCAAAATCTTTTTAGCTGGTATATTCCCACGCGCATTCTGCGCTCTTCATCAGCTAGGCAGGCCATGATTCCCAAGACGAAGAGAGCTACCTTGGGAGGCCGAGCCTTTAGCACTGCGGCTGCGCGTTTGTGGAATAGTCTCCCCTCGGAGCTACGACAGGTCCAGGATTTGACACTTTTCCGTGGGCAGCTTAAGACCTGGCTGTTCCCCAGAGTTTAACTCCCAGCCCCCCCCCCCCTTTTTCCTTTTTCATTATGTCATTAGCGCCAGGATGCCCGTGGGGTTGCAGTGCGCTTTACAAATATTTATACATACATACATACTTACTGTAGGTAACCTGGCTGGACATCACTATGTAATTTCCGTGGTGTGTCTAGGCTCCCTTTGCGACTATTGGAGGCTGGGGAGTCACATGTACCCCACAAGCGTAAGCTAGATCAAACTTGCTCTGTCTATATCTTTAAAGTCCGGGCAGGAGGGGCTCTCAAAGCGGGGACATCCAATCCCAAAGTTAATGATGCAGATTTTAAAAATAACTGAATTACTATTAGAGTCTGACAAGAAGAATACTTGATCAGATATAAGGTACCTACGATCAGATATAAGGTTCCTGCGAATAGGTCAATGACATGTTACAGATGGAAAATTAATCAAATAGCTATAAGAATGTAAAACAAAAATACTTAAACAAATATAGGGTACCAACAAATAGGTCAAAAACATGTCGCTAACTAAAAAGAAAGCAAATTAGAGATAGAAAATGCTTAGTACATAGATGTATCCAGCCTACACACACAATTAAAAATAGATAATAACCTGAAAACTAGGTGCCTTTTTCAACTGCTGTTATATCGGATGGGATTTTCCCAAGGTATGTCATTATTAAGGCCTCGTTGGTAGGTGTTGAGATTAAATATCCAGTAAACTTCTCTTTCTTATTTCTGTACTCTTGGTTTCTTGAGAAATTTCAATTTTCTCTAAAATCACTCATTTGGTGTCTTCTTGTCCATGTTGGAGTTTTAGGTAATGTTTAACTAATTGGGCTGTCAATGTTGATGTCCTAATCACTGATCAATGCTTTGTAAGGTGTGGTGCCGTGGATCGAGCAGTCTCCACCACGTATCCTAATTGACAGACATATAATAATAAGTAGATCACATTTTTGGTTTTACAATTAGACCATTTTTTTTGCCTTTACTGTAAATTTATTATGAATGATGTTGTCCATCTGTATCGCTGATTCACACACTGTGCATTAAGTACATTGATACATTCCATCTTGCCACGGTCCATGCAGGTAACAGCGGTGGGGCCCCGTAAGGGGGGATTTCGAGGGACGATGCCGAGGGAAAAGTAAATGAATAAATAATTTTCCCTCTGCATTGTCCCTCGAAATACCTTCTTACCCGACCCCACCGTTGTTACCTGCATGGACAGGGGCGGGTTCCAACTATGGGAAGATTTCCATCTATTGTCTTTTGGATAGATGTTCTCCAAACTCAAATATAGTTCTATCTGTAGACATTCCAAAATAAAATTAGTTAGACACTTGATATGTTGTTCATCAATTAACCAACAAACTGCTTCCAAGTCTCATCTTGTGGGATGTTACTATAGAGCGATTTAATGTCTAATTTGACTAGAATCTGGGTGTTTGTGTTGAACTGTATATTTTCCACCATGTTAATCATATCACTGGTGTCTTTTATATGAGACTTAATATTTGGATACAATCTATGTACTTGGATAACGGTATCCACTACACTTTTGTGTACTTAGGGTATCCCGTAAATACTGGCCATGCGAGAGTTCTTGTTGTTGATATATTCAAGTTATTTGCTACAAATCTCTCCAACTTGGAGAGCATGCGATGTAATGCGTTCAAAATTTTGGGATATGTTTGGAGTGGGATCTGACTGTATCCTAGTATAATGAGAAGGATCCTCCAGAAGGGTAAGCATTTTAGATTCATACTTCTTAGTATCTAGAATCACGATTCCACCTCCTTTGTCCCAATTCTTAATAGTTAAGGATTTATTATTTAGCAATTTGTGAAGAGCCTGATATTGTTTCCAATCAAGATTTGGGTCAAGGAACATATTTAGTGGCTTGGTCTAAATGTTTGAGCACAGTATGTTCAAACACAGATACTTCTGGGCCTAGGTGGCCCAAGGATGTAATAAATGTAGATGTAGGGTACAGTCCTGAGAGGTTCGGTTGTCTCTCAATTATAGATTCTACTTCTGCAAGGTGTATTTTACGGAAGAAAGCAAAAATATCTTGATACAATCCAAAGATATTAGTTTTAGAATGTGGTACAAAAGACAACCCTTTAGATAAAAAGGACATAATAGATGAATCAATGCAGAAGTGAGATTGGACGAGTGGGCAGCCCCTCCATCCTCATCACCTTGCTAAAAAAAGGTGTGCTCTTGTTTGATTTGTGTCGAATGGAAAACATCTTCCCGCTTGGTCAAATTGGTGGGAACCACCTTCATTATCAGAATCTGAAGGATCTGAAAAAGTCAGTACTCTATTATTTTGTACATTGCAGCCTGAATTCTCTACATCACGGTCCTGACCTTGATTGTAATAGTGTTCCAATATATATGGAAATGTCTTCTCAAACATAGTATTCCGAATATCTTCTTTCAACTTATCTATTTTTTGCTTTATAAGTTAATCACTGAATGAGGACAATTCTATGTGTACTTCCTCCAATTTTTTGTTAGCATTCTCTAATGCATTGGCTCGTTTGATTTCTAGCTCTGTCAGTTAATTCATAAGTGTTTGGATCAACTCTTTGGCTGTTTCCACTATTAACCTTATTAGATCTTGGGAATGGCAGTTAGCTATCATGGACCACATTTCTAAAAATTGGCGTATTTGAGTAAATAGGCCCGGAATATGCCATACTCTAGGGCCTTGGTGAATGACTGTAGCCTGTAAATATTCCAACATGAATTCCCAGGTCATTATTGACAGTCTAATTATTTTTTTTATCTTTGACTGACAATGTTCACTTAATACAAGTTAGATTTAATACAAAAAGAGGAGAGGTGTTTATGCTGATTTCTATGTTAATTAATTCTTTTATCTTGTAACTAAATTCATGAAATAATGGTGCGGAGGCTATAAATTGACTTTTACGACGTGACAGCCTTCATAATTGATATTTATTTGATGACAAAATGTGATTGCTGATGCTTTTCCATTTACTTGTATCTGTTTACTATGCCAATGGAGGTAAAACGGCAAGTCTGTCCTTTCCTACTTATTTTCAAGTAAAGTGACAGCATTTTTATCTTATTCAGTATTGTGTTTTTGAGGATGTCCGGAATACTGGGCATCAATTCTTCATAAAGAACCCTTATGGGTTGGACTGCATGAGCAGTTGCATTAAGTAAATAATTTGTTTCACTTTTCTGGAGTCTTGCATCTTAGTCAAAAGAAGAAATATGAATATCTGAATGCTGGAACCTGCACCAGCTACCGAGGACCAGCACTGGCGAAGAGTCATCAAAATACTAATCACCCGAACTGGAGAATTTCATGAGGGTAAATATGAATTGTTAACATCTTTTGTTATTGACAGTATTATGCAAAATGTGCAAGGAAGAACCCAGGAACTAAATTTGCAGAGATTGGAATCAAGATATATTTTTGACTGAACTATCGAAAAACCAGTTGAATTGAACACGGATGAAGAACTTACTATGTTTCTTTCATGTATGCCACATACTGTTTTTTTTTTATTTTTTAACTGAAACTCCAGTCTTTTTGTAATTAATATTGACCTCACTGTAATTGTTAATTATTTACTTTTAATTCTATTACTTTACTACTTTGTAAAATGGAAGAACAGAGACAAAAGGAAACATTAAGGGACTGCATAGATAGCCCTGTTCAATGCAGGTCTTCTTTAGAGGAAACAAGAGGATTACAAAAAGAATGGTTTGCATCCTATGTGCAGCTTCAGTTGTAAATAAACGGTTGGAATCTTAGGTTTAACTTCCCTTAGCAAGCAGTATTAATCTTCTTTCCAGTCCCATACAAAATCATGATATGTTGATAAAGTGGCTTTGTAGGTTTTATCATACGATTTTTCCATAGCACGATTGAAAGATTTAGGTGCCGATTCCGATCCGGTAAAAAAAATTCCCGTACGAATCGTATCTGTATTTTTTTACGTACGAATCGTACAAGTCCCGTACAAATGGGCAAGTACGATTCGTACGTGGAAAATACATACGAATGACATCGGGAAAAGTCTATGACACGTCCCCGGACAGTTTTACGTACGATTCGTAAAACTGAAGTCCGAGCGCACAAGTACAATCCGTACCGTCCGTCCGAATATACAAACGCATGTAATACGCTCCGTCCGAATATACAACCGCATGTAAAACGTCCCGTACGGACTGCAGTCGCCAAGAAGGAACCGCCACCGAGAGAAGCAGCGACCCGGAAGCCAGGCGCCTACTGCCTGGCTTGGGCAGGGCCAATAGAAGGAGGCGGCCGAGGCCGCCAATCGCAGCATGGCCAGATGAGAAGCCCCGCAGGTCCTCGCAGAGCCGGGAACCTGGCAGGCTCCATTTCTGCCTCTAGAGGGAGAGGCTGGACCCGCGAGACCCCAGGAGAGGGGCCAGGTTGAGGTACAGTGTTGGTGCCCTCTTCCCTCGCCTGAGGAGACGACCGTCGAAGTCCCAGTAGAGCCCCGGTGGATGGGGGCGATAAGCTGGTGAGCGTTGGTGGTGACGGTCGAGGGCTCCAGGAGGAGTCCCAGAGGGGGGTTCCCTAAGCACAGAGGTGCAGAAGCAAAATTTCCACAGCTGCACCGCCGTTGCAGGCAGCTGCAACTCGGGGGGCCACTTTACTTTTAGAAGTCCCGGAGTGGGACTTGGGGCAATCTTTTGGCCTGGAAAGTCCCAGTGGGGGCTCAGGAGGCCCTACCGGGCCAATGGTAATTACACAGCTGCCCCAAGAGTGAGTGGGCAGCTGCAACAAGAGGTCCCGGTGGAGAAGGATCTCCGGCAAAGTGGTGCCAATTCCCACTTTATTTTAGAGTCCCAGTGGTGACCCAGGAGACACAGTGATGCCAGTCTGCTTTATTTTTCCCAGCTGCATCGCAGGTTGAGGGCAGCTGCAACGTTTGGGGACATTTTTGTTAGCGATAAGGAGGGGGTGAGACGCTCCTTTGTGCCCCAGCGCTTTGCGCAGCATCTTCGCTGCATTGGCAGCCAAGCCCTGACATTTTTTGGACATAGGGCATTGGAGCCCCCTGTGGGACCATCTATGTGAGGTTGGCAGGGCGCAAAGCCCTAATGTGATGCCTATTGCGTAATGTGGTTATGCCTAATGTCATGCTATGATATTTTAGGATGGTGTCTAATGCTAATGTGATAATGCTTAGGTCACTATGGTACCAGTAGTTACTGGTTGTGTTTTATATCTACTACCTGCATTCCTGTGGTTCTGACCGTAGCCCGATTGGCCTGGTCCTGTATATAATCCTGTGTGAATATTGCCTAGTGCCAGTTGGCACAGTGTAAATGTATGATTATGTTTCTAATGTGTTTATGATAATACAAAGGCTATTTTTGATATAACCTTGTGTGGAGCTTCTTTTGTGGTGTGCCTAGTGGGTTGCTGCTGTGTGAGTGTGTTGTGAAAACGCTTTACACATTGCCTCTGGGATAAGCCTGACTGCTCGTGCCAAGCTACCAAGGGGGTGAGCAGGGGTTATCTTCAGCATGTAACTCCCTTGCCCTGACTAGAGTGGTGGTTTGTGCCTGGCTTAGGCGTGAACCCTAGCCAACCAGAAATCCCATTTCTAACATTGGTTGTCAGCGGTGAGAATAGGACTTGGTTTGCGTAGTTCCACAGCGACAACTGGTTGTAAAATGTAAATTTGATACTTGTATAGCGCACTACTCACCCGCAAGGGTCTCAAGGCGCTTGTACGAATACCGCTGTGGAACCCATCCTGTCTTTCCCTTTGAGGCATCCACTCCTGGGCACCCACAAGGTGGAGTCCAGGCATCCTTAGCGTTGTGGGGGCCGTTGTGGAGATTAAGCAAGCTATTGCCCAGAGTTGCAGAGTGGAACTCCATGATTGGAATAGGCACCGAGGCAAGAATTATCAGGTCCGTGGAAATTTTGAGCCCAAGACCCGCCAAGGCAGGAAATCGAACCCTGGTCCCGGGCTAGACCACTGCATCAGGGTCTGCTGCTCTAATCCTTGAGCCACACTTCTCCACAAACTACCTTCACTACAAACTCTGCATTTAGATAATCAAGTGTTTGGGGATTATTTTTCCTGAGTGTTATTTTTCTCCTAAAAGTGACATTTTTAAATTGTGTACTCTTGCTTCAGATCTTACGGCTAGGAGTCTTGAATTGTACCTGTGTGGGTTTTAGTACCTTGCCAAAAATGGAATCTGCCGTTAATGTAGATCTGTTGGAATACAGTATGTTGAAGTTAAGGGGGTTCTGTGATGAGAGAGGCTTAGCACTGAGTGGGGAAGACACTCAACTATTACTTAGGAGAGCCCTGCTATACTGGCAACAGGATAGATAGAGACAGTTAGACAGGGACCAGGCTGCACTCCAAGATGGTGGGGGGTCTGAGGCTGGCCCTGAAGAGTCTGAAGAAGAGGAGGAAAATGACAGGGCAAGGACGCCAGTAGATAGTAAGGAACCCCATAGATAGGGAGTCCCTTGCTGGGTCCAGTGTCGGGGGCAGTGCCCCATCCCTTTCTCTGTCCCCAGAGGAGTCTGTGGATAGGAGGGAAGAAAGGGAGCATCAGCTGGCTTTGGAGAGGCTCAGATTAGAGCATGCCAAGTGGGTGTGAAGGAGAAAAAAGTTAGAGAACGAGAGGGTCGTAGCGCAGGAGAGGATGGCGGAGGCAGAGAGGGCCTTCGTCAGAGAGAAACTAGCTCTGGAGGGTAGATTATCCCCTGAGTGTAGTTTTAGTTGTCTGGATTCACCAGTGAGGGTGGGATCCTATTGGTGGCAGCAGTATGGATTCCAGTGCAGAAAGTCCCATTCCCAGATCCTAGACCGTGGTACCTAGTTCCCAGGAAGAGGGTGTCACACCTGAAGGGTATAGGATGAGCTTCAGGGGCAGTAGGAAACTGTCTCACCAGTCTTGAGGGGAGTTTGTGGATGAATGTTGTGATGCACTGGATGGTTGGGTGATGAGTAGCATGGCAAATGATTCTGAAGGGCTGTTCAATCTGGTTGTCAGAGAGCACATGTTTAGTAATTGTTTTCCGGGGTTACACCAACACCTGTTGGGGTGTGATTTCTCTGATCCCAGGGAGCTTGCACGGGAGGCAGACCTCTGGCTGTGTGACGGAGGGTCTGAAGAGGCATTGGGGAGTGATCCCAAAAGTAGTGGCTCAGGTATCTTCCTGTCCTGTGTGGTGGGAGAGGTTCAGAGTAGCCAAGCTAGGACCCGGTGCAGTGGTAGGGGTGTAGGGGCTCACATCCTGTCTCAGTGGAGAAGGAGTGAGTGTGGGACTGTGTGTCCCAAGGTGCCCAAAACCCAGTCTCAGGGCCTGGAGGGTTTCCTAAGGGAACACCAGGTTGGGGGCCTCAGCTGTACTAGTAGGCCATTTGAGGGGGGTCTACTAGTATCAGGTGAGCCTGGAGCATCTGTAAACGAAGCTCCAGTGGTTCTGGTGTCTGGCGGTGCCGCTCCAGTTGGGAGGGTGCAAAAGTCCAGAGTGAGGGGTGAGAGGGGATGTGTTCCCCAGTGGGAGAACCAGTGGGTCAAGGACCAGCCAGAAGGGCTGAGTCTCCTAGGAGTGACCACGGTGACACAACTTCTGTCCTGGGGGATCTTCACGCACTGTCAGATGGACAGGGGTTGGGAGATCTGCGCCAGGCAGACAGTCACACGACGCATGAGTCATGTGTACCCTCGGGGGGATACTCTGTGAGTTCCCAGAAGTCCTGGTGTGCCAGGCAAGTGTTCAACCGCCGGGTTTAGTCCCTGGGTTGGGAGGCTAGGTTCAGGTTCTGCCTGACCTGGAGAGAAGGACATCTGTAATCAGCGTCCTTACCGGTGGGATACTGTGTGAGTTTCCAGAAGTCCTAGCATGCCAGGTAAGTGCTCAGCTGCGGGGTTCAGCCACAGGTTGGAGGCCAGGTTCAGGATCTGCCTGACCTGGTGGGAAGGACATCTGTAACCAGTGTCCTGACCGGTTTGGCTTCCAGGGGTACCACTCCAGCTGGGAGGGTGCAGCACTCTGGAAGGGGGTTCAGAGGGAGGGAGTCCTCGCCTCTGACCCCGGTGCAACCTGAGGGTTTAGACCCTAGGTTGGCAGATCAGTTGCTGGAGAGAGGTCCTGAACTGGTGGGAGAGTTGTGCTCTGAGGGTACCTCTCCAAGGAGCAGAGTGTGGAACCATAAAAGGAGAGGTAGGGACAGGAGAGCCTCGCCAGTGACTTCTGGTCAGCCTGAGGGTGTGGACAATAGGCTGGAGGATCAGTGGCAGTTTAGAACTGCCCTGATGAGGGGTAAAGTGGAGTATGTGCCTGGGGCTACCGCCCCCCACTGTGTGAGATGGCAAGGACCAGATACATCTGGATGGCCTAGGGCCTGGGCTTGGCCGTGGACAGCTAGGGAGTACCAGTGGGGTAGCTTAGTTGGTCCTGGGAGCTTTGACAGAGAGAACCACATGGGTTCAGAATGGCGTAGAACTGGAGGGTGCTCCTGCAGTTGCGGGCCCGCTTCCTTGTTCTATCGCCCATGACAGGGAAGCCCATCAAGGTGGTGATTGGTCTACCCTGCATTTAGGCTGGAAGGGTGTTGTGTTGGACTTGGCCCTTTTTGCAGGGTCATCCCTAAACGTTTTGCCTTTCTCCTAGCCTTTTTTCTGACATGGTGTTGGTGGTTTTAGGACTCTGGGCACTTTAGCACTGCTGTCCAGTGTAAAGTGCGTGTGCTCTCTGTGGTAAACATGATACGCTTGGTCTACACCTGTTTGGCCTATTTAATTTACCTGTCAGTCCCTTATAAAGTGGTATCTCATATACCCAGGGCTGGTAAATTAAATGCTACTGGTGGGCTTGCAGCGTTGATTGCGCCACCCACTAAAGTAGCCTTGCAAACTTATCTGAGGCTTCTGCCATTGCAGGGCCTGTGCACGCAGTGTTACTGCCACTGTGATGTAGCACCTAAAGTGTGTGCCATGTCTGTGACCCCTACTTTTACTACTTTTCAGTCACCCCTAAGGTAGGCCCTAGCTAGCCCTATGGGCAGGGTGCATTGTAGGTAAAACATAGGACATGGACCTTAAGTGGGTGACATGTCCTGGTAGTGGCAAACAGCAATTTTGGTTTCTCACTACTGTGGGGCTGCCTTCCCACAGGAATTAATTGGGGATTCCCTTATAAGTGTTTCAGTGGTAATTCCCGATATGAGAGGAGCAAAGTGGTCAAGTTTGGTATATTTGGGATAGTGATAATAAATGCTACGCAATGGTGTGCGCAGATTTATTACAACTATTTTAGAAATGCAACTTTTAGAAGTGGGCATTTCTGTGTGCTATGTGTCTGCCTGCCTGATGTGGATTGCATGTCTGGCTTTGGAGTGTCAGGGGCTGATGAGGTGGGTGTGGCTCCAGGAGGGGCAGGGTGAGTCAGCGCTAGGCTGAATAGGACATCTGCATTTGGAGTAGTGGGAGGAGTAGTCCACTGGCCTCGAATAGGATTGTGCCTGCCTAGGTCAATACTGGCTCCGCCCCCCTGTGGTGTGTCTGATGGCTGAGCCCCCAGCTCCCAAAGAAGGTTGTGAGCAGTGTAAACAGAGTGCTCCAGAACCAGTTCTGGCTGATCCCCCCAAGCCCTGTGCTTGGCAGACAAAGGGAAATGTTAGTATAAATACTGGGGCTGTGATCCCATGAAAGTGCTTCTTTTTGACTGGGGACTGCTGCAGCTGGGCCCCAGGAAGAACCACCATGAGGAACTGCCTCCTTGCTAGAGGGCCCTGTGAGCTGGCCTGCCTGGGCGGTCTACCTTCACCGCCAAAAGAAAGAGAGGAGCGTGTGTATTCTGCAGCACTGGGCTGCCAAAGCGTCCGGCGGGAATCCCAGCATGGGGATTCCCCTGCACAGCATGGGGAGCGGGTGCCCACCCCACGTTTTTGAAGAAGGAGAGGGAGACCACCCCTCTTTATGCATATTTAAGAAGTGGGTGCCCACCCCGCATGTGGTATTCGTCGGCAGGTGTCCACCCCACATTTGAGCTTCATTTAAAGCGGCTGCCCACCCAGCATGTGGTGTTCATCAGCAGGTGCCCACCCTGCATATGAGTTTTATTTAAAAACGAGTGCCCACCCCGCAAACTGCAGCCACCTAGAAGGAAACGCCACCAAGAGGAGCACCTGCTGCCTGGCTCAGGGCAGGGTCAATAGAAGGAGGCGGCCGAGACCCCCAATCTCAGCGTGGCCAAACGAGAAGCCCCACATGTCCCCGCCGAGCCTGTAGCCTGGCAGGCTCCATTTCTGCCTCTAGAGAGAGAGGCTGGACCCGTGAGGCCCCAGGAGAGGGGCCAGGTCGAGGCACAGTGTCAGTGCCCTCTTCTCCCACCTGAGGAGACGACCGGCGAAGTCCCAGCAGAGCCCCGGTGAGTGGGGGCGGTAGGCTGGTGAGCATTGGTGGTGATGGTTGAGGGCTCCAGGAGGAGTCCCAGAGGGGAGTTCCCTAGGCACAGAGGTACCGAGGCAAAATTTCCACAGCTGCACCGCCGTTGCAGGCAGCTGCAACTCTGGGGGCTATTTTACTTTTAGAAGTCCCGGAGTGGGACTTGGGGCCATCTTTTGTCCTAGAAAGTCCCAGTGGCAGCTAAGGAGGCCCTACCGGGCCAAGAGTGATTACACCGCTGCCCCAAGAGTGAGCGGGCAGCTGCAACAAAAGGTCCTGGTGGAGGAGGATCTCCGGCACAGTGGTGCCAATGCCCACTTTATTTTAGAGTCCCAGTAGGACCCAGGCGGCACAGTGGTGCCAGTTCCGCTTTGTTTTTCCGAGCTGCACCGCAGGTTGTGGGCAGCTGCATCGTTTGGGGGCAATTTTGTTAGTGATAAGGAGGGGTGTGACGCTCCCCTGTGCACCAGCGCTTAGCGCAGCATCTTCGCTGCATTGGCAGCCAAACAGAGACATTTTTTGGACATAGGGCATTGGAGCCCCCTGTGGGGTCATCTATGTGAGGTTGGTAGGGCACAAAGCCCTAATGTGATGCCTATTGCATAATGTGGTTATGCCTAATGTCATGCTATGATATTTTAGGATGGTGTCTAATGCTAATGTGATAATTCAGGTCATTATGGTACCATCTATATGGTATATCTACTACCTGCATTCTGGTGGTTCTGACTGCGGCCCGATTGGCCTGGTCCTGTATATAATCCCCTGTGGATATTGCCTAGTGCCAGTTGCACAGTGTACATGTTTGATTATGTTTCTAATGTGTTTATGATAATACAAAGGCTATTTTTGATATAACCTTGTGTGGAGTTTCATTTGTGGTGTGCCTAGTGGGTTGCTGCTGTGTCTTTGTGTTGGGCAAACGCTTTACACATTGCCTCTGGGATAAGCCTGGCTGCTCGTGCCAAGCTACCAAGGGGGTGATCAGGGGTTATCTTCAGCGTGTAACTCCCTTGCCCTGACTAGAGTGGTGGTTGCGGACTGGTTTAGGCGCATGCCCTAGCCAACCAGAAATCCTATTTCTAACAGGATGGATTTTCAGAATTATGCTGGTAAGGCACTAATGAGCTGGGTGAGGGGCAGCAAAGTTAACGATTATGAATGGTTGTACAACTTGTTTTTGAAGGAGCACATTTTTGATACTTCTTTTCCAAAGCTGTACCAGCACCTGTTTGATAGCTAGCTTACTGACTCCAGGAAGCTTGCTGAG
Organism: Triturus cristatus; assembly: GCF_964204655.1. NCBI lineage: Eukaryota > Metazoa > Chordata > Amphibia > Caudata > Salamandridae > Triturus > Triturus cristatus. The sequence continues at coordinate 478,117,933 of NC_140583.1, forward strand.
GAGGCGCACCTCTGGGTCAACAGCTAAGTGGGCAAAACATTATTCGGTGGACTCCCAAAAGGGTGGTCAGGGTCCCAACCAGGGGGACATAAAAAGACTGAGATCTCTAAAGGCCCCCATAACAACTCACATAGGAAAGGATCAGGTTCACATTCCCAATCTGGCCACCAAAGAACACTTTCCCTGAAAAATGTCAGCAACCCAGCCCATCCAGTGCTATGAGTGCTACAAGTATGGACACTACAAAGGGGATCCCAAGTGTCCAAAAAGAGCATCACTTCCAAGTGGAGGAAAGATTCCAGGGGTGGCTAGTATAATACTGGGGGTGGACTTTGTCACTATTAATGGAGGGGAGTTTACAGGGGTTACCCTAGTGTCCCTGGGTAACAGTGAGATGGTTCCTAAGATCCATGTGCTCTTAAATACTACAAAGTATATGTAATGGGTCACATCCATGGGTAAGGTGTTGAGGCCCCTCGCAGCCATCGTCCTAAACCACGGCATCAACGTTGTATCCTACGCCAACGACACCCAGCTCATCCTTTCCCTCACCAAAGACCCCACCACTGCCAAACTCATCTTCCAGAAAGGAATGTAAGACATCATAGTCTGGATGACTAACAGCTGCTCGAAGCTCAACGCCGAGAGGACAGAAGTCCTCGTCCTCGGTACCACCCCTTCAGCATGAGACAGCACCTGGAGGCCGACCGCCCTCGGAAGCCCACCTACCCCGTTCAGACCATGCCAAGAACCTCGGCATCGTACTCGACTCATCACTCACCATGAACCGACAGGTCAACGTTGTCACCTCCAGCTGCTTCAACACCCTCCGCATCCTCTGCAAGACCTTCAAGTGTATCCCCCCTGAGTCAAGAAAGACAGTCACCCACCAACTCATCACCAGCAGACTGGACTATGGAAACGCACTCTACGCCGGCATCAACAAGTCCCTACTCCGCAAACTCCAGACAATACAGAACACTGCCGCCAGACTCGTCCTCAGCATCCCCCGACACAAACACATCAGCCAACACCTACGAAGTCTCCACTGGCTCCCCGTGGAGAAAAGAGTCACTTTCAAAATCCTCACGCACGCCTACAAATACCTACACAACAACGGACCCAAATACCTCAACGACAGAATCATCTTCCACGTACCCAAAAGAAACCTCCTGTCTTCCAACCTCGCACTGGCCGAAACCCCGTGCATCCACAAAACCAGAGCAGGCGGAAGATCCTTCTCTCACATTGCAGCCAAGACCTGGAACGAGCTACCAGCAGACATCAGCCGCCCCCCTTTACTGAACACCTTCAGGAAGACCCTCAAGACCTAGCTCTTCGGCTAAACAGATCGGTGGACCCTCCCCCCTCATCGCCTTGAGACCCTCAGGGGTGAGTAGCGTGCTTACAATTCCCTGATTGGCAGACAGCAAAGAGGGTCACTATCCAATGGCCCTGGTTCCATTTGGGGGGGTCAGGGAGACGGATGGTGGGTGTTTCAGGTCTTCTGAAAGTTGCAGTGCGCCCTGCCATGCTTGTGGACTGTTTTTTAGGCCATGGCCTGGAGTACACTACCTTGAAGGAAGTGGAGCTCAAGGCTCATGAGGAGATGTTAGGGTTACCTGAGTGGATCTGTGCCACAACAAGGTCCATGGCTGCCCCAGAAGGGAGACAAGAAAGGATGAAGCCTAGAACAATGGCCCAGCCAGCTGCTAAGAAGGGGTAGGCAGAGGGTGTGGTAATGCAGCCCCTGAATGTATGTTATGTTAGTAAAACGTACATTGCGCACGGTTACCCTAAGGTGTCCTGGCGCTTGCTACAGTCCTCCTAACTAACGGTTCCGGCCAGGAGAAATTAAAACAGCCATGTTTTGAGCGCTTTCCTAAATGCAAAAAAGTCCTTAGAGTTTCTCAAACTGAAAGGAAGCTCATTCCAGGCGTTGGCTGCCCCAGCGGAAAAGCTTCTGCCTCCCCATCTGGCTCTCCTTATGGTCGGTACTACGGTTAATTTTGCTCCTAACGAGCGTAACGATCTCCCGGGCACATATCACTGAAATTGTTGTTTCAGATGAAGCGGGCCTGTGTCCTGGAGAGCTCGGAAGACTAAGCAAAGGGATTTAAAGAGGATTCGCTTTTTTTACAGGCAACCAGTGAAGTTTTTTTATTGAGCTCATGATTGACGCAGATTTCGAGGTTCCAGTAAGCAGCCTAGCTGCTGAATTCTGGAGCATCTGGAGTTTTTTGTCTGCCGGTAAAAGAGGCAAGATTTTCCTCGTGGTCCTGAGAGTATAGGAGGTGGCAGAGACCACGGCATTCACTTGATCACGCATGTCAAGATGTTCATCCAGCACCACACCCAGGTTCTTTACTTTCCTGGAGGGTACTGGAAGGGTCCCCTTAGCCTTTGGCCACCAACTAGGGGTCCATAGATTAAAATTATTCCCAAACAGGATTACCTCTGTTTTACCAACCTTCAGCTTTAAGCAGTTTTGCGTCATCCAGCCTCCCACTGCTCCCATACAATAATGAAGCCTCTCACCCGATGCCTTCTCCTGCCCTGGTTGAAGAGAGACCACAATTTGAGTATCATCGGCATAAGATGTTAAGCAGAAGCCGAAAGACTCAACTAGAGGAGCCAAAGAGGATACATAAACATTAAAGAGCGTAGGGCTCAGGGAAGACCCCTGAGGAACCCCACATGGAAGCGAAAAAGGCTTGGAGACAAACTCACCCAGCGAGACTGTCAGGCTTTATCCCTCACTCTGCAAGCCAGCAAACGGTCCATCAATACTCCATGGTGGACCGTATCGAAGGCAGCGGAGAGATTGAGCAGGATCAACACTGCCTTTCCTCCCTAGTCCAGCACTCTCCTAATCTCTTCCATGGATTTAAGAAGGGCAGTTTCGGTACTGTGTCCTTCCCTAAACCCAAATTGGGTGGGGTCCAAAACCTTGGCTTCACATAAATAAGAGCTCAATTTAGTGTTCATGTATTTCCCCACCAGTTTGGAGGGTAAAGGGAGGCGTGAGATGGGACGAAAACTGCTTGGGTCTGTGATATCCAAACTAGGTTTTGTTAGGAGCAGCAAGACCGATACATTTTTTCATAATTTAGGAAAAAGCCCTTTGGAAAACATAGCGTTTAAGAGAGGCGTAAGTGTCAAGGCTATGGGTTCAGAGGCCAATTTTGCTATTGCTACTGGACACGGGTCATAGGGTGAGCCTGATTTGGCAGATAAGAGAAGCTTGAGCGTGTCTAAGTAGGATATTGATGGAAAACTATCCATACTAAACTTTAACACTGGCCCTGCCTTATCGCCATGTATTAAATCTCCTGATACACTGCCAACAGGGTCCTTAAAAGTGCTAAAAATAGCTTCCATTTTAGCCTGAAAAAAAGTAGCAATTTCTTCATAAAATTCTTGACTGGTTATGATGGTTGCAGGCTGTGGATGAGCCAGCATAGTAACTACTTTAAATAATTCCTTTGGAGAGTTACTGGCTAGTTTAATCTGTCCGGCAAAGAACTCACGCTTAGTTTCGAATAGCATCTGTTTATAACATAGGAGGCCTTGTTTGTATATTGCTCTTTCAGCTGGATGATACTCCTTCCTCCAGGACCGTTCCAACTGTTTGCATTTCAGTTTTTGTGCCCTTAGTTCCTGAGAATACCAAGGGGCCGTGGGCTGTGTCCTTTTGGGAATGATTACTTTCTTAGGGGCTAGAATGTGGCAGGTGTCCTCTACCCATGCTGTGTACACAGAGGAAGCTTCCTCCACATCCGAGGGCAAAGTTCCCTGCGTTGAAAATAGCAGCTCAGTTAATTCTTTCCCTCCTACCTTGTTCCAGGCTCTAATTTCCTTGTTTTTCCTAGAGGAAGAGTCCCTACCCTGGCCTTCCTGGATGGTCAGCTCGAACATAATGGCCGCATCATCCGACCATGATAAAGGAAGCACATCTGTAACCGAAAGGTATGGGGAATTTGAAAAGATCCCATCCAATGTGTGCCCTGCCAAATGAGTGGGTCCCTTCACTAGTTGTTTTAGCTCAACACTACTCATTAAATCTAAGAGGTTTGCCGCGTCTTTTTCAGCTTCTGCCTCCAGGTAAAAATTATAGTCTCCCAATATTGTATGCGAGTCAAAACTCATGCCCACCTCCAAGAGCGTACCCACCTCAGCTAAAAACGGGTTCCTAGGACCCGGAGATCTATACACTAGGATACCCCTAAACGTGTGATGATGAGAAAGGCTGAGAGAGAAGGAGAGTGCTTCATAGGAGGTATTAAAAATTATATCAAAAGTAGCTTTGATAGAGCTATGATAGATTACTGCCAATCCTCCTCCTTTTTTAGAAGGTCTATTTGCCGTATGGCATATAAATCCGGGGGATGCCGCTTTCACTAGGTCTGGGCCGGACGCCTCATCTGTCCTTGTTTCTGTTATAAAGGCTAATTTAATATTACCATCCTCTATTAGGGTGGCACACTCAACACTATATTTCACTAAAGAGCGTGCATTCACCAATAAACAGTTGAGCACAGCATCTGCCTTATTTTTATTTGGAACCTTCTCAAGAATCTCCCTAGATAGATTTGAAAATCCCAATCCAGGCAAGGTTGTTTGACACACCGAACAGGACCTCATTATGGATCCCAGCTCTGTGCCAGGCGCAAGGCAAACACAACCAGAAGTCCTTTTGCACCTATTCAGAGTCAATAACTGCTCGCTAGAGTAGATAAGGGAAGGTGGCTTACCTATGTTTACTCGACCAGGGGTTTTGGCGCAGAGCGCCATCCGAGCACGGACGGGCGCAGACGGGCTTGCCTTAGGCGCGCCCTCGTCACGCCCGCGGCGCGCTCGCGCCATGTGACACTAAATATTGTCAGGGCCAGAAGAACTGGACCGCTGACCGCAATTCCCCTCAAAATGACGGCCCCCGCAATGAAAGTCTCCAGGAATCACCTGATGGTGGAGAATCAGGTAAGAATTAAGAGGATTTAGAGCGTTCCTGCCCCAAATTCAAACAAAACATTAATAAAAACACTAGTTTAAAACAGCAGCAATAGTACCTCAATTAGCAGCAAAGAAAGTGCAAATGTGATAGCGTGAGTAACAGCCTGCAGTCTCCCAGCTCAAACCTCAGGAGGTGCAGCGCTGCACGCTCCGCCATGTGACACTAAATAATATCTGTACCTCCGGTGAGATGGATGGGGCACCTGCAGTGGCCGTCCCAGAATCCACTGAGGAGAACATTGCTTCCCTTGATGACCTGCCTGAGCTTGCTGGATGGCATGTGGAAGGTGGTCCAAGTAGGAGTTCTGTAGGGCACGAAGGGAGAGCCCAACCCTTGAGGGCATGAGGCAACAGAGTGAGGTCCAAACAGCAAGAAATGCCTCTGGTTATCACATCATTTACTGGGAGGACAACCTCCTGTAGAGTGAGCCTAAGGCTCCTAGGCATAGGACATCAAGGGTCTTGGTGGTCCCCAATGCTGCAGGGCCTTTCTACTGGAGCTGGGTCATGAGATTACCCTTGCAGGACTTCTAGGCCACAACAACACCTTTGCAAGGAGGCTTGTTCCCCACTTCTATTGGCCTAGGATTAAGCATTCCTCAGATGCATTCTATAGGACTTGTCTGACCTGCCAGGCCAGTGGGAAGAGAGGGCGGAGGCTTAAAACCCCCTTAATCCATTGCCTGTCATTAGCACCCGCTTTGAGAGGGTGGGCATCAACATTGTAGGGTCTACGGATCCCCAGGCTGCATCAGGCAACTGGTTTATCCTTGTTCTGGTGTATCATGCTACTAGGTACCCAGCGGAAAGCCCGCTAAGAACTACTACTGCACCCACAGTGGCAAAGGTTCTGAGGGGAATTTTTACCTGCGTGTGTTTTCCCAAAGAAGTTATTTAAGACTGCATATAAGCAAAAATGAACTTTGTACCCTGGTCAGTGTTGAAGGAGTGTAGGGTAACACACAGGTTCTCCACCCCTTACCATCTAAAAACCAATGGGCTTGTCGAGAGGTTAAACAAGACCCTGAAAGGCATGATCAGAGGCCTGCTTGAGGCCTTGAGGAAAAAGTGGAACATCCTCTTTGCATTGCTGTTGTTCACTTACAGAGAGGTGCCACAGAGAGGAGTGGGTTTTAGCACATTTGAGCTGTTGTATGGGCACCTAGTAGGAGGACCTTTGAGTCTGGTGAGAGAAAGGTGGGAGCAAGCTCCCAAAAAGGTACCCCAGGATGTAGTGAACTACATGCCAGACTTCAGGTACCAGATGGCTAAGTTATGGAAGCAAGCTTCCAGTAACCTTGAAGCCAGTTAGGAAGTCATGAAGGAGTGGTATGACAAAAATTATAGTGTGGAATTTCAACCTGGTCAAAAAGTGTGGGTGAAGGAGCCAGTAGAGCACAAGGCCCTTCAGGGCTGCTGGAATGGGTCATAGGAGGTGCTTGAAAGGAAAGGGGAGCAAACCTACCAGGTGGACTGTAAGACCCTAAGGCAACCTGACAGAGTGATGCATTTAAATTGCCTCAAACTGCGCTTGAAGAATTCTGAGCTCACCATGCTGTTGGTGACTAATAGAGAAGAGGAAAAGGAGAGTGAACCTCTCCCTGACCTATTGGACTCCAATCAGAAGGATGGGACTGTGGAAGGTGTAATCCTTCCCTCCACTTGCCACCAAGTTTTGGAGCAATACTCTTCTCTGTTCTCCTTTATCACTGTGACTAACCACCCGTGTGACCATGATGTAGACACAGGGGACAACCTCCCTGTTAAGATTACAGGTTGTTGGATAAGGTGAGGTCCAGTAGTAAGGCTTAAGTGGCCAAACTACTTGAGTTGGGAGGTTTTAGACCCCTCCAGTAGCCCCTGGTCCAATTCGGTGGTTCTGGTACCAAAAGCTGCCCCAGAGGGCACCACACCTAAATGGAGGTTCTGTGTGGATTTTAGAAGGCTAAATTCTGTAACAAAGACTGATGCTCACCCTATCCCTTGGGCTGATGAGCTGATTGATCAGTTAGGGGCTGCCCAGTATCTCATTACCTTCGATCTCACAGCACGGTACTGGCAGATCACCCTAACAGGGAGCAGAGGCAAGGTCAGCCTTCTTCACTCCAGAAGGCCACTACCAGTTTAGGGTGATAGCCTTTGGATTAAAAAACACCACAGCCACATTCCAGAGGCTGGTGAACTAGGTCCTTGCTGCTCTGGAGACCTTCTCTGCTGCTAATCTAGATGACATAGTTGTCTTCAGTAGCAGCTGGAATGACCACCATTTTTTATCTTGAGGAAGTGCTTCAGGCAGACCTGACTATCAATGCAAGAAAGTGCCAGATAGGGCAAGGGTCTGTGGTGTACTTGGGACACCTGATGGGCAGGGGGAAGGTGCAACTACTTCAAGGCAAGATAGAAACCATAATAGCCTGGCTGCCCCCCAAAACCCAGACTGAGAACAGAGCCTTCTTGGGCCTTACTGGGTACTATAGGAGGTTTTTCAAGGGATATGACACTATTGTTGCCCCAGGACTGTGCTGATTTCCAAGAAGAAGCCAAGAAATGTGATTTCAACAGAGGCATGCCAAACAGCATTTGACTCCCTGAAGGAAGCCATGTGCACAGCTCCTGAGCTCAAGGCCCCTGATTTCTCCCAGCAGTTTATCATTAAAACAGAGGTCTCATGGCAGTACAATCCCAGCTTAATGAGGAGGGCCTAGATCAACCTGTAGCCTTCATCTCCAGGAGGTTACTCCCCCAGTGAACAGAGGTGAAATGCTATTGAGAGAGATGTTGTTGCTGTGGTCAGCAACCAGTCCTGGCAGATTGCTGCTCGACCACCCCTAAGAGCGGGGTTTGTGCTAACAAGAAGCACCACTCCTGCTTTTGTTACAGGGGGCCAATAATGCATCACTGCTGCAAAACCGGCCTCAGGGACAAAACCGGGCCACACAAGCACAAAACCGGCACCCACCCCTCCTGCCTACTAGGGTAATGCCCGGTGCTCAGTACGGCCAGTCCGGCGCTGGGTCTAGGTACTGAGAAAGTTGAGTCCATACCTGTTTGGCACTCTATTCCTGATTCAGACAGACCACAGGCCACTCAGGTGGCTCATGCAAATGATGGGTGGGAATCCAAAACTGTTGAGGTGGTCCATTTCCCTACAGGCTATGGACTTCAAGGTGGAACACAAACCAGGAGTAGACCATGCCAGTGATGACGGTCTGTCCATGTTTCTCTGCCTTAGCAATGACAACTCCGTAGAGTTCAGGTAGATCTCCCCACTTTCAGCTAGGGGAGACACATGTTAGACCTGTCATCCTTAGGGTGGTCTTTACCCCAGCATTTTGCCTTTTGCCTCTCATTTTGCTGATTCTTTTTGTTGGCCTTAGGAATCTGAGCACTTTACTATTGCTAACCGATGTTACACTGCACATGCCTCTCCCTTAACCATTATGACTTGGTGTATACCCGATTGACATATTTGTTGTACTGGTAAGTCCCTTGTAAAGTGTCATAGCATATACCCAGGGCCTGTACTTCAAATGCTCGTAGTGGGCTGCAGCACTGATAGAAGTAGCCTTTCAAACCTGTCTCAGGCCTACCACTTTAGAACCTGTGTGTGCAGTTTACTGCCACTTCAACCTGGCATTCAAAACTTCTTATAGATAATAACAGAGAGGGACAGAGGACTGTTAAAGGTCCAGCACACATGACCCCAGGACTGTAAATAAACATAGAGGTGTGCGGATTAAAGAAGGTCGGGGGAACCTGAGGGATCAAGTTGGGGGATCTGATCCTTAAGGAGCAAGACCTCTCACACACCACAAGGGGTGTCATGCTTCATCATAGGGCAGCTCCTCGTTGGGCCTGCACTATAATGCCCAACGGGCCCCGCCAGGGGGCTGTTTGACGGAGTTCTTTTGAGCTGCTGTAGTGAAGCGTGGTGTTTTATGTGAGGGTATTTGTGAGTGAGTAAGGTGGTGGATTAAAAATGACTCAAGGTATTCAAAAGGCAAATGTTTAATGTGTGGAACCCTCGGTCACATCAAAAAACAAATGTAGGCCAGAGTGGAAATAATGGTCCACATGGGCTCTAAATATAAGTGTTGGTCAACATGTTTCTTGCCAAAAGGTTGTCACAAAGGATCAAGGCAATTCGTCAGGACCTTGAAAAAGCTAAACTACTCATAGGGAGGGGGACGGGCAGAGGCACATGTGTTGTCTAAAGCTGTACCAGTCCCAGGCATTAGAGTCTAACATATACCTGGTGCAATTGATAAGTAAAACCTACCTGTAAAAGGTAGAGAAAGAGAGCAGCAATAATATTAAATAACAGTACTAATACTGAAATAGGGATGGATATGAAGAGCCACGGCATGCTTAGGGTCAGGGCCCAGTGGGGATAGTAGTACATCAATTGTCATAACATATCAATGAACCTGACAATGAGTGACTACTCCATTGGAAGAAGTTTCATCAAGTGATCGGTGACAGCCACACACTGACATGAAAGTGTCAGAGCTTCTCTTGAAGGAGAAGAGAGGTTTCTCCATGTGTAATCCGTTCAAATTCAAAATGCGCCAGTTCTTCAGTATGATGCAATTGATATAGTTGGACGCAGTATTGGAAGGTGTAACGCAGATGGTGTTGGTGACCTGTGGTTTCTCCACACTTTCCAGTAGGGCCCCCCTGTTGCAATTCAGCACCCTCTTCTGTGCTCTATTGATGATTTTGTCAGGGTACTTCCTCTTTTGTCGTTTTCATGAGCCAGTGAGCTTGACTCTGATTTAAAATCACCCATGTCTGAACAGTTCATCTGAAGCCGGAGGAACTGTCCCACCTGTAGGTTTTCCCCTAAGTGATTTAGGGTGAAAGCTCTCAAAAAGGAGAAGTCCATTCCTGTCTGTTGGTTTGAGAAACACTTGTGTCGTGAGTTTTCCCCCTCTTGGGACAAACACCAAATCCAAAATGGGTAAACTTTCCTTTGTCACAGTGGATGTGAAGTGCAGAAGGGGCTCCTGGTTATTCAACCAGAGTAAGAACTCTGTGACTGATGATTTATCACCCTCCCAGATGGGGAGCACATCAGCAATAAACCGTTTCCACAGTTTGATGTTACTGTTCCACTGTCTACCTGGGTCAAAAATGACACCCAGTTCGAAAGAGGCTGCATAAAGGCCTGCAAGACAGGGAGCAAAAGCACTCCCTATTGAAGTGCCATGGGTCTACAGGTAGTAAGTGCCATGGAACTCAAAGAAATTATTTGTCAGTGCAATCTCTGCAAGGTGTAGTATGAAAGGTCTGTGGGTGCAGTATGGCCACTCCTGTGCATACAAAATCTCCTCTACCACCCTCAATGTCTCCAAATAGAGAAGTTGGTATAGAGAGACTCTATATCCAAACCCACCAAACATTCTCTTGTGGGGTCAAAATCCATATCCTTGATGAGGTTCAGGACATCGGGGGTGTCTTTCAAATAGACCTTCATGTTCTTGACTATTGGTTTCAGAAAATAGTCGGAGAACTGTGACAGGGGTTCCAAGATGGACCCAATGCCCGACACAATAGGTCTGCCTGGGGGTGATCTGGTGGGTTTGTGCACCTTAGGGGAGGGTGTAGAAATATGGAACCACAAGGTTGGATTGACATGAAAAGCTCCCTTCTCGTTCTGTGATCCAGTCATTGTTGTCTGCCTCCTCTATCAATACGCTATTGTCGACTTTATTTCAGGTGTGGGGTCCCCAGTGAGGACTCCACAATTCCTCTGGTCTGAAAGTAGTCTAACACATTGACTTTCATAGGCAGATCTGGTTTGGAGGACAATGGCCCCTCCCTTGTCCGCTGGTTTTATTACGAGGTTGGGATTCCCTTTCAGTTAGTCCAATGCCTCTCTTGAGGTTCCTAAATGGGTGGAACTCTTTTCTGGCTAGTTCTTCCACATCGTGGATTACTGCCCATTCAAATGTGGCCACTTCCAACGGGAGGGCTGAGGTCATAGGTGTAAAAGTAGACCTAGGACGGAAGGTCGCATCTCCTTTCCTCTCTCCGGAGTCCTCCTTCCCCTCAAAGAATAACTTCAATCTGATGTTTCTAAAAAAGTCAGACAATTCCTGCCTGAGTTTGACACTGTCAAGGGTATTAGTGGGAACAAAGCCTACCTTATTCAATAGCCTTTCCTGTGGTTCAGTGGTATGTCTGTCAAGTTCATGACCAGGGTTACTCCCTGCTCCTCCCGGGTATGTGATCCTGTGACATGCTCCTTGTTAACCTTTGGTTGAGATCCTCCCTCCTGCACTCCCTGTGCGCCTCTCTGCTTCCCCCTCCCTCTGCCTCTCCCTAAAAAAGGGTTGGGCTTCTTGGGGGACTATGTGTTGTGGGGCCCTTGCATTGGTTGGAATGGTTGGAACATGGGAGGCCAGCCATACCCCAGACCTGGATTTCCTTGATACATAGGGGTGAAAGTTGGGCGAGGGCCTTGAAAATGGCCCCTCCCTCTTCCCCTTCTTCTAGGACTATTTTTATAATCGCTCCCATCGCTGCTGGAGCTCATTGTGTCACCACCTCTCCTACTCCCCTGGGCTCCCTTCTTCATATCCTCAATCTTCCTCTGGATGTATTCATCTGTCGTGTATGGCTACACTCTTTCCTTTGAGAATTTCTTGAGGTCTTTCTGTAGTTTATTGATTTTAGACTGCATAAGATAGTCCTTGTACTCACCTAGTTCGTTGTTAGTTTCTTCCAGCTTTCTTTTGTAAGTTGCTAGTATGACACTTGCTTTTAAGCCTTGTTCACTAGCCTGGATTTGTAAACAAAGGGTATCAGCTATCCTTTTTGCTATTGTAATAATCAGGATCAGCCAATCCCTTGTACACTTCTAGGTTATTAGTGCCCAGTCCTTTCTAAAGGAGGTATCTTCCAGGAAGACCAAGGGTTCATTGTTTACCAATAATCCTCGTGGGGCTGAGTTTGCTCTGAGATATTCTGTGAGGATGGCTCCATGCAGGATTGCTTTCACCTGTGATTTCTTCAGTTCCATCAGTGTGTCCCACCCTTCTCCCTGGATTAGGACCTGATTTATAGTGGTGTATCAGAGTAATGAACGGCCAGGTAGGATCTGCAACACTGTGTCCTCCCCATATGCCAGACCTTGTTCTTCCGTTATGTTCCTCGGGGATACAGTTGGAAGTCCTAACCGGATTCTTCACCAAAATCTCCCCGGGAAGAGTAATCTAAAACCCCTGTGGCTCGATCGCCGTGCTAATACGTTACACACAAAAAGGAGGGGGAGGAGGGACTACTCCTACTTCGACCCCCTCAACAATTATCCCAGCACACGAAAGGAAGTAGGAGTGAGAAAATAATAAATGCTTAAAGAGTTATAGTAGACAAAGTCAACATGTTTGAAAAACTGCCTTCACCCACACGAATGTGACATGCTTCATCATAGGGTGGCTAACACACCCCTGTGCAGACCAACGCATGGGGTGGAGTAATAGGACGGGGAGACAAAACAAACATAAAGAATAACAGGGATCAAGAGTATAATAAGTGCAGAAATGTATGTTAAAACTATCTCAGGGTTGTCCCAAAGACTATTTTATTCCTGGACTCCCCGGCCAGGGTTAAGAAGGTCAACCGACCTAGAGGATGGTGGTGAGCACGGTCTATTATGCACTGTTCACCCCTCCTCACTGCAGAATGGTCAACATGTTTCAGCCGGCTAATTGTGTCTTCCCCAGCTTTCTTCAGGACCCTTACCAACCTACTCTCTTCTCTATATTAGAGGGTCTAAGACTAATCCCATACTTACGTATGGGTCTTGTATCCACACTTTGGATTATGATCTGTAAGTGAAAAAATCATAATAAAGTGAAAGATATGTGTTTGTGTTTGCATAAAAAACATGTTGCTTTGTCACTCTGAACTTAATCAGTGCATATGGTTAATTGCATGAATATTTAACAACTGCATTTTAGGATTAAATCTCCATTAATTATACAATTAGAATTCATCATTTACAAACTAGGAATTCACCACCACGTCCATCTCCTACTCAGGGTGCCTTTATAATGAGGAAAAAACAAGTGAAACCAGTCAATCTTACCGACCTTCACCGCAGTATCTGCTTGAAAGAGCATCGGAGTGAGGGTGGACCCCTATAGTCACACACCGATGTGAAATTAAAAGAATAAATCATAAGAGGTTAGGGACAAATCACATAAATAAAGCTCAAGATCAACTATGCCAAAGATGTCCCCTCAACCTTACTCTCCATAGTTGTTTGTTATTGGTGTGCGTAGTCTAATATGAAAAAATTGGCCAAATATTATCATCTCACTATTTTACGCTATCACAATTATCACACTTTTTCCCCTGCGTGCGTAGAGACACGAAGAATCTGACCGTGCCTCAGAGCCACGTCACAAATCTAATCACCATTGGTTGTCTGATCTATACGTTAAAATGGATGATAGCCTCCGTCTCTGTTTTGCCCCCCCCCACACTGATCCCTGCTTACTTCATCAAGGTGAGCCTGCCTCCAACAGTGCATCGCTCTGTACGGCGTGGAGATACCGATTGGCTGTTCGAAGTTCCCTCTATCTGGATTTCCACCTCCACCACATGACCCAGGGGAGGTCACACAGTCAAGAGTGCTGCTCAAAAGTTAGAACGCTGTTTTGCCCTACTTAGAAACAACAAGTTTTCTCCCTCACTTCCCATTACGTGATCGCGGTGTCGGTCATGTGATGTGCATCTCTCGTTTCCCAATTCGGACAGGACTAGATCTCTCTCGAGAGGTGGTTGTATCAAAATCGCCACAGTTTGGACCTTTTAAAATAATATATATATCATTGATATGTTATGACAATTGATGGCACGGTACGGCTTTAGACAACATATGTGCTTCTGCCCGTCCCCCTCCCTATGAGTAGTTTAGCTTTTTCACAGTCCTGACGAATTGCCTTGATACTTTGCGACAGCCTTTTGGCAAGAAACATGTTGACCAACACTTATATTAAGAGCCAATGTGGACCATTATTTCCACTCTAGCCTACATTTGTTTTTAATGTGACCAAGGGTTCCACACATTAAAAATTTGCCTTTTGAATACCTCAAGTCATTTTTAATCTACCTCCTTACTCTCAAGCAAACACCTTCACATAAACACCACCCTTCAATTTGACATCTCAAAGGAACTCCGCCGGGGATCATTGGGCATTGTAGCGCCGGACAAACGAGGAGCTGCCCTATGATGAAGCATGACACCCCTTGGGGTGTGTGAGAGCTCTTGCTCCTGAAGGATCAAAAGTCAAAGTCAAAAAACACTTTATTCGATTAAATCAAAATCATAAAAGTATACTATACAGTTATACAGTTAAAAAGTTAAAAAGTTTCCAAAACATTTTATACAGGTAAAATTTTTTGAGTATTTTAAAATACATTAACAATAAATCCGCACAAGCTAGAATTTGATAACAAATATAACATGGTACATAATCCCAGTATTTCATATGTTATAGGCTGGTTAAATAAAATTATCTCATACAGTACTCGAGTAAGCAGTTACAGGACCAGGACCTACATTTGGGTTGAGTCTTTTTCTTCTACCCCGGATACAGGCAATCAGGAAATTGGCTACGCCAAACATTACTAAAGGGGTCTCCATTAATTGGAGATAGCACAATGCGGGTTTAAACTGTACAAACCCCTTTTCCCTTAGCAGCGGTCTAATAAACTTTTTCCTGCTTTCGGAGAAGAAAGAACAGAAAAACACAAAATGTGTCTGGTCCTGATCAGAGAAATGATCACAGTCACAGGGCACATTTTCATTTGGGTGACACCACTTTTCATAATTTCCCAACAAAAAATGAACTTGATTAAATCTAAATTTTGTTAGGAGCCACCGATGATAGGGTCTGGTGACAATGGTCAAATAGGGTTGAATTGACAGAGACGAGATCAGCAAAAAATGAGACCTAACTGTAGGCTTTATAATTTCCTTTGCTTCTCGTTCTGATTCACGTAAATTAATAAATTGAGTTTTTACCCATATAATGTCTTCTTTAATTAGACTTTTCCGGGTTCGAGTATAATTCAGGGCGACCCAAAAATGCTGCAGAAGTTTTGATGAAAGTCAACCACAGAATGTCCGCCACTCCATCCCTCTCCATACAATCTCTAATGATCTTATGAAGGATCAGATCCCCTGATTTGATCCTTCAGGTTCCCTCAACCTTCTCTAATATAGGATCTGCACAACTCTAAGTACATTTAAAACATCTTGCCAAGTGTTAAACGCCCCTTTTATTACATATACGGCATCCCTAAAGAAGACCCTAAGTAACCCTTCGGGCAGGGTGCAATCTAAGTAAAAGGTAGGGCATGCACCTTTATGTTTTGCATGTCCTGGTAGTGACAAACAGCCTATTTTGCTATTTTGAGGCCTATCCTTCTTATAGGCCAGCATTTGGAATTCCTTAACACACTTTTAAGCTGTCATTCCTGATCAGAGAAGAGTAGCTTTTTCATATGTTTGGAATTGTTGCAGTTGGCCCTTTTTGGCTAAAGTTCTTTAAACTTTTTGCCTTCCTCCTAGATCTTTTCCTGACATAATGTTGCTCACTTGGATGCTTTAGGCGCTTTGCCAATGCTGATCAGTGTCAAAGTGCAAGTGTTCCCTGTATAAAGTGTTATGGTAATTGGTTATCCATAATTGGTATGTTTGTCTTACTAGTAAAGTCCCTAGTAAAGTGCACTATGTGTGCCAGGGCTGGTAATGCAAATGCTACCAGTGGGCCTGCAGTCCTAATTGTACCACCCACACAAGGAGCCCTAAAAAGAGATCTCAGGCCTGCCACTGCAGTGCCTGCGAGCAGTTTGTTAACTGCCTTGTTGTCCTGACAAGTGCACCCACTTGCCAGGCCTTACCTTCCCATTTTATGCACAACAGACACCCCTATAGTTGGCCCAAGATACCCCCTGGGCAGGGTGCAGTGTACATGAAAGGTAGGACATGTACTTAGTTGTGTACCATGTCCTAACAGTGAAATACTGCCAAATTCGTTTTACACTGTTGCAAGGCAATCTTGCCCTTACCACAGAATGGGGAATGCTGTGTCACATGTTTCCAGCATATCTTCCCATAGGCATAAGATGGAGAGATGGAGCTTAGTGTGCCTGAACTCAGAATTTAATAACACATCTTTTTGTGAAGATGGTTTTTAAATGATGTGCTTATAAACCACATTTTTAAAAGTGACTGGTTTCTTGTCTTGTTCGGTTCGCCTCTGTCTGTTGGTGTATTAACCATCTGGGTTTGGATGTGACAGGGTCTGGGAAGTGTCCTAACCCCAGGGAGGAGAAGGTGAGACAGCAACAGGCTGGCCTGCAATTGACGTGGGGGGAGGAGTAGCCCCCTGGATGTGAAGAGGGCTGTGTTGCTGCCACAAAAGGATGGCTCCTTTCCTGCTGAGCGGCTGGGCCCGAGACCCTGACTATCAAAGGAAGAGGGTGTGCCCTGGCAGGAAGACACCCAGGTCTGGTTTTGGACCGGGGTCAGAGCCCCCTGAACACAAAGACTTCAAAGGCATTTGGTGGGCGGAATTTGCGATATTAACTATCGCAATTTATCGCGAAAATGCTGAAAATCTCCGCAAACACGCCGGAAATATCGTGAAGACGCGGAAGTTTTTTCCCTGCCTGTTCGTGGTATTTTTTGCGTGATCGCGGGTCGCCAACTTACCCATGCGGTTTCTCATGGGCGCGGCCATCTTGTTTTCACTTGTCCCGCCCTCTTGCGATGCTTACTTCCTGTTCCGGGTCGCGCAATGCATGTTCGCGCCCGTTTGCGGTAGTTATTTCCTGGTCGCGACCGCTTTTACTTGATCGCGTTGCTTTTTGCTTGCTCGGGGAGAAAATATCGCGCGAACTTGCGCACGTAGTCGCAATGGGCGCGGCCATCTTGTTTTTCACTCTATTGCATGGTTCTGGGGCCTGGTTTTGAATCCTCCCAAAATCTTTTCAATCCTTTGTTTATAGCCACTTTTTTTTGATCTTTCGTACTTAATATTTCTCTAACTATTTTCCTGCTTCTATATTTTTTGTTTTTGTCTACTTTTTTTTTGTTTTTTAGCTACTTTTTCTCTCTTTCTATTGCCTACTATTGATTTCCTTTACTCCTTTATTTTTTTTACCTTTTCTTTCCCGCCCCGTACCCAGAACCATGTCTAAGGGTAGGGCTGTTCGCCGTCGCAGCCAGAGCCGCCACCGCCTTCCTTGCGGAAGGCGGCGCCCACAAGGGGTGCAGGCACGGGCCTTTTTTGGGGAGGTGGAGTTGGCTGCACTAATTTTCTTTGTGCAGCGCCACCTCCCCTCAACCCTGGCAGCAGGTGGCAGGCCTGGGTCCGGGTACGGCCTCCGGGAGCGTCGGCAGCGGTGGGGGAAGGTGCGCCGGGCAGTGTCGCGCTTCTCTGGGGTCCGGCGCACCCAGGCGCAGCTCACGCACCGGTGGTCCGACTTCCTGGACCGTGAGCAGGACCTGCTGGACCTGCTAGGAGTGGAGGTCCCGGGGCTTGGTGAGTACCTATTTAATTATTACAACTTTGTGGCTGTTCTTCTGCTCTGTGTTATATATTGCGAATATCTTTTTTTCCTTCCAACCAGCTAGAATGTTGCTGCTTACAATACATTCCAGGTTAATAACGTTTAAAAGTCTTCTGTGATTATGACACAGGTGCTCTTCTGCGCTACTACTAATCTTACTTGTTTGCAGCTTTGCGTTTGCGCTTGCTTAGTGTGATGCTTTACGAGTTTATTTTAGAGAAATTAAGTTACGTAATGCTACAGTGACTCTAGTCCACTCCTTACTTTGTCCTGTCACTAATAGATAGGGGCGGATTGATACTTAGGTTTAGGTACTTTGTATGAGCTTCTAATTTGTTAGTGGTATGCGTGATGCCCCCTCACTCAGTTACGTGACGTCACGTGCTGCTAGTACGGCAGTCTTTATTAGAACCTTTTCTAGTTTGTTCAATGAGTGGTGGTAGGCTTAGCAGTTAGCACTAGCAGATCAGCATCAATCAATCAAACCAAAAATTTGGTGTATGCAAAAAATGTAGTCATGTGTCCTCCATGATTTGACCATATGCATTGTTGAGGAATACAGTGGAAATGCATACTTAATTTACAATTGGCATGCCTGGAATAGGTGGGCTAGGTTGGGTGGTACGTTGTACTTAGGCTTAGTTGTAACTTAGTATTCTGGAATCAGAATGGAAGACTGGATTACTGTTGATAAATAGTAACTTAAGTAGTCGAACTGCGAATCCCCCGATATTACTTGTTGACGAGATGAGATCGGTCAATTTAGTTATTGCAATTGTTGTTTAAGTGTTTTTTGACCGTTGTTGAAAAATATTGTATTTGTTTGACACCATCCATCAATGTTTGTCTCTTTCTTGTATCTTTCCTGTTCATCAGCACCCAGGGGCAGACAGACAGGGAGTGGGCAGTCGGCGGGACAGTCAGAACACCACCAGGAGGACACCGCTGAGGGCTCCTCTGCTGGCCCCAGTAAGTCTTCTTGTTTTTAATAATATTTCTTATTCCATAACTTTTACTGCCCCATATTTTTCACAAACTATTGTTTGTTTCCAAATGCTATTTTTTTACCACCAATTATCCTTCGATCTGTACGGTTTCAAAAATCTTATCCCTGCCTCCGCTATGATGACTCTCAGTACTATTACTACTACATACTATCAATCTGGCTGTACTGTAGTAGATAGTCTTGCCCAGTTGGCCAGTGCCACTCTTTATGTGAAAGGTTGTAATATAAAACTCATATTAACCAGTAGCTCGAGCCATTGAGTCCAATCCTTTGGGTCGTCGTCTTGTACTTCTTTTACTCTTATTGATCTTGAGTCTTTGTTAATCTTGAGGTTTTGAAAATTCACAGCAACAACAGCCCTACCAGATTTATTACTATTTTGATATGATAGCCTATAGGACATACTACTACTGTTGTAGGGATCTTGCACATACACAGACATTTGCACCAGAAAATAGGATGTTGGTGATGGTAGGTTGGACCATCCTCGCACACCTCAATCAGAAATTCCGCACCCACCACAATTCCACTGCTTGACTAAAGTACTGTCTTGTCATAACTATTAGGTCTCGGAACCCTCCCCCAAGATACCCAACAAGTAGACAACCCAGAACATAACACACCCAACCTCTCAGTCGTGGAAGCAATGCACATGCACACCCTTACTTTAATTTGCTCACTCGTGTAAGTTAGTCCACACCAAATACCACCAAGTCTATGTAAGTTCAAAATGTTTATTTCAATTTGAGAAGCTCTGTACACTGTTTTATTATAAAATGCAGCACCAACCGGAAAATCAATAACATTAAAACAATATACATTGTTACACATATACAGTTGGGAATTAAATCATGATAACTGAACAGTGGTGGAAGGCAGCACCACCATCCCCTAGGAATTTAGTTTATATAAATGTATAAATGAAGATGTGAGTGAAGGGACCCCTCACCTTAGAAGAACCTAGTACTGGTAGTTGTTGCATCATTCAGAAGCTCTGGTTCGTAGAAGGGAATCTTCCGTCTGTAATGCGAAAAATGAAATGGTGTGCGTTAGTATATTGCAACTTGCAAGCATTTCTCAGCCGTGCCAAAAAGTGTAGCATTTATGGATAAGCAATATGGACTAACAGTAACAGTAGTACACCAGTACTTCCTAAAAAAGTGGCTTGTTAATGTTTTTGTTGACCGCTTGTACACAGCGCGTAGACTAGACAGTAGCAGTGTGAGGCAGGTCATGTGGGCTCAAAGGTGTATTATACAAGAAGCTGCAAGGTAACGTCACATGTGCAAAAATAAAAGACACAAAGGTAAAATGGTAGCATGGCTAGGGCTAATTAAGCAAAGGCTACAATGATCATATATAACTATTAGTGTCTACTCTACTACTACCTGATTTGTACTAGTGATGTATGTTAGTATTAACTCATTTTTCAACCTTGCTACTGATCAATAGGGGGGAGGTGTATATGACGCCTAATAAATGTGTAATGTTTTCTAGGCGCACTACCGACCACCATTGCCGGGGCCAGCGAAGGCGACGCGAAGGGCGAGGATGCGTCAGTTGCCACAGATAGCAACGGAGCGATAGGGGGAGTGGCAGCACCAGTGGCAGGCGGTGGTAAGTTAGATTCATAATCCTTAACTATTGATGAACTTGACAGTACACTCACTGCAAGGGTGTACTGTATGTATATGTATACTGTACAGTTGTGACTTAGGGCCCCATTAGGATGGTGGGCGTATTGCCCCCGCCGGGCCGGCTGGAATTCACTGCCGACACCGCAGGGGCAAACCTCCCGCCATGCCAGTAGAAAATATTCAGACCCCCCACATGTCAACCAGGCGGAAAAGGATTCAATATGGCGGTGGTGTCTCTCTGAACACACCGCCAGCCATATAATTTGCATTTTGGAATGCCTTTGCGTGGCGGCATTGCCGTCCGCCACGGAAAGGCATGCAGACATTGCAGAGTATACTTCGGGGCCCCCATGGACGGTACCTACCTATGCTATGGTACCCCCCCGCCTTTCAAAGCAAAACGTGACAGGTTCCGTGCTTGGAAAAGCAGCAAAACATGTATTTTTAGCATTGCTTTCGGCAACGCCAACCAGAATGTAAAAAAACCAGGATGCGCCCGCCCCTGTGCCGGGCGCATCATCCTAATTAATTGTCCCCACTGGACCCCCACCCTTTTTAGCGTGAGGATGGCGGGCGGACAAAGTCCGCCCGCTCTCCGATGTCGTAAGTAAGTAAGTAAGTATGAGTTGTTGGGGACGTTTGAAGAGTGAACTAGAAGACTAGAATTCCCTTTAATTGGCATAGGAGCGGGAGTATTGAGTAACAAATGGTCTCATCTATCTGATTTCAACTCCGCTTTGAAAGTTTTATGGAGAAGAGCACCTGGTGCACTGTTCAACTAAAAAGTGAAAGACGGGTGGAAGGAAGAAGGACGGGCGAGATTTAAAATGTTATGTACTACTGTGCTTTATAGTGCTACTCTACCATGCCACTATGTGTATAAATAATTAACTTGTCTTACTGTTTTTCTAAGAGTATATTTTACAATTGTCTTGTTTTTTTCTTTTTGATACACAGCTACTCCGAAACCAAATCGCAAGGAGTTGGCCGCCAAGGCACGGCGCCGGAAGCTGGAGGCAATCCAGCGGGAATACCGGCGGCTGGTGGTCCTAGCCGAGGAGGAAGAGGAGACTGCGGCAGCAATTGTTCAAGCCTTCTCCAGTGCCCCGGGCCCCAGCCACCGCCCTCCAGCGGTACAGCGCCACCATCTGGCGGCTGCCCGCCGCCACCGTAGTGCCATCTCCCGTGCCCCCCCACTGTGGCTGCAACTGCCGCGCCCTTAGACGCCGCGTCGCCCGTTTAGAGGGCCAGATGCGTGTCCTCCTTAAGTCCCGCCCCACCACTTAGTCCCTGTCATCCTGTTCTGCCCATTTTTTAATTCTTGTTTCTAACTTGTTTGGGCGTTACAGACTTTTTTCTCCTATGGACATTGGTTGGGGTTAGGGAGGGGGGTGGGTCAGCTTTTGTGGGTTTAGTTTATTTTTGTTAGGGTAAATTAAATATATTTTTCTATGTTACATGCAATGTTGTTAATGTTTTGTAGGTGGGGTAACTGTTTTACATCACACTGTTTCCTTGCTGGTGCATGGCCGCCCATAGCCTGTGTTTGATTTAAATAATTGGCTGAGTGTATAAGACACAAACAGATAGATGCGACACACCTCACTCATTGACTTGTCCTTCTAGTACTTTCAGTCTGTCCTCTAGTCTATGTATTCTTTGGACTGTTGTGTGAAAATGAACTCATTGACAACATGTCCATTATTAATTCTGCCTCCCCCAAACTTCTCTCTTGCCGGTGCTTGATGTTTATGTCCAACTGTGGCACAGCACTGGCTGCATGGTGAAGATGGTTTCCTTTTTCATACCTGCCATGATTGGGGTGGTGGTGGTGGTGGTGGTAGCATAGTAGTAGTAGTAGACACTGGCAGGGCAGCAGCATTTGCAAAAAAAGAAAAGGAGACAGTCAATCGCCTTTGAGAGACTGTTAGAGGAGTAGTAGAATGAAGTACAGTACAGAACTTACCGAGCAACAATAATATGCTCAAATATTTGTCAAAAAAACATAATGGTGGTTTGGATAGCCTACTAGACAGAGTTACAAACTATAGTTGTGTTGAGTCACTTGACTAGGTCTACAGCATAACAGTTAGTGCTGTATATGAGGAATGACAACAAACAAATCCAATCAATGCCGGCAATTCATGCTAAGGTATATGTTCCTTTGTTAAATAAAATAACCTCTAAAATATCATGGGTGGCCAAGCAGAAGAAGATCATCGCTCTGCCTTGAAATTGAAGTAGTGTTGCTTTCACCACATCCGCCGAAGCAAGTGTGTGATTAAGTATTGGTGTACATTTAATTTAGTTACACCTCGACAATAAGTCACACAGCCCGGGGGAAGAGGGCTAGGGTTTGTTGAATGGATGGGAAGGGGGTTTTTGGGAAAGGTTTGACATAGAAAAACAGTATGCATACATAGACAAACAAACGACAATCATTGAAGACTACCATATCCATATGTTAAGGGAGAAAAAGGCAATGCATGCATGATGATGAGAGACCCGGATTGCATACACTTCTAGTTCTTGTTCTGTTGTTCCGGCCTTAATACTTTTACAGATAGCAAATAGAAATTTTAAATATTGGTAGGGAAGAATCGTAAACACAGAGCAAACCTAATGATGATAATAACAACTCCAAGAACACACTGTTGTAAAGATTGTATACAAAATATTAATCAAATTATTTAAAAGAAGATTAAAGTGGATACTGTTACTGTGTTATCCTGGTAAAAAATGTGGACTGGATTTGCATCTCGGCATTCCTCTTGCTCCTCTTGTCCATCAATCTTGGGTGTGTCGCCTCGCCACTCGCCACTGCCCGACTGGAAAAACAATGTTGATTTATTTGTAAGGTAAGTATGCATTGTAATGTTTTCCAAAGTATAGGGCAAGGCCCGGCCTGTAATTGTAGATGGGAAAACCAAAGGGGATATTGAGAAACAAAGTTGAAACAAATGCACAAGTTATGGTGTAGTGCAACAAGAACACTTTCAGAGGTGGCATGTATGCATCATCTCTACTCTAGTCTGTTTCCAGCATTGACCTTCAACAGTAACAGGAGAGAGCAGGCCCACAGTGCTTAGCAGTAGCACATCCTACGTTAACACTTTAGAGTCCTTTTTTTTCTCTCAAAGAGTTGGACAAACACAAAGCACATTATCCATTCCAAACATAGCATTTTACAGTTTAAGTTAGTAAAATCAATGCACTGCAGTCATCCCACCGCTACACTCTATTCAACTTCTAAACAGACATTTGGGTCTACTGTGGTTGTTGTTGACGTGTTTACCTTTAGGCTTTTCCGTTTTATGCCACTCATGAAACGTCCTCCTGACTTCATCATCATCTCCGATACTCTTACTGACTGACTGTGAAGATGGCCTGCAGTATAAGTAAAATTTTTATGACACAACAAGAGTAGAAATATAAATATTACTGACTTGAGTCATTCTTTAGTGTGTACAGAAAGATAGATTACTAGTACACTTTGACTTCACTTTGTGCACAACAAACAAACACCGAAAACACAAAGAGTCAGGTGTCCAATGCATGCCATTAATTGTCATTACCTGTTCCTTCTCATCTTAAGTTAACGGGCCATCTATTTTGCCATCATCATGATGGACGGTGCTGTTGTGTCAATCATGCTCATTGCGCAGATTGAGTGAGTCCCCTTCCTGTATTGAATTAAAAGCAATGTATCACCTAGCTGTAGGAGAAGTACAAATTTAATATTTGCAATAAGGGGAAAATTGAATTTACCTTGAGTTAAGTTTAGTGTTTTCTGTAGAAAGTTGATTAGTGGCAGTGCACAATTACATAAATTCATGCACAACAAACACAACAAAATCTAAATCATTCAGTCTGCGACTCTGCGTCCAATGCATGGCATCAATCATTACCTGTTCCATTATTTTCAGTTAATGGCAGTCTCTCTCGGCTCTGAAAGGAGGATAGCTATAGTAGTCATCTGATTCATGCTCCACTTCTTTTGGCGGGACTAGGAAAGTTTGAATTTGTTCTTCTATTTCATCCAATCATCATTCATGAGGGTAATGGATTTGGGCAGGAGATTCAGTATGATGGAGCGGAGGAACTGGATTTGGAGGACTGTACTGTCAAATTGCAGACACCTGAAACTTGTATATTAAATTAGAAGAGTAGAAGACGGTGGTAATGGATTTGTTGTGATTCACAAGTTTGTAACCGGAACGACAGACACACAAACAAAGGGGGAAAAAGGGAGGAAGACAGTAAGTGCGAGCCTAATTGTCAGGGAAGTATAGCTCGTCCTCAAACTCTGGGGGTTCAGCCAGTAGTAGGTAATCATCTGACAATACTTTCGTCACCTGAGCCGCTGTCCTCATCTTCCTCCATTGCTTCATGGATTGTGTAATTCGGTGGTATGAAGTGCTGATTCATTTTGATCATTGCTAACCTCTCCACGTTTTTTGGCGATAGACTGGTCCTTCTCAATGTTACAATGGAACCAGCAGCACTGAAAACACAAACGGAAGAGACACTTGCGACAGGGCAGCCAGATAGCTTATCACCAGCCTGCTGAGCTGTGGCCGTTCAGACCTTTTCCTATACCAATACTGCAATGGGCTTTGATCAACGTACACCTCTGTTGGGTCGTCCAGATAGGCCTGGACCATCTGCTCAATGTTCAGGGTTGCTGCTGGTAAGCTTTCGTGCTGTTTTTTCTGTGCATCAGCACTGTGCTTATTAAGGCCTACCTTTACATATCAATCCTGTAATGATAATGATTGTACTCTGCCTAATGATCCAGTCATTGTTTCTGAAATCGATAGTGATGGTGAGTGTTGTGATTGTGATCCAAACGCACTGCCCTCAGCCGACGAAGTTGCACTTGATCCTGCATGGCCTGCTTCAGTACTTCTTCTGGGTTGATCTTGCGGGCTTTTAATTAGCAGCCGTTCTTTTTCCAACTTACTGGCTACTTCAGCTATACAACTTTTGTAGCGGGAAACATCAATGTCGGAAAAAGCAAAGAATGTCTTCAGTAGTCCTAATTTTGCACGTGGATCCAGAATTGTGGCACAAATGTAATGTTCTTGTGACAACATTTTATTTTGTATCCTTACATTTTCAGCTAAGCGCCGGGATAAGCTCTCCACCAAGTCATGGGCTTGCCTTCTGTCCTCTACACCTTTGTATGATTCAGACACATTATTCAGCTCATGCTCTAGCATTTGCAATAATGGGATAGCTTGGCCCATTGTACAGTCCTCCTTGCTGACTTCACGTGTGAAGACCTCAAAAGGACACAGCATCTCAGTCAGGCATTTAATTAGGGTCCATTGATCCCTCTCAAGGTTCATGCCTTTAACACTAGCATCCCCGCTTCTGTTCCAGACATATTCATGGAGTGACCTGTACTGTTCGTACAGACGATCAAGCATGTAATACGTTGAGTTCCAACGTGTTGCCACCTCCTGGATGAGTGCCTTGACTGGCATCCTTTGTTCACGTTGGATGATCCTCAGCTGCTTCCGAGCTTTAAAAGAATGGCTTAAATGAGTGCATATTCTTCGGCAGATGGCCAGTAATGCTGACTAGGGGTTCTTTTTTCAGAAAGTCTTGAACTATAATGTTTCTGCAGTGCGCCAAACACGGAACCCTGAAATAGGAACCAAGTTCCATGGCCTTAAGTACATTACTGCCATTGTCTGTGGCAACAAAACCAATACCAAGCCCTCTGGGCCGCAGCCATTCCAAAACCTTGCTGCGAAACTCGTGTAAAATGTTTTCAGCCGTATGAGATTTCTCCATGGCGAACATGGCTACAGTTGCATGTTTCCGAGTACCTTCAAAAATCGCAGCTGTGTCAACAACTCCTCGTGCAGATAGCTTATCTCTAACCCCCACAAAAGAGATCCAGTGTGCAGTGATGAACATGTAATCTGTGGCTTGGCAACTGGTGCACATGTCTGTTGTCAGGTGAATATTGTGCACAGCACTCTGCTGTAAAGCTTGTCCAACCAATTCCAGCACATCATGATGTAGTGCCGGAACAGCAATTCTTGCGAAATAGGACCGGCTGGGAACCTTCCATTTAGGGCAGATGGCAGACAGAAATTCAAGGAAACCCACCCCTTCCACAAATGAAAAAGGAAGAAGGTCCAGCGCTAACATTTTAGCCAGCTTCGCATTGTACAATCGTGCCGTTGGGTGGTTGCGTTGGAATTGCCCCTCCAACCTAAACATGCTCTCAATGCTAGGCTGGATTACTTTCCTTTGTGGTGCTGTTTTCATTAACCCACTAAGGCTCAACGACACAGATTGTCTCATTGAGGTACTCGGTCATCTTGGTGTCTCACCCTGACTCTGAGTATGGCTCTTACTGCGGTGCCACTCTGATGTCACTGAGGAGCATGTGGGCGTTACCACTGCACTACTGGGGACAGGGCTAGAAATGCCTCCCTCTTCTTCACCTGCCACCGGAATAATATCGCTCTCTGATTCATCCTGACCAACTTCAATGGGTTGAGTTTTTCTACTTTCTTTTAACTTAAGTAGGTGATTCTCCCAGACAATAGTGTGGTGTATTCTGAGATGACTTGCTTGTCCTCCGGTACCATAGTTTGTACCAAGCTTACCACGCCGGACACCTTGACGACAAATTGAGCAGATAACAACGTTCTCCTCCTTGGTGCTAACAGCAAATAAGTCCCAAACTGGGGAGGAGAACTTTCTGGCACTGCTGGATGTTCCACTTTCAACACCAGATGAACTGGAGGGGGTGCTTGAAATGTGACCCTGTGCACCTAGACTGTGACTTTTACTACCACTACCTACTGAGATGGTTGAGCTGGATGTAGGTCCCTGCCGGGCCTTGGAAAATATGGCAGCTGGAGGTAGTGGTGGTGTAACCTGTGTTGGTGATATCCGTGCTACATCCCGCTTAGTAGCAGCCTTTCTGGATAGGGTGAGAATGTTGGTCTCCAATCCCTTTGGGGCGGGAGTAATGTGCGTGATGACTGGCTCGTCTTCATCAACATCATCACCCCCCCTGTTCTACATCTACCTTCATAACTCTAAGTTTTTCTGGGACCTTCCTTTTCAGAAGCATTGTCTTGTGGCGTATATCACTCTCAGACTGAGCTGGTGGTAGCCAAGTGGCATCACGATCATTAGAAGCGGGGCTTGAAGAAGAAGATGATGGACTAAGCCTCCTTTTCCTTGCTGGTGGTCTGGAAGACAATAGATCTTCTGAAACAGTGGTTTCACTTTGCTCCACTTTGTCTGCAGGAAGCTCGATTTCCTGAAATGCCCCTACGTCAGGAGCAACAACTACTATGGTTGGCTGTTGCGGCGACTGCCGCTGTTCTTGTTGCGGCGGCTGCTGCTGTTCTTGTTGCGGCGGCTGATGCTGCTCTTGTTGCGGCGGCTGCTGCTGCTGTTCTTGTTGCGGCGGCTGCTGCTGCTGTTCTTGTTGCGGCGGCTGCTGCTGATGTTCTTGTTGCGGCGGCTGCTGCTGCTGTTCTTGTTGCGGCGGCTGCTGCTGTTCTTGTTGCGGCTGCACACTGATCTGCTGAGTTTGCGCCTGCGTTGAACTTGATTGTTGTGTACTACTTTGCGGTAATGACATTTCTTCAACATCGCTGCTCGTTAGTAGACTGGCTACCTCTGCGACACTAAAGCCCTTGGGCCTAGGTTGGTGGGGTTGGACCGCTGTGCTGCTCCCAGCTTGGTTCCCGGACAACGCTGCTGCAAGCGTAACTTTTTTGGTGCCAAAAAAAACATTGGCCGGCACACCACCAGTCGTGGTTAATGGCACTTCCTTTTTCTGTTCCTTCTTCTCATCGGCAACTTTCTTGGTACTGGACCTGGTACCTTTCTTTGGGGCCATCTTCTTCAGATGTCAGGCAGGATGCAGATGCACAACAAGTTCTGGTCACACGTGGATGTGATGCGCAGCAGGACTTCTGTCTGGCTGGCAGTACAACGGGTAGCCGGGTGATGCTGATGACACCTCATACTCTGTCTTTTGTGCACCTAAAAGCAAATAAGCCAGGAGAAGAACATCAGTGAAATGTTGCATTTGTTGTTGTGGTTCAGTTACTTAGTACTGTACTAGTGCAAACAAAAGATAGTCTAGCCATTTATGACTTTTTTTTTTAACTAGGGCTATGTTATACTACTGTGTACAGCCACACACTACACTCTCAGGAAGGATAGGAAAGTTAATAATAACCACCAAAATAAAAATGAAATGGAAGTGGGGTTCTGCCTTTTTAATGCAACAAAATGTAAATACGAACATTCACAGGCCCCAAAAAGGTCTGCAGGGTGCATGCATTGCACACCAACACACCAGTGACCAGACACATACAACAAAAGCATGTCTTTAAGACAACCAACATCAGAAAGGCCACCCCCAAAAAGCACACTTCCCCAACTCAATCCAATGCCATCCATGCCCTAAATGAAGTCTAAATTCAACAGACCACACAGAAAACACTTGATTAATAAAGCTGTGGCTACCTACTCTGATCCTAGAGGATGTAAGCAGGCCTGTTGGCAGACAAGGCCAGGCAAGTTTGCAGGCATAGGCTTCAAAATGGCCACCAGCCACATGGCCAGGCCCAACAGCATCAGAAAGGCCACCCCCAAAAAGCACACTTCCCCAACTCAATCCAATGCCATCCAAGCCCTAAATGAAGTCTAAATTCAACAGACCACACAGAAAACACTTGATTAATAAAGCTGTGGCTACCTGCTCTGATCCTAGTGGATGCAAGCAGGCCTGTTGGCAGACAAGGCCAGGCAAGCTTGCAGGCCTAGGCTTCAAAATGGCCACCAGCCACATGGCCAGGCCCAACAACATCAGAAAGGCCACCCCCAAAAAGCACACTTCCCCAACTCAATCTAATGCCATCCATGCCCTAAATGAAGTCTAAATTCAACAGACCACACAGAAAACACTTGATTAATAAAGCTGTGGCTACCTGCTCTGATCCTAGTGGATGAAAGCAGGCCTGTTGGCAGACAAGGCCAGGCAAGCTTGCAGGCCTAGGCTTCAAAATGGCCACCATCCACATGGCCAGGCCCAACAACATCAGAAAGGCCACCCCCAAAAAGCACACTTCCCCAACTCAATCCAATGCCATCCATGCCCTAAATGAAGTCTAAATTCAACAGACCACACAGAAAACACTTGATTAATAAAGCTGTGGCTACCTACTCTGATCCTAGTGGATGTAAGCAGGCCTGTTGGCAGACAAGGCCAGGCAAGTTTGCAGGCCTAGGCTTCAAAATGGCCACCAGCCACATGGCCAGGCCCAACAGCATCAGAAAGGCCACCCCCAAAAAGCACACTTCCCCAACTCAATCCAATGCCATCCATGCCCTAAATGAAGTCTAAATTCAACAGACCACACAGAAAACACTTGATTAATAAAGCTGTGGCTACCTGCTCTGATCCTAGTGGATGCAAGCAGGCCTGTTGGCAGACAAGGCCAGGCAAGCTTGCAGGCCTAGGCTTCAAAATGGCCACCAGCCACATGGCCAGGCCCAACAACATCAGAAAGGCCACCCCCAAAAAGCACACTTCCCCAACTCAATCTAATGCCATCCATGCCCTAAATGAAGTCTAAATTCAACAGACCACACAGAAAACACTTGATTAATAAAGCTGTGGCTACCTGCTCTGATCCTAGTGGATGAAAGCAGGCCTGTTGGCAGACAAGGCCAGGCAAGCTTGCAGGCCTAGGCTTCAAAATGGCCACCATCCACATGGCCAGGCCCAACAACATCAGAAAGGCCACCCCCAAAAAGCACAGTTCCCCAACTCAATCCAATGCCATCCATGCCCTAAATGAAGTCTAAATTCAACAGACCACACAGAAAACACTTGATTAATAAAGCTGTGGCTACCTGCTCTGATCCTAGTGGATGAAAGCAGGCCTGTTGGCAGACAAGGCCAGACAAGCTTGCAGGCCTAGGCTTCAAAATGGCCACCAGCCACATGGCCAGGCCCAACAACATCAGAAAGGCCACCCCCAAAAAGCACACTTCCCCAACTCAATCCAATGCCATCCATGCCCTAAATGAAGTCTAAATTCAACAGACCACACAGAAAACACTTGATTAATAAAGCTGTGGCTACCTGCTCTGATCCTAGTGGATGAAAGCAGGCCTGTTGGCAGACAAGGCCAGGCAAGCTTGCAGGACTAGGCTTCAAAATGGCCACCAGCCACATGGCCAGGCCCAACAACATCAGAAAGGCCACCCCCAAAAAGCACACTTCCCCAACTCAATCCAATGCCATCCATGCCCTAAATGAAGTCTAAATTCAACAGACCACAGAGAAAACACTTGATTAATAAAGCTGTGGCTACCTGCTCTGATCCTAGTGGATGAAAGTAGGCCTGTTGGCAGACAAGGCCAGGCAAGCTTGCAGGCCTAGGCTTCAAAATGGCCACCAGCCACATGGCCAGGCCCAACAACATCAGAAAGGCCACCCCAAAAAAACACACTTCCCCAACTCAATCCAATGCCATCCATGCCCTAAATGATGCTTGAAAATGAAATACATTAAAAAAACACCAAAAGGAACAGTTGCTTCATCATGCACACACTCATGAGGCCATGCCCATGGCTAGCTCGGGCCTACTACTACTACCCACAACATTTTAAAAAAAAAAGGAATGATGATAGTTATCAAAAATAAATTGTAGTTACAACAACTGCAATGCCCACAATCAAACAGACACAACAACCACTTACTTGTAAAATATCCTATTCCAAAAATCCTCAAATCCAATTGCAATGATGCAGCAAAGACAAAAAGAGTGATCTTTCCAGCTCCAAATCCAAAGGCAGAATGAGCAGCAGATGGTCAAAGCACTGGGAGGAGCCTGCTGGACAGGAACAGGAAGTTGGAGATTCTGTGTCACTTCCTCCCTCTCCCCACCTTTTAAAAAAAGGACTCCTTGCACAAAAAAGGACAGCCAAATGTCAATGTGAGGAGTTGTTTTCATCCAAAATCAGCATTTGCAGAAGGTTTCATGCTGCTAGAGCTGAAATTCCTCTCCAAATTGAAAATTTTACATGTTCGAGTTCTCGAGCTTCACATTACTTCCGCTGGCGTGTCGAAAATTACATGATCGCGTTCTCTTCGTCCCTGTCGCATTTGATATGACGTGTTTGGGGTCTCTTTCTCCTGTTCGCGTTCGATTAGACATGCACGCGTCCTCACCCTCTCGCTCGCGGTGTAGAATGACGTGTTCGAGATCTCAATCTTCTCATACTCGCTTGGTGCTTGATCGCGAGAAGAATGACGTGTTCGCGCAACAAATGACGTCATCGCGCGAAAATGCGAGCGCAAACTGTTGCGAGACAGCTCAAAATGGCTACCAACAATCCAATATCTCGTGGAGAACGTGACCGGGTCGGGAAAACTTGTCAGCCAACGCGGGGATTCAGGTAAGGCGATCGCGCGCACGCAAGAATGTATTTTTTTACAACGCGAGCAAGAAACAAATTATCGCTAAGCTGCGGAATGCGGAAATTTTGACATTTTCGCGCTTTCCGCGGAACGCGAAAATGGCAAATTATCGCAATTTCCGCGAACGGAACGGAATTTTGGCCCAGGCCTAAGTGTAAGAGCTGAAACCCCTGAACTAAAGACTGAAATCCAGATTGAAAAAGGATTGAAACTACGTCATTGTCAAGAGGAGCCTCTGCCAAAGAAGAACAGCTGAAGAGACTGAAGAAAAGGACTGCCCTTGCTGTGTGTTCTGGGGCTAGCCTGCAGTTTGCTGATTTGACTGAGGAGAGGATAAGGGACTTTGCTGTGTGCTGTGTCCTGAAGTAATTTGTCTCCAAGGGCCCAAGGAGAGCTGGTCCCCTGTTGTGGAAACTCAGGAACATAAACGTTTCCAAGTGTGTCTCAGCAACGCTGTGTGCGTATGCTCTTTGCATGCCTGAGACTGCCGTGTGGTCCGTGGTGCTGTTTACGAGGTGCCCCATGACCGCATTGCCCCCGCAGCATGAAACATCGTCCATGCTGCTGTATTTCTGTTTGTGGCCCGGGCCGTCATCATAACTGACACTGTGAGAAAAGATCACCACCGCCAGCCCAAGCCGCAACGTGCTAAAGGATTTCTTGAAGCTAAGGAAGCTACAAGGTGAAAGGGATCGTGATCGTTGTTCGTCGAAAGGAATCTGCTGTAGTGGAGACAGGGTTTTATGTGCACACATTGCTATGTTAGCATAAGCGCTTTAGAAGTTAAACGCCATCTTACCACTTTGCTGCTTTTGCACACAACATTACAGGTAGTTGTTATTACAAGTAAAACTGCTTGCTTGCTTTTTCTTCACATGAGAACGGTCTGTTGTTCACATCCCTAGACGTGCACCGCGACCTTAGTCTGAACACTGTGTGCAGAACCTGTCAAGGTCAAATAACAATGTATGCTGTTTAATTCAGGTTGATCGGCCCACGCTCTAGACACAACAAGCACACAGCTGCAAATATCTGAAACTCGGGTGCCTTTAATATTGCATTTGCATGCATGGTTCAGGCACTTTGAGAAAACCTTTCCACACACAGAGAGCCGAGCTGATCCTGTGATGTGATTCACCTAAGCTGATCTTTGAGGTATGTGGTTCCCCATTCAAACCTAGAGACCTTCTATTAGTTTATAAAACTAGCTTACTAGCCAGGGGAGGGTGGTTCACAAGGTATTATAGGACCTGTTTCAACTATCATTATAATATGATTTCTCCCTTCATTTTCTATGGAATTGTAACAATGCTGATGGTTTTATTTCCAATCATTTGTCTGCTTATGTTAACCAAAGTACTGCACCTTAGAGCACATAGTTAAAAATAAACATTTTAAACTTTTCCGTGTTTTTGATTACTCTTGTTGTGGATTGATTTGAGAATAATAACAAAAAGGTGTTTCTGATTCCCACTATTCCTGAGAGTACTCTAAGTCGCTTGTTCTGGGTTGTCTAATCATTGGTAGCTTCAAGATGATACGGAGAACGAATTAGACACTGATGCTACTAGGAAAGGGGTTCTGGGTACTGAGGTGAGTTTTTTGGTACACCACAATTCACTGAGGTCCTGGTTTCCTGGGCATAGTTCTGTGCAAGAGCAGAATCCCTGCAACACTGCCTAATATTGCCAACGAAGGAAAAAGCAGCACCGTAACCCGTCCGGCTACAGGGTCGCCTGGCAACAGAGCTGCAACGTGATCGGGATTGCCCAGCAGGACGTCCGACAAGCGGAGGGAGAGAGTGAGGCTGAGCAACTCCCAAGTAAGGCTTGGACTCCGGGCGTGAGCCGCAAGTGTGTGTGGCCTGGGGAGGCGTGCAGGAGGAGTACAGGAGTGCTCCGAGCTCTCTCCTGCTGCTCCACGTTAGACGCGCTGAGTCCCGAGCAGCCCGTAATGGCCCAGCGGTACCGGTGCCACCCTTTTAAGCAACCATTATCTCTGTTGTGGTGGCCTAGTGGTGCCTGAGTTGACCGCGCAGATTACTTACCGCATAATTCTTGCATTACGAACTGCCTGCTTTGTGCATTACTTACCTCATTATTCTTGCATTACGAACTGCCTGATTTGTGCATTACTTACCACATTATTTTTGCATTACGAACTGCCTGATTCTTGCATTAAGGACTGTCTTAGTACTACATTGCGAACTGCTTTCCGAACTGCTTAGTAGTGCATTAGGACTGCATTAGAGATAGTGAATTGCTCATTAATACCGCAAGAGCCTACAAGTGATTGCTTGCCTAATAACCAGCAAAATAAAGTATTACGAATACGCATATGTTGGATTTCTATCGTTTGGTCTCATCGTATTCCTTTTTATAAAGATACTGCTATTTTTATGAAACCAGTGTGGTGTCCATTTGTGGTGTTATCACTGTGTTACTGGGAGCGTGGTTGCAAATACTTTACACATTGCCTTGGAGATGGCCAAACTGCATCTGCCAAGCTACCAGGGGGTGAGCAGGGGTTATCTAAGAGTGTGTCCCTCCCTACCCTGACTAGAAGCAAGGGTCCCTATTTGGACTAAGGTACCTAACTTAGTCAACTAGAGACCCCCAGTTCTAACAGGAATGGTAATGATAAATCCTCCTTACTGGTGAAGTTGGATTTAAAATGACTGTTTTAGAAATGGCACTTTTAGAAAGTGGACATTTCTCTGTACTTACTGCTGTTTGTGCCTGACAGCCAGTCTCCAATACACACCTGGGTTGGGTGACAGCTACACTTTCTGCATTCCCTCTCGACAGCCACTAACACAGGAATGTGAGGCTCTTCTGCATTCTGAGCACTCATCTGCATTCTAATGGGTATTCCTGGGAAAGAGGAATGGAAGGTGCTGACACTTACACTTCAATAGGTAGTGTCCTGCCCATACACAAAGCACTGATTTAACCCCCAGGGTTAGCCTGGCAGACAGGACTGGGTTGAAAGGGATCTGTGTGCACGTCAGAGCGTTCCTTTGAAGTCACCCCCTACATCAAAGGCCCATTTGGGTATAAGTACTGGGTCTCTGACCCCTAAAATCAGACACTTCTGGATCTTGCAATGAACCTCTGTCAGAAGGAATGCTGCGCTGCTCAAAGGACTCAACTGGACTGCTTTTCTGCTTGTTGCCCTGCTGCTCCCTGACTCTGCTAGAAGGAGAGTTGGACTCTGCCTTCCCTCTGAGTGATCTCCAAGGGCTTACTGGCTTGCCTCCTGTTTTCTGAAGCCTTAGGGACACAAACGACTTCCTGCAATTCTACTAATGCTGCTGGACTCTGCCTTCTGGGAGCCCGACCCATGCCTGGGGTGCCCCCTCTAAGTTCTGGGCCTCAGAAGTGGGTTTTGCAGCTTAATCAGAAAATGACACATTGCATCAACTGCGTGAGAAATTCTGTTGCATCTCCCTTCAGCATTGACGCAGAGGCTGCCTGACAACAGTCGTTCCACAGCCTGCACGGCTTGACGATGAGGCTCTATGCGGCTCGACGATAGTGCGCTGCATTCCCTTCAACAGAGCTTGACAGCGATGTGGGGCCCCCTTTGCGCTGCTCAGCGACATCACAGTAGACTCTCGACATTGACTAAAGCTCCATCCAAGGTATTTCTTCAGCGATACCTGTCTGGGTCCCTTAGCCGGCCTCCCGTTGATAGCGGTGTGGCTGAACTTTGGATTTTAATCAGTCCCTCACGACCTCAAGTAACCTTTTCAGCGCTAGTGACTTCTAAAATATTTTGCATATTGCCTTTGTAGATAAGCCTTACTGCTATGTGCCAAGCTACCAGATGTTGAGCACATGTTATCTTATTGTGTATCTAGCTTACCCTGACTAGAGTGGTGGTTTCTGCCTGGCCTTGGTGCATACCTCAGTCAACCAGGAATCCTATTTCCAACAATGACTGAAGTGGACCGAAAGAAGTGGGAGGCAGTAAACAACACTCTGCACTTGTGGAAAACAAAGATAGAGCGCAGGGTGGGGAGGCAAACAGTCAGTCCTGCACCTCCACTCCCTCTTCCCAT
This sequence comes from Triturus cristatus, assembly GCF_964204655.1. NCBI lineage: Eukaryota > Metazoa > Chordata > Amphibia > Caudata > Salamandridae > Triturus > Triturus cristatus. The sequence continues at coordinate 478,153,725 of NC_140583.1, forward strand.
CCTTTAACCCGAGTAGTGTCAAGGGTGCAGAGTGCAAGTGATGCTCAAGCAAAGGACCGCACTGAAATCCGGAGTCCTGGATGGACTGTGACAAATAACGGTACCTTGTATTAACCTGATGTACAACAGTGTTTGGTTCCTGGTTCTTCCCCTGCCATGTAAAGAGAGTTTCAATATTGACACACAGTGAGGAGAGAATAGGCACAGGTGGCAAAACTTGGCTCACATGAGGTACTCAACCAGAAGTCACTTATCATGCTGTGACTAAAGTGGTTAATGTCACAATACAAGATAATGTAACTTTTAGGACACCGCAGCAAAAGCCTGAGAGCTGTGTGACAACTGAGGAACAGGAAACATGGGGGACCGTAACAATGTCTTTCTGCTCTCCATTTAAAATTGGACAGGCATGGGCCATAACAGAATGGTGAAGCTAGGCAAGAATATGCCAACAATCCCGTATGGACGCTGGAGACACCAGCATCTGAAATGACAAATTAAACACCATCCTAAAGGACGTACACAACACCGGCATCCCCCTAAAACAAAAGATCAATAGTGTGGCAATTTATCTGGACCTACGGAAAGCAAACCAACAAAAATGGCCACGAGAGTTGCAAATACAGAAAACAAACTCACTAAACTGAATCCTATAGTCCAAGATCACCACTTTCATATAAAGGACTTCAAAACGCATCCGGGTTCTTCAATATAGTGGGAAATACTCAGAAGGACGATCTTGATGTAACAATATACAGATTGTTGGCCCAATGTTGGAGATGATCACACGGGAACTGCATACAGGGGCAATAGCACTGCTTGGTCACCTACACTTGAATGTAATTGCATTTATATAGCGCATACTACCGCTGACGAGGCGTTGAAGTACAATACTCTGAGCAGTACGCTGCTCCAGAACCCAAAGTCTATAGTTAGTGCAGTGTCATTTGTTACCTTTGTGTTTTTTGGGATTCATTTTATGTTCTTCAGCAAATCATGCCATGTGTCTACTCCCGTTTATTTGTGGTAGTTTAAATTATTAGTAGTTATGTGTTATCATTGGTGTGCAGAGGGGTACTGCAGATGTTTGGTGGGGTTTAATATATGAGCTAGAGGAAATAAGGTGTTGGTAGATTGTTGGGGTATGACTTTCAAAATAGGTGGGGTTGTGATCTTTGAAATGAGTTGTGGGCAAACTGTAGAAGTACAATAATAGAGATTAAGGCTAACATGCAAACGACCTAGATAAGTTTGTGGCCTGAGAGAAAAGGCATGCAGAGGATGGGAAAGGAAGAAGAGGGCCACTTGAGGAGAAAAGAAAGGTGATAATCAGAAATGCTACGTTAAAGATCCGTTTTTCATGCCAGATTTTATTAATAGAGAGGACGCTTTTCGAGACATCATGCAATTTAAGGCTGGAAAGCTCCAGACAGAAATAACAACAGAAACATGATTTGCATGTGAAGATGGTGCTATATTCCTCTTCTTGGCTGAGCGCGAAAACTGAAAGGAAATTCTGCAAATGTAGATGCCGATAATATCCAAAGGGTTACGGTATCTTTTTGATGTAATCGCTGATCTTACATCTCTAATGTCATTACTTAAGGATTATAGCAAATTATCAGGCTTGAATGCCTGTTCCCTCTGAGACAGCAAAACCCCAATGTAGAACAAGGCCTACTCAATTTGCCTTCAACGTGGGAAACGCCATCCTTCCACAATTAGGTGTCCAGGTCCATTATAGGGATGCAGAGACCATAGAGTGATCTATATGTGTGAAACTATTTCAGTGTCTCGACAGCTCATGCAGCTCTGGAGGAAATTGCTACAGTAACGGGCAGGTTCCACTTTCAACAATCATTGGGAAAACCAATAGGTCTCAGCAATGCAATTGACATTGATTGCTATTGAAGTTGCAACTACCAACCTCGGAAGGGGACTGGCATCCAGGATAAAGACAACTATCGCTCTGCTGCAGTGGGAAGCAAGGAGGTTCATTAAACTGGTGGCTTCCAGAGTGAAAATATATCGGAGCTCACTCACATCCACCCCACCCCCTCTCCCGCCACCGTACATCCTTGGTGAGGATGATATTTGACTCACACATCACATTACAACTGCTCAGTCACACATGACTGGGGATAGGAGGTGGTGTAATGGCTACAGCTGCCAACTTTGGAGCTGGGGAACCAAGCTCGAGTCTCTGGGCCGGCTCAACAAGCCCCCTACGCCACCAGTACGTCACTTTTTGTGACGTACTGGAGAAGCATTTCACTTCTCCACATTTACAAGGAGATGAAAAGCCACCCTGCGTGACTTTTCCTCTCCTTGTAAATATGGCCCCTTCACATGCAGCACTTTGTGTGGAAGGGGCGTTCCATGGGTGTTGCTGTGGGTGTTCCCACGCAAAACCCATGGAACCAGACACATTTCCAGATTTACGAGGAATCGTAAATCTGGAAATGCTTGTCATTGCTACGCCTCGTAGCGAGGCGCAACGAGGAGAAATTTCTCCTTGTTTTTTCTCTCTCAAAGCGTGCTGCATTCTATAGCACGCATTGAAATAGGAAAATGCCTGTAGTGATTGTTTTTGTGTAGGAAGGTGCCCCTTCCTGCACAAAAACAATCTCTCCCATGAGTCAGGCATCCTTGCACTCTGGTGCAAGGGTGCCTGCGCCGGCACATGGCTGAAGTTTATACGCCAGCACAGGGGGACGCACAGGAATGCAACATATTATTGTAAATATGTCGCATTCCTGTGCTTCGGAAGTGCCGCAGCGTGACGCAGCCAAAGGGCTTGAGGTGCCGCGCTGCGGCTCTTCCTTGTAGATCTGCCCCCATGTGCCTAATAGGAAAATTATTGTTTCCTTTTTTAATGTTGCTGGTGCTCCGGTACCTGCGGGTGGAGTTTGCGCTATATAAAACTGCAGCTGCAAAATCCACAACCAGCTAATGCTGGATACGAACTCTTACATGCACTGAGACCTCTGTGCTTGCCCTCTGGCTACTTCAAGTTCAATGACTAATTGAGCACTACAGATATATCTGAATAGTGCATGGCTTTCATCTTAAAACTAGGTGACATTTTCCTGAATGGAAGTATACAATAAAGTGATGGGTAGAATTCTTGCATTAAATCTCAGCCTCGGTTAATTATTCAGGACCGCATCACAGCCCATAGTTATTTTGCACACCAGGACAACTCAGTTTGGTTCCCACCATACGGAAATCATTCTGGACCCTGCTCCAATGGGAACAGTCCAGCCCGAACAGGTAAGCCAGGTCCTCCCTTAACCAGAGACCAATCAAACCCAGACCAGTTTAGTTGTGATTGGGGCTCTTCAGTCAGGTGCAGCTTGGTTCCAATGTGGGCACAAGCGAAACTGGTTTTGGGTCACTTGCATTCCAGTTCAGAGAGGACCTGACTTGGCAAGTCAGGCTGGACTGACCTTACTGGAGCAGGACCAAGATTGATTTGTATTTGCCTTGGTCTAATCGCAGGTGGCATAGAGGAAAACATATGGTGGTCTGGAAGGCTGCCCCAAGCAATTGACAGTGGTTATAATTATTGCAAGAATTCCTCCCATCCCGTTTGTGCTTTTTCTGGATGGAAAATTGCAGACGTTGGGCAGATGATCTGCTATACACCATCATTAGGGCAGTTAGCTCTTGGTGCCCTCACCCGACTGATGAGGCAACTCATCCCACATTCCACATAATCCTTACACTTGAGAATGTGAGGAAAGTGATATCAGTCATATACTGCAACATACTGGCACAGCCGAATACCTGTCCTGGGGCCATTTGAGGATGAAGAAACTGCTGAAATGTGCCTAAGCAGAGAACGCTGCAATATATTTGCAGAAAAGAACAAAAAAAGGACATGTGTTATGGAGGTGTATGTTTCAAAACACAGGGGCTGATTTACAAGCCCCTTGCGCCACTTTTGCGTCACTTTTCTCATGTTCCGCAAAAGTGGCTCAAGGTGCTTGTAAATCTGCCCTACAGTGTTTAATATTCTATAAAGAAAGATTCGCCCCCAATAATTTTGCTCGGATCTATGTTCACTGGCATAATGTTAAACATTATTAAATACATACAAAATACAGGAAATGTTGGTGCAATACTTTTGAGTTTTCAGAAGGAAACATTTCAGGTGAAGAAAGAAAAGAAAACCCGATAATCCAATTTGTGAATGCATATTTTCTCCGCAGCTGGAAGAAGTGATGATATAACATAACATGTGAAAAGCGCCTGTTCACCCGTAGGTATCTTGGCGGTGACTAACGGATGTTCCTTATTACCCAACTCAATGGTACTCATTTTATCGACCTCAGAAGGATGAAAGGCTGAATGGACCTGCTGCTATTTGAACCTGGGACCATGAGGTCAAACACAGGCCCCTCCAGTGGAAGCATTAGTCCACTGAGCCAACAGATCTGCATAAGGTTGTTTTGAATTTTCACATCCTGTATCTTCTGAGTGGAGCCTGCCTACCCTGAAATACCAAGTTCCACACACCTAAAATCATCGTGTAATGTGATACGGGTACAACAGGTTAGCGAGATAATTCTACCTATTGCTTCCTGAACCAATAGTGGTGGAAACTGATTCTTCTGTACTTCATTCATTCTCAAAAGACTCACAATCACAACAATAATGATGGACAGTGGCACAATATTCTTTTGTATATGTTATGCAATCAAAGATAGGAGCATTAAAGAGGAACACATAGAAAACAGAAAGGAACCTGGGGAATCATGTTCATGCAGGACCAGGATAAAGCACCGAGCGGTGTTTAGATACAGAAGCTAGCATTCTAAAGCTCAGACAAACATCAAGAGACCGAAAAGAACCAAGACAATGAGCCTAGTTGGTATTGTTGATCTGGAATATATGCTTAAACAGCTACGGTCTGTTAACAGTGCTCTTACCTGTCAGCACAAGAACAGATGAGTTCCTAATTCTTTATTGCAACCACCTACAGCTTAACAAGACCAATCTCCCTTTATACCTATGTGTAACTTGCAATGCATAGCTGTGTTATTTCATCTGGGAATGCTGCTGCTGTTTCTAAGTGAATTCAAGAAAACAGTGTTTGCGTAAAGGAAAATTACATCAGCCTTGTTGAAACTTTTAAATCAGGACTGTGGCACAACAGAAATAGCAAAGCAAAACAAAACAGTGCAACAAAGCATGCCCTGACTGGTTTCCGACTTCTAACTGATCGTATATAGGCCTAGTCGTGAACACCAGCATTCTCATGAAAACGATGAAATACAACACAAAATGCTGATGCAGTTCTTGTACAATTAAAGGCTTTAAACAATATTCACAGACCTGTACCATGTGCAATTGCTACCTAATTCCGAAAACAATATTGTTACATTGAGGATTTCAATTCTCCTGTTAAAATTGAGTTACTTTTCCACAGTTTGCAAACCTTCACTGTTTGCAGTCCCACTGATTACAAACACCCAAAAGAGATGAAACAACGAAAAACAATAGCAATGGAAAAAGAGTGTTACAATAATATACAAGTGAAATTAAAGGTGACCTGGAGTTTGGATGCTAACCCCCAGTGCCCGGGAGGATAACTTCATCTGCTGGGTGTTGTCAGTCTCTTACAATCGGGACTTGTGCGGTGGTTCTAAAGTTCCCAGGTATCTCCTCACATAGTGAGAACATCTGCCTCACTGATGTTGAGGGAAAGATTGCAGTTTGACCCACAGGAAATGGTGTGCAAACCGACAGGCAGACAGAGCTCAAACTGAACCGTGCAGGCCTTATTCAATATATCATGCAAGCCAGTTGGGTGTTGGACCTCTGCACAAACAGCATGATTACCACACAATAAAATAGAAGCTGGTACAGAGATGGAGTGTGCTAAGCAAGCATGATAACATGTTTGCTTACATGCACTTGTCCTATTAGTCTCTTGAGTCCCTTCTCCTCCGATACCAAAGTAAGTGATCAATTGGGCTTCTAGGGACTGCGTCTACATCTCTGGACACATTGCTTATTGCTGGGGGCTACCAGGTAGGCAAGGTCACCAGGAATAGGCAGGCCAGCAGGCCTTCAGCAGGGCCTTCTTTCTTGTTCCCAGCTAAGACGAGACAAGCAAGCTTTGCATCCCCATTCTGGAAGCACCAAAGCAAAATGTTCCCTGCAGTATTGTTGCCAATGCGGTGTCCAATTAACTGGAGGGAAACTACAGCATCAAATGCTGGCTGCTGAACAGCAGATAATAGCAAAGTATATATCTTTAGGGTTCAAATTTCCAGTTAAGCAAGTTGCAGCAGTTTTCCTTGTCAGAACAGTTTCTTAGAAAGGCATTCCTTCCCTTTTTCCCAGACATCCTTACGGTGGGACTGTCTAGATATACCCTTTAAGGACTCTATTGGAAAGTCTGTATATTCCTTCCAGACAGATCGTGGAGACAAAAAAGCCCCAAAAAACCAGGAAATTAAGAAAATGTCAGAGACGCGGTTCTCATTGCCCTCCATAGAAAGAGCCCTTTTCCATATTACTGAAGCTATTCTTACATGTAGAAACTTTTTTGCAATCAGGGTATTTAGGAAGCTGGCTCTGAATATACTATACCAAAGTGAGGTATAGAGTGCACAGAGTCCAGTGGAATCCCAAAGGTAGGCAGAGGTAAAGTTAGATAGCCATCACAACAAACAAAGAATGACAAGCTAGAGAGCGGCAGTGCAATAATGGGTTAAGAATAAAGAGGAAAAGCCTTTTAAAACTTCAAGTTTGAATGAACCTATAAAACATCAGTATAGGAGGTTACACCATCACAGCTGTCTCCGGAAACAGAAGTGAGGGTATTGTGGACAAGCACAAGCACTACTCAAGCGTCTCGCAGATAAGAACCTGACCAAACGTTGGCGGCGCCATGTTGCAGGGATTCTGCACATACACAGAACTATGCGCAGGAAAACAGGACCTCAGTGTATAGGGATGTACCAACCTACCACATCAGTACCCAAAATCCCAAACCGACTAGCTATAGTGTCTCATTCGTTCTCCTCCAAAGATCATGGAACTACAAATGATTAGACAACCAGAACTCAACACTCCTGACTCTCTCAGGAATCAAGGAAGCAAGAGGCACTCTTTCGCTCACTCACTCGTACTTGTTCACAATGAGAGTAGGCAGAGTCACTGAAATAGTTCAAAATGTTTATTTTAACTATTGTGCCCTACAATACAGTATACATGCCACTACTAGCAGCAAAATGCATAAACTCAGCACAGTTAGCATTGTTACAATTCCATAGAATACAAAGGGAGAAGTCATCATATAAAGACTGTGGAAATAAGGGCGTTTTGGCCTGACCAACCTCCCCTTGACTAGAAGAAGTTTATTTTATAAAAAGGACGATCTCTGGGCTTTGACAGCAGGACCCATACCTTAAAGCCTGGATGGAAGGTTTACATTATAGTAACAGCAGAGGTCTTCTCCATGGAACGGCTTCCTCCAAGTGTGTTAAAACAACATGCAACAACGTAATATCAAAGCACGAGTCTTCAGTACTGCAGCTGTGTGTAGAATGTAATGTCTAGGTGCTAGGGACTGACCAGAATAGAACAACAAGGGGCATTGTTTATCTACCTTGCACATCGTCTTCAGACTAAACTCCAGTAAAGGCAGAAAATGAGAAAAGCAGCCCCCCATTCTCATGTGAAAGGCACAAACAGATTCTTGGAAAAACAAAGTCATGTAGTAACGTGCGCAAAAGCAGCATCAGGGCAGCAGAGCTCATGCGGACTTAACAATGTCGAGTGTCCCCAGGTGCCATATAACAACCTTACTCTCTATTTGCAGTAGTGTGGTCGAGCAGTAAGGCTTTTTCAGAGGACAATGCTAAGCATTTGTTGTACACACTCAGTCAGCAAATGAATTCACACACTCAAAGACTGAAATTCAAACCAATTGCTTTTGTATAAAAATAGTCTTTTAGTTATTGTATTTTCTAGAACCAAGCAAGCCCGGCACAGGTAAGAAATAAATACTTTACTTTAGTAATACAGTTTGTAAATAGTTTGAATTGCAATTGTAAATGTACTTTGATTTTATTACAGTAGTGTTACTGATAATGAAAGGCTTTTCAGAATACAGTACATATACTTTGTATAGGATTTTTAGTAAAATTACAGGTGTTACTTTTTAGATTACTTTTCTTACATAGTGTAGTACACCTGGATATTACACAGGGACATTTCCTGTAAACAAGTAAGTAAAATCGTTTTTGTTAGTTAGAACATTTTTAAAGAATTTCTTTCGGTTTTCAAACTCCACACTTAGAAACTTTTCCAAGAAAAACAGTCAATGTTATCCTATGGAGGAAAATAGTTTTATCAGTGTTAAGGTAAGTATTCGGTAGTGGGAGTTAAGGTTCTGGGGGTTTACTCAGGGGTCCCCCAGGGTCTGCGATGCACTCTCATTACACCCTTGGCGGCACTAGGGCAGCCGGGTGCAGAGTGCTGAGGACCAATGTTATCCAATGGGGGATAGGGGGCCTCCGGTTGGTGGCTGCTAACAAGCAGGCCACTTGGTTGTGGGAGCAAAGCTTCTAGACTTTAGCTCAGGGCAAATGGGGAAACAAAATAGCTCCAAAGGAGCACCCTCAGCGGCACTAGGGTGGCCGAGTGCAGGGTGCTGTTTTGAGATCGGGCGTCCTGTTGTTTGCAATGGGGTACCTCCAGTTTGCAAAGGCACTGCAGGCTCGGGGACGAAGGTCTTCTGGGTGCGACCACCACTTCGAGAGGTAAGTTGGGATGTTGGGGGTTGGTAAGGCACCCTCGGTTTGGCCACCCAAGGCCGTGGGGCGTCGGGTGCAGGGGTGCCTTGTAGGGTTGGATCTTCTTACCAGCTCCTGGTCGCGGTTGGGGGGACCTTCCGGATTTAGGCTGCAGGCGTTGGCTGGAGGCTTGAGGCAGGTCAGGGGTCGCTAGATCTCCGGTCAGGATCGCCGGGAAGACCTCCTCGTGGTGTTTGCCCACTCGACCTCGGGCCATGGACGGCGGGTGCAGAGTGGTGCGGATTCGCGGTGTCTGGCTGGAGCCAGAGGGTGGAGATGAACAAATCCGGTGTTCGTGGGAGACGCAGTCTTTGAGTTTGCAGGCAGGTCCTCCGTGGTTTTCGAGGTTGCTGGTTGCAGGACGCACTGGAATTTCACAGGAGCAGGTTCGAGGTGGAGACAGACCGGTAGGGTTGGGGCCAAGTCAGTGGGTGTCTTCCTCTTGTTAGCTTTGGCACGGCTGTTCGCTCCTTCTTCTTCTTTCCTTGTAGTTTCTTCTGGTCTGCAGAAGCAAGGCTCAGGGGTACCCCTAAATGTGGATGTGCAATGTTTCAGGCCCCCAAGAGCAGCAGGCTCTCGTCCCAGGGGTCCAGAAACATGTCTGGTGGTGGCAGCTAAAATCAGCCACTCAGCCTGGATACTAGTGGTAGGTTAGTTTTCAGGAGGCATCTTTAAGATGCCCTCTGTGTGCATTTTGTATTAAATCATACACTGGCATCAGTTTGGGTTTAATGTGCTGAAAAGTTTGATACCAAACTTCTCAGGTTTCAGTGTAGCCATTGTGATGCTGGGGAGTTCGTAGTACAAACTCCCAGCACCACATACTCTAAATGGCAACACTGCACTTACAATGTCTAAATATGGACATAGACACTGTAGGGGTATAGGGCTCATGCACCTGTACCCTCACCACTGGTATAGTGCACCCAGCTAGAGGGGGGACCGATCTATGCCAGGGCAGTGGGTTGTAGGCATGGCACACATGTGTACTATGTTGACTCTTCACTTTGTTCTGCACCAAAACACGCAGCCTGCAAAGGCAGTGTGTGAGTGTGATGGGACAGGACCTCTAAGGGTGGCACATTAAGTGCTGCAGCCCTTAGAGGCCTTCCCTGGTCACAGCGCCCTGGGTACCTGTGGTACCATTTACCAGGGGCTGATCTATGGCCAGAGATGCCAATTGGGTTGAGGCTTCAATGCAGTTTTAGGGAAAGAACATAGGCCCTGGGTACCTGGTTAGCAGGAGCCCAGGGCACACTCCGTCAAAGCACATCAGCAATTCAGCAAAACGTGGGGGCAACTATGCAGAAAGAGGGCACTTTCTCACAGGGTAACCTTAATTAAAAGTGCATGACTAGTGATCATAAAGTATCTCACATGTGGAAACATTCCAATGTCCCTGATCATCATTGCAAAACGTATGCACATCATGTTCATCTCTTCCCCAAGCCACTGGACTTAAAATTAGGGAGTAAAAGTAACAATTAAGCCTTTAAGAGGCTGCCTCACCCCAAACATTTTAACGTGCTCTTACTAGACCTGGCATGTGCAGAGAGGACCTTAGAAAACAAGCACTGGCAAAACCAGTAGGTCTAGCCTTCGTATGACAAAGTATACAAACACAGACCTGCACAAATTATGTGGTGGAAATAGTGTAGTACTTCATGATAGAGTTTTGAGAGTGGAACCTTGCCATGCAGCAATTCCATGCTCTCGAGGAGAACCTTGAGGAGACAGTTGGTGAGGGTTGCTGGCTGCGACGTGTTCTCTGGTGGCCCGCTGAACGATGACTGACAATAAATATCCTCTTATGACGAAACCTACCTTGTCTTTATTCTTCCGTTGTGTAAACTTTTTGGTGACAAGAGAGCAAGTCACCAACATGAACCCTTTAAGGATGCCTGGGAGATACGTCGCAAACATCGCGCAGCCAAGCACAGATCATATGTCAAGAATGGGCTGGTGAGTCTCTGCGGAATGGGCTGGTGCATCCCCATTGACTGTAGATGAGACCAGGTGGAAGGTGATGAGAGAAGCATACCGTACAACACTGTGTAGTGAAGACCTAGGAAATCACAACGTGTGGCGTGGTGCAATGCACCCTTTACATTGCGTTCAGACATTAGCCCAAGCGACGGAGTTCATGTAGCGAAATAGCAGCTGTGTCCGTGATATTCCCATAGCGCTCACAGCAGGGGCTCAGCTGCCACTTCATATAATAGTGGAGATAGGGGACACCTCTGGCGGGTGCCCCGTGAGATCTGAATTGGGGCAGAAACTGTATCTCCAGGGCGTACCCGGGCTACGGGTTAATTATAAAGCACCGATATTAATTGCAAGAAGACCTCGCCGACACCTATACGGCACAACACTGCTAGCATAAACGTCCATTTGATTGGATCGAAGGCCTTTTCGGCGTCTAAGACCGCCACTGCCTTAAAGTCCTGACGGACGTGCTGAAGGGCACCAAACTCTGTCCAAAGATTGTACGACAACGTACGGCCTGGAATAAATCCGGCCTGCTCAGGGCCAACTAGTTGGGGCAGCAACGGAGACAGACGATTAGACAGTATCTTAGCGAATATTTTTGTGTCCACATTGAGTAAGGAAAGTTAGCGATTAGAAGAACAATTATGGGGATCTTTATTAGGTTTAAATAATGTTATGATAAGAGCCTCTCGCATGCAAAGGAGCATTATCCCAGCCGCTCCCGTCTCGTGGAACAGGGTAGTCAGATGAGGAATCAGAAGGGTCGCTAAAATCTTTGTAGAAGGATACAGTTAGGCCATCCTGCCCAGGAGCACTACCTTCCCTCAGAGAATTTAAGGCCAGGCGTATCTTCAATAGGTCGCAATAAGAATTCACGATGCCAGATTTGCAACCAGGGAAGCTCAATGTACTCAAGATACCGTGACATGTCAGTTCACTGGGGGGTGACCTTGGAGCCGTACAGCCCTTCATAATAGTTACGAAAGTGGCTGTTAATATCCGCCTGTTCAGTAAGAATAGAGCCCTCGTCATCAACCAGTTCAATCAGGCCCCCAGTCTCCAATATGCGGCGAGTTAGTGCCGCCAGCACCTAACCCGGCTTGTCAGCCTCCCCATAAGACCTAGCTATAGCATATTTGCCCATATGCTTGACTTCGCTATCCGCTTCTGCATGGTATTTTTCTGTTGTGGCCTTTAGCTGTTGCCGCAACTCAGGATCATTCCTAAGGGCCAGCTCAGCCTCCATTTTAGCCATTCGGGATTCTAACAGTGCATGCCTGTCTCTGATAGATCAAAGAACCCCTGCGTGTTTGCCAATGGCAACGCCGTGTATGTAGACCATAATCTACTCCCAAACCGAAGCAAAGGAGTCTACTGAGCCAATATTGATGGTGAAAAACTCAGAGATTGCATCATGCAGATCGGACTTACAAACTGTGTCTAATAGCGAGTATGGAGGAAATCTCCACAAAAAAGGGGGGGGACCTCGCTAAGGGACTGAAATAGTCAGGAGAATGGGCGAGTGGTCCGAAAAAGTACGGGCTAGAACCGAGCAGTCCTGTACCTTGGGTAACAACATCTGCAAAATAAGCCAGTAGTCAATGCATGTGTGAATGTCATGGTGTGCCGAGTAGTGTGTGAAGCCGCCCCGGGCACCAGATTTAGCTCTCCATACATCTATCAGTTGCAGTTGTAGACCCATATCAACAATTGCTCTAGCAGAAGCAGACAGGGGTCGAGGAGGGCCCCTCGAACGATCAAGAGCTGGATCTAAGACACAATTAAAATTGCCCCACCAAAACAATGGAAAACGATGACGGTCTTTGAGAAGGGTAAAAAAAGGACTGGTAAAATTGTGGGTCATCATAATTCGGGCCATAAGAATTAACAATAAGGAAATTCATCTCTGTGTTGTAACATCTGGATATGACATATCTGCCAGCTAGGTCAGTTTCGCATTGTTCTAAGTGGAGCTTCGACTTAGGATTGACCCATGTCAACACCCCTCTAGAGTGTGATGTGAAGCAAGCAGCATGAAAGGGCCCTGGAAGCCTACTACCAGTAAGTAACACACATCCAGGAGGAAGGTGCATCTCCTGTAAACAAAGCAATGTCAATTGTATTGGAACCTGCTTATCATGGGCAAAGAAAAAAACAAGTGATATGCAAATAAAGAAAATCGCCAGCCTGAAATGCCTCGCAGTGGAATCTGCTCATCATGGGCAAATAAAAAACGTATGATCTGCAAATAAAGAAATACAAAAGAAACTCCAATCCCACCCCTCACCCACGCCTTGCATTCCCCAATTAAGCAAAAGCGAGCATCAGCCCTCCCCACCACAGAAAAACATTAAAAAATCACAAATGTACTACACAATTGCAACAATAAACCCCTGGAAATGTTGAGAAAAACAGCGTTGAACGCATTGGGGCGGATGTTACCCAGCAATGCCAAACTATTCTACCCCCCGCCCTGCCACCAAACAGCTATAAGAAAGCTTCAATTATAACAAGCAGTGATAATTGGGAGACACCTATAGACCCCAAATTGTTTGGGTTACCATTGCCAGAGGGCAAAGCAGGATGCCCCACATATAGTAGTTCAAGAAAAAACAGAAAAAGTGAAAGAAGGCATTCAGCTACAACCTAATTGCAAGAGGATGAAGTGCACTTAGCAACCTGCACAGAATAACATCATCTATCACAGCAGAAATCCACTTAATATGTGACCTAGCGTAACTTTAGTAATATCAGCAAAGCAGCGGAACAGATTAAGCCCAACTCTCGCACCTCAGTCATTGTCATCAAGACTACTATTACCACCATCTGCACTGGGAGTGTCATTCTGTCCCTTCCCTCACTTGCCGACCCTTTCCCAGTCCTTGAGAGCCTTCTGTAGAGACTGAGGGTCCGAGAATATCTTAGTTTTACCATCAAACACCACCTTGAGTCGTGCAGGATATAGCATAGCATAATCTATCTTCTGATCGCGAAGCTTGCGTTTCAAAGAAGTAAATTGCCGCCTGGCCTCTTGAACTTTAAAAGTAAAGTTAGGAAATAAAGAGAGCGAAGCGCCCTCATATTGCAAACTGCCCAGTTCTCTTGCCCTTCGTAGTGCAGCATCCCTGTCACGTTAGTTAAAGAGTTTAGCAATGATGGGCAGCGGAGGGGCACCAGGTTGTGGCCTAGAGCACAGCGAGTGGTGCGCCCTCTCCATGACAAACATATGGGAGAAAGTATCAGCGCCAGTAGCGTCGGGAGCAATTTCTTGATGAAGGACTCCATATTGCCAGTCGCGGTGGATTCAGCCAGGCCTGTAATGCGGAGATTGCTTCGCCGCAAGCAGGCCTCCAAATCCTCGGCTCTGTCCTGCAAGGCAGCCCAGGCCCTCTCCATACTCTTCTGGGCTTTGCTAGAGTCAGACTGGGCCTCCTCTGCCTCAGTGATGCCTGGCTCCGCCATGTCCAGATGTTCTGAATGCTTGTCGACCCTCTCCGACATTCTGTCCATTCTATAGGCCAAAGTGTAAATTTTGTAATCGATAGCCGACAGGCCTTTTTGCATGGAAGCTATTATCTGTTTGATATCGCTGATCGAATCATCCGCTGGGTGATCAGTCTCAGACATCACGGTCTCCGCTGTGTCCTCACAGCGCCTTGATTTTTGCTGCACAAAGTCTTGTCAGGCTTGCCCATCGTGGCACCGCAAACATGCAAGCTGCCCAGTCATGTGCGCACAGGGACCAGTCACCAAAATTTTGCCGGCTTAGTACTCGCCTCCGCCACACACCAGCCTCGTCGGGATCACAACCCACCAGGGTGAGCTGCAGCAGCCGTCGTCCCCACAGGTAAGGGGCTACCCAGTATCTCCTCTGTATATTAGACAGTGACACCGCTCATTGTCCCCGGAGCAGGAAGGGCTGTCAAGTGGGACGGGCCTCTCAAGGCAGATTGAGGTTGGGGCACCACACCTAGATAGCGCAAACTGGCAAGACTTCCTGGTCTGGGGGCGCTCGGCCAGCGATGTCAAGTCCGAGTTAGAGGGAAGCCGTGGGCCAAGACCAAGAAGCACGACCCAGCCTCAAGCACCCTACAGATCAGGCCAGGCCGGTTCATGTCAGGCTAGCAGCCGGGCAACAGGACTCAACTCCCGGCAGTCAATCATCGGGCCCCCCGCAGTGGATCTCAGCGCCTCAGGCCTCCTGCCGGGTACCTCACTGAACAGGGCCTCGCGCCTCACAATTCTCCAGGACAGCCACGGCGAGCCGTTATAGCGTAGGTCGTCATGCCCATTGGCCACGCAGATAGGCCGCAAGCCGGCGCACACTCTGCAAGCCAGAACTCCGGCAGTATTGTGGCAAATCACCTTCTGGGCACAGCAACATGATCAGCGAGTGATGGGCTTCATCTGCCCGGTGTCTCCACACAACGTCGAGGTATTTGAAGCTGCTAAATCATGCCAGATCGAGTCGGCGGCTGGCAGAGCTCAGTTAGGGAGCGGCCATCTTTAGGCCAGGCAAGCTCCGCCCCCCCCTCCTTTGCATGTTTATCGTGATTCTACGCTGATTTGCACAGCAGTTTATTGCAGGTCACTGGGAGATCACAAGGCAGAGTTCTGCAGGCAGTAACAACACCACCACATTTTTTGGAAACACCTGGGTCCGTATTACGTACTGGCATTGTTTGCACAAGGTGCACCTTCGAAAAGGTGCTCTGGGTGCAAACAATGTCAATGCGCCCCATTATGGTGAATGCGCTGCCCTGGGGGCAGCAGCAAACTCACCCTTCCCCCAGGGCAGCACATTCATGTGAAAACACGGAGCAGCCACTCCGTATTTTCACAGTGCAGTCAGCACCCGCCTGCACTTTCAAGGGGGATTTAAAATTCCTTTGCAGGCGGGTGCAATCAGTGACTGTACCCGCCTGCAAAGGGGTGTCTGGGGGGTCCATTGGACCCCCTTTAGATCCTGCAGAGGGCTGCTGCCAGGAGGCTCACTGAGAGAGCACCACCTTTTAAATGACGCACTGTCTGTGCGCCACCTGAGGGCTCCTTTGACTCTGCGCAAAATCAAAGGAATTCCCTTATTTGCATAGGACACGCCCCTATGCAAATGAGAGGACACCCTCTGTTGATAGCGCTGGCGCATTAAGTGTGCCAGTATTTTCGGTATTGTTGAAGGGGGCGCAGAAGCATCTGCGTCCCCTTCTATAATACCAAAGTGCCCCGGGGGCATGCAAAGCGGGCACAAATGCCCGTTGCGCCCCCGGGGCACCTTATGGAATACGGCCCCTGGAGAACCTCCAACATGATGGAGGCAATGGTTCGATGCATTCAAAACATATTTGGAAGCCATTGGTGCACTTTATTTCTGACCAGAGAGAAGGAAATGTCTACTCCTTCATTCTCTAGGGGTTGCGGGTAGGTAAACATCTACCTAAGGCAGGTACTGATGGAGAAGAGGAATTGGATGAGTATCAGGAAACTGTTAAGAAATGTCAAGTAATATTTGACATTCAACTGAGCTTGGTAGTTTTGCGTCACACCAACCAAATTGAGCTGGAGCCAAAATCTAGGCATTTAATAGCCTTTATCTCTCCTTTTGGTATCTAGTAGCATTGCTGCATGCCCTTCGGGCTTGCTTCAGCAGCCTCAGTCTTTCAGCGGGTAATGGCTTAAATGCTGAAGAGTGGCAAGGGGTTGCCTATATTTCAGGATGACGGGCTAATATTTGAACCAGATAAACAGACACATGATATTATTCTTGAGGAGGTGTTAAGAAGACAAAGGGTGTGGTGTTAAGAGGAGATAAGTGTATATTCTTCACTGATAAAGTGGAGTACTTGGGGCATCTGGTTACCACCAATAGCAGCACACCAAAATCAAGTTTGGTTGACAGCATAAATCAGACCAAACCACCTGTAGACAAGGCTGGCCTTAAATCATTTTTAGGCCTGTGTGAATTCTATTCACGGTTTATACAGTACTTTGCCACTAAATTGGACCTTTGTCATATATGCTCATAAAGAGGGTTACATTTGTGTGGGTCGTGGAATAGCCAGAGGTGTTTGAGTGGGTGAAGTGTCAACTTGTTTCACCTAAAGGTCTGAAGAATTATGATCCCAAGTTGCAGTGTGTTTAACTATTGATGCCAGCAAAGTCGGCGTAGGGTGGTGCTCAGTCAAGAAGAAGGAAGAGATGTGAGAACTACTAATTATGCTTCACGTGTGTTAAAAGGGGCAGAAAAACAATATTCGGTAATCAAACAAGAAATGTTAGCCTGTTAATAGGCAGTTCTGAAGTTTAGAAATGATGTCTGGGACAGGAAGTTTAGAATACAAGTGGAACATAAACCATTAATTTTAATTTTGAGTGGAAAAAATGCTAGAGGTTTAATGCCACACCTTTCCCGGCTGTGATCAAAGCTGCTGCAATTTGAATTTATCCCAGAGTATATCCTAGGTAATAAGAATTTCTGTGCAGACTATTTGTGGTGGTCCTCTGAGTGTGTTGAAAAAGACAGTGGTGGAGGTGATGAAGACAAGGAGGATTGTTTAGTAACAGCTGTAGACTTATGGGAGAAGTGCGCTATTTCTGAACAAGAATGGCATAAAGAGGTTGACGAGGATTTCTCAGTGGGTACAGTCATGAAATACGTGGAGTTAGGGTGCCCTAGAGAGAGGAATCTTAGCTTTCAGCTTAAGTCTTTTGTAAAGGTGGCATAAGAAATGTTGGTAGAAGATGTATTGTTGATGAGAGCGGACAAGTTGGTACCACATGCAGTCTTGAGGAATACTATCATAATCTGCGCTCATAAGGGTCATTTAGGGGCTACCATGATGAAAAAATGGGTTAGGTTGTCTTTCTTGTGGTCCTCCATTGAAAGAGAAATTGACGAGGTAGTCAAGGAATGTGTGATATGTGCTGGTTTGGAAAAAACTATGAAGCTACGCAGGCCTCCTTTATGTCCCATAGAATTATCTTTTGAACCACGGGAAAAGATAGAAATTGACATTGTAGGACCATTTAATGCGTTAGCATCTTTTTCTAAGTTTGCATTGGTCATGATGGATTATTACACCAAATGGCGGGATGTAAATTTTGTAAAGGAAGTTACATAGGGAGTGGTTGTTGAATTTCTGAGGGATGTGTTCTTAAAGGTTTTGCAGCCACGCTGGTGTCTGATAATGGTACACAGTTTGTTTCGAGTGAGGTGAAGAGTTTCTTGCAAGCAAGTGGTGTAAAACATTGGAGAAGCATGCTGTATCATACCCAAACCAATGGCTTAGTTGAGAGGATGAACAGGGTGTTGGAAGAGTGGATACAGTGGGCTGTGGCCAACAACTGTGTGGTGGCTAATGCAGTTGGGGCCATGTTGTGGTTCTACCGCACAACTCCACATGCATCTACTGGAGTGTCACCATTTGAGTTGTTGCTTGGTCGCAGAGCCACCACAATTTTCTGTTCAGTTTGGATGAACAGGAGGGTCAAGCAGGGCAAGTGGGCAGATGAGAGTGTAAGGAAACATTTTGAGATTGTCCAAGAAAAAAAAAGAAATACTTTGATGGGAAGAATAAAGTCAATGATTTTGAAATTGAAGTTGGTGATGCATTACAGGTAAAGAAACCTATGGGGGCATATCAGCAAGCAGGCGATAAAAAATTATTGCTGCTTTTGCGTCTGTTTTCGGACGAAAAGCAGCGATATTTTTATCGCCTTATCAGCAAGGTCATGCTATCACGTGTAACCTTGCCTTATCGCCATTTCCCTTAACGCTCATCTTTGCATCTCTAATGAGATGCAAAGTGGGCGTTCCTCCCCAGGATAACGGGAGAAATGTCGCTAAGCGACATTTCTCCTATTATCAAGCCTCACGCAAGGCAGCATAGCGACAAGAAAAGTAGCGATAACCTCTGTTATCGCTACTTTCCTTACGCCTGCTTTGAAACTGGCTTAGCCATGATATCCTGTGGAAGGTGGATATCATGGCTAATTATGTGAGGCCCTATCAGCAAGCTATCGCCAAAAGTTGTGTAATTATCTCTGGAATTCCAGCGATAATCACACATTTGGCAGCCTGCACTCTGAATTTTATCGCTTTGGAGATAAGCGTTGCTAATATCACGCAATCTCAACGATAAAATTCAGAGTTGGCCGGCGATAATTATCCTCACGCTAAGAGCCCTGAGCGATAATTATCACCGGCCCTTGCTGATATGCCCCTATACATGTAAAGAACGGCTGGGGGGTCCAAATTTGGCCCACCTGTGAGAGTATTGAAAGTAAAAGGCAATAGTGTGCAGATAGAAGGCGATCAATGGTGGAATAGCTGCCGTTTGACTAACGTGTGTTGTGGAAAAGGAAAGAGTGGAAGCAGTGATGAGTGTGGTGAAGAAATGGAGGTGGAGAATGGTGGTGGGAGCATGAGACACAGTAGTAGAGTAAAGAAGGTACCTTTTCACTTGAAAGAGTGATTTAGGTGTTATCCCTAGCTTGCATGTCATTCAGAGAAGTGCCACGTTGTGAGACGTTTAATGCCAGGTGAAGTTAAATGTTTTGTTTATCCAACTCTGTGTTCATATTTGAACTTTTATCTCTGTAAAGGAATGTCATTTATATTAGCCTTTTCCGTATGGCTTATTAGTTATATAGTGCTTTTGTCATATCCAATTCTGTTTTCAGATTGGAACTTTATCAATGTAAAGAAATTTCATTTTTGAGTCTTTTCCTTATCGCTCATTAGTCATGTTATTGGTATATCGTTGGAGGGATTCTAGCTTTTGTTTCTTTCTTATGTACAGCTTTTGTTCTCCTCCATTTATGTACAAGTGTTTATTGCTTTGTTGTTTCATTATTAAAAGGGGAAACCCATGTAGTACTACATGATAGAATGTTGAGAGTGGAACCTTACCATGCAACAATTCCATGCTCTTGAGGAGAATGTTGAGGAGACAGTTAATGAGGGTTGCTGCTTGCGACGTGTTCTCTGGTGGTTTTCTGAACGACGACTGACATTAAATATCCTCTTATGAAGAAACCTACCTTGTCTTCATTCTTCAGATGTGACAAATAGCTGTGTGGCATTGTTATGGGTGTTGTTGATAACGGTGGCACCAATAGTGGTAAGGCGGTGGTGGAACTAGTATTTGGGTAACGGTAAAGGCGGCAGTAATGGTGGTGGCAGTGATGCCAAATTTAGCACGCATTTGCAAAGCCAATAGGGCTCGGCTATGAGAGCTATTGGCTTTAGCAAAGTTTTGAAGCTATGCTGCTCAGCAACGCAGATGCTTTGCAGTATGGCTAAAATTCATTTTTAAAGGCCTTTTGACGCAGACAGGGCTAATGTTCTGTTTTTTCAAGTGCATTAGTGCTAGATTCATGTTAGTCCTTGTTTTATTATTATTTTTATCCATGCTGCACAGGGGCCATGCTACTAAACAGCATGGCTTTGAATCATTGCAAAAGTCGGCAATGCCCATGCTGTACAGCATGAACAAAAGGCAATGACAGAGAAAATAGGGTCAAAGACAAGACATATTGACTTTTCCAATGCTTGTTAGGCCTCAGCACAACACTCCCTGTGATTATGAGCAAATCAGTTAAATTCCCTATGTGTGAAAAAGAAGACAAAATATGATATTTGGCAAAAAAAGCATATCACATAACGAAAGCAATTACGCCCATGCCATAGTGGTAATACATTTGGAAGCAGACAAAAGCAGTTGTTACTATAAAAGCAGATAACATCTGTTGTCACAATAAACATCCATCCAAAAGGAAAAAAAGGGCTTTTTTGAAATGCGTTTGGCATAGTGAAACATAGCTAGAAATGGCAAGGAGTTCAAAAAGGACGACATAAAAGATGAAAAAATAAAAGTAGTGCCTCAATCACAGCGCGATCAACAGAAGGACAGCCATCGAGCTGAAGCAATCAGTACTTGGCCCATGCTCCAGAAGTAAAGCCAGCAGGCATTGGCCAATTAGAAGGCAGCAAATAAGAGTAACAGAGAAACCAATGTAATGGGTGGGCTTCGAGCTCCTTCTGTGCAATATCTCTTGCAAGAGCGCATGTGCTGGAGTCCTGACAAAAACAATGAAAATGCACTGTGGAAAAAAAAGGATTGCATTCTATATACAATGCATCTATGAGATAAAACAATCAAACAATCATACAGACAGCTGCTTTGCCAAACCAGGCCTTAAAATGGCAAAAGGTATGATGTCAGTTCTGCTGAGACGGTCCTTGACATTTATACGAGCAGGGGCGTAGCTTCAGGGAAGGTGTGTCTGGGGTGTTGCACCCCTCTAATAAAAGTACTTTTTGGTAAATAGTTGGGTACAGCTGCTTTCAGTGGGGTATGGTGAGGTGTCTGTCGGATTCCACCAGGAATTTTTACACACTAAAGTGCACACACACTCTCGCCCTCTGTTTTGAAAGTGTTCAAAATTGTTGTTTATTTTAGAAATTTGTTTTTTCTCTGACCTGAGTATCTTTGCCAGTCTGCACTTGTCTTCCTTTCCACTGCCCTTATAGCCTCTCTCATGCCCCCTCCTTGTCCTCTAAAGTACTTTAACATAGCGTGATTGTTGAAAATCTGAAGCACACCCTCCCAATCTTACAGACCAAGCGATTTCGCGTGCCATATTAGCCATCACTCCTCAGAAGGGCCATGTGTGAGCACACAGGCTTGTGTTCAAGAACGCTTCTGTAAACTGTAATGTTCGATTTCCCGTAAATTGAATTATAACAGCAGTGGATATGCCCTCCTCTCACGAAAGTGATTGACAAGAAAAGGAATGAAAAAAACAGCGACGGAAGGAAGACGCGACCTTCCTCCACTAGATGGCATCAGGAAACAGGAACCTCAGTAAACGCCAAGTCGGTGGAACAGACATCAGAATTACCAGTTCAAGCCTATAGTTTACAGGAAACAAATAGTCAACTGGATAGAACGAGGTTTTCAAAAGATGTGATTTAAATCGGCGGTTTTTGTAGCATTCTAAGTAATGGCTAACTGAAACATTCTAAATAACAGTTAACTGAAAATGAATGTTACCGCGTTAAATCGAGCCTCGGGGTAGCGTCCACATCCTGTGATTCTGGGCAAAATCACTTAGTGGCATATCACCAACGAGGCGTTAGAAAATTATCGCCGCTTTTGCGGCGTTTTCGGCCGAAAAGCGGCCATAATTTTATCACCTAATTAGCAAGGTCACGCTAACGCCCAGCAAAGTGGGTGTTCCTGACCTGACATGACAGGAGAAATGTCGCTAAGCGACATTTCTCCTATCATTAAGCCCCACGCTATGAAGCATAGCGGCAGGAAAAGTAGCGATAACCCCTGTTATCACTACTTTCCTTACGCCTGCTTCAGGACTGACTTAGCCATGATATCCTATGGAAGGAGGATATCATGGCTAAGTTTGTGAGTCCCTATCAACAAGCTAACGCCACATTTCGTGAGATTATCGCTGGGTTTCCAGCGATAATCTCACGTTAGGCGGTTAGCGCTAGGATTTTTATCGCTTTTGAGATAAGCGTTGCTAATAGCACGCTATCTCAGCGATAAAAATCCACGCTAGCCAGCAATAATTATCCTAGCGCTAAGTGCGCTTAGCGATAATTATCGCCGGTTGTTGTTGATATGCCCCTTAATCTCCCCGTGCCTGAATGTGTAACGTAACCGGTGCTCATGTAAAGCGCTCCAATACCTTCGGGTCGAGTTTGTGCTATATAAACAAAAAAAAAACACTTTAAAAATCCGAGCGCGAAACCGGGCACATTGCTACAGTTGTTATAAGAAATGTTTATTAATTTCTTTCTGAAACTCGAAAAATTCAACCGATTGTTCCTAACATGCCAAACAGTGCTGGAATTGGAAAACAAAATAATTATTGGAGTACTCCTTGGAACCCATAAATTGGCGAAAGTGCGGCAGAGCAAAAGAGGTGGAGTCACGAGGGGCAGAGCTTGCGAAGCAACATACACCTTTAGTTTTTTGAAAAGTTTTCTGTAAAGAAAGTGGAATCAAGGACATATGAGACAGTACCTCTGTTCTAGATCACTTAATTGCCAGTGAGTGGCTGCATTTTAAAATATTTTACATGGTTAAGATACCTGTTGCAGATATTCTTGTGTGCCCAGCAATTTTGAAGGGATTATATTAGTGGCGAGATAACTCTAGTGGTTAAAACCGTTCGGAGAGTGTTCAGTGTTTTGTCCAGTCTCAGTTTTGACTTGGAGTAGCATAGAGGGTTAATGTGCCTGCACCAATGCACATTGTGTAATATGCAGATCACAAATTTGTATTGTATTTAGATAGGTAAATGGGTTACTGTTTTTGACATATTTGATTGTTTGATACTTCCATTTCATAAATTGCAAGCCTTTTAATGCAGCACAGTGATCTATTTAGTGGTATCAAAGACCTACATACAAAATGCAAGTCAGGGATTTTACATCCTTATTCTGTTGTAATTCAAAGATTACAAAGAGGGTTTCTTTGGGTAGTGATAAAGTCCTGTTAGTACAACCAGAATCACTGTGTTACTTTTTATACCTTGACTTTGTGTTTCTCCCGACCTGTCACTCAACATATAGGGCATCATTAGGATGGCGGGCAGACTTTGTCCGCCCGCCATCCTGACGGAAAACGAGACCGCCCGCCATATGTGCGGTGGTCCCGTGGGGGAGATTAGGATGCGCCCGCCACAATGACGGGCGCATCACGCATTTTTAACATAGCGGCAGGCGGTGCTTTTAACAGCACCCGCCTCAATGGTAAAAATGCATGTTGTGCATTTGCATGCACAAAGTGGCAGGCACCGCGTGGGGCCTGCCACATTGTGCATGCAAATGCAGGGGGGTACCTAGTGCACCCCCACAAATTCCTGGGGGCCCTTGGGCCCCCAACTGTGAACTCCGCATTCACAGTTGGGGCGGAAAGACTGCTCTCCGCCTGCGGAAAGGCTGCTCTCCGCCTGCATACTAATATGGATGGCGGTGTTTAGCAGACACCGCCACCATATTAGACCCTGTTCCGCCTGGTCGACGAGCGGCGGACTGTCTTCCCGTCTGCTGCGGTACCCCCCGCCATTCTGATATGGCGGGGGTAATTGGCGTGCAGGCGGTGTAGTATGGTGGGCGGATCACCACTGCCGTTTGGGCGGTGGCGATCTGCCCGCCATACTAATAGACCACATAATGTCTAAAAGTATGGAAGATATGTGATTCTGACAATTTATAACCCACATTGTCTTATGTAACATTTTATGTACAGTGAGTTACACACTGATATGATTTATTGTACTTCCGTGTGTGATGTAAAGCACTCTGATACCCTACACTGGGATGAGTAGCGTTCTAAAACAATTACATTAAAAAGGATTAGTAAGTGCCCTTTAATTTCTCATACAAACATATGTATACATATTGCATTCTTACAGTGCAAGCACATCTCTTACATAAGTGGTTGAACACAATTAACAACCTGCCCCCAATAGCTGCTCTTAAATACTTGAGAAATGATAACAAACTGTGTGCCTTTGTTGCCTTCCATTCCATTGGTGTCGAGGTGCTGGTGCTGGAACAGAGTTTTCTATTGAAAATTTATTGAGATTTAAACTCCAGTTTTGTTTATATGTCATGATTAAAATTACTGATAATTAATCATTAATTACTAATTTGTTAAAGTCTCTGACTAATCAACATTACTAATGAAAGAAATTACACGTGGGAATGCATTTATGTTGCCTAATTAATACGTGAACTAAGTTGGTGTGCAAATTAATAAATTAAGTATCGCAAAAGTGCTATTTGTTTTGTGTTTGCGCTTTAAAATAACGTGCCTTAATGCTTCTTTGTGTCGCAGAAGGCTAGATAATTGCATACACATAAGGGTATTAGTGGGTATTAACACTGTATTATCATTACAATGTATTAACGTTGTTTTGTATTTCTATTAATTAAGATAGTCCGTTTTGGCCTAATCCAAGATGGCCGCTATTTACAGCCTGCACTCGAGTGATTGAAATTTGACAAGAGGCCTCGCTGAACATGGTTGGAAGTCACCTGACCACAGCCTCTGTCTGAATTAAAAGTTTCCGTGAGGACAGCAGCTCCAGGCTCGCTGCCAATTGCCCTTGGAGAAGAATAAAGCCACAATGAACTTTGATAAACTTGCGGTGGCTTCACTATGATTCCGAGGAAGAGCATTCATGAATGTATCATTTCTTAGTTTTAGCTTCCTTCTTCCGTGTTTTTATTTTTGTGATTTTTCTGAGCGGAGGTTTTCTAAATGTTGCAAATCAACATCCTTTCCTGCTCGCTCTGCTCAGCGGCTCAACGGACGTTTAGAGATTGTTTGTTACTTTCAGATTGTTAATTTTCCTATAAATATTACTAGACTAGAGAGGGTCTGTTGCGATTGAGGCCACTTCTTCCCGAACCTATGCTCGAGAGGATCGATGCTGATTGAGAGGACGGCGACTCGGGAGACTTTACTGAGAGACCTGTCCTGACCCATTTAGCTAGAATAGGTAACTATGAGAATAATGATTTTGCTATTGATTGACTTTCCATTGAACTAATTTAGATAAACAACCATTTTGTTTGAATTACAGTGTCGGGTGGTTATTTCTTTGTCACTTATTGAGTTCCGAATGTATTTCCTATGTTTTAAATCATGACTCAAGACATATCTTTAAGGTCGCATTGACCTTGCATTGGATGCGGATTGGTTTAGGTTTCCTCTCGTATTTTCAGTGTGGATAGAGTAATAGTTATGAATGTTAGTGTGATGGGCCCTAGCGTATGATGAGTGTATGTGCGTGCGACTGTGGATTTACTCTATCCGTGGAAGTAGGGAGAATTTATGTGCGCCGATCTGCAGCAGTTTCCAGCTTCTGCAAGTAGCAGCTACTGCTTTCAAGCAACCTGGCAAACCCACAGCTACGGGGTCAAGTGTTGATGAGAAGTACGCAATTGGCCTTCTCAATTGTCCATGTTTCTGGATTAACACTGAAAGTGCACAACCATTTCTCTCACTGCAGTACAACTCAAACTCCTTCTCATAGTCTGGCATTCCCAAAGCAGGGGCTTCACACATTCTGCTCTTCAACTCTTCAAATGCTGCCATTTGTTCTGCATTCAGTTCCAATGGGTCTCTCACCTCACTTTTAGTCAATTTAATCAGTGGCTTTGCTATCAGGGAGAAATTACTTATCCACTGACGACAATAACCCACCATCCCCAGAAACATCCTCACTTCTCTCTGGGTCATTGGGGCTCTCATTCCTCTGAAAATCTTGATCCTGTCATCAGTCACCTTTCTCAGACCCTTTTCAATGTTGTGTCCAAGATAATGCACCTCTTTCTTGCAAAATTGCAATTTGGCCGGAGATACCTTTAACCCTCCATCTGCCAGATGATTCAGCAAAGCTATGGTATCTACTTCACAAGCTTCACGTGTCTTCGATGCCACAAGTAGGTCATCAATGTACTGCAATAGTACTGAGCTTTCAGGCATGATCAAACTCTCCAAAGACTTCTTCAGTAACTGATTGAATATCGAAGGACTCTCTGTATACCCCTGTGGGATACGACACCGTGCCAAAATACGCTGTCCAAACCGAAATGCAAAAATCGGCTGGCTGTCATGATGCAATGGAATTGAAAAGAAAGCATGACACAAATCAATCACCGTGTACCACTCAGCATCATGAGGAATCTGATACAAGATCACTGATGGATTTGGCACAATGGGACAACATGCCACCACAATTTTGTTAACTTTTCTCAAATCTTGTACAATTCTGAACTTTCCATTAGGTTTCTTCAGCCCCATTATCGGTGAATTAAACGGGCTACTCAGTAACTCTCTCAAAACACCCTGTTGAATCATCTTGTCAATTATAGGGGTTATTCCCTCAATTATCTCTGGTGTCAATCTGTACTGTGGGATATTAGGATAAACAATTCCCTCTTTCACTGAAATCTTCACTCGATCTACATTATTCATCAATCCCACATCTTCTCCAGTAAAATCCCAAACTGCTGTTTTTACTGTGTGTCTTAACTCTTGAGGCAAATCATCTGGATTAAACACAGCATATGTACCAACAATCTCACTTTCTCTATTATCTAGAGTCATGCTGTACAGAACATCCTCATCTGGTGTCTCAAAAGCTATTCCATCCGGAGTACAGAAAATTGTGCAGTTCATCTTACACAATAAGTCCCTACCTAACAAGTTCACTGGACTGGTGTCACAGACTACAAATCTGTGCATGTCTGAAAATTTCCAGATAGCTCCCAGCCAGAATGATATGTAACAAAATGAGTGGTAAATCAGGCCTTTGTTTTGGGCCCAGCTGGATTGTGAAATGAGAAAGCCCCTCCCTTCCTGCATGGTGCTGCTCCGAATCAGGGTCGTAACGCAGGCCCCCCCATCCCTTCAGGGGAGTCCCATTCACCCAAGGTCAATTAATATTTGTGAGATATGGGAAACTCAGGGGCCACTCATCCAGATCTGCAAGTGGTGCACATCAATTTGCATTATGCCCCTGCTCTAAATAGAATGCAGACAATGTGCAGGTGCTGCTGAATTGTGTGACGGTGCCAGAAAATGACACCAACAAAAATTCAGCATATTTTAGTGGGGACGCCACAATAGCTACTTGAACCAGGTTTTTCTGGCATCCCCCTACTTTCCTGCACTTATAAAGGATCTTTATTCTCTCATCATTTTTGAAGGGGCCAAACAGCCATCCAGTAGAAAGCCAAAAGCTTGTCCTCTGCTACATCAACAATAAGCGTTATAGAAGGTCCTTTTATTTCATAATATTTGGTAGGGCTGTAAAACAAATGGTGACGCCATTCACCAGGCGGCCCCTTTAAATCTATTTAACAGCCCGAAGTCGCTATCTGTTCATCTAAGTAGAGTTCCTGAAGCATAAACTTAGGAATAATTTTATAACTACTCAGGAGAGGGGTTCCAAGTCCTCTTATCTCTTTACACAATTTTGTTTTACCCACCAACAGCCAAAGTAGTCCAAGTAAGAGAGAAATAACTGTCAGGGCCCCCTGGGGCGGTTCTTGCTGCTGCTTTCTGTCTCTTTTTACATCATTTCACAAGTTTCTCTGCTAAGCCCAAGTAAAGTGTGCTACAGAAATCGAGACTTGATCCCAATACTGCTCTCGTGGGGGTTGCTGCATCCTGTTCCTCCTTTAATGACTGTAGTCTATGTATCGGTCTCAATGAACTGTTTTTATCAGACTGTGCATAGGTCGCTCCATTGCTAATGTGCGAACCACTGTCACTTCTAACATCTTGAATTCAGGCAAGATGAGAAACTGGCACATTTCCATGCAAAAAGAAGTATATCCTTCAGGTTTTTATATAATACATACAGAAAGGATAGAATACCCAACAATCCCTGAACGTGTGGCTGACATGACGGAAGACAGTTTCACAGTAAGGTACAGATTAAATTATGCAAAATAGTCTTTATGCTAAACTAGAACATTACTAAACTCTTCCCAGTTTAAACTCGGTTGATGTTCCTCCGTCCACCGTGATATGCTAAGGGATCTCATCCAAGAACCCCACACTTTCTCAAAGAAGTTGACTCAGAGGGTCAGTTGGCTGACCTTCTGTGTGGCTACAGGGAGACAACATGCTGCAAGATGCCTTTTCATGGAAGTACTGACTTGCCTGGTGGCAACTGGATCTGGATTGAACGCTGCTGTGGCCTCCGTCTGACACCCTGAGAGTCTCTAAGTGCCTCCCTTGAAGCCCTGGGGGGCTTCAGAAGTGCTCTCCTGTGGTGGATTGGGACTTAAAAGACTAAGTCAAAAGGTAAAATCTTTGACCAGGATATACATGGTTGGTGTATCTGACCTGCAAGTCATTGCCGACAGCCTCAATTTTCGCCTAGGTCCCAGTCTACCATGACAAAGGACTATCAGTGGCGCTTTATGTTTTTTTGGCACAATTTATACTTACAATTAAACAATTCATATCTTCGGGTCTCCTTATAGGGTTTTTGTAATGTTGTTTATAAACTTTTACTCTACTTTTATTATTTAGTTTGGGATTTTTATTGTTTTTCATTTTGACTCTATTACTCTTTTGGACCCAAGTTAAGCCTGTCTGCTCTGTCCCATACCTACCAGGAGGTTGAGCTCAAGTTAACTTAGTGACTTTGAGGGTTCACTACAACAAGAGTTGTGATTATACCTTAAGGTGAGCAGTCACCCACCCCAAATAATACAATTTCATACATTTCTAAGCCATCAAGGGAAATGTTACAGACGTATCCCAATAATTTGGAAAACTATGTATTTACCCTATAAAAATAGGCAATTAATATATCGATGGAAGCATCTGGATCAGTGACATACAGACGGACATTATTTGTGAACCAAGATAGTGTTTCCTCCCATTGGGAGTTCCCTCTAAGATCCCTCATCAGGGTATATTTCTGGATCCAACATGTCATGGGTTTTTCTACCAATGCAAGAACATCAGGGAGAGGGGACATCCCTGTTTTGTGCCTCTCTACAGTGTGAAGGAGTCAGAAAAAAACACAGTTCACCCTAAACCCTTGCCAAGGGCTCACAATAGAACAATTGTATCTATGACAAGGACTATGGGCCAAATTGCAATATGTCAAAAATAGCTACAACACAAGGCAACACAGCTGAGTGAAAGACCTTATTTGCTTCTTGGTGGCATGACTGTCCATGTGTGTTTCTCACATACAAAGAGGCACTTAAGGTCAAGCCAAGTGCCTCTGTGTGGTATGGACCCAGACTAATTCGGATAAATCAATTGGGCCACAATAAGATGTAACTGATTTGTCAACATTTTGGAAAGAATTGTAAATTCAATACTAAATGTTGATATGGCCAATATGACTTAAATGAGTCATAGTCCTTTAGGGTTACTGTCCTACTGTATCAGTATAATTGGGCCATGTGCAAGAGGTATAGAAGATATTCTGGCATTCTGGCATCCTTACCTTTCCCCCCAAGCAACAAACAACAAATGATCTGTAAGCTCTCCCAAAATGTGCTTAAGAACTCCGATGGCAGACCAGGAACTGGAACTTTCCAACTTTTAATTCGTAGCTGGCCTCCACTACCTCCTCTACTGTAATCTCACTTTCTGGCCTTTCATAATTTTTTACAGATAGTTTTGTGGTCAGCAAATCTCCCACAAAATCCAGGCATATCTTCCTCAAATATTTCTCTGACTGCCCAGTACCCTGAATTAAAATAGGGCTTGTGTCAGGACCCCACAAGTCTTACCTTCTGCTTGTAAAGCAATCTCGCAGAGATGACATGAGCAACAGCCACTGTCTCCCACCTTACCCTAGAAATTGTGTGTGTACTGACCAGGATGAAGATGGGACCGGGGGAGGAAGCTAGTAGTATGGAAGATATCCTCCTGAAGACCAGAATGGTAACCACACTGTGTTCCTTGAATCCCTCTGGAAACACCGCCTGGAAGGAGAAGCGCAGGGGAACACTATTACCACTGATACATGCAAACAAGCCCATACATAGTATACCACTCAGTATATCGCATAGTCATCTTATGAGTGGCACCATGAAAGATGGAAAAGAGTAGTCCCCAACAGGGTCAGTGAATACTGCAAGTGCTCCTGCACGTGTGAAATAGGCAAAGGAAATAGCAAACGCTCCTGCGCGTGTGAAATAGGAAAAGGAAATTGACAAGCGCTCCTGCGCATGTGAAACAGGCAAAGGAAATAGCAAGCGCTCCTGCGAGTGTAAACAGGCAAAGGAAATTGTCAAGCGCTCCTGCGTGTGTGAAATAGGCAAAGGAAATTGTCAAGCGCTCCTGCTTGTGTGAAAGGCAAGGGAAATAGCAAGTGCTCCTACGCGAGAGAGACAGATAATATACAAAGGAAAAACGGCATACCTACTGACGTAGTCAAGCTTGAAAGGAAATTAGAAGCGCATCTGCGCTTCTCAAATGGTAACTAGAACGGCTAAGTGCTCCAGCACTAGCCACAGGCAAGAATAAGCAATCGCTCCTGTGCATGCTAGAACTCAGTAGGGTGAGGGGAAAGTCCAAAGCGCTGCTCCGCGGGCACCACCGACAGTTTTGCGGTTTCCCCCGGAAACGCTCAATGTCCGTACTGGCATTCGCTTCCGGTAGACTGAGGCTAGACTGCCAACCTGTACGAGCATCCTGACGTCGTTGAGTGCTTTGAGTGTATGCTGTAAAATGGACTCGCCTGCACACGCCAGGCATGCCTGTCCGCCCAGACCATGACAGTACCCCCTCCCAAAACAAAGCCCCTTCCACCGGCTACACAGGGGTGGCAGGACGAGGCTTCAGGGGATGACTAACATGGAAGGCACAAACCAATTGGGAAGCGTGGGGGACATGTGACAATGGCTCCCAGGACCTTTCTTCAGGACCATACCCCCTCCAGTCCACCAGGTAAAAGAGCCTACCCCGAGTCCTACGGGAATCAATAATAGCCCTGACCTCATACTCTTCGTGATCATCCCTGAGAATAGGAGGTGGAGGAGAAGCGGTCAAACATTCAGGGTGAGCGGCCCTTAGGAGCGACACATGGAAAACGGGATGTCTTCTCATTTGAGGTGGCAGAGTGAGTTTCATGGAAACACGGTTGATCACCCTATCAATAGGGACCTATGTAATGTGGTAACAGCTTCTTGGGGCCGTGCACATTTAGGTTTCTTATGGACACCCACACCTTATCACGTACCTTGTAGTCAGGTTCTTTTTATCTGTATCTATCGGCATTCTGCTTATAGGTTTCCTTGGCCCTGGCTAATTCGAAATGCGCTTGTTGCCATGAGGTCATTAAGCAAAGCATGATAGGCCTGTACTGTGGGCATGGGACTGGTCTGTGGTTCTTCCCACAGAACTGTTTGTGGATGTCGCCTTTGCAGACAGTAAAAAGGTGACATACTTATGGCAGTGTGTTTATTGTTGTTGTAGACGTATTTAACCATCCATAGCACTTCCGACCATTCCTTTCCTCAGTCAACAGAAGGCCGTGGAGGTACTGTTCCATGTTTTGGTTAGTTCTCTCTGCCTGCCCATCTGTTTGAGAGTGGTATGCCGAAGACAGGCACACTTCCAATTCCATGGCTTTGTACACTTCGTTCCAAAATCTGGATATGAACTGGGAGCCTCTTTCTGTGATCAGCACAGACGGTATTCCGTGGAAGCGTACCACGTTATACAGGAAGACCACTGCTAATTCAGCTGCTGAAGGTAGCTTCTACAAGAGCACGAAATGAGCCATTTTGGTCAGGTGGTCCACGATGATAAGGACTGTGGTGTAGCCTGTTTTGGTCTTGGGCAGTTCAACAATGAAATCCATTGAGATAGTGTGCCAGGGATATGATGCACAGGAATAGGGTGTAACAACCCAACTGAGGTTTGAGACGTGGTCTTTCCTTGAGCACTGATGGCACAATGTGCTATGTAGGCGTGTACGTCTGTGTTGATGGCTGTCCACCAGAAATGTCTCTGTAGCAGATACATAGTTTTATGGTATCCTGGGTGATTGGAGAACAGGTGATCATGACACATGTACAGTGCCTGTTGTTGGTGGGCTTTCAAAGGTAGTTAGTAGCAGTCTCCTTTGTACAGGAATCCATAGAGCGCTGTGATTCCCTTGAGTTCACTGATCCAAGTCGCTGGATCTTTTTGTTTAATGTCGCTTCATAGTTGGGATAGGAAGGTAGATGAAAGAGCTATCCCCTGGAAACAGTGTTAGGGAATGATGGATGCTGGCTCTGCTGGGGTTGAGGGTTCTTCGGTTTCTTCAAGGTGCGATAAGGAGTCAGCTTTAGCGTTTTCTCTGCCACGTCGATAAGTAATCTGGAAATTGTATTTATTAAAAAACAGGGTCCAACACAACTGCCTGGAGGTCAGGGATCGGGCTGAGCGGAGGAACTGCAGATTCCTATGGTCTGTATGAATGGTCACTGGATGTTTTGCGTCCTTTAGGTAATGGCGCCATTCTTCAAAGGCTGCTTTAATGTCCAGGAGTTCGCGATCTGACATTGTGTAAGTACGTTCTGCTGGCTGTAGTCTTCTGAAATAAAAGGCCACGGGGTGTAACAGGCCCGTCTTGGCATCTCTCTGTGACAACACGCCCCCTAGGGCGTTTTGTGAGGCATCGGCTTCTACTATAAATGGTTGTTCAGGATTGGGGTGCATCAAGATGGGAGCAGTGGTGAACCTTGTCTTTAGTTCCGGAAAAGCGTGTTCAGTCTTGGGGTCCCAGATGAAATGGACGTCCTTGCGATGGGAGTGACGATTTTTGAGAAATCTGTAATGAAGCGACTGTAGTAATTAGCGAACCCCAGGAATCTTTGGACTTGTTTCACAGAACCAGGGGACGGCCATTGCAATATGGTTTTGACCTTCCTGGTGTCCATTTCTATTGCTGCAGGTGGCAGGATATGACCCAGGAATTCGATTCAAGTGGGAAATACACTTTTCTCAAACTTGACATACAGACTGTGATGTTGTAGTCGTTGAAGGATGGTATGTACATGTTGAATATGTTCTGGTGTGGTTTTAGAGAAAATCAGGATGTCATCTATGTAGACGATGCAGAATAGATCGATGAAATCACTCAGCACTTCATTGATGAAATACTGGAAAGCTGCAGGGGCATTACAGAGTCTGAAAGGCTTGACTTGGTATTCGAACAGACCATATTTGGTTCGAAAAGTGGACCTCCATTCGTCACCCTTCCGAGACCCTGACGAGATGATAGGCTCCCCGTAAATCCAGCTTGGTGTAGATGGCGGCTTCCTTCACCTGGTCCAGCAAGTTGGATATTAGGGGTAATGGATACCGGTTATTTATAGTTATGGCATTCATGGCCCTAAAGTCAATTCACGTTCTCAGGTCCCCCTCCTTCTTGGAATACGAAAAAGAGGGGAGACATAACAGGCGATCTAGAATGGCGTATGAATCCATTGTATAGATACTCGTCAAGGTAGGTGCGAAAGTGATCGTTTTCCTTTTCCATAAGAGAGTAGACACGGCTACAGGGGAGCATGGATCCTGGGATTAGCTCTATCCTGCAGTCGAAACTAAGGTGAGGAGGTAATGTGTTAGCTCCTTTTTTGTCAAACACTGAAGCCAGGTCTATGTATACCTCATGCACGTCCCCCTGAGTAACCGTACCCATCCCAGTCAGGGGTAGCGCATGGGCTTGAACAGCCCTTGTATCGGAAAAGTCTGTTCGTGGGTTACATGAGTTGTTACAATGAGCTGAATCCAGTGTCATAACCCTGGATACCCAATCAATTCAATTCAATTCAATTCAGCTTTATTCGGTACAAATTAATGACCATAAAAGCATACACCATCACAGTCACAAATACAAAATATGAACGACTTAAAGCAGACATGATCACATATTACCAAATACTATAATCAGTTAAAACAATAATTTACACGTTTAAAATTACATATCAACATCTAAAAACACATACTTTTCCTAGAATTGATACATTTGTTTAAAAAAGTAGCAGTATAAAAACAGATGTCCGCAGATTGTAAATTAAAAATCAATTTCATTGCGTGCTCAACCGTACGTGTACCTTATTTAACAAATATGGGTTTAAGCAAAACGATACGGAAATTAGAGTACAGCTTGCAGAATAATATAAAATGCATTGTACTATGCTTGGAGATCCCATCGCATCTACAAGATCCTAAGGGATATTTTTTCATTACTGGGTGGGCCACCAGATGATGCACTATTCCAAATCTCAATCTGGTCAGCACATATTTATGTGTCGGCCTGGTGACAAGGGTTAAATAGACAGGGAATCCATCCATGGCCGAATATCTGTTATAAAACATAACAGTGGACAAAGTACCAGCAATAACTGTTCTCTTCCTCTCAGCGAAAGCTAGGAAGACCCTTTTTAACTCATCTTTGGGGATCAATAAAACAGCGTTCGGATCATTTACAATATTCAGGTTAAAAATATCTGAGAAACACACGATAATGTATTTAATCCAGGGTATTGCTATGATTTTATCTAATCGCAAACAATCCTGGATAATAGACCTTGTGAAGGACTTTTCCTCATTCAACCAAATAGACCGCCAAACCATCAGGGGTCTAAGTGACAAAAGGTCAGATAGGTAATTCACAGATAGCTCTTGATGACATAAGGCATTAGAGGCCGAAGTGGGTAAACATAAAAGTTTTTTAAAAAAGGAATTCTGTTCCAGTTGCAATTCATGTGCGCAACTGTAACCCCAGATTCCTGCCCCATACAATGCAATTGAGACACATCTAGCCTGATAAATTTTTACCATGTCTCTGGTCCTACGATCCCCAATTTTCTGAGCAAATCTGAAAATTCCATGGGCATTTCTAGCCATTTTATTGCGTATATTATTAAATTCATGTGTCCACTTTTTGTCATTGGAAAAAGTTATACCTAAATAACAGAATTTGTCCACCTGCTGTACTTTTAACTTATCAATAAAAAACCCTTTCACTACATGTTTAGATTTCTTTGGGCCGCAAATCATAGTGTACGTTTTACTTTTGTTAATAACTAATTTTTTGTCGTCAATAAAGGAAGCAAAACTATCCATCAATCGTTGTAACCCTATCGGGGTTCTTGACAACAATACAGCATCATCGGCGTATAATAACACCGGTACAGGAACGCCATTAATCATTGGAGCATCTGCGTGTACATCCTTTAAAATTGCATCAATCCCATTTATAAATAAAATAAATAAAAGAGGGGCTAAAACACAACCCTGCCTTATACCTCGTTTTACGCTGAAGTTCGGGGTACATTCTCCCTTCCTACCAAAACGTACGCATGTTTTTAATCTCTCATACATCCTGGCAAGAAAATAAATTATGCCCTCTGGCGCACCCAATTTCAACAGGGTCGACCACAAAATAGAGTGGTCGACCATGTCGAAAGCGCTGCTTAAATCAGCAAAGCACATAAATATATGGCCAGGTTTGGCTTCACTATATTTCCCGATCAATAATTCTAAATTGATGCATTGATCGAGCGTACCCCTGCCTTTTCTAAAACCATATTGGCTTTCTGACTAAATATGATCTTGTTCTGCCCATTCTTCCAATCTTACCAGCATAATCCTACTCATAACTTTTACGGAAGCATCCAGTAATGAAACTGGTCGGTAGTTTTTAGCCTCAGACCTGGATCCTTTCTTATATATGGGTACGATTATAGACTCCTCCCATGTCGACGGAGGGTCTATAGAAACTGCGGCGTTGAAAACAACAGCCAGCAAAGGACCCCATACTTCTGGCGCATCCTTATACACGTCGCTTGGAACCCCATCCGGGCCTTGGGCCTTTCCTCCCTTACTTGCCCTAATCCCCCTTTCAACTTCTTCCACAGTAATATCAAGTGGTAATATAGGCCATCTATCTGACCCATTATTACTATTTTTCCCTGAATCAAAGATTGTTGAAAAATGGGTAATCCAGCCTTCGCATGAGACATTTGCTGTTAACTCAGGTGTATTTGTCTCCTTAAGGAATGGGGAGTTGACTGTTGCCCAAAATAATACAGAGTTAGAAAGTTCCGCCGCTTGGTTAAGAGAATCCCATGCCTGAAGCTGTAGAACCGTCTTCCTAGCTGTAATGGCCTTTTTATATTCTAGCCTCAAAGTTGTTACTAATTTTTTATCCCTAGGTCTTATTGCTAGGGCCTGCTTAAGATCAGTCAGAGCAGCAGAACAGGTTTTATCAAACCAGACAAAACCAGGTTTTGTACCACCCCTACTACCACTTGTGAACTTTGCGTTAATGGCATTGTTGATTCCTATAAAACTAGATAAGACCCGCTCATGATCCAATCTATTTTCTAAAATAAAAACAATGTCTGCTAAATTCTTCATAATAATGGATTCAGTCAATTCGGATGCTTTTGTACCTATCCACCTCAACCTTACCCCATTAGCCCGATGGGCTTCGATATTTCCAACCGTGGTCCCTGTCTCTCTATCATTCTCCCCCCACAAAGTCATGGGCACAATGATACAATTGTGATCACTAGTGTCCATTATTTCCATTTCCAATGGGGCAAAACAATCGGCAATACTAGAAGATACCAACACATGATCAATTACAGACTTGAAGCACCAATTCCTAAATGTGGGGATAGGTAAACCATTACTATCCCTGCAGCAATCCAAAATTACCAGGTCAAGGCACCCCATTAATGTATTCACGTTTTCCCCATACATATCATGACCAAAGTGTGGGACCTCCCATCCGTCATTATTCGTAACCCCACAAGCCTTTGTAGATAATAACTCACATAACGGTGTATTGAAATCCCCACACCAGATAATATCAAATACTACATTGGAGTCCAAACTTAAGGTATCAATAGCGTTGGCCAGTTCGGTTATTATTCTGCCCCTGGTGCTATCAAAAATGTTGTTATAATAATTGATCAGAAGGATGTTACGACTTTTGCCTTCGCGAAACCAGATCATCTGTATTAGATCACCCACCGGTACATATTTTTCCACCAATATCTGGCGATTGACCGATACAAGGGTGAGTAAGCCCCCTTTAGCTCTTCCCGGGCCCTCTCCATATGCTGGTAGATTATATGAGACAAATCCCTCATAATCAATATTATCTTTGCACCAGGTTTCCTGGAAACATAAAATATCGTACCTATTAATAAAGGGTTCCCAACCAGGGTCTCTACTTTTAGATTTCAGACCAGCTACATTCCAGCACACCATCCTGGAACATGTACCTGTTCTGGTGGCAATCCCACTGATAGAACCTCGGGCATTTCCCTCTATGTTGACAGCCCCACTTGATTGGCCTGCTTCACATTCGTTCATACTACCCTCATAATTATTCTCTGCCTCATTCTGATCAGGCACAAATCCGGGGACCATAGAAGTTATTTCAGGTACAAATCCGGAGACCATAGAAGTTATTTCAGGTACACAGTCATCCATATATTGATCCCTGCCGGAACCCTCTTCCCTTGCTAAACCTATCTCCGTCTCATTTGTGCGTCAATCATTGGAGTCCAGGGAGCTAAGTGCATGAAATCTATTCTGTATAGGGATATCAAAATGAGGTTTAAAAGTGGGTGGGTAAGTAGAGATTCTAGTATTGTCCCTCCGGTTGACATTAAGGTGTTTGTAAAAGTAACCTAGTGCTCGGGCACATACATTGCCATCGTTAATTGGAAGGGATGCCGCTCTTAGGAGGACGGTAGTAACATGCTGTGGGTGTTTGAAATTAATAATTACACAGTCCCCTTTTGAGCTTTTCCTATCATTCCCGATCCAATTGACTCTTCTAGTAGTCAGGACATTATCAGAGAAATTCAATGGGAAACCACATTGTCTATTTAGCCAAGATAGACATTTATTTTTTAAGGAATCATGGGTTTCCTGGTGACCCCTGTTATCAAGCGGCGGTACATTTGTAAGTACCACCACATAAGGTGCACACTCAGGTGGGAGGTTAATAGCGCACTTTTTGTTAGTTTCCTCCCATCTATTTATGTTATCTATGGCAGGCAAAGCCTTGCTAATTAAGTGCTTGCTCCTTTGAGGTGTTATGGGGTTAACACTATTGTTCCCTTTATTCCCTGTGGCTTCCTTAGAAGAATCTCCCTGTCCCTGATGCTTATGTTGATTGCTAGTAGTGTCGGTTGCAGCAATTGTGACAGTAGTAGCAGCGGACACCTCTCCTGGTTTGTCTACGACCTTTCTAACCAAACCACCCAATCTAGCAACTTCTTTTGTCAATTCCTCAATTTTTAAGACTAAAGGATCTATAATGCCTCTAATCTTTAAACCAATAATCTCTTCTAGGTTAGTTACTATATCATCCTCCACTCCCACCTTATTAGATTTGCTCATTACATTAGTATCTGCGACTTTATCTGGTGAGGCTGCTCGTTTCCGCCCATTCCGCAGTGCCCCCTTTTTAATAGGGAATTTTCTACATGTTCTAACTGCCCGTACTTTTGGAGTTGGTAGACATTGTTCCACCATATCAGGGCAGTCATCTGTTCTTAACTCATTGGGGCTAGTTTGTTCAGGCTCGAGATGTCCCATCTCTACCAACTCTACCCCTTCCGGAATATAAATGTCAGAGTGATTGTTTGCATCCTCCATACTAGATGCTGATGAACCCCCTACAGGGCTTTCTAATTGCGGGGTGCTAATTTTTCCCAGCGACAGTCGCCTTTCAGAGTTTATCTTACTAACCTTCTGGACCAAATAATTATCCATAGTACGTGGCCCAGAAAGGGGCTTAGATCTAGACATTTTATAAAACGGCACAACCCCGTCTAAAGCTTACTGAATTGTTATAACGGTTTCCCCGTTTATGTTTATCCTATATTTAAAACTTTAAAATAATAACACAGTCTTAGTAGCCCACTCAATGTCACCCCCGGAGCTAGTGTACCATATATGTTCAGGAACAGCGTCTCTGGCCCAGCCCAGTCTCTTCTGGCCTCTGAGGGCCACAGAGGGCCCGCCCTTTGCCCGGGCTTAGCCCGGCGCCGCCCGCGCGCGTCCCGCGACGCGGAGGGAGCCTCACAGTTTTAAGCGCCTCCGGGCGCGCAGGGAAGCGGAATCGGGAAGTGCCGCTAGGGACTCTGGGGGATGTAGTCCCCAACGCGGCGTCCAGCAAGGTCTTTGGCGGCAAAGAAGAAGACCACAGCGCCTCCGGACCCCCGGGCTATGCAGAGTGCGCAGCGGAGCGTCCACCAGCCAGGTATGTTCCTCGTTATGCCCCCAATCAATACGTGGGTTGTAGGTCACTAGCCACGGGAGGCCTAATATCAATCAGAACTGGGGTGTGTCTATGACATCGAAGATGATGGATTCCTTGTGCTTGTTCCCAAACGTCATCTCCATGTCCTCGGTCTGGAAACGGATAAGACCGGAAGTGAGATCCGTGCCGTGCACAGCCTTTACGATTTCTGTTTTTTCTTTGTTGACAGTAACCATACCTAGACCCTTCATATACCGGGTATCAATCAAATTTCCGGTGGCTCCGGAATCGATGAGGGCTGTGACCTGCCATACCTGGCCTGTCTGTGCTCCTAATAACACATCCACACCGAAATGGTGGTTACTGCTGTAGAAGGCAGGGGTCGGTGTCTAGAAGGACGAAGAACCCAGCAGCTGGACCCCATTGTCTACTGGGTTACCTCGTTTCCCGACCCATCTCCCTTAGATATTGGAAGAGCAAAGGGTTTCCTCCCTCTTGATTTGACTGGCTTTACAGGACAATCCCTGACAGTGTCTGCTTTTGCCACAGTATAAGCACTGGTTCTGTTTTCTCCTTTTTTCCTTCTCTTCCTTGGTGAGTGGACCACGGAAACCACCTATCTGCATAGGTTCAGGGGCGTCATGGGGTTTAGCTGGCTCATCTCTAGGTTTTTCACTGTATGCCAGGAGCCGGGAATCGCTACCCTTGGTTTTTGTCGGTCTTTCGTTCCTATATCCTGTAATTCAGCTTGACCACCAGATTGATAAACGGACCAATCTCGTCTAGGGGTTCTGGCATCTGGGAGATGAGGTCCTTTAGTTCATCCCGTAAACCCCTGTAGAATACGGACACCTTTTTGGACTCGGGCCACTGTACTTCACTAGTCTACTGAAGGTAGTGATGTAGTGTAACAAGTCCATGTTTCAGGCTAAGAAGCTCATTGTCTGCGGCTTGAACGAATTTATGATGGGCAAACATTCTTTGCATGGTCTCCTTAAATACCAGAAGACTGTACAACATGGAATCATCGTTCTCCACCAGAGATATAGACCACTGGGCAGCGTCACACCCCAGATAGGAAAGGATAAAACAGACCTTGGAGGCTTCATCTGGAAAGACAGTTGCTCGAGCCATGAAGTGCAAATTACATTGGTTAAGGAAAATACTATATTTGGTACTGTCACCATTTAAGCGCTCTGGGGGGGCTAACTGTACAGAGTGTGGGGCTATTACTTGTATGGGAGGAGTTTGTGAAGGAGATGCAGACGATCCCCTGGGATTGAACAAAAGAGGCCACAATAACCCCTCCTGCCTAACCCTCGAAGTAGGAGACGGACCCCAGTTAAACCAACGGCTACCTGACTTTGTAAGAAAGTATTATCGTGGCGTAAACTAAGGTTTTCTGCCTGCATGCTGGTGAGCATGGTTTCTATGTCTTGCATGGTGATGTCGGGTTTGCTCATGATGCCCAGGTGAGATAATAAACGTGGGCTTTGGATTCTGTCAGGACACCACAAGTCTTACCTTCTGCTTGCGAAGCATTCTCGCAGAGATGACAT
Organism: Triturus cristatus; assembly: GCF_964204655.1. Lineage (NCBI taxonomy): Eukaryota > Metazoa > Chordata > Amphibia > Caudata > Salamandridae > Triturus > Triturus cristatus. Next base: position 478,194,898 of record NC_140583.1, read on the forward strand.
GAGCCACCTGCCACCGTCTCCCACCTTACCTTAGAAACAGCGTGTGTACTGACCAGGATGAAGATTGGACTGGGGGAGGATGCTAGTAGTATGGAAGATATCCTCCTGAAGACCAGAATGGTAACCCCACTATGTTCCCTGAATCCCTCTGGAAACTCCCCCTAGAAGGAGAAGCGCAGGGGAACACTATTACCACCGATACATGCAAACAAGCCCATACATAGTACACTACAGCGCTCAGTGTATCGTATAGTTACCTTATGAGTGGCACCATGAAGGATGGAAAAGAGTAGTCCCCAGCAGTGTCAGTGAATACGGCAAGCGCTCCTGCGCATGTGAAATAAGCAAAGGAAATAGCAAGCACTCCTGCGCATGTGAACTGGCATAGCAAATAGCAAGCGCTCCTGCGCATGTGAACAGGCTAAGGAAATTGTCAACTGCTCCTGCGCATGTGAAGTAGGCAAAGGAAATTGTCAAGGGCTCCTGCACGTGTGAAAGGCAAGGGAAATAGCAAGCGCTCCTGCGTGTGTGAACAGGCAAAGGAAATTGTCAAGTGCTCCTGCAAGTGTGAAATAGGCAAAGGAAATTGTCAAGCTCTCCTGCGTGTGTGAGAAAGACTATGCAATGTCAAGCGCTCCTGCACGAGAGAGACAGATAATGCATGTGCAAGCGCTCCTGCCCGAGAGAGACAGCTAATGCAAGGTGCAAGCGCTCCTGCATGAGAGAGACAGATACGGCGTACCTGCTCACGTAGTCAAGCTTGAAAGGAAATGAGAAGCATACCTGCACTTCTCAAATGGTAACTAGAATGGCTAAGTGCTCCAGCACTAGCCACAGGTAAGAACAAGCAAGCGCTTCTGTGCGTGCTAGAACTCAGTAGGGTGAGGCGATAATCCAAAGCGGTGATCCGCAGGCACCGCCGACAGTTATGCGGTTTCCCCTGGAAGCGCTCAATGTCCGTACTGGCATCCGCTTCCAGTAGACGGAGGCTAGACCACCAACCAGTACGAGCTTCCTGACGTTGCCGGGTGCTATGGACGTATGCTGTAACACGGACCCGCCCACACACGCCAGGCATGCCTGTATGCCCAGACCGTGACAGCTTGAAGGTCTGAGTGGCTCATCACTCTCCCAAACTAGTTCTTCATCTTCCCTCTTGATCTCAACCATCAATATCCTCTTGCGGTAGGCAATCCATTTTTCTACCTTATTTCCCACCTGATATAGTATTTTTAGCGTGGCTAAATAATCATTTTTTGCCTCATTATTGACCAGTGTCTGAAATTCAGATATAGTAGTTTACCTACCATCTTTTTTGTACCAAATATAGGGAATACTTTCCTAGAGTTTGTCTGCACCTATACGACTTTTTGTTTTCTGAAACTACACTAGATATTGCCTGATATTTGACAACAGGTTTGTAATCCTTCCACATTAGTACCTCTGATTGGACTGATCTCTTATTTTCCTCGCAAAAAGTGTTCTAAGGTACCTTCCAACAAAAGTACCAGTTTCTTGTCGTTCCTTTGCATCTAGTTCCGTCTCATCTGGATCTACTTCTAGCAGTAAAAAACAGGGAATAATCAGAGATCCATCGGGCCAAGAATCGTTCATCACCACTTGTGCCAAGAAGAAGTACTCCCCGTTAGACCTGGCACCATTGGCGTGGGTCTCCCTTCCATTTTTTTGCTGTTGCCTCATATGTTTTTGCTGGTTTTAGATACTTTGGGCACTGTGCCACTGCTGCTAATCCGTGCAACAGTGCAAGTACTCCCTATTGTAAATTGATGTATGGATTAGTGACTCCATGATTGGCTTATTTGGTTTACTTGTCAGACCCTAGTACAGTGCACTGCGTGTGCCCAGGGCTTGTAAATCAAATGCTGCTGGTGGGCTTGCAGCACTGGTTGTGCTACCCACCAAAGCAGACTGTAAAGTGTGTCTCAGACCTACCATTGCAGAACCTATGTGCAGTCTGGTACTGCCATGTTGACTGGCCAAGTGTACCCACTTGCCAGTCCCTAAACCTTCCCTCCTCTTCATATCAGACACCCCTAAGGTAGGTCCAAGGGGAGGGTGCATTGTAAGTAAAAGGTATGACATGCCCTGATGTGTGTGGCATGTCCTAATAGTGAATTACAGCCATTTTCGTTTTTCACTATTGCAAGGCTACCTGTTCCCCATAGGCCAGAATGGGCAGTTTTATTATAACACCTTATAATTCCAACTGACCCAGGGAACATGGTAGAAATTCGAGTTTAGTATGCCTGAACTCAGAATGATAAAACACATCTTTTAGTGAAGTTGGTTTTAACATACTGTGTTTGAAAATACCACTTTTAGAAAGTAGGTATTTTCTTGCCTGACTGTCCAAGCCTGCCTCTGCTAGATTGTGTATTCCATGTCTGGTTTGTGAGTGACAGGGGCTGGGGGATTCCAGGAGACAGGGTGGGTCATCCCAAGGCTGAGTGGTGGGAGGAGATGCACCTGGGACCTGAATAGGGCTGTGCCTGCCTTCCACAATGCTGGCTCTACCTCCTGTGGTGCGTCTGATGTCCCTAGCCCACACTGTCAAAGGAAAGAAGGAGTCCTGTAAACAAAGTGCTCCAAGACTGGCCAGAACTGGTTTGGACTAGGCAAAGGCCTCTCTGCCTTCAGAGAACAAAGAGAATATGAGTATAAATACTGGAGTCCAGACCCCAAGACGTTTTTGCTCACTTCTGCCAAACCAGAAAAACCTTTGCTGAGGAGAGGAACCAGAGAGAGAGACTGCAGGAGGAGACTATCCCTATGCTGTGTGCTGTTTGAGGATTGGCCTGCAGTGGTTAACTGATTGCCAAAGAAAGGAGAAAGGACTTTGTGCTACTTTCATCAACTTGTAAGAAGATCTCCAAGGGCTTGAAATAGAGCTTGCCTCCTGCCTGAAGTCTCAGGGATAAAAGACAAGATCAATTAGCTCCCCTGAGTTCCCTTGCTGGGAATCTGAAGTGCCTGCCCTTGAGCTGGGCCTTCTGAGAGACTGCGTGTAACTGGGAGCTGGAAGCACGACTCAAGACGAAGAAGCGTGTCGCCGCCGCAGCGGTTGTCGTCGCATCACTGAGGAAGCATGCCACCGCTGCCGCTGTCGCCATCGCATCGCCGAAGCGCCTCGCATCACCGGAGAAGAGTGTCGCTGTCGCAGCAGACGGCGTTGCATCATCGGAGAAGCATGTCGCTGCCGCCACAGCTGAAGTCGCATCGCTGAGGAAGCGTTCCACTGCTGCCGCTGTCACCATCGCATCGTTGAGGCACCCCGCATCACTAGAGAAGAGTGTCGCCATCGCAGCAGACGCCGTCGCATCACCAGAGAAGCGTGTCGCAGGGCTTGTAGTGGCTCAAGAAGATTCACCGAGTCGCCGCACGGACATCGGGCGTGCACGCATCGCCCCTTTGTTGTCGCAACATCAAGAAGACGCCATTTTTGTTCATTGCACCGGGTCGTAATCGCTTCGTGGCGTTGCTAGTCGCATCGCCACAGAAGCGCAGTATTAAACCGACACATCACCTCCCCACACTGTGAAGAAATGATGAATCACCTCCTCTCCGGTAAGGAACTGAAGCATCATCGTCCCCTACGGAGCAGTAGGGAACCGACACATCACCTCCCCCGAAGCAAGGAACCGACGCATCACTGTTCTTGCGAGTAAGGAACCGACGCATCATCTTTACTGAAACCCTTTTGTTTGTATAGCTTTACGCATCTAAAGGAACATTGAACGTAAAGTGTTGCATTTACCATCTAAAGAGAACTAAGCTATGTCTGCCATTCTAAAGTACAGTATTGTGGATTTTGGTCGTTTGTGGTCTTGTGTTAAGCATATATAAAGATATTTATTTTTTATAATACAACCTGTGTGGTGTCCATCTGCAGTGTTGTCACTGTATTACTGTATGAGTTCACAAATGCTTTACACACTGCCTCTAAGATAAGCCTGTCTGCCCATGCCAAGCTACCAAGGGGGTAAGCAGGGGTTATTTTAGGAGTGTACCTCCTTACCCTGACTAGACGCAAGGGCCCCTATTTGGTCAAAGGTACCTACCTCTGCCAACTAGAGACCCCCAAATCTAACACTCCCCATCACCCTGCTCTGCAGGCCTCACATTTATCATAACTACATTTGGTGGCATGCCTGTCATATTAGTATTGTTTTATTAACACTTTAGGCTGTCACCCATGAGGTTATATGTAATTATGCCATTCTGGCCCCAGCTTCAGCAGCCATTGTCTCCTTCACAATTGGGGGCCCTCTTCCCTCAAGCTGTATTAGAGACAATTAGTAGCTATATAAAAAACACAACAATAAACAGATCTATTCTGGGTGCTTCACTGGCCGACAATCAAGTTAATCATTTTGTGGGTTCCCTTTGCTATAGGGGCTTTTTTAGGTGGTCCTATCACAACTGCAAGACTTGTATCCATATGTCTTCCTCCATCGCTGCTGATTCTGTTTGAGTATTCTCACTGCTACTCACTTCAGTCTAGTTTGAGCACCACATCACTCATGCGACTCTAGCCTTTCGAGATGGATGCAATCCTCCAAGCAAGTCCAATACCACATCTTGTGAAGTGAAGTGGCAGGCCTCCTCTTTGTGAGAACATGCAGCAAAGCAGAAAACAGCTCCACTATGCATCTGGAGCTTAATTGTATCAAAAGGTCCTTTACTGGCTCCGTTCTGTCTGTGTAATATCGAGTAAGTAAATACAATTAGCATTGTCCACTTATTGAAAGTCAGATTGCCTATATAATACATATATACATTTACTGAAAAAACAAAGTTTATAAGGATGTTGCAGTTGGGAAATAGAATGTAAAAAAACCTTAAAAATTCACTAAAAACCCAAAGCTTACAAGGACGTTATAGTTATGTTTAGACTTTAGATACACAAAACCATAGAAATTCAGCAGTTATAGTTATCTTATCTCAAGAAGCTATAACGCGTGGCCTAAGGTATATATAACTCGCACCTCCTCCATGCATCCTTTTCTCATCAATAATTTTACATCAAAAGTTACAGTGATATTATTTATTTATTTTTTTTTTTTTTTTTTTTTTTTTTTAAAAACCTTTATTCGTGCATCTTAATAGAACAAATACGGGCCTACAACCGTCAGGCCGGCCACGATACGGTTAAGCACTGATACCAACATTACATCCCCTGTGCTTCAACGGTCAAGATTAAAAACGAGTTATGAGTTATATACTGGAGAGATCCTTGACACCAGGGGAAGGAGAAGTGAAGGTTAATTTTAAGTTTTTAAGGTAATTTTATCAGGGAAAAAAGTCAGTGAAGGATAAGAACAAAAGAGATTCGAGTCCGCCAGATAGCTTCACCACACGGGAGAGCAGCAGCATCATTAAAACAACAATGGAAGCAAAATCTCAAGCAGTGAGGCGGTGCAGTGATATAACAGGATAGTCACATGAGCAATTACGCACCCCTCCAGAGCCGCCCCCACTCAATCCACCCCACACCCGGACCCCGAATCGAAGCAAGTATAGCGCAGAGACATAAAAGAAAAAGGCCCATAGAACTAATTAAGAACAGAGTATTACCCCCCCACCCTACACCAATGCGGAGGCTACGGCCTGCCCCCCCCCCCCAGCATAGTGCCTGTCGCCCAATGAACCCGAAATATAGACAAGAGAGAAAGTAGGAATAGAGTAAGGAAAATAAGAAAACAGAAAAGAAGGTGGGGAGGAGCCCACGGAACACCAGAGCGCCCCAAACCATCAGCCAGCTATGGCCTCCACACACTGAGAACCCACTACGCCAAAAAACTGCGTGCGAAAATAACGTGTCACAACAATTCAAGCGAAGGAAGACAAATCGCGACGAGTGCACACAACACATACATACAGTTCCAGTCCCAGTCCAGCCCGTCCATGAACCATGGCGATATAAGTCATTCTAGCCCTGGCCCGATCGCGGGCTTGGGATTAAGCCAGCCCCTACATAAAGACCCCGCATCCCGAGCAGACAAAGACAAGATGGCCGCTTGTGAGAAGATGGTGAAGTAGGATCACGAAATGGCCGCCGACCATCTATTGAGGTCCCTCTTTGCACCACATAAAATCCAGACCTGGCAAGTAGAGTACAGGAGTTCCACAGAAAAGAAGCAGTAGGCCACCGCGGACGATTCCTCGAGGCTGTCAGGTATCGCTCAGCAGGATACTCTTGCGGACGCGGTGAGGCAGGCAACAATGAAGCAGGCAGCCATGACCAGGGGAACAAAGTATCCGCAGTTGAGCTGGAGAGCGGTTGATCCTGGGTGCCGGGGACGCCGGATGCAGGCACCAGTGTAGCACAATCATACACCGCCGTTGCTTCCCCGCAAGAGGACAAAAGCACTGGTAGACCCACGCCTTGTTGATGACAAACAGAGCGCTCACGACCCGCAGCCGACAGTATGGAGTCAAACCGCTCACTCAGCGCCTGCAGGCCAGCACACATTTGTAGTCGAAAGTCCCGCAGGACAGCCAGAACGGAGCCACATGTCAGCGGAAGCTGGGCCCCCACATCGGCAGCAATCCGGGACGGCACTGTGGAGCTGGTGTCCGGAAGAGGGAGGGCGAAATGGGCAGCGGGCGAGACCGGAGCATCACCCCCCAGCCGCGAGCAGGCAATCAACGCCATGTTTTACCGCTGTATGGTGTAATGGCCAGGGGGGGGTCGTGGCAAGGAGTCAATTCCCCTCAGGTCTGCGCCGCAACAGGGAAGGCCGACAGTCGCTTCTCTTCCCGCGGGTTCTCTTTGCCGCCGGCTAGGCAATAGAAGAAGGGGGTCAGCAGCCTCCCACAGCGCGGTCCTCAGAGCGGGGCAGGAGACCCGTCGCACCGGGGCCCACCCCACAGCTCCAGCCCGTCAGGCGCAGGGTGCAGAAGGTGTCCGGCCGTCCCTCCCCGGGCTCATCCGGCGACGATCCGTGGTGTGAGGTGAGATCGGGACCGCGGGGCTCAGGTTTGCGCTAGCGGGTACGGTAACTGCGGAGCTTCCAGGGGGCCGGCAAAGGCCACAATGGCACAGGGGTCCAGTGCAGAGAACAAAAGCACCCAGAACTCCGGCATCCGGGCGGGCTGAGACTCCGGGAAAGCGGCGGCGCGGTCAGCGCGTCTTCGCACACATTGCACCTCGAGAATCGGCGAGGATGGGCATCAGGATAATAGTCCGAGGCCAAGGGCCGACGGAGCCGGGCGCTCAAGCGTCTGCTCCGGTCGCCATCTTGGCTCCTCCCCCTACAGTGATATTATTAATTATTTCATAGGAGATGTCATCAGTGATGTAATATGTGGAGTAATTAGCAGTGGCATGGCATGAGGTAGTTAGCATGCAGAGGGCGCAAGTTTCAGTTACCTTAGGGCACGAGTTATAGTTTCTTGACATAAGTAGAACTATAGCTGCTGAATTTCTATTGTTTTGTGCGGGTAAAATCTGAACTTAATGATAAGGTCCCTGTAACCTTTGTTTTTTTAGTGAATTTTTAAGGTTTTTTTTAATTCTATTTCCTAACTATGATGTCCCTGTAACATTTGTTTTTTAGTGAATTTAATTATTTTTTTTAACGTCAAGTAATATTTAATTACCTTATGTTAATGTAACCTCTGCCATACAGTTACCCCACCCCACACAGCCTTTGGCAGTGCGTGACAGGGGTCGATTGCCAGGCCTCGCCTGCAGTCAGGCCCTGCACCCAACCCCCTGTAGGTACCCAGCCCTGCACTGTGCATGTCCTGCGGGTGTGCGCAGTGGGGGTTGGCCGCAGGGCCTGGCTTGCATCCAACACCCTTGAAGGCACACAAACTCACACCATGCACGTCCTTCAGCCATGCACTGTGGGGGTCGGCTGCAGGGCCTGGCCTGTGGTCAATCCCCTACAGGCACTCAACCCCACACACGGCCTTTGACAGGCTCAGCGGGGTGAGGCATGCTGGGCCTGGGCTGCAGCCAGGCCTGTGGCTAACCCCCCACAGGCAGGCAACCTGGGCGAGGGGAAGCAGCCTCCCTCACAAGTCTGATTTTGGCCCCAGGGATCCCATCTACCGGGATCTAGCCATCAAAAATGGGGGGAGGACAAGTGGGAGATGGGTTCTCTTGGCGTAATCGCGCCCCTGGGACGGGGGCCGCATGACTCCCCTTCCCATTTTTTTAAATGCTTGTGCCTCGGAGCCAAAATTGGCCTTGGAGGGGAGTTGTGCAGTCCACCTCCCACTTTTCAAACTCAGTAAGTCCCCTGAGGATGGGGTCCCTGCGACATTAATCAGCCTGGAAGGGGGGCCATGTGCACCTCCCAAGCCGGCTACAGCAATGTCCCCTAATTACACACCCCCGGAGCCGGGGGGCAAACTTCAAAAACAAGGGAGGTAGACCGGGTTTAAAAAAAATATATATCCATGGATTCGGAGATCCTCAATGAATTAGCGACCAAAAAATAAAAAATAAAATAGCATGCAGCTCCCTGGATCTCAAAGCAATTTGTCTCTTTCCCTAATGGCTTGACAGCGGGCAGGGAAACAGACATGCTCCGCTTTCAGTAATCAAGAGCATTGTCTCTTTCGCCAAGCCATAGCAAACTCCTATGTCCATGTGGTGGGCACCCTGGGACATTGCTGTAGCCGGCTTGGGGGGTGGTGGTCCCCAGGTCGATCTAGGCCCAGCTAGGGCCATCTAGGTCTCCAGGCCTTTCTTTGAATTTGCCCCTGGAAGGTGGCGGTCTACACGGACCCCATTCATTATTTTATTGTAGGCCAGGGGGGGTTGCAGTCCTCGGGCCAGTGGGGGGGCCAGGCAGGTTCCCTGAAAATATGTTTTTGGGGCCCCGGGGAGGTGCAGTCCCCATGGCTGCAGGGGAGGCCATTGGGCTGGCCTGCATTCTAAGTAATAATATGTTTATGTGCCCTGGGGAGGCAGACCAAAAAGGGGAAATTTGGGGGAAATTTTGTGGAGATTCGTGAAGTGGCTCCAAAGCTATTAGCAAAACAAAAAACGCTTTTCCTATGGAAAATTTGGTCCTAACTATAACTATGTGAGTGGCTGTATTGGAGAGTGAGTTGGTGTGTGATTGGCTGTATGGGTGAGTTAGTGGCTGTGTGAGTGGCTGCATAGGTGTGTGGGTAGTTGTATGGGTGACTTAGTGGCTGTGTGAGTGGCAAAGGGGGTTAGAAATTTGGTGTCTGAGTGGCTGTAGGTATAGGTATATGAGTGGGTGTGAGTGGCTGTATTGGAAAGTGAATGTCTGTGCAAGTGGGTGCAAGGGTGAGTGGATGTGTGAGTGGCTGTATGTATGTGTGAATGGGTATGTAAGTGGTTCTGTGGGTGAGTGAGTGGTTTTATGGGTGAGTGAGTGGCTGTGTCAATGGCTGTATCGGTAAGTGAGTGGGTTTGTTTATAGCTGTATGGGTAAATAAGTGGGTGTGTGAGTAGCTGTATTGGTGAGTGAGTGGGTATGTGAGTACTTGTTTGGGTGAGTGAGTGGCTATGTGCGTTTTTGTATGGGTGATTAAGTGTGAGTGGCTGTAAGGGTGTATGAGTGAGTGTGTGAGTGGCTGTAATGATGTATGAGTGAGTGTGTAAGTGTCTGTATGTGTGAATGATTGGATGTGTTAGTGGCTGTACTGATGAGTGGGAGGGAGCTTGAGTGGCTGAATGGGTGAGTTCATGGGTATGTGAGTAGCTGTATGAGCGAGTGGACGTGAGTGGCTCTATGAGGAGTGATTAGTTGTGTGAGTACGTGTGTGGGTCTGTGAAAGGGTATGTGATGGGTTGTGCAGGAGTGGGAGTATAAGAGGTTTTATGGGGATATGTGTGGGTGTGTGAGTGGTTTTGTATTGATGTCATCAGTGATGTCATCAGTGAAGTCATTTGACATGTCATCAGTGATGTCATTAGTGATGTCACTTACCATGTCATGAATGATGTAATATGTGGGGTCATAAACAGTGCATTGTGGGGCATAAGTTATAGTTAGCTCAGGTAACTATAATTGCTGAATTTCCATGGTTTTGTATGAGTGAAATCTGAGCCTAACTATAATGTCCCTGTAACCTTTGTTTTTTCAGTGAATTTCTAGTTTTTTGTAATTCAATATCCTATTCAATATCCTAACTATAACTATAACATCCTTGTAACCTTTGTTTTTTCAGTGAATTCATATGTTTTTTTAAAATGCCAAGTAATTTTAATTACCATACATTAATCCAACCACTGCCAAGGATGGCCTTTGGCGGTGTGAACCAGAGGTTGGCCGCAGGGTCTGGCCTCTGGTAAGGCCCTGTGGGCACCCCCATCTAATCACCCAACCTCATGCCACATACAGCCTTTGGCCACGTGCAACACGGATTGGCCGCAGAGACTTGCCTGTGGCCAGGTCTTATGTTTAACCCCCTATAACCACCCAACCTCGTGCCACGTACTGTTTTCAGCTGTGCGCGGTGGGTGTTGGCCACATTGCCTGCCCTGTGGCCAGGCTCTGCAATCATCAACTTTTAAGCTCCAAACCCCACTCCACAAATGGCCAAAGGGGTGTGGAGACTAAAGGGGGCAACATTGAATATGTACTTTTGGGGAGCCACACAGGTAACCCGGGAACCACCACCTCTCCGGAGCTACAAAAAAAACACTTAGGGGGCCGCACAGACCACCCCCTAGTTCCAGGGACCACCACATCCACAGGACAACAGTAAAAAATATATGGAGGGGCCAAATGGCCCCCGGGGACCACCACCTCCCCGGGGCTTCATATTAAAAAAAATATGTGGGCCTCTTATACCACCTGTGTCCCGGGGACCACTACCTCTCCAGGACAAAATCTGAAAAATATCTTTGGGGGCCTCACAGACCCCCCAGACTCTAGGGACCACCTCTCCAGGGCTACTTCACAAACTATTTTTAAGGGAGGGTCACAAGGACCCCTGCATGCCCTGGGGATCAGCAGCTCCCTGGGGCCAAAATTTTTTTTCAACAGGGAGGGGGCCATATGGCTCGGGGCCCTGCCATATAGAAAATGGAGCCCAGGGCACCCAAGAAAACCAATGGGGACTGCAGGGGGAGCCTCAAGGCCCCCACTTCCCATCGGGCTCTAGTCTCCTGAAGGAGCCGTCATTGAATCCGGAAGTTTCCCTGCATGTATATTTTTGCAAGCTGGAGCTATTTGACAGGCCCTGCTTGCAGAAAGCTGAGTTATGATTGCTTTTGCTTGGAACTAAAAAGCAAACGGCTACCTCCCGAGCAGAAGCCAGCCCGGGGTCGGGGTGGAGGTCCCCAGGGCCATTTAAGGCACCTCGAGGGGAGCCAAGCGACCCCCCTCCAGTGTTTATTTTAGCCCCGAAAAGTGGTGGCTTCTGAGGCCAGGGGTCCGCGATGGACCCCATCATTATTTCATCTTAACCCCGGGGAGGTGGTGGCCCCTGGGACATGGGGGCCATGGAGCCCCCCATACAATCTAATGATTACCCCTGGGAGGTGGCAGTCCCTGGGGCTGTGGGGAAGCCATGTGGGGCCCCACATTAATTTATTAAATTTTGCATGAAATAGGTGGTAGTCCCAGGGGTGCGGGGGCTGCGTGGTCCTCGTTTCTTATAAAGTACATTTCCCCGGGGAGGTGCTGGTCTGACCTGCAGAGGGGGGGACATGGGGTCCCCCACATTCATTTATTTACTTTTGCCCTAGGCAGGTTGTGGTCCCTAGGGCTGCCGTAAACCATAGTAGGGGGCCCGTGTGCTCCCCTCCTTTTTTCAGCTCCCAAAGCCCCTTGGACCTGGCCCACCCGGGGGCAAAGTAAAAGTACTGCATAGGACATTGAGTGTTTTTTTTTATCCTGGAAATATCGTCTGATATATGCGCAGATTTTCCTGAAATTTAGTTTTAAAAAAAATGTTTTTTAGCCATGGCAGGGTATCAGGGGGACCCCTGCACCATTCCTAGGGGCTCAAGTGGTGTCCCTACCCTGGCCTCTTTTTTAAAAACTTTTTCTGTGGGACTCGGCTCAAGCTGAGTCCCAAGATGGCTGCCAACACTTCCTGATTGAAGTGTTTACAGCCACTCAGATGTCATCATGGGGACTGTCGGACTTGTGGGGGGGGGTCCACATCCCTATATATCTATATTTATTTTACCTTTAATATCTCTAAAACTACTGAACAGATGTACACTAAATCAACAAAAAAAATGCATTGGAAAAATGTGTTTTGTGACACCCTCCTTTTTCTCGGCCCCGTCTTGACGGATCAACCCAAAACCTTCAACACAGCAGCTGAACTGACTAAAGTATATGTTTTGAACATTTTGGGAAGATTCTTCACGAGGGCCAAAGTTATTGGCAAAACAAAAACGCTCATCCTATGGAAACTAGGTCCTAATTAGGGGTGGGCAGTGAACTCCGCTCCGCCAGTGGAGTTTGCGGAGTTTTGACACCCTTGGCCTTTTGGACTTTACATGATCCTCGCTTTTTCAGGCTAGGGACGGGTAGTCTTAGTGGCCAATGACGTTTTATTCCGTTTAGCAGCTTATTCCTAAAATTCCCCATACTGCCCCATGAGAAATAATTGGTTGCTCAAATGTCTTCCCTGCAAAATTTCCCTAACAAGCATCTCACCTCGCGCGATTGTGTTTTTCCCAAACCTTGTCTCAAATAATTGTGTTTTATTTCTCTTTTGCGCAGGTGTTCCGATCTCCTTGTGATACCGTGGTACCCACCTGTCAGCTGGCTTGGAGCCTCCACGTGGTTACCAGATGTGAGCGGGGACAATCTCCATGCGCTAACAAATCATCGGTGTCTTGTGCATTAGTCTAGTTTGTTCAATGGGAGTGAGCTAAAACTACAACTCCCAGCATGCATGTTTGTTAAAAGAAAGCTGCTAACTAGAACGATTAGTGTGCTCATAGTGTGTATGAATGGTGTGCAGGAAGGACGTTATATTTTGGGGTGACAGACGGGCAATTTTAAGGAACATTAGTCAATACACAAGAAGACCCTCCAACAAACATCATTGCACAGATGTCTTATTTTATGTGTTGCAATTTCCCTGTTGTTCATCCGCGTCTCTGTAACCTCTATTACAGTCATAGTGTGGGGACACTCTGGTAGCATTTGATGCTGATTCCTGTTGTTTTTTAAAACTCGTTTCTTTTTTCATTTGTTGTTTGATGTCCGTTGGTTTGTGTTGTTATTTTTAATTGACGAGGTTAATTTTATTGTGCTTGGCCATCGGGAACCAAAGGTTCTAAAGTGGGGAGTCTTACGGAACGAAGAAGAAAGACTTAAGGAGGAGATGTTAGGGTGGAGCAGAGCTTCACAGAATTCCAATGAGTTTTAATGCAACTCTGAGGAATTGCGTGTAGTGCAACTCCGCCCACCTGCAGTCATAACTATAAATACCTTCTGGCATATAAATCAGTAGTAGTCGAGTGACACTGGGTACTTATAGTTAACACCACGTTTCCTTGGTTTGCTAATAACGTTGGTGCTGTTAGAAACTTGGTTTCTGGTTGGCAGAGGTATGCACCTTGTCCAAACAGGAACCACAATCCTAGTCAGGGTAAGTCAGAAACACACTTTAAATTAACCTGTGAATTCACCCTCTGGTAGCTTGGCAGAGAGCAGTCAGGTCAAGTCTAGGTGCAGTTAGGTTGGAAGTCTTTTATGTCCCTAAGACTTCAGATCCTGAGGCCAGCCAGCCAGCTCTGGGAGTCACTCTGGGTTCAAGTGTTGCAGGTCCAGACTTTCACACCGAGGCAAGGGAGCAGCAAGCAGAAGGGCAGCACAGCAAGGCAGGAGTCCACCAAAGCAGGAGTCCAGCATAGTGGCAGTCCTTCTGCAGCACAGCATTCCTTCTTTCTGGCAGAGTCTTCACAGGTCCAGAAGTGTAATAAAGTGTGGTGCCAGAGATCCAGTACTTATACCCAGTTGGGCCTTTGAAGTGAGAGAGACGTTAACGACAGGTCTTTGTAGTGCACATAGGTCCTTCCTTCCTTCCCTGGCTCCAAACTCACTACAGGAGGGTATGCAGCCCTTTGTATGGGGGCAGGATGCAGCCTCTTCAGGTGTAAGTGAGGTTGGGTCCCGTTTCTCCCTTGCTCGCTATGCCACAGGTTTCAAGCTAGCCTGAATGATGAGGAGTGAGACCCCGAAACCGGTCCTAGGATGCTTGTTTTCTGGTCCAGGGAGGACCTGGCCTGGCAGTTCAGGATGGACTGTTCCCATGGGCACAGGGTCAAGGCTGATTTGCATATGGCTGGATCCAAACTTGAATGGAGTGGTGAGAAAAATACCAATGGATTAAACCCAGATCTGTGACTGGGGGTGAATGTTCAACATTCCGTCCATCATCTTTTTGTGTTGCACATTCCAGCTCCTCCCTCCCAGGATGGCCCATCAAGTTGACCTAAGCTCCCATAGTGTGTGGCTGTCTAGGGAGAATACACAAAGCCCAGCTGTCACCAACATCAGACTGATCAGAGACAGACAGCAGGCACCAAAAATGACAAGTTTCTAAAATTTTCTGAAAATAAAATCCGACTTCACCATAAATTAGGATTTTAGATTAGAATTCTATAGACACCAGACTAAGGGGTCGTATCTCTTCCCAAATGGAAATTTACAATTACACCTATAAAATGTAATAAGGTATTCCCAATGCTATCCTATGGGAGGCATACGCCTTGCAGTAGTGAAAAACTACTTTGGGAGTTTTCCACTACCAGTATATGTACAATTTAAAAGTACATGGCCATTGCACCCTGCCCTCTGGGATGTCCAAGGCCTACCTTAGGGGGGACTTATATGTATCAAAAGGGAATGTTTGAGCCAGGCAAAAGTTTATTTTTGCCAGGTCGACATGGCAGTGTGGAACTGCACACACAGGCTCTGCAGTGGCAGACCTAAGACATGGTTTAAGGGCTATAGTGGTTGGTACAATCAGTACTGCAGTCCCATTAGTAGCATTTATTTTACAAGCCCTGGGTACAGGGTTACCACTTTACTAGGGACTTATTAGTAAATTAAATATGCCAATTGGGGATAAACCAATGTTACCATTTTTAGAGGAGAGATCACAAGCACTTTAGCACTAGTTAGCCATGGCAACGTGCACAGAGTCCTAAAACCTGCAAAACTGAGGTCTGAAAAGTGGGCGAGGTAGGCAAAAAGTTGTTGAAAAGATCACCCTTAAGACTGACGGTCTAAGAGGTGCACTCACTGTTTAGGACTGGAAGAAGAGCACTCAAAGTAATGAAGATTACAGGTAAGTAATATAAGATTGGTATCCCACACATTGATAAATTCATGCTCAATGACATGAACAATCTATTACTGTGAGACAAGACATCTTCACCTTTCTCAAAGCTATGAATGATAGAGGGACTTTATATGTGAATGCCGCTTTAAATTCTGTTTTTTCTTGAACCATTTCCTCATCACCTACACAATGGCTAATGGAACCCTTGCAGTAACCAAACAATACCATGAAATAACAGATACATTCAACCAACACTCTTTCAATAACAGATTCTACAGTGAGATCAACCCCTAATAAAAGAGATGGCCTTAGGCTTGTCAGTGCATTAATTTTACTTTAGTATCTTAAGGATTCAGATGTCCACCTGTTTCTTCATCAAGGACTTAGAAGCCATAAATCATTGCATCACTAATATGTCTTTGTAGGAAGCTGGCTCTGTATATGATATTGCCACTAGGTGGTAATACCCTGCACAGAGTCCAGTGGTTCCCCAAAAGTGTACAGGGCTCCATGTAAAACCCAAAGCCCTCTATTTATGGTAGTGTGGGAGTAGCAGCCTAACATAGAGGAGTGTAATAAATTTATTGCACAACAGTATTATTGCACAAGACTCAAGAAGGTGATCCAGACCAATTTAAGAAAATTAGACTTTCTTTATATTTTATTTTAAGACTAAGGTCTTCGCCTTACCGTAAGTACGGTACATGGTACAATAAATCCCACACTGGCATCAGTGTGGATTTATTGAAAGGAGTAGTTTGGTAACAGACACTCCTATATTCATTGAAGTCCTCATAGTGCTGTAAAACTCGAGTTGTCGAGTCCCCAGCCCATGCACTCTCTATGGCTTCACTGACACATACGATATTAGCAATTAGTGCCCAATATTGTAGGGGCATATATGCAGATATGCCCTGACCTGTAGTATAGTGCACCCTGTCGAAGGGCTGTGAGGCCAGCTAGAGGAGGTGCTTACTATGCTGCCAGGCAGTGCTATCTGGCATGGCACCCAGGCAGGGAGCCATGTCGACTTTTTGTCATTTTCTCCCTCATAGGGACATGCTGGCTGCAAGGGTAGTGGCATGGTCCCAGTGAGGGGGGGGTCCCATGGGACCCTCTTCAGCACCCAGCCCTAGGTACCCAGGGTACCATTTACTAGTTTTGAAACCACATCAAAACCAGGCATAAAGTGGGGGGCTAAGTATGCAAAAGAGGCACTTTCTCACAGTCTTTTATGCAAATTCTTTCTCTCAAGCTGCTAATAAATTTAGAGCTCTCTTTCAAGTGGTCTATAATTTTACAAATCTACTTTTTGCGAAGATGGTTACTTCTCTCTATCAGGTATTTTGCAAAAACTTGGCATCTATATTTCATGAGAAGAGCAATGCCATTCATGATAGCATTGTTCAGACTTCAGTACCTTCCCAACACCCAAAATCGAATTTAAGACTCTGTCTTTTCAACTTTCTCTTCTTACAGTTCTCACATCCATATATGATCCCTTTAGCCTGCATCATCTGCTTTCAGAACATCAATGTCCTCTCCTCTCTCACAGACAAGACAGACAGTACCCGGATCAAGTTCAATGCCTGCATGAATGAAATTGCCCAATGGATGAAGACCAACCATCTAAAGCTGACCACTGACATGACTGAAATCGTGATCTGCTGGAAGAGCACATTACCGTGGGACTCACCAGATGGGCAACAGAGCTAGGACTGTCACCCACCCCCACCAACAACGTAAAGAACCTTGGGATCAACATTGACAGCAAACACAACGTAACCGCCAACGTCAATACTTTCACTGCCTTCCATCCCTTGAAGATGCGGAGGAAGATTTCCAAATTGTTTTCAATCAGCACTAAGAAAACTTACACAGGACCTGGTCAAAGTCAAGCTGGACTACGGGAACACCGTCGATGCTGGGATCAACAAACAACTCATTAGAAGGCTGCTGACCATTCAGAACTCGGCAGCCAGAATTTACTCCCACGCCATAATCACATCACACCACACATGAAGAAGCTCCACCAGCTTCCAATTTACAAACAAGCACAATTCAAACTCATCACCCACACTTTCAAGACACTATATAGAACTGGCCCAGCATACCTCAAGAACTACATCTGCTTTCACAAACCTTTCAGACACTTCCGTTACTCTGGACTCTTACTTGCACAAAAATCCCACGCATAAGGAAAACCAGATCCGGCATCGAGCTTTCTGCTACAAAGCTCCTAAGCATCCAATGACCTGCAGCTACACATAAGAGCCTCCTCCTCCCTTCTTCAAGAAGCTGCAGCCCTGATTTTTCAATTACTTTCACTATTTTAAGGTATGGCTCGACTCACACCTGCTCAGCTCCAAGATTCCCTCCTAGATAATAGTGCACTCTACACATCTGAATAACAGAACTTCAGATAACATCCGTCACTGAAAAGGACGTTTCCTCATTGCCTGCCTCCCTTAAGTCCAGTTCTCCACATATTCTGTATCCAATATTCTTAAATCTTTATTGGTGGCAGTCAGAACTACTCTCATCTCTTAACTCTCTATGTTTCACTAATGTCATTTTCAGTGACTGGAAAGTGGGAGTTTGTAAGCCTCCATTGAAAAAATCCTAATTTGTGCTCAAGCAACAAAGCCAATTAAAGGCCTATCAGACTTTTGCCTACGGTCTCCAAAGTTGCTGTTTACTTCTTTGTAGAGTGGCTACAAAATTATCTTGAGGAGTGACAACTGTTAGACGAAAAACAGTGGGTTTAGGCATACCTTATGCTTTTACTATGCCGGGGGCAGTGTTGAACAGTCATAGGAAAGATTTGGACTGTGTCATTTGTATCTGCCTTATTGTTCTTGATCTGTCCATCGTCTTTAACATGGTTGACAACCCTATCTTGTTTCAGCGTGGTAAAGAGGTAGGTCTGCAGGAGAAATCTGTTCAATGGTTTGCCTCCTTCGTGTTTGGCAGACTTTAGGCATTGACACCGCACCCTTACAACTCCACCTTTTTGTTCAAAATCCTACCCAACCAACTACAGGCTCCCCAGAAATCCTCTTTCCCCATATTCTCTTTAACCTTTATCACAGGTCTCATGCCAACTTAAAAAAGTAATTTGGGGTAAAAGCCTTTTCCCATGTGTAAGACATTGGGTTACTGGTTGGGGGAGGTGAAATCCTACCCATGCCAGAAGCACACTCTTTAAAAGATGGAGGCATAGGCAAATCCCAAATTAACATGTGCTCAACCCTCTGGTACAGATCAGTCAAGCTTAAGTTAGAGGCAATGTGTAAAGTATTTCTGCTAGACTTAAAACAATATATAAAGTGAAAACAAAATGCAAGAAAAATCCCACACCATTTTAGTAAAATAGAATACATTTTAATAAATAAACCAAGACCAAAATGTCAAAATTTCAATCCGTAGATCCGGAGATATGCAACTTTAAATATTTCAGTGAAAAAAGAGCCAAAATGTACAAAGTGCCATCTGTGGATAAGTGGTCACGCTAGATCAGGACAAAGTCAAACGTTCAGGCCGACTGAGATGGTGCATGGGCCGGCTACAGGGACCCAGTTAGGTCTGCTGAGCAAGAGTACCTTAAATCCTGGTTGGGAAGAGTTGACGATCAGCCATCAGCTGAGGCAATGGGAGGTCTGGGTCAGGCATCACACTGCATCACTTCCAAGGAGTTGTGAGGCTGCCATGCGTGTTCCTGCATCATCATCGTGGAGGCTTGCGATGCAAAGTCCTGCTTCGAGGATGCGTCACTCATTGGCTGGTTCCAAAGAAGCTGTGGGGCCTGCGATGTGGAGTTCTGCATCATTGTCGACGCTGCCGTCGATTAGAAGCTTTTGATGCGAGGGTCTGCGTAGGAGATGCATTGCGCAGTGGTTGTTCCAATGATGCTGCAGGCTATGAAGGTGATGTGAAGTCCTTTCACTGGGAAAATCCACACAGCAAAGGAAATGTGTCTGTTTTGCTCGGGGCTGCACCAAGCAGCAGAGGAGATGCATTGGTTCTACTGGATCCACAGATGGGCTGGCAGAGCACCTTAATGCACACTTCCAAGGGTCCAGGATTGGGACAGAAATATTTGGCAGAGCAGGATTCACAGATGGCAGAGTCCAGGTGCTGGGTTCAAGGGCACTGGAAGCCTGTTTTGTCCCTGAGGCTTCTGATCAAGAGGCCAGCCAACTAGCACTTGGAGTCACTCTGGGGTCCTGGGTTTAGAGATGCTGGTCCAATCCTTCTCCTCCAGGCAAGAGAGCAGCAGAGCTGCAGATCAGCACAGCAGGCCAGTAGTCATTCAGACTAGCAGTCCAGCAGAGTGGCAGTCCTTTCAGCAGCACAACAGTCCTTCTTCCTGTTTGAGTCCACAGGTCCAGAAGTGTACTGAAGAGTTGGGTCTTATAGTCCAACATTTAGATCAGGTGCCCACTTTGAAGTGGAGGAAGCTTCTAGGGGCTTCCCCCCCCCCTGAGGTGTCAAGTATCCCCTTCCTCCTTTTCTTGGCCCTAGTTTGTCTGAGGGTTGCAATAGATTAGTGACAAACCCCTGGGTGAGAGGGCATAGGCAGAGTCTTTGTGATGTGAAGTGTGGTAGGAGACAGCTCGTCCCCCTCATTAAGTTAGAGTGGCCCATACTGCCAACACCTATCTTCCCTTTGTCTCACTGTCTGGTAGCAATACAAAAAGACCAACTGCCAAGTATACATAGTCATATGACCCAGCATAAAGCTGTAGGCACAAAATTGTTAGAACAAGACAATGTCAACTTTTTAAAAGTGCAAAAAGAACAATTGTGGGGCAGATTTCTGACTGTTCCCCTGGAGAGCAGGGTAAATACTGATTTACATATGGCTGGGTCCAAACTCAAATGGCATGGTGAGCAAAAAAAGATGGATTTAGGCCCATATCTCTCATATATTGTTCAGCGTTCTGTCCATCAATTGCTCTTTTTGTAACTTTCTAGAAGTGGCATTTTCAGAACTGTGATTAAAGAATCTGACTTTACAATTAGAGGGCTTTTAATTACAATATTTTAGACACCAAATTCTACCTTTTCTACATGTTGGACTTGGCATCCTTGGTGTGGTTTCACCTGACCTTTTTCCTCTACCTCCTGTTTTTTTGATGCTGTGCTGAATTTCGTTTTTGCTGGCTAAGATGCTTTGGGCACCTTGCCACTGCTGATCAGTGTCAAAGTGCAAATGCTACTAGTGGGCCTGCAGCATTGATTGCACCACCCACCTAATGAGCCCTGCAAATGTAACTCAGACCTGCCACTGCAGTGTCTGCGCGCATTTTAGAACTGCCATGTCGACCTGATTAGTGCACCCACTTGCCAGGCCCTAACCTTCCCATTTCTTACATATAAGGCACCCCTGAGATAGGCCCAAGGTACCCTAATGGGCAGGGTGCAGTGTATGTGAAAGGTCGGGCATGTACTGGTGTGTGTGAAATGTCCTGATAGTGGAATACTGTGTATTTCGTTTTTCACTATTGAAAGGATATCTGTCCCATAGACAAACATGGCAGTTACTTTGTAACATCTTACAAGTATACATTTCAATTGGGACAAGATAGAGAAATTAAGTTTAGGCTCTCTGAACTCAATAATTTGATAACACTTCACTTAGTAATGATGTTTTTTAAATTGTGTATTTGAAAATGCCACTGTTAGAAAGTAACTATTTTCTTGGTTAACCATTCTGCGTGCCTCTGCTTGTTTGTGGATTGACTGTCTGATTTTGGAGTGATAGGGGCTGGGATGAGCATTCATTGTAAACAACCACTGGTGGGGGTAGGGGGGTTGAGGTGTGCCCGGCCCTTCCTGGATGAGCTGAGTTGAATAGGCCTTGGCTGCATTTAGAGTAGTGGGAGGAGTTTTCCTTGGACCTGAATAGGGGCTGTCTCCCTTGCGCAATGCTGTCTCCACCACCTCTAAGGACAGAACTGGTTTGGAGTAGGCTCAGAGACCTTGGCACAAAGAAAGCCAAAGACAAAATGGGGTACAAGTAGGGTACCTTAAACCCCAGAACTTTGGATCAGTTCTGGACCCAAGAGGAACCTTTGCCAAGGAGAAGAGCTGGAGAGCTGTGAGGAGGAGTACTGCTCCTTTGTTAGGTTCCATGTGGGGTTGGCCTGCAGTTGCTGCTTCTGCCAAGGAAAGGACAAAGACCGTAACTTTGCTGATAAACCTGCTTGAAGAAGAATCTCCAAGGCCCTGTGTGTGCTGGTCTCCTTTGCTGAAGTCTCAGGGACACAAAGACTTCACCTGGATTCTAAAGGGCACCAATTCTAGTTCCAGGGCCCTGAGAATTGTGTGGTTGGTGTTGCAAAGCACAGAAAACCATGTCCGATGCCGTCAGCGATGCCTCTTTGATGCCCTGACCTGCACCGAGGCCAGTGGCACCGGTTGTGAAATGCACCGCCCTGCCTGAACCGCAGCTCCAACGCCCTTCTACACCTGCACGTATCCTTCCCAACATTAGCGCTCACACTGACTCCATCACCGCCAGTGCCTGCATCCCATTATCGTGGCACCGATAAACACTGAGAGTGACTTCACAAACTTGCCGAACTTCTCATCCCTTCACCAGAACCGCGCCTCATTGCTGATGCAACCGACTTCTCCTGTCCTGGATTGAACACGTTGCCTCCTCACGGACAGACGCCTTGCTTACCCCTGTTGCAGACAGAGAGCTGGCCTCGACCTCGGAACGGACACATCACCTTCATGACGCCGTGCATCGTCATAGTCTTTGTTTTCCAAGGTACTGGTTGTTTGGAGTTCCGTGTGACTCTGTGTCTGACGCCACGCACCTCTCTGTCGGTGACGTACTTTAGATTTATTGCTGTCACACCGTCCTAATAGCCCAAGGTGGAACTATTTGTATTCTACAACTATTTTTGCAATAACTGTTCTAAAATCATTATTTGATACGTGTGTTGGATTTTGGTTGCTTTGGTCTTGTTGAGTTTAGATAAAGATACTCTATTTTTCTAAAGTGGTGTGGTGTCCATATGTGGTGTTTGCAATGCATTACTGAGGGTTTGGAGCACAAATACTTTACACAGTGCCTTTGGGATAAGCCTGCCTGCTCGTTCCAAGCTACCCACGGTGTGAACAGGGCCTATCTATGGCCTATCTAGAATGTGTATCCCCCTTACCCTGACTAGAAGCAAGGGTCCCTACTTGGACAAAGGTACATACCTATGCCAACCAGTGACCCCCCAGTGCTAACACTGGTGGTCAGAGGTGAGGATTTGAACTTGTATTTGTACTTGACCCACAGTGATTGGTGTGCATTACTAGTTTAGTGCAGACCACTGTGTAACCACATACTGTGTTTTTGGTTCTGTTTTGATCTGACCCTTGAAGTATCCACTCACCATATCTCAAAATGGTAAACCAGCTGAGGAAGCAGAATTTGAGTATGGTATTAAAATGTTGCATACCTACAAAGTAGATCAACTTAAACAATTTTGCAGAACCTTTGGATGCCCCATTAAGAACACCTCTAGGAAAGAGGAGCTGCAGAAGGCCTTCAGTGCCTAATGGGGAGGCCAGAGAAACAGTCGAGGCAGAGGATGCAGAAGTGGATGGGGGAGTCCCAGAGGGCAGCTTCAGATCCCAGGATCTGCCTGTTGGAAGAGCATCCTCTGTGGTCGGCAGCAATAGTTCTTCTTGGAATTTGGCTCCAGAGGAAGTGGAGATAAGGCAGTGAGCAAGTATTAGAGGTCATGAGACTCCGGGCAAAGGCAGAGGAGAGCAAGAACGCTCCTGCCTTGGAAGAAAAGAAATTGGTTTTGGCACATGAGAGAGCAGGACATCAAGGCCAAACAGGTGGAGTCCAGTACAAATGGTGGCAGCACACAGCCAGTGCAGTTTTGGGTTGAGGTGTACATTCCCGAAGACATAGTGCAGGATTTCCAAAAGGGGGGAAGATATTCATGCTTGGTTTGCATCTTACGAGGCAGCACTGCGTATGAATGAGGTCCCTGAGAAACATTGGGGGGTGGGCCTGTGGAAACACTTTGATCCCAACAGGAGGAACACCATGACACATTTGGAGAAGGAGGGTGCTCTGACTTATCCCAATATGAAGGAGGTTTTATGCCTCAGGTATGGGCTCACACCTGAGCAGCACAGGGAAAATGTAAGGTCTTTCAAGAAGCTTGAATCCAATACATGGGATGAACGTGTGCACCTTTATTGCATAGCACTGGATAGCTGGATAAAGGGCAGCAAGGTATTTTATTACAAGGGGTTGTACAATCTGATTGCTCAAGAGCACTTGAGTAGTCTTTGTGTTCCAGAGCTGCCCCAGCATCTAATGGATTGTAAGCTGACTGACCCCAGGAAGCTTGCTCAGGAGGTGGACCACTGGATGAGTACCAGGGCCAAAAGGGGTTTGTGAGAAACCCAGCCAAGGGTGGGCAGGGGGCCCAGCAGAAGATTGGGGGGGGACAAGGGTAAACAAAAAGAGTTCTCTAAAGGGCCCCAAAATAGTTCCCAGGGTAAAGATTCCCAGCCCCCCAATGGGAAGAAGCCATGGCCCCTAAGGGTAGGCTGACATCCGGGGTCCCCACAAGTTTTATGCATGTGGTCAGGAGAGTCAGAGTGATCCTAAGTGCCCCAAGGCACCAACAGCACCTACTGGTGCACCGTTACTGGGGTTAGTTAGTGTACTGCTGGGGGAGGAGTTGCTTCCTAGTGAGAGTGTGGAGCCAGCTGTGACGAACTTTATCTCATTAGGAGATAGAGAGATGGTTCAGGAATCCTGCCTGCCGGATAATATTACAAAGTACCTGCAGTGGGTGACCACCAATGGGAGGAGGGTGGAAGCTCTGAGAGACACAGGAGCCAGTGTGACATCTGTCAGGTGTCAATTGTGTCTGAGGAGCTGGCCATCCTCAATGTACTTCACCCTGTAGTTGCTGCAGACAACTCTGAGAGCCTGTGTAAGGTGGCATTGGGTCCCTTTGAGTGGGGGGTGGTTCTCAGGTCCTTTGAAGAACATTGTAAATCTGTCCATGCCTGTTGACTGTCTGCATGGCAATGGCCTGGAGAGTTCACCTTGGAAGGAGGTGGAACGCCGGGCTCATTTGGAGATGCTGGGTCTGCCTGAGTGGGCGTGTGTGACCACTCGGTCAATGCCAGTAATGGTAATCAAGAGGACCTTGAGCATGAAACAGTGGCCCAGGTGCTTGCCAGAAAAAGGAGGGGCAGGGGGTGTGAGAAACCTCCTCCAGATGTTCCCACAGTCCAGGAGGAGGCAGACCTTGAGGAGGATGCCCTGGTACCTACAGGGGAGTAAGTGGCCGAACTGGGAGACCTGCCTGAGCTGACCCATAGGCAGGAGAAAAGAGGTCACTCCAAGGAGGAGTTCTTCCAGGCGCAGATGGAATGCCCTAGTCTTGTTGGTTTACAGCAGCTGGAAATGGTATAGTCAAAAGCTGTTTTTAATATAAAAGCAGGGCCTTCGGTGGTCATATATATGAAAATACAGGATTTGAAAAAAATATTATTGTCTACGGCTGCTCCTGGAAGACAATTTGCATGGACTGGAATCTAGAGAATGCTAAAGTTATTCTGGTATTTTACTAAACTCTGCTGTTTGTTTTCTATCACGAAAGGTAAATGGAGGCAGTTGCCAGAAAAATAAAAAAAGAAAGTCCCTCAGCAGAAAGCAATTTTGGTATTTTACTGACCACTGCTGGTCGTTTTCTATCAACACAGTTAAATAGAGGCAGTTGAACAGAAAAAAAAGTCCCTAAGCAGAAGCGGACAAGTCCTAGGGCTGATCTCCAGAGCCCACAAAGTACATGCACATTAAAGTATATACTAAAGTATATACTAAAGTATATACACTAATGTATATACTAAATTATATACAAGAGGTCTCGAATGCTCGACCTAAAAATTGAGCAGAAGAAAGCTACAGACAAGAAAAATTCTGCTGTGGAAGCAGGAAATATGAAAAACACAGAGAAATACAGGGATAGGGATAACAAACATTAGATTAGGGAGTTGAAAAAAAGTAAATATTATACACAGGACTATCATTTTACTAGTGGAAATAGAAAGTGAGAAATAATAAACATAAGTTACTCGGCCAGCAGAACCATCTGTCATGGAGCAGGGTGGACGTCCTACCACCAAGGCGCAGGTGTTGGTAGCTGCTTGCCCAGATGCCCTTGGGCCCCTGGGTGCTTATGAAAGGAATAAAGAAGAGAAAAGGAACAATGATTGGTAGTACTCTCTAAAAAACATTTTGACAGGAACATCAGTGTACTTTTAAAATCAGATAGCCAATTCCTAGTTTCCTAATATACCTTTGAACTATTCATGCATTCTGACAATGGAGCTTTGCTTCTCTGCCCCCTTTTGGTGAGTTAGATCGGTCTACTTTTGCGTACTGCAATTGGGGAGATTCGGACTGTTTAAGCAACATAAAGCCACAGAGAAGTACAATAACACCTCTGATATAGTACTATCGTAATAGTGAGTGACATAAATTGACCTCCCTTAAATCAGCTCAAGCAAGCACTTGGCTAGCTCACACTGGAACCGAATCCTGGCAGTATCATTCACTTGTAGTTCACTCCACTCCTCCAGTCCAAGACCCCCCCCTGTCAGGTTGGCACCATGCATCACTATTCTGTATACCTGGGCCCAGATTTATCAAGGGATTTTATTGCCCTTGCCTCAAAGGATTGTTTTTGTGCAGGGTGGTGTCCCATTATGCACAATTAAAATCCATGGTGCCCTATAACATGGCACTCATGCACCATGGAGCAAGGGTGCCTGCATTGGAGCTAGGCAGCACTCTGGGGCCGATTACGATTGCGGAAGGCCCGTCACTGCCAGCCATGCAGTGGCGGTCCTTCCACAATCGTACTGCGCTTTCCCCCTGCCACATTACGATGGAGGAGGGAATCGCGCTAGGACCGTGGCGGACTCAAAGACCATCCGCTACCGGTCTGCCTATAGCAATCTCACTGATTGCCTGGCAGACGGTCCTCAAGGTCAGATATGGTGGCGGTGCCTAGCAGGTACCGTCCACTAAATCATGATGCAGACTACAGCCGGCATTTCCAAGGCGGGGATGCTGCCATGGAAAGGCAGGTGGGGAATGGTGACGGGGGCCCGTTGCGGGCCCCCAATGTGTAGGAGGCGGTGAGGGTGTGCTTGGGGGGTACCCATGGTACCCCCCTACATTTCACAGCACCACGTGGTAGGCACTGGAATTCGGGGGCTGAAACGGTGTTGGGGACCCAAGGAGATCCAGAGAGGGAAATTACAGCAGGAAATAGGCATGAAACCACACCGACAATTGCCCTGTACACTGCTTATCCATTTGGACTGAATATCCCCCTTGCAGCACCCACCTGGAACATTGGTGCATACTAGGACCTGCAGTTCCGACGACCTGCGGGATGTTGAGCGAACACTGGGAAGGGGGCGGAGCGGGTCACTGCAAATGGGCAAGTTGCGAGACTTTTCAATAAAGGTGTACCTATGCCTTCTGAGTATTAAGGCGTCTGAAGAAGGCCATGTCAGGCCGAAATGAATTATGCCGCAAAACTTGATAAAAGGTGTCTCCAAGGTGTCCCCCGTGTGGCCTCTGCTCTTTCGACTGGAGGAGGTGTTCTGGATATATATATATATACGCAACACTCACCCAGCAATGGAGAACTCAGGGAGATGTACTTCTCATCAGAGTGCATCAGGTGTGCGAGCACATGATCTGGGGTGATGAGTGCCCCCACCAATGGGAGAGTTGCAGGACAATTTTAAAGGCGGGGTGGGGACCTCAACCTGGAAGCAGCGGCATCTGAGGAAGGCAGAGTATGCTGAAATGCATTATGCCAAGCTGTCCATTAAATCGCTTCCTGACAGATTCACCAAGTGGCCTCCTCTTCTTCCTGCATGGAGGGGTTTTGGTGAATGTTCAGCCCGTCTGCCAGATACGCGCAAGGAGGCCCCGTTCTGCTAGTTGGCCGGAGCTCACCTGGTGTCTGCATCTGCAGTTTCTTTACTGTCCGAGGTATCGGTATCGCTCTGGCCCGCCTCACAGTGCAAGCCAAGCAAGGGCTGCTGCCAGCGGCAGCTCGTGACTTCACGAGAGGTGAGATTCACTGTAATCAAGCCTGCGGCCTGGCGGACACTTGAATTGGGGGCTGGAACATTAAGGGGACTCGAGGGGGCACCAGGACATCATAACAACGAGACTTGTTAGTACTGGTAACTCCGCGCCTTGCCCTGCATAGCACCAATCCATTTTGTCATCTACCATCTAATTTCCCCCACGCAACCTCACCCAGCAATGGAGAACTCTGGGAGATGCATTTCTCATCGGACTGCATCAGGTGTGCGAGCACATTATCTGGGGTGATGAGTGCCCCCACCAATGGGAGAGTTGCAGGACTATTTTAAAGGCGGGGTTGGGACCTCAACCTGGAAGCAGCGGCATCTGAGGAAGGCAGAGTATGCCGAAATGCATTATGCCAAGCTGTCCATTAAAGTGCTTCCTGATAGATTCCCCGAGTGGCCTCCTCTTCTTCCTGCATGGAGGGGTTTTGGTGAATGTTCAGCGTGTCTGCCAGATATGCGCAAGGAGGCCCCGTTCTGCAAGTTGGCCGGAGCTCACCTGGTGTCTGCATCTGCAGTTTCTTTTTTGTCCGAGGTATTGGTATCGCTCTGGCCCGCCCCACAGTGCAAGCCAAGCAGGGGCTGCTGCCAGCGGCAGTTCGTGACTTCACAAGAGGGGAAATTCACTGTAATCAAGCCTGCGGCCCGGCGGACACTTGAATTGGGGGCTGGAACGTTAAGTGGTCTCGAGGGGGCACCAGGACATTATAACAACGGGACTTGTTACTACTGGTAACTCCGCGCCTTGCCCTGCACAGCACCAATCCATTTTGGCGTCTACCATCTAATTTCCCCCATGCAACACTCACCCAGCAATGGAGAACTCTGGGAAATGTAGTTCTCATCAGACTGCATCAGGTGTGCGAGCACATCATCTGGGGTGATGAGTGCCCCCACCAATGGGAGAGTTGCAGGACAATTTTAAAGGCGAGGTTAGGACCTCAACCTGGAAGCAGCTGCATCTGAGGAAGGCAGAGTATGCCGAAATGCATTATGCCAAGCTGTCCATTAAAGTGCTTCCTGATAGATTCCCCGAGTGGCCTCCTCTTCTTCCTGCATGGAGGGGTTTTGGTGAATGTTCAGC
Organism: Triturus cristatus; assembly: GCF_964204655.1. Taxonomy (NCBI): domain Eukaryota; kingdom Metazoa; phylum Chordata; class Amphibia; order Caudata; family Salamandridae; genus Triturus; species Triturus cristatus. The sequence goes on from NC_140583.1 coordinate 478,223,417, forward strand.
GTGTCTGCCAGATATGCGCAAGGAGGCCCCGTTCTGCAAGTTGGCCGGAGCTCACCTGGTGTCTGCATCTGCAGTTTCTTTTTTGTCCGAGGTATTGGTATCGCTCTGGCCCGCCCCACAGTGCAAGCCAAGCAGGGGCTGCTGCCAGCGGCAGTTCGTGACTTCACAAGAGGGGAAATTCACTGTAATCAAGCCTGCGGCCCGGCGGACACTTGAATTGGGGGCTGGAACGTTAAGTGGTCTCGAGGGGGCACCAGGACATTATAACAACGGGACTTGTTACTACTGGTAACTCCGCGCCTTGCCCTGCACAGCACCAATCCATTTTGGCGTCTACCATCTAATTTCCCCCATGCAACACTCACCCAGCAATGGAGAACTCTGGGAAATGTAGTTCTCATCAGACTGCATCAGGTGTGCGAGCACATCATCTGGGGTGATGAGTGCCCCCACCAATGGGAGAGTTGCAGGACAATTTTAAAGGCGAGGTTAGGACCTCAACCTGGAAGCAGCTGCATCTGAGGAAGGCAGAGTATGCCGAAATGCATTATGCCAAGCTGTCCATTAAAGTGCTTCCTGACAGATTCCCCAAGTGGCCTCCTCTTCTTCCTGCATGGAGGGGTTTTGGTGAATGTTCAGCGTGTCTGCCAGATACGCGCAAGGAGGCCCCGTTCTGCAAGTTGGCCGGAGCTCACCTGGTGTCTGCATCTGCAGTTTCTTTTTTGTCCGAGGTATCGGTATTGCTCTGGCCCGCCCCACAGTGCAAGCCAAGCAGGGGCTGCTGCCAGCGGCAGCTCGTGACTTCACGAGAGGGGAGATTCACTGTAATCAAGCCTGCGACCCGGCGGACACTTGAATTGGGGGCTGGAACGTTAAGGGGACTTGAGGGGGAACCAGGACATTATAACAACGGGACTTGTTACTACTGGTAACTCCGCGCCTTGCCCTGCACAGCACCAATTAATTTTGGCATCTACCATTTAATTCCCCCCACGCAACACTCACCCAGCAATGGAGAACTCTGGGAGATGTAGTTCTCATCAGACTGCATCAGGTGTGCGAGCACATGATCTGGGGTGATGAGTGCCCCCACCAATGGGAGAGTCGCAGGACAATTTTAAAGGCGGGGTTGGGACCTCAACCTGGAAGCAGCGGCATCTGAGTAAGGCAGAGTATGCCGAAATGCATTATGCCAAGCTATCCATTAAAGTGCTTCCTGGCAGATTCCCCGAGTGGCCTCCTCTTCTTCCTGCATGGAGGGGTTTTGGTGAATATATATATATATATATATATATATATATATATATATATATATATATATATATATATATATATATATATATATATATATATATATATATATATATATATATATATTCACTGAAAAAACCATAGGTTTCACACATGTTATAGTTAGCGGAAATTTTACTGATAAAAAACCAATGAAATTCCCCCGTTATAGTTAGTGCAGGCAACTATAACTCACGCGACCGCAATCCTCTGCTGATGCTAATACTGTATTTAGACACTTATTTGCCCATGTCTTCTTCCATACATTTTTAGCTATACATATATTACAAATATTTTTTTTTCATAAAGACACATATGTCATCAGCAGAAGATTGCGGTCGCGTGAGTTATAGTTGCCTGCACTAACTATAACGGGGGAATTTCATTGGTTTTTTATCAGTAAAATTTCCGCTAACTATAACATGTGTGAAACCTATGGTTTTTTTCAGTGAATTTGCAAGGTTTTTGAAATGCTAATTCCTAACTATAACGTGTGTGAAACCTATGGTTTTTTCAGTGAATTTGTACGGTTTTTGAAATGCTAAGTTACTTTACGCCATTCGTGGCGTGCGCGCCCACTTAACGCATTTCGTTCCGTGTGTGCACGGTGCGCTTCGCGCACCGTGCGCGCACAGTGAGTACGCGGTGCGCTTTGCGCACCGCGCGCCCACTTTACGCAGTTAGTGCCGTGCACGCACGGTGGGCACGCGGTGCGCTACGCGCACCGCGTGCCCACGTTACGCTAGATGGGCCATGTACGCACGTTGCACTTCGCGCACCGTGTGCACATGGAGGACGTATGATGCACTTCGTTTTGAAAGGTAATATTTTAATTTTTCGTATATTTTATAAGCCATGCACAAATGGTGCCCTTCGGGCACCATTTGCACACGGGGTGGAGAGAGTGTGGATAATTTTTTTTTTTATTATTTTTTTTACCGTACGCGTACGGTAAGCGTAATCGGCGAAATTACCGAAAAAATAAAAATTCCGTTTTTGGCCTTGGGGGATCTTTGGGGACTCCCTCAACATGGCTATGTGTGTGGGAGCTGTCTAAACAGCCCCTTTACATGTTTTTGGGCTTTATATTTTAAAAATCACTCTCAGTGCGAGAGAGAAAATGGCGGCCGCCGCTTCCTGGTTTCGGCCGATTCGAATGTTTACTTAGATCTAAGAGCCAATCAGAATCGCGCTCGCGCACACCACCGTACGCGTACGGTAAGCATACCGTAAGCGCACCGTAAGCTGGCTCAGATATATATATTGATTTAAAGGCTATTTTCTCAGAATCTACTGAACAGATTTACACCAAACCTACAAAAGGCACTTCCTTGACCTGAGGACTACCTCTCTGCCAAATTTCTAGTAATTCTGTTCAGCCGTTCGGGCTGTAGCCCTGTCTAAAGGTCCTATGGAAAAATGCATTGGAAAAACGCTTTTTGGGACCCCCTTTTATCTCAGCCCCCGCTTGACGAATCCCCCCGAGACTTTCAGGGTAGGAGCGGAGCGTAGCGCCCCACCTATTTTGAAAAATTCGCGAGGATTCGTCGACCGGCACCAAAGTTATTCAAAATAGAATGTTGCGGATTTCCTATGGAAACGTGGTCCTAACTATAACTACCTACTGGCGACCGCCAGTAGGTAATATATACATATATATATATATATATTAGTAGGTATTTGTTATATAATTACATGGTATTACTTTATTTAAAATTTGGGAAATTATAGTATGAATTAAAACTATTAGTTTAATAATAGCTTTTTAACAAGATATATGTATCGGCTCAACTCCTTATTCAAATAAGAACCATCCTGGAGCATGAATTTAATGGCACTAGGACCTTTGTTATAATTTAAATTTAAATTTAAATTCAAATTTTTAATTTACCTTAATCAGCATGATGAGGGGGATTTTGAAAACATATAAAAATTAATGATGTTTGTGAACACATACATGTGTTTGTTGTGGATTAACATGCAATTGTGAAATGATTTGTTTTCTTTACGAACTACATCTCCCATAATGCTTGTCTCCCCACATGACAGGAAGTGGGATGTGTTCCTTGAATGCCGGTACTTATGCGAGTTCCATTGTAAGAGACAGTGTCGTGATCAAGGTCTTGTGGCAAGACCGAAACGCGTTGATTCTACTGTGGATTTCTCTGCTGAGGGCGAATTTGAAATAAAAGCATTATATTGGATCTACGGAGTGCGACCCTGATTCTCCCCTTGTGGGAGTTGTGAACATATATATATATATATATATATATATATATATTCACTGAAAAAACCATAGGTTTCATGCACGTTATAATTAGGAATTGGCATTTAAAAAACTTTCGAAATTCACTGAAAAAACCATAGGTTTCTGGGGTGTTATAGTTAGCTGGACATTTCCCTCATACAAAACCCTAGAAATTCCCCTGTTATAGTTAGTTCAGCTAACTATAACTCGCGCCCCCGCAATGCACTGCTGATGACATCACATATTACATCACTCATGACATGGTCAGTGACATCACTGATGACATCACTGATGACATCTCAAATGACATCACTGATGACATCACTGATGACGTCATCCAGTGAGTATGTGTTTCTGTAAAGTTTTAATATGTTTACTATATATAGGGAAAGGCCTGTTGAAGAATGAGTGGGTGTACAAGTGTGTGAATGGATGATTTTGTAGGTGTGTAACTGACTCTATAAGTGAGTCATTAAATGTATCTTACTACAGACTAGTGACTAAACTGTGTGAATGTCTGTATGTGTCTGTGTGTTGGTGTATAAGTGGCTGCATGGTTTTGTGAACAGCTATATGAGTGTCTATATGGGTTATTGATTGGTTGTATGAGTATCTGTATGAGTGCCTGAGTGTTTGTGTGCGTAGGCTGTGTGTGACTCTGTGCATAGATGTGTGAGTGGGTGATTCTATGGGTGCATGGTTTTCAGAGTGCATCTGTGATGAACTGTATGGTTGAGTGAGTGTATGTATGGGTGTGTTAGGGATTGAATGTATATCTCAGTGGTACATTTGTGACTAACTACATATGTGAAAGGCAGTATATATGCGTGTAAGAGTATATAAGTGGGTATATGTGACAGTGTGTGATTGTGAGAGTGGCTGTATGGATGAGTGTGTGCTTGAATCAATGATTGTATAAGAGCGTAAGAATGTGGTACTATTTTTATGAGTAAGTGAACTTGAGTGTGTATAACTGCATAGGTGAGTAAATGGGATTGTAATTAATTATTTGCATGACTGACTAGGCGTGAGAGTACCTCTATGGATGATTTGTCTCTGTAAGGACGGGTCTTAGGTCACTCCACTGGCTGCCTGTTAAACAACGAATCCAGTTTAAAGCACTGTGTATTGTCTTTAAGGCACTCAGTGGAGTTGGCCCTGATTTTTGGAAACATGCCTTTCAGTGGTATGTTCCCGGAAGAGATTTACGCTCGGCTCAGGCTAACCTAGTTACCCTCCCCCCGCTTTAATAAAGCTAATTGGGGAGGCAGGAGTTTTGCCATTGTGCCGCGAAGGCTTGGAATGGTCTGCCTTTAAAGCTAAGGAATATTACAGAGCTCTTTTCCTTTAGGAAAGAATTAAAGACCTGGTTATTCATATAAATTTTCCTATCAGCATTATCATTGGCTAATCTCAGGTGGATAGTGTACAGCGCCAGGACACCTCTGGGTAACAGATCGCTATAGAAGTCCTTTTAACATAACATAACATTGGTGGTGTGTGAGTGTCTATGTAGGTGTATAAATGCATATGATAGTCTTGTACGGAGTGACTGTAAGTATGAGTGACTGTACAGGTGAATGAGTGGAGGTGTATGTAGACCTAAGAGTTAATAAGTGGGTATGCAGTTATTGGTATTGGAGTATCTATGGTTTTGAGAACGGACGTCTGAAATTTTGAGTTGGTGTATCAACGGTTAAATTAGGGTGTGAGAAGATGCAGGTATTTTTCACATGGATGACGTCATCAGTGATGTCATCAGTGATGTCATTTGAGATGTCATCAGTGATGTCATCAGTGATGTCACTGACCATGTCATGAGTGATGTAATATGTGACGTCATCAGCAGTGCATTGCGGGGGCGCGTGTTATAGTTAGCTGAACTAACTATAACAGGGGAATTTCTAGGGCTTTGTACGAGGGAAATGTCCAGCTAACTATGACACCCCTGAAACCTATGGTTTTTTCAGTGAATTTCTAAGGTTTTTTTTTTTTTTTTTTTTTTTTGAAACCGTTTATTGCAGGTTGTAAAAGTTACAGGTATGGGCCTACAACCACCCGGCCGGCCGCTAGAATGACAAAAGCATATTGCATACATACAGTAAAAGTCTCTCGGCAGTGCAGAGCAGTGAAACAGGAGTAATCAATGGTGCAGGCCACACAGCTCCAAGCCCACAGTACGGTTCCCTTTTCTTGAAACAAAACAACACCAAAAAACCACACCCGCATGGCAACCCGCGATCCAAAGTGACAGCACGTGCTCCATAAGTGGGGGATCCAAACCAGCAGCAGAACTCTGAGGAGGGGAATGGGAGTAGGTCAGGGACTGGGGGGACCGCGCGCCCGCGGCCGAGGGAGGGGGGCCGTCTAGGGAGACGGAACAGGTGAGGCAGCCGGTAGCAGTGGTGGCTCACAAATACCCCCGCGGTAGGCGTTCCAGGGGCCCCAGAGTTTCACCCACGCCCCAGGCTTACCCCTCGCCACATACACCACCTTTTCACGAAACATACACCAATCCATATGCTCTTTCCAGGCCGATACCGCAGGGGGCCTCTGGGATCCCCACAATTGAGCAATGTCACGCTTAGCTATCATGTATCCCAGAGTCACCCACCGCGTCTGCGGGACCGAATAGTCATTCGGTTCCCATACATTCAGCAAGCATCTCCTCGCTTCAGGCAGCAGCGCGACACGCGTAACCACACGCAGGACCTCATGCACACCACGCCAGAATCGCTCCACCTTCGGGCACTCCCACAGTATATGCATGAAAGTCGCCAGCGCACCACAGCCACGCTTACACAGTCCGTCACCAGCAAAACCCATACGCAGAAGCCTTGGCCCCGTCACGTAAACCCGGTGAAGGATCTTGAGCTGGACGAAACGAAGGCGAGCCGGGATGGCCACCTCTTTCGGGGAGGCCACCGCGGAAATCCAATCCTCGTCGTCCAGCTCCAGCCCGTCGGCAACCCAGGCCTCGCGGAGACTAGTCAGCAGGCACGATCTATCGTTGATCAGTTTTTTATATATGAGGGAGATCGTGCTGTCCGGTACATGGCCGTCCAGCACTCTGTCCTCCAGGGGGGAAGACTCCGGAATGGATGCGACGTCCGGGAAGACGGAGCCCAGCGCATGGCGGACTTGTAGGTACCGAAAGCACTCACTGCCCTGCAGCTGAAACTCCGCCTGCAGCGTCTCAAAAGTTTTGAATCCCCCCCTCGTCCAGAGATCTCCCACCGTGCTGATTCCGATCGTGTCCCACTTCTCGAAGCCCTTCGACGTCCATAGGGAGCCCAACCTCTCAGACGCATACAGCGGTGACGCCCGGGTCAAACGGTCCTTCCACCCCATAGCTGCATTAGCCGCGTGCCAGACACGCACCATAACACGCGTCGGTCCCGTCAAACGGGAGTCGGGCGCGCCAGAGTAGAGCGCGCGATTGTAATCGCCACCGGGTAGGAGCATTTTATCCATCTCAAATGCCGGGTTCAAGGCGGGCCCATAAAGGCCATGATTAATTGCAGCTAGTTGGGAGGCCCAGTAATACCGTTTAATGTCCGGGAGGGCGACCCCCCCATTGTACCACGGGAGCGTCAATTTAGCCAGAGCAATGCGCGGCCTCCCGTCCCAGAACAGGCGCCGCTGGAGGCCCTCCACCTCACGGAAATAGCGTGCCGGGACCAAGTCCATAGTATTCTGGAGGGCGTAGAGGAATCGCGGCAGGGACATCATTTTGAACAAAGCCGCTCGGCCGAGCGGCGAGAGCGGCAGACGCCGCCAGCGCACCACGTCCTCCCTCAAGCGCTGGAGGGGGGGCAGCAAATTCCGCTCATAGCGGGCCTCCGGGTCAAGTGTGATATAGATACCCAGGTACCGAAAACCGTGGGGGGCAATCTGGATCGGACAGTCCCGTGGTAGGGCCGGAGCCTCCCCGGAAAGCACATAGACACAGGATTTCGCCCAGTTGATGACCAGGCCTGAGTTGCGACCGAATGAGCGCAAAACATCAACCAGGACGATCAGTGATTTACGCGGGGAGGCGAGATACAGAAGGATGTCGTCAGCGTAGAGGGACACACGGTCCTCATGCTCGGGGGTCCAGCGGAGACCACGGATAGAGGGGTGCCACCGTAGCCACTCCGCCAGGGGCTCCAGGGCCAGGGCAAACAGGAGAGGCGACAGGGGGCAACCCTGTCGCGTACCCCTCCCCAGCGCGAATGGGGCCGAGACTCGCCCATTCACTACCACCTGCGCCAATGGGCCCGAATATAGCAATTTGACCCAGCTAATGAAACCCGGGCCGAACCCGAATTTCGCCAGCATCGCCCAGATGTATGGCCATTCAAGCGTATCAAACGCCATGGTGGCGTCCAAGGACGCCAAGATGGCCGGCTCCCGCACAAATGGGACACGCGCGAGCACCCCGTGCAAGCGCCGCAGATTGAGCGCCGTGTTGCGGTGCGGTATAAAGCCAGATTGGTCTTGGTGGACCAGGTCGCCCACCACGCCAACCAACCGGTTGGCCAACACCTTGGCAAGGATTTTGGGCTCCGCGTTCAAAAGCGAAATCGGCCTATAGGATGTGACCCGTTCACGGGGCTTCCCCTCCTTGTGGATCACCACAATTGTGGCCAGGCGCTGGTCCGGCGGGAGGGAACCCTGCGAGTGGGCCGCCAGGAACATCGCGCGCAGGTGGGGCACCAACACATCCGGGCGTAGCTTGTAGAGCTCGATGGGAATACCATTGGGGCCCATGGCCTTGCCGGATGCAACCGAGCGAATAGCCAAGGCAATTTCGTCCGAGGTGGGAGGGGCGTCAAGCGAATCCCTGTCCTCCACCGTTAGGGAGGGCAGTGCGATGTCCCGAAGCAGGGCATGGGAATCTTCCTCCGAGCAGGGGGAAACCGGGGAGTAGACTTCGCGGAAATAATCCGCGAAGCAGGAGACAATGGCTTCCGGCTCGGTGACACACGCACCATCAACACTCTCAATCAAAGGCACCACGCGGCTCGCTCTCTCCCTCTTATCCAACCACGCAATCAATTTGCCAGCCTTATCACCCACATCATACAATCGCCCCTGCTGCTCTCTACTGAGGCCCCTGGCCGCCTCCGTGACGAGGGCCCGATAGGCCGCCTGCTTTAGGTGTAGAACATGCAACTTGGCGTCTGTTACCCCGCTCCCCAGGTCACCCTCCAGTTCTGCAATCTCGGCCTCTACCCGGGTCACCTCCTCCCGCTCGAGCCGCCGGGCATGGGAGATAAAGGAGAGGGCCTCCCCTCTAAGGACTACCTTGAAAGCCTCCCACAGGGAGATGGCGGAAGAGACCGACCCCACATTCTCGTCAAAATATCGCTGTAAGGATTTGATCAAATCGGCACGAATGGTGGGGTCACGCAAATACCATGCATTGATTGGGGCCACCCTGCCATCCCCCCTCGGGAAGACATCGAAATGCAACAACAATGGGGAGTGGTCTGAGATACCCCGCGCTAGATGGCGCACCTCCCCCACCCTCCCTGCATGGGCCGCCGGGACAAGGATGTAATCAAGCCGCGAGAGGCTACCATGGGCACCCGAGTGGAAGGTGTACTGTCGCAATGCGGGATGCTTTAATCGCCAGCAATCCACCAGGCCCAGCGTGTCCAGAAGGCCGGGCAGCCACGCCTGTGCCCGGGGCAGGTCCCTAGGGGGATGGCGATCCATAGACCCAGAGGCTACCGCATTAAAGTCCCCTCCAACCACCAGCAGGCCACTCGGAAGGTCCAGAAGGAGGCGCCCCAGGTCCGCGAATGTGGTGACTTGTAACCCAGGCGGGACGTACACGGATATAAAGATAAACACTCTACCCTCCATTCTTCCCACCAGAACCGTGTAGCGTCCCCTCTCATCATGGCGCACCTCCTCAATCTCCAACGGGAGCGAGTTCTTGATCATAATACCCACCCCCCGCGAGCCCGAGGTGAAGCCGGAATGTGCCACCAAACGATATCCCCGCCGATTCATTGCATGAAAGGAGTTACCTATAAGGTGCGTCTCCTGCAGGAAGACAACATCTGGTGAAATACGTTTTAAGTACTGCAGGACCACACCACGCTTAATCCTATCCCCCAGGCCGTTAACATTCCATGACAACACAGTCAAATCCCTACCCCCCATCATACGTCGAATCAATCGGTCGTCCCCCATCGAGCATCCTAATAACAACAACATAGTAGCGGGTTTGCCCTGCGGTGCTAACAAACAACACACCCCCCCCACCCCCCGGTCCCAACAGAACTCCCCCCTCCCTGCACCCCTGCATGAGCCCAGACAGCCCCCCCAAAGTGCAGTGTGCCTGTCGCCCCATAGCTAAATACTAACTAGTCCCCCAGAGGAGGAGGGAAGCCCCCAACAGACCCCACGCAACCTCCATAGGAGGGGAACATACGCAATCAATAAATGGTGAAGGAACAACGTCCAGAGCAAGGCCTATTCAGTCACCCCTCAATTCTGATCCGGCGGGCCCTCCTCGCCAGCCGCGCCCCCCCCGCCCCCCCGGCCCCGATCTCCAGGCAGAGTGTCCAGCCAGTCCCCAGCCGCCTCGGGCCGGTCAAAGAAGTGCGTGCGACCATCCACCTCTACCCTCAGCTTGGCTGGAAAGAGCATTGAGTACTTGAGGTTCAGGTCCCTTAGGTGACGTTTAACCCCAAGAAAGCTCTGTCGCTGCTTCTGGACCGCCGGAGTAAAGTCTGGGTAGAAATGTATCTCCATGTTGTCAAGCTTGACCGGTCCCTGTTGCCTGGAGGTCTGGAGGATAGCATCTCTGTCCCGAAAATTAAAAATCCGGGCAATGAGCGGCCGCGGCGGGGCACCAGTCTTAGGTCTGCCCCCGGGGACCCGGTGAGCACGCTCCACCGCAAAAAGCTTACTCAGCCCCCGGGGCTGGAGATGGGTCAGGATCAAATCTTCCACGAAAAGATCCGCCGCCTCCTCCTCTCGTCCCTCCGGGACCCCCACAATACGGACATTATTCCTCCGGGCCCGACCCTCGGAGTCCTCCAATCGCCGGTCCATCAGGGCGCTCGCCTGGCCAAGCCGGCGCACCTCCTTCTGGAGGGCCACCACGTCTGTCGTGAGGCTCGTTGTGGTGTGGGCCAGGGAGTCGACTCGGTCGTTTGTTTTGGACAAGTCTGCTCTCACAAGGCTCACATCCACAAGGACCGAGTCTATTTTTTGCGCTAAGGTGTCGAAACGCTGGTCCACCGAGGCCTTCATCTCTGCGATGGCGCCCATGACGTCCCGGAGGGTCAGATCCCCTGGATGAGCAGATGCCTCCGTCGGGCCCACCGGGGATGCACTCGATGTCTCCGGAGAACCCTTCTGAAGCGTGTAGCGGTCCATACTGTTGGCCTGGTGCGCCGTGCCACGGCGGGTCGTCTTCACCTTCGCCCGGTCGCCATCTTGTTTGGTGGACATGCTGGCTCTTCCACAGTCGTGCCAAGCTCCCCAAACGGGCCGCTATACCAGTCACGGGTGCCAGGGGGGGGGCAGGGGCGACCACCGAACCGCGGGTCAACCCACCGCCGGCGGGTCAGCCGGGCTCCTGGACAAGGCCACCGCACCCCGCTCCGCAGCCCGACCCGGCTTGAGAGCTAGGAGGGCGCAAAAGCGAAAGTGAAAGTGCGGGGTACGCCAGTCGCCCAGCCCCGCTCGCCGCTGTTATTCACTTTGTCCCCGGATCGCCCCACTACTCCAATCCGGGGGGCCGGCAAGGAGAAGGCCGCAACCTTCGATCGATGCTCCCACCGGCGTTCGGGGTCCGATTCGAGCCCAAAAAACGGGTGGCGCCTCAGCTCCGGTTCCCCAACACAGTCCCCTCAACAAGGACAGGATATCGCCAGGATTAATTCAGGAGGTCGCGGAGGTCCTCGGGAGCCTCGCACCCACGCGGCAATCTTGGTTGCGCGCTAGGCTCCTTCCCCCTCTAAGGTTTTTTAATTGCCAATTCCTAACTATAACGCCCTGAAACCTTTGGTTTTTTCAGTGAATTTCAAAGGTTTTTTAAATGCTAATTCCTATCTATAACTTATCTCTGAAGATATCATGTTTAATGATTTTGATTGGATTTGTATATTTTTCAAATTCAGTGTGTTAATTTCATTAATTACATTTTTTTTTAAAATACTTTTTTATCACCCTTTTTTAAACTTATTTTTTCAATTAATTCTTTTAAAAATGAAAAAATATTATTTGAACTTAATGGGTTTTTCAAACATATTTTTTTATATTTTTCAAAATATTTTTTTAACTATATGTGCAAAACTTTATTTTATATATTTTTTTCAATGTTTTTGGATCCGCGCACCCTAAGCACACCGTTCCCGATCCCTACGCGATAGCATCCGTGCATGGTATGCGTTGGGTACGTGTTTAGTGCGCGATTGCAATGCGACCAGTACGTGACTCCCAGTGTATACGCGACCCGTTCGATGTACATAATGTTTACGCGCTTCCGCGATGCGTCATCTGCGTCTATGACGCGGTAGGTGCGCGGATCCCGTGAAATATTTAACATTTAAAAAAAAACATATATATATATATTTCATGTGAATATTAATTGAAGACAAACTCTAAACTAGTCTTAAAACTAATATATTTTTACATCTAATCCTATCATTTTTTTAAAATCAATTTCGCGGATGCACGCTGGGTGCGTGCTGCGTAAGCGCAGGGTGCGCGGATCCCATGTGACCTGAAAAAAAAAGAGATTTGATTGGTTCATTACACTTCCTCTTCTAACTATTGAAAGACCGCACCCATTTCAATCATTCTTCTTTGACCTTCTTTAGAGCACCATCTCTTTGGAGAGAAGAAGATTTTTTAGACTAAGTTTACACTTAGCTCTAACTTTTTTCAACCAAAAATGGCTTCAGGGCAGCAGGCATCACCTGCATCACCTCATACTTCTGAGGATGAATTTTTGGCGGAGGAACCACCCAAAGAACGTTTTTCTTCAGTGGTGTGGACATTTTTTACTTTTCCCGAGGTGCAGAATAAGACCAATGCCACCTTGGTCACGTGCAAGATTTGCAAAAGAGTCCTGTCGTGAGGGGGTCCTAACAAGAAATACTCTTGCGGCACGGCAAGTATGATGAAGCACATGAGGACCCTTCATCCAAACAATCTTGCACGAGAAGAGTGCCGAAGGATGAGAAACACTCCTGCTCCTGCGCCATCCACCTCATCGCAGCCGAGCACATCAAGAGTGCATCCATCAGCCTAAACCTTGGACATCCGTCCTCAATTTCAATTTTTAAAAGTGCTCTGCACTAAGTGCAATGCAACTTTGTGCTATGGTGAGCAGTCGATCGATCTGATCTGCCGCCGCCAAGAAAGTCACATTTGCTAGTTTTTTTTTGTGTTTATTATTGTTCCCTGAAGTTCATTGTTTGGTTTCTCCTGTTTTGTTTTTTGGGGGGTTTTTGCAGAAAAACCCCCAAAATTTAAAAATTGTTCAGAAAATCCCAAAAAAATTATAAAAGAAGAAAGAAGAAAAATAAAAGTTCTTGTAAGAACTAACTTTCCTGGTTTAAAAAAAGAGCTAAATTTCTTTGTTAGTGTTAGTTTAGATGAATGTATGTGTAGTACGTAATTGACTGAATGAATGCATTAGTAGCGTATGGTGAATGTATAAGTGCAGAAGTATGAGGAAGTGCTGCAGCATCACACAGTAACCTCTTTAACTGCAGCGTGCTGTAGTACTTCCGAAGCACAGGGATGCAACATATGTACATAAATATGTTGCAAATCTATGCTTCTGTCTGCACGGCTGCTTAAACTGCAGCCATGTGGTGACACAGGCACCCTTGCACCATAGTGCAAGGTTATCTGTGTCATGTGCTGTTTGTTTTTCTGCAGGAAGACACACCTTCCTGCACAAAAACAATGAGAAAATGCATTTTTCTCCTTCAATGTATGCTGAACATTTCAGCATGCATTGAAGATATGAAAATGTGGAGAAATGAAAACAATTCTCCTTGTTGTGCTTTCCTACACCAATTTTAGAATGGTGCACCATTCACACACATATCGAGATTTATGATTTATGATAAATCTAGACATGTGTCTTTTTCTATGAGTATTCAGTGCAATCATGCACAACAACACTTATAGAACACCCTTTCAAAACAAAGTGGTCTGCATGATGAGGTTGTATTTACATGGAGTATAAAAAGTGCACAGAGTGCCTTTCCCTCTCTTTGTAAATATGAAAGAGTATCTTACACAATAACTATGTTACAAAAAGTGACATATTTCCGTTTTTAAAATTCCTTGCGAATGATAAAAGGTAAGCACAGAGTTTTGTCTGCAAAGATGTTCAAAGAAGAATGATTGAAATAATTGCGGTCCTTCAATAGCTAAAATAGGAAATATTATGAACCCCTCAAATCTCTTTTTTTGCAGGTCACATGATATCTGATTATGGTCAGATTTCAAAACTACATAGGTATAAACAGAGTGTTTTTAGAAACATGTTTCCACTTTGTAGCTTCTTGCAGACCTCCTCATTCAGCATATTGAGACTTAGTTAAACTTACCTTCACAGTAATAGGAATAAAAAATGGTACACATTTTTTTCACATTTTCAATCCAATCTAAATTCTTAAAAATTGCTTATTTTAAAATTTGGGTCTGTGAAAGAAAAGGAAAAAAAATTATAACATGTAATAATACATTTTTTACAACACAGCATAATTTCCACAAAGTATTTTTTTTGCCTTTTTTGCTGTTCTCAGAATATATTAAATTTCACTAAAAATTGTGATTTCAATCGGACTCGTCACTTAACAGCGGGCAAAAAAAACACAATCTCAAAGATTGTTAAAAAAAAACCAACATGCTATTCTCAAAAAAAAAACAAGATACAAGTCACAGATATATAAAATGCACACAGCTAACAAAACTTTTTAACTTTAACTTACAAAAACTGTAAATGATGTCGCTTTAAAATATTCACCGAATCTAAAGATGAATTTTTGGAGGATGCACCACGCCCACAATGTTTTCCTTCAGTGATGTGGAAATGTTCTACTTTTCTCGAGGGGCAAACAAAGACCAATGCCACCTTTGTCACGCGCAAGATTTTCAAAAGAGTTCTGTTACGAGGAGATCCTAACAAAACATACTCGTGCGGCACAGCAAGTATGATGAAACACCTAAGGACCCTTCATCCAAACAATCTTGGACGAGAAGAGTGCAAACAGATGAGAAACACTCCTGTTCTGTATCTGTAAAAAAGAATCACAAATAAATGTATATTAATAACTTTAAAATTTATACTATTCCCTTACAGTACAAACACATTTTATATAAATACTGACTAAGAAACTATAGCCCTGAACCGCAAGTGTGACGATGGTTAAAACACTACATACATAGTGCATACTACTTTGAAACAGTTCATGCCCTAAAGCCTACCTCACTAAAACACTACATGCTAACTGACTAAATGATTACAGTACTATAAGGAGACACACTGGGTGAGTGACAGGGTGTTTGCTAGAAGAGTATGAATACTAACTAGGGAATTGAAGGTGTGAAACACAACTGTGTAGGTGATTAGAGGACTGCATCCATACTGCATAGGCATTTAAAGCAGTCCATGTGCTAAGGCATGGCTCACTGCATGACTACTTGGGTACTGACTGAATGATTAGAGTACAGCAAGGAGAGTGCCTAGGTGAATTTATAAGTGGTAGGCTTTTCGCACAGGGAATGGATTAGTACTTGGTACTGAATGGGTCACTAGAGGAGTGCAAAGGCAGTGACAGGATGTTTGCTGGACTGTATGGATACTGACTAGGGAATTGAAAGTGTGAAAGACAAGTGTCTAGGTGGTTAGAAGACTGCATACATAGTGGATAGGGGTTTGAAGAAGTCCATGTGCTAAGGCCTGGCTCAGTGCATGAATACTTAGGCACTGACTAAATGATTAGAGTACTGCAAATATAGTATCTTGGTGAATTTATAAGTGTTTGAGTTTTCTCACAGTGAATGGATTAGTACATGATGCTGAATGGGTCACTAGAGGACTGCAAAGGGAGTTACAGGGTGTTTCCTGGAAGTGTATGGATACTGACTAGCGAATTGAAAATGTGAAAGACAAGTGTATAGTATGTTAGAAGACTGCATGCATACTGCATAGACATTTGAAACAATCTATGTGATAATGTATGGTTCACAACATGAGGACTTGGAAACTGACTAAATCATTAGACTACTACTAGGTTAGTGCCTGGGTAAAACTTTTAAATGTTCAGTTCTGGCACAGTGAATAGAATAGTACATGGTACTGCACTTTAAGGTGTCAAACCCTGACTCATTTTATCAATGCATAAGCAAAGAATAGCTTCTAAAGCTACTAAAACTTGACAACATGACCGATTTCAAATACACTATGTTACCAAATGCTTCTCTCACAATCCTTACCCAAATGTACATAGACTCACAGTGTGAGTTTAGACAAGCAACACTATCTCTAGCAGTTTACCAAAACTCATTCACTAGTCTAGAAGAGTTAATGGTACTGCACACAATCTACATATTTAAGTACAGCACATTAGTGTCAAAGCCTGACTCATTTAATCAAAGCATAAGCCATAACGGTCTTCTAATGCTACTAAAACTTCACAACATGACAGGTTAAAACAGTTATCTGTCAGCAAATACACGATGTTACCAAATGCTTCTCTCACAGTGGTTCCCAAATACACACTAACTCACAGTGTGATTCTAGACAAGCACCACTATCCCTAGGAGTTTACCAAAACTCATTCACTACAGTGCAAGTGGTAAGGGAACTGCACACAATCTACATATTTCAGCACTGCACTTTAGTGTCAAAGCAAGAATCATTTTATCAATGCATAACCAAAGACTGGCTTCTAATGCTACTAAAACTTGACAACATGACAGGTTTTAAAAGAGTTATCTGCTAAAAAATACACGATGTTACCAAATGCTTCTCTCACAGTGGTTCCCAAATGCACACAGACTCACAGTGTGATTCTAGACAACAACCACTATACCTAGGACTTTTTTCCAAAAACCATTCACTACTGTGGAACTGATAAGGGAACTGCACACAATCTACATATTTCAGGACTGCACTTTTCTGTCAAAGCCTGACTCATTTAATAAAAGCATAAGCAAAAACGGGCTTCTAATTCTACTAAAACTTGTCAACATGACAGGTTTTAAAAAAGTTATCTGTCAGAAAATACACGATGTTACCAAATGCTTCTCTCACAGTGATCCCAAATACACACTAACTCACAGTGTGATTCTAGACAAGCACCACTATACCTAGGAGTTTACCAAAACTCATTCACTACAGTGCAAGTGGTAAGGGAACTGCACACAATCTACATGTTTCAGGACTGCGCTTTTGTGTCAAAGCCTGACTCATTTAATCAAAGCATAAGCAAAAACTGCCTTCTAATGCTACTAAAACTTGACAACAAGACAGATTTTAAAACATTTATCTGTCAGCAAATACACAATGTTACCAAATGCTTCTCTCACAGTAGTTCCCAAATGCACGCATACTCACTGTGTGATTCTAGACAAACAACACTATCTCTTGCACTATACCAAAACACATTTCTTCATCTAGAAGAAGTACTACATTTTAGTATAGAAACATAACATAACTCATTTCACAAATTCATAAACAATGACTGGTTTCTAATTCTACCAAAATATAAAAAAAGCACAGTTATCTGTCCGCAAACACATGAAAAACACAAATGCTTATCACAGAATGGTTTCTACATGCACACACACTGTCAATAAGATTGTAGAGAAGAAAAAGTACTCCCTACACTTTAGCAGGAGAAATACATTAGTCTGATTAAAATCAAAATAGTCTGCATACATCCCCTCACAATTAAATAACTCATCTTTCAAGTTGTTTTGTAGATTAAGAAGTATATCAATCACTCACCATATTTTCTTTTACAGAATCTCTGCACTGTGCACCTCTCAGCAAAAACAAAGAATGGAAAAGTTTCCCTTTCATTTTCCACACATATACATGTAAACATCAAATCACAATCCTTCACACATAAACTCAAAAGCAAACACACATTTCTATTGGTTAAACATTTCAACCCTTTCCAACTGAAATACATTTCAACCCTTCCCCCAATCTGCCTTCTGCCTGTTACCATAGAAACAGGTCATGGAACACTGCACTGAGCACACAGGTCAGAAGTTCAGCACACAATGTTGCTAAACAAGAGAGGAAGTGTGCTTCACTTTTCAACATATCAGCTTATCATATATAATGTTCCTTACAATCTGTTTTTGTTAACCAATAATAATCATACCTTTAAAAAACAGAAATATACACCCTACCTTTCAAAGTACAAAGTAGTCATACAACCAATGATTTCTTGTCTTTTTAAAAAAAAAAAAATTCCGTGGATCCTGCACCCAACGCGATAGGATGCGCGCACCGTGCGCGCATTTCGCTGTTTTTTTTGTTTAAAAACAGGGGGCCCCAGGGGGTCCTTCTGGGACCCCCTAAGCACCTCTAGAGGGTCAGAGTATTTACACTCTGCCCCCTTTATATGTTTTACACACTTATTCCCCTTGCTTCTTCAGCCTCGCTTCTACCGAGGCAGAAAATGGCCGCCAACAGTTCCTGGTTTCGAATGTAGACAGACACTCGACAGCCAATTAGCATTCAGCGTGTGATCGGGAGGGTGCGCGCTCGGTTCGGGGAGGGTGCGCTTACGGTGCGTGTAGGGTCCGCGGATCCTCCCCGGCCATGGATATTTATGTACTTTTAACTCTAATTTTCTCAGGAACTACTGAACGGATTCACACCATTTATGCAAAAGGCACAAGTCTGAACTGAGGACTACCTCTTTGCCAAATTTGGTGTCATTCCGTTCAGCGGTTCGGGCTGTTGCTGCGACAACAGATCCTATGGGAAATTGCATGGGGAAAATGCGTTTTGGGACCCCCCTTTTTTCTTGGCCCCCGCTTGACGAATCACCACGAAACTTTCAGGGTAGGAGCGGAGCGGAGCTGGCCAAAAGTTTGGAAAATTTTGGGAGGATTCGTCTACCGGCGCCTGACTTATTGAAAATAGAATGTTGCGGATTTCCAATGGAAAATAGGTCCTAACTATAACTATCTACTGGCGACCGCCAGTAGATAATATATATATATATTTATATATTATATATGTGTTTAACTTTTCATAAAAAATGTATTTATTATATTTGTTGAAATATATCTTAAATTTATTTTATTTTCGTTAAATTAATGATACTTTTTAATATATTTAATAACTAAATTACTATATATTTTAAAACGATATTTAATACAACGATATTAATGATAACAATATTTTTTTCCAATATTTTTGTACTCACTATAATAAGTATAGGATGATGACATTACGACATTGATATTTTGGTCACAATATTTTGGGATGGGAATATTTTCATGAGCTAGATTTTGTCAGTGAACCCTCAGTGCCAGCGCAGGGAGAGATCAGGAATGCAACATATCTTGATAAATAAATATGTTGCATTCCTGCCCTCTCCGTTTGATGTAGCTCAGAAAGTTATTTTGCAGCCCTGCGTTAAATTTTGATAACTGTGGGCCCTGATGTGCTCAGCAAAGTGTATAGTTAAACCCTTGTCATTACATCACATGCCCACTCCGTTTGAAACTAAAACAGTGGACGCAACTGCAATAACTCTCCGATGCAAAAAGTTCATTTATTTATGTGAGTGGCACCCACTAACATTAAAAAAACTCTTGCCTGAACATGGTAACAGACTCATAAATAAAATGCCTTTTTGCACAACAGGGTACTTGTGCCTACAATCATTGCTGCAAGATATATATCTATACATATATACATAAACAAAATTAATATACACATATAATATATAATTTTAGAATAAATATACACATTCACATTATATATAAATATATTATAGTTCTATATATATATATATACTCACATCGTGAAAACTGAATAAGCACACTTATTCACTGATGTAGATATGTCTACTTTGATAAATACAATATACATTATATATATATATATATATACATACATATATACATATATATACATATATATATATATATATATCAAACACAAGTAAATGATAACGCGGCACTCCTCTCAACGATTAGGATGTTATTTTAATCTCAGATAGTAACCCTCCTACGCGTTTCGAACCGTAGTTCCTGGTCACGGTAGATTGTTACATGTAATCTACCGTGACCAGGAACTCCGGTTCGAAACGCGTAGGAGGGTTACTATCTGAGATTAAAATAACATCCTAATCGTTGAGAGGAGTGCCGCGTTATCATTTACTTGTGTTTGATATCTAACCGAGATCGCTGTCCTGATCCCGACGTGTGCACCAGCTGGTAAGGTGCTCCTTCCGTGCAGGACAATTGTGTGTAATATATATATATATATATATATATGTATATATATATACAATCTTCATGAAATGTTCCCCCAAAAATTTCAAGGTAGGTTCTGTGTGTCATTGAAAGTTTGGGGGTGATCCGTGCAGTGGGGACTGAGAAATAGGGCCGCGAAATACAGATGCATTTGTAATGCCCGAACCGGATGAACGTACACCAAATTTGGCAAGGAGGTAGATGTTGGTTCAAGGAAGTGCCTTTTGCTAATTTGGTGTAAATCCGCTCAGTAGTCGTTGAGAAATTTAAGAAAATTATAGTGATATCTTTGGCCAGAGAGACTTCGCGAAAAAAGACAAGCTCATGCAGGGAAATGCACAGCTCTGATTGGCTGCCAACACATCTTGGGACTGGACTTCACTGAGTCAAAATAAAAAAAAGTAAAAATAAAGAAAAGGGGGCAGGGTAGGAATACCCTGACTCCCAAGACATGATCTTGAGGTCCACCTGAGACCGCACCATGGCATTAAAGCATCTTATTAAAAAAAAACGCAATATATTTGCGAAGTCACGCCCCCCCAAAAAAAAACAAGTGCTTCTACCGCGCTTGCTTTTAAAAAACTCCAAGGTCTGCAAGGTCCTGGGGACATATCATAAATATAGGAGGGGGGGTAACGGCTCCCCTCCTAGGGCTTGTCAAAGCCTTGGGGACTGCCACCTACCTGGGGCACTTTTTATTATGTATGCAGATGGGGTCACTGGGCCCGCCCACAGCTCCAGGGACCACCACCTCCCCGGGGCTAATTACAATAATATGGGGGGCCTTTCAGACCCCCCTACCCTGGGATTGCCACCTCCCCGGAGCTAAATGAGGCAAATGCAGGGGACCACGCTGTCTACTGTAGCACCCGGGACCCCTACCTCTCCAGGGCTAAATTAAATATTAATTCATGGGGGGCTCCGGGCCCCTGCGCAGCACCAGAGACATACACCTCCCTGGGGCAAGTCTTTTAAATTACATATGGTGGCTGGTCCCCTGTACAGCCCCAGGGACCACCACCTCCCTGGGGCTTAATTAACATTGGAGGGGGCCCACCTTGTGGAGCTCTATATGGCCCGGGGACTGCCACCACCCAGGCCCAGCAACGACCCAGGTTGCGCACCCCCAGGACATTGCAATTAGCTATGGTTTAGTGGGAGCACTGCTCCCGCCAAGCCATAGCAAACCTGCTCCGCTTTCAGCAAGCAAGAGCAGAAAATACTCTTGCAGGCTGAAAGTGGAGCAGGTCTGTTTCCCTGCCCGCTGTCAAGCTAACAAGGAAACTGGCAAATTGTTTTGAGATCCAGGGAACTGCATATTAGCAGGTACCTGGGTTTCAAAGCCTGCCCGTTCCCACAGGAGGCGGGGAGCTGGCAGGGACCGTTGGGGTCTTCAGGCTCCCCCACCTGCCCCAAAGTTGAAAATGGGGGTGCCCTGGGTGGAACAGGGCACCCATATTACAGACCTGGCCCCAGGGATGGGGTCCCGGGGGATAAAATTGGACTGGGAGGTAGGTCACATGCCCCCCTGCTTGTTTGACTTCAACCCCCAATTAGTAGTGCACCAGGAGGTGCGTTTTCAGAGTGGTGGAGACCACCAGGGGTATGGCCACAGAAAACCTCTCTGCAAACCCACTGTGTGGGTCTTGCTGGAAGTAACAAGAGGGTAGTTGACCCCCAAGGACTCTCAATAGCCATGGGTAGTTCATCCCCCTACCAGTAGTGTGCCAGAAGGTGCGTTTGCAGAGTGGGGGAGAAATGGGGCGTGGCCTTCTACCAGGTCTCAGAAATCCTGCTATGTGGTACTTACTGGAGCTAATAGGAGGGGTAGTTGGCCCCCAAAGACATCCTTGAGGGCCAACTACCCCTCCTGATATCTCAAATAAGTGCCATACAGCAGGATTGTTAAGAGGTCAGTGGAGGCCACACCTTCTATCTCCACCACTCAGCAAACGCGGCTTGTGGTGCCCTACTGGTTAGGGGATGAAGTACACTTTACTCCTGAAGGACCTCGGGGGTTAAGAAGCCCTCCTGATACATCTTGTAAGTCCCACAGAGCGGGATTCCTCAGAGCTGGTTGGAGGCCCAGCTCCGTTTCTCCAGCACTCTGAAAGCTCGACTACTAGTCAAAAAAGAAAAGGTTACAGAGATGTTGCAGTTAGGCTCAGGTTTCACTCATAAAAAAACTGAGAAATTGTGTAACTTGCGCCCTCGCAATGCACTGCCTATGACCTCACAAAGTACATTACTCATGACCTGGCCAGTGAAATCACTTATGACATCACTGTGGCATCTCAAATGACATCACTGATGACATTATCCACAGAATCTCTGATGCACCCACTCACACCACAATATAACCTTTCATACACCCACTCCAACTTCCACACTACCATTCTCAAAACCATTGACAAGCCCATATCATTACTTACACATCCACACACTGATCCATTGGTCTACAGACACATCCACTCAGTCACCAATACAGCTACTCATACACCAACTCACTCACTAATACAGCCATTTATAAATCCACTCATACACCCATACAGCCACTCACACACTGTAGGTCACCCATAGAGGTTCTCACACACCTACTCGCTCACCCATAGAGTCCATCACACAGCCAATTACTAACCTATACAGTTATTTACACACCCTCTCACTTATTCATATATATATATACTAACTTGCCTATACAGTCACTGACTCAATCACACGCTCACCAATACAGCCACTCTCACAATCACTCACTCACACATGCAGTCGCTCATATACTCAAACACTGAATGAATGAATGAAAAAGCATTTATATAGCGCAATAGCTGCCCTAAGGCATCCCAACTCTGGAGTTGGACACGTACAAAGAGAAACCATGATTAAGTGGGGTTTTGAAAGAATGACGTTTTGAGGATTTTACGGAAAGGCAGCAGGTTGGATTCCTTACGTATGTACGGGGGAGTGCGTTCCATAGTTTGGCAGAGTTGTAAGAAAAAGATCGTCCACCACATCTAGCTCTCTTTATTTTTGGGAGTGTAGCCAGAGAGAGGGACATGGAACGAAGAGTTCTGCTAGACTGGTATGGAGTGATCATGGAACGACTGATTGTTGGCCCCTTCTCCCATAAAGCCTTGTGTGTAATGCACATGGCCTTGAACTGGATTCTCTCCCTGACAGGTAGCTAGTGAAGGCTTCTTAAAACAGGTTTAGCGGATTGTCGATGAGGAAGTTGGAGAAGCAGACAAGCTGCTCAATTTTTGAAGAATCTGGAGCTTTGAGATTGTGAGTTGGGGGGTTCCTAAGTAGAGGGCATTACCATAATCCAGGCGAGAGAGTATAAGAGCCTGGATCATAACTCTTCTGGCCTGGAATGGGAGGAGCAGAAGTATCTTGCAAAGCATCCTCAGTAGGCCGTAGCAAGTGGCTGATAGTTTAGTCGCCTGAAACTCAAAGCTGAGAGAGCGGTCCAACCAGATACCCAGGCTTTTAATCTGGTTTTTGGGTTTTGGAGCGGGTCCAAGACAGTTAGGCAAAAGCAGGTCAGGGTTGAAGACTGGCGAGTTGCCGAGATGCATTAGCTCGGTCTTGTCCCCATTAAGTTTTAAGCAGGAGAGCTCCATCCATTTGACTACCTCCTCTAGACATTTTCCAAGGCGCCCGATGACTTTTCTGGGTGGTTTAAAGCCACCACAAGCTGTGTGTCATCGGCGTAGGTTACGATTTTTATGCAAATGGATGGACTATCTCTGCTAATGGACGCATGTAAACGTTAAACAGTGAGGGGCTCAGGGTTGATCCCTGAGGCACACCACAACTGAGGGACATATGTTTGGAGATAACATCACCCTCAAAGACCTGAAAGGAACGGTCTTCTAGGAAAGACTGGATTCATGTGATTGACACCACCTGTCACGCCCAGGTCCCTAAGCCTACGGATCAGTGTATTATAGGTGATAGTGTTGAATGCAGCACTAAGGTCCAGGAGGATGATGGCTGCTGTACAACCTTGATCCAAAATCCTCCTGGATTCCTCTGTTACTGCAAGAGCGGTCTCGGTCCCGTGCTAGGGACGAAAGCCTGTCTGAGAAGAGTGAAGTAGATTGTTGAATTCAAGAAACTTGACAAGAGTGCTATTGACGTGCCTCTCCAAGATCTTGCTAATCATAGGGAGGAGAGAGATGGGATGATAGTTCCCCAAATTGTCTTGATCAAGGTTAGGCTTTTTTAGAAGAGCCTTCACCATTGCGCATTTCCAAGCTGGGGGGACCACCCCAGTAGGGATGGAGGCATTGACCAACTCAAGGATTACAGGAAGGATTTTTTTTGTAATCAGATTCAGTGCATGAGGTGGTGCGGGGTCCCTGGGGGAACCAGATTTTACATGAGCCATAATGGCTTCTAATGTAATATGGTCCATTAGGGGGATTTCCTCCAGGGCTGCTTGAGTGTGAGAGGCTGGGGCGGTGATGGGCACAGAGGTTTTGTAACTAGCAGTGTGAGGGAGGGAGACGTAGATGTTTTGTATTTTCTGGTGGAAAAACGCGGCCATGTTGTTACAACGGGCAAGGGCACCATCCCTGGTTGTTTGTTGTGGGGGTAGTTTTAACAGGGTTTTGGCAATTTTGAAGATTTCCTTGAAGGAATTGGATGCTAAGTAGATTTTTTCCTCATAGAATGATGCTTGTGCAGCTTTAATTTCGGTTTGATAGGTTTTAATTGCCTCCCTGTACTTTAATTTATTGCATTCTGTGTAATCCTTTCCCCACTTTCTCTCCAGCCTTTTACAAATTTGTTTTAATTTCCGTAATTTCGGGGTGTAATATGGAGTGAGCCTAGGCATACCAATTTTGTGGGTGACTTTTTTAGGGAGGACATCCTCTAGCGAGCTTTAGATCCAGGTATTAAAATCATTATTGGCCGAGATGGGGTTTGGATCGCTACCTGGCCTAGTGGCATCTGGAGCTGTTTCCCATTGCTCTATGGGAAGCTTAGCCCAGTTGCGTTCTTTGCTCAAAGCTGCGTTAGAGGAGGGGATGAAACCTGTGATGTTCAATGATAGGGGAGTCATGAAATGGTCAGACCAAGGTAGAGGAGAGGGTGTTCCTACTGAGAGTTCCTCACAGTTACTGCAAATGGGATCAAGAAGGTGCCCCTTGATGTGAGTTGGTCCAGATACCATCTGATTTAACTGAAGCGCCGACAGATTTCCAATCGCCTCGGATGGTATTGAGACCAAAGGATTGTCTAGGTGCAGGTTGAGATCGCCTAGCACCGAGAAGCTGGAAGGGGAGCTAGCTAAATTGGCAACAGTTTCTGGGAGGGCCACGAGGAATTGGCCAACTGCCCCTGGAGGTCGGTATATTAGTAGTCCTGAAAAGGTAAAGGTCGGTGAGAAACCTATAGAGAAGAAGAGGCTCTCAGAGTCCGGTAATGGGTCTGTGGTTATGCGACATTTAAACAGGTCTTTAAAAATAATTGCTATGCCCCCCCTCTGCCATTCCTACGATCCAGACACTGTATGAGATAGCCCTTTGGGAGGGATTGCGTGAGGACTGGGTCGGACTCATTGCTGAGCCATGTTTCTGTAAGGAGGAAAATGTCAGGGCGTTCCTCCTCTATTAGCATGGAAATTTCGGTTGCGTGTTTTTGAAATGATCTGCAGTTCAGTAGCAGCATCTTTAGAGTGGAATTCCTTGTAGATTGGCTCAAGACTTCGGGAGACGAACAAAACTTAAATGCGCAATGGTGACAGCTGGTTTGGTCTTCCATGGGAGTCACCTATACTGCTTTTCACAAATGCAGTTACTCACTTACCCATGTATCAATGACAAATTCATTCATTTACCGACACAGCCATACACACACTCAAGAACCCATATATCCCCTCACAGACTTACTCCCTAACCCATACAGCCACTGACTCATCCACTGACTCATCCATGCAAGCAGTCACACACCCCCTCACCCACCCACATAGACAACCATATTGGTACTCAGACAACCAATTAATCACCCATACAGCCCCTTACATACCCACTCATCAACCCATATAGCCACCTAGACACCAACTGACACACTGATACAGACATGCACACAACCTAGTACCTTACCCATACATTCACTGAGACACCTAATCACTCACTTATACAGTCAATCAAGCACCCAGTGAATCATCCATACAGGCACTCATACACCCACTGATTCACCAATACACCTTACGATATATAACACTCATAAATCTTTTAAAAACACCCACAGTCACTGGATGATGTCATTTGAGATGTCATGAGTGATGTCACTGACTATGTCATGAGGGATATAATATGTGAAGACATAAGCAGTGCATTGCAGGGGCGCAGGTTATGGTTACAGTTATAGTTAGCTCAGCAAACTATAACTACTGAATTTTTCTAGTTTTGTTCAAGTGAAACCTGAGCCTAACCACAATGCCTCTGTAACGTTATAGTTACGCACCACATGCTGCCGTTTGCACAGATTTTTCAGCATGGAACACGCTACCGGCGCTAAAACGCTGACTGTAAAAGTAAAGCTATTAGTAGTCATAACCCTAGTTAGAGTTTAAAAGGAAAATGCTTAAAATATTATTTACCTTCTTTAAATTTTATGAGATGTACAGCCTGGAGACAGGAATACCCCACCACCAATCCTGGGATTAGTCACAACGAATGCAGGACTAAAGTATTTCTAGCTAGATTTGAAGTTTATCAGTTGCATGCACAAATAACTTCAGACCTGATTTCTAATTTGCATTCTTCGACCTTGATTTTCCCCAATATATTTTCAGGATTTCAACAACCACAGTGCAATGTAAATATTGGACTGAAAGTGCTACTGAACATGGGAAAATCACAAGATACATTTCTGGTTGTCATGAGAACGTAGACCTACACTTTCAAACGTACTGAAGGGAAATTGTGGGATTTTAGAGACCCTGTATCAATAGCTCCCACGAAGCAGCAAGCACAAGAAATGAACAATGACCCTCAGTTTCTGCAGCCCAAGAAGGGGCTCCACGTGTTCAGGCAGTAAGTCTCTTTTTCCCCCAGTAGGGCTGACCCGGGCTCAGTTCCAAGGTTAACTACCCTAGGCCTGCTACGTGTCCTAGGTCCATGTGTGATGTGTTGCTCTAGTCCATGTTTTTCTCTCTGAATTCTAGGACTTGTGGTCTTGTTTATGCCATTACGGAAAACAAGACTACAAGTCTCAGAAGTCAAAGAAATAAAATACCTGGACAGGATCAGCGCATCACGCATGGACCTAGAAGCCATGCGGCCCCTTCATCCCCATCTGTCCCATTTTCAGCTGCAAAGCTTCATTTATGTCAGTCACTTTACAGGAGGCCTGGGTATTTTCTTTCCACTTTCATAAGCAACGCTGATTTATGGCAGGTTATTACTCTGTAAACCTCTTCATGGTCTCATCAGTTCCCAGTTCAGAGAATGAGAGAGTCCAGTGAATCGAGCAAGGTTGTAGATGGCCATTTGTGATTCACAGATGAACATAGCCTACAATAGCATGACCTACTTAGTCACCTTTAGGGGTTAATACATCCACTGGCATTAAATTAGGTAACAGTAATTCCTGATACAGCGTGGTGAAATAGAAAGACAGTGATAGCTATCTACAGATGACAGATCAGTTACTTTTGCTGTTAAACATGAAGCAGCTTTAAATAGCTCCTTTGATTTTAAATCCCCCAGCTAGTCATGGATGAGTTTCGTATCACAACACAAACCGCCTAACAGTAAATTATGGTAGATCCTTCTCCACAGACGTACTTGCTAATTTGCATAAGCTTTTGCCCTTTGTTCCTCTCTAAGAGGTCAAATATGAGTCTGGTGGTCCGTGGACCGCCAGACTCACGGAGGCGGTCTACTGTCTGCCTGATTACTGTTCGGGCAGTCGGACCGCCGTGGGACTGCCAATGCCACTAGGGAACCACTGTTCCCTGGAGATGGCATGGCGGTCCAGAGGCTGCAACCTGCTTGGTGGGACCGCCGTGGTCCCATCAAGCATATCATGAGTTACCTCTCCACTATGGTTTACATGGAGGTTCTTACTCCATGTAAACCGTGGCAGAGAGAAAGCAAAGGGGACCCAACAGGTATCCTGGTGCCTCACACCCTGTTTATGCACAAAGGGGGGCAAGACATGTGCCCCCCAGTGTGCATGCACACCAGTTCCTGCACGGCATAGACTTTACAGTCCATGCCATGCAGGAACTGTTTTTGGCGTTCCCATTGTGGGGCCGGTTTTTAAAGGGAATGCTGTGGGAACGCCCCCAAAAAAAAAACCAGACAAGAATTTAACTTGTAATCTGGCAGCCTCACCAAGGGTTTGGCAGTGCGGCGACAGGGAGGACCTGGCGCTGTACCGCCAAATTGGTAATTAGGCCCTAAGTGTGCACATTGTGCTTCACACTTCACCACTTTAAAACTAGACCTGTTGGCATTGCCAGTGCTAACTTTAATGACCGCATACACTTTTCCTAATATATACTCAATTTTTTTTGTCCCACTGATTTTCTCATTTGTCATGATGCACGCCTATAAGAACTCCTCCTCAAGGTATGTGCACTAACCACGCCAGCAGAGGACACAATCTACTGAGGACCATGGAGCACTACCAACAGTTGGCAATCAACACATCAAGCAGTGCAATGTCTTGCAAGTGGCAACACCAATTTAAGGACAAAATAATTCCAGCCCATGGGTGTCTTTATTTAACCATGAATAATCTAAAAGTGGCCAGGTAACACTGGATGCACTTCTTTCGGCCGAAATATATTCAGGGGTGGGGGGGGGTAATTAGGGGGAGGACACCTACCGCTTGGTATTGGAGTATGTTATTTTGTATACTCGGGCTGCATGAGTAGCTTCTCCTCACAATGGTCAAGCCAGCCCATCACCAGGGCCTGGCACTGCTGTTTTGACAGATGTTGTGGTAGACTAACATGCAGGCAAGAAAGACTTCAAAGTGCAGGAGACTGTGGTCACAGAGGACTCCTGCAGAGTGACTCTTCTGTCCCAACAACTACTTCACATGTGCCTCACAGAACAATATTCCCTCCTCTCAGAATCAGCGTTACATCACATCCTCCTCTTAGTTAACAATAGGGTGTGACCACTGACCACGTTCACGTGTCCCTCAGCCCTCACCAGCAGTTTCAGAGCCCCAGATACCTCTTCGAATTCTTTAGGATGACAGGTTTGCTCGACTTATTTACTTTTAAATCATGGTGAGGTGTATGGTCGGACTGGGACAGCAAATAGGTCCCGGACACAAAATAAAAGATGCCTTTATAAGGTAGCCAAAAAAGTGGCCCATCTTCATGTTTGCAAATTTGGACAGGTTTGAACTTGTAAAGACAAGCTTTAGAAGTATTTTGCAAAGTATGGAAGACTGCATGTATTTGAACCTGGTGCAGGCAAAAAAAAATTCAATAGAAATCAACAGTAAAACTAGTCAAGCAGACCATACATAGGACCACAAAGAGCCAAAAAAAAGTGCTCTGTCGGCCACTGCCTGATTGCCCTATAGGCCAGTCCGACCCGGCTGTATAAGGAAATATAAACCACACCGATTTTGACTCACTCTAGTACTCAGCAGAGCTGCTCGCCTGCCCTAATAGCAGCCGCGTTGCACAGACTCTTGAGTTCATATTCAAGCATCTCATTGGCTCCTCATTTCCATTTTGTATTTTTTACTTGCAGCCGAGATTTTTTAGATGACATGAACACGGTTAGAAATACCAGAACGTAAAGACCTGGACTGGAAAATCTATTCGCACAAAAATCAGAAGCCTGAGAGCTCTGCCAACTCCAAAAAAAGCTTCACTGCTCCAAATGCTGCTTCACCTTAGCTCCTCCAAAGCTCTCCTCATGCAGGTGCTCTCGCTGTGAAGATTGTTGGTGAGAACAATAGGCAGATGGTATTCTGGGTTCTGTAGTCTCCCACACTAGGCCAGGCCTCCTCTACTTACACACAGAACGGACAGTTGGGCTAGCAAGATTTTTATTCCAGCCAGTGTTTTTTTTTATCTTTTCATTTAAGAAAAAGCGGCATGGGTCCAAAATTTGTCTTGAGGTGCCTGCTGTCGGTGCCACATACTAATGTTGCTTAGTTTAGAGCTCTCTAGTTTCCCAGTACCCGCATTAGTAGCTCAGTTAGTCCGGTACTTTTCTTTGAATTGTGGGACTTGTAGTCCAGATTTTGTAATGGGGTAAACAGTATTACAAGTGCCAGTTCGCAACGCAAAACAATTGGATTGAATTAGGTGCTTGTTAAAATGAAGGATTGTATGGAGACAGGTCTTGTAGATAAAGGTTATGGATTTATTCATCAGGTTATTTCTTCAGTTACAGGTTACAGGATGATGGTAAGATCCATATCATGCCCCACCAGGAGCAGTCTCCTTGCTGCTCAGCCCATCAACTCTAACTGATTCTTCCTCAAGCACAAACACTCTAAACATTCCAATGACCTCACCATTTGCCGGGCAGAAAGACAGAGAACAACAATGGGGAGGATACAATAACCAACAAGTAGATTATAACACATCTCCCCTTATAATGATAATAGAAAAACAAATGTATGCAAGATAAGACACACATATGACATGTCCAATAAATTGATCAAAACTACATGCCCATCCATTCTAGGAAAAATAGGAAAAACACAAGTAAAAGCTCCATTCTATGAAAACAAAGGGTGCTCACCCACGTTAACTAACACTCGAAACACAACTAAGCACAGGGTATATCTCACCCCTCAAACAGTGGGTAATAAATAACTTAACCCACCTCACTTCACACAAACAGGGTATCTATCACCCTGACAAACAGTGGGTATTTCACACCACCTCGCCTCACTCCCAAGACACAACTAGACACAGGGTATCTTCCATCCCCTAAACAGTGGGTAATATATAATTTAACACACCTTGCCTCACAACAAGGCAAAACTACGCACAGGGTATCCTCCAACCGTCAAACAGTGGATATCTCACACCACCTCGCCTCACACTCAAGGCACAACTCTAACAACAGGACCAGGGACTCCAAACCCTCTACTGCACTTACACAACTCACGGCAGGACGAGGTCTAACCTCAAGGTTAAAGGGTATGACTCAACCCATACCATAACAGGGTATCTATAAACCCATCACAATCACAGGGTATCTTTAAACCCATTACATTCCCACTAACGCAGGGAATCTCAGAAAAATGTAGCACACCGCGCACGGTCTGAAACACAT
Organism: Triturus cristatus; assembly: GCF_964204655.1. NCBI lineage: Eukaryota > Metazoa > Chordata > Amphibia > Caudata > Salamandridae > Triturus > Triturus cristatus. The sequence continues at coordinate 478,254,719 of NC_140583.1, forward strand.
CACACAAGGCAAACACACAGGGTATTTCTCACCCCTAAAATAAACCTACTAGACAGTGGATATGACCAAACCCACCTCGTGGACTTCCCCACTAACTTGACAAAAGACAACATCCCCTCACAGTAGATTAGAAGCCTCTGAGAAATGTTACTCCCCCTTAACTATGCCATGGATATTTGATAAAATAAACATAAAAAATGGCATAAGAGTCTGAAAAAAACAAAACAAGATGAACTTCCCTCCGGTGAGCGATTTCCCACCCAAATAATATCCACCCTTCTGTATCTGCGGCAGCATCTTGGAGCACCTCAAACTTAAATAGTTCAGTTAGTTAATTTTCCTCCACATCATGTTTCAGCTTGCACCCCACAATGCATCAACTCACCATTGAGTACTGAGGTGTACGTTCAAGTTTTACTCCATTTCCACACTTGCCATTAGTATAAATGCCGCAAAACAAGAAAATCATGTTCCTCCTCCTCTTGCTTCTCACACTAGCTGAAACTCTCTTCCTGTTCTCTTCATCGCAGCAGTGCGCATTCTAGCTTCCAAGCTATCATGTCGGCACGATGCTCAGATGACTGACGTCACAAGAAGAATGCATGCTCCTCCTCCCAGTGTCATAATGACATCCACGAGCCCACGCATGCACCTCCAACAATGGTAAGGCTCCAACACAGATGAAGCTTATTTATTTATTTAAAACAGCACGCACGCTCAGGGAAAGATGCACACCAGCACACGCGGCCTAATTTTGAATGCCGCACCACACTCGTGCTAGAAACAAATGGTGGAATGTATGCTTAACACGGTGTTTCAATGATGGCAATTATCCCTCTCTTGTGCGTGCCTCACACAGCTGTTAGCTCACCTCTGCCGGTTAGTCAACTCTAGTAATGTTACAAATAACACTCCAAGCATGTCGAAAGTCTCTATGGTCAGATCCTTGTTGCGCTATTAGCTGTAGATCAAACAGCCATACCATTGTTAATTGAGCTGATTATACTATGAGTGGCCAAAAGTTCAATTCCCTACAATCTTCCCTTTTCGTGGAGACAAGCTGACCTTTTCCTCTGTAACAATAGTTCATTTATGCCCAACAACAAGGGCTGGGCGCTTCCTCAGGCTATCACCAGACGCACAGGTTATCTTCTAGGTTTTCAGGATGTAAACAGCTTACGGCTTCTGCTGCACACTGCGCTGGCTATAGGCTGTCTGTTCAAATAGACACTGGTGGGGCTGCCAGGCGCAATTCCTCTTTACAGGTTCCCATCTCAAGTCTTTAATTTCTTTATCCTCATGTCTTCATCTTAGATTCTTCTATGTTTCTAGTGGCACTTCAAATCTCTTCTGATTCTGTATTGAACTTCCCTTCACGCTTGGGTCTTCTCCCCTTGTCGCCAGTATTAAAATGAAGGATTGTACGTAGACAGGTCTTGTAGATAAAGGTTATGGATTTAGTCATCAGGTTACTTCTTCAGTTACAGGTTACAGGAGGATGGTAAGATCTATATCATGCCCCACCAGGAGCAGCCTCCATGCTGCTCAGCCCATCGACTCCAACTAATTCTTCCTCAAGCACAAACACTCTAAACATTCCAATGACCTCACCATTGGCCGAGCAGCAAGGCAGAGAACAACAATGGGGGGGATACAATAACCAACAACTAGATTATAACACATCTCCCCCTTATAATGATTATAGAAAAACAAATGTATGCAAGATAAGACACACATATGACATGTCCAATAAATTCATCAAAAACTACATGCCCATCCATTCTAGGAAAAATAGGAAAAACACAAGTAAAAGCTCCATTCTATAAAACAAGGGGTGCTCACCCACGTTAACTCACACTCCATACACAACTAAGCACAGGGTATATCTCACCCCTCAAACAGTGGGTAATAAATAACTTAACCCAACTCACTTCACGCAAACAGGGTATTTATCACTCTAACAAACAGTGGGTATTTCACACTACTTCGCCTCACTTCCAAGACACAACTAGACACAGGGTATCTTCACATCCCCTAAACAGTGGGTAATACATAACTTAACCCACCTCTCCTCACAACAAGGCAAAACTACGCACAGGGTATCTTCCAACCCTCAAACAGTGGATATCTCACACCACCTCGCCTCACACTCAAGGCACAACTCTAACAACAGGACCAGGGACTCCAAACCCTGTACTGCACTTACACAACTCACGGCAGGACCAGGTCTAACCTCAAGGCTAAAGGGTATGACTCAACCCATACCATAATAGGATATCTATAAACCCATCACAATTACAGGGTATATTTAAACCCATTACATTCCCACTAACGCAGGGAATCTCAGAAAAATGTAGCACACCACGCACGGTCTCAAACACATCGCACAAGGCAAACACAAAGGGTATTTCTCACCCCTAAAATAAACCTACTAGACAGTGGGTATGACCAAACCCACCTCGTGGACTTCCCCAATAACTTGACAAAAGAGCACATCCCCTCACAGTAGATTGGAAGCCTCTGAGAAATGTTACTCCCCCTTAAATATGCCATGGATATATGCTAAAATAAACACAACAAATGGCATAAGAGTCTGAAAAACAAAACATGATGAACTTCCCTCCGGTGAGCGATTTCTCACCTGAATAATATCCACCCTTCTGTATCTGCGGCAGCATCTTGGAGCACCTCAAACTTAAATAGTTCAGTTAGTTAATTTTACTCTACATCGTGTTTCAGCTTGCACCCCACAATGCATCAACTCACCATTGAGTACTGAGGTGTACGTTCAAGTTTTACTCCATCTCCACACTTGCCATTAGTATAAATGCCGCAAAACAAGAAAATCATGTTCCTCCTCCGCTTGCTTCCAACACGTGCTGAAACTCTCTTCCTGTTCTCTTCGTCGCAGCAGTGCGCATTCTGGCTTCAAAGCTATCACGTCAGCACAATGCTCAGCTGACTGACATCACAAGAAGAATGCATGCTCCTCCTTCCAGTGTTAGAATGACATTCACGAGCCCATGCACGCACCTCCAACAAAGGTAAGGCTCCAACACCGTTGAAGCTTATTTATTTATTTAAAACAGCGCGCACGCTCAGGGAAAGATGCAGGCCAGACCACGCAGCCTAATTCTGAATGCCGCACCACACTCGTGCTAGAAACAGACAGTGGAATGTATGCTTACCACAGTGTTTCAATGATGGAAATTATCCCTCTCTTGTGCGTGCCTCACACAGCTGTTAGCTCACCTCTGCCGGTTAGTCAACTCTAGTAATGTCACAAATAACACTCCAAGCATGTCGAAAGTCTCTATGGTCAGAACCTTGTTGCGCTATAAGCTGTAGATCAAATAGCCATACAGTTGTTAATTGAGCTGATTATACTATGAATTGCCAAAAGTTTAGTGCCCTACAATCTTCCCTTTTATTGGACACACGCTGACTATTTCCTCTATAACAATAATCCATTGATGCCCAACAAGAAGGGCTGGGTGCTTCCTCAGGCTATCACCAGACGCACAGGTTATCTTCTAGGTTTGCAGGATGTAAACAGCTTACTGCTTCGGCTGCACACTGCGCTGGCTATAGGCTGTCTGTTCAATTAAACACTGGTGGGACTGCCAGGCGCAATTCCTCTTTACAGGTTCTCATTTCAAGTCTTCAATTTCTTTATCCTCATGTCTTCATCTTAGATTCTTCTATGTTTCTAGTGGCACTTCAAATCTCTTCTGATTCTGTATTGATCTTCCCTTCACGCTTGGGTCTTCTCCGCTTGTCGCCGGTATTAAAATGAAGGATTGTATGTAGACAGGTCTTGTAGATAAAGGTTATGGATTTATTAATCCGGTTATTTCTTCAGTTACAGGTTACAGGAAGATGGTAAGATCCATATTATGCCCCATCAGGAGCAGCCTCCTTGCTGCTCAGCCCATCCACTCCAAATGATTCTTCCTCAAGCACAAACACTCTAAACATTCCAATGACCTCACCATTGGCTGAGCAGCAAGGCAGAGAACAACAATGGTGAGGATCCAATAACCAACAAGTAGATTATAACAGTGCTCACGCATAAAATTAGGTAATTTGAGACCTCAAGTTGATACCACCTCATGCCACCCACCACCTGATACTCACACTCTCATTCTTAAAAGTTGTTTTTATTTAATTAATTAATTACGACTAGCTCCGATTACCACGGTGACCAGATGACAGGGAGAGATACAAACAATCAAGAACATAACAGGCTGCTAGGTATCTATGGAACCTAAGAGGGTTGTACTGAAGCTGGAGAGGAGAAGATTTTTTTTTTTCATTTGTACTTTACGTTTACATATCAGTGCATTCTGAAAGGTGTAGTCTTGGTTCATTTTAATTGAATCAATTAGACCAACACGTCTGATAATACTATTTGGGCATCGATGGCGAAGGATATCACCGAGAACCAGACAGACTTGATAAGTATGGCCAGTGGAGTGACATAGACAGTGCTTAATTTGAGCCGGTGCTTTCCGGTGCTGAGCACCGGCACTTAATTGGTTTCCGGTGCTCGGCCCAGGCACCTTATTGTCAACACCACACTTAGGGCAGTCTGCCACAAGGTGGCGCTGCTCATGTAATTTAGAGATGAGCAGTATAAGAGTTGTTCAGTAAAACAATGTACATTAAAAAAATTGCTCAGACCGGCCTCCCCAGCCATTCCTTTAGCTTTGGGACCGGAAATAATCTGAACTGTCGCATTTACATGCAAGAGATGGTTAGTAGTTTTTTGGCAGCAATGACAAGGGCGATGGGGGTGCAAGGTGCAGTGGCCTCCTGGCCAGAGCCCTGGCACTTCATATTTTACAAATTAAGCACTGGACATAGATATTAAAAAAGGTAGGGCTTAAAGAAGAGGCTTGGGGAATGCCGCAAGGTAGGGTGAAGGGGGATGAATTGGATTCCTAGAGAGCGACAAATTGTTCTCAATCAGTGAGAAAAGATTTAAGAAAGGGAAAGTATATGGCCCCTAATGCCAATGGAGAAAAGACAGGCAAGGAGGATGTCCATAACTGTGTTGATTGCTGCCAGGAGATCAAAAAGAACCAGGGCAGCATGTCCTTCTGCATCAATGGTCTGGCTTATCTGCTCTGATGCTGTATTTATAGTAAGTTCCATACCATGATGGCTTCTGAAGCCAAACTGAGTAGGGTCCAGATGGCCCTGGTCCTCAACGAAAAATACCAGTTCAGAATTAATGGTTTTCACAATAATTGTTGCAACAAATGGAAGGTGTGAAATAGGGTGGTAGTTTTTTGGATCAGTGGCGTCCAATTTAGGCTTCTTGAAAAGAGGGAGAACTGAGGCAAACTTCCACTTTGTAGGTGAGTAACCTATGCTAACCATTCAGTTAAAGATATCCATGAGATGAACAGAGATAATTTCAGGTGCAAGATGATCAATTTTAGGAGTGCAGGGATCCAAAGGAGAGATTGATTTAATTTAGCTAAGTAGGGTCATGACTTGTGCCTGTGAAAATGAAGCAAAGGTGGACAGAGTGAGAGAAATATCCCCCGAAGCGAGCTCAGGACTGGGTGAGTTGTTTAAGGAGCCGGCGGTGGGCACATGTAAACCAGGCAGGACGTTCGTTTCTAGGTCCCCCACCGCAAAATCCACAGCAATGTCCTGGGTGGATCTGTGATTTATCGAGAAAAGATTGAAGACTGCCTTCACCATGTCGTGAAGGAAAACAAAGAATGCATTGCAGAAAGCTTGACTGATGGTACTGTTTTCTGAGGGGCTTAGTTAGTTGTTTGACAGTGGAAAACAGTTCTTTCAAAGAGTGTTTTGAGGATTCTATCTTGCGGGTGTATAAACAGGTTTTCTCTTTAAAGATCATTTCTCTTTCCGTGAGGCCATAGTTGAGCCTTCATTTCCTTCCCAGCCTGCGGCAGGTCCGTCTCAGGCTTTCCGTAAACCAGGGTTCGGAACTGATTTAAAGCAGAGTCAATCCATTGATCATAGGAGCTGGCTGGTATGTAAGTCAGTGTAAATGGCTTGCCAAAGGTGAGAAGGCCTTGAGGGCAGGGACTGCACAGTGGCGGGAGAGTTTATGGTAAGTTTAAGATTGAACATTACCGCCAGATGGTCTGACCATACCAGTGGAAGGGAGGGAAGAATTTTCAGATGGGGGTTGTCAGAAAAGATTCAGTCAAACTGATGGCCTGCCGAGTGAGTGAGTCCCTTGACAAGTTGTACTAGGCCCAAGGTATCCATCAGGTCAGTGAGGTGGCAGAGTTGTTGTTTAAGGCATAAGTCGCCAAGAATAGTGAAATTGGATGAGTCAACTTTGTCCAATAGTTAGCAGAAGCCATAAGTAGAGGCTGCACTAGAGCCTGGGGTCCCTATATTAGTAAGCCGTTGTAAGAGTAATGGTTGGTAAGCTTCGAGCTCCCTAGAGCCGGTAAGTCCTACGAATGAGGTTTTGACGAGGTCTGCGATAAATGATAGCAAATCTACCACCGCTTATCCCCAGGCAATCAAATCTAAAAAATGAGCAGCCTGCAGGGACCACCACAGAAACTCTGGTCCAGAGGCTACATCAGCCCAGGTCTCTCTGATAAAAGCAATATCCAGAGATTCAAGAAAATCTGCAAATTCCAGCGCGTACTTGATGAGAGAACAGGTGTTAATAAGAGTACAGTGATAGGTACCTGTATGACTAGGTGGCTGAAGGCTGGCGACCTTAGTGGCCCATAGGTCTTCAATTTTGATGTTAGATAGTGCAAGCAAGGACAGATGTCAAAGTGTTAGGAGTGATGTCACCCTCCCCCATAAAAAATGCCCAATTGGGCCAGCCTCACAGGTAGGTCAGTGAGCGGACAAATCACCCTGCATATGGCAGCCTTCATCTAACTCCAAAATGTTTGAATTTGCGCCACTCCCACAGGGTATGAGCAGGTCCCAACCTGAGCACAGCTCCTCAGATATTTAATGTCATTGAGTAATCCAAACCTTACCATTTTTTCCCTGGTATCATTTATATTCAATATAGTATTTTTATATATATATCAGTTTGAATTCTCATCTGGTGGCCACCACTCTTAGATGTATCCATACCTCTTCCTAGTTACTGTCTCTCTATGATCCCATATCTTTCTCCCATTTGTAGGTCGAGCCTGAGTCAGCGCGCATGTGCTGCTCTGGCAAGCTACTGTAGTGGAGTATGGAATAGAAGCTCCGCCCACTCTCCGCCCATATTTGTCATTAGCTTTGGTCATTGTCCTTCGTAAATACTGGCTTCTGATTTGTTAATAGGCTTGTCAGTCCCTCCTTAGCACAGCCTTGTCTTCATTTGTAACCTCCCATGGCTACTGGCCCCTTTATTTCCGTTGTTACACTGGTACGTCTTATTTAGTATTGTAAGCACTATTTTCTTTTTTGAGTTTCTCTCACTGCAGGCACGACATGCTTTGCGTACATTCAGCACGCCATGCGTCCTTTTTCTTTTCAAGCAACCGGGACAATGGTGTGCTTCTTTCCAATGCCATAGGTCTCGCATTCAAATGCGAGACCTATTGCATTGCAAATATTTTCGTCTGTACTCAGCACGGCCGCCTGCATTCCTGAAATAACAGGAGCAAGTGGGATGGCTGGTGCATGTGAATGCCCTGCTTGTGTCTTTGGTGTCCGTCTTTTTATTATTGTTTCCTGCTTGTTGTCATTCAGTATTTTTTGTTCTACATCTATACTTTCATTTTTGTTTAACTTTTAGGCACTGGGAAAAAGAATGATTTTCACAGAATCAGAGAATGTTAAGTTGAAGCCAAGACTCGAACTCTGTTCCTCAGAGCAAACGATGTCTTCGTGTTGCAGCCCCCATTCCCCTTCCACCCTCCACACTTGTTTATCTGAGGTGATCCGGGCATGCACCAAGTAGGGTGGCCAACCCTCGGTAAATTTCACGGACCGTCCGAAATTTGGACCTCACGTCCGTTATCTGTGAGGTTCCCTTTTACAGACGCCTTTTGTCCGTAATTTTGGGCCTTGCAGGGAGCAGAGCTGTTCCCTTGTGAGAGGCCTCAACTCCCTGATGGGGCCGCCTTGCAATCCTCCTCAGATGACAAGAGCAGCCCCACCTGCCCATTGTCATTATGTATGCAGGCTGATTGTCACATACAGAATGACAATGGGCTAGTCGGGCTCCAAGGAAGAGATTATCAGATGTCTTCAAAGTTACACCATAGGCTAAAGAGGAAGCGCCCTCATGAAGCTGATGTCTCTCAGCGGGTTTAGCGCACAATGTAAGGGCTTGAACAAGTCTCAGATTCGAAACTTGGCAGAACCAAGTCAATCATTAAACGCAATGCATGGGAACAAACTGCTTTTAGTTCTTAAATATATTATTGAGTGCCCCTTTTACATTTGCAGATAATACACATTCTCTAAAACAGGAATAATTGGTAATATAGATACGAGGGGGCATATTATCAAGAAACGGCGTTAAAATGATCGCCGCTTTAGCGGCAGAAAACTGCAGTTATAAAGAAAGAAAAAAGCTAAGTTTCAAAAAATGACATAAGCAAGATGTTGCAAAAACGTAGGTATAATAGATCATAAGGTTGCTGAAAAATCTAGGAATGTCATCAGTATCAATAAATGGTAAAATGCATTTCTCTAAAAGGTAATGGCGACCCAAAAGTTATGAAAACTTTACTACGTCATCTTGAGAGAGTTGATCATATCCAAGGCACACTCAGTAGCTAGGCCATTTGTGCTAGTGAAGGATTAATTAGTCACACTTGGATAGAATCATGGAGTTTGAACACTGTCCCATGCCACTGCCTGGGAGAACTCTTAATTACATCTGATGTTTAAGAATGTCCTTTCCTAAGGATGGCAGTCCACCACTATTGCTTGACTCAATAAATTAAATGAAAAAAACAATTCATGATTAGTGAAAGAGAGTCTGTAATAATTCGACTAATATTGGGAAACCTACCCCCAATATCCTGAATAGGTTCCATCCCCATCTTTTTGAACCGCGGTTCATTGTTCAGTGGCACTGATCAACTACAAAATTAGAAAATGATTTTTAGAGTTCATATTAATATTAGGCTTTTGTATCAGACGTAGTGTACTGTAGAATTTATATTTTATGGTTTGTTCACCATTGAATGCATTGAATCATGTGAGAAACATATACTTTTTTAGATGGTGCAAAAGATTGACTTGTGTTCCTTTGAGGCATTCATGCTTCAATAATGGGACATACATTGCTTAATTTGGATAACAAAAAAATATAATAATAAAAATAAGTGCTGAGCCAAAATTTATTGAAGGGAGCTGACTACGTCCACCACCACTATATTCTCTAATGCTGCTCTTTATCTCCTATGCCCTTGCTCTACCTCCTATTCTCACTCCACTAATTCATTTGTTCTCTCTTTCCTTTATGACTCTTTATCTGTTAACTCTCTCCCTCTCCTTTTGATTTGCTCTTTCCTCCATTATGCCCTAGCTCTTGCTCCACTTCCCTTCTATTCATGTTCTGCTCTCCCTCTTTTTTACCCCAGCTCTACTTTGTTTCATCTTTTGTACACATCAGATCTTTCTCCACTTTACCCATTACTTTAAATGGAAATATTCAAGTGCAGGTACTCTGTTGTAAATAAATCGTAGTCACAAACTTCTCTTTCTACCATTAAGCTTTATTGATGAGAGACAGGAACCACCTCGCTGTACAGCCAGGCGCAGTTACAATCTCTACTCCAACTGCTCAACCGCGGTATTTTCAACATGTCATTTAGAACATTACTATGTCACAGCAGTCTCAGGCTGGCTGAGACTGCCTAATATTATTACAACAAATCTCCTTTCTTCCCTCAATAATACAATAATGTTAACTACAAAACTGACATATATCACAAGGTAAAAGAAACCTAAATGAAAACCATGCTGGGTACAGTGTAAGACGACACGACCTGACAACACACAAATGGAGAGTGAGCAGGGCATGATCAAAGACAACAACACACACTATGCACAATGCTTCCCTTCCAATGCATTTTGCGATGCAGCGCGCGCTACGAAATTCGTTTTATTTATTTAATTGTTTACTTACCTGCAATTATCCATATTCCGGTTTTTAGAACCCCCCACCCTGCCCCTCCCCCGCCCCGCCTTACTGCCCCACGGGACTCCCTCCACGGGCCGCGGCTGCCAAAAACTCATGCACAAGTGTACCGACTTTCTCGTTTTCAAACTTTAAATTAGGGTGTGTTTCATGGCTACCATAAACACACTGTTCCTTTAAGAGAGAAGTTGAGCACTTCACCGTATTGACCCACACCTCCACCAGCACGAAGCTCCGCCTCACACGACTTCACAGGAAGCGTGCATCAATCAACCACTTCCTGAGGACATGCTGGCGACCACAGTGGAATGCAGCACTAACGCCTGCAACCCCAGAGGGAAGCCGCGCACAGTAAGAAACAGCGCTCACGCAGTAACACCGGGAAAAAAACACAATCTTATAACGCGCTGATTCAGTCTCGTGCCAGGTGTACTATCTCACACCGTTAGGAGGTCGCACACGCAAGTGGCTATCCCTGCTTTTTTTTTGTCAAACAGTACCCAGCCAAAGCGTTCGACAAAAGGCCTCTTACGATCCACCCTAAATGCTGTGCTATGGTTCTCTGTCAGTTGCATGAGCATGTCACTGCTGCACCTAAGTGAATTTAACATCATGTACCTTTGCCGAGCACACTGTTTTTTCAGCCAATACCTCACAGTAAGTATGTTTCAACATGTCATTTCTGTGACATAGTAATGTTTTAAGTCTCAGCCTGGCTGAGACTGCCTAATAATATTATAACATACTCATTTATAGAACCTGTTTCCTCTTGAGAAGTGCTGATACTCAACATTAAATGTATTGCAGAAGAGCTGAGAAGTGCAGGTACTCTCCCTTTCAAATAAAATAATTGCAGGTACTCAGTATCGGAATGTACCTGCCCATTTAAAGCACTGACCCTCATGGATCATTTCTTTCTAACATTTTTCTGGTCTCATTACTCTCTATCCTCTTCTCTACATCCCAGTTTTCTCTCCTCTATCTTCGTCTCTCCCTCTTTACCTTTTTTCGCTGGGGTATATTAACAAGGGTCTGACACAGAAGCAGGCGTAAAGCATCCCACATTAGGCACTTTGTGCACATGCAAACTGATTGCACATACATTCCAGCTGCCTGAAGCTCAACTCAGAGAAGACAGAAGTCCTCATCCTCTGTCCCACCCCCGCAGCCTGGGACAACACCTGGTGGCCCACCCCCTCAGCACCCCACCCCACGGAGCAGGCCCGGAACCTCTGCATCATACTCGACTCCTCCCTCACCATGGCCGGCCAGATCAAATCTGTCACCTCCACCAACACCCTCCGCATCCTTTGCAAGACCTTCAAGTGGGTCCCCCCCAAAGCCGGAAGGACCGTCACCCACGCACTCAAAACAAACAGACTGGACCACAGAAACGTTCTCTATGCTGGAATAAACAAATCCCTGCTACGCAAACTCCAAACCATTCAGAACACTGTGGCCAGACTCGTCCACGACATCCCACGACATGAGCACTTCACCCAAAACCTGTAAGACCTCCACTGGCTCACTGTCGAGAAGAGAGTAACCTTCAAGCTACTCACCCATGCCTACAAATCTCTCGACAACACTAGCTTCAAATACCTCAACGGAAGAGTCTCCTTCCACGTACCCACAAGAAACCTCCGCTCCGCCAATCTCGCCCTAGCAGAATCCCCGCACAGCCTGGAATGAGCTGCAGGTCCACATCAGACGCTCCCCTACCCAGCACACCTTCAGGAAAAGCCTCAGGACCTGGCTCTTTGGCTAACTCTGAGCTGCACCACCCTTCCCCCTCCCTTAGCCTTGAGACCCTCACTGGTGAGTAGCGCGCTTTAAAATTCCCTGGTTGATTGATTTATTCCATGACCACATATTCAGCGCATGTGCACTCCAGGGATAGTTATTCACTGCACACACACTTAGGGCACACTCTTTAACTGCACACAATTGAGCAGAGGCGAGCAGGTTAACCAAAGTTGTGTACTCTTGAAATATCTAAAAAAACGTAAATTTGGGAATTCTTCAAACAAGTTGCGGTTGCCACTGAATTCAGGTTCTAGAACTCCATATGTTGATACTGTGTGGCCTTAGCACATTTCTTTTTGCCAAATAGTTTTTCAAGCATGTGCAGTGTACCAGACGGATTTTGAGAACATTTACAACAGCCTTAATAACACTGGTACCGTATTTTTGTCATAATACAGCATTAGCAAAATTGTACTGTCAAACTACTGGTGCAGTGAAGTAAAATGAGTGGAAAAGAGTGGCCTGCAGTCTGCCTTTCTGCGTTGAGACAAGTGGACGAAAGAGATCAAGAAAGGAAAAAATGTAATTCATGCTCCTGAAGTAAATGGCACCGTAGAGTAATTTGGATTTTTTCTCCAGCCAGATGCAAGGCATAATCAAGTTTTTACATGAGCTCGGAATTTATAGTTCAACTGTGGTTGCTTTTTGGCACTTGTGCACTTGTCAGTATCCTCTACTTTGGGGTAGGAAGGATGCAGTGAGAAAGTCATGGCTGTGCTTGGTTTGCCGCAGCTAGCACTGTACATTTTTGCTGTCATTCTTGCCTGTGTGCGAACATGCCTGTCAGAAGAGCATGAGGAGGTGATGTGAGGGTAACAGCAGAAAAAAAGAAGAGAAGGAGTGAAGTGCCAGGTACAAAATGGGTGCGGCCTACTCATTCAAAGCTCTGCAGCCCATGCCTCGAACTGACCAATCTAAGAGGGGTTGGAGGGGCAGGCAGCAGTAGTCGGTGGGAGGGAATACGGTATCTGACAGTGGCATAATGCACGATGATGGTGCCCCCAAACTGGAGGTGTTGAGGGGCTGTTATATACATATTGTTAGAAATGGGATTTCTGGTTGGCTAGGGCATGTGCCTGAGCCAGGCAGAAACCACCACTCCAGTCAGGGCAAGGGAGTTACACGCTTAAGATAACCCCTGCTCACCCCCTTGGTAGCTTGGCACAAGCAGTCAGGCTTATCCCAGAGGCAATGTGTAAAGCGTTTGCGCAACACACACACACAACAGCTACACACCAAGCATACCCAAAAGAAACTCCACACAAGGTTATATAAAAAATAGCCTTTGTATTATCATAAACACATTAGAATCACAGTTAGAAGTGTACCGTAGTAACACTCCCTAGGTGCATACATCACCTCAGGTATAAACACATTATACACCATCTCCGGGCCTTGCGCCTTACCAGCACCTCAGGTGCTCACAGGCCCCCTGGCCTTCCTCTAGGGCCCGTCTGGGCTGTCTCAAATGCTGTCTGTCCAAAAGTCAGGGCTTGATAATCATCGGGCCTTCCACCCGGCCCTCCGGCTGCCAATGCAGCAGAGAAATGTGCTTGATGCACAGGGGGGCAGGGAGTGCATCTCACCCCTTCCTCGTTATCAATATAAGCTTGCCCCCATAATTGCAGCTGCCCGTGCTCTTGCGGTGCAGCTTTGAAAATTAGCCTTGACACCACAGTGCCTCTCAAGCCCCACTCCGGGACTCTAAAACAAGGTGCCTCCTCATTGCAGCTGCCCGCGCTCATGCGGTGCAGATGTAAAAGAAAAAGCACTGGCACCAACCGTGCCTTGAGAGCACCCTTCACCAGGGCTCTTCAGGTGCCACTCACGGCACCAACAATACCCAAACTTCAGCCCCACTCACCGGGGCTGTTCTGTGCATGTTCTAGGCACCTACAGTGAGCCTGGCAGGCTCCCACTCATGGGACCTCTCCTCACATCGCTCGGTCTTCTCACTGGGGCCGGCAATCCCTGGGGACCCACCTCTCTCTCTACGGGGTGGGGGAAGTGGAAAGGGAGCCCGGGCAACATGCGGGGCTCCACTCACACCCAGGGGCCCCGCCTTCCTCCAGGCATGATCCGCCTGACTTTCAGGTTGTCTTCGCCTGGCCTTCTCCCTCGGCTCCCTCGTTGCTACTGCAACTTGCTGGGGGAGCCGCACTTGGCCTCAGAGCCCGAGACAACTTCTTCCGGTCTGTTTCCAGGCCCTGCCCGCAACCAGGCGCAATGTCGCCTGACTTCCTGCAACTCAGTCGATCTCCAACTCCCCGTCCACGTAATATGGAGCAAAGCCTCTGCAACTCCTTGGGCACAAAACGGCGGGGTAGGCTCCTGCCCACAATCATGCCGCACAGGTGTGGGAATCCCCACGCCGGGATTCCGTTGCACAGAATGTTTGAGCATAGTACTCCTGAGGCTCTCTCCCTGTCCTCTGGCACAATCAATATAGATGCAGCGCTCACGAGGCACTGGGATCCAATTTCTTAGAGGGGCAGAGCTGGGCAAAGCTGGACCCAGGCAGGCCAGCTCACAGGGACCTCCAGCAGAGGGGCAGTCCCTCCTGGCGGTTCCTCCTGAGGCCCAGCAGGTACAAACAAGCACCCAAAACAGCACACTGACATGGGGGGTCACAGCCCCAATATTTATACTGGGTTTGTCTTTGTTCTGCCCTGGCACAGGGCTTGGGGAACCAGTCCCAACTGGTTCTGGGGCGTACTGAAGCACTTTGTTTACAGGGCTTCCACCCTCCTTTGTCAGGTTGGGCTCTGTCCTCAGACACACCATAGGGGGGGCGGAGCCAGCATTGAACCAGGGAGGCACAGGCCCATTCAGGGTCAGGGGTTACTCCTCCCACTACTCCAAATGTAGATCTGCCTATTCAGCCTAACGCTGACTTACCCTGCCCCTCTGGAGCCACACACCATCCCAGGCCCTGTCACTCCAGAGCCAGACATGCAATACACATCAGGCAGGCAAAGACACATAGTACACAGAAATGCCAACTTCTAAAAGTGGCATTTCTAAAATAGTGATCATAAATCTGCACACTCCATTATGCAGAATTTATTATCAATACCAAACTTGACCACGCTGCTCCTCTCATATCAGGAATTACCACTGAAACACTTATCAGGGAATCCCCAATGCATTCCTATGAGAGGGCAGCCTCACAGCAGTGAGAAACCAAAATGGCTGTTTGTCACTACCAGGACATGTCACTCACTTAAGGTACATGTCCTACCTTTTACCTACAATGCACCCTCACCATAGGGCTAGCTAGGGTCTACCTTAGGGGTGACTGACATGCAGTAAAAGGGGGGTCACGGACATGGCAACCTCTTTGTGTGCCACGTCACAGGGGCAGTAAACTGCGCGCACAGGCCCTGCAATGGCAGAGTCCTGGGACAGGTTTAAAAGGCTACTTTGGTTGGTGGCGCAAGCAGGGCTGCAAGCTCACCAGTAGCATTTAATTTACTGGCCCAGGGTATCTGAGATGCCACTTTACAAGGGACTGACAGGTAAATTAAATACGCCAAACAGGTGTAGACCAATCTTACCAAGTTTACCATAGAGAGCACACACACTTTACACTGGACAGCAGTGCTAAAGTGCCCAGAGTCCTAAAACCACCAACCCAAGGTCAGAAAAAAGACTAGGAGGAAGGCAAAAAGATCAGGGATGACCCTGCAAAAAGGGTGAATCCAACACATATACATGAATTTTATGCATCGTTAGTATTACACTTACCTCGGAGTGTATATAGATTGTGAGTTGTATGGTGTTTTAACTGTGATATAATTAAGAAATGTAATGCTTCACTGTCACTTACCTGTTTGTTATTATCTTTGGTAATATGCCATGATCTCCATCATAGAACGTCTCATTGTATGACGTTCCATGTGGGCTCCTTTAAATGTAAGAATAAACTTAATTTGATCTACTCCTTCTGCAGGAAAGTTTTACTTCTAACATTTGGCAACAAGCT
Source organism: Triturus cristatus (assembly GCF_964204655.1). Taxonomy (NCBI): domain Eukaryota; kingdom Metazoa; phylum Chordata; class Amphibia; order Caudata; family Salamandridae; genus Triturus; species Triturus cristatus. Next base: position 478,270,624 of record NC_140583.1, read on the forward strand.
TTGTTTGGCGTGGCCTGAGGAGTCCACTGATGATCCTTTCTATACATCATCATTGCGGTCCGCACTGGTTCAGTCCTGGAATCACAGCCCCTGGTTTTCCGACCGAGTCCTGAAGAAGTTGGGGAGTTTAATTCACAAATAGGTGGGCGCCTGGGGCTGGTATCTGGGTACATGGCATTGTGTAACTTGAGATGGCAGTCCGCTGCATGAGGGAGATCGGGATGACCAACATCAACAACTGAGTGACCCTTCTCAAGCTGCTTCTATCTTCCTTTTCAAGTTATTGATTTGTACAGTAATAGCAGCACACAGCTGTGGGAGTTCTTTTGATACATAGAAAGAAATCCGTTAATTGCGCTAAATAACCCTTAACGAAAGCACAAGCAGTGCAACAAATTACCCAAATCCAGTCCAACGCTAATGAGACATTCCCCCATTTTTACCTTTACATTAAACTGCACGCAAAAAAAGAACTGAAACATTCCTAACTTATGACCAGAAGTGACAATAACGAAGTGAGAAAAGGCAACCGAAGTATAATATCACCAAAATGGCAGAAAAATACAGGGCTAACCAACACTAATGAGGAGATACATTCACTCTTAGCTGGCCCATCCATTTTTAGTGACAACAACATTGCCAAAACCATGGCTCAAATCAACAATTGGGAATTTTTCACTGATTTAAAAAGGGACCAAATAAAGATGGCTATCCATTGGATAATGATGAGGAATATCTGAGGGCTCATTCTGCACCCAGAGACCTCTGGGTTCAAAATTATCCAATTATTTTTTTGGAAGATCTAATCTTCAGGAAGGATTAGGCCACAATCTCATGAAGATGCACATGAGACAGATTGGTCCTGATTATACAAACAGAGACAAGACTATCAGAAGCACTGACCATTAAGAAACAGGTCAGCGAATTCAAGTTAAAAATATTTGGTACATTTCACAGTCTATAGAAAGCGCCTAGAAGAGATCAATAAAGAAATGTCTGACATGAAGGATTTCCCAGTCAAAAATTAATAAATTCAGCAAAGATTTAAAGTGTTTCGTTATATGAAAGAAGACAATGTGCCACCTCAAGATTGGGTTTCAGGACATAGAGACTAAAATTAATCTGGGAGTTCCACGGACTCAACAGGATGGAGTAGCGGAGAAGAGAATCGATGCATATGTTGAGGAAGAGGAAGGGGACGCGGTTGCCAACCGGCTTGGCAAGGACCCACTTTTGATGGACATACAGCACCGTTGTATCAACCCTTCCAACCTCATTTTGGCGGGTGGATGTACACCTACTTAAAAGCACCCCAACCAAACTTCCCCCCGCACTTTAGGCCCCTATTTGTAGGAAGAGACGCAATGGCACAGCGAAGAAAGAAGAAGGATGTAAGATGGGCAGATGCAGAACAAGGAATACAAACCAGGAGCATGACCAAAGAACTGATGGCCGGAACCAGCACAAACAGTCGGTAGTGTTCAATCTGGCATGCATCGTGTTCACAAAAGAACAACATCAAGTCTTCAATAAAGGTTTGGTATTTGTCTCTACTCCATCCGTGTATAAATTCAAACTCCACACGGAAATAGCTGAATTCTGCTGAAAATTTAAACTGAAGCCTAAGGATAAAGAGATTCCACAGACAGAAGGGGATACAGCCCTCAAGAGAAAATCGACATTCTGCCCTCTTATCACCTTGAAACTAGTTGAAATTCTTGCATTTGAACAGGCCTTATTCAAGGAGGAGAATCCATTGAGTACACATGCGTTCAACCTTTCCATAACATAACAAAGAGAGAACAGCAAGCCCTTCAAGAATTAAAAGACAACCAGGATCTAGTTATCAAACCGGCTGATTAAAGGCGGTAGGATTGTCCTGCTAAGGAAATTTGATTACAACATAAAACGTGCAGACTTTCTTTCTGATGCCAAATATTATAGATCTTTAATAGAGGACCCAACACCAAGATTACAAAGGATGATTGATTAAAAATCTAGTAGAAGAGCTGGAACCAATTACTGGATATTGAAGAAGGTGGCTGATTTACTATTAATCGAAAAAACCTAGAACACCTTACTTTTATCCACTTCCTAAGATGCACAAGAACAAAACACCTCCACCTGGACGACAATATGACCCCAGTAATAATTGACTGGTAGGGCTGGGTATCAAAAGTCTTTAAAGTAGCCTCCCACAAGATGCCACATGCAAATCAGTTGTGACCCTGTTCCCCAGGAAGCAGTTCAGCCCGAACTGCCTGGCAAGGTCTTCCTTGGACCTGAAACAAGCATCCTGGGACCAGTTTCTGGGTAACACTCCTCATCAGCCAGGCTAGCTGAATCTGGTGGCGTAGCGAGCACAGGACCCACATCTGGGCATACCCTTCCCACTTACAGCGACAAAAGCAAAAAGAACAGATGAGTGACGGAATACCCCGAAACCGGTCCCAGGGTGCTTGTTTCCGGCCCAGGGAGGACCTGGCTTGGTAGTTCGGGCTGGTCTGTTCCCATGAGGCACAAGGTCAAGAGTGACTTGCATATGACTGGGTCTAAACTGGAGTGGCATTGTGGGCAAAAGAACGATGAATTTAACCCAGATCTATTGACTGGGGTGAATGTTTGATTTGATTTGCATTCCATCCACCATCTGTGTGTCTTTTGCTTTCTCGCCCTAAGTGCGCTGGGTCTTCCCAGATAAGGGTCCTAGGCTAAGTGTGTCACTGGATCCATGCTAGCCTGGCTGATGAGGGGTGATGCCTCGAAACCAGTCCCAGGGTTCTGGTTTCCTGTCCAGGGAGGACCTGGCTTGGCAGTTCGAGCTGGACTGTTTCTATGAGGCACCGGGTCAAGACTGATTTGCGTATGGCTGGGTCCAAACTGGGGTGGCATGGTGAGCAAAAAGAACAATGGATTTAACTGAGATCTATTGACTGGGGGTGAATGTTTGATTTGCTAGGCATTCTGTCCATCATCTGCTTGTCTTTTGAATTCAACACACCTAGACACTTTGTGTTGGAATGTTGCAGAATAGCACTGAATGAAAACTTCTTCGAGTTTGAGAACACACTATACCTCTAAACTCACGGAACTTTGATGAACAACACCTTTTCCCCAAGTCTGTCAGGGCTCTGTGTCAGCAATTTTGAAGACACTAATGTGTTGGGCACATCTAACCCATACTAGCAGGGGATTCTGCTTTGGAAACTATGTAGAGGTGACATCATCATCATTTGGAAGGGGGAAACCGATACAATACCTGATTTTCTTGAATGGCTTAACACCATGATAGCTAGTTGAAGTTCACATGCACAATACAAAGAGCATCACTGGACTTTCTTGATGTCACTATTTTTGCAGAGGAAATGGCTCTGAAAACAAAAACTTACTATAAACCTACAGCTAAAAATGGTTTACTACCAGTTTTCATCCTCGGCCATTGAGATGGAATCTTGCTTATAGACATTTTTTGAGGATTTGTCGCAACTGTAGTAGCACACAGGATTATAAAACACAGGCATCAGCTCTCACAAAGAGACTAAGAGAGAGGAAGTATCCAATGCAGATCAACAAATGCCAAAAAAAGACAAGAAATCAGAACCAGGAATGCCTCTTGGTAACTTCGGAAAGAGCTACAAATGATAACATATTCTTACCTGTAACCACCTATTCTTCTGACGCAGGCAACTCCCTGTGACCCACATACACAGTATCAGACTGATTTTCTCATTTGTAGGCGAAAACCCTACTAACAATTGGTAGATTAACATTACACAAAGGGGCATGGGGCAGTGCGATTCCTGGTCCCATCATGCACTAAGTGCCACTTGCATCCATAAATCAAGTTACTTTTCAATCGGCCACAGCAAAGTGAATGTTTTCCTCTCAGTGTAAAAGTGTTTGGGTGAAAATCGGACATGTTCCGGGATCAGAAAAGCTGAAGGGTTATTAAATGTCCACATTAACCTATTTGGGGATATTTTCCCTGGAATAACTCAATTTCAAGCATCAGAACACCATCCTTTGGGCTCATTTTCATGGTGAAAGTATGATATGTCGAGGCTCGCAATGGGAATCCTATTACAGCCATAATTGTGCTGAAGCAATCTGCTGGTAAATGGTCATCTGACAGAGCCATAACCCTCTGACTCGCAGGTCACGTGGCGGGATAAAGACATCATTTGGGCGTCGGTGGAGAGTGATGAATGTCGCATCTATTCCCGTGGCTCCGTGTGACATTTATTGAAAACGGACTGCAGACCTGCCGTCCGCGGCTCCTTGCTATTCGTCTGCCTCGGTGCTGTTGGACACTGTAATTACATTTTGCTTCATTTCCTATATAATTTATGTCAGGGCCTCGCGAAGGCAGGGAAATGCAAGGCGCGCGCTATGCGAACAATGACACAGTGCAAGATTTAGGACGCTTGTTTGGGATTAGAGGGAGACACTCGCCAGGACCCGGCCATTTCAAGGTCATTCGCTGAGGATCGAGCTCAGCAGAGAGGCATTTCCTGATTGGGAAAGTTGGGGAATCATCCAGGCCCCTTAGTAAAAGCGCTGATCTTGACCCATTCTGGTTAGAAATCACCTTGTCTTCTCCAGGTATGAGTTTTCTATTTTATTTACTTTTTAATGTCACTTTGCAGCACTGGAGACACCGTGGATCGATCAGAGAATATAATATTTCAGCTCCAATAAATGACTGTAAGGGTCATCCCCGCGTGGAATGAGCTGTGGAAAGTGAAGGCGTCAGTGAAATTTCTTAAGAGGTGTTTATCAATTTCTACGACACTACATTCTAATTAGCTCAGCCGGGCGCTTCCCATTAATGCGAAGCGCAACAATTTCTACGGAAATGTGCTTCGGGTCACGATAAGTGTGCACTTTCCTACTGGAATGCTAAGCCAGCTATTTTTTAAGCCGTCGTATATCATCGCACTGTCATTTCAAGTTGTCATATATCATTTAATGGACTCGCAACAAATAGCTTGTCATAGGTGCCGCCTTCCTTGAATGTAGGCAATCAGCCAGTAGCATGTGCCGCTGCTTCATCGTGTGACCCTGTACAGATGCGGCCCATCCTTTGAGTTGTAAGTGTATTCTTTACAACACACCTGGTTTATGTTTGTGTACGGTACGAACATTGGGGCATATTAACAAGGAACAGGGAAAATTAACGCTAAGGGCGCTTAGCGTAAAAAATTTTAACGCCCGCTATCGCTGGATAATATCGCCTGGTTATTGCGTTATTAACAACGATAACCGCCTAGGCGATAAAGAATCCAGCGATAGCGGCATTTTGGGAGGTTATCGCTGGTAATGCAGCAAACTACAAGGATAGGGATATCCTTGTTGATAGCCCGTGGTGGATTTAGCCATGTAATCCAACTCCCAATAGATTACATGACTAAGACTGAAAATTAGCAGACGTAAAAAAGCAGCGTTAACTGTGGTTTGCGCTGCTTTTTTTGTCTCTAACAGGGTTAGCGTGAAGCTTGATAATAGGAGAAATGTGGCTTAGCGACATTTCTCCTATTATTTTGCTCTGGAACGCCCACTTTGCATCTCATTAGAGATGCAAAGGGGAGCGTAGTGAAAAAGGGTGCAGACATGCAAAATCTTATATTAGCACCCTTTTGTTGTTGATAGGGCGATATTTTTATCTCCGCTTCTTTGGCTTTTAAAGCCAAAAAAGCGGTGATAAAGCCCTTGTTAATATGCCCCGTAGCTTTTCCCGACATGGCGAAAATGCACAAATCTCAAAGTGAATGTTCAGGAGAGGTCAGTCATCCATCCATCCGGCGCTCTATACAATGTCACTTGCAGAATACTAGTCATCAGTACCGCAGAGTGCCAAAGCAAAAGCTACAATGCAATGATTATTTAGCAAAGAGATGTCGCACCCACCGGCCCATGCATTGAGTGGGCCTGTTTGGTTTTACACACCATAATGCAACTATAGCATCCTGATGCATCCATTGTAAGGTATTTGTTTCACAAGAAGATCTTGAAAAACGTGTTTTGGCTGTGCTCAGCAAGTACTGAATATTGGATAAGATTTTTGGGAGCAATGATCAATTTGATTAAATAATTATTATCATTACAAACTATTGATGTGCTGAGAATCTTATGTCATTCCTTCAAGGAGATGTACACTGTTTAGTTTGTAAAAGAATGATGCTGGTGCAATTAAATGTCCACGTGCCAAATACCAAAACTGTTAGTCTTAAATCCACGCTATGCCTCTTTAATCCACTACCAGACACTACCTGCCTCTTTTTCTCACTCCTACTTTCTCTCTTTCCGTCTTCCTCTACCTCCGTAATTCTGATTTGTGAGTTTTTCCCTCTCTAGCTCTTGGGGAAGTGTGTTGGGGAAAAATAAGTACCACTGGTCCCCAAAGGCAACCTCCGGCTCAAATGAAGCATAGAAACTGTTGAATGATTTCTCTCTCCGTCTTATAAAAAATTATTTTCAAAGCTGCTCCTACATACAAGATTCAGCAGAGTTAGCTCTAAGAGACGATGAGTTTATAGAATTAGATATATGTAAAGCACCATTGTGGAAAAACAAATCAGATTTGATACTGTGTGAGTTATAGATGTAAATGGTAAAATACAATTTACAATGAGGGCATTCATTTTGTTCAGAGGTAAATAGAAATCTAACATTATCCTGTTTTGTCTGTTTAGGATTGGGCTAAAAACAGCTCTAGCTGTCTTGCCTGCCTCATGTTTTCCAAAGAATATCGCACAAAGAAGCATACATATATAGAGGCTTTATATTTTTTGTACATTTGGAAAAATGAGAAAAAAAGAAAATAATAATTTAATGAAACATTAAAAAGACAAATAACACAAAGCACAATAGTTTTGGAATGTTAGATGCATATAAGGGATAGCCCCAGAGAGCTCTAGTCAGCCTCTGTAAACCAACATAGGTCGTCAGGCAGTGTTTGTTACTTCTGATCCAGAGCACACTCCTAACTTTACTTTGTAAGCTGCACGTATGATTTCGCATTTGCACATAATAGAGAGAGGTTGCATAACTCACTCTTCTGAAGCCTATGTATGAAGAGTGCAATAAGGATAGATTTATTATTTTTTGATGTGGTACTGCTGTTCCTGTGTATAGATGTAATTAAACCAATACAAATAACAGAATGCAAGGAAAAAGTTGAACTGGGTGAAACACTGTTCAACCAAAAAGAACGGTGACACTCAGAAAGATCTCCTATCCTCTGAATGTTATACCCCTCCTGCAGCATCAATCTTTTATAAGAGACTGTTTAGCACAGCTCCCTTTCTTTCTTCCCCCACATTAAAATGTTATATGCGCATACCTCATATACTAGTACAAGTGCAGTGCATCTACTGTGAGGACATCTGTTGGTAGTATAGTGCTGCCGCAGCATAGCATCTCCATTGTATTCTTCTGTGAGGACTTCGATTGGCTCAATAGTGCAACCTTACCTTTCAAGCATTTTTATTTTCCTGTGAGGGCATCTGTCGGCAGCATTATAAAACTGCAGCTTTCTGGGGTCTAGTTTGGTTACCCTTTGCAACTTAATGAGGTTCCTGGTTCTGGCCTTTTACATAGTTGGGTTGCCCGAAGACTCATGTCTCCTAGTTCGTCGATGACAAAAGCAGATACAAAATTCCTCATGCAGTGTAAAATAAAAAACGAATCTTTATATATAAAATTAATAAATGAGTTTAAGAATTACATGTGTGATGACAGTCTACTTTTCAGATATGTCATACTTCCTCAAGCATTTCACAAAATGCAAAAGAACACATCTAAGCCAATAGAAAGACATGAGAATAAAATGCTACTGTGACATGATCTAAAATGTTTTTAACAATACATCAAGCTAATAGTGGAAGAAGGCTGACCTGAAACCCCTTTGTACATGTGAGGCATATACATTGAACACAATGTGTTTGCCAAAATGGTGAAAGCACCAATACGTGCCATAGTTCATACTGGTGTGAGAAGCATCAAACATGAAACCAGAGCCGGCTTTAGCGCAGATGGCGCCCCGAGTGACAATCTTTTTTGGCGCCCCTTTCAAATGATCCCTTTCTTCACAGATTCCCTCACTGCTGCCCTCCAACAGTTCCCTACATCTCTCCAAAGCCCCTCTTTCAAATGCATTTCATTAGTTTTATAGAGATTCTCATTCCAGTGTAGGGTGTCAAAGCACTTTACATCGCATACACATTATACAGAGACAATGTATGATACATGTGTAAATTAGGATATATGACATAAGACAAGGAGGATTACAAGAAATAGGCTGTATATTTTAAGAGAAGTTGGTCTAGAGAAGTACAAGCTCAGGATTTAAAATGTGCCACAGTGGTTGGGGTTAGCTTTACTAATAAGAATGTATATTTACCCAAACAAACCCTTTTTAGCAAAATTAGGAAAATAAAAGACTGGGGGGAAACATAATGTTCTAACTTATATCATGCAGTTGCATGCAGCTCTTTGATGACAGTTCATAGGTCACTGTGTTATAGTAGGATTATAACTTAACTGAAAGTAACAAAAGGATTTCTGAGATAAAACAGTAACCCACTGAGCTATCTACATAAAATACAGTTCTGTGATCTGCATGGCATACGTTCTTTGCAGCAGGCATATTATCCCTCTGAACTACTTCATGAAGAATCATACTGCCGGTAGACAGAACTTCAATCTTCCTCCAGCAGTAACATTAAGCACCAGAATGATCTTGATATTTTTATAGTTGCCTGAAAACTGCTGGACACACAAGAAACTCTGCAGCAGGTGCTTTTAAATCTTTAAGTTATTTCTCAACCAAGCTCCCCCCAAGCTCAGTGCAAATGCAGCTGCACAGGTTGCTCTGCCCTAATTGTTACGTTTCCGCCACCAGTCCAATACTCCTCAGGATTCGTGGGATGCTATAGGGAATCCCCCCCTTGACATCCCCAACTCCTGCACTTATGGCACAGAAGGTTAGAGCGATCAAGTGAGGGAAGGGAAGGAAGGGAACAGCGGGGAGTAGAACCTGTAAAAGAAAAGCATACAAAAACAACGAAAACACAGCAGCAGCAATTACTACTCTCATCAATTCTCACTATGAAGCAAGCTACGCTCTACCTCTGATCAGGGGCTTAGCCCTATTTCTCCCTTAGTGGTGCACCTATTGTCTCCTTCTCATTGTAACCCAAGAAGCGAGAGTCCACACACATGCACCATACATCCACTGGTTCCTTGGTGAGTGAAAGAAGGACACCTGTCCCCCCTTGAATCTGTATACAAGGACAGTTGTCCACGTGGGTAGTGAGAGCCTTTTAGAAGCCCTGAAGTCTTGTCCCACAATCAGAGAACAGAGTACTGTGGGCTAAGGCGCCACCATAAGACAGGAGACTAGGACTAGTTGGAGGCTCCCCTCAGAAGCCCAAACCCCCGTGGGACGGCGCGATGGAGCTCCACGCCTCCACGCGCACCTGAGGACTCCCGGCTCCTGGCTCCTGGCTCCTCCCTTTCCCCTCGAAGCTCTGCTGCTCCGGTGCGGTCGATGGCGGCTGTCGGCGGGAGCGGCTGGCGTCTCTGAAAACGGCGGGAGAGCAGCATACTACTACTGGCTTGCCTACCTTGCCGCGAAAGTTCGTTTCTTCATCAGCAGCTTGGTTCAAGGACGTCGAGACGTGCCGTTCCTGATACGTGTTGTATTTCACTTTGCCGCATCGTGGGGAAGCGTCCACAGTATTATCACATCACAGAGCCGGTGTTTCTACCTGCGTCCAGCATTGTTGTGGCGCTCGAGGTTCTTGGATGTGGCTGATACAATGAGAGGTGGTTGAGCTGCAAGCGCCAGGTGAGCCTCTACAAAACTGACTTAAAATCTCTTCTTTAACTTTTGAACTTCCATATCTCAGAACGAGCTTATGGTAGCAGCACTTGGTGACAACGACAACGGTTAAGGCATATAATTGGCCTATATTTGTTCTATCTGCTCTATCTGCTTTTTGGGATGGGGAAGCTGTTGAATATACGGAAGGCGAAGGCTTCCTGCCTTCAGGCTAAAGAGGAGCGGAATGCTGCCAAATTACTAAATAAGGGGCGCCTCGGTGATGGTACGGCAAAGGAGAGAAGTCACAGTGCAGAAAGTTCGGAAGAGCCCGAGGAATCTATCTGTGAGACTCTATCTCCATCCTCAGTTTTGAAAGCTTCCCACGGTACAGAAACCGCAGAAATTGCAGGGTCTTCGCTTGTTAGAGACGGGGCATCCACGCAGGCAAGCCCAGTGGAAGGGGTTAAAGGCACTAAATCATTTCCTCTTTTTGAAAAGAAAAATGTCGTGTCTGCCCAAGCTTCTTCTGCTCTCTCTCCTCCAATTATTCACCCTCCTAATTCTTCACCTAAAGTTAATTTGGGGGCACCTCCTTAGTTATTTATGCCTTCCATGCCTTCTATGCCTTCGCTGTGTGACAATCCTTCCACTCATCCCCCAACAACTATGGTGGATGCTATGACCACTAAACTTGTCCCGAATGCCTCTAATGGGGGCCATCTTAGTCCTTTGTTTGATTTGGATACTGAGACAGTGGGGGAGATGAAGATGACAGTCAAGGATATGTTAAATTTAATCCTCGATGAGGTTAGAGAGCTGAAGAGGTTCCAGCGATCTGAGCTAGCTTTAATCCATCAACGTCTGGATAAAATGGAAGATCTCTTTTCCGCTTTCCCCGCCCGTTTACAAGAAGCCGAAACCCGCATTTCTAGTTTGGAGGATCAAATGATTAAGGTCAAACAGGACACAAATCAGCTCTCCCTTACCTCACGTGCTCTTGAATCCAAATTGGATGATTTGGAGAACTATAATCGTCGATCAAACCTACGCATAGTGGGGGTTCCGGAGGGTCTTGAAGGGCCCAGCACGCTGCAGTGGGTCACCTCTTTTTTGAAATCTAAAGTCATCCCTAATCATGACGGCGACCTGACTATTACGCGAGCGCATCGCGTTCCAGCTCAGCCTTTCCCAAATTCTTCCCTTCCTCGAACAATTTTATTGAATTTTTCGGACATACGGATTAAGGAGACTATTCCATCAACGGCAATTCAGCAAAGACAATTCTTCGTCAATGAAACCGTGAAGTGCCGTATTTTTCCAGACATGTCTGCGTCTGCTGCTCGTAGAAGAAAAGAGTTTGTCCAGATGCTACAATTATTCAAAGCTAAGGGCGCCCAGGCCACGATAGCACAGCAATCGAAACTCAAAGTATTAGTGAAAGGCAAATTTTTTATGTTGTCAGATATTGCAGCAGCACAGGAATTACTCCGGGACATTTCCAGCTCCTTATAAGGATAAATTTGGAGGAGTTTGGTAAATTTATGGTCTTTAAGGACTTGGACTTGGATTTTGTTGGGCCTGGGGTTAGATTATGTTTTTCTTTTTTTTTTTTTTTTGTTTGGCAGGTTTTTTGGGAGGGCGTGGGGAGGGTCAGGTGCACAGGATGGAGTGTGGAGTCCAGGGGGTCCAGGGGGTGAGAGATGTCACCCGATTGGCAGGGGGTTGGAACCATTGGTCTGCGTGGGTTGGGGAATCTTGGCCAATGGTGGGGTTGGGGGGGGGGATTGGAGAGTAAGGGCTGGGGGGGTGGTGGGGGTGGAGGGAATGTTGGGGGTGTTCGGGTTGTGGGGGGTGGCTGGGTTGAAACTAAAAAGAAACTGATTGTGTCTGTCTGTCTATATTACTTATTTTGTCTACTTGTTAATATGGATTCATTGTATTCACGGGGCCAAGAGCAGATAATTCTCTATAGACAATTTAATTTTGGTCTTAATGTCTAATAAGGAGAGTTTGAAGCTGCTTTCTTTGAATGTTAATGGTTTAAATAATATTAAGAAAAGACGCGCTATGGAAGTTTGGTTAAAAGCTGAGAATCCCTCTGTTATTTTGTTACAGGAGACTCATATTCCCTCTTCTAAACTAGATGGGTTCTCTATGCTTAAATCCTGGGCCTCGTTTCGGTGCCTTTCATCATGTGATTTATCTCAGCGTGGGGTGGCAATATTTTTGAATAAGAATCTTTGCGCAGATATTATTCAATCACAACAGGGTGGCGCTGGACGTTGGTGTTGGGTCTTATGCAGAGTCAAAGCTAGGCAGAGACCTTTTATCTTTGTTTGTTGTTACGGGCCGTTAACAGATGATGCTAGTCTGTATGAAGACTTGTTTCAATCTCTATTGATGGTCTCAGGTGATATCGTGATTGGCGGGGACTTTAATTTGTTAATGGATCCGCACTTGGATACATCATCCCAATTATCTAAACAACTTAAACCGAAAGTCTTTCAAACCATTTCACATTATATTAAATTATTCGATCTCTCTGATCACTGGCGGGCTGATAATCCCTCTAAACGAGATTATACCTGCTGGTCGGGTAGATTTAAATCCTCATCCCGCATTGATTTTTTTTTTTGCTTCAAGTAATCTTAAACTCGGTTTTTCTAATACAGTGTTCAATGTATTTTCAGATCACGCTATGCTTATTCGGGAGTTCGTTTTTGGGGACATTAGAAGATCCCCTAAAAGATGGGTCTTCAATAGAGCTTATCTCAGTGATGATAAATGGGTCTCTGAATTAAAAAACAAGATTAAAGACTTTATAACTCTTAATACGGGCACTGCCCCCATAAGTATTATTTGGGATGCCCTAAAGGCTTTCATTCGCGGAATCATCATAGGGAAAGATGCAGCTATGTTAAAGGCATCCAGGGCTCAAATCAAACTATTGCACTCTCGTATTCAGACATTTAGCGTCCAGAGGCAACAAAACCCCTCACGATTGGTCAAAGAACAATTAATGGAAGCTAAACAAAAATACACTACTTTTTTACATGACCAGGGTGAGGCATTTTTTCGTACCCAATATCAAAAATATATGAAGAAAGTAATTTCACTGGGAGATTCTTGGCCTGGCAGGCCAAGGCACAAGCAGCATCTAATTTAATTCGGGAGTTAAAATGTCCGGTCTCACTTCAATCCACAACAGACCCAGATACAATAGGTGCGATAATGCTTCGTCATTATCAAAATATATATTCACACCAGCTTAACATTAATCAGTCCAAATTAAACTCTTTCTTACGGCAGGTTGAGATTCCTTCTCTTTCCCACCCCGAAGATTTAACCATGGCAGATGGATTTTCTTTGGAAGAGATAGAGGGGGTGGTAAAAAATCTTCCATCAGGGAAAGCTGCCGGTCCGGATGGACTCCCTGCGGAGTTTTTTAAGGTTTTTTTTTCTTCTTTTTCTAATCTGTTGTTACTTTTGTTCAACTCTATGTTGTCTGGAGCCTCAATCCCTGACTCTTTTCGCGAGGGCACTGTGGTCAGTTTCTTGAAGAAGGGGAAAGATGCTACTGATCCTAATTCATATCGTCCCATTACCCTTTTAAATTCAGACTACAAGATCGTTACTAAACTATTGGCTATTCGATTTAATCGCATCTCTTCTGATTTGATCCATACAGACCAAAACGGTTTTATTACCGGTAGACAGCTTATGACTAATACTCACTATTTGGCAGAAGCTTTGGATTACCTGGAGACACGGAGAATCCCTGCACTTATTTTGTTATTCGACGCGGAAAAAGCTTTTGATTTGGTGGTTTGGGAGACACTCTTTGTTATTTTGCAGCACTTTCATATTCCAGGCATCGTTATCAATTTCATTCGTAATCTTTATTCTGGCGCTAAAGCTAATATTATTATTAATTCACATTTGGTTGGGTCTGTTGCAGTTAACCGTGGAACTCGTCAGGGGTGCCCCTTATCACCGATTCTTTTTGCCTTTTTTATCGAACCCCTCGCAATAGCTATTCGTAAGTCCGCAGAGATTTCACCCCGAATCCCATTTATGTCTAAGATAAAACTTTATGCTGACGACATCATGTTGCTCATTAAATCCGATTTGCAGTCTCAAGCTCAGACATTTCGGATTTTTGAGCAATATGAATCTTTCGGGGGCTATAGGATTAATAAAAAAAAGCACCAGAATGATCTTGATATTTTTATAGTTGCCTGAAAACTGCTGGACACACAAGAAACTCTGCAGCAGGTGCTTTTAAATCTTTAAGTTATTTCTCAACCAAGCTCCCCCCAAGCTCAGTGCAAATGCAGCTGCACAGGTTGCTCTGCCCTAATTGTTACGTTTCCGCCACCAGTCCAATACTCCTCAGGATTCGTGGGATGCTATAGGGAATCCCCCCCTTGACATCCCCAACTCCTGCACTTATGGCACAGAAGGTTAGAGCGATCAAGTGAGGGAAGGGAAGGAAGGGAACAGAGGGGAGTAGAACCTGTAAAAGAAAAGCATACAAAAACAACGAAAACACAGCAGCAGCAATTACTACTCTCATCAATTCTCACTATGAAGCAAGCTACGCTCTACCTCTGATCAGGGGCTTAGCCCTATTTCTCCCTTAGTGGTGCACCTATTGTCTCCTTCTCATTGTAACCCAAGAAGCGAGAGTCCACACACATGCACCATACATCCACTGGTTCCTTGGTGAGTGAAAGAAGGACACCTGTCCCCCCTTGAATCTGTATACAAGGACAGTTGTCCACGTGGGTAGTGAGAGCCTTTTAGAAGCCCTGAAGTCTTGTCCCACAATCAGAGAACAGAGTACTGTGGGCTAAGGCGCCACCATAAGACAGGAGACTAGGACTAGTTGGAGGCTCCCCTCAGAAGCCCAAACCCCCGTGAGGCACCCCCCCTGTAGTCAACTGATAGTCTCCGGAGAGCAACTTGCGGTTACATCACCGCTCTCTCTCCGGGCTGCAGAGCTCGCCGCTCAGTATACTGTGGATTTGTTCACACTTGCGATTAATTCACCGCACCCGGCCCCGGATTCTTGCGGTTCCTTCACCGCACTAGGGCCCTTGACGCATCGATTATATAACACATGGCTCCCCAGAACCCTGCTGGCACACACTATGGTCCCTCTGGAGATGAAAGCCGAACTAAACAGCGCTTCCGTGCGTAGCCTGCTGACAGGCAATGGAGGAGCAAACGTGCACTTATCTTTGCAGCAAGCGAGGACCGCTTTCAGCGTTCGTCGACCCTCTTGCTGCAGACTCCGTTTGCTTCGTGGTCGGCTGGAAGGGACGGCCGCGTCCCCGTGACGAAGACCTAGTCGCGATTCCTCTCGCTGCGGGCTACTCGGTACTAGGAACTCTTCCGTCTCCTGAACCAAAACAAACGACGGACTGGAACCTGGAATTACGCACAGCGATGTGCGCAGCGCGTCTTTTTTTGTACGCGCGGCTCCTCTCTTAGTCCCGTGGCCTTCTGGGGGATGTAGGCCCTGTAGGCACTCTATCCCGATTCCTGACACTAATGGTGGCCCTGCATGAAACCTCAAAGCATATATACATTCTCATTTTTTATTAAATGTATAATTCATTCAACGCTGCAATATAGACAACGCAGTCAAGGCCAGACTTATCGGCTTGCCAATGCTTGTTTTTAAATTTTAAACTGGTATGGAGTTCTTTGTTTACGAAGTACTATCAGTGATGCGATTTCTTCTATTTTTTAGGGAGTGTGTCATTTTATAGTATATGGTCTGGAGTCTTATTTTTTTCAAACTGTCTGTTTTTCAGTGTTTTTGTGAAACCCAAGATATATGACCACACAGAAGGGTGACTAGCATCTGGTGGACGTTTGTCTTTAAAGGCTTTGCATTTGACAAGTAAAAGATTTTTCAAGTAATCTCAAAAGAATCCATCTGTACCCTTAAGTGTGCTGCCTGACAGGACCCGACTGACATGACAAAAAAATACTGCACAACAAATGGCGCAGTGAAGCATGTGTGCCCTGAATTTGACATAGATTGCCTTACAATGACAAATGGGAGGTGCATTAGAAAAGAAACTTGGAAGTAAGACCCATTTTGTCATTCTCCCATTACTTGTCTTTGAATGATGAAAAAAAGACTTTATCAGATACAAAGATGAGGATGAGGATACAAAGGAGAGGATGTGGTCCGTCGGCTGCGCTGCCGCCTCTGGTGCAGGAAACCAGGGTTCGAACCTCGAGGTCGCGTCCACATCCTGTGATTCTGGGCAAATCACTTCATCTCCCCGTGCCTGAATGTGTAATGTAAATACGGTGCTATGTAAAGCGCTCCAATACCTTCGGGTCGAGTTCGCTATATATATTTGCCAAAAAAAAAAAAAAAAGTGCATGTTACTGAAAAGCATACAACAAAACAAATACCAGAAGAAGTCTTAAGATACATAGTACTCTGTTAAAAAACATTGATTTAGAATGGGGAAGAGAAATAGGATGCACGCAAACAATAATATTGATCACAGAGCTTTCTTTCCCAAGTCAACACAGAACTTCTACAGACATGCAAGCCAAACCAGCACTCTATGCAGAGAGAGAGAGGGTGTAATGCAGGTTGCTGATAATTTCAAGATTGCACTGAGGAGTCCTGAGGCTAGAAATATCAAGATACACTAATATTGTGGACAGAGCATTGAGAGATGAAATAATGAAAGGTATGTGCATATAAAGGAAGTATAGATTTACCCTTCTTGACTCAACGTCTATACACATTGACGCTATGTATATCATCAAGATACATATGTGGAGTTAGGTAAAGTTAATCTATACTTACTTTCCGCTTAAATATTTTGTCCTTCCATATTGTGTCGACGATATTTGACACCAAAGAGAGTCCTATTTTGATATTCTGGGAGCCCACCAATTCAGGGCAGCAGTGTAACTTGTGTCCTGAGCTCTCTGTATTTCGCAGTGTAGCGCGTATGTCCCTGTTCCAGTCCCTGTGTAACTATGAGATTTAAACCGGCAGCAACCAGAGCAAAGGGTGTGCGGGTGTGAGAGACCTGTGGAACACGGGAACAGCGCTGAGCATCAAACAGCACAGATAAGCCGGAGCCCAAGTCTGAGAACATCACAACACTAGAGATTGTACTTAGAGTTCCCCAAAGGGTGAAAACTGGAGGAAGTGGGGGCTGGCGATCATCCAAAGGGCTCTAAAAGCTGCTGCCACCACTTGTCACGCGCACTCTTACATGCAGTGATTCACAGCAGTATATGCTTGTACTTATACATGTGTCTGACCTTTTTGTCTCTGCCAATAACTCTCAATTTCAATGAGACAATAACCCAGAGGGAACCTGGATAGTATAATTCATAGAAATAAATGTTTTACATGGAGCATGTGCAATTTAAACTGTCAGAGACATCTGTACTATTCCATTTAATGCAAAGGCCTTTAGGATTCCTAACTCAAATCTATGCGAAACGGACTGAAAAAAGACAATATGACGAATTGAATCGAAATGGAGGAATTATGTGCAGAGGGCACAGTGAAAAAGTTACTCGGTGCACAGCAATATACATATATTTGTAAACACAAGTGCATTGAAAAGTTCTCATATGTACAAGATACACTGTAAATATTTTAAACAGTACCAGATCCTTTTATAACTCAAAAAGATCAGTCGACCTTTTGATCTCAGTTGTCTAATATCAGGCAAGGTCATCATAAGGACTAGATATATGGGATAAAGTAACCCCTGTGATACATTATAAGGATATTGCAAGCCACTGAGGAGTTCCAAGACCAGCCTTTGTAAGGTTATGGATTTCTGAGGTGATTTGCAATATTTAATACATGGTCACTCCATCACATTTCCCACTAACCACTTAAATCTTGGGCCCATATGTAATAAAGCATTTTTCCATAGACAAATAATGGATACAACCCTTTGACACATCTGGCCCTAGGTGTGTGGCTCTTTCATATGAAAGAGAAAGCATGTTTCTAAACATAACAAATAAAAATTGAATCTCTAGTACAAAATTAAACAGATTAAAATAGCTGTTAGATATTTGCTGCAAATGGATATTGTACGCAATTTAATACAAGTTAGGTTTTTTTTATATAAAGGCACTGTAGAAACGTACAGAAAGATTTGAACTTTTCTATAATTACACAACTAAACATGTTGCCATAAATATTTCCTTTCTTCTTCTTGTCAATGCACAGCTAAAAAAATAGAGCAGAAGACAGAAAAGCAATGTTTTGTTTTTCTTTGTTTAAACAGCTGCCTGCCTTAATTGTGCTGCATGACCTGACCAGCCTTTACCCTGCCCGCTGGCTCGAGCAGCAGGCTTGTGACATGACGTCAGAACTTATGACATCTTTTCTTTCTATTCAGCAAGTAGGTGGGTCACAAGACACCGATTATAAGGAAACAAGAGACAGGTTTTTATACATGATTGCAGAATCCCATGTATTATAAGTAGATACAGTCACCACCATTCTGTATAATGTAGAAAAGGAAAGGAAAGAAACAGGTCTATTAGTGAAATGCACAAGGTTATTTACATATGCAACAGCTTAGTACTAGACAGCAGGATGCCACTGACATAATGAGAAACTCGTTTTTTAGCTGATACTCCTTTGAAGCCTAAATCCCCATGCCTCTTCACCAGGCTGCATAGAAGTTACAATTGTTTATGAAAACAATATGGGAGAAATGCGCAACTCCATCTATATGCCTAAGGATTTCAATTAGGAGGTCTTCCATGTTAGTTGAATTCTTATATCTCCTTACAAAGGGCCCTACATTTTTGATAGCTCAGGCAGAAACATATCATTAACAAGATTTTTGTTATATAGCCTCTTTAGTCAAAACTTATTTCAACATAAAGTGCAACTCCATACTTGATTATATTCTCAACGCTCTGTAATGGGGATCACTAAATTGCCATGTCCATACTCACCTACACTCCATTAGAGACCTGTCTCCCCATCTTTAAACCACCACTCCAGAACTCACCCAAATTTACCCCGTACTTGACTATTCTAGTCTAGTTGACGATCAAGAATCACAAATTCGGTCCTCTGCCCATATTGCTTGATTAAACTGCCGTTAGCAGCAAAAATGCCAACAAACAGAATGGGAGTAGCTGTTGTTTTGCAGCAATCTTGTTTCTTGTGCTATTTTTTTTTAGCCTTAAATGTCTCCCCATGTCAAAAATTCTCCATGCACACATTTCGGTCTAAAATGTAGTGCTAAACGATGATTTGCATTTTGCATAATTACTTGTAATTTTATGCAACTAGGCAGATTTCTCCTAATTATGCAAAAGCAAATTGTGCAAATTTCACTCCCCTCTAGCGCCATCACACATATTAAAAATTACTCGACCACTCGTTATGAAGAGTTCTCCATTAGGGCAAGGTTTCTCCCGAAAGTGATTTTGTCCCCCATGGGAGAAAGGTTTATCTAAATATACAATTATAGGCTTTTCACAGAGCCATCTAGGTAAATAAATTCAGACTATGGATGTCTGGCTTACTTTCAGGCTCCACAGAAGGGAGACTGCCATAATCAGAATGAAATTATCAGCCCGTCCAGCTTCATGTTACATTTCATACACTTTGAATCACACAGATGTGATGCCCAGTGTATGTATTTATGCATGTTTTCTTCTGCTGGAAAAGCATTTACTTTTTAGTCAGTATTATAACCACATTACTTATTTACAATGCAGGCACCATTAACTGAATTTCCTCCTAATATATTTGACTATATATATTTTCAAAATGATGGGTGGATCATAGCAAAAATAAGGAGAAATAAACATTTGCCCCTGTAACTACTTTGTTCTGTATACAGCTCATATTATTTGATTACCATGAATATTATTGATGAATATCTACCTCACTCCAGGTCATTACGAATTTTGGCTCCAGTCCTGCACTTTTCACTTGCAAGGCATGGATTTCAGATATGTTAGTCTAATTAGTTCAGAGGAACAAAGCAAGACTACAACATCCACAATGCATTAGGCTATCACACAAAAGTCAAGGACTAGAAAGTGTCTTTACTACTTGAGGTGTGGGAGTTTTTTGTTGGAATGCCTGTAAGTTGGATGCAATAATTTTGGTTTTATGTTGCAGTGCTGTATATAAGAGCCACTGAACCCCCACAGCTCAATACAATGAGCAATATCAAGAGATAACTACACAAAGGCTGTTACTGACAAAGAGCAGTATTAATGGAAGGTAGACAGGTGAAGCCAAAAACTAATTTATGGCTTTTGAGTGCTGCAAAAGATTGTGAAAATAGGAAAATATATAGACCTCATGATCTTTTGCTGCTTCGAGTAGATAGAGCTATCAACAACATAGAACAGTTCATTCTTAGAGAGGTGGTATGTGGACAGTCTTTGGGAGATAGGGTGTAAGCGTCACATTTCAGGCACTGTAATGGAATGACAGCCCAGGCAGGCCTATTTGTGCGCTGCACCAATGAAGTGGCCATATACTGTACAAAAACACTCCTGCAAACATGAATGACAGTACAATGAATCAATTACTGTTGAATTTGGGTTGACAATTGATGGAGCAGGTAGAACAACATTTTGTATACCTCCTCTATTTTGCATGAAAATACTAACTATATAACCTACTTATTATAATTTTACTAACGGTTTGCTGTGTTAAACTAAACCAACCATGTGCATACACCAATTACATGTGGGACTTATTGCTATTTGCATGCTAAAATAATTCTAATAACTAAAATATGTACGCATATTAATAGTAGTACATGTGGTAATAGGATATTGCATGATTTATGTTGCTTATGTGACGTTTGCATTCCTGTTTGGATCCTAAAGGTAAGAATTATCGCTTTAAATGTCGCTAGAGGCTAGGAAAATACTAATACATAAAGGGATTAGTGAGGGTTTAACATTAGAATCTTCATTTCTTTGTATTAATTATTCTTTAGTGTTTGTTTCGCTTAAGTTGACATTTGGGCCTACCAAAATATGACGTCCGAAATGGAGTTCAGAAGTGGCCACCGTCTTGTGAGCGTGATGCCTACTGCGCAGACTCGGATCTTCAACAATGTTACATAAGGGCAACACTGACAGAGGAAATGAACCAGCAAAATCCATGAGAACCTCATAGAATAAAAATCGGACGTTCCCCAACCAGCCAATCACCGTCTTTCTTAGCCTAAAAATGTTTCATGTTATCCTGAAATTTATTATAAAAAGAGTAGTAGAATAGGGAGGGGCATTCTAGCATTCTGCGGTTTCGATGACTGCACACCCCTATCGACCCCACAGACGATGACAGATGCTTGCACGATTTCTAGTCCTTTGGAGATCTTTGGGACTGTAACGTGCTGAGTAAAGAACTTTTGGACTTTGAGCTTTGGCCTGCTTTATTTGGACAATTTAACGGCTAAATTCGGTTATGCAGAGCCAAATGAATTAGAGAAAAATCCAGATAGCAAGAATAGGTATATATAAATGTCCTGCGATTTGTATTAATTGGACACAATTCTAAACTTTGATTAACCATAAATGTTGATATTAATTGCAAAAAATATTTAGATAAACAAATATGAATAACAGAAATTACAAGTTTGTGGTTTTTCAATGAAAAGAGTAAAGGATTCTGAGTCTTAAATGTGTTTTAGCTGGTTCTAAATCACCATCAACCAATCCAACTAATTGGTCCGTCGACCAAGTGGTGGAGTGCCTTGATGTTTAGGATTAGGAATCTGTAGGTGGTGAATGCTAATGTATATTCTGTAAAGTAACTTTTCTTCCCTATAGGTAATAAGGTACTCCCCCACATGTCCAGCGCAAATCCATCATCCCTCCTGTGTGCAGACTTGTGAGTGGAAAACGTGTGAGTGTTGGTGTTATGGGCCCCACCAATGAATGCGTGTGAGAATGAGCTAGTGTGACGACGGGTCTGCGACGCAAGAAGGGATAGTTGTAAATTTGCCTTCCTTTTCTCTCTCTTTATCTTCCCCTCGGTCTCGCGCTGGATCACAAGAACCAATGCTGTACTCTTTGTCTAGATTATATTAGCTTTAGAAAAGAGACAGCTAAAGCTGCCTCTTAGCCTAGAACTTAAAATGGTGGTACACATAAAAGGCATTATTCACCTCTGTTATGTAGCCATTCTTTTTTAGAAACTGCCCAAAAGGAACGCGCATGTGCTTGTTCTGGAAGAATGCAGCAACTTCCTCTTTAGGTGTTTCCTGTTTTAATGCTTGCTATAAATCGCAATGCGCTTTCTTTCAAACAAGTGTATAATCTTATGTCGCTCGTATACAAACTTCAAAATAAAAATTAAATAAGCTTTTTTGAAAGACAGCACAGGAATTTTGTCCAACCAGACCCATATTATCTATGGCTGTAGAGTTGTGCATGTACATTGAATACTCAATGCAGGTCACAAAGACACTTGGCTGGGAGAAGTCAAATCATTCCAAGGATGCAAGCAGTCTTTGAGGTGACACTGCAGAAGTAGTTTCAAGAATAAAATAAACCTTATAACATATAAGGCATCCAAGCGGTGGATGATATGATCAGGAAAATAAGGGATATGTGGCAAAGTATAAATCGAGATGTAGGTACTTCCAAAAGACCTATATATTAATGATGTGAAGAGACTAGGCATGTTCCCGATAGACACACAACGTGCCAGAAAAGGATAAGGGTTGCCTAAGGGATGGTTTCACGAGGTGGGGATGATGGGGGATAAAGTAAAACAATTAAGTTCACATACACTAAATTGCAAATCTCAGCGTCAATCACCTGGGTTTACCAATAATAATACAATATAAAATTTGATAGCTAATAGTGAAGAAATTAATTTTATTACATGGACTATTAATGGTTTAAGAATTAATTAACAATCAGAGAATAACTCTCAAATATCTGAATCATAGAAATTGTTTTACAAATAACGCATCTCACCAATAGTGAATGGAAGGTTTCATTTAACTGCAAACTAGGTTGGATACAGCAAGTAATTTGTAGGGAGCAGACACGTTCCACTAAACGGCTAGTAATTGTAATAAGCATTTGCAATGCAATAGGTCTTGCATTAGTAAAAGTTTGAGCTAATCTGTAGCAAATGATAATGTTTGTTATATTTTTTTATCAAAAAATATCTCAACAGTAGCACAAGTAATAAAAGACAATCCACGAAGCAAGGAAAGGGTGCAGTTCCACTGGCTGCTACTAGGTGTCCGTGTGGAGTTGGAAAGGGACCTCCATTGGCAACACAAGATACTGCACCCTTAATGCAATTATTAAGAGAATTAAGAGAAACATTGCAGTTGAGCATAAGTTTCCATTTGTTTTTATTGGAAGTGAGATTTTTGTTAGCTTGCGTTTTAAAAATGCACCATTGTTGTTTATTTATCTTTATTTCACAATCAAAGCTAAATAAACAACAATGGTGCATTTTTAAAATGCCAGCTAACAAAAATATCACTTCTAATAAAAACAAACGGAGGGTGAGGGCTGCCCCAATACAGAAAAAAGAAAAAAACACAACCACCATGAAGCAGGCACAATTCAATAGAAAGTTTTTTAAAAGCACATGCTACCACTAGAGTGGGCGATAATGCAATGTAGAAAGATAAAACACAAAATCCATTAAGCAGACACGTAACACCACGCTAAGCCAAGAAGATGAAGCATGGCAGCTGAAGCAAAACAAGCAGTGACTATGGAAAAGCAATAATGTTTTTAAAAAGTTCTTCGAAACCACAACATAAATGGGCTTGGCAAAAAATAAATAGTACCTGCATAAAAGTGGATGACCACTAATTAAGAGAAATTAATATGTACTTGAGCGGTGCTCTCTAGCTCTAAACGGAAGTGATGTATCGGGAGCACGAACCAATGCGGAGGCAGCAAAAAAGAGTGATGCTGGAGTCAACATATGGTAAGCAGCAGGCGAGATTACACTCCATATAGTGAATACAGCAAGTCTTGCATACAGTGCATGCGCGCTGCCTAGGCTCGACCTAAAAAAGAGAGGTCATAACATAGAACTCCTAGATACCCTTATAGATAATAAGGGCATTTGGGCAATTATGCAATGTAAGTTAGGCAGCATAATTCTCATGTGTACAGGTTTCTATGGCCCTAATGTTGATGACACAGGTCCCTTGAGGGAACTGTTTACAGAATTATCTATGCACTACCGAATATAGTAGTGGGAGATGATTTCAACAGTTTACTGTTAAAGAATTGGAGAGATCTACAAAAGTGCCACATTGTAAAACATCAAGTTCGCGGAATGAATTATGCAAGATTTTAGCCTCTTCTATGTTTGAAGGCTACAATTGGTTAGACAGAAAGGCTATACCTTTCTGAGTAAGAAATATGGTCATTTTTCAAGAAATGATTACTTATTGTTGGATGTTTCACTGAAGTATACAACTATAGATGTTAAACACATACCAGCACACATTTCAGGTCATGTTGCAGTATGGATGAAACTGGTTTTCCCAACTTATCAAACATGCCAGGGGTGAACTCTTGATAGGAGACTACCTAACAAGGAAAAATCTGAGGAAAGTGGAAAGGAAACTCAAAGGAATTCTTTGAGCACAATTTAAATTATTGTGGCATAATTATTGTCATGGTTCCGTATAAAGCCTACTTAGAAGGGATATTCACTGAAGGCTCAATAAGAATGGCTAGAACAAGAGCAATCCATCATTTAGAAAATAGGGGATATTGAAGCCAAACTAAAAGCAGAAGAACATGTAGGTAAACAATCTACCTTAAAAGAGGAGCTCAAGATGGTAAAACAGGACTGCAAAATCAGCCTTGAACAGAAGACTGGGGAAAAACAGGAGATATTTAAACTACAACATCTAACATATGGAGAGAAAAGTGGTAATCTGCTTGCATGAATGAATAGAGTAGAGAGGACTGCAAACTATATTAAAGAGCTAAAGGGTACTGTGGAGGATAAGTGTTGGACCCGGCCTCGTGGCGTGGTCCCGAACCCTCCTACCCGACCCGACGGGGGCAGCCCCCACCCTTCGGGGTCCCGCCGGATTGTACTTTGCCACCCGCGCCAGCCTACGTGACCCGGCTCGCCCCGGCATCAGCCCCAGCGAAGCCCCGACATCGAGGCACCAAGATTCGGCCAGGGGGTACCAAGTGGCCACTCCACCGATCCCGGAGGAGGGGAGTTTCGATGGGACCCCCAACCGTCCCTCAACGCCTGGGTTCAATCGCCCTCCGGCCCTCCTGGGCGCTGGCGCCTCTCCCGTCTGGCCTCTCCCATCTCGGACCCTCCGCCCCCCAGGCGCAAGGGTCCGGACATCAAAGGGGTCCAGACCTATATCTGGGGCAGCCTCCCGCCAGGACGGCAGTTGTATCCTGGAGTCAAGAGCCCTGCTGATCGGATCGCGGCTGACCCTACGGAGAAAGACTCATTACTTGGAACTTGGACCTCTGAGCCCTGCTGACTGCGTCGCGGCTCCCCCCTCTTGCTGAGAAGAAGACCCTCCCGAACCATCAGAGCCCTGCTGACTTCGTCGCGGCTCGACCTCGCAGAGAGAAACCATCGGAGCCCTGCTGACTGCGTCGCGGCTCGACCTCGCAGAGAGAAACCATCGGAGCCCTGCTGACTTCGTCGCGGCTCGACCTCACCGCAGCCATCCCCCTGAACCGTACGGAATCCCCCGGCTCGAGGATTGAGAGCTAGGCGCAGGGTGTCCAGTACCAGGCTAAGACTGAGACTGTCCCGCTACCCCATCCCAACCAGAATTTGAGACTCTTTTGGATCTCTCGATCCACCTGTAAATATTGCCACAGAAATCTGCCTTGCTTACCGATAAAAGAACGTATAAGAATTGATACCCTGGTTGTGTCCTTTTGTGGTGGTGGGGTTGCTTGGCTGTTACGAACCTAGGAGGAGGACCTCACCCAGGAGGCTTCTCAGCGGCGCTCGGCTACTCGCCTACGGAACGGTGATCCTCGGGGTGGTCAGTCCGATACCCTCGGGCACCCGGAGGGCGCCCTTATAACATTGGTGGCCAGCGGTGCGATCCGAGCCCGACGCAGTTCGTACAGCGAGTAACTCACCCACTACCTACCTAGACACAGGATAACTATGAACGACCAGCAGACCACCCCAACCGCGGAGTTCCGACAAGAACGGTTGGAGGAATATACACATAAGGAACTAAAACAGTTTTGCAAAGACAAAGGCATCGCGACCACCGGATTAAACACAAAAGAGGACCTGCAGAAAGCCCTAAAAACCTGGGTAGAGTCCGAAGTGGCCTCCCCCCAAACCGAAGAAAACCCGGTGCCAAACGCAGCCCCGGCAGAGGGGACAACAACCAGCACGGAGACCGGCCTCTCCCCGGAGGAGATACGAGAACGGGAGAGGGCCAGGAACCACGAGTTAGAGCTCGCCCGGCTCCGCCTGGACGGCGAACTCCTACTAGCCGAAAAGAAGTTGGCCCTAGAGCAACTGCGGTTGCAAGAAGAAATAGAGGAGAAAAAGCGGCACCGAGAACTGGAAGAGAGGAGGCTAACCCTCGAGCATGAGCGGGGGCTTAAGGAACTCGAAATCAAGTCCAGAAATGGAGAGACCGGCACCCCCGGAAACCGAGACACCCCCCCGCCGGTCGAGGCGAAAGTACATATCCCCAAGGATGTCGTCAAAGAGTACTACAAGAACGACGACATCCAACAATGGTTCAAGGCCTACGAGGTAGCCATGACCGCCCATCGGGTGCCCCGGAAGGATTGGGGTGCCGGCCTATGGGGACGGTTCCTCAGCGAAGGCAGGGACACCCTGCTGCAGCTCCCCAACGCAGTGATGACCTCCTATGACCATATGAAGGAGGCCCTGCTCATCCGCTATGGGCTCACCCCAGAGATGTACCGCCAACGCTTCCGGGACTGCAAGAAGCTCCCCGGTACCACCTGGGTGGAATACGTAGACTTTTTTAGCAGAGCCCTGGAAGGTTGGATCAAGGGCAGCAAGGTCACCTCCTACGAACAACTGTTCGACCTCATTGTATGGGAGCACCTCTCCAACAACTGCTTCATCGAGCTGAGACAGCACCTCCTCGACAGCAAGCTGACCGAGCCGCGGAAGCTCCCCGCCGAGGCCGATCGATGGGTAAACACCCGGGTCCCAAGAAACTCGATGGGGGGAGTACCAACGGAACCCCACGGGGCCCCCCCCGCCAGCGGGGTGGAGGAGGAGGTGGATCGAACAGGAACAGAGACTTTCCAGCGGGGCCACCCTGGAGTCCTCCCCGGGGACCGCCCTCCAACCGCACGTCCCCATCCCTCGCCCGAAGAGGGGCCCCTCCAGCCCGACCAGGTCCTCGACCGACGGTAACGTGCTACAACTGCCAACAACCCGGGCACTATGCCAGTGACCCTACCTGCCCCGTGAACCGACGGGCGGGGACCACCGGGCCACCCCCCCGCCAGTTGGCGGCCGCTGCCCTGGGGGAAGGGGGAGAAGAGGAAGAAAACTACGACGCCGGGCCAACCGAGTGGGAACCCGCCGCCATGACATTAGTCTGCCTGGGCAGTCGGGTACCCCGGGCTCCCATCCCGAGCAACACCCAGAAGTACCAACAGTGGGTCACCATTAATGGACGCCGGGCCGAAGCCCTCTGAGACACCGGAGCCAGCGTGACAGCTGTCCGCTGCCACTTGGTGACCCCCGAACAGATCTTGCCTAACGTCCGGTCAGCAGACAACACTGAGAGCTTGTGCCAGATGGCCCGGATTCCCTTCGAGTGGGGGGGAGTGTCAGGCATGCTGAAGGTCACTGTCCGCGACGACGCCCCCATGGACTGCCTCCTCGGGAACGACCTGGAAAGTTCCCCCTGGGCCCACGTTGAGCGCCGAGAGCATCTGGGGATGCTGGGACTGCCCGAATGGGTCTGCGCAACCACCCGGTCCACGACCGCCCGGGCCATCCAACCGAGCATCGAGGCCCCCCCGAAGAGCAGGAAGGGCCCGAACCACCAGCCCCCTCCGTCGAAGAAGAAGCCGACACCGAGGCCGGGCCGCCAGAACTCGCCCCGGACGAGGTCGCCGCGCTCGGCGACCTCCCCGAACTCGCTCAATGGCGCCAAGAAGGTGGCCCCACACGGGAGCAGTTCCACCAAGAACAAAAGACCTGCCCCTCCCTCGAAGGGGCCCGACAGCAAGCAGCCGCCCAAGCCGCCGGAGACCAGGCGGGGACCCACTGGGTCTATTGGGACCACGACCTCCTCTACAGCGAGCAGAAGACCGCGGAATTGGGGGCCAGCCGCGTACTGGTGGTCCCCCTCAGGTTCCGGGACTTCCTACTCAACCTGGCGCATGATGTGCCCCTCGCCGGGCACCTGGGGCAGGACAAAACATACAGCCGCCTGGTGACCCACTTCTACTGGCCCCGAATGCGGAAGGACGTGGACAATCATTGCCGGACCTGCCCGACCTGCCAAGCCAGCGGGAAGAGCGGGGCAAGGGTCAAAGCCCCTCTCCAGCCCTTCCCCGTAGTCCACACCCCATTCGATTGGGTGGGGATCGACATTGTGGGGCCCCTGGACCCCCCGAACCTCCCAGGGGCATCGCTTCATCCTCGTCCTGGTCGACCATGCCACCCGATACCCCGAGGCCATCCCTCTCCGGACAGTGACGGCCCCTGTGGTGGGCCGGGCCTTGATGGGAATTTTCTCCCGAGTAGGATTCCCCCGGGAGGTTGTGAGCGACCGAGGGACCAACTTTATCTCGAAGTATATGCGGTCCCTGTGGCAACAATGCGGGGTCACCCACAAATTCACCACCCCATACCACCCCCAGGGGAACGGTCTAGTCGAACGATTCAACCGAACATTGAAAGGGATGATCAAAGGCCTGGAGGAGCCCCTGAGACGCAAGTGGGACGTCCTGCTGCCCTGCCTCCTGTTTGCCTATCGGGAGGTCCCGCAAAAATCCCTGGGGTTCAGCCCCTTCGAACTCTTGTACGGACACCCAGTCCGAGGCCCTCTCAGCCTGGTCAAAGAAGGCTGGGAGACCACCATCCAAGATGCTCCCCCGGACGTCTACCGGTACCTCCTGACCCTGCGAAACCAGACACGGAAATTCCGGGAACTGGCCGAAGCCAACC
Source organism: Triturus cristatus (assembly GCF_964204655.1). Lineage (NCBI taxonomy): Eukaryota > Metazoa > Chordata > Amphibia > Caudata > Salamandridae > Triturus > Triturus cristatus. Next base: position 478,299,630 of record NC_140583.1, read on the forward strand.
TCGAGGCCAGCCAGAAAGAGATGAAACGCTGGTATGACCAGAACGCCTCCTCCATCGAGTTCGAGCCCGGCCAGCAGGTCTGGGTCATGTCGCCCGTCGACCCCTGTGCCCTCCAAGACAAGTGGACCGAGCCCTTCAAGGTGGTCGAGAAGAAAAGCCCCGTCACCTACCTGGTCGACCTGGAATCCCCCAGGAACCCTCTCCGGGTCCTCCACGCCAACAGACTCAAACCCCACTTTGCCCGAACCGAACTTAGTCTGTTGATGGCTACGGACGATGGGGCCGAGGACGACTCCGAGCCCCTACACGACCTCCTGAAAACTTCCGAAAAGGACGGCTCCGTGGAAGGAGTCATCCTATCTGCTACCCTGACTTCCGATCAGCGCCGAGACTGTCAAGGACTGCTGCACCGCTTCGCTGCTCTCTTCTCCCTCACTCCCGGAGTCACCCGATGGTGCGTCCACGGCGTCGACACCGGGGACAGCCCCCCTCTGCGACACCGAGCCTACCGGGTCCCCGAGCGAGCGCGGGCCTGCATCCACGCCGAGGTCACCAAGATGTTGGCCCTGGGGGTCATCGAGCCCTCCGACAGCCCCTGGGCCAGCCCGGTGGTCCTGGTGCCGAAAGCTGCCGCCCCCGGCACCACCCCAGAGCTCCGGTTTTGTGTGGACTATCGGGGATTGAATGCCGTCACCAAAACCGATGCCCATCCCATTCCTCGGGCAGATGAACTGATCGACCGCCTAGGGGCAGCCCGCTACCTTAGCACCTTCGACCTCACCGCCGGATACTGGCAGATCGGGCTCACCCCCAGCGCCCAGGAGCGTTCTGCTTTCTCCACCCCCGATGGCCATTACCACTTCTGCGTGATGCCCTTCGGCATGAAAAATGCCCCGGCGACCTTCCAGAGGCTAGTAAATAAGGTACTGGCCGGCCTAGAGGTGTTCAGCGCCGCCTACCTGGACGATATTGCGGTGTTCAGCAGCCACTGGGCCGAGCACCTGAGGCACCTCGGGGAGGTCCTGACCGCCCTCCAAAGGGCCGGACTTACCATAAAAGCCAGCAAGTGTCAGATAGGCCAAGGGTCAGTGACCTATCTGGGACATCAAGTGGGGAGCGGCCATGTGGCTCCCCTCCACCCAAAGATCGACGCCATCGTGGCCTGGGAGCCCCCAACCACTCAAACAGCCGTGAGGGCCTTCCTGGGACTCACGGGCTATTACCGGCGGTTCATCCAGAACTATGGAAGCATTGTGGGCCCCCTCACGGAGCTCACCTCAAAGAAGCAGCCCAAGAAGGTGCACTGGACGCCCCGCTGTCAGGCGGCCTTCGAGACCCTCAAGACGGCAATGTGTACCGCTCCCGTGCTGCAGGCCCCCGACTACAGCAAGGAGTTTGTAGTGCAGACGGATGCCTCAGAGTACGGAATCGGGGCCGTCTTGTCCCAGGTAAACCCTGAGGGGGTTGACCAGCCGGTGGCCTTCATCAGCCGGCGCATGCTGCCTAGGGAGCAGAGATGGAGCACCATCGAACGGGAGGCCTTCGCCGTGGTGTGGGCCCTCGAGAAGCTCCAGCCCTACCTCTTTGGCACCCACTTTCGGGTCCAAACCGACCACCGACCTTTGCGGTGGTTGATGCAGATGAGAGACGAGAACCCGAAATTGTTGCGATGGTCTATCTCTCTGCAGGGGCTGGACTTCACTGCCTGGCAACAACCACGCCAACGCAGACGGCCTGTCCCGCTTCTTCCGCCTCGGCGAGGAGAACCCCCAAGACGATGGGTGACTCTCCCTGCCTTCAGCTGGGGGGGACGCCTGTTGGACCCGGCCTCGTGGCGTGGTCCCGAACCCTCCTACCCGACCCGACGGGGGCAGCCCCCACCCTTCGGGGTCCCGCCGGATTGTACTTTGCCGCCCGCACCAGCCTACGCGACCCGGCATCAGCCCCAGCAAAGCCCCGACATCGAGGCACCAAGATCCGGCCAGGGGGTACCAAGTGGCCACTCCACCGATCCCGGAGGAGGGGAGTTTCGATGGGACCCCCAACCGTCCCTCAACGCCTGGGTTCAATCGCCCTCCGGCCCTCCTGGGCGCTGGCGCCTCTCCCGCTGGGTGTCTGGCCTCTCCCATCTCGGCCCCTCCGCCCCCCAGGCGCAAGGGTCCGGACATCAAAGGGGTCCAGACCTATATCTGGGGCAGCCTCCCGCCAGGACGGCAGTTGTATCCTGGAGTCAAGAGCCCTGCTGATCGGATCGCGGCTGACCCTACGGAGAAAGACTCATTACTTGGAACTTGGACCTCTGAGCCCTGCTGACTGCGTCGCGGCTCCCCCCTCTTGCTGAGAAGAAGACCCTCCCGAACCATCGGAGCCCTGCTGACTTCGTCGCGGCTCGACCTCGCAGAGAGAAACCATCGGAGCCCTGCTGACTGCGTCGAGGCTCGACCTCGCAGAGAGAAACCATCGGAGCCCTGCTGACTTCGTCGCGGCTCGACCTCACCGCAGCCATCCCCCTGAACCGTACGGAACCCCCCGGCTCGAGGATTGAGAGCTAGGCGCAGGGTGTCCAGTACCAGGCTAAGACTGAGACTGTCCCGCTACCCCATCCCAACCAGACTTTGAGACTCTTTTGGATCTCTCGATCCACCTGTAAATATTGCCACAGAAATCTGCCTTGCTTACCGATAAAAGAACGTATAAGAATTGATACCCTGGTTGTGTCCTTTTGTGGTGGTGGGGTTGCTTGGCTGTTACGAACCTAGGAGGAGGACCTCACCCAGGAGGCTTCTCAGCGGCGCTCGGCTACTCGCCTACGGAACGGTGATCCTCGGGGTGGTCAGTCCGATACCCTCGGGCACCCGGAGGGCGCCCTTCTAACAATAAGTTTAAAACAAGTTGTGAAGATCTGGAGCAAACCTTTTATAAAAACTTCCAGGGTTTACATAAAGAAGAGACCAGGATCAACAGACACTCTCTAAAGGAATGGATGAGAAGGAGGCAACTCCCCACACTAAATTAAAATCTTCACAATAGGTTGAAGCAGCAGATTACAGAATCTGAAACTATAAAAAACACTCTAGAAGGGCATAAGAAAAGGAAAGCAGCAGTTCCATATGGGCTACCAGGTGAAGTGTATAAAAGGGTAAAAGATGAATTAATGCCAGTTTTAAAACAGCTGTTTATGGTATCTTTTTGCATGGTCTTCACATACGGGCATCATTGGCAGAAGGCTACTATCATTCTGATATTAAAACTAAACACAAACCATCCTAAGTGTGAATGATACAGGAAACTCTCACTGCTAAACACTGATTAGAAAATATTTGCTGGGTTATTAGCCAAAAGGTTAGTGTAAGTCACAGTAGAACTGCTACATGATGATCAGAAGGGATTTCTCAGAGGGAGATAGACGCACAACCTCACCCACTTGATGAAAGGCTTAATTGACTTGGCAGGAGGTTACAAGGAGCCATTAGCTGTGATAACTTTAGATGAGGCTAAGGCTTTCAATCATTTAAATTGGACTTTGTTATCGGATGTATGTCCCAATTTTGGATTCCTGTTAAGTTCATATCCACGATCCAAGCCCTTGTCAGGTCTGTACAGCAAGAGCGATGGTTAATGACAACTTAAACAAATAAAATATCAATTGGTTGAGGCACCAGCCAAGGGTGCCCACTATTACTATTATTATTCAATATATATATTGAACCCTTTCCTCTATTAATACGATAATTCCACATATATTCCCTTTTAACTGCACTAATTTCAAAAGTTAGATTGCCTTTTTTGCAGATGGCATTGTTATATACATCTCTAAACCAAATAAGGCAATAAATAAAATCAGGTAGTTGGCCTCGAATAGTAGGATACTTGTTAACCGAGGACAAGACTGAAATCTGAGAATGACTTAAAAATAATCTTAACTGAAGATTCAAGAATGCAGGTGTAGAACTAAACCCAAGCAGAGGATTCCTCCCATGAACAGAATGGGATTCCTCTCATTAACAGAGAGGAAAGCAAAGCATCTGGCTACGTTCTGGGTATGTCTTTTATAGACTGTGATATTCTTGAATGATGTTGTAGTTTCTGAAATTCAAGGATCCTTGAATCCAGAAGTAGATCATTAAATCCTGCTATAGCCTGCCAGTCACACAAATAATACGGTACTAGTTATTGGAATGCCTGCATTGAGACAAGATTGGCTGTACTGGTGATGAGGGCTCCCAACATGGCAGCACACATGTGACAGTCGTTATTCTGAGTGGCATTACTCATGTCACACAGCGTGATACCCTGAGCAAGGAATGGAAGGGTTAGCCAATAACTCCCAGGACCAGAGGTAGGTGGATCTGGTGGAGTACACCTGTGATGAGCCATGAGAAATTTCCACTTCCAAAGGAACAAGACATTTGGCAGTGGGGAGTGTCCACTGTGCAACTACTGTGCAATACTCACAGTTGTTTACCTGATGCAGCTCAGGGTGTCAGCAGCCCCAAGTGGTAGTAGATAAATCACTGTTGCTCTGCAGTTAGGATTTCTCTTTAGTCACATAAGTTGCTAACCCAACTCCTGGTTCTATACCTGATAAATGAGTTGGAACTGAAAGTGCCACCATTGATACATGCTTTTTCAATTTTTACAAATCAGTTAGGAAGAGAACACCCTTTTCAAACCCTGCCCATGTTGTGATTCAGCAAGAGTCTCAAAGGTTCTTTTATCAGTTAGAAATACTTTTCTGACTCTTGCAGTTATTTTGCACAATCTGAAAAGCCCTTTTTTGATGGAAAACTCTTTGATTTTGCAAATCACAGAGTTTGTGTGGGCAAATGGGCTTTTTACATCTTGGCCCAAACTCCTAAGTAGTAAAAGCAGGTTTCAATGAAGAATCCTGTGTTTATCTCTGGTAGCTATGACTCAAGTCAGAGTCCTACCACAGTGTTTGAAATGGGGGTCTCTAGTCGGCAGGTTGTTACCTTTTCCAAGTAGGGACCCTTCTTCCTAGTCAGGATAAGGGAGTTACACTTCTGAATAACCCCTGCTCACCCCCTTGGTAGCTTGACACGAGCAGTTAGGCTTATCTCAGAGGCAGTGTGTAAAGCACACATAACAAACAGAAATACAGTGAAAACACTACAAAAGGACACCACACCAGTTTCAGAAAAATAGCCAATATTTATCCGTAAAACAGGACCCAAACGATAAGAATCCATCATTCAGTTATTCAGAATACTCAAAAGCAAAAATAGACTTACAGTTCCTTGAAGTCGATAGCTTCGTCCGGGGCTATCGCGGCGTCATGAACAAACAAATCCAACAGTTCTGACTGAGGTGTCGTGGGCCAGCAATGGTGTCTGGGAGACTTGCAAACAGTACCTATAGAAATGTGGGGCATCTGGGACCTCGCGGTAAGCTCCGAAGAGCCGGCATTGGTTTCGGAGGTCGGTGCAGGAGTCGTCGGCCCTTGAAGTCACAAGTGTTGCAGGTCGAACTTCGTGCAGTTGAAGGCAGGGGTACTGGCATCTGCGGGCTTTGGGGCTGAGGTGCGAGGAGCAGGGGTTCAGCGTGCGGTACAGGCAGCGGTTCAGTGCTGGTCATCCAGCATCATCGCTGAGACCGGGGCTGCAGTGCAAAATGGGATGGTGCTTGCCGCGGTGCTGGCAGGTCACGGTGCAGGCAGCATCGTCGTTGAAGCACTGTCGTCGGCTGACAAACTGGAGTCGATTGCGCTGTTGTCTGTGGACCCAGACTGTGGGGTGGAATGGGGCAGAGCATCTTGTAACTTATGAACGGTGCCCCCAAACCATGGTGCAGGCAGCAGCGTCAATGTCAGCTTGGAGCGACGTCGTTGGTGAGACCAGTGCTGCAGTGCAAAGCGGGAGTGCTCCGTGTTCTCCACGAGCGGTGTCCACAGGTCACGGTGCAGGCAGCGGCGTTGGTGACAGCGTTGCGGCGTAGTCGGGGATACCAGGGCGGCGGTGTGAAGTGAGGCGGTGCAGAGTTCAGTGCTCACAGGTCACGGTGCAAGCAGCGGCTTAGTGGCGGCAGTGAAAGGGGTCGTCGGTAAGGCCAGGGTTGTGGTGCGAAGTGTGGCGGTGCCCTTTGCAGTGCCGTCAGGTCACACAGCCGACAGCAGCATCAGTTCCCAAAGCTGGTACCCAGAGGATCTTGAAGTCTTTGTTGTTGCTGAGACTTCTTGAACAGGGGGCAAGCTCTACCTCAAGCCCTTGGAGACACTCTCAAAGAAGTTACAAAAAGTTCAGTCCAGTCCGTTCTCTGCCCAAGACAGAAGCAGCTACTGCAGGCCAACACAGCAAAGCACACAGCAAAGTGGTAGTCTCTCCTCACAGCTTCTCAAGCTCTTCTTCTTCACAGGCTCCTTGATCCAAAAGAATTCTAAAATCCTGGAGTCTGAGCTCCAATATTTATACCACATTTCCCTTTGAAGTTCTGTAGTGTTGGCACAAACAAAGTTCTCCTGGCACACACAGTTCAGTTCTGTCCTGCTCAGGCCAGGTTCACTCCAGGAGGTGGAGACAGCATTGTGGAAGGCAGCCACAGTCCATTCAGATGCATGTGGCAACTCCTCACACTACCCTAGATACAGGACAGACCCATCAGCCCAGCTATGAGTCACCCAGAAAAGGCAGGGCACACCTCAGTCCCCTTTGTGTCCCTGTCTAGTGTGAATCCACAAACCAACCCCTGTCAATCTAAGACCCAAACGGCTAATACACAAACAGGCAGAGGCACATGGATGTCAAGAAAATGTCCACCTTCTAAAGGTGGTATTTTAAAATACACAATATAAAAATCATCTTCACTAAATTCTGAGTTCAGGCATACCTAACTCCACTTTTCTATCAGCTCAGTGTTACAAAGCACCTACTATGCTAGTCTATAAAAGAGATAGCCTTTTAACAGTGAAAATGAAATGCACATTCACCATCAGGGCATGTAACACACACCAGTACATGTCGTACCTTTCCCCTACACTGCACCCTGCCCACACAGGTACCTTGGGCCTACCTTAGGGGTCGTATATGTGGGGAGAGGGAAGGTTAGGGCCTGGCAAGTGGGTGCACTTGCCAGGTCGACATGGCAGTAGAAACTGAGCGCAGACACTGCAGTGGCAGGTATGAGAACCATTTGAAAGGCTGCTGGTGTGGGTGGCAAAATCAGTGTTGCAGGCCCATTAGCAGCATTTGATTTATATGCGCTAGGCACAAACACTAGGGACTTAAGAGTAAATCAAATAATCCAATCGTGGAAACACTAATCCATAAACAGAATTTACAGTAGGACCCCTTGCACTTTAGCACTGATCAGCAGTATTAAAGTGCTCAGAAACACTAAACCAGCAAAAACATGATCCAGAGTACCACAAGAACCAGGAGGTCGGAAGCCAAAAGACAGGGGAAACACACCAAAAGATGCCAGGCCTAACACACAGGGTTAAGCATGTAAGGTTATGTTATGTTCTATGCATTTATTACGTGCACATTTACTCAGGAGTATCCCGGCGCAAGGTATTTTAGTACCAACTACATGGCAGTAATTAAAAAAAATCTAATTCACAATTCAACTTAGTAAAAATAAGAATGATCTAATGATTAAGAGGACACCAACAAACCAATTGGCAATGGATCTAAAATGTAAAAATAAACCTGCAGAACTCACATGCATTACCAAATGTAGCAATCAATCAATCAATCTATCAGGATTTATGGAGCTCTGCTTATCATCTGTGAGGGTATCAAGGCACTGATGGGGGTGGGGAGAGAGCTGCTGCTGAGGGCTATCTATCGAACAACCAAGTCTTTAGGCATTTCCTGAACTCCTGCAGGGTAGAAGCTGTTCGGAACTGGAGTGGGGCGTGTATCAGGACTTTGCGGCTAGGTGGGAGAACTGTTAAAAGACAAACTGGCAACAGTAACAACAAAATTACTCAGCCTCATGTAAGCTGTGAGAGGAGTAAAAGGGCCTGTTACCTTGCAGGCTAGTACTCTCATACGATCCTGGATTTCTATATGGGGTTTCAGGTTGGCTAGTGTATGCACCTAAGCCAGGCAGAAGCCTTCACTCTAGTCAGGGTAAGGGAGTTACACACCCAAGATAACCCCTGCTCACCCCTTTGGTAGCTTGGCACAAGCAGTCAGGCTTATCCCAGAGGCAATGTGTAATGCGTTTGTGCAACACACACATATACCATAGTGATGCAATAAATACTCCACAAAAGAGACACCACACAGTAGTATATACAGTTAGTGTAAAAATATAAAGACGTATATATGTTGCACAAGTCATAAAAACACCATCACTGTACATATTATGAAGATCCTGAAATAAGACTCATTATCCTGTCACTGAAAGGCATAAAATGACGCATATCATAACGTCAAGGCATAAAATGCAGCAGTTAGGTTAGGGAGACCATATAGAATCATAAATGCTGTGTATCCTAGGAAATACTGCATCAATACTCATTATCCTGACTATGCATGGCATAAACACGACATACTTCCTCACATCATGGCCCAAAAATGCAACAGGTTATGAAACAAAGACAAATCAATCACCATATATCTCCATTAACACACAGGCCACCAAATGGTCTTTGAAGATGGACTGTTCACTAGATGGCTAGACTTGTCTTGGATGTTCCCAAATACCAGTCTATCAGAGCAGGCATTCAGGAAATGCATTCGCTACCAGTTGATCAGCGGGTTAAATTTAAGGCTCTCTGTATTGCACATAAGGCGTTGCACAGAGAAGGACCACAATTTCTTTGGGACCTTTTTAGCTGGCATTCTCCCAACAGATCGCTTTGTTCAGCCAAAGCCTACCTGATGTCCACCCCCAGAGTCAAAAGGACTAATTGGGGGGGAAGGAGTTTCAGATACAATACGATAAAGCAATGGAACTCCCTTCCACTCTCCCTTAGGAAGACTTCATCCCTGCTTGAGTTCAGGAAACTGCTCAAGACATGGCTCTTTAGAAATTAGCTTTGCCTGACACAGCTTGGTAGACCTAGAGCGCCTAGACACCTCCGGGTATTGGTGTGCACTATAAATTATTATAACATAACATAACAAGAGCACCGGGTGCAGCACACCTGCACTCCTATTAAGTGCTGTACGATATTGGTGGTACTATGAGCCCTTTGGAGGTAAATGCTGGCATAAACTGTAGGCCGCAGAAACACCTGCATGCCTACAACACAAAATACAGTAATTTCTGGGAAATCCTTAACCCATGAAGTGGGGCCTCCATCGAGGTTTTAAACCTGTCCTGGGAATAAGATCCTGTGCCCCCACTGTATGTGCAGAAGCGGGGAGCACACGCATATGGCGATCAGCAGACAGACTCTGCTTGGTCTACCCCCGCAGTAATTAAGCAGTGTCAATGCCCAACTCGTAGGCTGCAGAAGCTCCCACGCACCTACTCTGCAGAATGCAGTAGTTTTCCCTGTGCATCCACGAGCACTTGAGTATAAGTGAGTTACGGCCCCCCAGGACCGAGAAAGCAGTGAGGCAAATGTGGAGCAAAAGGTATGTCAGCCCTGGTCCCTTAGTACCGGGTCGTCAACTGCGGCACTTGGGGATACACTGGACAGCAAACCTCAATCCAGCGTTGGCAATTATGCATCCTATCACACGTTGTGGCTCCTTCCTTTTCAAACTGCCTTCCTTAAGCACCACCCGTTGTGGCAATCACCAGTGCTTCAGCTGGGATGGGGAAGCAAGGTCAGGCAGAGGAGAAGCACTCCCTTTCAGAGGCAGGAACACGTCACCACACGCTGTCTTCATAAACACTGATCCAGGCGACTCCAAGTTGAAAGGGGAAGTGCTCCCTACGCACCTCTACCAGAAGCCCGCCCCACATGCTGGTTGAAATGTGGGGAAAGGATAAAGTGCTCCCAATTTGCTCAGTTTCCCGTAAAGGGAGCAGAAGCCAGGAACAGACCATAGTGCTCACCATGTGCTGGGCTTCTGTGAGACCACTCGGGGGCACACCAACAGGGAAATGAACAGCAGGCCAGCACATCAGGCAGTGCAAAATAGTAGTCTCTCCTGCAACCCAGTAGTCAGAAGGCCACACAACAAAGCTAGCAGTCCAAATGGCAGTTCTTCCTGGAAGCACAACAGTCCCCTGGCCAGATGCAGCATATAGAGCCAGCAGCGTCTGGTTACAAGTCTCACGCAGTGTCTAAAACCATAGGTTCAGATCCCCTGTACTTATACTCAGAATGTCTTTGATGTGGAGGCAATTTCAAATAAACTTTAGAAGTGCACAACACCCCCATTCTATCCTAGTCCCGGCTTCAGACACACTACAGGTGGGTGGAGACAGCATTGTGAGAGGACAGGCACAGCCCTATTAAGGTGTCAGTGACAACTCCTCCCACCACTCTAGCTCAGGAAGACCTATCAGGGTATGTAGGGCACACCTCAGCTTCCTTTGTGACTGTCTAGAGTGAATGAACAAAACAGGCCCCTGTCAGTCTAAACCAGGCGTTGATTGGAGTCAGGCTGCAAAGCACAAAGTGTCATAAGCACAGGGAAATGCCCACTTTCTAAAAGTGGCATTTGTAAAATAGTAATAAAAAATCCACCTTCGCTGATGAGCAGGATTTATCACCACTATTCCAAAAATACCAAACATGGCAACACTACTCCTTCCAGATCAGACATTACCACAGAACAACTATAAAGAAATTTCCAATGCAAACCTATGAGAGGAGCAGGCCTCACAGCAGTGAGAAACCAAATAGGCTATTTGTCACTACCAGGGCATGCCACACAACAAAGGCATATGTCCTACCTTTTACCTACACAGCACACTGCCTATAGGGCTATGTATGGCCTACCGTATGGGTGACCTACATTTAGTCAAAGGGGAGTTCCAGACTTGGCAAGTAACTTTATATGCCATGTCAATGTGGCACTAAACTGCGCACGCAGGCTCTGCAGTGGCAGAGACCTGAGACAGATTTGAAAGTACTACTTCTGTCGGTGACACAAGCAGCGCTGCAGGCCCGCTAGTAGCATTTAATTTACAGACCCTGGGTATATGGGATATCACTATACAAGGGACTTACAGGTAAATTACATATGCCAAACAGGTGTAGACCAATCATACCAAGTTTACAGCAGAGAGCACATGCACTTTAGCTATGTCCAGCAGTGGTGAAGTGCCCAGAGTCCTAAAGCCAACAAAAAGAGGTCAGAATAAATGCAGGAGGAAGGCAAAACGTTTGGGAACAACCCTGCAAAAAGGGCCAGGTCCAACAATTTCTAATAGATCTTCTGGAGCACAAAGGCCACAGTTTCCAGAGGGAGACAGACCACTTTACTACTCTTCTTCTGGGCCAGTGCCAAAGTTCCTGTCCAAGTTTTCTTAGAAGTTGTTGACATTTTTCCTTTGTCATGAAAATATACATAGACTTCAAAGAACTGCTCTGAGAATCAAAAAGCAAAAGCGAAGATGAACAAGATAAGACAATGAAAACTAGAGAGATTCAGAACTAAGATTAGGCCATCCTGTTGTTCACTAACTAGGCAGGGATCACTTCAAGGTAATTAGCAGTAGAGCCGTGTTTCAGACTTCCATGGGCTAATGGACCTTTCCTCGCAATTAATTAGTTGCATTGGCTTTTTCACTTCCATATCAGTTCGCATCCATATTTTTTGCCTAACCTTCATTGTTTTTACCCATTCAGTTTCCTTGGTTCCTTGTTACTTCTCTACCTCCAATTAGTCCTGTATGAGTGTGCCTTGAGGAGCTCATTTATTGCTAGATTTAAGCCAGTGTGATGTCAGCAGTGTCCTGGGTCGTCAGCCGGGTTTCCCGCTGTTGAAGCCAGTAAGCCTTTTCTAATATTTACTCCTGTATCGTCCTACTAGAGATTGTATTAAGCTGTTTATCTCTGCTGTTATGTAGCCATGTCCGTTCCACCTTTTCCACCATCATCCACTCCATATTGTGCCATCCCTTGAGAGAGACGTTGTGTTGTCGGAGACTGTGCTCCAGTCCAATGTTCTATCTCTTTCTCTCACTACACATCTCTTCTATCCACAGGTTCATTTTGCTACTGGCATAGACATTTAGGGATGACAGGAAATCTCAGTGTGTCTACAAACTCATAACCTCACACACTCTGGTCAAGGGAAATCTAAATGCATTTACTGTATTTAGTATGGGCCATAGCTTAGCAGATCCAGGTTCAGGCAGAGATTCCAGGATTTTATAAAAATAATTTTTGCCATATCTAGTAAAAATGTAAAGACCTCATTTAAAGAATGATATAGCTACAGCCACTCTGAAAATCGGTGAGTTCCCTGTTCTTCCAACCCATTCAGATATGCTGAAAGAACTAAGGAACCCTTGTATCAACCTATTTCATATTGGCAAACAGTGCGAATTGCTAAATTTGGCCGTTTGTGAATGCAAAATAGCCCTTCAAGATGTATGAAAGGCTTTGGCAGTCATTATAGGTAATGGCAATTTTTTTGTGATTACCTAAAATTGCGACTACAAATCGGGAATCGCAATTTGCGATTCTCCAAGCACATGTACCAAGCATTTTCCAAATGCAAACTGTGCATTTAGGAAATGCTATTACCATTGACTACAAGTAGATGGAAACTATGTACAGTTTTTGAAAAAGCACAAAAAATGTATTTTTCAAAGTGCCATGTAGCACACACATGCTGCTAGGACATGTGTGCACTTTACATGTGCACATTTTTTGGAGGGTGCTCCAGAGGGACCTTAGGATGATGGGGGTTCTCATGAAGCATATGTTGGCATGTATCCATAAGAACAAGGCTGTTTATTTTTGTATAAGTATAATAAGTTCATGTTTTGTTTCCTTTTTTCAGATAGTTAAAATATTCTTCCTAATGAAAGAAAATGTCTCCTGAAAAGCGTTGAGTGTCATATAGTGAGAATCTTGCTGAAATGTTAAACTATATGGAACGCAAAACTACGGACAATTCATTGAATTAATAAATCATAAATAAAATGCATGAAAGTCCCAATTATAGCGCGCCTTATGTATTTGGTTCAGAAACTCAAGATATTAACTAATCGTCGTTAACAGACTGAGGAGATAAAGGCCTTAAAAAAAGAGCTTCCTAAGTAACTTGAACATATGTGTCACAGCTGATGTGTGGAACAAAAGTTACATTTTAAAACAACTGGCCTGACTCATAGGGGGAAAGCTGCCTTTGCATCATGACCACTGATAATTTGTTTTGATGAAATAAATGGCCTCATTAGAACAATGCGCCAGTAAAACATATAAGTTGGCTGAACAGGGCACAACACTCACCACCCTCCTCTGCATCCAATGCACCGGCTGTACAGAAATATGCACTGTAAGAACAGAGCCAAGCAATTCTAATTATGATAGGCAGGCATATCATCATAAAAAAAATATGGCCAACCCTTTATCAATTTGTATTCTACTGGATGTCATTTTAGTAAATAATCAAATACCATGAAGATGTGAATTATCATTAGAAGCGACTGGCCTAGAGAACATTCCAGTATAAAGCGTAGTGGAATCTAAGGTCACCGTGTCCCCCCTTCTGACAAGAACATGTCAATAATATACAAAATGTTAGTTATTTGCATCTCAGATACATTTTCTTACTTTAAGTTGATCGGAGAGGCAGACTGAGACCAAAACTATGTAATAGACTAGCTGACAGCTCTGATAGCCCCAAGAGAGGAATTGATCGTTGCATGATACAGGCTTACTCAATGAAAGTATCTACACCACATCTACTACACAAAGAAAAGGTATGGCAGATGGGAAAATAACTCTTTCACACCTGTCTGAAATGCAAGAGGGATCACTGAGTCTACGTACACTTGGTATGGGATGTCTGACTCTATGGGTTACTGGAATGGGGTAGCCAATTTCTTTCAGATATGTTATATGTGTTTTTATGGTTCACACCTCACCTAGGAGAGTATGCAGTCGGTGAAGGAACTGTATGGGCCGAGCCAGAGTCAGGCTAGGTGAAGAGCCAGTTCTTCAGTTTCTTGCAGAAAATAAGACATGAGGAGGCGGCTCTGATGTGCATGGGCAGGTTGTTACAGGCTTTAAGAGCAAGGTAGGAGATGGCATGACCGCCAGATCTGATTCCACATAAGCAGGGTGTGTGTGTGGTTAAGAGTCAGGCTGAGCAGAGGTGTCCGGTAGGTTTGTAGAAGTTTCTGAGATTGTTGAGGTACTTTTGGTCCATGTTGTGTAAGGCTTTGCATGTAAGGGTGATCAGTTTGAAGAGTGTTTGTGGCATGGGAGACAGTGGAGCTCTTGGAGGTGTGGGGTGATATGTGCAGGTTGAGAGGTTGAGGTTGAGCCTGACCACAGAGTTTTGTATGGCTGGATTCCTCTGGTCAGTTGAGTGTTGTTTGTAGAATAGAGTGTGTTGCCATCGTCCAGCTCGCTGGGGATGAGGGCTTAGGTGACTGTTCTATGAGTGTTGGTGGGAAGCCATTTGACAATCTTTTTGAGCATCTTGAGTATATGGAAACAGGAGACAGAGACTGTGCTCACCTGACCGGTCATGGCGAATTCATTGTCGATTACTATTCCGAGGTTCTTTGGGTTGGTTTCTGGTCCAAGTTCAACAGGCTACCAAGTGGAGTCCTAGAACAAGGTGTTTTTGTAGAAGATTACTACTGCCATTTTGTCAGTGTCTCACTTGAGACAGCTGTTTTTCATCTAATGGTGACTTGAGTCATGCAGGCGGAGAAATTGATCTGGGTGTTTGGTGTCTTGTCAGAGAGGGAGAGTAAGAGCTGGGTGTCATCAGCATAGGATAGGATGTTGATTCCGTGGGCATGGGCAAACCTAAGGCAAAGTGGTATCCTGGGATTTACTGTTTGGGATAGTTTCCCAAAGTAATGCACAATTGTGCTATACACTGCTTTGGATTAACTATCGCCAAGGGGTGTTCCATGGGTGGTGCACGGGCTTTCCGATGCAACAATATATAGGTTTTGATTCAAATCCCTATCTACAAATGCATGAAGCCCGGGGTTTACCCCATAATCATACGCCTCATTAAGGCAGGCATAATGTGGATACATATTTTAATTTTTCCTTGTTTTAAATACTTTGTGTGCATTCTAAATTGTACAGCACGCATATAAAGCAGGAACAGTGTTAAATGTTGATGGTGAGCACCATGGCGCAAGGGTGTGTGTATTGCTGCATGGCAGCCTAAAGTGCACCAGTACAGGAAGAGTCGAAAACTGCTTTGTTCTGCTTTTTCGCTGTTACGCAACGCAGTGCAGCGACCTTACTTTCTGCACTGCATTGTGAGACTTTTACATAAATCTGGGCCTCAATTTGTATGTATGTTTTGTAGACACAACTAAAAGCCTTGAAGGTAAGAATAGAATCAAGTGGGCCAGGTACCTTTGAAGCCAGTTATAGAAAGTAGAAGGAAAGTACCTGCTGGCAGAAAATGGATTGCTATAAGAGAAAAAAACTAAAAAGAGAAAAAACCTAAGAAAAGATTAAGAAACAACAGTGTATAAAAGTCAGGAAAAAAGATGGAAAGGGCATAAGTTAAAGGGACAGAGCATGCGAGTCAAGAGTTTTCTAAAAACTTTTTTGTATATTTTCCCCCACCATACTGATACTTACTATTTATTATCCCGAGGGTCAGGGGAGAGGGATGAGACCTAGAAGGTAAAAGAGCCTAAACCTGTGCTTTCTTTACTAATGGAAAACCTGCCTTTGTTTCAGAAATGAAGAACTGTATTTGAAAGGTGACACGCACATTTCTGTGCCACAGAGTGAAAACATGAGCCCTTGAAATTCATAGACTTTAGCCAGACACTTTTATTTAGCAATTTATGTAAACTGTGTGCAATTAATTCAAAGCTTGATTTAAATGTGTTTAGTTAGATATTGTTCTCACTATGAAAATGTGATTCTAATTTGTGAGTGTTAAACTGTGCATTAGTAGAAATAATTTGTATTTGAGTTAGCACCACATTTTAAAATGAAGAAACAGAACCAGCTCATAATTCAGCTGTTGCTCTCAGAGTTTCTGTGGACCTTTAAGATAAGGAAAGGAATCTTTTTCTCTCTGTGTGAAGAGAACAGTGGCATGATTTACAGTGGTGACCTCTGTCTGAGCTTTATCTCTGTAGTTGCTGGAAATGTTGAACAAAGCCTCATTTAATTATTTGCTTTGGTGAGAACAGAAAAACACATATTTTAAAAGTGCATTACCAAGTTTAATGTTTCTTGCTTAATTAAAGAGGAAGGTTCTTTTGCAGTTCATGTGTGTAGTAAGAATAAAATGACTTTTTTTTAAAGGAAGGTTAGGAGATGAAATTGTATTAAATTAGATGCAGAATGTACCGTGGAAAGGATCTTAGCCTGTCTGAGAGATGACGTATGAAATCTGCAGATGGGTGGAGGCATCCTTTTGGAGAATGCTGGATTCCAGTTGGAGGAAGAAAAGTCACGTTACATGCAGTGGTGGTGCATCAATTAGGGCACTGGGGCGTTGCCCCACAAGCTGCCCGCGCCCGCAAAGCCGCACAATAAAGAAACAGTAATCTAACTGACAATGCATGTCAGACAGTCAGCATGACGCCGGAGGCCAGACCGCCCACCCCCTTCAGAGTCTGAAGGGGGTGGGCGGTCCAGCGTCATGCTGACTGACTGACATGCATTCTCAAGCAGCCAAGGGGTGGCGTGGAGTGCACAGCACGCAGCAGCACAAGTGCGCATGCTGGGTGAAGGTCGATTTTTTCCGACCAGCCTAGTCATGCGCACTAGGGTACTGTCTGGCTGGCGGCTGCGCATTAGGAGACCAAGGGTTGCTCAACGCTGCAACCCTCGGTCTCCTAATGGGCGGCAGGGCGGCGAGTAACCCTACTAAGCCAATCCAGGAGCTGCTGGAGCAGCGCCAGTATTGACTTAGATGGGTTGTCACTTCAGTGACGCTGCGCGGCTGTTCCTGAAGACGTTGGGAGCCAACGCGGGACCCCGGGGCCGGCCCAGGAGCAGAGGCAGTGAGCTAAGTTTTCTTCATTTTATTCTCCCCTAGCCCCACAACCCCACGTGACCCCCTCCCCGCGAGTATTGCGAGTATTGTATAGTGATCACACTCCGATTTCAGGAAAAACTAAATACAAGGGTAAATACCTACTAGATTGTGGTTCGCCCATTTCGAAAAGGAAACTGATGCCTACAAATATGTTGATAGAGACAAGATCATAGCGTGGGCAAGTAGGGACGGCGTGTTTAAATAGCCCGTCCCCTGGAAAGAAATAAAATCGGAGGTTCTTTAGCGAAATTCAGAGTCTCCATTTGAAAAGACCGGAGGCCTAGCTCCAGGGAGCAGCAGATTGATTACTAGAAGACAAAAGTGCAGAAGCATCTCTAGTATGCGTGTATGTGCTGTGTACGGGTGACGTCGGATTACAGCCGTGTGTGGCTGGCTGGCGTATGAAATTGATTAAAGCTCACAGTTGATAGTGCGCATATTTACACTGTTGTTCCATTACACTTGTCTACAGTTTGTGGGAGAGGAACATTAAGAGGTTTCCCAAGAATCACACTTTTTTTTAATACAGTGGAGGGGGCTGGGATTAAAAGCGACCAGTTCGCAACCCATGTTGTGGACATCATGTTAAGTTTTGAGATCTGATATGATGATGATGGCTTCATCATGCCCCAGGCCCACAGTGTGCCATTCAGCATTGCGTTCTGCAAATCTTGGTAAATCTGTGCCGTAGTCTGCTGCCGCAGAGATATGATGCTCTGGCCCTGGCCCTGCAGCATTAGATCGTTTCAAAATTTAGTCATTAGAACAGTCCGTGAAACATATGGCTTTTTCGTCAATATATTTGCACAGTGTACAGCAATTTGAATATTTTCCCTATTTGGAGAATGCTTGTGTGCAACCCTTGACCCCACCAGGTAGGTCGCTTCCCCTCCGCACAGCACCGCCTGTGTCTGTGTCCTTGGCCCAGCGGCCGCTGCTGCTGAGGAAGTTCGAGGCCCTCCACCATCCGCAGGCTACCACCTGGTGGCCAGTGGTAGGCCGTAGGTTTGTTCATCTTCGCTCTATTGTTTTATTGTATTGCCTGTATTTCATTGTTGTGTCTGTGACTGCTGTTGTTCTGTCTTCCGTCGCTGCCTGTTTGTGGTCCATGCCCGTTTTCCTCCCTCTGTTCCCCTCGCTGTCCCCGTGTCTCTACCTGGTTTTTTCTTCTGTACCCCGCGCTGCCCCATGTCTCTGCCCGTTTTTTCCTTCTGTACCCCTCGCTGCCCCCGTGTCTCTGCCCGGTTTTTCCTTCTGTACCTCTCGCTGCCCCCGTGCCTCTCCCCCCGTTTTTGCCTTCTGTTTCTCAGCTGCCCCTGTATTTCTGTGCCCTCTTGCCTTCTGTGACACTCGTTTTTCCTGTATTTCTCTGCCCTTTTTGCCTTCTGTGCCACTCATTTTTCCTCTATTTCTGTGCCCTCTTGCCCTCGTTTTCCCTCGTTTTTTTGTGCCCTTTTGCCTTCTGTTCCCTTCATCGCCCCTCACTGCCCCCGCCGCTGCGTCCCCTGCGGCCCCGCCCCCTGACTGCCCACTGCCCATTCACTGCCCCCGCCTCCAGCCTCCCAGCTGCTCCACCCTCCCACCTCCCCATATATGCCAGCAGCTGGCGCACCAAAGGCACGCCTAAGGCAAGCCCATCTGCGCCCGTCCGTGCCTGGACCGCACCCAGCGCCAGAACCTCTGGCCCCCGTGCCCGCCACGACGACCGCTGCCACGACGACGCCAGCACTCTGCACGTTCTCAACTCCAGACGGACCCACACCTGCTTCAAGGCCGCACCGAAATGCACACACGGTCCCTTCACCTGCCGGAACTGCAGCTACACCAGCCTCAGAGCCGACGAACCACCCGCCAAGAAAGACTCCAACCACCTCCGATGCATACTACTGAACACCCGCTCTGCACGCAAACTCGCCGTCGACCTCTGGGACCTGCTCAACACAACATCCCCAGACGTCGCCTTCCTGACAGAGACCTGGCTTAACGACACCTCCGCACCCGACATCGCCATAGCCATCCCAGACAGCTACAAGTTCACCCGCAGAGACCGCACCAAAGGAGTCGGAGGAGGCTCTTGACTAGCAGTGACGACGCGCTCAGCACCGCCGAACACATGCACTTCCAGATCCACACAGACCCTAACTCCACCCTCAGAGGCACCCTCCTCTACCGGTCACCCAGACCCCGTCCCCAGTTCTGTGACTCCATCGCCGACTTCATCAGCACGCACACCCTGACCTCCACCGACTACATCCTCCTTGGAGACCTGAACTTTCACCTTGAGAACAACAACGACAACAACTCCACAACCCTGATCGATAACCTCGCCAACCTCAGACTGAAGCAACTCGTCACAACGCCCACCCACTCCGCCGGCCACACGCTCGACCCTGTCTTCTCCTCAATCCCACACATCTCCGTTAGCCACACCACCGAACTCCTCTGGACCGACCACTGCTGCATCCACTTTGCCTTCCAGAAACCCACCACACACCACAGCACCGAACAGATCCCCAGCCGCTGCTGGAGCAAAAATACTGAAGACCAACTACATGCAAACCTCGCTCTCAGCCCACCCACCGAACCCTCCAACGCTGACAACGCTGCCCACAAACTCAGACGCTGGATCGAGGACTGCACCAACACCCTCGCCCCGCTGAAGAAACCCCCCCACAGAGACACCAGCAAGAGGGCCAGCTGGTTCACCCCAGAACTCCTTGCCTCCAAGCAAGCCTGCCAGAAACTACAGAAGGAATGGCACAGTGAACAAACTCCGGACAGCCACACAGCACACAAGGACGCCATCCGCAACCACCACCACCTTATCAGGGCGGCCAAGAGGACCTCCTTCAAAGACCACCTCGACAACAACGCACACAATAGCAAGGAGCTCTTCAACATCGTGAAGGAAATCTCCAACCCCAGCTCCAACATCAATGACATCCTGCCGTCGCAAGCCCTGTGCGACTCCCTCGCCACCTTCTTCCACCGCAAGATAGCAGACATCCACGACAGCTTCAACACCCAGACAGCCCCAACAGACAGCAAAACAACAGACCCTCCACACACCATCGACCACAACCCCCTGCTAGCCTGGGCCAGCGTGAGCGTCGATGGCACCATCAAGACCATGAGCACAATCCACTCCGACTCTCCCTCAGACCCATTCCCGCACCACGTCTTCAACAAAGCAAGCAGCTCCATTGCACCCCACCCGCGCAACATCATCAACCTCTCCCTTGAGACCGCGCCATTCCCAAAGAGCAGGAAACATGCCGAGATCAACGCCCTACTCAAAAAACCTAAGTCAGACCCAAGAGACCTCAATAACTTCCGGCCCATCTATCTGCTCCCCTTCCCGGCCAAGGTCATCGAGAAAATCGTCAACAGACAGCTAACCCGATACCTCGAAGAAAACAGAATCCTGGACCCTTCCCAGTCAGGGTTCCGCAGCAACCACAGCACCGAGACTGCCCTCATCGACGCCACCGACGACATCAGAACCCTGCTGGACAACAGTGAGACCGCAGCACTCATCCTACTAGACCTCTCCGACGCCTTTGACACCGTATGCCACCGCACACTATGCGCATGCCTCCATGCCGCAGGGATCCGAGACAAGGCTCTGGAATGGACCACCTCCTTCCTCTCTGGCAGAACCCAGAGCGTCCGCCTCCCCCATTCCAAAGCCTCCGAGATCATCTGCGACGTACCCCAGGGATCCTCCCTCAGCCCGACACTGTTCAACATTTACATGGCCCCGCTCACACATGTCGCCCGACAGCACAACCTCAACATAATCTCCTACGCAGACAACACTTGACTGATCCTCTCCCTCACCAAGGACCCCATCACCGCCAAAGCCAACCTCCACAAAGGAATGAAGGCCGTCGCCAACTGGATGAAGATCAGCCGCCTGAAGCTGAACTCGGACAAGACGGAGGTCCTCATCTTTGGCTCCAACCCCTCAGCCTGGGATGACTCCTGGTGGCCGACGGCACTGGGGGCAGCCCCGACACCCACCGACCACGCAAGCAACCTGGGAATCATCCTCGACTCAACACTATCAATGACCAAGCAAGTCAACGCCGTCTCCTCCTCCTGCTTCAACACCCTCCGCATGCTCCGCAAGATCTACAGATGGATCCCGACAAATACAAGAAAGACAGTCACCCAGTCCCTCGACAGCACCAGACTCGACTATGGAAACGCCCTCTACGCGGGAGCCCCGACCAAGCTCATCAAACGACTTCAACGCATCGAAAATGCCTCGGCGCGACTGATCCTTGACATACCATGACACGGCCACATTACCCCCCACTTGAGAAACCTGCACTGGCTTCCCGTCAACAAGAGGATATCCTTCAAGCTCCTCATCCACGCACACAAAGCACTCCACAAGACCGGCCCAGCCTACCTCAACAGACGGCTCTCCTACATCCCCAACCGTCAGCTACGCTCCGCCGACCTCTCACTCGCCACCGTCCCACGCATCCGAAGAACAACCACCGGCAGGAGATCCTTTTCCCACCTCGCCGCCAAGACATGGAACACCCTTCCACTGAGCCTACAACAGACCCAAGTCCTGCTGACCTTCAGGAGGATACTCAAGACCTGGCTGTTTCGATCAGTAGCGCCCCCCAGCACCTTGAGACCCTCGCGGGTATGTAGTGCGCTTTACAAATGATTGATTGAGTGTTTGGGTGGGTGAGGATTAGGGGGTAATTATTTGTCCCCCCTGCAATAAAGCTGGCAGCCCAGGTCCCCGATCAGGTCCCCGATCAGTGCTAGGGCTCGAAGAGGCATCGGCCCTAAACAAACCCACTCGATGGGGATCTAAAATGGTTGGGGTGGCCTGTTAATATAGGGACGTGGCCCGGGAATGTGGGCGCCCTCAGAACGGGGTGTTCGGGGAGATGGGCCGCACAGCGCCTCTGTTATTAATATTAACCTAATTCAGAGGGATCATAGTGAAAATGGGGCAGTTTAAGATGGTGGGTGCCGGTTGTTGTTAATTTTTGTTAAACAGAGGCTACCTTACTTTTCGGCTCACCCTTACTGAAAGATCCTATGTTGATTTCCCGGTGGTTAACAGATGCAGCACATGCTTAAAGTAGTTACGAATGAGGACATTGTGCTGAATTTCGGTGGCTCTTGATCAATTAAGGTGAAAGCTTTTTCCTCTTGGTGTGACCTCTTCTGCACTTGTCATTTGCACACAGTGCCCCCGCTACACACATGCAGAGGCAGTATTTAGGAGTCTGCAAATAATAGACCTCAATCCTGGAAACTTTTAATGCAAATCTTGGGGTACTCGCTGCAGAAAACGCAGCTGTCAAGAGATCTGGACTGCGTGTGTTTGTGTAAAGAATGGCATTGTCAGAAGATAAGCATAAATGCTGAGTTTTGGGCAGTGGTAAATGCGTTTAACAGAACAGCAAATGCCAGATTATATGAAAGCATTACACTTCAAGTGGAGTGCTAAAAATCAACATCTTGCCTAAAGTTATATGTGCCGACAGTGTGTCGAATTCTGCATTGTTAATAAAAGTTGAAAGTCTTCATATTTGGTTTAGTAAGTTATTTTAAGGGACGTTATGTTGAGGGTGACCTTGTGTATTGCATGTAACCCCTTTGTTTTCTTTGCCAAGTGCACACTTCGTAACTCCAAGTTACTGCGGTGCCATTTGTACAATATATAATTTGGACATTTTAGGAAAATGTAGTTGTTAGGAATATGCGGCTTGGTTCTCTGAAGATTTGGGGGAAGAATGTATTTGGGGCAGTCTTGTTTGTTAACCAGTCAGTTTGACCAGTTTGTGCCCCTGATACTACCCCTTGGGTTCCGCGAATTTTGTTGTGTTCGGGTAGCTGACCCTCGCTGATGTTAGTATTGGGCACCCCCCCCATGTTGTGTTGACATGTTGCCTATCCATTGAACTCTTTGGACAGTAATGATGTCATGTGAAGCAAAATTAATTCTCATTCTGCCTAGCGATGAACATAGCCAATAAATGACCTTGTTCTTTAGTTGGGCCTCATTCTCAAGCTGGACCGCGTGGCAAGGCAAGTAGATTTTTTAAAACATTGACCAGCAGAGAGGCCTCAGGAGGCAGATGTATGTATGGTAGGGAGTATGGAGGAGTGAAATATACTTGTATTGCCTGCATGGCAGCTTTCACATGGGACTGGTTACGGATTTGCTTCTGACAGAACAAATGGCATCGAAACAGTTGGGGTGCAGTGTGATAATTGCTTTGGGGCAGTCTTGTTTGATAACCAGTTAGTTTGACCTGTTTGTACCCCGGATAATACCCCTTGGGTTCCACCAATTTTGTTTTGTTCAGTTAACTGGCCCTCATTGCTGTTATTATAGGGCACCCTCCTGTTGTCTTGCTGGTGCTTTTAGCAGAGAGATCAGTTAATTGCCCTTTAATACCATTCAGAGTTAATTCAATCCCTTTTAAGACAGAAAGTACTGGATTAAAAAATGTGGCAAAGATGGACTCCATAAAGTCAGTATTGTCCTGGGGTAGAATAGCCGGGATCGATATGAAGGAAGCAGCATTTGAATGACCAGCTTGGTGGAGTTCCTTACCAAGGACAGTACGAGATTTCCTAATGCCCAATTTGGTTTGTTATTTAAAATGTCTTTGCCTTTTAGAGGGCACAAGATTCAGTTTGAGCAGGCTCAGGACGTATCTAATTCTCAGTTGCATGTGTAATCCCCAACGCACCCTTAAATATACATGGATTACTTACGCCCTTGCCACCACCAGAATGCAGTGGGCTCGCCTCCTCGCTCGATGTCAGCCTGGTTAGGAGGCCTTGTTCATTATCTGTATTAAGACTAATATGGATGGAAGTGTCTGTTGCAGAAGCACTACTTGTAGTGGCCAGAGCTAAAGCTTTTTGTGGCATCCAATCTCTCTTTCACAATCCTGAGAGAGGCCCACCAGAAGGGCCATCTGTGAGTGGGCTTTCTGGGATGAGCATGGGGGTGTCTGGGGTGTTTAAAAGAAGATGGCTCTGAGATGTGAGGCGAGTGGGGCAGGCGCGAGAGAATTCACCAGAGATGCTGAGACAGATGGACTGGGCCTTAATACTGCTTTCTGAAGTGTACAATACAATAATAATCAGGATTTGGTTGGCCCCTCTGGGCCCTGATGCCACTGCACCTGCTGCACAAACAAAAGCTGCAGCCTGTTGAGTGGAGTTCACGAGATGGGATTTCTTTGCGTGAAAATGCATCATTTGCCCGCTCTTTTTTCAAACTTTTCTAGGGGGGATAACACCCCCGAACCCCCCATAGGGGGTTCAAGGTCGCTCGCTAGTCTCGCTCGCCGCGGTGAAGTACGACAGTTGTTTACCATCTCACCACTTTCAAATGTCACCTTCCGCCACTGGTTACATGCTTTGTAACATTATTGTTTGATAAACACGTTCCTAGTTAGGAGTTTCAGGGAGAGAGGGAAGAGGAGGAGAGAGGACGCTTTTCAGAACACAGGTAGGAAGACTTTAGGAGCCCTTTGAGAGAGACAGACAGTGAGAGATTTAGAGACGCAAGGCTGCAGAGGAGTTTCAGACTCCGACACAGAAATGAAGGGAAGAGGGCAGAAGTGATTTGCAGATGCAGTGAAGGAGAGGGCATACCTTTGATGGAGAGCAGAATGTAGGCAGACGTAGGCAGATTAGATGTAGGTTTAGTTCCATTCTGATTTTTGCTTTGACTAATTGGCTTTGCCAAGGCATATTTGCTCTATTCTTTGTTTCCCTTCATGGGAGATTCTGCAATTATTAATTATTGATTGGCTTAAGCTAACTCACTCTTGCTTCTGGGACTTTTCAGGAGTTCTGACTGACATCTTTTGAGCCCCATTGTCTTAGAATAGAAATTATTTCCATTATGGAACGCGCTGTTTGCAAATTATGATGCTTTGTGCTAACTTAATTTTTCTGTTATCAATTCTGTAACCTGATTGATACCTGACTACTGAATAAAGAGTCAGAGATTCTTAAATTTTGATTGGAAGATAAATCCCTTTAAAACTGCACACATTATTGGCTAAAATGTTTGTTTGCATTTATGAATTGCTCATGTTTATGTAGAAGCTCCCTGGTCATAAACGGTGGCAAAGATCCATTGACCTTTAGCCGAAACCAGGGTAACAGTAATTAGAGGTAATGGTGACACATTTCCTAGATTTTCCAAAGAGAGATTACCGTGGGATTTCCGCTGCAACAAAGGCAAGGAGAGCATTCCTCAAGAAAGAAGAGACTTAATATAAGTCTAAAAGAGACCATCAAAGATTTACAAACAAATATCCCTCTGTGAGGAATTAACTTTAGTATTCTAGAAATTGACTTATAAATACAATCCGTGACATCACTACGTATACTGGATCTCTGACCGTCAATTTTCCTACCCACATTTCATATTGCAGCAGTTAGTTTTATCTTGCATATGTGTCCGTTACCTTAGATGTAGTCTTAGATGTAGCCTTAGATTATGAAATCATCTAACTTCTGCAATTTATCTTGAAAAGTTGTCAAAAAGTGACAGTGACTCGGGTAAAGTTAAATCAGTAAATATCTGCATGTTATAAATGACCGATATAATCAGTTTTATCATTCATAAAACAATATCATATTTTTTGATCCAAAACAGGTTTTATTGTAATAATCGCTTTGTCCTTTTGCATCCTCATTTCTGGTAATACCTCTAGAACCTGAAGTTTCTGATATACCGGCACTACCACAATGTAAAAAGACCCCTCAAAACCAAGAATCTTCCAGGTGCGGAGGCCCTCCATATGTGGCATTGTGCAGACCCACCTTGGCCTGCGTGCAACAATGAACTGGCCTTCCTGTATGTTGGTGGGGGAGTGTAATTTGTTTGTGTGCTTCTCCACCAGGGTAGGCTGCCACATGCTGGCTCCCACAGAGGATTCAACACTACCAGGCCAGCAATGCATCAAGAATGCTGTCCCTCGTTGTGCCAGTGGCAACCCAACCCTGCTAGCCAACCATCACACACCTGGGGCTGACGTTTGGGAAGAGTGGATGTCTACTAGTGGCCACCGGCTGGCAGCAGTCACTCCAGACCCTACCACAAAAACCAGCCCCCACTCTTCTAGCCTCCTATGGAAATGCTCTCTGCCCTGACTAGGCTTGACCACCCAAATTGCATTTTCGTAGTAACAGTAAGACATCCCTTAGTCCTCATCTGATAATGTTACTGTGCCCAACTACCATGACTTCCTCATGTGGCTGATGGAGTCTGTGGTGTCAAAAATTAAAGTCCTTTAAAACTGGGAAGTCATGCTACAATTAAGTCTGCTCAGAGTAGGTTTGGTTTCCAAGGGGCTGAATGTTGCTAGTACATATATATCCTGAATGTATGGGGAGAAGGTGTGTGTCAATTGTATGTACCCATAGGTTCTGATTCCGAGTTGCTTGAAGGAATAGGCGCAATTTATTGTACCTGATAAATAATGATAATGTAGAGTACGTTATTTATTGGGTGTGATAAATGAAGCTTATTCCGCATTTTTAGGAATAACGTGGATTTTGCTGCTTAACACACCCAAATCCACATGGGGCAGTAAATGCTGTACACTTTCCCTATTAAATTTTGACAGGTTTAACCTGCCGAAGTTTAATGAAGTGTGGGGTATTTACCACACCTAAGCCCTGATCACGCGTTGAGGTGTTATTTATTGCACATAACTAACGATCCCACGGGATACGTCATTTATCGTGTG
The DNA here is from genome assembly GCF_964204655.1 of Triturus cristatus. Lineage (NCBI taxonomy): Eukaryota > Metazoa > Chordata > Amphibia > Caudata > Salamandridae > Triturus > Triturus cristatus. The sequence goes on from NC_140583.1 coordinate 478,326,481, forward strand.
CGATAACACCTATCACGAGTTTGTGGGGAATAACATGCAGATTTTGGTGTTTAAAGCACAAAAATCCTCATGGTACGGTAAATACTGTACAATTCCTTCTGTTGAATTTCAGCAGGTTTGTCCTGCCTGAAATGTACCGTCAGCTGAGGTATTTAACACATCTTATAATGATCAGATCCATTAAATACAGAGAAAAACTTGTAATTTCGACCTGTGTGCAAACAAGGGTTTACACAATGGTTATAATTGATCGGCCCACCAGTAAAAAGGGCCCTAGTAATTAGCAGGTGTGGTAAATACCACAAAACTCAGAATTCAGTCCTTTGGGCAAACAGGGTTACCTGCAGCAACTCTCACACTCTAAGCAAAACAAAATTACTTCCAGTTCAGGATAATACATATTAGTTAGATGAATTCATATAATAAGTTTAACATATTTTACTGGCGTTCACGACTTTTGAAAGCATCACGCTCAAAGACAAGCCTCGGGGAAGAATATTGTGATGTAAGTGACTTTGAGGTTCCTTTGTTCATAGGTACAAAAGCTAGCACACATTTAATATTAGAATATGGAAATAAAAGTTCGCCATTGAAAATAAGTAGCTAATAGGCTAAATGCTATCTACCACGATTAATGCGTTATTTAAATATAATACTACATGCTGAGGGCTGCTCTGTCATGTGGACTACAACTGCTTATTTAATCATGAACAGTAGAGCAATGTTTTGTATTACATCTCTGCTTGTCTAATCGTGCAAATCCCTGCATATTGATCTATCAGGCCTCACCATACAGCAGCTGACGTTGTATTTCTTCACATTTACTATACGTTCCCATGTTATAATAAATTGAATGGACTATTCACTAAGTGCCAATTTTTATTGCGGTTGGGAAATTAATGACTGCATAAAACTGGCATGAAGCTAGGAAAAAAAACACTGTTTGTCCTATTGAGCGAGAAATGGTCAGTGAGTTTTGACCATGTTCCGAGCTGCAATAATACATTTAAATCATCACAGGCAACAAAATGAAACAAACAAGTAAAGGTGAATTCGCGATCAGCTGAATCCCACTAATTGACACCTCACGACCACGTTACAGACGAGATTTCAAAGTGTTCTGTACTGCAGCATCTGCAAAAGAGTATCAGCGACCTGCCCAGGCCCGCGTTTGAGTCTGTTTCCACGGGGCAAGTTAAAGCATTCCTGTGTGTCAGAACGATGCGTCGTGTGCACCCAAAGGTGGGAGGCACTCGCAGTCCATTTGAGGAACTCTTTCTTCAAACACCGGATGCCTAAAGGGAATGGAGTCACACAAATATGCCCAAATGTAATTTATAATTTTGCTAAAATGATTGGTCTGTCACACAATAAAGAAAAGGGTAAGTAAAAGGAGAGAAAAAGAAGATTATAAATCGAAGAACTTACGAAAATCTAATTATATTTACTCTACAAAATAGATTTCTAGGAAAATCTAGTCGATACAGGGAGAAAAAAAACGATGGGTGAAAAGTTAGGTAAAGAGGTTAGTGTTATTCATTTTCATTTAATAATGAGGTTCGCATGTGTCATAATGCCAGAGGGATTGGGGTGTCGGAGGTGGATAGGAATAAGAATGGAGGTGACCGCCAGTCCAGCATGTTTCATTTTCTGTGGTCAAGAACTCTGGTTTCTACTCTGAGACAATCAATCAATCTATCAGGGATTTGTGTAGCTCGCTACTCACCTGTGAGTGTCTCAAGGCACTGGGGAAAGGGGTGTGGGGGGGGTCCGGCAGCTCCGGTCATTCGAAAAGCCATGTCTTGAGGCTCTTCCTGAATGCTTGCAGTGTGGGGCTTCGTCTGATGCTGTGGGAAGTTCGTTCCAGGTCTTGGTCTCGGTGTAGGAGTAGGATCTGCCTCCCGAACTGGCCCTGTGGATGGAGGAGATTTCGGTCAATGCTAGGTCAGCGGAGCGGAGGTTTCTCTTGGGTGCGGAGAGGGAGATTCTTTCATTGTGGTATTGGAGTCCAGTATTGTGGAAGGCTTTGTAGGTGTGTGTGAGCAGCTTGAAGGTCACTCTTTTTTCGACGGGGAGCTAGTGGAGGTTTCATAGGTGCTGGATGATGTGGTCTTGTCTTGGGATGCGGAGGACGAGTCTGGCTGAGGCGTTCTGGATGGTCTGGAGTTTGTGGAGTAGTGATTTGTAGATTCCGGCTTAGAGGGCACTCCCGTAGTCCAGCCTGCTGGTGATGAGTGCGTGGGTGAAGGTCTTCCTGGATTCGGGAGATCCATTTGAAGGTCTTGCAGAGTATGGGGAAGTTGTTGAAGCATGTGGAGGATACGCGTTGATCTTTCGGTTCATGGTGAGGGATGAGTCAAGTATGATGCCGAGTTTGTGGGTGTGGTCTGTGGGTGTGTTGTCAAGTGTGGAGAGGCCACCAGGTGTTATCCCAAGTGGAGGGGGTGGATCCGGCAATGAGGACTTCCGTTTTTTCCGAGTTGAGCTTCAGGCAGTTGCTGCTCATCCAGGTTGCGACGTCTTTCATTCCTTCCTGGAAGTTGTGCTTGGTGATGTCGGGTTCCTTGGTGATGGAGAAGATGAACTGGGTGTGTTGGGGTAGGAGACTATGCAGAGTCTGTGTATTCTGATGACGGTTGCAAGGGGGGTCATATAGATGTTGAAGAGTGTTGGGCTGAGGTTGGATCCTTGGGGTACTCTGCATCTGAGCTCTTTGGATTCAGAGAGGAAGGGCGGGAGTCTAATTCTTTGAGTTTGGCTGGCGAGGAAGGAGCGGAACCAGTCTAGGGCAGCTCCCTGTCTGTCTGGGTGTGGAGTCTCAAGCATCTCAATCTGAGATCACAGGTTTGGGCATGCCAATGTCAGCAGCCAGGGTCAGATGAAAGCTGTGGCCAGCTGGGGCTAGGTATTGAGCATCTGCAGAGATAGAGAAAAATTGTTCCACCAGAATTCCATATTTGTCCCATAACAGCATCTGGCTGTTCGAATGCCGCCCGTGGCCCAGTGGGAGCCCGAGTGGCCTTTCCGGAGACAGATGAGCCCCTGTTACCTCCTTTTCACAAACAGGTGGAGATGTCACTCCCTTTCTCTCGCCGGACTGGCCCGGCCCATTAATGTATTCCGATTGAGCGGGGTAGGGACCCTGAGCAGAAGTGGTCTCACTTGTATTCAGGTGTGGTTCACCGGTGTGAACTTATCCATGCATTTTTTTTTTTATCTAAGTGAAGTTAAGAAAAGATGCCTCTGTCAAAGCCCCCCATCTTCTTCTTTACATATAACTTTGCAAAAGCAGTGTTTTGGCCGAAAGGCAATCAGCAAATGTGGGCCACTTTTGTTTAACGTACCCGGGCCTATTTTGTATCCCAATCCAACCCTGGTTTTAACCCTGATGATATTCAGGTTTGGTGGACTTTAGAAAAAGTGGGGAGGCTGGAGCTGACCTGTGCAGGTCCCTGGACCCAATACCTAGTGGTTTTAAAAGGCTGAGCACTAATATTTGTTTGTTGTTTGCTAAAACTGTTTAATTGTTTATGTACCTGGTATGTGCTCCCCCCTCTTCACCTACCTACAAGTCGCTTTCAAAACGTTTCTGATAAATGCCATGTTTCCACCTCATGCGGTTTCCTTTTAAAATAGGGCTCAACCAAACGGTTCGAAATTCTCTAAACTGACAAATTAATGTAGAATGCGACACCACATTAGAATTTTAAAACAGGGCATGCGTTGATGTCTGTTTTTGTTGCCATGAAAAACTGTAAGTGCATGTGCTTACGAAGAAGAGCAAAATAAATCCTTTACATTAGGCAGTCCAATTAGTATGCCTGCTGAGAGACTACCTATTGGTTTCAAAATTAGATGCCATCTTAATTGATAAAAAGGGATCTGAGGAAGTATGGCCCTCTTAACATTTCTTCTATTTGTGTTTTACTAAAATACTATATTAGTGAGATGCGACTATTTTGGCTAATGGCATTCTTAAATTAATGTAATGCATTTGTCTTGCTAGTTAAACTATTTTGCAAATGGCATATCAGTTATCACAAATAGTGTGCATTTATAGTAAGTAAAGCAATCGCTGTTGGAGCAACAGATGTTGGTGTTTATAGTGAGGCTAGAATGCTGCTTAATATCAATTGTATAATATTTTAGGTCCTGAGTTATAACGAGGGTGAAGGCCTTTAACAAAAGGTATGACCTGAGGCAGAAGGGCTATAAGGCTATTAGAACATTCCACCCACTAAACAACAAAGCGGAAAACAGAAAGACAAACACTAGAATGTTGGAGGAGAAGGTTTATGCCAGCGATTGTAAGACCGGAGCTACTCCGTTGTCTTCAATGGACCTCTCAACATTCTGAGGTTCTATTATACATAATGGACCTTATGCAAAAAATCCTTTTTTGGGGCTCATTCCGATGTCGGGCGGAATCACTTTCACCCGACACCGACTCGGTCATGGGACCCACCAACACCCGGTCTTCGGTCCCAACCCCCCCCATTGGGATGCGATCGAACACTATTTGGACACATTTCTATATGTCACTATGGGAGCATGCATTACGGCCGTAAAACGGCAGTAATGCATACTCCCATATTGAAATGGGAGGTGCAGTTCATCTCTGCACCCTGTCGCAGGCACAAGGTGCAGGGATCAACATAGGTTTCCCCTGGGCCTCCAACCAAAGGCTGTGCTCCCACTGGGGCCCTGCTGGGGGCCCCCTAACACACTGTCCGACATGGTTTCCATGTCGGACAGACCGGCATGGAAACCATGTCGGATACCATGCATTGTAATCTCAAGGGTGGGAAGAGCCTCCCTTGAGATTACAAGCCACATTCTGACTGCTGGACAGGCCCTCAGAGCCCGTCGGAAGCCAGCTGGAATGACCGGTCGGATTCCTTTCCGACCGTCTCCATCAAAATGAGGCAGTTCGAAAGGAATCCGACCGGCCCATTACGATGCGCCCATAAAGACTCTGACCAAAGGTTGAGGCCTTTACAGGCCATATCGTAATCTGCCCCTTTGTATTCACAAAGAACACCAAAGGCCTGTAGATTCAATTTGATAGCTGAAATGTTGAAAATACTACTAACTCATGCATGTATGTATATTAGAAATTAAACATGGGTTAAAAACACATCTAAATATGGCACTCCTTAAAGAGGACATGAAAAAATGTGGCAAATATGATGTATCCGTCTCTTACCAGTGAGTTGCACATTGGAAACAATTAATGAGTCTATAGAATCCATTGTGTCCTTGATATTCATAGGAAATTGTTTTCCTTAGCACTGGCACATTGAATTCTTGCATATACAACTACAGAGACTATTTACAGAGACATCTTTTTCACCTGGAGTGGAGAGAAAAACATCTCAGCTATATGGGGAACTCAATAAATAAACACAATATCCTAACACCACTAAAAGCTAATAAACTGGGATGTGTTGTGTGCAAATGCCAAAGTATTAGAGAAGAGATAATACATTTAGGAGTCCATTCACTGCAAAAATACCTAACTTCCATACTCACCACTTCTGCAACATGATTGGGTTTACTTCTCAATAAAAACCTTCACCCCTAAGGAGCAACCTAAGGTAGGTCTAAGCTTCCACAAAATATAGACCACTAAGGGGGAGTGAGAGGAAATTAATGTAGTTGGTTGATCATTCATACTCCTATGATTTATGAATAAATGCAATCAGAATGATAGGCACGGGTTATCTATCTTAACTCAAAGTATGTAGGTATGCCAACAGTTAAATCAGGGCTCCTCCCATCAAGGTGACCTTCTTCATCATAAATAAATAAATCTGGTATTTGTAAAGAGCGGACTACTCACCCCTAAGGGTCTCAAGGCGCTGGGCGCCGTCAGGATAGTAAGTGAGCTATTGCCCAGAGTCGGATGGTGCTGAGCTGAGCTGCCGCCGGCGCCAGGGATCGAACCGTGAGCCCTGCACTCCTGGATAAGTTCGGTTCATCCAGGGTGGGCTCCAAGGTGAGAGCTCTCTGCAGGAGACTCAGTGAATCCTCAGTCTCTGGGTGGAAGTATTTTAGTCGTGTTTCTACCATTCCTTATTTATTCAGGAGGCCCCTGAAGAGGGGTTCCAAAGTATAATTGCAACTAAAAGTGTGCGACTATTTGACATTTTGATGATAGTTTCTTGTTGTGTGTGCAATAAAGAACTCTTCTGTTTTAATAAAAAAAGCGCTGGCTGGATATCGATTTATTGAATGTTAATATTGCATGGTGATGTGCTCTGAGTTTCTAACCTTCAGTACCACCGGAGTCAGCTCTGCACTGATGTGCCTAGTAACTATTAGGAAAGTGTTAAAAAAAGGCACTTAATTCCCGGTTTGAGGCAGTGGCGGCTGGGGACACTTAAAAGTGGTCGTATGTAAATGTCCGTCCTGAATACCATCTGGCGAGGAAGCCAAAGTGTTCCCCGGTCCCTGGGAAGATTTTTAGAAATAGAGGCAAAAACAATGCACTTCACGGAACAGTATAAAAGGTTTTTCTAAAGAGGTAATATTGAAATATTAAAATGCACCTCAATTACATTGAAAATAACGAATTGAACAATTTGAGAGGCGAAATTGTGACATGTCTCAGTACACCAACAAGTGGGTGAATTTACAACAGTCTCCTGCATTCGTCATCCATATCCTCTCTTCAGACAGAGAGTGACAGCTGCTATCTGCACAGCTGGAAATTCTGTGCCTGAACAAACATTGCAAAATTGTTTTGCTCAATGAAAGGTCCTTGTGTATCTCAGTGGGTCCTGCTTCGTATAACTGTATTGGGGAAGGAAACGCCACTACATAACGTTCCTTTGCCAAATTGTTGACGGGATCTCAACACAATTTATGAATATGATAGGGAATTGTTGGAACCATTGATTTCAAGGGGATACATTCAAAGAATACATGTGCTCATAAGTTTCAAAATATGTGGGGCGCTGTGGTAAAATTAAAATTCTGGGATTATTGACAACATTATCCATTTCATTTTTTAAAAATTATTTTTTTTATTTAGCCAATGGTTATAGAAAAAAGCTTCAGATTACGTATAAAATCATGTAAAAAAAGTTCATACATAAATTGCAATCCCCATGAAGACAGAAGAACCAAGAAGAAGAAAAAAAGAAAGGAGAAGAAAGGAGTAATAGTAATAGTAATGGAAAGAAGGCCGTTTAGATCGTAATCTAGCATAAGAATCAAACAAATCTGTTCCATATGCGGTCCAGTTTCTGAAGTGAACGCACACCTCTAGTTTTAGCTAACGCTCGCACCCACTCATAGAGATCCTTCAAGATTGTCCACCATTCTAATGCAAAGGGGGCATTCGCGTGATCCATGCTCTTGCAATGCAGAGGCGGGCTGCCACTAAAATGATGGGGGAAAAAAATTCAAAACCCCTGTTAGCTTCCTCTTTGTGACCTAACATAATTTCTTTTGTAGTGGGAGAGAAATCCAACCCCAGGCGACTACCAATCACTTGAGTAACTTTCTTCCATAATGCATCGAGCTTGGGGCAACTGCAAAGCATATGTACAATATTAGCTGCGGTCATACCACATTTCGGGCAGAGCCTCTTGTCTCCCTCGTCTCCCCGTGCCGTTTGTGCCCATTTCGCGATCTTTTCAGGAGTTTAATACAGCATACAGATAGTGCAAAATTGCTGCAGCTTTAACCTAATAGAGTGAATTGCCCCATCCAAGGTATCTAAAGCAGAGACTATTTCTACAGGAGTAAGGTCTATGCCTAAAGCTTGACACCACTTAATGGCCTAACGCATGGCAATAAGTCAGAAATCTGTGTTGTTTGAATGATTTGTCATCTTAGAAAATAGTCTCTTAAATGTAAATACTTAAAAAAAAATAGTTGCAGGAGATTATACGTAGATTGTAAAAGTTGGGAATCCATTGAGATCATACAGTTGCCCAAGCCGTTTAATACCATAGCCTGCCCAGCGTCGGCCAACAGCATCATGAAATACATCCGAGAAAATAGGGTTGTCCCAAAGAGGAAGATTTGAGTCACACCATAAGTTGTCCGAGGACAGTGAACAGTGATTTAAGATTTCATGCCATTTGCGAACTATATATCTCTAATCGTCTTAAATCAAACTCTTTTATAATAGTTGGGGTCATTAATTTTATGCAGAAACGTATGACTATCCGATCCAAGTTCAAGATAAAAACAAAAGTGGTGGTTCTTAATGGACAAAAGACTTCGGAGGCACCCAGAGAACGCCGCACAATAATATAATCTTAAATCAGGAAGTTGGAGCCCTCCTTGTTTATAGGGAAACTTAAGTGATCGAATAGCACAATGTGCTTGCTTATATCCCCATAAAAAACTATTTATCACACCTTCCAGTTTCATAAAATAAAAATTAGGAACGCGTAAGGGAATAGCACAAAATAAATATACAAACTTAGGTAAGATGGTCATTTTGATAATATTCCATCTGCCAATTATAGTAATTGGAAGTTTATTCCAATTTTTTCAACTTTGAATGACAGACTGCAACAGGGGAAACAGTGTTTACAACGCTGTCTCCACAATTCGGTACCTTTACAATGCAGTCGTTACAACGACTTGCTGTAGGGGGCGCACTGGTGTTGGAATACAATACAACACCTTCCCTGCTATTGCACAAACTGGAGTATAACTAAAAAATAATACTATTCCTAAATCCAGCGCACCCCCTAAAGCAAGTCGTTGTAACGACTTGCGATATAATGGTAAGCGTGGTAACAACGCAGTCGTTGTAACAACTGCTTTGTAAAGGCATGCGATGTATTCGCATGCGTTGTAAACAGCCATATTCTACAACAGTGGCTCGTAGTTAAGCCTCTCTAACTGGGGAAATGCACACCCCAAGATAAGTTGTAGTCATGCAGCCCCCTTTTATTTGTACAGCAGGATGAAAGTTAAGGAGAACTTGGGTTTTATGAGCATTACATTTGTTACCGGAGAAACGACCAAATGTTCCCGTCTCCTCTTAAATTGAGGCAAGTGCCATCGCTGGGTCAGAAGAGAAAACTGCTATGTTGTCAGCATAGGCGGTGACTTTTAATTCATGTGACCCAATGCTAAATGAATGGATGTGAGCGTTAAGATTAAGTGATCAAATAAACGGCTCAATATACAATGCAAATATCAATGGGGAGAGAGGACACCCCTGCCAAGTACCACGTTGTATCTTCAAAGGGGCCAAGCGCAGGTTGGTATATATTAATTTGGCCTGTGGGTTAATGTATAGTGCACGGACCCATTTGCTATATCGACCATCCAAACCATTGATGTGGCCCACAAACCGTCCCATACCACTCGGTCAAATGCTTTCTCAGCATCTAGTAACCCCAACCCTATGTTAAGTGCTGTCTTTTTGGCTATATCAAAAGCAGTGATAGCTGTATTGACGTAAGCTGTGGAGTCTCTGCCTGTTATAAACCTGTGTTGCTGGCTCAAATCTAGGCCAGGCATAAGAGGAGCTAGCCGATTAGCCAAAACTTTAGCAAAGATTTTAGCATCCATGTTAATAAGAGATATGGGGCGGTATGATACACAGTCAGATGACTTTCCCGTTATTAAAAAGAAAACGATGTTGGTCATATCCCAAGAATTAGGTACCTCCATTTGGATCCCAATCTGATGTATGACCTCGCTTAATAATGGTAACATAAGGTTCTTGAAAGTATTGTTAAACTCAAAGGCATATAATCATCCCATGGAGCCTTACCCGAAGCTAAGGCAGCCAAGGCTGTCAAAATCTCCTCATTAGTAATATCACTGTGAAGAGGGGCGGCTTCTTCTTCATTCAGACATGGCAGATTGCAGCTTTTTAAATAGTTATCAAGCTCAGTTTTATCAAGTGAGCAGCACGGGGTGTAAAGTCTCTGATAGAATTGGGAGAATTGTTCTATCTTTAAGTGAGGGGATGTATGTATAGTGGCATTTTCTCCCCTTAGAGCCTTTATCTGCCCTTTAGATTTCTTATTGGCTAACTGGTATGCCAGTACTCTCCCAACCCGACCCCCATATTCATATTGCAGAGAGCAATTTTTATTAAAAGCGGCTGCAATCCTTTCTTTTAACATCCTGCTTATAAGTGAGTGTTTATCTAGTGTAGTTGCAACAATGTAGCAGTAGCAATGGCCAAACTAGAGACAGTAGCATTGCAGCTAACCTCTTCCATAATAGCAGGCTAGCAAGCCGTCTGTTGCGGCAATGGCTGCAGCTGTAGCACCTCATTCGGAGTATCTTCAGAGCAAGCGCCCGCTGAGTCTGCTGGGTCCAAGTGTGCGGTATCTAGTACGTCGTTCAAGCCGTCAGAGCTTCCCTCCCTTCCATCAGGCTTTCTCCCGCAACCTAAATGGGTCGCGTCCAGTATAGTGTCCGCAATGGTCGTATCAGGGACAACAGAGAAAATATCAGCTGCTTTTCCAGACTGAAGCAGCTTCATGATCGGTTTCCCCATACGGGGCATGTTCTTTCTGTTCGTTCCAGCTTGCTGCTCCTGACAGCCAGTCATTTTAGTTTCGTTGGTTTCAGTGGGTCTAGTCAACGCGGTACCGGCAGTTGCAGAGTTCCGAGCGGGACGCCCGCTCTTCAAAGAGCCGATCTTGGGATGAGCCATATCGCAGGTTGAAGACAGGGCGGGCCAGGAGTGAGCAGAGAAGCCAGCCCCGGGCCGATCAGCTGGCGGGAGTTCACATGCAATCTCCAGAAATGACGAGGGGGCTGGATACACCAACGCAACATCTATCGGGTTAGTATTACTGTCGTACAAAGCTCTGGGATCTTTTATCACTCACCAAGCTCAGAAAGAAAGCCGCTCAGTAGCGTTTTGCCGGCATCACCTTCGGAGGGCTCAGTGGACGTATTCCTCCCGACTGAGTCAATCAGCCATTTTCCTTTTCCTTTCCATCTCGTGTTGGTCTCTCAACATTATCCATTTCAAAGAGATCAAAGTTCTAGTGTCATCTGGATGCTGCTGTCCATATGAGAGTGAGATATGGCGGAATGATAGGGACTCACTTCATGTTAATTTGGGGACCATTATCATCAACTTTAGTGAGCTCTGAGCAGTATCATCAACTTCACTAGAACATGGATTATCCTCAAATTCGAGGAATAGTAACACTTAAGCACAATTCAGACTTGAACATTTCAATCAAGCAAAGTGAAACCGTGGCTGCTATGAATGAATGGCCATGCTTATGACCAGAGTTGCTTCGCTCTTACACCACACAAGGTGGTACATGCGCAACAGAACTGAAAAATGAGATTTATGAAGCCACGCAAGGCTACTTTACGCGATCTGCAATTCACAATTCTCAAGTAAAGCAATACAAATTGCTGCGTTGCCTTACTCTGTCCCAGGGAGGCATCTCATGGTTTTTGACTCATTCCCAGGTTTACCAGAAATGGTAAACCAGGGAATGCGCCAAAGGAAATGCCTTCATAGGAGAGGCATAACAAGGAGAAATATCTTTATTTCTACTGGTTATTTCCTCTTTCTATATATGCATTCTGCAGCACACATAAATATAGGAATATGCCGCTCAGGATTGCTTTTCTGCAGGAAGGTGGCCCTTCCTGCACAAAAACGATCCTGCATGCAACACAGGCACCCTTGCACCACGGTGCCTGCACTATATGACAATTCTCATAAATATGCCCCAAACATTTACTAATTTCATGCAAACATGGGAGCCCCTCTCCCTTGTGTTTGTTGTTGTCTAGTGATAGTGTGCTCCAATCCAATACTTCATCTTCAGCATCTCTTGAATGTGAGAGTTACATTGAGAAGCTATTTTGTCAATTACATGTAACACACACAACACATTTGCTTTGCTTTTTACCTCTACATTCTATAATTTTGTGCTTGAAGGTAAAAATGATAGTGCAGGGGCGGCTCCTCCACTAAGGCGGAGGAGCACCGCTGCACTGCTCTTTGAGCAGGAAAAATAAAATGATAATAACTGCGTTATTATCATTTTATTTTTAGCAGGTTTGGGGCTGAGTAAGGGTGGGGTGGGGCTGGAAGCACAGGGGAGGAGTGGTTTACACACTCCAAGTGTGCATGACTGCTTGGCTGGCCGGCCGTCTTGTCCCAGCCAAACAGGCATGCGCACTTTGCATGTTCCTCACCAGACTGCATTACACAGCCTGGTGGGGAACCCATAGTCCCCATCTGAGCACCAGTCCACAGTGCTCAGAACAATCACAACGTTGCATTGCAGCGTTGTGATTGGCTATGGGGAGCCTGGGTGCTTCCTGTTTCCAGGACCCGCCAGAGAAGCGCAGGAGAGATGTGGCCGGCGGAAAAGGTAAGCAATATTTTTAATTTACATTGTCCCCCCTACCCACTCCCCCGCTCCATCCCCACCCCTCCACCCTCATTCCCTGCCAGTTGCTACTGCCTTCCAGAAGAACAAAATCACATAATGTTCAATTTTAAGTGTGTTTGCCACCTTCAATTTTTATGAGCAGGTGAACAGTAAATAGTAATCTGTGGAATTGCACTATTAATGTTATCTTTGTAAGCACGTGGTCGTGTTACATGTGAAAAGAGCACACTTGGCATCTAGAAACAATGTTATCATTGCATCAGAGACGTTAACCCACTTACTCTTTCTGTATCGTGGACTTTTCATAATCCTTACCATTCAACAAGTTAAGATTTGGGAAGTTCTCCATGCATGTGTATTCGTGTTCTGCCCTGCTGCTCAGCATGGTCCTCCTGTGATGCTTCCCCCTGGAATGATGAGGAGCTGCAACTTCTCAGCACCCCTAACTACATGGCTGTGCTGCCGGCCCCTGCGCTGCATGTCATTCACTGCTGCGCAGTTTGCTCCCTGTAAGCCCAGCCCAGCAAATCCCCAAGCGGCTCTTAAAAATAAAGAATATCAGAATTTCAGTTAAAGAGCATGAGAGCAGTGTTGGGATTGGCTTGAGCAGGGAAATCCTGCGCTCCATCGGAGGACAGGGACCTGCCTCTTTGTCCCCCAGGCTCCCTATTGCGCCACAGATTGAGATTCCTTTAAAGTGCACATGTCAGATCGGCCTTGCCCCAGGTCTTGTCCAGCCCCAGTGCTTAATTTGGGCTGGAGCTTTCCGGTGCTGAGCACCGGCACTTAATTGGTTTCCGGTGCTCGGCGCCGGCACCTAATTGTCAACCTAGGTAAAGAGGTGTGTGCTGTTCCTAAAAGGTGTGATTAAACAAAGAGAGGCCTACAATGATCTGTTAGTCAGTAAAGTCAGGAGGAATTTCCTCCTTGAGGAAAAAGACCCTCACACACCCAGCCAGCTAGATGTCATGCTTCATCATCAGGTCTGCTCCAAATCGGGGCGGCGCTGCAATCCCCGATCGGCACCCTTATCGGGGCCTTTTGATGGAGATCTTTATTCCTTATATGCCGATTGGTGTAGTGCGGGTGAGGGCCCTAAGTTTAGTGTGCTCGAATGAAAATTTTTAAAACAAGTAGTAGGGGCCCAAATTGACAAAACTTTGATAAGCTGGGTCCCACTCTTGACTAAAACCAAAAAGTGCGCCTCCCTGCAGTAAAGTAGTTAGGTCGGCGCTACAAAGGTCAACATGTTTCTTGCATTGGTTAGTTTAACCGCAATTCATCAGGACCAAGAAATAGAATTTCATACACTTACTGGTAGTGATAGCACCTACTATAGCACTTACCACTGTTACAGCACCCTAATAAGTGGTTACTTATGTTGAAGAAAAACCTAAATGCACCCCGTAGTGGTGCATCAAGGGCTCCAACTAATCAGGGCCGGACTATAACACTGAATAGTGCAGTGTTATGTTTCCTAGATTCAGGACACGTCGGTTCCTACCCTTCGTCCAAGCCGATTCGGAGGACCTAATTGTCAACATCACACTTAGGGCAGTCTGCCACAAGGTGGCGCTGCTCATGTAATTTAGAGATTAGCAGTATAACAGTGTTTAGGAAAACAATATACATAAAAAAATTACTAATACCTGCCTCCCCAGCCATTCCTTTAGCTTTGGGGACCTGGAATAATCTGAACTGTCGCATTCGCATGTGAGAGAGATGGTCAGTAGTTGGTTTGGCAGAGATGGCAGGGGCGATGGGTTGTGCAAGCTGCAGTGGCCTCCTGGTCAGAGCCCTGGCACTTCATATTTTACAAAGTAAGCACTGTCCAGCCCGATCTGCACACTTTAATTCACAGCAGCCCTGTCACCTAAGTAATCTTTACGAGAGGAGGACCGCGCCTCCTGCACTACGTGACTGTAAGTCCCAGACTGCGTGATGGAACACATAATGTTCTGTGAATGTTTTTCAAATGACTGGGCAGAATCTAAAATTAAAAGAATACAGTACGGCTATCAAACATTGTGTGGCAGCATCTAGGTTTTGGGGCAAAGCTCAATTGCCTCTAAAGATGAGCTGCCACTGGTTTGAGGGTCTGGGGTACTGAGACTCCATGACATCAGAGGTGCAAGACCCCCATTGATAAAACCACATTCTAAAATATAACAAGAAGGGATTTTAAACTGTGAACTCAGTGACAAATTAAATAAGAAGGTTTTTATTTTACATTATGAGCCCAGAGACGAATGCAAGAAGAAAAAGGTTTAGATTCTGAACTCTTTGACAAAAGCAATAGCAGGGGATTTTACAATTTGAACCCGATGTCAAATATCATCGGAAAAAGTTTCACATTATGAATGAATGACAAACACCATAGGAAAGGTTTTTACATTGTCAAACTATGTGAAAATACAATAGGAAGGGGGTTTTACATAGTGAAGTCTCTAAAGAACACAATACAAATGGGATTAGACAATAGATATCTTTCAGGTATGGTCACTGCTAATGCTTAGTGTCGATAGAAGGAGACTTTATATTCCTGTTACTGTATATTTTGGGTCCGTCTAAATGGTTGAAGGGTCTCTCTAAGCAGAGACCACACGGTCATGTTTATATTCATGTTAAAGCCGATATGCTTCTTTTATTGACTTTTAAATGTGGTGACAAAGGTAGTAGGCCTCTAGTTTAACATAGTGAATGACTACACAAAGCTTGGCGGCCTAACCCTGCTGAGCTTTGAAAGCTTTATGTGTTGCAATGGGCCCATAACAGATCATTGCTGGTTTTTAGGGTTAGAGCTTGTTGGGGCACAAACTGCTTACCTGGTACCTCATAGATAACGGGAACAGACTTGATACTGTCCTCTGTGATATTTATTTGGGGTATGTGATTGGCACTCTCTAATAAAGCAAGGCCCCTTTAATAGGGGGTTTGAATTTGCAATCATCATAATTATAAATTTATTATTTAGCTGTGTGCTCATTATGGTACTATTCCTTCTGAAAGAAACATGGGCTGGACAATGATTTATTTTTATTCTTTTTGTTTGGTACTGAATTTAGATTTTCTTGCCCACATCACCTCCATCAGTCAGCCTCCGACTTCTTTGTCTGATTAGCCTTAGATTTAAGTGCTAAAAGGAAAACTTGGTTCCCAGTGTGAGGGACATTGTAAAGTCCTTGCCAGACAACATCTGTGGGAGTTTTATATTGTGAACTCTGTGACAAATAGAAAAGGAATGGGTTTTACGATCTGAAATCTCTGACAACTTAAATAGGAAGGTATTTTACACTATGAACTCTCTGATACACAATAGCTGTGGCTTTTTAAATATGAACTCTATGACAACACCAGAGGAATGGCATTCATCTTATGAACTGTCTGAAAAATATAATAGGAACGTGTAGTGCATTTTGAACTCTGACTAATGCAACACAACTTAGTTTTGTTTGGTGAGTTCTGTGGTAGCTACAATAGAAAGGGTTTTTACAGTGTGAACTCCAGGATAAACGCCCTAAGAAAGGCTTTACATTTAAAGCATCTGCCTATTAGAATGGGTAGGGGGAGTTGATTGCGAACTATTTGACTAATGCAATAAGAAGGGTTTTAAAATAGGAGCAGATTACATTTACAGGGATATTCTTTACATTATTTGCACTATGATTAACCTGCAAGGAACCAGAAGGAAGGGTTTAAATTTGTACTTCAAGATAAAATCTTGCAAATATTTTTAATTTTGAGTATCGTAGTTAATTAGGTGAGCATTAAAGTAACTTTTCTTTTTAAAAAAGAAGCATTGGCTGGCCATTGATTTATTGTGTATTATTTTGTGAAGTGCTATGTTCTGAGTTTCTAACCCTCAACACCTACCTGAGTCCCTAAGCTGTTAAACGCTTCAATACCCCAAAAGTCAAGTTTTATATTGTGAACTCTTTGACACATATATTTTTGTGGGGATTGTGTGTACTATTCTTACTTCAAACTCAATCAAGCTAGGGAGTAAAGATCTACTATTCTTACTCCAAAGCCACTTACATTAGGAAAAAGACATATTTGGAAGGTAATATTGAATTTTCTGCCAGAAACCCCACTTACAATGGGGCAAATATTTTTTTAATGTTTGAGGGATGAGATGTCAGCTTTATTATTCTAACTCGAGTCCAACTTTCTTTGAGGGTGGGGTCAAATTCACTATTTCGACATCAACTACATTTTCATTAGGAAAAACTAAGAATGTTATGGAGCAAATTTACTGTTCTTACTCCAACTCCATTGTTATTTTTATAAGATTGAAATATTCATAGAGATCCTAATTTACTATAGTGAAAATGTTCTCTGGCCAACTGACTCTGCCCCTTCACTGTACTTGTATCATTTGGTAGCTATTTTGTCCATATCCATCAGATCTGTTATTGTGTTCCACCCAATTAATGTTTTTTGCCTCAACATTCAAGCCTATACACAATGAATCAACTTTTTGTAGGAGACATCTCACCAGTCCATCAGGCCCACTATCAACTCCAAATTTAGCTGCTTTAGTGGGGGTTCTTTATGCCACAACATGAGCCTTTGTATTTATTCATCACATAAGACATCAGCCATAGCCAACATGTATGCATTTGCTGTGCCGTTCTTCCTCTCTAATTCCCATTTATACCCACCGAGAAGGAGTATGTTTAAAATTGCCAATTTGATTACAGAAAAGGTTTAACTTTTTTGAAGTGAAATTAATACTCTGTTTTGAGGCATTTGATTGAGTTAATTTAATAAGGTATGTTGTGGATTAGTAATAGGTCGTTCTATCAATCAGGTACATCGTTGACCAATTCATAACATTATAAACTAGCACTATAAAATGTTTTCCATCACTTTTAAACACTGCTAGGTATCCCCATAGTAGGGGGTAATATCCTCCAGGTTTATGATTGTGATCCAACATCAATGAAGCAGATTTAGGGGCAAAGAGGTCTGCTTCCAATCAGTATTATCATAAAAATACATGGTCTGGAAATGTAATGGATGTTAAGATCATTTAATTTGAGAAATATCTTATGAATGCTCTGTATAAATGTCCCATAGATAGGTTGAATGGCAGACTAAGGTATGCTGAAATAATGTCTGATTTAAATATTGTGCCCTAAATATCATTGATACAAATAATGTCCCATCGTGTGAGAATTGTCTATTATGAACACCAATGGGGCACTATGTTTGTGCTTGATGTTTAGAAACCAATGTTTATGTATGATAATATTCTCACATTGATGTTCTGGGAACACATTGTCCTCATTGATAATTTTTCTTATTATTTTAGTTTCAATGCGGCAAAACCCCCAGGCAGTTAAATTTGGTCAATATTGCTATTTTCAAGTTGCCCAGTCTCCATTGTTGTCTGAGTTTATTGGCATACTTCCCAAATATTACTACCTACGTCTTTCCTGCATTTCCTCTTAAATCGTTAATGTTATAGCTGGTTAGTGCTACCAATAATCTTTGCATGCCTGTTTTGGTGTGGTCCAATAGCACCATATCGTCTGCGTGCTGCATTAAAAATAGTCTGTCGGGCCAATTTTAGGGGGTAAAAGATTGGCATTAGATATTGGATTGCCGAGGTCTGCAATGTATAATTTAAAACGCAGAGGAACCAGTACACAGCCTTGTTTTAGCCCTCGGTACGTTTAGAATCTTTTTGGTGGGTGAATTTGTCGTGAGTTTCACCCGGGTTCCAGTATAGAGACTGATTATTGCTTTCAACAGCGTCACCGGTATTCCCCAGTTTTGCAGTTTCCGCCACAGCAGACTCCGGTTGACGCCGTCAAATGCCGCGGAGTAGTCCACAAAACATGTGAAAAGTGGTGGCTGCTTTTCTGAGTGGACTGTTCCACTAGATAAGCGAAGGCTAAGATGTTGTCCATTGTTGACGCTCCTGGCCTGAAAACGGATTGGTAGGCCGGTAGGATTTCATTGTCATTAGCCAAGTACTGCAGGTCTTGCGGGAGAAGGCTTGCATATCCTTTTGCCTCGATGTCCAAGAGGGCGATCAGCCTGTAATTCGATGGGTCCCCGGTGTCACCCTTTTTGTGAATGGGTTGCAGCAGAGAACCTTTCCAGGTCTCTGGGACTATTGAATTGGCCAGGCAATACTGATAGAGCGGCGTAAGTGTGGTACCCCCAGAAGTCGCAATCTTCTTTGAAGAAGTGCCCTGGTAAGCCGTTGTGCCCCAGTGCCTCGTCCTTTCTGATGTTTTTTAGAATTGTTGTCACACGGTTCCCTGCAACCTGATGCTCAGATGTTTCTTCGGTTGGCGGAGGATTCCCTGAAACCAAAGGTTCAGATGTTTCTACAAAGGATGGAGGAAAGGTATTTGGCAAGCCAGTGGAGATAGACTTTGATGGTGCAGTTTAATCTGATTTGGAGCACAGCAGTATAATGTAGTCACGTGGGTGATCCATGTGTGGCTGGCGACCACATTGCGCCAATCGTGACCATGCCCTGAGAGCCTATTGATGTATGACCAAAACTCCGCCTGTTTGTTTGGGGTCAACAGGCTGAAAATATACAGCCATTGGGAGTCTTGCTGTTGTCTTTTGCAGTCCCATACGTTTTTCCTATGTATTTTCCTTGCTAAGAGTTCATCTTGGTGTGTTTTTTCTGTTCCCTCTCGCTTGTGAGTGCGGACGGCTGTTCTCAAGGCCCACTTGCTTTGCCCCACTTTTCTGCACCGAGGCTGTAGTTGGCAGCAAATCCTTTCTCCAGAGGCTCGACTGTGTTTTATTTGTCTGCCTATCAAAAGATGGTACACATCCGACGCCAGTTTCATCCAGTTTTCACAAACATTGCCTGCTGTGAAGTCTGGGGCAAGTCTGGGCCGATTTCTTTTCCACTTGCATAGGACTGATGTGTCTATTTTATTCCATTTTAATCTCCTCGGTAGGGCATAGGTTTCCTCCCCCTTGGTGTGACTCACAAGGGCAATGTACAGGAGGCTGGCCATTTGTAGTGTAATGACTGTGGCTAGTGGGTGATGGTCGCTAGTCTGAAACAAAGGTTTTTGGAATTCTGACACATGTCCATACAAGCGATAGCATGTGAAGATATAGTGGATCTTGGGAAGGGATGAGACATTTGCTCACAGTGTAGAAGAGACCAAGAAATGTTTCCGGGATAGAGGATATCCGGAAACTGTTTTGAAAAAAGCCCACACAAAGGTCTTGCAAGTATCGAGACGAGATACTCTAGCTACTAAGCCAAACAGCGAATCTAGGAAGTCCTCTATCTCATTTGGCACTCAATTTGATGATCGCAGTAATAAGGTTTATAATATCTTAAGAAAACATTGGCACTTGTTAATGAAAATACCTTGCCTTAAAGATATTATTCCACCTAAACCTAAGATCACATACAGAAGAGGGAAAAATGTACGTAATATCTTATGCCCTAGCTATGTTACCACTCCAAAACAACTAACCTGGCTTAATTCCAAGATGACTGGCTTTTACACATGCAATCAATGCAATGTTTGTAAATTGGGGAAGAATAAAACTAAGACCTTTTGCTTTAATAGCAAACGAAACTACTCAATAAACCATCTAATCAATTGCAACTCCACATTTGTTACGTATGTGGTGGGTTGCCCCTGTGACAAGATATATGTGGGTAGTACTAAAAGGGCTTTGAAAGTAAGAATTCAGGAGCATGTTCGAGCCCGTCGGAATGGTGATCACAGATACCCACTCACCTACCACATGCAGGAAAATCATACAACGGAAGAAGAGCTGTGGTTCATGGGAATAGATCACATTCCCGCCAATGTGAGGGGTGGGAATCGGGAACTTTTCCTTAGAAGGAATGAGGCAGGTTGGATTTGTAAATTGCGTAGTGTTCAATTTGGACACAATAGCGATGACGAAATGCATTACTTTTTGTAATATTATCATCTTGCCGGCTTGTCCTCATTTACCTGTATGAAAATTAGAAAAATTGTCTGGCACAACCTAAGTTGCTATCAAAACTGTGACTATCTCAATTTAATATGTAGAAACATTATTTGAGTGATTATATGGCTGTTATATGTCTTTCCGCCCTTTACCCTTTCCTACTGGAATCTGTTCCTTTGCTTCACTTTGATGCTTATGATTTGATTCGTGCACATGGCACGGTGCATGATTTTCCATCTCTGATTTCTCACTGGCACTCTATGTTGGTGATGCTCTATCTAGACGTACACACATTGTCCCACTTATTGGGACATCATTCCCGTCATTATATGGTCAAGTACTTCTACCTATTGGGAGATTTCATCTGCCCCGGATTAGGGGGAGGATGGAATTCAACTTTGTTAGTTATATTATTCTTTCTATTTATTTTAGAGAATATACCATCCTCCTTATTATACTGACAATTAATATGTTTGTGACTCTAATTTTCGTTATATGATTAAGTGTTTGCTTTGTAATTTTCCGTTTATTTTGGGTATATATATTAATCAAAATAGTACTTGTTGCACGTAGATGTTCATGTTTCTGTGGAGTTGGGTACACATATTTCATGTACCCTAACCGTCTCCATGCCGCTCTTAGTGCTTGCTTCCTTATAACTGGGGGATTATACATCTCTCACCATGTTAAGATGGCCGCCACCGTAGTGTCTAAATAACGTTGACTTGACGCACGCCATTTTTGTTTTAACCTTACCCCCACAACAGGCAGATTTCCACGTCCCGCAGAGATAAGATATAGATTTATGGACAGTATATTTCACTTGTCTTTAGTCTATGTCGTAGACTGATTACATCATTGATATTTATATAGCTAGCGGGGATTTTATTTATTTTTTATTTTTTATTGCAAACGAGTCGGTCCCAAACAAATTGGTTCCTATGGTAACAACCCATGTGATGTCCTTACCGGGACCCGTCAAGCGCGCTATTTAAAGATCGCGTTACTTAGAGACAGGTTACTCGCTGGGGTATTTGACCGTTACCATTTCCGCTGTAGACTACGCTTTGAACACTTGTCCGGCAACTATCATATTGCGGTAAGGTAAGAACTCTTATTTCACAATGTCTATGACGGGATTGTGTGTGTTTTGTAAAATCGTCAGTTGGGAACTTTCTTAATGCCTCTGTCTACTTTGTATACTTTATGGGTACTTTGTTGATACCATTCCAGAATGGGGTTCTTGAATAATGGAGCAATATGGACCCTTTAGGTATCTTTATTTTTGTGTTTTATGAGTTGAGCCTGGCTCATGGTTCATGTGAGGAAGTAATTATATCCTTACTGTTTGATTGTCATTCCGAAAGATGGTGTCTGCGTAACAAGATGGACTGTATGCTGCAATTATTGTAGATATAGGCTTACTCAATTGTAAACTTAGAAAGTCTGTAATTATAGCTGAGTTTCTTTAATCCTTTTCCTAACTGGTTGTTTGCTTAACTCACTTAATCCTGGCGTTAGTATTGTATATAAAGATATATAAAAATATATCTTATATCCCCTTTGTTCCTTAAAATTAAATATTACATTTCGGCTGTCTTTTAGAATATTGTGACGCTGACCTTTGCCTGCATCTGTAGAACCGGAGGGTGTTGGATTCCTGTGAATGTGGGACCCGTATAGAATTCAGTGATTGGACCACAATGAAACTTTGGCGCGAATCTGTGAGTCATACGCGTTCCTTTCCGATACACTTGTTCTGTTGTGGCAGGACTTTATGTGTGTTTGCATGTGCTCTCGTTGATGCAGCCTTAAAATTCCAGATGTACTGATTATGATCAGGCGTTTTGTTTGATTGTGTTCTTGGCTGTAGAACTGATTGGCGGGAACGACGCCGTCGACTTTGAATCATCTTATGATTGGTGAAACACTTTGCAAGTCTCTTCCTTGAATTGAACGTTGCCATATCTTTATGGTAGGTCATATTCTCCCTCTTGCTTTCCTTGTGTGTGTTTATCTCTGAATATTTCCTCCCCCTTTTGAATATCCTTCTCTTGTCTTATGACACTATTTGCATGCTGGGTAGGATCTGATCCAGTCATTACGATAGATGTTTCTTTTTGTTTCGGTTGACCCCTTAAGAGAAATACATAGATGTAAATATAAAAATATAATATCACGCAATGGTGTAAAAGAGTTCAAAATAATTTAATACAAATTTTTAAAAAAGTTAAAAAAAGGTAAAAAATTGATTTAAAAAAGTGAGAAATTAACTTTAAAAATGGTTAAAATATGTAGGACTATTCAGTAAACATATTGTTAAGTATGGAATGGTCTGTTTGAAAAGTCTTAAATAGGAAAACTGCTGTTATATGACAGATTGTAGATAATGTCGTCTTGTCTGTTTGCTGTCTTTTTATATACGTATAAAAGTATAAGTATCTAGTTCCATGGGGCAACTTGCTGGTATGACGAGCAGTGTGCGGCCATTTATACCTAATTCATTACGGCTCTCTTGAGCTACCGGACTGACGAGTCTTTGACTGGCACCTGCGTGCCTTGAAAGGTACTTTACCTATTTTTAATTGCAGGCAGTCTACACGGCACCCCTCTACACTTACTACTCCCTGCTGACGAGAGGCAACTACCTCGAAACACGTGTCCAGGGATGGCTAATGCGACACATACTTATTTCTTACACTTCGTAGCATAGGCGTACTCGCCGTCGCTACTACATCGCCCATAGTTCCATGGGGCAACTTGCTGGTATGACGAGCAGTGTGCGGCCATTTATACCTAACGTATAAGTGTCCTTTTATATTTATGTAAGTGTTTGTTTGTACATGTATTTGTATATATGTGATATTTATATGTACTTTTTTACTTATGATTAACAGCCCTGAAGAAGTCCTTGTTTAGGACGAAACGCGTCGGCTGGTCTTTCTGTAGAAAAACGAAAATAAAATGAATATATAAAAATTGACTCTTGAAGACAATTCACAATCACGTATGAACTGTGTGATTTTGAGCTTCTCGTGTGGTGCACCTCTCTCTTGTTGTGAATTATAGTGGATCTTGGATTTGTTTTTCCCCTGTAATTCTATATTCGAGGCTGCCTTAGGAGGACGAGGCACTTGTATTAATTTTAATCTGTACGTATTTAGAAAAGTATTCATTAGCTTTCTGGCCCTGTCCGTAGGCACTGCTTCGTCTGGTGCGGTCCCTAGGTTTCGAGTGTTGAAGTCTCCGGCCATTATGATTCCCCAGTTTGGCTGACTGTTTAATAGCTCTTCAAGTGTGTCCACTAGAGCCCCCATGTCGCTGTGTCTGGGTGACTCGTTGCTATTGAAGTAGATGTTCAGAAGTACAATCTTCATTGGGCAGCCATTCAATTTCAAGCCTTGCAGAAGAGTAGCTTGGGCCATGTCCGTGTTTAGAAGGGGTATGGCTTTTATATTGCTGCTGATTCGTGTGTATATTGATAAGCCCCCCGATGGTCTTCCGAGTATGTTGTACTTTTTTGCTGGCTTCTGAAATTCGGTAAAGCCTGGAATGACCGCTGAGGCAAGTAGCCAAGTTTCTTGAAGACATAACAGGTCCCCAGACTGTAGAAATTCAAATGCTTCCGTGTTTTGTAATGTGGTTTTTAGCCCGTACACATTCCATGAAATTACTTTCACAGTGTTGCTCAGTCCGTTGCTGGGGCAGCTGTTTCTTTGTGTGCTAGGAGCAATAGAAAAGCAGATGCCTTATCTCGTTAAGACTCTACCCGTACACAGAATATTGGTCCTCCTCAGTCTATCATAGCTCCATCTAAAGTACTTTGTTTAGTGGATACTGAACAATTTTTTTACAATCTTCCTGATCATTTTAAGGTCATCAAATGGCAAGAATGGATAAGAGAATGTCCACATCGGACTATAAAACAGGGATTACCACTGCATGAATCTCGACTCTTCATCCCCACTATGAAACAGTTTTACATTGGTTACACACCAATCCAACAGCAGGTCATCCAGGTTTCCGATAAACCTTGCATGAATGCAGAGCTATTTTTGGCGGCCAACATTATTGAAAGATGCTAAGAGAATGGTGGAGAAATTATATTTGTGCCAGCAATAAAACTTATCATTCTAAACCTAAGGGTTTATTACAGCTTCTTCCAATCCCAAAACGGCCATGGGATCATATAACTTTGGATTTCATTACAGGTCTCCTGAAAGTGCAGAATTGTTCAGTGATCCTTGTAGAAGTGGATACTCTGACAAAAGACACTAATTTCCTTGCATGTACAAAACTACCTACTGCTAGTCAGGTGGAGATTCTACTGTTGCAACATATTATACGATTACATGGCCTGCCCTCTGCAATTCCCTAAGATCAGGGCTCACAGTTTTCCTCTCACTTTTGGCAGACTTGGTGTCAAGCTTTGCATGTTTCTTCCACACTCTCCACCAGTCATCACCCACAATCTGATGGAAAAATGGAACATTTGAACCAGACACTGAAACAATACTTGCGATGTTACGCAGATGACGCCATGGACTTCTGGATGCCTCTATTATGGCTAGCAGAAGTAGCTTTTAATAATTTGTACCACTCGTCTACTGGCACTACGCCATTCTTTGGTTTATATGGCCATCATCCTCAACCGTCAGCATACCTACCTCATCGGATGGTACACGAGCAGTCAGGGACACTTTGCAATAGCTCCATGAGACACAGCTTTCCATTCAGAAGCATTTAGACCAAGCAAAGGAAAAATATAAACAACAATGTGATAAATATCATAGCGTAGGACCTACATACCAACATGGGGACAAAGTTTGGTTGTTCATAACGCAACATGACCTATATATATATATGTTTCATCCTAAGTTAATTGGACCTTAACCAGTAGTAAGACAAGTAAATCCTGTTACTTATTAGTTAAAATTGCCTCCCTCTTTACGCATTCACCCTGTTTTTCACACTTCCCTTCTGAAGGCAGCCACTTCACATTGTCGTCCCCGCGCTCACCCTGTGTTGGTCCATGGGGAATGGGAGTACGAGGTGTGGGCCATAAGGGATAGTAAGAAGAGTGGAAATACCATTTGGTTTTTAGTATCCTGGAAGGGATTTGGCCCAGAAAACGATTCCTGGGTTCTCGCAGGTCTATGTACATGCACCTCAATTACTGAAGCGCTTTCTTCTCCATCCTTTCAAGCAGGGCCCTAGACCGCGCTTGGGAGGGGGGAGTACTGTCTGCGCTATGGCATTGTGCGTTCTCGGCCCCCCCAACACTCACTGCTGCATGGTGCCACCTGTGTTTTATTCCCGCACCATGGGGCATCCCTGTTGTGGCAAACTTCATTATACGGAATCTGCCCTTTGGTGGTTATGTTGCCATAGAACACCAATATTGCCTCCTGTGCTTAAATGATTTGACTGTGTTCCAATGGTACTGACACTGCCTTTATTTCTGATGCTACAGAAAATCTTGATTAAACAAACAGTATACTCCTTTGATGTTTATTTGACTAGGGTTACTCAAGAGAGTCAGAAACAGTACATAGAAGCCAATCAGGTTTATTTGGTTATTCAGAAGCCTACAAGATTTTATTTGGTTTTGTGTTGTTTTTTTTGTGTACTTTTGTCTTTACAGATCTCCTTCCCTTCCCATCTGGCCACTCTGACTCTTGGTGCCGTAAAAGCATATCAAATCAGTGGTGCCGGAAAGGGGGTTATTTTAGAGCATTGCACTGATCCTGAGGAAATTCGAAGGTCACTTATGACATCCATTCGTACCTCCTCAAGAGACTGTGCATCACTACAGTAGAAATGAAAGTGTTACATTCCCCACTGAAGAAAATAGGAAGCAGTAACACCAAGAGAGCTTAACGAGAGAAGGAAAGGAAACAATATGGTGCCCCATTATTCCAGTATTCATTAGTTACTTGATACTCCTTTACCTACATGTGGAACCCCTTATTTCCACCTGGTCTAGAATTTGTTGCTCCTGATGATGCAGGGTTTTCAAAATAGTGAAGCTTACCACAATTAGACCCCCAGAAAATTGTTATGTTATTTAGTTTCAAGCAATGGAAAAGTTGTACATCAAATCAGGGGCAGATAAAGGGCAAGCTTAAGTGACTGCAGCGCCTCTGACAACTGAGTAAGTATCAAAGGAACAAACAGGAACATTATAGCAATATTTCCATATACCTAAAAGATAGGTAGTCAGGAATCGCAGTGCAAGAACTTGAGAAGCGGTCACTAAAGGCCTACTGATTTCTTTCCTGAACATAGGAAGTAGAGGACGCAGTGAAACCAGCGCTGGCTCGTCCTTCGAGTTGATTGATCGTTGCCTGTCCACATGGGTGCTGGCACACAATGTTTGATAGCTGTACTGTATTGTTTTTGATTTTCGATTTACAATTCATCCCAGTCATTTGAAAAACATTCCCAAAACGTTATGTGGACCACCACGCATATTTGTACTTTCAGTCATGCAGTGAAGGAGGTGTGGCCCTCCTCTCATGAAGACGACTTAGCTGGCAGGGCTGCTCTAAATTAAAGTGTGCATGTCGAGCTAGACAAGACCTGGGGAGGGACCAAACTGACATGTTCCCTTTAAAGGCCTGTGAACCCATGCCATAATAGGGAGAGTGGGGGACAGGGATGACAGGTCCCTGTTCTCCGATGTCGCTCTGGATTGCCCTGCTCAAGCCAATTACACAATTACTAAAAGTCGGCCATTCTTCATGTAAGAAATTGGGTCACTGGTTAAGGGGGGTGATGAAGGCAAATGGCAGCAATCTGGCAAAATCAGTCCAACAAAGCAGTAGTCCAGCAGGGCAGCATTCCAGCAGCATGTCAGTCCTTTCAGCAGCACAGCTGTCCTTCTCCTGGCAGTTTCCACAGGTCCAGAAGTGTATTCAAGAGTTGATGTCAGAGGTCCAATATTTGTACCTGGTTCTTCCTTTGAAATGGGAGTAGAGTCTTGAGGTTTCCCTTTGACGTCCACTGGCTTCCTTGCTTCCCTGCCCTTGCTGCAGACTAAATAAAGGGGGTATACAGCCCTTTGTGTGGTAGCAGGACACAGGCTATTAAAGTGTAAGTAGGGCTGTGGCCAGCTCCACCCTGCCATCCTGTCAGTATTGGGCTATCCAGCCACACCTCAGCTCTTGATTGTGGTGGCTTTCTAGGAGGAATACACAAAGCTCAACTGTCAGCTATGCCCAGTCACTTTACAGCCTATTAAAAGTAAGAAGGTAACCACAATGTTATCCTATGGGAGAGGCAGGCCATGCAGTAGTGAAAAACAAATTGAAGAATTTTTCACTTCCAGGACATGTAAAACTTAACTACGAAGACCCTCAGTTCTATCATGACCTGGGCACAAAACTGGCACATTATGGAGACATGCCCCAGATATGGGGCAGGGGCTTTAATTGTGTTTTGAACTCAGATAAATATCAGTCTAAGGGGCCCCCGAGGTGCCCTTCAGCTGTGGCGTGTGCCCTCAATGATATCTTACAGCGGAACAGGCTGTTAGACATCTGGCAGCACTGATCCCCAGATGCATTAGGATTCACACACTATTCTACAGTGCATGACATTCAGATGTCCATCAATTATTGGCTCCTGGCTAGGCACCTGCCATCCCAGGTTTGCAGGTGTGAACACTTGCTGTGCTCTTTCTCAGATCACTCTCTGGTTTTGCTTGAGCTGGCAATGGATGCCCCCAGACCCAATGCGTTTACGTGTAGATTCCCGGTCTACTTCCTCCTTAAAACAGTTTTTTGGGAAGTAGTTGCGCAAGTGATCAACACATTCTTCACTAATAGCATGGGTTCAGTGACACAGTTTGCAACTGAATAGTAGGCTTTCAAAGTTTACATTTGGGGTGTCACAATTTCGAAGCATGTAGAGTTCTGCGATCGATTAGGGGCAGGCTCCCAAGGTTGGAGTCTGAGCTAGCTTCTCTTGAGTGCATGCACAGTGAGACAGCAGAGCATAGTATCCTGGGTGAGATCAGTGCGAAGAGCGAAGATTGAGGAATATCATGAGGTGGTCCATAGTGAAGCCAAGCACCCAGGCAAGTATGCATCCGCAAGGGTATACGGGGGAGGGGAGAGGCTCAGTGTGGGGCTCAGAGCGCTTTCAATGCCACATAGGGAAGAGGATATGATTTTGTCCATCAAAGATGAGACAAGGGCACTGTACATGCACCGGAGCAGGTGGCGGAACGCTTCCACTGCTATTATGAAAAATTATACACAGCTCATCTTCAACGCGATGAGCAGGCCACAGCAGATTACCTGGCACATACAGCGATGAAGTGGCTGACTGTGGAACATAGAGAACATTTTATGGCCCCGCTGTCCCCCTCTGAGATAGCAAGAGCTCTTAAAGGCATGCCGGCCATAAAGGCACACAGACAGCCTAACCGTGGCCTTTTACAAAGAGCCCCAAGCCAAATTAGTGCTGCACCTATGCTCTCCGCGGAAATGGTTAAAGGAGGCTGTGTGCCCCCTATGATGTGGGAAGCATCGGGCAAGCCAGTTGATTGTTTCACATCCTATAGGCCTTTGTCACTACTGAATATCCATACTAAAATCTTTGCAAAGGTACTTGCCAACAGACTGGCACCCCTGCTCCCAGGCATATTTGTACTGGCGCAAGTCAAGTTCATACCAGGCAGATCGCAGCAATATAATCTCAGAACTCTCTTCTGAGTCATCTCCAGAATCAACCCAGAGGTCCGCGCTACTGTGGTTTTCTTTGACACTGAAAAAGTGTTTGTTTCGGTGGAGTGGGGATTCATGGTGGTGGTGCTGAGACACATAGGGATTGGGATGTGTTTCTGCAGCTTGTATAAGTGCTTTATAAGAAACAGCACGGACTAGTGTCAACGGCATAGTAACAGACTCTGTGGCCATCACGAGTGGCACCATGCAAGGTTGCCCATTGCCCCTGCTGTTATACGCTCTTGTGGCAAAGCCCTTGGCGTGTGCATTGCATGATTACCATGCTCATCGGGCGATCCATTTTCCTCATTACAACCTGATAATATTGGCTTATGCAGATGACAAACTCTTGTTGGTGCGTAATCCAGAGACAATCTGGCTCCCATCCTGGGTGAGGGTGTATTGTTCAGAGGACATTCGGATGGCATATTACTTGGGACAAGTCCATAATATTTCCCTTCACAGCATCCACATTGCCAGTGCAGTTGGAGTACCCCTTGCAATGGACTACAGACTCGGTGCACTATCTTGGTGTGCAGATACACACTGCTTTGTTAGTAGTTATGTCAGATAATTATGGCAAGCCTATCAACCAACTCATTGTTGCTATTGACAGATGGATTAGGTTACCACTTTCAATTAGCAGATGCATAGCCATTTTGAAAATGGTGGTTCTGCCTCGGTTTTTGTTTTTCTTTATGAGTATTCCAATACTGCTCCCGAGAACCTTTTTTCGCACCTTGCAGCTTATTATAGGACGGCACAATGCATGTTCACCCACTACTGGCTTCATGGCCCAGGCGGCCTCCCAAATGTGTGGCTAGAAAAAGATACCACCTCCCCCCTTCCTCATACCAAGAATCTGTTTGGCAGGCGATGGTATATTCTTGGAGGAGACAGGCTGAACTTCAGGCAGGACTGCTGCTGTATTCATCACTGCTGCCTCTGCGCTGGTGCATGTGGTTTCCTCTGGGGCAGGGAAAGGGGCGGTAGAAATGCTGTGTGGTTTGTAGGGGTGGGCGGAATTTGCGAAATTAACTTTCGCAAATTATCGCGAAAATGTTTAAAATGATCGCAAACAAGCGGAAATATCGCGAAAATGCAGAAGTTTTTTTCCCGCATGTTCGCGAGATTTTCTGCATGGTTGCGGGTCGCCAACTTACCCATGTGGTTGCTTGCGGGCGCGGCCATCTTGTTTTGAGTTGTCTCGCGGTGCATGATCGCGAGAAGAAAGACATGATCGCGCGACGCATGACGTCACTGCGGGCGCGAACTGTCGCGAGACAGCGCAAATGGCTAAAAACAATACAACATCTCATGGAGAACGCGACCGGATCAAGAAAACTTGTCGGCGAACGCAGGGATTCAGGTAAGGCGATCGCGCGCGCGCGAGAATGCATTATTTTACAGCGCGAGCAAGAAACAAATTATCGCCAAGCTGCGGAAACCGGAAATTTTGAAATTTTCGCGCTCTCCGCGGAACGCGAAAATGTCAAATTATCGCAATTTCCGCAAATGGAACAAAATTTTCGCCCAGGCCTAGTGGTTTGAACCTGCAGCATTTGGGAGACCTCTTCCAGAACATAATACTTCGTAGCTAGAAGCAGGTTTGTGGGCCAAGGACGCCCCACAGCTCTGTCTATGTTTCAGTATTACAAGGTACGACGTGCCATGCATGATTTGCTTGTGGTGGAATTGAAAGAACCTCCTACGCTCCCAGCCCTGACATATCTGATACAGAATGAGAACCCCCAACACCTTATTACGAAACTCTATTCATGATCACAGGGCACACGCCAGCAGGGAACTGATAAGGCAAGGCAGGATTGGCAGGAAGAGCTGGGGGTGTACTTAAGTGGCCAGCAGTGGACGAATTTCTCTTCAGTCACTAAGACGATCTTCCTGGACAGTTGGAATTGCTTGATACACTTTAAGTACTTAAATAGCATCTACTATACCTCCACCCGCTTATGCCGCTACGGTCTTCGCAACAATGAAGGATGCTATAGATGCGGGGCAGAGGAAGCAGGGTTTCCCACTTGGCGTGGTACTGCCGTGGAATATGACGCAACTAGAAAGCAGTCCTGAAAGAGTTAAGTAGGATAACAGGGGAGCAGATTGGCACTCCTGAGATACGATAAGGAGCTTCCAGCGACCATCAGGCGGTTAGTGGCACTGGATCTTCTGCTTGAGAAGCGCAGGATAGCCATACGGTGGTCAAAGGGGCCGCTGCCCATGATAAAGAAATGGTATTTTCATATGACGTACTGTAACACCCAGTCAGACACAGACCACGAACTAATAACAATTTGCAGCAGGCCACTTGGCATTTGGGGGCCACATCAAGCATACATTGCTCAGATTACGCAGGCTGCAAATGGAAACTAACCCTGGGAGTAGTTTGCGTAGTAGCGCTATGCGTAGCTACGCGAAGTGCACTTCGCACTACGCATGCTACGTGTAGCTACACAAACTGCATAGTGCGGCAGGGAAATGCTGTTCGCACTGATTGCACAGTGCCGGATGCTTGACTGCACTGTGCAATCATTGCAAACGGCATCTTGCACAATGCAAGCGGTCGTTTTCTGCTGCTCGAGTAGATGTGTACTCGAGCGGCAGCTTTCTCAACGCGGACTGGTAGTTTCCCATCGCGAGCGGTCGCGAGCATATGCGACCACTCGCAATGAGAAACCTGACCTTCCCCGTTGAGAATCTCAACGGGAGTTTTTTTTTTCCATGCTCGCGATTGGCAACTTGATGTTGCTGATCGCAAACGAGGAAAAAGTCTCACTGGGATGTTGATTTAGCTCGCTTGCGTTCGCCAACTTGATGTTGAGGACCACGAGCAAGCAAAAAATGCGGTACGCTACACGTTTTTGCACTGTGCTACTTGCAAATCGCATAGTGCGTAGTAGCGCAAACCACACATGCTCCACGAGCGTAGCGTAGTACTACGCCCGGGGTTAATGAGAACTCTGAGAGGAGTGAAGCTGCAGTGGGCAACACGGTCCAGGAGCATGTGTGTTAGAGAGTTGTGATGACCCGAGGCGTGAATGGTGCACAGTCCTAATGGGTGTCAGCAACTGGAGGGTGTTGGGTAGCGGGCATGTTTATACTGTTGCACAGCCCTACCTGACAGAGTACACCAACCCCACTTCCTGTGTGATACACTGCTGATGGGGATGGTGGGCAATGAAGCTAACCCCTACTGCGTTTACCATTGGTTTACTGTGATGCAATTACGATTGTGCAGTTGAAGTCATGCATTAGAGATCCAATGTAACTGCTCTTACGTGCAAATTTCTAAAAACTGTAGTTGCATTTTGTATGGTTGTCTAAAATGAAAATAAAATTAGAGAACAAAAATTATGCTGTAAAATGCATTGTTTTTGCCTCCAGTTTTTTTTAAAAAAACCTCAAGGACTGGTGGAACCACCACCAACCTCAAACCCCCACTCACCGGATGGCATTCAAGACAGACATTTACGCTCTGCCACTTTTAAGTGTCACCAGTCACCACTGACTGATGCTACAGCAAGTCTGATTTAATCTGGCCGCTCAGCTGGCATTTCTGCCTCCCTGCCTAATTTCCTGCACTCATGCATGTTAAGCCATGACTAATTACTTCCAGTGTTGGCTAGGCTAGGCCACATATGCATGCTTTGCATTTCTAGTGCAGTCCTGATGCTGACAAGATCCAAGCTGCTGATATGCTGTCTGCCCTCCTGATTACCCACGTGCCCAGATCAGCCTCCCCCCCACAGTGGCCCTATCCTCCAAACTGACCTCTACTGTTCACACCACCCATGTCATCTTCTGTTGTCTCTTTACCACCCTGTTCCTCCACCACCAGCACATGCAGCATAGAAGCAACATGCAGCCAGCCAATCACAATGTCAGAAGATATAGCTAGTGCGCAGGGATATGTACCCTTAATACATCCTTAGCTCACGTGTCCACAGTGACAATAAAGATATCCTAAAGTGATGAATGACTTAGCGCTTACTGTCACCAAATTATCGATCTCTAAACCAAAGAAATGATTCACAGACTTCCTAAACCAAGAAATATCTATAGTATTTTAGAACGGAAGTGATGGGCAAATAAAACACAACTCCTTGAAATACTTAAGAAAAATCTACCACATCAAAATCCAACCATCTTCACAAATTGAAGATAAAATGTTGCTAAAATTAATCTCTGTTTCAGGCTGTCCAGACGACCAGTATATAAACATTCAGATAAAGCTTAATGAGTGGTCAACCACTTACCAACAAAATAAACCTCAGCCAATTGAACGGTGCAGTCTTGGTCAAAACGCTCAGCACCACAAACCCATAGAGGTCACCAAAACGATCAGATTGTAGAGCTTTTTCAAGCGACAAACTGAACAACATTTTAGGAGTAATGAGATTCACCAATTATTTAAACTATGCTATCCCCACGCAAACTGTGAACTCTAAAAGCAGATTAAACAAGCATTGGCATAGCCAATAGGTCTCACTTTGGGACCTTAGAAGTATTTAGTTATGCAGCACAATATTCTTGGTGCAACAACATCAACCATTGCATGGCTAAACACTTATAAGGTCTCAAAGTCGAGACCTATTGGCTATGCCAATGCTTGTTTTAGGACTTGTGCCCTTGGTGTAATGTCAAGACTTTATGTTATAAATACATTAATTTCCACCGTCTAAACATTAAACTCGGTCACCACTGACTCGAGAACAGAATGACTGTGGCTACCACAAAGCCCCACTTCATCCAGAAAAGACCGTCTTTCATTGGCATGACACCAACCGTATTAACAAAAGAGGGTTTATGAAATTGCCAAAAGCAAAGTAACTTGGTGCTTCCATTCTGATCGAAGCGCTTTCTGTGGAATGGGAATCTCAGTTTGTCTGTAGACTCTTAGTCAGCCCAGAGGTCTCACTGTCCCCACCCTAGCCCGACGCACAATGGACATGTTGCTGCAGCTTTGGCGCAGAACCTCTGATTACATATGTGGCGTGTTGCTATTGTCTTCTGCGGCTGTCTATACAACTCAGATATAATTATGTGTCACTGAACTTTTTTTGCATTTGCTCTCTGCAACCTCAAGGATAATTGGGATGAATCAGCTGGGATGTCTTCAAGCAGAGCAGTTTTAGTGAGAGCTTCCCTGGCTCTTGGGTTCACAAGGATGCCTCGGTAGGGCACACGGCAGCTCCTTAATTGAGAAGACGGGGCCGCGGATGTGGAGACGCAGCAGAAACAAATGTAAGTTTCTTTTTCTTTTTTCGAATCTTGCGCAGTTTGTGTGTTCTTGCGGAAAGGCTGACCGTGTGCAGAAAGGAAAGCAAACTTCTGCAAACCCTTTTTAAGCTGCATCTGATGCATTGGCTGTGTTTTGCTACTCCTCGTGCAGTGATTGGTGGCGGGTCCACTCTGAACGACTTCTTCTCATCTCTGGTATGCCTATGTTTATAGACCATTTGCTCTGCCACTTGCCCGTGTTGACCTGGTTACATTTCCTTTAATCACAGAGTGTAACTTTTCCCTGTTTTCATGAGGAATGTGAGAAGAATTTCGTTGTTTTGTGTTGTTACCCGTTGATGTGCCTGTCATCAACGGGTATTTTACCATAACCAAAAATATAGTGAGCGGACAACAGACTGAAATAGATTGCGGACTGCTCAAGAATCATTTTGTTGTTCTGAAATATCAGTGGGTGTGTTTTTTCGGTCACTCTTTTGCTTAAACTTCAGACTAGAAAATTTGGCAAATGTCGAACAGCCCGTTCTAAAGATAGATGCAGTTTGCACACAGTTTCAATGTGCGGCTGAACAGAAAATTGCAGTGAATTGTGTTGACAGGATAATGGGCAGTCGGCAGGGTTTTTCTTGTAAGCCAGTTCCCACCTCCTAGGTTCCCTGCCGCCAGCAAGCAGAAGCACACCAATTAGAGGGCACACTTCATAAACTGCCTTTGTGTTCTTCTGTATAATCAAAACCGTGCAACTCAGCCACATAGATTTTCATCGAGTAGACGTTTTTTCAAAAATATGAAATACTTTCCAAAGAAATATGCAAACTTAATATACACGAATATGTAAAGGTTGCTTAATTAAAACTTACCAAAATTATAAAGAACAAGGAAGAGATTAAGGACATTAGAGCACAAGAACAAGCGTGAGCGCCTCGCGCTTAAAGTAAAACAAAAAGTTTCACGAGGACAGGAGGAGGCAGAAGGGGGAGGGGAGAGAGGAGGGGGCCTGCGCCTGTTTCCCTTGCGGGAGCGAGCAGGAACCATCTGTTAATTACAAACCAATGGTTTCAAAGCTCGCTCCCGCAAGGGAATCGCCAAACGTGCACGTGTTGCCATTGAAAGCAATGCAATGCGTGCACGTTTTTGGCCCAAAAAGCGAATTGATATTAAGAGGTCTCCTCCTATGCAGCGCATGCGCGCTGCGTAGGCAAGACCTAAAAAGGTCTGCGAGTTCTGGAATGAAGTTTAATTTCTGTCATCTGATAATGCATGCATCTAAGGAGTCACCCACCCACTATCCTAGCACTGAGCTTCAGCCCTGTGGCTCCTCTAATGGAAACAGGTCGGTACCTGTGGGGTGACCGGGTTACACACATGCACCCAGTATGTGGGAACTAACTGAAGGTTAAAGTTCAAATATGAATGATCAGGGTGATTTATTTAGATACAAGGATTATGACTTCTGGCTACAAGCTAGCATGTTAGTAGGTACAGAGACGTTGTAAGGATTTTGGGAGCCCTGGGCCAGATGTATTTTGGGGGGCCCTGTTCGGAACAGCTTTGATTTTATGACTCAGTTTCAGCTCTTTCATGCCCTTTTTGGTCATATTCTAAGTGTGCTTACATCTAATATTCAGGGATAATGATGTGTGTTTTCAGTATTGTAACATCAGCAGCTCACTAGTATTATTGCAAATAATTTCTGTCGCACCCTCCCATTTCTCATTCGTTGGGTATTGTATAGATTGAAAAGATACTTTTTTTATATGGTTGTTGCATGAATCATACACAACTTTTGTCTGCAAAATGTATGTAATAGACTCTCACACCTTAAAAATAAATGATAGAAAAAAGCTGTTTACAACAATCTGTTTAAAAATTAGTCAAGGTCATCTGAGCAAGACTCTCTGAAGAACAGGCTGGCTCTATCATGGGCCCCTGAAAGGCTCGGGCCCTGGGCCAGAGCCCACTTTGACCATGCCCTAAAACGTCTCTGAGTAGGTAATATGGGAAGGATGTGGGCTAATTCACTATCAATTATTGGGGGAAGGGTGGAACAAGTAAGGACTCAACTCTCCAGCCCAACCCCTTTTCAGACACCAGGATTGGTGCTTCTTGTCACTAGGAGCACTCCAGTTAGAAAGTTTTTCAGCTGTGATAATTTGTGGCTATTTCACAATATAAGTTATAGCGAATTTTAAATCTAATCAAAAGTCGTAATATCTTCATTGTTTCCTTAGTCCATGTTAGAATCCGGGTTCTCTGGTTGGCACAGGTAGGTACCTGTGACAAGCAGGGAACCTTTCCTCTAGTCAGGGAAAGGGGTTACACTACTAAAACAACCCCTGCTCACCCTCTAGGTAGCTTGGCGCGAGCAGACAGGGCTCATCTCAGAGCGTTATAGGTTAAGCATTTGTGAACACATACAGTAAACAAGTGACAACACTACAAATGGACACCACACAGGTATTTATATTAAAAATAAGGATTCTTTATATAGGATTATCACAAGACCATTAAACGAATAAAAATACACAATACGGTTGCTTAGTTGGTAGAAGATTGCTTAGTTTCTCTTAAGTTCTTAAATGCGACACTTTAAGTCAATGTACCTTGAATGCGACACTTAGGGCAACAAAAGTGTTGCAGCGATGCAGATGCGTTGAAGTTCTTGGTGCAAAAGAAATAAAGACGATATCTTCCAGATGCGTAACGCTTCTCCGATGTTGCGAGAAGACTCGACTCGATGCGTCACCTACAGCGGCGTCACCCTTGACGAGATGCGACGACAGCGGCCTTGGCAGTGGCACTCTTCTCCGACGTTGCGAGATGCTTCCGATCGATGCGATGCTGCTGCGGCGACACCCCTTCTGCGAGATGCGACGACAGCGGCTCCGACGGCGGCACGCTTCTCCGTGGATGCGAGGCGCTTTTCTGGATGCGGTGCAATGCGACAACTACGATGGCTGCGATGGCGACACGCTTCCTCCTCTATGCAAGACTCTTCTCTCGATGCTGTGCGACAGCTACGATGGCTGCGATGGCGACA
Source organism: Triturus cristatus (assembly GCF_964204655.1). Lineage (NCBI taxonomy): Eukaryota > Metazoa > Chordata > Amphibia > Caudata > Salamandridae > Triturus > Triturus cristatus. The sequence goes on from NC_140583.1 coordinate 478,363,815, forward strand.
CGCTTCTTCGGCGTTGCGAGACATTTCCAGAATGATGCAAGACGCTTCCGCTCGATGCGATGCTGCAGCGGCGACACCCTTTGCGAGATACAATGACAGCGGCTCCGACGGCGGCACTCTTCTCTTCCAGCTCCTTGCGACACGCAGTCCTTCAGAAGGCCCAACAACAGCAGCAGGCACTTCCAAAAGACTCTGGGGAGCTGGGGGTGAAGTCCACTGGTCCTGGGACTTCGTTCAGGGGACAAGCTCAGTTCAAGCCCTTGGAGATCTTTTAAGCACAAGTTGAAATAAAGCCTTTGTAGTCTTTTCTCCTCTCCTTTCAGCAGCAAGGCAACCACTGCAGTACAATCACCCAGGTCAGGGACAGTACTCCTCCTTACAGAGGAAGATTCCGAGGCAAGATGGCGGCCGCGTGAAGTGGCCAGGAGCAGGTCTCAAGAGAGAGAGATGCTGGTAGAGCTGGAGAGGGAGCTGTAAGCCGAAAGGACACAAGGACATAGGGATTCAGGCAGCTCACTGCACAGTATGGCACGGGACACAATTTTATAATGGAATAATGGAAATATGCTTCTTTTACCTTCCGGCTCCAGAACCCCTCTCCTGTGGACGCTAGCCGCTGCCGCGGTTCGCACGTCTCGCCGCTGGCGCTCAGCTGCAGCTCGGCGATCGGAGGTAAGGAGTCGAGCAAGATCCAGGATTTGGAATCACGCTGTCTGTGTCCCGGTAGAAACCCCTCTATGACTAGGAGAAGGGTTTGCACGACGAGACCGGTCATTATGGCTCCTAAGTCTGCTAAGGCAAGCCCGGCGGCATCGAAAGAGAAAGGTGGGCTGGAAGGTGGATTGGGGCAGGAGGGATTAGCTCACCCTACCAGAACCCATTCTCCTCTTGTCCGAAAACAGCTGACAATTGGCAAGACTCGTCAGGCTTCCACCATGATAGCTGATATGTTTGTAAAATCAAGCAAGGAGAAGAGGGCAATAGGCGGTCTACAGTTGTAATCCCCCGGGAAAATACAGGAGCCAGCTCTCACTAAAGCGAGTGCAGGAGGAGCAGGAATGGGCAAGTCACAAGCTTTAGACACCCCTCTAGCCGAAGGAGGGCCTGCGCACGGTGCTGTTTTCAGTATAAATTCGGATGCATTGAGCAGTGTACCTGCGGGCTCCCCCAGTATTAGTAATATCTCGGAGGTGGAAGAAGTATTGGCTATTACAATGGCGGATGCTGTCATTAATGCAGGTTTTCACACTATTAGCAGCATTGGCTCCCCAGAACCTAGCGACGAACAACAGGGGGAGAATCACGACAAACAGGCAGATTATGAAGCCCTCAAGCCTGTTTCTAGTGAGGCCATCCTAGAAGGGGAGAGGTCGGGGCTGGGGCCAGCTGAAAAGGTTCCAAGCGAATGTTTCTTCTCGGTATCTGAAGATGCCGAATGGTCAGACGAAGAAGAAGATCAAAGTTCCTTGTTAGAGGGTAGTACTCGGGGCACAGGAAGTGATCAAGAATCTGAGCTACCGGCTACCGCAGTGAGGCCCACTGCTGGTTCTAAAAGTTTCAAGAGCCAGGTCAATCAGGAGCTTAGATGGGATCACTCTTCGGACAGGCCACTGCAGGGGAATCTCACTCCAGAGACATCTCAGGCGTCATTATTGAAAGTAATTCATCAAGAAATTATAGCTCACCGCGAGGAGACCCGCCAGGACAGTAAGAAATCACAAGCAGCTATGAGGAAAATGCAAGGGGCCGTGAGGAAGTTATCTAAGGCATGCACAACATTGGGCGATAGAGTTTCCAATCTGGAAGAAAGGATTGTAGCCACAGAGGCTCAGGCCACCGAGGCAGTGGCCAAAGCTGATGCTCATAACTCACAGCTTTCAGATATACAGTGGAAACTCGAGGACATGGAGAACAGATTGAGGCGGAACAATCTCAGGGTCCTGGGGATCCCTGAGGGGGCCGAAGGCCTAGATATTAGAGCTTATGTCATTAAATTGTTTGGTCAAGCCTTTCCCGAGCTATCTAGCTGGAATTGGCCCTGTGAAATTCAGAGGGTTCATCGAACTCCGTTCAGAATTCGCAGAAATGCGAAAGAGGGTGACAAGCCCAGAGCTATTCTGATTTTTTTTGGTAACTTTGTTTTAAGGCAACTTATTGCTGAGAAGGCGGACCGGACATGAGGAGGTCTAGTGAGGGGGTGTCCTTCTTTGTTTGCCCAGACTTCTGTCATGTCACGGTAGAAAGGAGATGGAGACTGCGGCAGCTCATCAAACCTTTCCAGGACAAAAATCTGCAAGCTTATCTGATTAATCCAGCCCAGTTGAAAGTCATTAATGAAGGGAAGATTAATTATTTCTCCTCTGAGATTAAGGCAAAGGAGTTCCTCGATGCCTTGGGCTAACTGGGTTAATTGGGAGTATTGAAACAAGGAGAAAAAAAATTTGATCTTCGTATTCGCCAGGCCCTGCTGCTGAGCTTAAGTTTTGGTTTTGGTTTGTTTCTTTTCTCCCTCTCTCCTTTCGCAATTTGAAGGCTCCAATTATTTGTCGGGCCGTTGAGTTTCACTTGGGTTAATTATCTCTCTCTTGCGACCATGCTCGCATCACATGCTCAGACAAGCTCTGAGCGCCTCGATTGTGGGGAAGGTATGGGGGTGTAGGGGGGTGTGGGGGGGTTCGGAGGTGGGAGAGGGTTGGGGGGTGGGGGTGGGGGTTGTGGGAGTGGGGGGAAAAAACTAAAAAAGAGTTTATCTGGTGTGGTAGGGTGGTAGGTCAAACTGAAAGATGTCGATGGAGATGTAGTGAAGGTCCTATGTGGCGGGGCTCTTGTTTCTTCTTCTCTGGTTTACTGTACGAATTTATGATGAATTCAGATGGGTGCTTTGTGGTGAAGAAGGTTTGGAATTATGAGAATGGTTAATATTAATATTAATATTTGCACTATCAACGTTAACGGGTTGAACAACTGGAAAAAGCGTCAAAATTTGTCTCATTTTGCTACATTTAATAGGTTAGATATAATCTGTATACAAGAGACTCACTTGCCTTGGGCCAGCCGCAATCTACTTTGTATGAAAGGGTTTGATATTATAGCCTGTACCACACAGACCTCCATTGTAAGGGGGGTCGCAATTCTGGGTAGAACCTCTTTGGGGGGGGCGAAGAGGGTTAAATGCGACAGAATGGGTAGGTGGGTGATCGCAGAAATGAATTTTGGATACACAATCTGTTCAATATATGGTTCAAACTGTGATGACCCTGACATATTTGATTTTCTGGAGGAAGAATTAGCGGACTGGCCGACCCCATTGATAGTATGTGGCGACTTAAATATCTCCATTGATAGGCATAATCCACAGAAACATTCTGGGCGGAAGCCAAGGGTCTTTCGGGCCCTTTCTTCTCTTAGTAGGTCTCATGGGCTGGAGGATGTTTGGGGATTTAGGAAACCACAGAACCCGGGCTACACTTATTTCTCAAATCCGTTTCAAAAGTACTTTAGACTTGATTATTTTTTTATTTCATCGTCAGAATTGAGTAAGGTTTGTATTAAGAAGCTTCCCAGAACAATATCTGATCACAATCCTCTAATCCTATCTTATGGTGTGGATATGGTGGGGCGAACCCGCACTAATTGGACCTTCGAAAGAAGATTATTATCTGATTATAGATTCATAGAACATATTTTAAAATGGACTAAGGAGTTCTTTGATGCCAATCGATATAGTACTTCAAGGAATGTTGTGTGGGAAACTTTCAAGGCTGCTTTTAGAGGGGAATCTATTAGCTGCTCAGTGAATTTAAAGAAAGCAGATAAATTGGAGCTGGATAGCTTAATGTTGGATCTAGTTAAGGCAGAGGAGCTCCATGTTAGGGATATCGGTAATGGAGTAGATGGTTCAGAAAGTCTAAAAAATTTGGCTATTATTAAAGCTAATATACAGAAATTCGTCACACAGAAGGAGGTAGGCGAGTATCAGGCCTCTAAGGCCAAGCGATATGAGACAGGTGAGCAAGCAGGTAGACAGGATAGAACGAGGAACTTTATTACAAATATCGAAGAGGACGGTAAAAATTACTCAGAGTCACAAGATATCCTTAGAGTCTTTAAAAACTTTTATCAAAAATTGTATGATTGTGAGAATCTCCATATCGATCAGCAAGATCATCAAAGGTGGGAGTTCGACAATGGTGGACGAGTTCTCGACGGGCCACTCAGAGAAAAACTAGATAGAGACATCACTGAAAGTGAAATTAAGGTTGCCTTGTATGAGCTTGCTGCCGGGAAGGCTGCAGGCCCCGATGGAATTCCTTTAGAAGTCTATAAGAGCATCGAATCTGAGATCGTTCCTATTCTTTTGGACTTGTTTAATGGTATTTTGTGTACAGGCAATATCCCTGACTCGTGGAAAGAGACAAATGTAATCATCTTTCATAAAAAGGGTAAACCTAAAGAAAACCCAGGCTCGTATAGGCCTATATCACTTATTAATGCAGACACTAAACTGTCTTCCAAAATTTGGGCTAAAAGGTTGGGGGGGGGTTATTGGCGGTCTTGTATCCCCTTGGCAGCATGGGTTTGTGCCTGGGCGGGGCACAACAGACCACATACGGAGAGCAATTGCTCTGTTTGACACGCATGCTGCCGGGGGGGGCGAGATGGCCATGATCCTCCTCGACGCAGAGAAGGCATTTGACCGTGTAGCCTGGGATTATCTCTGGGGTATTCTCGAAGATAGGGGATGTGGTTTAAAAGCTATTAATGCTATTAGAGCTATGTATAAAGATCCGGTAGCTTGGGTATCAGTAATGGGAGAGAGTTCCGAGAAAATTATGATTAGGAGAGGTACTCGTCAGGGCTGCCCCTGTTCTCCGTTACTTTTTGCGCTATATATAGATCCCTTGATCCACAGAATTATGAACTGTCCATTGATTAGCCCAGTGATTGTCAATGGGTATAGCAATAAGTTGTTGGCCTACGCCGATGATCTGGCAATTCTTACGACCCATCCACAGCAGGCGATGACGGCACTCGTAGAGTTGGCAAAAGAATTTGGTAGCAGATCCGGGTATCTGTTAAATGAGGGGAAGACTCAGATCATCGGCACTAAGAACATCATTAAGTCAGATGATAGATATGTTGATCCAGCAGTTTATCTAGGGGTGAGGATTAACGCAGCAGTAGACAAGATCAATACAGAAAATTACTGTCCTCTTATAGGTTCGATCGAAGCGGAGTTAAAAAGACTAGACGTTTTACACCTCTCCTTGGTTGGGAGGGTGAACGTTCTCAAAATGGCAATGTTTCCCAAGGTTCTTTATTTGTTTCGTGCCATTCCCCTCCTGTTGGAGGAAAAACTATTGAAGAAGTTGGAAGCAATCTTCAATAGGTTTATATGGCAATATGGGAAAATAAGACGATCTATGATGCTTATGTCACTCCCGCACGATAGAGGCGGAATGGCCCTCCCAAACCTTCGGCTATACCATTACTCTTCCCAGTTAGCCCAAATGTCAATCTTATATCAACTAAATGATAATCTACCAGGGATTCAGGGAGACAGTCAGGACCCCCCAACTATATTCGAGCTTCTATTGGGGAAGAAGGCTGTAGGGCTACTTCTGAGGGAGGTCGACCGCAGATACTATAAAAAGGTTAGGCTCAAGATTGTGAGCGGGGTATGGGGGATGTGGAAAGCTATTCAAAAGCTGCTAGAGATTCCCAAGATTAATACATATTTGTCTTTATGGAATTCTAATCTGTTCCCATATTTGGATATAGGTACGCACTGTCAATTTTGGCAAGAGCAGGGAATCAGGACCATTGGGGATGTGTGGGAAGGAGGAGCGGTTGTTGGGTTTGATGTAATTCAGCTCAAATACGGGGTCCCACCAACTCACTGGCTGCTCTATAGTCAGCTATTCCAGTCGTTAAGGGCCATGAGACCGAGAATCACGGCAATAACACGCTGTCCTTTGTTGGACTATTTAGGGAATGGGGGAAATAAAATTAAACACACCTATAATCATCTTATGGTAGGTATACAGGATGACTTGGAAAAAACTGAACATTCATTATCCATTAAGTTAGACGATCCGGATGTGGATCTTGATTTAGCTCTTATATTAAACAAGAAATTGCTACGTTCATCTAATTTAAGGGCCCAGCACTTTAAAACATTGTTTAATTTGTATTTTACTCCAGCTAAATTGTTCTCGTGGGGATTGGTGGAGAATGATAAGTGTCCTAGGTGCCAGATTGGCCCTGCAGACTTACTACATATGTTTTTCGAGTGCGACAAGCTATCCTTGATACTTAGGGAAATTTCAGATTTTTTGGCTGGATTGTTAAAATGCAGAATTGTTTTATCCTCTACACAGGTGGTGGTAGGTATAGATAGCAAAGCCGAACTGTCCAACACTGCAGAAGCATTGGTTTTTGTTTCGGTTGCTGTGTTGCGCATCCTTATCTCAACAGGATGGAAAGATCCTTCCCCACCCACCTTTCAAATGTGGATTGCAAGGCTCCTTGCGATACATAATATTGAGTCTTGCCTATATGACCTAAAAGGGGAAAGGGTAAGGGATATGGGTAGGAATATGTGGGCCCCTCTCGATAGTTGGAGAAGATCAAACTGATGATTCCTGGAGTGGTTATTCTCTGATCTTGTGTTATGTAATGTTTTCACTTTGTTTGATAGTTGAAGAATGTGTATATATTCTATTACTGGTTACCTGTATTGATTGATTGGATTACTGTGTATATTGGAGTGCATAAGATCGATAATTTTTTTCTCTGTATTGTACAGATTAATGTCGACACCAGAAAAACTTTCAATAAAAAAAAAAAGGAGATCTTTTTAAAGCACAAGTTGAAGCAAAGTCTTTAGTAGTCTTTCTCCTCTCCTTCAGCAGCAAGGCAACTACTGCAGGCCAATCACCCAGGTCAGGGACAGTACTCCTCCTACAGCTTTCCCAGTTCCTTCTCCTCTGGCAGAGGTTCTTCTTGTTTCAGCAAGATCTAATTTCTTGGGAGCAGGGTCCCAATACTTATACCCCTAATTCCTTTGTTCCTCTGGGGTAGAGGGGCCTTTGCCCAGTCCAAACCAGTTCTTGAGCACTCTGTTGACATGACTCTGCCTTTCTATTCAGGGTGCAGGGCAGAGACATCAGCCGCTCCGCAGGAGGTGGAGCCAGCTTTGTGGTAGCAGAGCACAGCCCTATTCAGAGCCCAGGTGTACTCCTCCCACTCATCTGACTGCCAATCTTCCTATTCACCACCAGGCTACCTAGCCCTGCCCCTCTGGGTTTCCCCAGCCCTGTCACTCACACAACCAGACAGGCAGATACACATCATAGCAGAGGTGGGCTGAAATGGTCAAGCAAGCAAATACCAACTTTCTAAAAGTGGTATTTGCAAACACAGAATATTGAAATAAACTTTACTAAAAGATGTATTTTATTATTCTGAGTTCAGGCATACTAAACTCGAATTTCTACCATGTTCCCTGGGTCTGTTAGGATCATAGGATGTAACAATTCTAACAGCCCATTCTGGCCTATGGAGAACAGGTAGCCTTACAATAGAGAAAAACGAAAATGGCTGTAATTCACTATTAGGACATGCCACACACATCAGGGCTTGTCCTACCTTATGCTTACAATGCACCCTGCCCTTGGGCCAACCATAGGGGTGACTAATATGAAGTTAAGGGAAGGTTTAGGGACTGGTAAGTGTGTGCACTTAGACTGCACGCAGGTTCTGCAATGGCAGACCTTAGATACATTTTACCAGGCCGCTTCTGTGGGTGGCACAACCAGTGCTGCAAGCCCACCAGCAGCATTTGTATTTACAAGCCCTGGTACTCCTGGTGCAATTTACTGGGGTCTGACGGTAAACCAAATAAGCCAATCATGGAATCCAACCAACATATATATTTTAAATAGGGAGAGCAAGGTACTCTTTACTAGCATCACGACGCTCGCGCTGCTGTTAGTGATCAAATTTTAATCATCCCTGTTTTGTATTTGTTTTTTGTTGTTTTATTATTCTCCCCTGATTTTAAACTGGTGCTCAGGGTTGCTAGTGGGCTGCTAATCCCCCCCCCCCTCTCACCGCATGTAATTTGGTTTCATCACCGCCGCTTTGGTGGGTCCGGGTCACGGGGATTCCCGGGGTGGACGCCATTTTGGCTTGGGCAGTGGATCTTTGTGGCGGGCGCCATTTTGAGCGCTACAGCGCTCGGGTTTGCCTCGCGGGACGCCTATTTAAGGCGGATTTCTCTCTATGGACTGCCAGACAAGGTACTCTTTACTAGCATCACGACGCTCGCGCTGCTGTTAGTGATCGAATTTTAATCATCCCTGTTTGTATTTGTTTTTTGTTGTTTTATTATTCTCCCCTGATTTTAAACTGGTGCTCAGGGTTGCTAGTGGGCTGCTAATCTCCCCCCCCCTCTCACCGCATGTTATCTGGTTTCATCACCGCCGCTTTGGTGGGTCCGGGTCACGGGGATTCCCGGGGTGGACGCCATTTTGGCTTGGGCAGTGGATCTTTGTGGCGGGCGCCATTTTGAGCGCTACAGCGCTCGGGTTTGCCTCGCGGGACGCCTATTTAAAGCCGCTTCCTCCCGCGCAGCGGTACCGCGCAGTGGGACGCCGTCGCTTAGCCGGAGTCGTGCGTGAGTCCTGCCCGTCTGCGCTCGTCCGCGCTAGGGATGTGCAGGGCGCGCGGGGCGGTGGCAGGTGAGTGCGTTCGTATTGTTATCTAATGGTGATAAGATGATCGCATATTCTAACGAAACGCTACGGTCCATTGGTCTGACCATTACTAAATGTACCCAGGTCATTCACCCCTTACGCGGCCCGTTTTGCTGTGCCTGCAAAGGTTTCGCTCTGACTTCTCCGGCTACTATTCGCCAGACGGCTGCTGCTGCTATATTTCCCAGTACCAGTGTTAGCTCGCCGAACGCTCTTCGGATATTTAGCTTAAATTCTAGGTCACTGGTATCGCATCATCAAAACATCTTCGATCTTTTACATGATGAGTCTCCGGACATCCTCGTTATTACTGAAACTTGGCTGCAGGAGGACGATGCAGCAATAATCAATCTTGCCTTTCCATCGGAATACTCTACCTTTACCCTCAATCGCCCTACTAGAGGGGGGGGTATCGCACTAGCAGTGAAATCTAATTTTTCCTGCATTTGGAATGCCGTGCACATTGCTGGGTGCGAGAGTGCATCTTTTAAGATTGGGATTAACCCCCAGTATTCGATCTCGGGGCTGGTGGTCTACCGCCCCCCAGGTAATGATGTCGCATTTAGGGAGGCTTTCCCTGACGCCGTCAGTGCTCTGGCAATTGGGTGCGCTAATTTCTCCATACTGGGAGATCTGAATCTCCATTTTGATAACCAGAGGACCCCGGCTGTATGTAATTTTCTCGCGGACCTTGAGGCCCTTCAATTGTCCCAAAGAGTCTCCCAACCAACTTATTCTGGAGGGCATATATTGGACCCTTTTTTCACAAATCTAACGGAAGCTTCAATACGCTCCGTGTCGCCCCTCGGATGGACGGATCATTTTCTAGTGGATATTCAGGTTTCTCTACCTGATACTATTCCAACTCCTTTAGCTCGATCTATCCCTAGAAGACATTGGGGCAAGCTTAGGTTAGAGGATCTTCATCTCGCTCTAACTGATGATCCGCTCGAACTCTCGAGTGATGTTGAATTGGGCTATGATCAGTTCTGTAATTGGATTACCAGGGCGCTGGACTTTTTGATTCCCATTCGGACTAGTAAGATCAGTCCTAGAAAGTCTAACCCCTGGTATGACAGTGCGCTACGTGCACTGAAAGGGAATTGCAGGCGTGCCGAGAGAGAATGGCGGAGATCCTACGATACGGCGAAGAAAGCGCTGTACTTGGCCTCTATTAAAATCTACCACCGTGCCATTTGTAGGGCTCGCGCGACGTTCTACTCTCTGGAATTTCGTAATAGCCCTAATCCATCCAAGACTATCTTTAAAGCTCTTAAGGATCTGCTGGCTAAGCGCTCCATTTCTACAGTTATGGCCTCTACTTCGCACTGTGAAGCCCTAGCTTATTTTTTTCTGGAAAAAGTGCAGAACATCTACCGTGCCTTTCCTGGTACTGGGCCCTCTCAGAAGACCGCGGTGATTGCTCCTGCCTGTTCCATGCTGCCATCTTTTCCGCAACTCTCATCCGAGGCTTTTGATATTTTGGCTCAGAAGGTCAAATCTGGTTCGCCTTTGGATCCGGTATGTCCTGCCCTGTTTAGGAACCAGTCTTTTGTGGGTTGTTCTACGGTTTGTTCCTTAATTAATACTTCATTGGCTACGGGCATGGTTCCATCCAAATGGAAGTGTGCTGTGGTTTCTCCTATTTTGAAGAAGCCAAATTTGGACGCTTTAAGACCGGAGAGCTATCGGCCCATTTCCTTGCTCCCATGGCCGGCCAAACTGATGGAAGCCTATGTCAATCAGGCACTTACTGACCATCTTACTCAAGCTAACATTCTGGACGAGACCCAGCACGGGTTCCGAGCTGGGCATAGCACGGAGACTGCCCTTCTCGCCATGGTTGAACATCTCCGGTCGGTGCTAGATCAGGGACAGACGGCGGCGCTAGTATTATTAGATCTGAGCGCCGCCTTCGATACGGTCTCGCACCGTATCCTTCTGCACCGCCTGGAAGAGATTGGCGTTACGGGGCTTGCCCTTCAGTGGTTCCGCTCCTTTCTCGTGGACCGGTCCTTCTGCGTTGCCATACCCCCCTATCAGTCCAAATTCCATCCTCTGGACTTGGGAGTACCGCAAGGTTCCTCACTGAGTCCCACTTTATTCAATCTTTATGTGAGACCGCTGGCTGATGTCGTCAAGCAATGGGGCATGTATATGGTCTCATATGCTGACGACACTCAGCTGGCGGTTACCATCAGTGGGGATGCCGATGTGGATGCCCCCAAGTTCCAGAATGGGCTAAGGGAGGTGGCAAGCTGGATGACTGCCAACTGTCTCCAGCTTAACGCAAAGAAGACTGAGGTCATGATCGTCGGAAAGGGTAGGGATCTCTGGGGTGACAGATGGTGGCCGCCGGAACTTGGTGTGGCTCCAACTCCGGTTATGGAGTTGAGAAATCTGGGAGTGTGGCTGGATTCCACTCTCAGCTTTGTGGGGCACACCAAGAAAACTGCGGCGTGCTGCTTTGGAGTCCTTCGGGGCTTAAGGCCTGTCCTTAAGTTTTTCGATCCCTCTACCAGGCAGATGGTAGTTCAGGCAACAGTTTTATCTCGCCTGGACTATGCCAGTTCGCTCCTGTTAGGGAGCAATCAGGCAGAAATTGTTCGGCTTCAACGCGTTCAAAATGCCGCTGCCAGAGCAATTGTCGGCTTGCCTAGGTCTTGCTCGGCCTCCAGCACTCTTCGAGCATTGCATTGGCTGCCGATTAAGTCGCGAATTCATTTTAAAGTTTTATGTTTGGTTTTTAAAATTTTGAAAGGATCTGCTCCCCAGATTCTTTCCAATCTCATTTCCGGTTATGTACCAACCCGTTCTTTAAGATCTTCGGAGCAAGTGCTTGCAGTAGTCCCGAGGTTCAGGCTTTGCCGAGCTGGTGGGCGCTCTTTTCGGGCGAAGGCTGCAGCGTTATGGAATTCGCTCCCGCTTCAGCTCCGTACAATTAACGATCTTTTGTTATTCCGGAAATCCTTAAAAACTTTCTTGTTTTAAATCTGTTTCTTTCTTGTGGTCTTGTGTTGGTTGTGTTATACCTTGTCGCGCGCCAGGACGCTCCTTAGCTGGGGCAGCTGTGCGCGTAATAAATGCTATTAACATAACATAACATAACAGCATATGCACTTTAGCACTGAACAGCAGTGGTAAAGTGCCCAGAGTCATAGAATAGCCAACAGCAGGTCAGAAAAAGTACAGGTGGAAGGCGAAAAGTCTAGGGACCATCCGGCAAAAAGGGCCAGGTCCAACAGTCCACTTATATTGTGTCTCCAATTTACTGTGTGTGCATGCTTTATGGTAATAAGGTGCAAAAGGGGAGAGGAGGCCTAAGAAACCGCATGCCCTAGTCGCAGGACTTTCTTTCTCTCCAGCAAATGTAGGCTTTTCCGTGCTGATAAATATTTTCGTGCTGATGCGTGTATTTCTTTTTCGTTTTTACAGACAACGTCTGGCTATTCTTTCGAGAAATATCCGTTCAGGAAAATAGAAAACATTCAGTACAATCACTGTGTGTCGGTCACAAAAATGTGGTGAATCTTTGCTGTAGACAATAGTTATATTAAGTGTGTTGGGTGCTCCATTTATTGATTGCAGTATTGATGTGCCACAACCTGTATGATTTGTATCCTTAGAATCTTCATAAATACAGAGTAGAGTTAAGGCTTTCTTTTGGTAGCAAATAGATGTTGAAAATATTCTTGTTTCTCCTTCCAGTTTTTTTCTAGGTTGCTGTGAGCAGAATGCAACGATTGATCTCTGGGTATTTAGAACTGTGTTCAGTTTATCAGGATGAGCAAAGAGAAAAAGAGCCACTGTAATATAGCTAATTGGGTCAATTACATAGCAGGGTAGTAGAGTGCATTGTGCTATCAATCAGGCCATGGGTCTTTATTGACAACTTAGAGCAGAGGCGCTTTGCAATAGATGGAAATCCTTCGAGTACCTGTTTACAACAGATTCCTTTGCAACACAGATGTGTTGTGCAAATGTGAAAATATAAAAAAATTGACAGTTATACACAATAAAATGCTATTCATGCCGCTGTGGATGCGTTGCATTTTTGCTTAACAATAGAAACATCTTGAATCCTATTATGCATGACTCGAGAGAATGTCTTGCTTTTGTCTTTTTTCTGTTTTAAAACGTACCCCTCATTTGGGGGAATAGTGGGAAATTTCAACAATGATGTTCATCGTCATTTTCTGCTACCAGACTTCTCGTCCTGAAATCCTGCCTCTTAATCTAAGCCTCGGTCACACACTCTTTTTATCTCTCTACCTCGTTCTGTCTAACAAAGTTAAAGTGGTGTTATTATTATAAAATACACCCAAACTCTCACTGTTATTGGCGAGTTGTGTTTAGCTACACTGTAATTTAGCTTCACAAACTGTAACTAACACTAAGGGGCCTATTAGGATGGCGGACGGTGGCAAAACCGTGGTTCTGGCGGTGCGGAAAAATGCATTTTACCGCCCGCGAGCAGTGGTTCTCATGCCCGCCATATTAGTATGGCCAAACATAGCCCATTTCAAGTCCGCTGCGGTGCGACGCGAACCACTATCAAAGTGGGCCCGCCACCGCGACGGTGTGAGCCAATGGAGACTCACCGCCATGCGGAATGATGTCCGCCCCACTCCACAAATTAGGAGGCCCCAAACAACCAGTCGCACCGCAGCGGAGAAACCCCCCAACCAGAGACGGCAGAAGCTCGACAGCGGATAGTGAAATCAGAGTCCCGGACCACACCACCCGGACACGACCGCAATGGACCCAACCCTACACGTTTTTCCGGTGCTGTACCTGATACATCACCAGCAACTTATGGACCGCCGCGGACGCCGCCACAGGTACGCAATAACACAAACACAACACACAACTCATGGGCTGATACAGGGTCCAAATCCACATCAGACACCATGGTGGGGACAGGAACACATCCACAAGTGCACCCACACATGAAACACCTGCCACCAAGTCACCCCTCCGCATCCAGGACACACATTTTCCGTAATCATGCAACAATGTCCCGGTCACGTCACCGCAGCGGTGTAGACAAGGGCATACATGCGCACAATGCAGAAGGCAGGTCCAGCGCTAGGCATGGGCAGGGCACAAAGAGTACAGGGTCCCACCTTCACCCTCCACACACTAGCACACCCCCTGAAGGCACATGCCATGTGCCCCTCCTGTGCACCCCCATGCACAACAACAAACCAGGTGAATCCACACCCTGCACCACACAACAAACAACGAGGGAGACAGCCACTGCAGGAGTGGCTGCAGAGGAACACACATCACAGTAGCACAGGGCCAGGGCAACACACACACCACAACACCACCACACTCATGGTAATAAAAAGGAGTACAAGCACCAAATGAACACACACAAACACATACAAGGAACAAACATCCTACTGGACACACAGCCTGCCAAGTCACACATACATACCCCATACTGACACACAGACACATACAGACACCACATGCCAACAGCAATGGAGCACAACAAGTAGGAAAACCAAAGTCGGGTGTACACAAATGGAAGGCAATGGAGACAAACAACAAGCATGTGTACATCACATGCAAGATAATGAACATAGAACAACACCCTCAGCACCTCAAAGCACACATGGCTGGTACAGTTAGTGAAGTCAAACCACAAACAGCTCAGTGTGGCAACACAGGGAGACAGCAAGGCAAACTATGTATAGGCACAAGGAAGAAAGGAAGGCCCTGAAGTCAAACTGTGAACAGCCACACATGTATACAACTACTTCACAGGAGTACGCCAGCATCACAACACACAGGGCCCATTGACACACTCCATGACTGCCAAACACTAGTAGGAATTTACACACATACCCCACTCACACCAGCAGCACACAACACCAGTGTCAAACACACTGAAGGCTGGCAATACTTGCCAGTCAATACACAGACAAACAATCACACACCCTGGGGGTAGCCACAAACATCACACACACACACACAGGGATGCCAGAACAAATGTCTGCACAAAAACAACAGACAAACACATACCCTAACAGAAATACATACAGAACCACAACAAGAACAGACATGCCCTGTGCAGCTAAACTGTGGAAAGGCAATGGGAGCACAGACACAACGGAGGTGCACAACCTTATCACTCAGGAACAATGCACAGACAACATACCACAACACACACAAGAAGTGCATCATCACAGAACAACACAGCAACATCAAACAAACAACAGATGCACAGGCAAAATAATCACATAGCAAACAGCAGGACATCAGGGGATGCACACCAGGCAATGACAAGGCAACATGCCCACACAGTACTGCATGCACAACAAGCAGTGTGTGCACACCAAGCATACCAGCCCCACACATACATGAGTGACATAACATTAACCCACACAACACCAATCAGCACAGCACAAAGACAACAGCACACCCAGGAAGTGAAGCAGTACCACAGCCAACCCACATACATCGAACACAACACTAACAGATGCACAAGTCTGGGACGGAGAGGTGGAAACAACTTGACCAGATGACTGGGCAGCACACACAGTTGAAATGCATATGAGCAACCATGACTGCCAAACAGCACAAGAACATCACATATAACCCATTGGGGAAATGCCATGAGTGACACATTGCTCCTGTCCAAAGAACTTCACCACAAAACACAGTGTCACAAATTAAGTGATGGGGAGGCACACACACGTAAACCAAGGGGACAGCTGACATCAAAGTAAAGTGTACTGCATGTCAGTAGGGGACATGGCAGGAGTGTACCATACACAAATACAGGTAGTGAAGACTCACAATGGGTAGGCATCTGAAGCACTGATAGGGGATGGTATGACACCACACACAACATGCCATACTGGAGGCAAAAAGGCACCATGTGACAGCAATGCATGAGAAAACACAACCTCAATGGCAGTGTGGAGCAGCAGGTCTGCACAGTCTCCACAAACAGTAACAAGACACATGGATGATCAACAAAACACAACACTGACATGCCAGTCACACACTCTGCATACTCACAAGTGACAAAAACAACAAGTAGGAGTCATCCAGAACTGCAAGGACACACCAACACACTGCACAGTGCACAACATACAACTCATACATGTGCAGACAACCACATCCACAGGGATGAACAATCAAAACAACAGGCAAACAACTCCTGGGTGACACATGTGTGTAGTTGAAAATGCAGGGGCATGCACACATCGACACTCCCAACAAAGTCACCCCCTTCACAATGCACACTTCTTGACCACCCAAGAGCACACATTTAAAGTAAGCCATGGGACTAGGATGACTGGCCATCACAAGATGACCACACACATACACCACTGGGCACACATAAAGGAAGAATACACATACATGATGACCCTGGCCAGCCTGCCTGCAATCCTGTGGATAGAATCCCACTCTGTGCTGGCAGTGCCCCCCAACCTGACATGTGTACAATATAGCCAACATGAACAAATTCAGAAAATGACAACCGCTTTCCATTTAAAATTGACATCATTGCCCCCACAAGTATCAGGGTCAGGAAGAACTGAAGTTCCTGTCACCCCTGTACAAAATAGAGTAAGTGAGCCAAGACATTGGCTATGTTGAAGTGGCACAGTAAACCATATACACACAGCAAAATAACTTTATTGAGTAAGGACACTGACAAAACAGACAACAGGAGCAACTGTCTTTATTCACATTTTGCACAAATAGGCACCATGAGTAGAGAAGAGCAAGGCACAAAATGCAGAGTATGTCCATGAGAAGCTGCACAGGGAATACTTGAACACAGCAAAGATCAACAAGGCCAGTTGGCAGGGCAAAGTGCAGAGTATGTCCACGAGAAGCTGCACAGGCAAGGGGCACACAGCAGTGAATGACAAGGCCAGTTGGCAGGGCAGAGTGCAGAGTATGTCCATGAGAAGCTGCACTGGCAAGGGCAAAACAGCAAGGCCTGTGGGCAGTTTAGGGTGCAGAGTATGTCCATGAGAAGCTGCACAGGGAATACTTGAACACAGCAAAGAGCAACAAGGCCAGTTGGCAGGGCAAAGTGTAGAGTATGTCCATGAGAAGCTGCACAGGCAAGGGGCACACAGCAGTGAATGACAAGGCCAGTTGGCAGGGCAAAGTGCAGAGTATGTCCATGAGAAATTGTACAGGCAAGGGGCACGTAGCAGTGAATGACAAGGCCAGTTGGCAGGGCAAAGTGCAGAGTATGTCCATGAGAAATTGCACAGGCAAGGGGCACACAGCAGTGAATGACAAGGCCAGTTGGCAGGGCAAAGTGCAGAGTATGTCCATGAGAAGCTGCACAGGGAATACTTGAACACAGCAAAAAGCAAGAAGGCCAGTTGGCAGGGCAAAGTGCAGAGTATGCCCTCCATGAAAGGAACCACCTTTGCCAATTTGTTGTCGTGGTCAATGAAGGTATTGAGGAGAGCTGTCTGCCCTACCCACAGCTGGCGCAAAAGGTCCGCAGACTCAGCACTGATGGTAGCAAGGGGGACAGGGGCAGCGGTGCCCGGGGTGAAGGACACTCTTCCCCTCTTACTGAGGCAAACACGGGCAGCACCAGAGGAAGTGACTGGGAGGGTGGGCACTGGCCGCTGTGTGGTGGAAGATGATGCAGAGTCCCTGTTTTCTGTGCCTGCCAACATGGATGCATCCCCGCTGGCATCAGATGATGTGGTACTTTGTGTCTCAGGCTGGGATTCCTCCAGCAGACTCCTGTTCCCCTCTAAGGCGCTGGTGACATCTGTGTCATTGGGCTCCTGTGCAGCTGTTGTGTTTGTTTCACCCCCACTGGTGTCCGTCTCCTGTCCCTCCGTGACCACAGGAGATGCTGCATGATAGAGAGAGATGTAGGGTCAGTTCAGTGGCAGCAACAGAACAAACATATGCAAGCAATGCATAACGAAAGATGACTAAATCTACATGTTGCACACCACCCTGTGCAATCACATTGTGCTAACTCACTATATTGACTCAAACAGTGTGTGGAAACTGGAAATTCAGGCATAAGTGAGCCATGTGATGACCACACAGCACAACACCCTGCTAGTGGCTCCATTCAAACAGACACACAAATAGCTCTGAGCACACCTAGGGACATGATGGGGGCACACTACTTACTGACAGATCTGGATAGAACAGGAGTGGACAACACTGACACAGACTACAACATGAGATTCCACGATGGCCATGAGCCCATGCTACCTACCATGTTGTACTTTGGGGCCCAAAGACTGGTGCACATTGTTGTCAGATGTGTAGGCCTCCCAAATCTGAGTGCATCCAATGGACGCATTGATGAAGGCACACTCAGATCGGGCACACTGCCATTCCCTCCCATGGGATTCCCCAGACTACCCCAATGCAGACGATACCTGAAGACCACGCCTCAGAATGCAATGGAAATGCACAGTACTCAAATTACCTTTGTAAGTACAGGTAGGGCAAATGCGTAACACCTGCACCCAGCCCACTAGCCACTTACATGCCACCGCATCACACTACCAACATGACATAGGCCAGCACTGGCACAGGCTTTGTACACATGCAGCCACTCCCAGCCAAAGTCACCCTTCCCAGAATGCTCACCCCTGGCTTGCTGCTGATGCTCCTTCAAACGTGCATCCAGCTCAGGCTGTGTCACCTCCAAGATGCGGCCCATTAGTGGTGTAATGCTGTGCTGTGCCAAACACCCAGTGCGGGGTATCAGCCCCAAGGTCATCTCCGCCACGTTCTTTGCCAGCCGGCTGATGTCGTCCCACCTCTTGTGGCAGTGGGTGCGCCGTTGGTTTGAGACACCCAGAGCCCGCACCTTAGCCGCAATGGCCCTCCACACAACCTTACGCTGGTGTACCTTGAACTGCAGGCATGGGAGAGAAGACGGGGAAATGATCAGAGACACAGTGTTGTGTACCTACATCTCTCAGTACAGCAGCAAGATACAAACTCATCACAAATCCAAAGATATGTCTAACAGAGACAAGAATACATCTCACATGGTACATCTGCATGGGAAAAGCTGATGTAAATGCATGCAGGTGTGAGGGGGAACACAGTCCCTGCACATCTCACACACATGCAGTATGCCAGCACTGAAACCCCTGTGTAGCTAGCCCACATCTCCAGTCCATTTTTAGGTTGAGCGTTGAGCAACAATTACATCACATATCAACCTGTGTCTGGTGGTAGACTCACTGTGTCCAAGACTGCACAGCCCTCAATGTCCCTGCCCTGTGAATAGATAACTGTGTCATGGATGTCACATTGAGGGACATGATCTCACAAATCCAAAATCCTCATCACAAGGCCCGTCGTGTGCAATCTACAGTGCTGAGATGGCTCATAGCTGGAGTGCAATGAGAAAAGACTGATGTAATACTCTGTAAGTGAAGTGATGTGTCCTTGTCTTATTGGGTGGGGACTTTGCA
Source organism: Triturus cristatus (assembly GCF_964204655.1). Classification (NCBI taxonomy): domain Eukaryota; kingdom Metazoa; phylum Chordata; class Amphibia; order Caudata; family Salamandridae; genus Triturus; species Triturus cristatus. Next base: position 478,383,028 of record NC_140583.1, read on the forward strand.
GGCCAGCTGGGCTCACACTGAGATGGACAACAGGGGCACACACAGCCATTCAGCCAAGCAACCACTGCCCTGACTCCTTTATGAACCACTTTCTGCGTCACTGTATGGCTGTCAACACAACACAGGTCACTCAAACATACATGTGCAGGCAGGAAAACCTGTGGCATTGGGACACACACCTTCCCTCTGGAGACAGCATGTTAGGCAGTGCATGACACAACCACACACTCTCAGGCACATAGTGCATCAGTCCAACTACATGTGTGCCCCCCCTGCCCTGCCCCCTACTGTTGAGGACTTACCACAACATTTGGGGCACCAAATAGCCGTGGTTACTGTGTGAGCACCTCATCCACCAGGACCTCCAGCTCCTCGCTTATGAAGGGACTGGCACAGATCTTCTCTGTCCTTGCCATCACTGTGGACATGAGACAACAGCTGTGGAATTGGGTGGTGAGGGGTCTCTGGCAGCAGTCCCTGGAGGCAGCAGCAGGTGAGGGGTCTCTGGCAGCAGTCTCTGGAGGCAGCAGCAGGTGAGTGGTCTCTGGCAGCAGTCCCTGGAGGCAGCAGCAGGTGAGGGGTCACTGGCAGCAGTCCCTGGAGGCAGCAGCAGGTGAGGGGTCTCTGGCAGCAGTCCCTGGAGGCAGCAGCAGGTGAGGGGTCTCTGGCAGCAGGCTCTGGGAGCAGTGGAAATGTGAGGCTCCCTCCCACACATATATAGCCCCCTGGGGTCGTTTCAAAGGTGCCAAGCTGCAGCAATTGGTGGTCCAGGTCTGCCTTTTTCAAATGCATCCAATGACCGCCTCCGCTGTGGCAGAGCACGCCTACCGCGATTTTCAAAATTGCATCATGCTACCGCAATCAAGGTTCCCATTGGCTGTAAGGGCATGCTCCATGGCGGTGACACATCGCTGGGGCCCGGCGATAGCTACCGCGATGGTGCATCTTTCAATTGCATCCAATGACCGGCTCCGCGGAGGCGGAGCACGCCTACCGTGATTTTCAAAATTGCATCATGCTACCGCAATCAAGGTTTCCATTGTCTGTAAGGGCATGCTCCATGGCGGTGACACACTGCTGGGGACCCGGCGGTAGCTACCGCAAAGGTGTATCTTTCAATTGCATCCAATGACAGGCTCTGCGGTGGCAGAGCACGCCTACCGCGATTTTCAAAATTGCATCATGCCACCTTAATCAAGGTTCCCATTGGCTGTAAGGGCATGCTCCATGGCGGTGATACACAACTGGGGCCCGGCGGTAGCTACCACGATTTGGACGCCATACATTGACATGAGGCCCCGCCATTTGGGTGGCGGGGCATGCCAACCGCCATTTGGGCATGTCTCCATGGCTATCACTACCGCACTTGTGCATTGGGGATTGCTGGTGACACACCGCTGGGGCCAGGCGTTAGCTACCGCGATTTGGGTGCCATACATTGACATGGGGCACCACGATTTGGGTGGCGGGGCATTCCAACCGCCATTTGGGCATGTCTCCATGGCTATCACTACCGCACTTGTGCATTGGGGATTGCTGGTGACACACTGCTGGGGACAGGCGGTAGCTACCTGATTTGGGTGCCATTCAGTCACAATGGCCATCTGGCAAACATCAACAGTGCACAGTGCCCACATGGTCAATGGCACATCATTGTGCACACAATGCCAATGTTCCATTTACTCCACTGGTGACTACACATGCCATGTTTGTGTATGTGATTTCGTAGATTGGCATGTACTCCCTCACATGTCACTTATGATATTGATGGCCGTGTACGCAGGACAGTGTTGTTATGGACTCTACAATGTGTGCACATGTCAATGTGTTGAGGTGCAGTGACAGTTTTTTGCATGTCCTCTTATGTCTGATCATGCACACAATCGTCATTTCTGCTACGACTGTGGTCATTGTGTTGTGGATGTGTGCTAGGTTCAAATGACGCATGAACGTGTGTCAGGTACAGTAGCTAGGTATGAGACAGTGGGGTTGATTTGTTAAACATATGCTGGATGCTATACTCCCAGGCGTGCCCATGGTAAATGTGGCCATATCCCTATGTGCATTCACATTGACCGAGGTGGTGTTTGAGGTAATTCTTTTGTGTAAGTTGACAGCTGTGCCATTTGTGTAGCTGAAGGTGTCCCTACATGTAAGCTGTTCTGTAACTCAATTTTGATGAGAGTCATTGTTAGTGTTGTGTCATCCAGAACGTGAGATGCTGTCCCAATCTCATGATGTGTTGCATTGACATGTGTCCACTTTCATCTCAACTAGGAGGAGACCAAATCTGCTTCGTCACTTGACAGTGTTGGAGGACATGGAGGATGAGGCGATCAGCCGGAAATGCCGTCTGGATAGAGCCACCCTAAAAACCCTTTGTGATATGTTGGAGCCCCACCTGCAGCCTCGCAGAACATATCCAACAGCTTTCACCCCAACTTATAAGGTGATGGCGTCCCTGCATTTTTTTGCCACTGTATCGTTTCACCACACGGTAGCCAGCGCAGGTGGGAAGTCACAACCTATGTTCAGCATGGTACTGTGTGATGTTCTGTCCTCCATGATGATCTACAAGGACAGATATATCCATTTTCCCAGGGGGCCTGAATTGGCAGCTGTGAAGGGAGATTTCTATCCCCTTGGACACATCCCCCATGTTGTTGGTGCCATTGATTTCACCCATGTTGGGCTTGTGCCACCACAGGCATGTGAGTACATCTACAGGAATCGTAAACATTACCACTCCATAAATGTGCAAGTGGTGTGCCTGGCAGATATGATCGTCTCACACGTATGTGCCAAATTCCCAGGCTCAGCCCATGACTCCTACATCCTGCAGAACAGCATTGAACCCCAGCTGATGGCTAATCTGCTTCCCGAGCTTGCATGGATTGTGGGTGAGTATGCCTAGTCATATGGTGTGCTGGGTGTGTGACCTGCTGCCCTCTGCCTCAGCGACATTGCAATGTTTATTTGTGTTTGTCATACCTAGGTGACATATCCCAACCGTCCCTGGTTGCTGAGCCCACTGCGTAATCCCAGGACCCCGGCTGAAGTCCACTACAATGATGCACATGGGAGTACACGTCGTGTGGTGGAGCATACTTTTGGTCTGTTTAAGTCACATTTCCGCTGCCTGGACAAGACCGGAGGTGCACTGGTGTACTCACCCAGAAAGGTGTGTCAGATTGTAGTGGCATGCTGCATGCGCCACAACCTAGCCATTCGCAAGGAGATTCCCCTGCTCTTGGATGATGCTGAGGACCCAAGACCCCCGCCGGCAAACCAACCCGTGTCCAGTGATGAGGACCGTGGAGAGGAGGAAGGTGTTGACCTGCGTCAAAAGCTCATCACCCGCTACTTCACTTGAAGGCGGGTGACAATGTACAACATACCCATTGTCTGATGATGTTGCTGTTGTTGTGAAGGGTTATGTGAGATTTGTGACAGCAGCCAGTTGTAGACTCAGTGGTGGCTGGCAATGTTTCTGGGACAGGTCATTTAGGAATGTCTACAGGATGTGTATGTTGACACTTGTTGCCCATTGTGATGTGTGCATGTTGGATTATCTTGATGGTAGGTGTTGTGTGATGTCTGTGATGCCACACCCAGTCCAGTGAATGTTGTTCTGTTGTGTTTTCCTAGGTGCCTTCAACTTCTCCTTGCCTACATACAGTCCATACTCATGGTACATTGTGATCATGTTGAAGACTCTACATCCTGGAATAAAGATGGAGCAGACACAACAACATGTTTGTAAGTTGACAGTAATGGTAATTGAGATAATCGAGTAGTCACCATATTGATGTGGTGACCAAGTCCAACAGAAAGATGCCATTCACAAGGCAGTGTGGGGAAGGACAGTCCAAAAACTCAATGCAGTGGTGAAGAGGGTTGCGATCATAGCTTGCTCTGTGACTGGTGTTTAGCAGGTGCTTTGCCTCCAGATACTCCCAGGGATTTCTTAGAATGGCCCCTTCATCGCTTGGCAGGGGGGGCCTTGCTGCAGGGCCAGTGGGGTCTGAGGATTCACCCCTCTCTGTGGCCGCAGGGGAGGATGGTGAACTAGAGGGAGGTGGAGGTGTTGGTTGTGGCGCAGGCCTGTCCCTCAGTACCGCCACTTGCTGGCCCAAGAGGTCAACAATTTGTCCCATGCAGGTGTCGATGGACCTCATCAGCAGGATGAGCTCGCGGAAAAGTTCTTCCGACCTGCTCGTTTGTCCCTGGGCCTGTTCATATGCCCCAAGGACTCTGGTGATGTGGTCCAGGGATTGGGTCCCAGCTGCTTGTTGTCTGTGGGTGACCCTGCCCCTCCCACCTACCCTGCTGCCACGGACCTGTTGCCTCACCACTGTAGGCACATGCATCCTCTCCCTGCCCTCCTCAGTCGGTGGGGTGGGGTGGTCATCCTCTGGGACAGGGGGAGTGTTTCCGGCAGCGCTGGTGGTGGTGATGTTGGTGGTGGTGATTGTGACGGTGGTGGTGGAGGATGCACAGGCCGTGACAGCAGGAGTCTGCAGAGACGTTTGTATTGCAGCAGATGTGATGGGGGGACGGTGGGGTCCTGGGACCTGTTGTGCCCTTGCACACCAGATGGGCCGGCTACGAGCTCATCGTCCAGAGAATCCTGGGAGTCAACATCCAAAAGTCCATGTACCGGGGGGTGGGGGGGGAGACTGGCTCTGAAGGTTGCTGGTGTTGTCCTCTGCAGTCAGTTCTTGGTCACCTGTGGGTCAGATGGGAGATGGTCATTGTAGTGCACCCCGCAAGCTTTGTGTTAGCTGTGTGTCATTCACTGTTTGAACACTACACAGTTGACTGATCATCACATTGTTTTCTATGTGCACTACTGTGCCACCTGACATGATGTAGTGGTACATGCATTACTTGTCCATGGTGTGAGGTGTCAATACATACCATGCCCCATGTGCATAATTTGTGATTACAGGGACCTGTTGACATCTAGGGACCAGCACAACATATTATTTCATTGAGGACTCTTTGTTGTTTTGTCTGACCTGGCAGACGTCACATCTGGTCATGGACTGGCCATTGTCATCTCCTGCATACCTTTGTCCTGTCATGTGCATATCTTGATTTGCACCACCAAACATGCTTTCTTATTTTTCGAATGGTCCTTTTTGCTCTGGCCCCATGGCACTGCACATGTCAATCGGTGCTGTGCATGATTGTGCACAGACTTGCTTCTACATGTGCATTGGTGTGTCACACTTTGGTTGCTGTGACAGTTTCCTTTGCTTACCTGTGTGCACGCTATGCATGGCAATAGTGTCGGTGTGCATATTTGTGCAATGAGAGAGCTTGTGTTGTCATAAGGCACCATTTCTTTTGTGACGAATGGGTGGGTGCACGTACTGGCTACTTACCTTTTATGTGCTCACATTTGGCTTTGTTATGTGACACATCTGTGTGTGCGTGGTGAAGGCTTACATCCTGCTCAGTGGTGTTACAAGACAGAATAATGTGTCTACCTACCTGTTAGTTTATTTGAGGTGATCCATTAGATGCCACATGCATCTGGGTGGTATGGAGAGCTCCATCTTGCTGTACTGGGGGACACGGGTGCATGGTGGAAGTAGTGGTACAGGTCTCCCAGCCGCAAACACCCTCACTGTGAAGATGGCTACCTACCTGTAAGTTTGTTTGGTGTACTGCAATGGCTTCCAAATGCTTCTGGGTGAGGGAGTGCTCCATCTTGCTAGGCTGTGGGACACGGTGCATGGTGGGAGTAGTGGTGCAGGCCTCCCACCCACAAACACCGTCACTGTGAAGATGGCTACCCAACTGTAAGTTTGTTTGGTGTACTGCAATGGCTACCAAATGCTTCTGGGTGGGGGGAGTGCTCCGTTTTGCTTGGCTGTGGGACAGGGTGCATGGTGGGAGAAGTGGTGCAGGCCTCCCACCCACAAACACCCTCACTGTGAAGATGGCTACCTACCTGTTAGGTGGAGGTGAACAATGCAATGGATGCCACATGCTTCTGGGTGGGAGTGAGTGCTCCATCCTGCTCAGGTGTGGGACAGGGGGCATGGTGGGAGTAGTGGTACAGGCCTCCCACCCCCAAACACCCTCCCAGGGAAGATGGCTACCTACCTGTTAGGTGGAGGTGAACAATGCAATGGATGCCACATGCTTCTGGGTGGGAGTTAGTGCTCCAACCTGCTGACGTGTGGGACAGGGGGCATGGTGGGACTAGTGATGCTGGCCTCCCACCCACAAACACCCTCCCAGGGAAGAAGGCTACCTACCTGTAAGTTTGTTAGGTGTCCTGCAATGGCTTGCAACTGCTTCTGGGTAGGGGTGTGCTCCATCCTGCTGATGCAGTGGGACAAGGGGGCCTGGTGGGAGTTGCAGTGCTGACTGCCTGTACACATGCCACCATGGTAATGTTGCTAGCTACGTTTGGGGTGAATGGGAGTGAGTGGATGTTGGATCTGTGAGACATGTTTTTGGGAGTGTGTGGTGCAGATGAATTGAATTTGTCCTAGGTGGTGTAGCTTTGTAGTTGTGCAAGACAGTACATATCAGTGTGGTGGTAGTCATTTGTTTTCACTTACCAGCCTCCACTCCCCCGGGTACTCCTGTGAGACTCTCTGGATGCAGTATGGAAAGTACCTTCTCCTCCCATGGTGTGAATGGGTTTGGTGGAATGGGAGGGCCACCTCCAGTCCTCTCAGCCAGCTCAAGGTCCTTGCTCCTCTTGTGTTTGACAACCCTCTTCAGGTCATGCCACCGCTTCATTATTTCGTTTTTGGAGCACAGGGTGGTCTCTACTGCATTGACCCTTTCGACTATCCTTGCCCACATTTGTGTTCTGTGGCTAATGGTGTCTGTTGGACCAGGCTACCAAACAGTTGTGGTTCCATTCTGACTATCTCATCTACCATGACTGCCAATTCACTCTCTGTGAATTTGGGCATTTTATGTGTTGCCATGGTGTGTGCTGTGCAAAGTGGTTGTGGGTGCAGGGGTGTGAGTGATGGGTGTGGTTGTGGTGTGTATGGTGTGTGATGTGCAGGGGGTTAGTAGTGCAGGTGTGGAAGTGGTGGTGGTGCGGTGTGTGGTGTGGCTAGTGATGTTGTGTTCTTTGCCTCTCCTTTAAGCTGGGGTGTATGTCCCTTCACTCCTGAAGTATTGCAAAGGATTGTGGTCAGGGAAGGGGCTGGTTTTATACTCCGCTATGTGGGTGTGTCCAAATGGGGTATTGCTGTCAGGTGTATTGTGTGTGTTGTCCTGGAAATTGTATTTTTCTTTTTGCCATGTGGTTGTGTCATTGGGGTGTGTTTTGTGTTTTTGGGGGACATGGCTAATTTGCTGTGTGCACTTTTTGGCCTTATTGTGGCTTATTTCATTCGTCTGCTATATTTTTCACGGATCATCTGCAGTGGTGGCTATGCTGCAGCTCGTCCGCCGGCTCTCCCATTCATCCGTATTTGCGACCGCGGCGGTCAGAAACAGCGGAACGTACCGCGGGACCATCGGGGATATCCTAATTTACCGTGCGCTGTCTCCGCAATACTTCCGGTGGGTTGGTGTTTTTCCGCCGCGAATCGGACCGCCGCAGATGGATTTTGGCAATCTTTTTCTTGGCCCCTTTTCGCCACAGTCGGTGGTTTTTGGAAGTTGATTCTAATGTCCCCACCAGGTTTTTCCACGGTGCTGGGGGTGGTTGTTTTCCGCTTCCATGGTGGTCGGGGTGGTTTTCCGACCGCCATCCTAATATACTCCTAAGTGTTAAATCTCACTGTAATTGGCTAGTTGTGTTTAGCTACACCATAATGTAGCTTCATAAACTGTAACTAACTGTTTTGCAATTAAAGTCACGTGAACAACGGAACCAGGAGTAATGAAGATTATAAGTAAGTAATAGGGCATTACCCCCAGGTCCCTCCTGTCCTCGTCCAATTCATGACAAAGTAAGAATACCCAAACAACCACAGGCATTCATCAATGACAAACCACCGGGACACAAATTGGACAGCAAAACCTAGTGATTTAATGAAACAAGCAGAACAAGAAATTCAGGAGCACACAGCCCGCAGCACCCCGAAACCGAAATTAGCATCATCCCCCAGCAAATTCTGGATCCAATAATGCCTCACAGAAGTAGTACAGGAATCCCAAGTATCTATCCTACAGATCTCGGACAGGGACACCCCCGAACCTCAGCGCAGGAGACCACCACCCCCCAGGAAGAATGCCCCTCAGCACCTGACGGATCTGAGGAACTCGAAAGAAAGTAAGCCAACATAATGACCTGCTTCAGCCTGTGTCCAATGGAAGAAGAAGAAGCCTTCATCCATGAGAGGCAACCCCAAAAGAGACAAACAGGGAATCCGACTTTCTAAAGTAAAATGTATGATCAAGATAGACACGCAAAGCCCTGCAGACATCAAGCAAGGACCAAGGAAGATCATCGACATACTCCTGGTCTGCGCACAAAGCAGGTAACACTAATTCCTGGGAACGATGGAACTGCGAAGAAACCTTGGGGACGAAGGCCGAATCCAAGCAGAGGACAACCCCATTGACCAAAAATGACAAAAAACAGCTCCTGAACCATCAGAGCCCCCAACTCCCCAAGCACAGAGCCTAAGTAATGGTCACCAGAAAAACCACCTTCAAAGTCACAAACTTGATGTCTACCTCAGACAAAGGCTCAAATGGAGGAGCCACCAGAGCCTGCAACACCTGGGTAACATCCCAAAAGGGAATGAACAGCCACACCACAGGGCGTGATAAAGAAAAACTCTGCAACAAGCGAGAAACCAAAGCGTCCACATCAGACAAATTCCCCCAAGGGGAACGGAAAGCCCACTGAGTCCGCAAAGTGGAAACAGACAACTGCTTCTCAAAGCCTTGCCAGAGAAATTGCAGAACCTCCGGCAAAGAGCAATCCAGAGGAGACAAATCCATAGCCTGACACCAGTGCTGGAAATTCCCCCAAAGACGCCCATAGGATTTCAAAGTAGAAGGCTTACAAGACTGTTGCAGGACCAAGGCTAAATGCTCAGGGAAACCCTGATTCTGCCACCCCTGCCTCTCAACTTCCACACTGACAGCCGCGGGAGAGAAAACATCGGAGATGACCGCAGGGGAGACAGAAAGCAAGGGAGAAACCATGGCCCCTGCTCAGCCAACAATTTAAGAGTGGGGAACTAAGACCGATGAGACCAAAACTGAACCACCACCACCACCCCCCGGGACTCCTGGCCCAGTTGAGATAAATTAGCCGGGGGATTAGTGCCAGAGGAGGAAAAGCATACAGCAGGTGTGATGACCAAGGAATGGTCAGAGAATCCACCCCCGAAGAACCCTCCTGCCGAACCCGGGAGCAGAACCGGGGCAGCTGGGCATTGTGCTGGGAAGCAAAGAGGTCAAGAATAGGAAGACCAAAACTCCTGCACTCAAGTCAAAAAGCCACTGGAGTTAGAGACAACTCCTGGGAGGTGGGGAAAAAACGACTGAGGGCATCCCCCACACCGTTGTCCACACCCCGAATATGAACAGCCGAGATAGACAACAGATGCCCCTCTGTCCAACAAAACAAAGGGATCATGACTGCCTTCAGAGACTTGGACCTGGATCCCCCTTGATAAATCAGGTAGGCCACTGACACCATGTTGTCCGAACGGACCACCACATTCAATCAATCAATTAATCATTCAGGTGTTTGTTAAGCGCGACTACTCACCCGTGAGGGTCTCAAGGCGCTGGTGGGGGGAGGAGGTTGCAGGTTCCAGTCCATCAAGGAGGGGGTCTGTCGAAGAGCCAGGTTTTGAGATTTCTCACGAAGATGGGGAGCAATGTTGTCTGTCTGAGGTGGAGCAGAAGGGCGTTCCAGGCTCTGGCTGTGAGGAAGGAGAAGGAGCAGCCTCCCGATCTGGTCTTTCTGGTGCAGGGGACTGGGAAGCTGGGCTGATCGTAGAGTCCTTTGGGGTGCATGGATTTTGAGTTGGCTGTTCAGGTATGCTGGCCCGGTGTCGTGGAGGACCTTGTGTGCGTGGGAGAGAATCTTAAAGGTGATTCTAGCCTCAATGGAGAGTCAGTGGAGTGTGTGCAGGTGCTGGGAGATATGGCAGTGTCCTGTGTGGTTGAGGACCAGTATTGCGGCGGCGTTCTGGATGTTTTGTAGCTTGCGGGTGAGGTTTTTGTTTATTCTGGCGTAGAGTGTGTTGCTGGTGCTAAGGGCGTGAGTGACGGTGTTTCTGTGCTCGAGGGGGATCCATTTGAAGGTCTTACGTAGGAGGCGGGGGGTGTGGAAGCAAGAGGATGCTGACAGATCTGGCTGTCCATTTTGAGCTCGGAGTCCAGGATGATTCCAAGGTTGCATGCATGGTCTGTGGGGGTGGCTTGGCTCCCGAGGGCGGGGGGCCACCAGGTGTCATTCCAGCCATCGGGGTTTGGGCCCATGATGAGAACTTCTGTTTTTTCGGTGTTGAGTTGTAGGCAGCTGCTTTTCATCCATTTGGCGACGGCTTCCATGCCTTCTTGAAAGTTGTCTGGTGGTGTTGGGTTCGTTGGATAAGGAGAGGATGAGTTGGGTGTCGTCTGCGTATGACACAATGTTGAGTCCTTAGGTTCTGTCGATGGGGGCGAGCGGAGCCATGTAGACGTTGAAAAGCGTGGGGCTGAGGGAGGACCCCTGGGGCACTCTGCAGGTGGTGGGTGTAGGGTCCGAGAGGAAAGGGGGGAGTCTGACCTGCTGTGTTCTGCCAGAGAGGAAGGAGTGGATCCAGTTGAGGGCCTTGTCCCAGATCCCTGTGTCGTGGAGTCTGTATACTAGGTTGCGGTGAGAGACTGTGTCGAACGCTGCTGAGAGGTCAAGGAGAATGAGTGCTACTGTTTCTCCTTTGTCCAGTAGTGAGAGGATGTCGACTGTTGTGTTGTGGAGGGCGGTTTCCGTGCTGTGTTTTTTTCGGAAGCCGGATTGGGAGGAGTCGAGGATGTTGTGCTCTTCGATGAAGGTGGCGAGTTGGCTGTTGATGGCTTTCCCAATGACTTTCGCTGGGAACGGGAGCAGGGAGATGGGTCTGTCGTTCTTGAGGTCGGTGGAGTCCGCCAAGGGCTTCTTCAGCAGGTGGTTGATCTCAGCATGTTTTCAGTCATTGGGGAACAAGGCGTTCATCAGGGAGCGGTTGATGGTGTGGCGGAGCATGGGTGCGATGGTGTCGGCGGCTCTGTTCAAGATGTGGTGGGGGCAGGGGTCTGTGAGAGCCCCGGAGTGGATTGACTTCATTGTCTTCAGTGTTTTTTCGGTGGTGAGGACTGTCCAGGTGTCAATCGTTGGCTTCTGGGGATCGGGGGTGGCTATTGAGGGTTCAGTGTGTTGGTTGTCTTCGTCAAAGTTGTTGTAAATTTTCTTGATTTTGAGGTGGAAGAAGGTGCTGAGTTTGTTGCAGATGTCTTGTGATGGAGGGATGTCAGTAGATTCGCTGGTCGATTGGGCAAACTCCTTGATGAAGCTGAAGAGTTCTTTGCTGTTGTGCGCGTGTGTGGAGATTCTGTCTTCAATTGCTTTTTTCTTGTTTTTCTGATGAGTTGGTGGTGGGCCTTGGTGGCGGCTCTGAAGTCGTCGTGGCCCACTGTGGATTTGGAGTTCCTCCAGACCTTTTCGAGGCGGCAGCACGTGCGTCTGGACTCTCGAAGTTCAGTGGTAAACCATCTGGCTTTCTTGGCGTGAGTGTTGTTGTTTTTCTTGAGGGGGGCTATGGTGTTGATGCTGTCGGAGATCCATCTGTGCAGAGTTCGGGCTGCGATGTTGGGGTCATCGTCTTCCGCGATGGTTGAGGTAGAGTTGCTGACTGAGGAGGTGAGCTGGTCGTCGGTGATTTTGGTCCAGTTTCTTCTTGGGAATAGGTGCTGGTGTCTGTGGATGGTGGGTGTTCTGAAGCTGAAGTGGACACATTGGTGGTCTGTCCATGGGAGTTTGGTAGTGTGGCTGAAAGTGATGGAGTTCCCTGTTGTGAAGAGGGGGTCGAGGTTGTATCCTGCTGAGTGCGTGGGTTCGGTCACGATCTGGCGGAGTCCAATGTTGTGGAGGTTGTCCAGGAGGGATGTGGTGTTTGGGTCCAGTTGGTTGTCGAGGTGGAAGTTGAGGTCTCCCAGCAGGGTGTAGTTGGTGGATGCGATGGCATGCGGGTAGATGATGTCCGTGATGGAGTTGGCGAATTGTCCACGGGGTCCAGTGGGTTGGTAGATGAAGGTTCCTCAGAGGGTGGTAGTGGGGCTGGCCAGTATCTTGAAGTGAAGGTGTTCCATCAGGTCTGTGGTTTCATCGGGGAGTGTGCTCAGGTGGAGGGTGGATTTGTGGACAATGGTGAATCCTCCTCCCGGGCTGGTGGGGCGGTCCTTCTTGGAGATCTTGTATCCTTGGGGAATGGCGATAGCGATGTCCAGTTGCGAGGTGGTGTTGGTCCAGGTTTCTGTGAAGAATACTGCGTCCGGTGTGGTGCTGTCGAGGAGGTCCCAGATTTCGGTGGCATGTTTGTGGATTGATCTGACATTGAGGAGGATGCATTGTAGAGTCTTCGGTTCGGGAGTGTTCTTGCGGTCGGGTTATGCTGGGTCCGTGTTCCTGGCGGTGCTGTAGGTGTGCCGGCAGCAGTGACAGCTGAAGGGTCCGTGGTTGTCGGCTGGTGATGCTAGCTTGCAGTTGTTGTTGCGGCCTTAGTTGAGTGCGTGAAGTGTTACTGGGTTGTAGCGTTGGGGCCGCGGAGGTCCAGGGTTCTTGGTGCTGGTTGCGGTCGAGTCGCGGACGGGCACAGACAGGCTTGCCTTTGGCGTGCCAGCGGATGCCATTAAGTAGGAGGGCTGGACAGGTGGGAGGCGGAAGTGGGGAGGGGAGCTGGATTAGGCCGGTCGCGCTGGTTGTGCTGGGGGGAAGGGTCTGCGGGGGCAGCAGCGGCGGGGAAAATGGGCGGGAAAGAAGGAATAAAGAGGAATAAAAGAAAATAAAAGGAAATAAAAGTGGAATAAAGCAAATAAAGCAGAAAAGTGCAGCAAAGCAAAAAAGTGCAGAAAAGAGATTAAAAGAGGTAAACATGAGTGGAAACGGAGTGGAAAGCAGAGCTAGAGAAAGGAGACAGAGGTCCACTGGACCACCAGGGATGAGGCACAGGTAAACCTGTGGGTGGAGGAGGGCCTCAAACACCAACACTCAAGAGTGCAGTGGCTCGGGCGATGCCTCACTTAATGGTGGAGCTGCGAGGGTGGGAGAGCAATTTCACTGACAATGAGCTAGTGGTCTTGCTTGCCTGTCCCCGCAGTGGCGGCCATTAAGTAGGGGTCGGGGAGGGCCCCAAAAACTGATTGCAGAAACCCATTACAGTCCATTCCCTCCAATTCGAAGAACGCCGACCCTCTGGAAGGGACCAACGACCCAGGAGTGACCTGGACTTCAATGTCGCCCCCCACCTGAAAGCACCGGCATCTGTCATCAGGACCACCGCAGGAGAGGGCTGCTACGGCAGACCCCGAGAAAGATGGTCTGACACCGTCCACCAGGGCAGGGAGGAGGGATAGAGATAGCTGAACCAGAAGAACCAGATTGCGTGACAACGGATTCCAACGGGTCAACAGATACAACCACAGAGGCCTGAGATGAAACCATGCCCAAGCCACAGTAAACACTGTCCCTGTAATGAGACCCAGAAGCTGTGACTAGGGATGGACCGGAAAAGAGCCCCGCCAAGAACTGCAGAGCAAGTGAACCCAAGGTCACTGCCCGAGAATCAGGCAGGAACACTCTGTTCAAATGAGTGCGAAAACATGCCTCAATGAAAGTCAAGTCCTGCGAGGGCTTCAATGACATTTGGGAAGGTTCATCAGAAACTCAGAAGCTTGCAACGCAGAACACCCCACTTCCCATTCCCCAGCAACTGATCTTAAGAGGGAGCATGGATCAACCAATCATCCAGGTATGGGTAAACGAGGACACCCTGAAGATTTAAGGAAGCCACCAACGGAGCCACCACCTTGGTGAGCACCCACAGTGCTGACCTCAGGCCACAAGGCAGGACCCAAAACTGGAAATGATGACCCTGAAGCCAAAACCTCAGGAACCAACGAGGGTGAATCAGGACAGGATACTATGCGTCTTGGAGATCGAGGGTGCACAAGAAATGGCCCGGGAGCACCAACGGGCTTACACACTGACGAGTCTCCTTCCGGATGGTCAGATGAATCACAAACTTGTTCAGAGCCTGGAAGTCGAGGACCAGTCGGATCCCCCTAGTCACTTTGGCAACCAGAAAAATCAGGGAGTAAAACCCCCTCCCCACTTCCAGAGGAGGAACAGCCTGAATCGCCCCCTTCTTCAAGAGAGACTCCACCTCCAGAGACAGTTCGGACCTCTTGGCTCGAAAGGACGGCCAAGGAGTCGGACAAATCCCTAAATCTGGAGGAGGTTCTAAAACTTCGATGACAAACAATGTCCAGAACCCACACATCGGAACAGGACTGCAGCCATGCTGGTAGAAAGAACTGCAGCCAACCTTCGACCAAGAATCCGGGAGCTGCGGTCATATAGTCAAGAACGAGGTTTTGGAGGGGGGGTACATAGCCTTTCTATCCCGATCAGAAGAGAACATCCATGGCCCCTGGCAAACTGCAGATGAGAAGGAGGGTGAAAAAAGACTTAGGTTTGAAAGAAACAGTCGCTGCAGAGGGCTGCTTAAAGGAAGAAGAGTGCTTTTTCCCCTTAAACAATTTATGCAATTTGCCCTCCAATTCCTCCCCAAACATCATAGTCCTCTGAAAAGGCAAGCACAAGGCGCAAGCCTTCTGAACGGAATCAGTCTTCCCTTCCAGTTCTTCAACACCAGATTGCGGCGGGCCACAACACCTGCACCCCCAGAAAGGGCCAAAGCCCGCACAACATCAAAGGACACATCCGAGATGAACTCCACCTGCTGCTTGATGAGCTCCAAAAGCCCAGAACAGTTAGATGTATCATCCATCAACTGATACAGAGCCTTGATATCAGAAATCAGAGACTGCACCACATAAGTGCCAAGGAAGTCCGACCCACAAGACTAGCCACAAAGGAATTAATCGGAATAGAATCAGGCAATACCTTAGACCTATCCTGAAGTGGGTAAAGTTTAGCCATAAACCTCGGAAGCATGATATGATCTAGATCCTTCCTTCAGAACCTCACAGATGTAGGGATTGACAGGCACGTCTATTGCAGCTGAACTCTGAAACTGTCGCAGCGACGAACCACCAGACGTGATGGACGCTTCATCATCAGGAAAACCCATGTTTAATTTGACATGCTTAGGTAAGTCAGGCAACATATATTCATGTCAATATATTTTCCCTTATGTTCTGCACCCCCATCCAATCCTTCCCTGAATCAGAAGAATGAGAGGAATGAACAGGAAGTGGACCCTTGGAATGCCCCCCTCATCTCACAGAGAGTTTCTTTAATCTCTTGATTCGAGCATCATCTCCCTCCCTACAGCATTTAGACTGCACGGGAGAAGGGGTGGAAGAAGTTTCCGAAGAGGAAGACGAGGAGCGCTCCACATGCTTACGCTTCCTGGAATGCTTCCCCATGACAGACCAAACACCCAGATGCCACCAGGCACCAACTGCACATGGAAGTCCTGGGTGGACCCTCCAACCTGGTACCAACTAGACCGGACCCTGCATCTAGACTCCAGGAGGTTAATGGGCCAGAGGGAAGAATAGCAGAAGAACAACCAAAACCACCTGGATAGAGAAACCCCAGAACAAGCCTCTGCCAGATGAAAGAAGATCAGCTTGAGCTGATCCACAGCTGCGAGATTAGGCAGGCTCCAGGACCCGTCCGCGGGGGCACCAATCCAGCCAAACCCAACCGATCCACAGGAGAATCACCAGTGCACAGAGCAGCCAAAAAGGTAGGCTTAGCCCTGAAACAATCCAAAATCCTCTATGCTGTACTTACTCAGGCCAGCTCATATTTCAGAGGCAGCCGAACCACCAACCTGCAAACTAGTGCCTCAGTTCCAGTCCCGCCTCCCCGCTGGAAGCCAGGCAACAAGACCCAGAAGGGAAACTCATCCCGGGAACAACATTGCTGCTGTGAAGAGCCGCCACACCTCCCAACATGCCCGGCAACCCAGGAGGCACGGTCCTAATTTCCCCTCCATCCACTTGATCCACAAGGAGGAGGAAATCCACACGTCTCCTCCCAAGACAGGCAGGGAAGTAGACGCAAACATACCACAACGCCCCCACCGCCCAGCAATGGGACACATAAGTGACCCAGGAACTCCCCCATTATGTTGGAAGACAGAAAATAAGAACAGAAATGCTGGGTTAGGTACGTATTTGTACTCCCAGGGGGAAGGAGTGGGGTAAGGCCGGTATTCCTTTGTTCTTTTTTTCTGTTGGTGAAAAAGGAATATCTCACTTTGTCATGAATGGGACGAGAACAGGAGGGACCTGGGGGGAATATCAGATATCAGACACTTTTAATGACATATTTTACATCATGTTTAAGGTCATCAGCAGCTGTGGTCCGCACAGGTAACAGAGGTGGGGCGGTGGGGCTGGGTGGGGGGCGGGGGGATTCCGACGAATGATGAAGAGGGAAAATTAAATTATGTATTTCAATTTTCCTCGGCATCGTCCCTCGAAATCCATCCGCCCCCCGCTGTTAATTGCACGGACCACGGCTGGTCATCAGCCTTATCAAATGATAAAGAAGTGACTACTTTTAGCTGCCACGCTCATCAGTGCTAAGAGTTGGTTCAATCTACAACGCATACTGTGTGTCTGTGTGTGTATGTTTGTGTATACAAATATATATATATATATATATTTCTTCTATCTCCCTCACTCACTCCCTTACCAACCCTGTCACTCTGTTCGTGTCACCACATACAGGCACATGCATCAAAGCTATTTGCGATCGCAAACGGCGCGAATCGCAAAAATCGGCCGTTTGCGATCGCAAATATAGCTTTTGCGATGCATGAAACAACTTGCCACTCGCAATTTAAGAAATTGCAAATTATTGTGATTTCTTAAATAGCGATTGCATTTAAGGAATCCCTAATTGAGATTCCTTAAATGCAATGCATTACAGTTTCCAAAATAGCGATTTCGCTATTAGCGTGAGCAAATTACCATGAGGCTGGACCTCATGGTAATTTGCGAAAACTTAGAAAAATGCACTTATTTGCATTTTAATAAGTTTCATGTTGCCCACACACATGCCCTTAGAGCATGTGTGTATGCAACATTTGTGCAGAGTGAACATACATGGGTGCAATAGAATGTCATTTTGACACCCTTGCACCATCGAAATTGCGGGAGCAATTTGCGAGTACCTACTGGTACTCGCAAATTGCTCCCGCAATCTCTAATTCATTCCTATGGGCCTGGAGGCCCATAGGAATGAATGGGAAGACATTCCTTAATTGCGACTCGCAATTTGCTAGTCGCAATTAAGGAATTTGTGGGAATCGCTATTTCTTTAGCGATTCCTACATGCATAGGGTTTTGCTATTCCTTAATTGCGATTCCTTAATAATCACTATTAAGGAATCGCAAAACCCTATGATGATGCATGTGCCTGAATGTGTTTGAAAAATCGCTAATTCTCTGCTGTTTCCAGTCACTATAAAGTATTCACAAAACAAAGTCAGTCCATGCATTGGAAAGGAAATAAAGGACACAACTGACCCCAATAAGCACCGAGCAGCAGCCGCCCTGGTCTGTAACTATGTTCATTACAGCGGGAGCGATGCACGTGTAATGGATCTCTAAAGATAAACTCCCAGCAGTGTTACCGACAGCTGAGTCTGGACGGTTCCATTAGCCATAAACTCGAGGGCCTGCTCTTTGGCATTAGTTCAGCCCAATAAGGTATGCTCCGTTTTTCATGTTTAGAGCCATTTCTTGAAAGCCACATAGGTGCCGCTGCATGTTTATTAGGCCATTTTCAACGACTTTCCCATCGATGTCACTGCACATCAGGTGCATTGTTGTCTGCATATAGATGGACACTGGAAGGGTCGCTGACAGCTAATGGCTCATAAATTTACAACAAAGCACAATAATGACTCCCCAGGCAGAGTCCAGTGACGCCCACATCTTAATTACATTTGCAAACACAATGCCCCACTTAGACACGGATCTTTGCTTTCGGCCGTTTTAGCTGCTATATGTTTGTGTTTTTGGAATGTTCTAGATCGCTTTATATTTTCCTAGCCAGCCAAATAAGGCAGTTCTTAGAAATATGCTACACAGTACATCTCTTTCTGTGGAGCTTTATGTGCAACATATTCTCATTAGAATATAAATGTTGAACTCCTTGAGGTTTGGTGTTGCTTTATTGGGGAAATTGATGGCCTGATGGGATTGGGACTGGTTTAATGAGCGGAACAGTTCTTCCTACAACTGTGGGTTTAATTAGCTGGTAGTTAGAGCACTGGCTGGAACACGTGGTCGGAACAGAAGACTACTTTATATTATTTTGTCATTCCGTACACAGGTTGACAAAAAATACTTTTGCAGAGAAGGTTTATACTTCCGTCCGAAAGATGCCCTCCGGCCCCAGATCACTATGCTCTTTAGACAGACCCGGTTGTTTAGCACACATCTTTGAGCCTTGTGGACAGATGAGCCATCCTTGAGAGGATTCCAAGTCCTGTTGGCTAAAACAATTAGGACAGTGTGCAGGTGTCTCTGTTGACCAAGTCCTCTTGGCTAAAACAATCAGGACAGTGTGCAGGTGTCTCTGTTGACATGGGCTGCTTGACAGTCCTTCCAGTGAGCTCAGCCGCCACGGCTGAGGTGTGTGTAATATGCATGCCACAGGCCCAAATCCCAGTGTGACCTTAACTCAGCAGGCCTCCCTTCATCCCGTGGTCAACAAAAAAAGTGTAAATGAATTTACAGCTCCATAAAGACAAAAACTGAATTTTGAAAACTTGATAGGATGCACATGTATTATTTTATTACAAATGCTAACCAGATAAGTAGTCAAGCATTTTCTCACAAGTATGAGTCGGCTGCTCGTTTTTAATCTGTCTCTTTGGGGTGATAGGCAACGTTGGCATTTGTATTGGTGTTGGTTCTTAGTGAAGGTGTTATGCTAATGTTCGTTTTGCCAATGCACTTCGAGACTGGCCAAGGATGTGATGATTAAACTGAATTTACGTGGCACTAAATTGTGAGGTTTTTAGATTGAATTGCATTATTGTCTAAGAATGATAGAGTTTGGTGTTTCATCAGTGACATTGTTCTAGGGTGAGTCGTTACTTTGTCCCTATATAATTAATATTCTTTACTGGAAGGCTTCAGTTTGTTAATTAGTAACAATTTAGTAATTTGAAGTGTGGAGTTAGGAGGTTTCAGGGGTTTCACTTTCCTTGATACCTGTGTTGTATTTAGCTTTTAGCAGGAGAGTGGCGCAAGAGGCTTCTGGACTGTGCTCCTCGTCCTGGTGTGGTTTGTTGAGTGCTTCTCGAAGAGGTCAGTGATTATCTGGCCAGGCCACTATGAGTGCCGGCACAGTCCTGACACCATTGTGTTTGCAGTTTCCATTCTTCACCCTATGTTGCTTCCGCTATGGCCCTTGGGTATAATATCTATACTGTGAGTTCTAGTAGCTACACATCCTAGCCTTCCTCTTCAGGTCATTAAGCAACACAACTGATGTTTTACAGAAGAAGTGAATACCTCTTCTAGCTCTGTAGCAATGGTTGCAGAAGAAGGGTGTCGTTATCAAAAGCCGCAGACACCTGGAGCTAAGGCAGTGTGAATGCCTTATATCTTCTACTCAGCCCAAATGTACTGCGGTGCTCACTGATCACCGGGGCTATATTGTCTTCTTAATGAAGTTTAATATCAGTGAGCCCCTGCCTTCTCTCTGCCTTCACGCCTGTACTGAGCGCCTCTTACTCTGTGAAGTGTGGCAGTCTCTTACATGTACAATGAAGACAGTCAATGAAAGTATGCACTGTCCGTATTGACTATGAACGTGAAAAGTTCTATACGATGCATGATTGAACTACAAGAATATATATGTTACAGTCAAAGTGTGAAATCCCGGTATTGTATAGAATACCTAGGTAATGTATAGAATGCCTGATGGTTTTCGGCAAACTATGAAATATACGTTTTTAGTGAAAATGTTACATACTTTTCCTAGGCATTCTATACAATTCCTAGGCATCATACAGAATGACCAGTACCATTTACGCAAAGTGTTAAAAGGCCACAAGATGAGATTCCTAGGCATTCGGCAAAGTGTAAAATCCCGGTATTGTATAGACAGCCTTGGTAATGTATAGAATGCCTGATGATTTAGAGGCAAACTAGGAAATATAAGTTTTTGGTGAAAATGTTACATACTTTTCCTAGGCATTCTATACAATTCCTAGGCATTATACAGAATGACCAGTACCATTTACGCAAAGTGTTAAAAGGGCACAAGATGAGATTCCTAGGCTTTATACAGAATGACCAGTACCATTTACGCAAAGTGTTAAAAGGGCACAAGATGAGAAGCCTTTATTAATTAATACGCATTTGAAGCTGAAAGAACAAAACTACGAAATAAAGCACAGGATATTCTTACTGGAAAACAATGAAAGCAGAACTGAGATTGAAGTACTTGTTACACTAAGAAAGGCCGGAGTAACACGTGGAATTGTACTCACTTTTATTCTTCACACAAAAACACCTTATATTTTGGCACTTTGATCTTGTACATACATTTCACGACTTAAAGAAGAATGCGAACAGAATATTGTTACCGGTAAAACACAAAGCAGAACTGGCATGACCTACTTGTTGCAGCACAAAAACCCCTTCTATTTTGGCACTTTGATCTTGTACATACATTTCACGACTTAAAGAAGAATGCGAACAGAATATTGTTACCGGTGAAACACAAAGCAGAACTGGCATGACCTACAGAATGCGAACAGAATATTCTCACCGGTAAAACACAAAGCAGAACTGGCATGACCCACTTGTTGCAGCAGGGAAGGCTAGAGTGACATTTTGAATTGGACTTAATTTTCTTTTTCACACAAAGGCACCTCATATTTTGGCATTTCGTCTTGCACATACACCTGACAAATCCTTGGCCGCTTCCTGTGGACTGAGAAGTAGCTGCAGATCGGAGAGGTATTTCGTGGTCAGGAACGTCTTCAATTCTCATTAAGTTCTTTGGACATACGGTGAATTGTGATCCGGTGTAGAGTTGCTTCAAGATTCCTTGTGCAGTTCCAAGTCGGTAAAATCCATCTTCCGTTATGTTCATAACAACTGCCAAGAGATTGCGTGATTCACCCCACCCTTTGTCGACGTCGGGAATCGGAACTCGCACAGTGGCACCCAAGGGCACAGGAGTAATTTTTTTGTCAGAATCCCTTTTCATTTTTTTGGCCTGAATCTCAAGGTTCGATTTCGATAGCTTTCTCAATATTGAAGCAAACATTGCACAAAATGCTAACCCCATAACCTTCTACTTCGTCGCCGTCATCGTCTTTAGGAGAATGTCCACAGATGGCATGAACGTTTCGGCCACACTTTCGACATGTATGAGCACCGCTGGTTTCTTTTAAGCAGACGCAACAGATAGCGGAAGAAGAAGGATTTTCGGTAACAACGGAAATGGAAGGCTCTTCGATAACCATGGCTTCATCACTGTTTTGGTTTCCTCCATCATGGATTGCATTCTCAGCTATGTCTTCTGCAGGGAGCTGTGCCTCTTGCATTGATTCATCTCGTCTTTCTTCCTGCTGTTGTGTTGTTTGTACGCTCTCTATTATTTTTTCGAGCTCTTCCTCAGTCTCCACGTCTTGTAAAACGTCGTCAGGCAGGGACGACGTTGAGAGACCTACTCTAGCTTTGCAGCCGAACAGAGCTTCGTATGGTGACCTCTTAATCCCAGAATGAAAAGCTCTGTTCTTCATAAATTGGACGAACAGCAATCCCTCACTCCAGCAGC
Organism: Triturus cristatus; assembly: GCF_964204655.1. Lineage (NCBI taxonomy): Eukaryota > Metazoa > Chordata > Amphibia > Caudata > Salamandridae > Triturus > Triturus cristatus. The sequence goes on from NC_140583.1 coordinate 478,405,013, forward strand.
TAGTTTTTTCATCTTGCATCCAAGCACGCAGCATATTTTCAATGTCCTGATTAGCTCTTTCGATGCTCCCCTGACTTTGTGAGTGGCGCGGCTTACCATGGATGATCTTCAAGGTGGGCCAATACTCCTTTAGGCTGCTTACCACATTGTTTGCAAATTCCCTGCCGTTATCGGACTGTAGAATCGTTGGAGCACCAAGCAACGTAAATATGTCGACGACCTTGTAGGCTACTTCTTCCGCTCTCTTTGATTTCAGAGCCCTGAGAACTACAAACTTAGTGAGATGATCTTGATACACCATTATAAACGTGTACTCTCTGTCAGGATGGGACTGAAAATCGATGAGATCGACCTGACAACGGGAGTTGAATTCAGAAAAAACCATTGGCTTGACCACAACACCTTTTTTAACACCTTTTTGCTTCTTCTGGCAAGGCTCACAAAGGTGAATGTACAGCTCAATATCATGACGGGTAATGTTCTTATACTTGGGTGAAAGTTCTTTCAACATCCTGTCCCGTCCTCCATGACCAATAGCCAAATGGGCCTTATGGAGTACGTCAAATAACTCGGAGTCCGCGACTTAAAACTGAATAGCACTCGTACCTTCTTTAACAGGATAGATCAACTTAGTCGTATTCTCGACCATCATTACGTCATAGTGTTTCACCAGCCAATAGTCCCGTAGTTCCTTCTTAATGGTCGTCTTAGCCTTTTTCACATCGTCCACCAACTTTTGGTAACTGGTTTCGGTTAGGAAAACACAGTTTTTAGTAGGGGTGGGCGGAATTTGCGTAATTGCGTTACGCAAATCTCCGCGAAACGGTAAAAAATCTCCGCGAACACGCAGAAATTCCGCGAACACGCGGAATTGCTTGTTCGCGATGCTTTTTTCCTGTTCACAATTGCTGTTTGCGTGCTCGGGGAGAAATATCGCGCGAACACGCATTTTGAGATCGCGAACAAGCAAAAATGTCGCGAAATTGCGGAAAGCAGACTTTTTAGCAATTTCGCGTTCTCCGCGGAACGCGAAATTACGCCAATTCCGCAAATTTCGCAAGCGGAACGGAATTTATCGCCCAGGCCTAGTTTTTAGCAGCATTGGCTCTTACTTGAGATAATTCATCGCAGAACCGTTGTTGCATGTCAGCATGGCGTGATTCCTGTCTTGGCACTACAATCTCTTCCGACATGGTGATACAAGAACCACGGGAAAGGATGACGGCAGAGCGTCTGTGGAACCTCAGCCGGATGCTATACACGACCTCTGACCCTACTTGCAGGCAGGTCGCTCCCCACACGACCGCACGGCTGCCACCTGCTCTTTGCCTAGTTACTTGTGCTGTCTCTGCCCCTTGCTTGCTGGCAACTTGTGCTGTCTCTGCCCCTCTCTTGCTGGCAACTTTTGCTGTCTCTGCCCCTCGCTTGCTGATAACTTATGCTGTCTCTGCCCCTCGCTTGCTGATAACTTGTGCTGTCTCTGAGATTAGGTCTATTATATACTTTGCCGGCAGATAATCCGGCAAAGTATACAATGCCTAGGCAATGTATAAAATATCAATCATTTCATACTTTTACGTTCGATTTTCAGGCATTCTATACATTACCTAGCGCCGTATTTCACACATTGCCGGGCGGGAATAAAATGGCAGGATGAGGCGTATTATATACTTTGCCGGTAGACAATCCGGCAAAGTATACAATGCCTAGGCAATGTATAAAATATCAATCATTTTATACTTTGACGTTCGATTTTCAGGCATTTTCAGGCTTTCTATACATTACCTAGGCATTCTATGGAATGCGGGATTTCACACTTTGACTGTAACATATATACTTTTAAATGAAGCAGTCAAGTATAAGAGATTCTGTGAAATGAGGTTCCCAGATAACTCTTGAGGCATGTCTTCTTTCAATCAACCAATCTCCCTTCTATATAGGTACCATTCTGTGAAAGCTAGGCGATGTCTTACCTCACGCACAGTACATTGTATACATTCCCTTTCTGGAAGGCATTAAGCAGCTCAGAGAGTGCCTTATATTAAGTTTTGCTGACTCTACATCTGGAGAAAAATGTTAACTCAGAAGAATACTGCAGAATGATTGTATGTAATATCTACTGTATACAATAACTCATCCGTTTCACTGGCTGTCACCTCAACCACAATCCTTAAGAGCTTCAGGTCTATCAGTCATAACCTGGAGCGTATGAAATGATATCAAACATGAAATCATCTGTCAGACTTGGAAAAGAACGTTCTCCACGCAGGTGAGATACCGGTAGCACCTAGGATGATAAATATAATGTCTGAAAGGATGAATTGTTTCAGAAGTAAAACTGACACATGACCTACTGTCCCAGGATTTTTTTGTTTGTCTGTATTCGCCACAGCATCAAGTTGTTTACTGATTAGAAGTTGTAAATTTAAAGTTCAGTGTACTTTTTATTTTCCTGTTTGTGAAATGAGTGTATATGTACTGTTGTTGAGAATGGGCAAGTGCTATCCCCAAGTAAAGCATCTGTGAAATCCTCTTTGAACAGTTTGGGCTTTTGTTGGAGTGAACGATAACTCATGTTAGCCTGGAGTTAAAATGTAATGAGACATGGGATGGAAGCCAGGAGCTGCATTCTTGAGTCAGTGACCCTGAAGATGCCTTCACACTGATTTCCCTAGGTAGTAATTAATTTAACACGCAACCTGGACTCTCTCAGGATTAATCCTGAGAGGGGTTTCTGAGGCCATAAACTGAGATTCAGAGAGAGTCAAACTCAGTTCCTTATTTTGTGACCTGCAGGTAGAGATGTTTCAGTGAACATTAGTGACCAGATGAAGCATCAAGATTCTATACATTGGCAGTATTGCAGTAATGGATCCCCCCTTTTCCCTCTTATGGGAGACAACATTCAGGTAGGTGGTGAGAAGTGACTAATTATTCAACTATGTGGGGAAATACAGTTGTGAATGGCAAAGCACTTGTTCATCCTATCAAATAGAGATGGTAGGAAGTTTGGAGGGGAATAAACATAAACAGAAGAAGAGAGGGTGTGAGGAATTCTAGTCCTAACTTAATGATTATTAGTATTGTGTTGGATAGGAAGGCATTTACAGTGTTCTACTTGGTTACTTCGTTTCAAGCAAAGGCATGCTCTAATAAAGAATGCCCATACTGTATTTTTCAATAAATCTCATGACTGTATAAGTCTGTCAATAACTTCTGGTGAATGTATTCCAAATAAAATATGTTAAGGTAATCAGTTAAAGGATAGTCGTTAACCTATGTTATATAAAGTTGCCTGTTTGAAAGTTCAAAACAATAACATAATGCACAAAAATCGGCAATGGACAGTGCTTTAGTTATTAAAAACAGGACAGACAAAATATGATTGCAATGATGCATTGGCCTGTGCTGCTCATCCTCAATCAGTCAATCAATCAGGGAGTCTTTAAGCATGCTACTCACCCGTGAGGGTCTTAAGGTGCTGGGGGGGGGAGCATCTCTGGTCAGTCGAAGAGCCAGCTCTTGAAGGTCTTCCTGAAGGTGTGCAGGGTGGGGGCACTTCTGATGTTGATCGGGAGCTCGTTCCAGGTCCTGGCCATGATGTAGGAGAAGGTTCTGCCACCCGAATTTGCTCTGTGGATGTGCGGGAGTGGCTCTGTGGAAGATGTGTGGAGGCAAGGGTCCGTGGGGGCTGCTGAGTGGATGCCTTTCATGGTCGATGTGGTGTCTTCTGTGGTGACCAGGATCCAGGAGGAGATGGTGGGCTGGCTGGCATTGCTGGAGGAGGGAGTGGTTTCAGAGTCAGGTGTCATAGAGGCTCTTGATTTTCAGGTGGAAGTAGGCCAGGGTGATGTTTGTGGTTTCGTAGGGGGGGGGGTTTGGTGAATTCCTGGATGACGCTGAAGAGTTCCTTGGAGTTGCTGGAGTTGGCGAGGATCTTGTTCTGCTGAAGGTCCTTTTGGTAGATCTGATTTGTTGGTGGTATTCCGTCATGGCGTTCATGTAGATGGTGCGGTCTACCGAGGATTTGCTGTTCCTCCAGTTCTTCTCAAGATGTCAGCAGGTGTGTCTGGCTTCTTGGAGGTCATTGGGGATCCAGGTGGCCTTTCTGGGGTGCTGTCTGTTGGGGTTACCTAGGGGTGCGAGCTCGTCTGCGCAGTTGGTGATCCATCTGTGGAGTTCTTTGGCTGCGAGCTTGGCGTCGGTCGAGGCGGGGGGCATCGCGGTTGAGGGTGGAGTTGAGCTTCTCCTCTGTGACTTTGCTCCAGTTTCTTCGTGGAGGGTGGGGTGCAGGTTTGGGCGGCGTGGGTTTGTTGATGAGGAAGTGTATGCAGTGGTGGTCTGTCCATGGGAGTTGAGTCGTGTGGCTGAAGCGGATGTTGTTCCCACCTGTGAAGATGGTGTCGAGGGTGTATCCTGCCTTGTGGGTAGGGGTGGTGACGAGCTGTTTCAGTCTGATGTTGGCAAGGCTGTCCAGGAGGGTGGCGGAGTTGGGGTTGCTGGGGTTGTCGAGGTGGCAGTTCAGGTCTCCGATAAGTATGTAGTCTGTGGAGGTGATGGGGTGCAATGAGGTCAGTGATGGTAGTGGTGAATGAGGTGCAAGGGTGCCGCGAAGTGTGGTTCTAGGGCTGGTCTGGATCTGGAAGTGAAGGTGTTCGATGGTGGAGGAGGAGTCACTCGTGGTGGAGGTGGAGAGTCAGAGGGAGCTCCTGTGTGCGATGGCGAGACCTCCTCCTGGGCGGTTGGGGCGGTCCTTCCTCTGGATCTTGTATCCATTAGGGATGGCGGTGGCGATGTCGGGGCGGAGGAGGCATTGGTCCAGGTTTCGGTGAAGAAGGCGACATCTGGCGAGAGGGTGTCGAGGAGATCCCAGATCTCTACGGAGTGTCTGTGCAGGGAACGCACAGTGAGGAGGATGCACTTCAGGGCTTCGGTGTTGTTGGTGTCCGACGTGGGGGTGCGAAGGGTGGTGAAAGTCTGGCAGCAGTGATGGCAGGAGAACTGGCCGTGGGTGGTGTTCAGCTGGTCATCTGGCAGTTGTTTTTCCTCCCAGGGCGGAGTGCGAGGAGGGCAGCTGAGTCATAGTGGAGTGTGGTCGGAGATCCAGAGTCCCAGGCGCTGTACGCGGTCGGATTGCGGACGGGCACAGACGGGCTTGCCTTCCGCATGCCCGCTGTGCGCAGCCGTGCCGTGGCCGCTATTAAATAGGGAAGGGGTAGTGAAGCACAGCTGGGAGACAGGAGCAGGAATCGGCAGGGGGGAGGCGCTTCAGGGGCAACAGTGGCAGAAAAGAACCGGCACGGAGGACACAACAGGAAAAAAGGCACAAAGAGGAAAAACAGAAAACAGGCACAATAACAAGGCACAATAACTAGACACAATAACAAGGCACAATAACCAGGCACAATAACAAGGCACAATGACAAACAGTGAAATAGGCTCAAGCATAGAGACAGGCAGAGGGCCTCAAACACCCACAAGCAGAGGTTAGGCGGGGTCAGCGGCACAACAGAGGAGCTGCTTGGGGAGAGAAAAGGTTTCTGATCAGGAGGTCAGCGGTCTTGCTCGCACTCCCTTGCAGCTGCCGCCATTAAATGGGGAAGGGGGAGGGAAGCGCAGCAGGGAGGTGGGAGCTGGAATCGGCTGGGGGGAGGGGCCACGGGAGCAGCAGCAGTGGGAAAGAACTGGGCACAGAGGACACAACAGGAAAAAAGGCAAAAAATAGGAAAAAATAGAACACAGACACATTAACCAGGCACAATACCAAGGCACAATAACCAGACACAATAACAAGGCACAATGACAAACAGTGAAACAGGCACAAGCAAAGAGACAGGCAGAGGGCTTTGAACACCTACAAGCGTAGGTGAGGCGTGGTCAGCGGCAGCGGCACAACAGCGGAGCTGCTTGGGGAGACAGCAGGTCTCTTACCAGCTCAATTAAAAAAAAGGTATTTTTAAGCTGTGGGCAAAGTAGAGACACTAGTATGTAAACTAAAGGGTCACCCCAGAATTGTATGGTCACTACTTTCCATTAGAGGTCAAGATATGAATTATCAAGAGTCAGCTTAGCCTCGGAAAGCTGAGAGAGACTCCATCTTCTATTTTACCACTCAACACCTTTTGGTTAAATGAGAATTCTCTTCATGTAACTTTGTGCATTGATGAAATCAAGATATAGTACAATAGCAAGTAATGAAGAAATGTTGTAAAACATCACAATAATGCATTTCATGTAAGGATAGCAAAGAAAATCCTTGATAATTTTAGTATTTCTGCCCAACATCACTTGTTAAGAGTGAAGCATTTTTCCTACCTTGTGTAGGCAGTTAGTGAGAAATGAGCCAGGGCAAGCGGGTTTTGGGGAAAGGAAGCGGAAAGAAAAGGCAAGGTGTAGTATCGAGGAGTGGCAGTAAGAGGAGAGAAGGTACAGCAGAGGTAAGAAGAGGATGATGGGAGGCAGTGGAAAGTGGGAGAAAAGCCGTGGAGGAATGATAAGAGGAATGGGGTGTTGTAAGAGGGACACAAAGAGAAATTAACGGGAGGAAGAGATGGAAGAGGCCTGTCAATTTAAGGGGTAGAAAAGAATGAATGAGAAGAAGGACAGTTACCTTGAGAAGTGGAGGATAGAGGAGTGGTAATAACAATTGTTGAAGCTAAGCTGTTATGTTTCTTAAATATGAAAAGTATAATTACAGTTTTAATGGTAGTTATAAGACACATACAAAATAGAAAAATGTTTTCCTAGTACTAAGTTATGCAAAGACATTGCAATGGGTCTGTCAAACACAATTGGTGGTTGTGCAAATTGTTATGTCTGGTTTAGAATGAATGAATAAATGACGACTTGTATGGCTACTCCAAAGAGTGTATCGGCGCTCTGCTCAAAGGTCACTATTACAGAGTACAGTCAAACCATCTATTCTTGCTTAGCGAGCTAGGATTTCAGCTTTTTTTAAAAACAGCGAGATACCATCAAATGAGCATATCAAGAGGGGGAGCTTGTTCCATGCCAAAGGCCCTAGATAGGAAAAGATACGTCCCCCAGCTCTAGTATGGTGAATCCTAAGGATTCTGGACAGAAGGCTGTTGGCTGATCACAGGTTTCTCGAGGGGACATAAAAGCTTATTCTTGTCCTGAGGTAGCCTGCACCTATGTGGTGGAGTGCTTCGTGGACCAGCACTAGGGTTTTAAACAAGATTCTCTTCCTTATTGGGAACTAGTGAAGAGCACGTAGGTAGAGGAACAAATGCATTCTTGCAGATAGGCTAAGAAGAATGTGGGCTGCTGTGTTCTGCACAACCTGCAATCTGTTGATCATGTATTCGAGGAGTCCCAGATATAGGGCATTACCATAGTCCAGCCTCAAGGTTATAAGTGCCTGAATGACTGCCTTCCTTGCAGCGAAATGTAAGAACTTGCTTAAAATGCACAGTAACCCAAAACATGTTCCTACCACAGCTTTAAATTGTGGTTGAAAGGACAGACAGTGTTTTAATTCAACACCTAAATTCTTAACTGCTCTCCCCTGTGGGCCCGGCGGGGGTGCATCTTCAGGCCAGAAGACCCGCATTGTTTCTAGGGTGTTATGACCGAAGAATAGCATTTCGTTCTTGTCTGCATTACATTTAAGTTGATTAATGGTTGACCAGTGGAAAACAGCGGTAAGGCAGGTTCTGATGGATTTGCCTGCAATCACTTCTCCCTTGGCTCAGGAGAAAAGTTGTTTAGAGACAACTTTAGCAACTCGCCAATTTCATGTTTTCTAAAACACACCACAACAACAAAAATCATAAAAAATATATTCAAATATATAACATATACGGGCTTAAAGTCAGCCCTCTTACTCCATTTGTCTGCTTAAGTGTCATTCACAATTTATGTCTGGCCACCACTAATGCAGAATGGGTCAATGTGTGAACCCAACACAGTCATTGTCTCGCTTCAGTTTGAGTGTTAGAAATTTGGGTCTCTAGTTTGCAAAGGTAGGTACCTGTGACCAAATAGGGACCCTTGATTCTAGTCAGGGTAAGGGGGAAACAAACTCTAGATAACCCCTGCTTACCCCCTTGGGAGCTTGGCATGAGCAGACAGGCTCATGGCAATGTGTAAAGTATTTGTACTAGCACTCACATTAACACAGTGATAACACCACAAAGGGACGCCATACCTTAGAAAATAAAAGTATCTTTATCTAAACTTTGACAAGACCAAAATGCCCAAAATTCAAAATATGCGTAATCAGTGTAATCGATTTTCAAGATATTATCAAAAGTGACTTGCAGTTTTATATTCCTTTGTATGGTTGAATAAAAATGTCACAAGCACAGTTCTCTTCGGCACCGGCACACGGGCCCTCATGATTGAGGACTTCTCACCATAGGACTTGCTGACTCAGCGGTCAGCGCGTGCAAGGATATACCCACAGAGACTTTGAAGATGAAGAGGTAATGCACAAGCACTCAACCCACACTCTTCTGGGCGGTCTCCACACCCACACACCAGGACTTCTACCATGGGGGAACCCCTCTCCCTGCACCTCTCACCTAGAGTCAGTAGAGTGTCCCTCCCACCACTAGGAATATGATCCCCTGTGTCAGTTCCCCAATCTTCAGGGACACTGCACACCACTGGAGCTATCTCATAAACCTGAACCCCCTGGTGTATGTTAACCCCCTACCTTAAGTCAGGCCCCACATCTCTGGGTGTGTGAACTTCTCCCTCAGCACTAGATAACACCATTTTGCTGCCGCCATCTGAGCTGGACTGCACCTCCAACTCAGCAAAGCTCCCTTCCTGAGCTAAACACTTTTCTTTTTGCTGGGCTGAGACACTCATGGCCTCAAGCCTCGAGATCCTTATCGAGCTCTCTTATTCTCAGCTCATATGCCAAGATCAATTTCTTTTCTTCTATGGCAAAAAATCTCCTCCACTCCTCTGCCCTCCTTTCGTTCTCAAAAAGCAACTTCTTTTCCTCTGCCTGAGCCTTGAGTTTCAAAACTTCCAGCTCATGTTCTCTGACCCTTTGATTTTCCTGCAGCTCCTCTAGGGAAAAGCTCCTACAGAAATGGTTTCTACCTGCCCTGGAGGCTGGTCTGCCCACAGGCAGATCCTGTGATATGAAACCATCCCCTTGCGCACATTTGCATCACCTGTCTCCTCAGCCTCTTTGGCCTCCCACCAGGCCCTTAAGGCCTTCTGCAGTTCCTCCTTCTTAGAGCTGCTTCTCATGGGACATCCAAAAGTTTTGCAAAACTGTTTCAGTTGATCTACTTTGTAGGTAAGCAATGCCTTAATATCAAATTCCAATTCTGCAATCTCACTTGCTGGTTTACTCATCAGAGACAAAAAGCACAGTATGTGGCTGCGTAGTGGTCTGTGCTAAACTAGTGATGTATACCAATCACTGTGGGTCAAGTACAAATACAAGTTCAAATCCCCACCGCTGACCACCAATGTTAGAAATGGAGGTCTCTTGTTGGCAAAGGTAGGTACCTGTGACCAAATAGGGACACTTGCTTCTAAGCAGGGTAAGGGGAAAACGCACTCTAGATAACCCCTGCTCATCCCCTTGGTAACTTGGCACGAGGAGACAGGCTTATCCCCAAAGTAATGTGTAAAGTATTTGTTTCTAGCAATCACAGTAACACAGTGATAACACCACAAATGGACACCACACCAGCTTAGAAAAATAAAAATATCTTTATCTAAACTTTGACAAGACCAAAACGACAAAAATCCAACAATAACTTGCAGGTTTACATTCCTTTGTATGGTTGAATAAAAATGTCACAAGCACAGTTCTCTTCGCACAAGCACACGATGCCCTTATGCTTGAGGACTTCTCACCATGGGACTTGCTGACTCCATGGTCAGCGCGTGCAAGGATATGCCCCCATAGACTTTGAAGATGAAGAGGTAATGCACAAGCATGGGCCCCGGTACCGCCACGCTACTTAGGGCAGGTACGGGCCGACAGTGTTATCCAGCGCAGAGGTTTCGTTACGAAATGAAGATTGTAGCCGTCTCTTCAGACACACACCACCCGCCCCAGGCAGTGACACGCGCACCGGCTCGGGACTTGAGTCTGAGCGTTAACTGGGGGTTGCTTCCTCGCTCTCTTCCTCACGTCCCGATGTCCCGCTGGTAGCTCCAGTGGCAACAGCTGTTCCTCGCTGGGGGAATCCTGGTTGCTAGGCGACTCCTTCACAGATGATCGGGTCACGGAGCCTCTTCTCTTCGCTTGATTTTGGACAGATGACCCGGGCTGGCGGTGGTAACAGGCCCTCGCAATTCCTCTCAGTGGACGGCTCGCAGTGATCCTTTTGCACTTCACGGCTCGGGTCGGCGTCGGTGACAGACACTCGCAGCAGCTCTCAGTTGACGGCTCGTGATGGCGCGGGGATCAGGGTTGCAGTGTTATGATGATTACGCGGCAGGCTTCCATGTGATCACGGCTATGCTCAGACACACGGGCACAGCAGACCTTACGACAGACTCAGTTTGCAGAAGAAGCACACGCACACAGCATTGTTGAGACGATAGGGAAAACTTTGGTGTCCCTGAGTTTCCACAAAAGGAGGGAAGCTTGCTCAGGCCCTTAGAGACTTTTCTCTTCAGTTACAGATGGACACAGCACACAGCATAGTTCTTCTTCAAGCAGGGAGGGTGCAGCACACAACAAAGTCCCTTTATCCTCTCCTCAGCAGAAACCACAAACTACAGGCCAACCCCAGGCAAAGGTTCCTCTTGATCACAAAGTAGTCTAAAGTTCAGGGGTTTCAGCTCTAATATTTATACCCAAAAATGTCTTCTGTTCTCTTTGTGTAAGCGGTCCTGAACCCAGTTCAAACCAGTTCTGGGTGTACTCTGCCAGTGCACAACTTCTTCCTTTGTCAGTGTGGGCCAGGGTCTTCCGACACACCGCATGAGGTGGAGCCCGTCTTTTGTGGAAAGCAGGCACCGCTCTAGTCAGGTACAGGTGAAACTCCTCCCACCACTCTAAATGCAGATCGGCCTATTCAGCCTAGGGCTGGCTCACCTAGACCCCTGGAGCCACCCCAGACCCTGTCACTCCAAAGCTAGACAGTCAATCCTCAAACAGGCAGAGGCACACAGGAAGGTTGGACAAGACAACAGCCACTTTCTGAAAGTGCTATTTTCAAACACAGAATTTAAAAAACATCCTTCCTAAAAGATGTGTTACTAAACTCTGAGTTCAGGGATATCAAAATCCAATTTTCTATCTTACTCCTATGCGAAGATATGCTGGTAAAAATGTTACAGAGCATTCCCCATTCTGTCCTACGGGCAAGATAGCCTTTCACTATGAAAAACAAAATTGGCTGTATTTCACTATCAGGGCATGTTACACACACCAGTACATGTCCTACCTTTCCCATACACTGCACCCTGCCTAGGAGGGTACCTTGGGCCTACCATAGGGGTGTCCTATGTGTAAGAAAAGGGAAGGGTAAGGCCTGGCAAGTGGGTGCACTTGCCAGGGCGACATGGCAGTTAACAAACTGCGCGCAGGCACTGCAGTGGCAGGTCAGAGAAACCTGTTCCAGGCTACTCATGTGGGTGGCACAATCAGTGCTGCATGCCCACTAGTAGCATTTGTTTCACCCGGCCTGGCACACTTAGTGCACTTTACTCGGGACCTACTGGTGAAACAAATATGCCAATCAGGGAGAACCAGTCATAACATCAATTTACCCAGAGAGCATATGTACTTTAGCACTGATCAGCAGTGGTAAAGTGCCCAGAGTCCTAAAGCCAACAACCACAGGTCAGGAAATAAAATAGGAGAAAGAGGCAAAAGGTTTGGGGATAACCCCGAAAGAAGGGCCATTTCCAACATTAAGTGATGAGTATGACACATTCTAATGAACATGTTCACATACAGGAAACAGATCCCCAAATATGGAGTCTATCTCTAGACCCCGGATGTTGGCTCTTCTTTCTAGGAATGTAAGAAGTGGCATGGCAGGATAACACCCACAGTTATGTTTACAATGTGCATAGGAGATGTTTTGTGGTAAAAAAAGTCTTGCGAAAGCCGCAGTCAACTTTAAATTTGGTGTCCCAGCAGGCTCTGCAACACCAGCGGTTTGGGGGCTGGCTTGACAAACACAAAATAATGTCTTAAATCTTCAAATTCAGAGCTTCCGACTCTACCCGCTTATAGAAATGACTCCAGTTTTACATGCTACAATGTATTTGGCCAAATTGAAATTGCTATCCCATTGAACTACTATGTCATTCTCAACCTATGTTCAACCATAATTTCATTATTATCACCTTCCTCCATTCTTGTGGTGCTGGATTGAATTCCATAGGTGCCCCTATCAATGATGCCTCAGTAAAGTCATAGAGCTCTGATACATCCAAGTGTAATACAGAGAACAGCAAATGAGCTATACAGTTATAAGATAAAGCAGCAAGGTTATAAATGAGTGCACAGCCTGGACTTGTCACTTAGCAGTAGTGAGAGTATTGCCCACCTCAAATGGCCAGCTGCTTAGATGACCATAAATATAACATATGTACACAAGTATGAGAGGCAACACAAAACCAAAAGTATTGTATGGTTTCAAAGTGAAAACTGAATGCTGAGTCCACACAGCGGTTGAGTATTTTCATATGTTCTTTATTCCAAAATTCGGTGCAATCAAATCCGCAGCCAACGCGTTTCGCCCAAACATGGGCTTCTTCAAGGCAAGGTTAATAGAACGTAAGCACACGTCAAAAAATTCACATAGTAGTGTGACGAAAACAGCTGGACCCAGTATTATGTCTTACTAGGTGATTAACCAGTGAGTATTGTAAGTCCGTTTGATGTGTAACTTCAAAGGTGTACAATGCGAGGCTCTGACTGATCAGATTTTGTGAAACTCAATGTGTAGAATTCAGCCGAAGTCCGAGGCGCCATGAATCCCGTTGTGTTGAAACCGTTTCAACACGACGGGATTCATGGCGCCTCGGACTTCGGCTGAATTCTACACATTGAGTTTCACAAAATCTGATCAGTCAGAGCCTCGCATTGTACACCTTTGAAGCTACACATCAAACGGACTTACAATACTCACTGGTTAATCACCTAGTAAGACATAATACTGGGTCCAGCTGTTTTCAGCAAATGAGCTATGCCGATACTGATGGGCGAGTAGTGTGTGCCTTCCAGTGGTGCATTTTGGAGCACATCGACCCAAGTATATCTGTAAAGTATGGACCACTAGGGTACTCGTACTGCCTTTTACAGAGAGCACATTTCCAATGAAACGACCTCTCGAGAAGGCCTCTAAATTTGTATCAGCAATGCAGTTTTACTGCTAAACCAATGTGGCAAACAAATGATAGCATGTTTAAAACAGATGTCTGCGCACATTTACCTTCCTTCCTTCCTGAACCCAATAAAGTGTCTGGGTTTGTTTTGACCCTATTAAAACCTTCGTTTCCAGAATTCGCCAAAAATGAGCCTCACTTGAACTTTTCTTGATGCTGACATATTTTGAAATATTTGCAAAATTCTTCAGGTGTTTCAAATGTTGTTTTGTGTTAGAAAAAAATTGACATGCGGTGATCTTTCCTTACAAACCTCCTGCACCCTAACAAGATTTTCACTTAGTTCACGTTAAAAAAATATCCTTCATTTTACAGTCAAGGGAGGCAAACACCAATATCCATGTTAAGTAAGCACCTGTTTGTCAGAATACATTGGATGACACTTGACCTCTGTGTCTGAATTCAGTAAATAGGACACATTTCAAATAAAAACAAGCATTGGCATAGCCAATAGGTCTCGCTTTTGGGACCTTATAAGTAATTAGTTAAGCAGCACAATATCCTTGGTGCAACAACATCAACCGCTGCATGGCTTAAGGTTCCCAAGGCAAGCCCTATTGCCTATGCCAATGCTTGTTTCTTTTGTAACGGAATGTCGAGCCGCGGCACTGGGGCAGAACAGGAAGCTTAATTTACAATGGCAGAAAGCGTAGGCTGAGTATTCCTCCTATGGCCAATAGGTATGTATTTATAATCCAGCAAGACAAAGACATTTTAAGCAACAAAAAAAACCAGGAAAGGCATGATCTATTGTTTGACGAAACTACCAGCGTGGATAACATTCCCAGAAAAAGACACGTGTTTGTTTCAGTAGCTTTTTTATGTGAACTTAAACGACAAACAGTAGACATGAGCAGCCTGTAAATCTAAGAAGATAATTTAAATTATGTAAGAATGAAACTCATGAAAACTAGGAGAAGACAAGGCTGAGAAAACCGTGCGCGTTATGGAAACATGTGACATTCTATATTTAAGCGAACAGGAGCTTGATTGAGTCCAACAAGCTTGTTTCGTACACGCTAACAACGAGTGCTCAATTTGTGCCAGTGAGTGCAGGTGGTGCCCGCTAGCAGTTCTTTATGGGGACCGTGTTTGCTGATTTCTCATCATCGGCATTGAGCCAGTGCAACAGAGAGAGAAAGTCAGAATAGCGAGAAAGAAAGAGCAAGAGAAAAACAGTGACAGAGGGCGAAAGCAGAGATGAAAAAGAACCTGTATGAAATGGACTAAAGCAGTGTGAGGGGGCAGCTCTTACGAAAACCCTCCACTTACATATATTTTGGTATATTTGAAATGTTTTGTTATGAATTAAGCACTGCGTCACAGTCACTGCAACGGAATGACTTTTTATCACCAGAGACTGTGGCCAACCATGAGTCAGCAATCATGAAGAGCTCCAACAGAGTCAAACCGTTACAAGCGTCTAGTTTTGTACAATTATTAAGGCACATTTTAATGCCTTGGAGAACTTGCCAACATGTGGGTATGCTAGTTCGCTTGTGTAATGCACAAAATGCACTGACTTATTTTGGCAGATCGAAGAATGTTGGGTATTGACGTTGATCTCACGAAAAGGTAAAGAACTGATAGCCCTGAAGCCCGAATTCATCCCATGAGTGCAAGCTTCATTCTCTATGTTCCCCGCTAACCCCTAGAAGGAAAAAGGCAGAGTTCCAATAAAATGTTCCTTAGCGAAAACCGTAGTTGGCTTTGTCTGGACCATCTTTTTGACACACTGCTGCCCTTTACACTGAACATTCACTGCATATTGTGAAGAAATTGTAGGGGAGTTCGCCCTTTTATTACTGTGAGCTGGTAACGGTGCGTAGATCCAGTGGCGGCTCAATTTTCAAGTTCAAAAGAAAGCGCTGCATCGCAAGGGAGACTGAAAAGCGGCCTTACCGTCTTCCCGTTGTAGTAATACATCAGCGAGTTAGTCCCCATCCCGGGCAAAGGCTAGGCACAATACATGTCGCTGCCGGAAAGGGTGCCGTGGGATGGTAAAGTGCACGCCTCTCATCAAAGCACACATCCACACGCTCAGACAGAGCGGCTTCTCCTGTTCGCGGCAGCCACACATGGACCTACTTACAAAAGAAAAAGGACAAGCGCGGCCCGCGGCCACGAAAGTTAAAGAGTACTCGTGCATGCAGAGCGTTTGCCTTGTGGGAGCGAGCAGCAAGGCGCGATAATTGCAAACAGATGGCGCTGCTGCTCGCTCACGCGAGGCAACCGCTCTGCATGCACGAATACTCATTGGAAACAGTGCAAAACATGCAAGAGTTTCCAAGAAAGTACAGAGCGATTCCAAGAGGTGCTAGGCGCTGCATAGGCGAGACCTAAAAGAGGGGAATGAGTGACTAACAAGCAGCTTCTGCAAATTTCAGTACAAAGCATTCAATAACAAGTTATCTGAAGATGACAAGGCTTTTTGCCAATACTTCCAAAATTACTTACGTGAAATGAGAATGAGCTCATTAAGTATTTTTGATTTAATCTCCAGAAAGACACTCCTGTGTGACTGTTGACAAAAAATACTTTTTCTTTCTGCTCATCAGGAAGTTGCAACATTTGCTTGATTGAGGCCGCCCACATGTACATGTCTCAGAATACTGAATTTAGTGGGTAAAAGCACCGGATTTTGGATTGTGTGACTGGCGAGTCTCAAGATTGATCCCTAAAGCACCTTTCATTCCTCCTGAGATTGAATAGGTGAATTCCAATCAGTTGGCAATATTGCCGCCTGCCTTACATTGAGCAGTTCTCAAAGGAGATGACCGAGCCATGTACATACAGGAAGCCACCTGGCCTAGAGAACTGGGTAAAAAGGTAGCTGCCTTGATATCTTTGCAATGAATGGTGTTCTAGCATGAAAAGCATACAAATGCCCCCTCAAGATCCAGAACACATAGAATGTGTCGCCCAATGCCCTGTAAAGAGGTCACTTCCACAGAAAAAGTGCCCCTCAATAGCATATGTAATCCTAAAAAGCACCAGGCTTTCACTTCTGTTCTGTAGCCCATGGCACACAGAGCTCCTAATACGCTAAAATATCAACGTGGTTTTCAATTCTGTACTTGCAATGTGCATTATAAAATGCAACATTTATTATGAACTTCTCCAAAACTCCTTTGAGAAAATTGATCATGTTCTCTACAATGGTTGTTTCTTAATGTCTTTACTAATAATAGAAATTAGCCTGGCTAGGGTTGAGAAAGGGGCAACCCCAAATGGGCACCACGCTGACAACACAGTTACCAGTTTGTCACAGTAACACTGGAACAAGTAGTGCACAAAACTGCGTCTTCCCTGTGCAATGAGCTTACACTGGTAGCCTATGATACACAACATCAAGGTTATACTACCTTTGACATTCCAGGCTTAGTTTGACCGCAGAATATGGTTTCACCAGCATTTTTCTGCCACACTCCCAAATAAACATTCTTTTGTAGAGTCAGGCTATAGCGGTGCAATGCCTTCGTACAGGAAGTGCCGGTGTACGGCCTTTGTACAGACTCCATCCTGGAGATAAACCACACATGGCTAAGGTTAAAGCAAATTCTACGTGTCTTACAGTGCACTCTGAAACAATGATCATAGAGGCATTTCTTTCAGGTGCAGAAGTATGCCTCTGGTGAGACAAATCATATGTTCAGGCCTTATATGTTGAGGCTATCTCTGAGCCAACTCATTGGGTAAGTCTTCAAACACCTGAGCTATCCTTCAGGTGACAATGCTCCATTACCAAAGGACCAAAGGTATTAGGGCAGGACTATCAGTAGTCCCCTCCTGCCCTAAACCGGCTAAGAAAAAAATTAGACCGTGGTTACAGGTGAATGCGGATAATTTAATTATTGTGCTGGGCCGCTCACGCCCCCTTCATAGTAGGGATAACTCTGAGGCGTCACTGCTTTTCAATAAATGGCTGGCGGCCGCTGTCGAGGAAGTAGCACCTGAGAAGTTGCTTGGATCGAGGAGAACTAAACCATCTGCTCCCGGGTACAATAGGGAACTTAAGGTTTTGAAGAGTACATGTAGGAGGGCTGAGCGCCTTTGGAGAGTGGACTACAGTGTTGATGGTAAAGTTAGGTACAATTGTGCCCTATTAGCATATAGAGATGCAATAATTGTAGCTAAAAGTGCATTCTACGCGATCAAGGACGCAGGGAATTCAGCCAAGGAGCTTTTTAAGACAATAACCGCTCTTTCTAAGCCACCTCAGGACAACACTTATCGGCCAGATCAAGAAACATGTCAAAAGCTTGCTGTGTTCTTTCAGGATAAGGTGCAGGTAATTTATAAAGATTTTAAGAATCTGCACCCGAGTCTGGAGAGTCGGGGGCAGCTTTGGACAACTAGCACTAAGAGCCATCCTGGCCTTAGGAATTTTTCCCCATCACAAGAGAGGAAACCTGTAGACTGGTTACCCTAACTAAATCAGGTTCACCTAAGGATCCTTGCCCCCTTCAATTATGCATCTTGCTGCAGATTTGATTGCTGGAGAACTATCCTCTCTAATTAATCAAGTAATTGAGTCTGGTAGCTATCCTTTAAGTTGGAAGATTGCAACAATCAGACCACTGTTAAAAAAAAAACCACTGGACCCCCACATACTAATGTATTAACGCCCAATTGCCGCACTGCCTATGGCAGCCAAAATTTTGGAGAGGGAGTTAAACAGATCATTGACAGAATACCTAAGCTCCCACAATTTGCTTGACTCAACTCAACACGGTTTCCGTGCACAACACTCTACGGAGTCAGCACTTCTTGTGGCAGCAGAGGAAATTCGCAATATAGTGGATAAGGGAGGCAAGGCAATCCTTGTGATGTTGGACCTGTCGGCGGCCTTCGACACCGTAAACCATGTGGTGTTGATTCAAAGGCTTCAGGAAATTGGCATTCAGGGGTCTGCGCTGTCCCTTCTCTCCTCTTTTCTGGAAGGTAGGGAGCAAAGTCTGCTGTGGGACGGGTTACAGTCGGACAGCTTCCGTCTGCCATGTGGTTTTCCGCAGGGCTCAGCGTTGTCACCTACGCTGGTCCATATTTATGTGACCCCTCTGGCTAAACTCATCAGGAAGCATGGCTTCACGATAGTCTCTTATGCGGATGATTCCCAGGTCATAATTTCCGCGGTTAAACAATCTAATGACATGGCTTTTAAATTCCACAGCTGCCTGTCTGAAATTATGAGTTGGATGCAGGAGAGCTTCTTGAAGATCAACACCGAGAAGACTGAGATTATTGAGTTTGGCCAGGGGAGTACCCTGTGGAACGGATCATGGTGGCCGGTAGGGGCCGGGGAGTGTCCCTGCCCCGTGCCCAAAGTAAGAAACCTGGGCGTGCTGTACGACAACCAACTACATTTTTCAGCTCATGTCAACAGCCTTACGTCATCTTGTTCCTATTTAATAAGGACTCTGCGTAAGATTTTCCCTTTCATCAAACTAGAGCTGCGTAAGACCATTGTAGTTGCTCTTGTGCTGTCCAGACTGGACTATTGCAACGCCTTACTGTTAGGGATAAATAAGACGCTGATAAAGAGGTTGCAGACTCTCCAGAATGCCGCGGCAAGGCTATAACTGGACGTCCCAAGAGATCAATCGATCTCAGGGGGAATTAAAACATTACATTGGCTCCCTGTCCAACAGCGTATAGACTTCAAGTCCATATGCTTAGTACATAAGGCTGTTTTCGGAGGGGGAGCCAAGGATGTTCAGAAATTATTCATCCCCTATACCTCTGGCCGTGTGCTAAGGTCCAGCACTCGGAGTCTTATCAAGATCAAGCGGATCAGGAAAGTTAGATGGGGCAGTAGAGCTTTTTCAGTCCGTGCTGCTGGACTTTGGAACAAGCTTCCCTGTTCCTTAAAATTAACAGAAAATCATCAAGCTTTCAGAATACTGTTAAAGACATGGCTCTTTCAAGAGGATCGTATTTGAGGACTATGTCTCCCTCTGTGCTTACCAGCGCCAAGATGCTTCGGCATTCGCGCGCTATATAAAGTCCTATCCTATCCTATCCTATCCTAAAAGAGCCACAATCCATCATATCTGCGAATTTGATCTAAAATTGCCACGGTCCTGAATTTAGTGTCTGGGTGCACCCGTTAAATATACTGAAAATCTATACATCCAGGATGTAAGTTCAGCTGATTCGTCTCTTATAAAATTCTATCAAATTCCTAAGGAATCTTGGAGTTCAGCTAAGAACATCATGAAAGAGATCAAAATAATCAATAAATTAGATGGATTTTCCAGTTCTCCTCTATTTTGCGCAGGCCACGAAGGAGGGCACTCCAAATATATTAAAAAATAATAGTGAAAAAACGTCGCAGCTGCTACATTCCCACTGCAACGGAGTCGTTCTAAATCGGTGGCCTACTAGGAGGGAAGATCCAAAATGAAGGGATAGCTTAGATGAGCGGCATGGGGTCGGTTTCATATTAGGCTCTGTGGACAAAGCAGAGTGTCTTATGATTGGTTAGTTAGCAATTTTAAAGGCTGGTAATTTGAGGCTTCATAGTAACAAACATTAATTCCTTTTGAGAAGTAATGCAAGGGTGTAATCAACTAAGTTTTGTAGCTTGTCCTTCCACTAGAAACTTAAAAAAAAAAATGTACTAGGGACAGTCTGGCTGCAAAATACTAAAAATATACATATATGTTATACACCTGTTTTACCTTAAACACTAAATGGTCAGAATTACTAAATCATTGTGCTGTGCAAAGTTTAGAAATGGGATTTACTTTCCAGCACAAACCTTTATTTCCACTGGGAAGTGGCCCTAATGTTATGTAGAGTAGCGCTTGTGCTCCTTTGCTTGAAGGTGGCATCCAATGGATGGTACATGAGATTTCCCATGCAGACACCCATGGTTTATTATGCAATACCCTATCTACTAATAATGGCAGTCAGGGGCTTGAGCCAAAACATTATGCTATCTTGAGGCAGGCATTAAAAAGGAGAAAACATGTTAATTCTCCAAACATTTCCCACATTGCATGTGTGCTGCACTGTACAGCACACATATGAGAAAAGATTAAAAGTACTCCTCAGAGTATTTTTCCGGGAGAGGTGTGGCGCATCGGCCAGGGTGGCTGGCTCACGGTTCAATCCCCAGCACCAGAGGCTGAACAGCCTAGCACCATGTGACTCTGGGCAATAGCTCACTTAATCTCCCCAACAGCCCCCAGCGCCTTGAGACTGTTAGGGGAGATTTGTTCACGCTTTAGAAATGCCGGGGTATTGGTTATTGATTTATTGGTTAAGGTTAGCCAATGCTACATAGCACGCACCCACTTTGCACTGTAGTGAAAAGATGTGTTTGTGGTGGTGTGCAGCCAGTTAGGAAGAGAGCAAGGACACCACATCTTTGTCGATATGGTGCTGTCTTGCTCCCGCCCTTTCATGCGACGCAGCACAGCAACTTTGGTTTGTGAATTCCATGAAAGCTTAGAATCCGCATCTAAATTTCTCAGCAAAATTTACGTCATCCTATCTTATACCGCGTGTAATACAATTATTAAATAATGACTTGCATGTTCACAGTGCTTTCTGCCACGGCCTGGGACCTCTTGGCACTATCAATACATGGCACTGTTAACCAGTGCAGGAACCAGAATTCAGTTCCTCGACTGTCCAGTTATTCACAAAGCATCCTCAGTGAGCTTATTAACCAATTCAGATGTATTTACATAAAATACGGCATTTCCCAACTATTGCTTTAATTGCATTGTATTTTATAGGTATTTATTTGTGAACACGAAATGCCAACATTTTTTTTTTTTACTGTTTTGATTGAGCGCAGAGTTGGCACAAGGGCATTAGAGCACACAGATATGCAGAACACGAACCGGATTAGATTCCCCATTTCCAAACTCGACAGCCCTGGTCCTTTGGGGACACCCCCGAGTTGCAAATGTGCTGTTTTTTTCAGTCGCTCTTTCTCCTTGGGCCCACTGTACTCAGGATTGCAGTTGCCTTACTGTATGTATGTACTTCGCCTTCTTGATGTCCTGTGAAGCACTTGCTATCAGGCTCTCATGAGGCCCCAGCGCAGCCCAGCACACAGCAGGTGTGACCTGTGTCCATCCTGGAAGCTGCAGCAGTCCGAACTCAGACACACGGGCTGGGAGGGGGTTGAGGGGGCCGTGACACATGACGCAGGAGGGGTGAAATACACAGCGGTGGGGGCAGAAGGGGAGGCTGGCTGACATACACGACGGAGGGTGGGCTGAAGCTCTTTTGGCCCAATGGGCCTGCCTCTCACCCCTACAACTCGGTACCTCCAGTGGGGGGCGTTCTGCTCGGTTCTCTCCTGCTCTCCGGTGATGCCCCAATGTGCTCCCTCGCAGTGCTGCCCCCTGGCAACTTCTGCCTCTAGCAGATTTCTGAGCACCAGAAGAAAATGCAAAACACAAAAAAGTCACTTAGTACATCATTCAGTCAGTACAAAGGATTATTGAAAGTGATTGGTGTGTATTGTCGCAGGTATGTGCCAGCTCGTGCCTTTTCCTATAGCAAAGGGAGTTTGCTTTCAATTCTTCTGTGCCAGGAATGGTGGATGTTTGAGGCACGTTACTGGCTGAAGGGTGAATGTGGCTTTAGTATTGCATCTCTGCTGGGCATTGGTTGTATGATGTCCCAGTGTGTGGCAGTGCTGCTGCTGTGTGAAAAGCACAGATACTCCTGTTCCTTTGGTTTCTTCATATTATAAAGGACTCTTCCCTTTCAATGTCTCTGCCAATTAGTCCAGCCAAGTCTCTAGGTCAGAAAAATGCAGGCAGGAGCGAGGGGCATTGTTCGTTCCTTCCTCTTCAGCTGATGTGGTGATAACAGGTTGCGTACATGCAGCTCACTGCTTCTTTTATTTATTTTCAGCAGAATCGTGCCCACTGCGAATAGCTGTTCTAGTAGGTGGGCGATGTATACAGCATTAACCGCTCCATCATTTCCAAATATGCAAATCGGTTATGGCTAGCCTGAAAGAGGACTTCCGGATGTAGTCAAATAGAGGTGGGCCAGCCGACAAATTAACAGGGAGAGCCCAGCCAGAGTCGAGCCAAGGCTCTGGCTCGGATCTTGGAGCCCGTGCACCACCTGAGCAATACAAATATTTGCTATGTAAATCATAAAGCAAACATAATGTACAATATGACAAAGTCGCTTAAAAAATGATTTCTTTAACGTGGAACCTTTAACACGAATCCGGCACGGTCTAGCACTGCACTGAGAAGTACTTATTAAAAGTGATATATTTGTAGAACTGGATGTCTGAACTCACGAAAGTGCCTTCATACACGATAATGAAGAACAAGCACGCGCGCCTTGCGCGGCAGCAGGGAGCGAGGAGGCTGCGCAATTCCCTTGCGAGAGCGAGCGGCAAGGCACGATAATTGATACCATATGGTGCTGCCTCTCGCTCCCGCAAGGGAATTGCCACACGTGCACGCGTTGCCATTGAAGGCAATGGAACGCGTGCATGTTTTTGGGCGAAAAAGGGACCCGATGGCTAAAGGTCTCCTCCTATGCAGCGCATGAGTGCTGTGTAGCCAAGACCCAATGAAATGGCTTCCAATTACTCATTCTCCTTCGGAAGTCCTGCAAGTTTTTTTTTAATCAACCGCCCTCCCTCCATGACCCCCTCTTCCCCTGACATACCCCTGCTTCTAGTTCCCTTGCTATGTGCTTGCCAATAAAATTATATTAGAACTGCAGTCCTATAACTTTTGTGATTAGGGGGAAAAGCAAAGTGTAGGGCTAATAAATTGTCTGTTGGGTGGAAGTGGGACTATTGGGGCTCATATGGCAACTTGATTGATACTCTTGACCAATTGAGAACAATGCCGTGGAAGGAGAGTTAATTTATATTCATCCTGATTTATTTTTACAACTAGCAATGTTTTACATGTAGATCACAGGCTAATTATAGTCCATTAGCAGAGAAAATAAGGTACATAGTAAAATAAACGACATCAACTATATTACAAGTTACTGGGAGCAAGAGGTATCACAGACAAGTGGAGGTCCAGTCCACCTCTGTGGCCAGCACGCCTCCCCCATGTGCTGTATGCCCATCACTCTTGCCTTGGCTACATCCCATACGGTCACCCTAACTGGGTAAGCTGACATAAGCCAGATATGTTTGTAATGGTGTCCAAATGTTTTTAGGTCTACTAGCCGCAGGAGTGTGGAATGGTGAGTCTCTAGTTGTCCATTGCAATAGACTAAATCGGCCACCCATGCTTTTGTAGTGGGGGCTCTATTTCTACCCCAGACAATGGCTACTCTTCTTTTGGCCATCAACAGAGTTATCAAGGTGAAGAGCTTCACGCCCTGCAGTATCTGAATGGTGCCAATCTAAGTGAAGGCGTAATGCTTTGCTTATCTCCGTCATGGCAAGAATTCACTCAAATGTTCCAAAAGTTTCCAATCACAGGGCAGCACCATGCAAGGTGAGTAAGATCAGAATTGGGTGCCAGACAATGCCTACATCTTGCCTCTGTTGATAGTTTAGTCTTAAAGAACATAAGAGGTGTATATGTCTGTAGCAGAAATTTTAAATTTTAAGTCAGAGCCTTCCATTTGACAGTGTTCCAATTTGGCTACAGCAGTAGTATTATTCTTTATGCGTGAAACTGTATCTCAAAGATGCCCAGTGCAACATAGCTCCAGGTTTAATGGCCAATGCTTTTTTTTGCATAGTGGTGTAGAGCCTGCTTACTAGGTGCTTGTTCAAAAACAGAGTATGAATTGATGACAATGCTTTGCAGGACTTAGGTTCTCACAGAAAGGAAGGGTAGCTTGCTTTACATAGTACTTGAAGCTGATAATACGTAAAGGTATCTAGTGTGTTCCTAATGTGTCCTCTCTGTCCATAATGGTAGCATGCTCTAAGTAATCACCTTCTGGGAAAAAGTGTTATATTTTGGACAACCTCCAGCTATGTATTTTGCAAAGAGAGGGCCTCTCTATTGTGAGTTAATTGATAGTAGAACAATAATTGGTCTGGGGCATAAAATACTGGTCATAATAGTCATTTCTTAAGACCGTCCCAGACCAGTTGTATACTGGCCACAGAGTTGATTTCTTTATGCTACAGCGGGGAATCTGAACCACCATAGCTGAAAGGGTATTGCATTTGCAGTATCCCGGTCAATGGCCAAATGTGCCATACACCGCATGGGTTTCAACAAATAATATGCGAAATATGCTTGTGTGCAGTGTTAGTACAGTTCAAAGTCAGGGGGTGCCAACCCCGCTGCTCCCCCCGCTTATACAGTAATGTCAAAACCTTCCAGCTGGCCCTAGGCTGTCCATCTACCTAACCGAGAGTGATCATATGGGATCTCAGTAATTTGAAAAAGTGTTTGTTTAGGGTAATAGGGATGTTATAGAAGATTGGGTAAAACCACCATTGAAGCAGCGTGGGTTTTGGGCAGTACCATGGAAATCTTTGCTGCAAATTTACGTATAAGCTGACCTTGAATGGCTAGACCTTTACAAATAAACAGAACATCAACGATAGTGAAGCACACAAGGCTGCACAATAATGACAGAGAGGAGTAGATTTGCAAACCATGAAGGTTTATGTTATAATGAATTCTTAGAATAGATTGTTAGCTTCATTTATTTATCCATGCATCATCACTGGTTCCAGTCAGCTGAGAGCTTGACATAGAATGTTCATACAACAGATGTTAGGAACAATCCGAGTGAAGTGGCAGGTAGGCAGGAGAAGGAGCATATCAAGGGAGGATAATTATAACATGTCTCCCTATGCAGGGAACACATTCAATGCTGATCCAAAATAACAAGGTAATGAAACGAGAAAACTATTTCTAAGGAGAGGTTAAACTCCAATAGTGTATTCTGCATTTAACACAACAAGTGGTTAAGAGTAATAAAATACTAAAAAGAGAATATGTACAGAACTTTGCAAGAGTCATCAATAGAAATAATATACATCAAAGGGTAGTCATTTCATAACATATTCAGAATCATTATTTGCTCAGGGCACACTTACACTTTAGCTCTGATCATCAACGGCAAAGTGCACAGAGCACACAAACCAGCAAAAACGAAGTCCAGCACAACATCAAAAAAACAGGGGGTAGAGGCAAAAAGAAAGGGTAAGCCATGCCAAGGGTGCAGGCCTAACAATACTTTAAAGTTTAAGTGACAATTCACTTTCCACTTCCTCAAAATTGTCTTCTGGTTGGTCTAAGGAAAATCGAGATAGGAAATCTGCAACAATGTTGTGTGTTCCAGGAACATATTGTACTCTGAAATTGTAAGACCGAAACTCCAACGAGATATCCTGGGTGTGGTTCTTATCTACCCTTTGGTGGTGAAAGCATACACTAACAGTTTATGTTCCATTTTTATTGCCCAGAAACATGCAAGGGCTTCTTTTCAACCATCTAATAGTGTATTTCTGAACCCCTAAATGCATGTGACGTGAATGCAATAACTTTTTCTTTTCCCTCCATCATCTGCGTTAAACTGGAACCTAAGCCTTTTTTGCTTGCGTTAGTAGTTAAAACTGTGGGTTTGCAAGGGTTAAACAAGCATAGCGAAGGAGCTCTTGTGATACATTGTTTTACTGCTTCAAAGGCAAGCTGTCAAACCACTCCAAGTGAAAGGTACTCCTTTTTCCAACAGATCACATAAAGGCTCTACAATGGATGCATAGTTTTTCACAAATTTAGAGTACCATTCAGAGAGCTCTAAAAAACACAATTTCAGTTTCTCTGTATTCATAGGAGATACTGGGGTATATTCTCAAGAACGTGTGATAACCATCACAAAAGTTACTTAATGCAACCCTCAACATCGCAGTCCATCGCGGGAAATTCACGCCGTGTTAACAACACGGCGGTACCATGCGATAGGCACCAGATAACGCGTCAACTGACCGCGTTAAAATCAACGCCACGCCGCAAAAATGCGAAACGTGTACGCAAAAAAGCTGGGATGAGGCCAATCACGATACAAAAATCAGCAAAAACCAGCTACAGGCCTGCAATTCACACGCGTCAGGTGGGAAAAATCACAATAAAAGTAGAAAAAAAACTGACAAACAAAATGCAAAATAACAGCCAAGCACAATGGATGTTGCCGGAGCAAGTACGGAGGAGAACCAGAACCCCACAAGCCCCCCGGAGGACCTGCCTGGGACCTCGGGGTGAGGGATGGGCAAGGAGAAGAAGAGTAGGAAGAAGCGCTTCAGTCCTCAGGAAACAGGATCCTGATAACGGAGGTGGACGAACACCATCAACTACTGTTTGTCACCTCCACTGTGTCATTGGCAACAAAAAATGGACTATGGCAGTCCATTGTGGACAAGTTGAATGCAGTCGGAGTGCTGAAGAGGACAATGGAAGAGGTCAAGATGTGCTGGAATGACGTCAAGCACAAAACAAAGCTGAAACTCACCAACAACCGGAAGGCAGCAATGCAGACTGGAGCTGGACAACATGGAGGAAATGGTGCCCACAGTCATCAGTGGGAAGACGGTGGCTGGAGTCGGGGAACCGGACACTGCTCAACAGGAACGGACACAACAGCACCAGGGTGAGTAAAGACCAGGGACTGGGTGGACGGGGGAGATGGGCACAATGGCACACATGCACAATTGAGCTGAGCACATCTGCGGACAAACCATGCCCCAGACCCCAACTCCCACCAAGAGAATAATGTACCCAAGTATGCTACATGACGCTGTACAAGCATAGAAGTCAAAGGCAAACTGCATGAAAGGGATAAGGGGCAGCAAAACAGAGCAGCAGGGGCCACCCCCCATGCAGCAAACACACATGACATGCGGAGCACATCAACACTGACAACAAAGTGGCACAAACCGCAACACGTCCACAACAGAACACAGGACACAACTGGCGCCCACTCGGTGTAGACACTGGCCAATCACAAGTGGCATTGCTGGGAAATGTGAGTAGACAATGCACAAGTTCAAACACACATCCGTGATGATGTCGAAATGTCCACTGTCCCGCAGCAAATACGCAGCCCCTCCAAAACAGCCACGATGTACACAGTCATTAAGTCTGTATGTGAACATGTAAAATCTGACAACACACATGTGAACACACTGTCAAACTGCATCTCCCCTTCACATTGCAGTTGGACAGTCAACACCTCCTGCAGAGCAGCCCGAACCTCCCTTCTTTGATGACGAAGAGGACCACCACAGCTTCGACTCCGACGCCCTCAAAGAGTTCATTGACAGTCTCCGCAGCACACCTCCAGGAGCAGGGCAGCCCAGCTGCAATGGGGACACCCCACCCGCTGCACAGACCACACAGCAGGCAGCACCCACCACCACGGCTGCCTCCCAGGACCCCCACGAAGAACACATGGCCTTCCAACGCCATGTGTTGGGATGCCAGGAGCAGCTGGCCGAACAGGTGCGGGTGTGCTTCGACCGCATGGCAGACACACTAGATGCCATACGTGGGTGTCTAAGTCCCATCAGGGACCACTCACAATCCCTAACTGACACCCAGAGTCCGCTCCATGTACTTCAACGAACCATGGCTGACATCACCAGAGTCCTGACTCTGAGACAAGAATGACTATCTAGTCAGAGAGGTTCTAGCGAGCTTGTCCGGGAGTTGGGACTCATGCGGAGGCTCATGGAGAACATGGAGCGGGCCAATGCGGAAAGAGCAGCTGCCACGGCTGCACACCAGCGAGAGGTGGCAGACTTTCCATTCCGGCCCCTGAGGTGTCACTGCCACACAGTGCTGGAGAAAGGCCAGCACCACATACGTGAGGCACATGAGACAGCAGAGGACGAGAAAACTGTAGCATTCATCTCCGCCACATGGCCGGTTTCAGCTTGATTCTGCCCTCTGCATCATCACCTTACACTGTTCCCCGATACACTCTGCGACACTCACCTTGGACCTCGCAATGGACTGCCCGATCTGTATGATCGCCAATGACACAGCTATCAGACTGCGGACTAAACTCTTACTCTTCCTTTGGACTTGTCATTCCCCGAAGGACTCTGGCTGGCCCTCTAAGGCCAACATTTTAAAGTGGGGTTTGCATGGCCCTGTACTGTTCCAGATGCAACCCTCCACTGAATGTGCATTAAACATTCAGAATCACAAAGATGTGTTGTTTCTATGGTCTTTCAAGTGTGGTAGTATGGATTAATGTAGGGTCAGTGATTTCCTCTTAAATCCATGTGGCTCATGTCATTGGACTTGGGTCACAGGGTGACACATTGCCGAATGTTGTCCGGGTGGCGCCGACGCAACAAAAGCGACACACGCATTTGTTACTTCCTTGTCCAGGTCCGTACGGAACAATGCCCAGAGCCCCGGGGTCATTGTTCAAACCCTTACGTTGGACTGGCATATGCCAGGCCAGTCGACTCTGCTCACGCTCACAGGGGGGGACGACAACGCTACACGTCCCAGGTCTTCCTTGTAGGGATCTGCTGGTCACAGGTTTAGTTGTCAGCATGCCACAGCCACTCCCTCATGGCTGGTGTACACTCATACCACACCCATCCAGCACACGCGTCACAGCAAATGTGACCCTGCCAATAAAAAGGGCGGGGTGCACGTGCTCTACGCCATTTCAAACCTCTCTCGGGGTGTATCCGTGTGGTGTGCATGTAGGCATTGGGGCCAAGGGGCCTGCGATATCACATTCCGCAGGCCGGGAGGTGACATGATGGCGTCCGCACCACGAGGGTTCATGACTTGCGGGGCACAGACTTAGTGGCACCGAATACACTGCGGCCGGCACAGGCACACCGCCACTTGACGGTGACTTTTGGTGCATCGAGGTAGGGGCACCATAAGTGCTGTGTGGGTGTGCAGCCTGCGATGATGCCCCGCCGCGGCGGTCCGGGCTGCTCAGGTTTTGTGTGCCGTGCTAGACCGCAGTGTAGGCCTGAGCCAGTGGACAGTGGGGGCCTAACGCCATGTGACATGGCCTCGCGGGTCACAGAGTTAGTGGCACCTCAAGGGCTGAGTGGGTGTGCAGACTGCGATGAGGCCGGGTGCACTGGTATGTCCTCTGCCATGGAGAAATCAAGACCCAGCACCAAATGTGAGACCTGGTGGCCTGCGGAGCGGGGCTGCATGATGTGGAGGGTGCCATGTCCACGGGCCCAAGGCTTTTGCCTTGCAGCATCATGTGGTGGGCCCTCATTGCTACACGGCAAGGGAGGAATTTGAGCAGTGAGGCCTGGGTGCGCAGGGGTGGGCATGCACCACTGGATGGCAGCAGGGGCTGGGGTGCAGCTGCGTGGGTGTGCAGGGGCTTGCATGCACCACTGGGTGGCAGGAGGGACTGGGGTGCAGCTGCCTGGGTGTGCAGGGGCGGGCATGTACCGCTGGGTGGCGAGAGGGGCTGGGGTGCAGCTACCTGGGTGCGCTGGGGCGGGCATGCACCGCTGGGTGGCGGGAGGGGCTGGGGTGCAGCTGCGTGGGTGCGCAGGGGCTGGCATGCACCACTGGGTGGCAGGAGGGACCGGGGTGCAGCTGCCTGGGTGCGCAGGGGCGGGCATGTACCGCTGGGTGGCGGGAGGGGCTGGGGTGCAGCTGTGTGGGTGCGCAGGGGTGGACAGGTGATGATGTTGTGTGCAATTGTATATACTGTGCCATTCAGGTATCTGGACTCTGTTACAGATGACGGGTCTGTCTCAGATGTGGGACCTGGTGAACTGCACTACATACTAGCATGCGGTTGGAGACACAAAGGTGGCAGCAGGTGAGCAGTGTGGCCTGGGTGTGCAGTGTCGGCACTCTCTCTCCCTGTCCCTCTCTTCTTTTCTCTATCTCTCTCCCCCCCTCTCTGTCTGTCTATCTCTCTCTCCCTCTCTGTCCATCTCTCTCTCTCTCCCCCTCTCTGTCTGTCTATCATTCTCTCTCCCCGTCTCTGTCTATCTATCTCTCTCTCCCCCTCCCTGTCTGTCTATCTCTCTCCCCCTCTCTGTCCATCTATCTCTCTCTCCCTCTCTCTGTCTGTCTATCTCTCTCTCCCTCTCTTTCTCTCTCTCTCCTTCGCTCTCTCTCTGTCCCTTGATGTGCGCAGGACACACCTTCTCATCATGATCTTTGTCTTGCAGGCTGTGACCTACGGAATGTCCCGAGTGGAGCCGCCATGTGTCTTCAGTTCTGTTCTGTTTAATTTAATAAATGTTAATTTGTTGCTTTGAAGGTGAATGTGTGATGCTCATTTTTGTGACGACACATGCACGTCACCGGATGTGATTGTGCGACATAAGGAAGATTACATGGTACATGATTCCGTGTAGTTGATGTGGCATGTCTTTGGCCGGGAGGGG
The DNA here is from genome assembly GCF_964204655.1 of Triturus cristatus. Taxonomy (NCBI): domain Eukaryota; kingdom Metazoa; phylum Chordata; class Amphibia; order Caudata; family Salamandridae; genus Triturus; species Triturus cristatus. The sequence goes on from NC_140583.1 coordinate 478,435,692, forward strand.
GGGTGCTGGGGAGGGTGGTCCTGGGGGTGGTGGCGGTGGGTGTTGTGGCCCTCTTTGGTGTCCGGCATGCATGTTCAGTGGCTCTATGGCATCTGTTGTTCTTCAGGTGTGGCTCTGGGCTGGGCTCCCTTTTCTGTTGCAGGCTGCTATCCGACTTTGCACCAGGTCAGAGCAGGTGTTAATTTTCTTCTGCTAACATGCCTTACCGCATATTTTGTGGTCTTTTCACCGATCTGGCTGATTGTTGAGAATGTTTTGGAGTGGTGTTGTTCCGGCTTTTTGCACGGGAACGCCTACTCTGCATCTCGTTAGCGGTGGTCATCTGTGGCAATGTATTTTGCTGCTGCTATCGCAGGTAAACTGGTGCTATGGGCTGTTAGCACCAGCTTGTGAATGGGGTGATACATGTATCGTGAGTTTGGCTGCGCTAAAGTGCTGTTAACTCGGTGATAGCTTCTTGAGAATATGGCCCACTGTTTTTTCAATGGCCTCTACAAGATTTAACTTGGGCTTAATGCCATCATGTGAAATTGTGTGGGCCAGATACTCCACAGACCCCACCCCAAACTGAAATTTTTTCCTTCTTAATGGTGAGTCCCGCTTCCCTTAGCCTGGATAAAACTTCTCTTAATACAGTGTTATGTTCTTGTTCATCTTTGCCGCGAATTAGGATATCATCTTGAAAACACATTGTCCTTGGCACATCCTTCAGCACATGCTACATTATTCTCGGAAATGAAGCAGCTGCTGAGGCAAGGATGAAAGGCATGCATGCATACTGGTATGCACCTAAGGGAGTTATAAAAGATGTGAGATGACAAGTGTCAGGATGTAATTCTACTTGATGGTAAGCCGAGGAAAGGTCTAAAACACTGAAATAACTATCATCCTTTATTAATGTCAGCACCTCATGAATGTAGGGAAGAGGATGTCTAATGGCCCATATATTTGCATTTGCAACTCTCAGATTAACACACAGTCTAATGTCTTTTCCAGAAGACTTAGTAGCAATGAACACAGGAGCCACACATTGGAAATGTTCTAAACGTTCAATAACCCCAAACTTAAGTTGTCTATCCAATTCTTTGCTTGGGGGATCCTGCATGAGGTATGGGATAGGCCTCAGTTTTTGCCTTGGGTTTTAATTTTATACAGTGCTGATAGTTTTTAAACAACCCCAGTTAATCGGGAAAATCATTGCAAACTTCATTGCCACATAGTGAAGTTCCACCAAAAGAACCTGATCAGAACTATTAGGGTGTAGCTTGATACTTATTTCTTTCTGGTGATACCACCCCAACAAATTGGACTCTCGTTTAGTTACGTAGACTCTCCTCACAGTGTCCTTTCATTTAAAACTAATCCTCATCGTGATCATACCTTCCAAAGGAATGGGATCCCTATTGTACCCCCCAGTTTGATATCAGGTTCTTCAAGTTCTTTTTTCTTCCCTGGGAACAACCTGAAGGAAAGATCCTTGCCCTCTAGAGTATAGGGTGACCATAAGTTATCAAGGACTGTGACAGGTACCTTATTAAAGTGTAATTCAGCATGATTGAAAGCTAGCACTCTCTACCTTACTTTGCAGTTGGAATATGAATTTCTTTTCCTCTTGAGTTTATGGTTCCACAGCAAGGCCAGATTTAGATTTTAGGTCCCTGCAAAGTCTCGCAAAGTGACCCCTTTTCCCACATTTGTAGTAAGTTGCTACTTTTGCTTGACACACGGCATTATTAGCTAGGTGCCCTACACTTCCATATCTATAGCATTTAGGCCTGTCCCCATCCACAGGTTGGTTCCTGCTCTTTCTTTCTTGGTGAGATTTTTGTTTCTTAACTAGATTTACGTCTGGCAGAAGGTCAGTGTTAATTTTTACATCTTTGATGCAGTCAGCAGTATGTACCAAACTTACTGAATGTCTATAGCTTGTCTTAAATTTGGGTTAATCACCAGTAGTTTATCGTGTATCTTAAGATTGTTAGTACACATGACTAACTAGCCTCTAATTAGGGAATCTTTCAAAAGGCCACATTCCCATGTATTTAGATAACACACGTAAAGCTGCAATATACATGTTTACTTTTGCATTCTTGCCCTGGGTCCTTGCAAAGAACTTATGTCTTTCAAGCACTACATTTATTTTGTCCCCAAAATGTTGTCCAAGTTTACTGAGAGTGTTTTGGTAAACGTTTATCGCTTCCTCTTCTTTCTCCTCATCTTCTTGTGGGGACTCTACGATGTTGTCATATGTTTTCCATCTTCTATCCCAAAATTTGGAAGCAAAGTGTATTGTTTGTGTAGGGATGTAAATGTTCCACCTCCTATGACAGTAGGATATGGCTCAAATAATTTTCTCCATTGCCTCCATGGAAGGTTAGGCTCTCCCGTCTCATTAAAAAATGAAGGCGGCTGTGACATGTTGGTTACAACTATTTCTAAGCAAAAAATTGCAAACAGTGCTAGCTACTAAAATAGAGGTAAACGCTTGAGCATAGGATTAAATATTCCTCCAATAACTATTGGGGAAACAGTACTTATTATTAAACTGAGGAAAACTCTTGAGCATATATAAGAGATCCACGTATACACATTGTTGCACAAGTAAAAGATAAAACTCAATAATAACATACACTTCCCTCTTTGTTACACAACTATGCTCATTCTAGTCTATAAGAGGTGTGGCATAATATGTTTACACATCCTCCAGCAGAGGAACAAGAAATATTTCCACAGTGTCACAAAACGGCAGATGGAGTTCTCCTTCTAGTCCTTCAGGGGCGTGGCCCAGAACTAAGAACACCTCCCAGTCAGAAATAAAGAGAGCAGGAACCTCGAACCAGCAGAGCTAATTGGCACTAGCTGGTGAGACCAAGGGAAGAACCAAACCAAATCAAAGCGAGTTACTGCAGCCTTAGTGCAGCTAATGTGTTCTCTGCAGGAGGTGCCTAAGGAATTACAGTGCACACTTCACTGAGGCTCGATGGATCTTCGTGCCATGAAACTGAAAAGACATGTAACTCAAAGCTTTCTCCATTGCAGCCTTAGTGTACACAATGGGTGCTCTGCAGAATGTGCCCAATTAATCCCAACAGTCATTTCCAGGAATTACAGTGTGCATTTCACTGAGGCACGTTGGATCTCTGTGTCATTAAGCAGGAGAGACGCACTATACTGACAACAAGGTGAAGGTGTGCCTCCTCATATTGCTCCTTATGGAGCTCCACAACCACCACAATTGGGGCCAATTGGCACCTGCTGTAGTTAGGAAACAAGGTGCAGAATATACAGCACTCAGTTGGAAATAAACAACCTAAAATAGTTACTTATTGAAAACACCAAGCAGCTACATTGAGTGTTAGGCGCTTGTGGCGAGGAACGGATTGGTAAAAAATGGTATCCCTTATTGCTGATAAACGTTTAGCTTGCTGGCATAGTAGGCGCACCGGGAATTGGACCAGTAGAGATTTACCTTTCTACACATAGTCTCATTTCTTGTGCAGTATCTCTATATGCATCTGGTAAATGTTTACTGTACTATTGCCACTGGAGTATTAGTTGGGGGTAATGATGCGGCTGCCTCCAAACAGCAATAGAAATCGTTGCCAGTGTTATAATGAAGACTCAGAGTAGATTAAGTTTGCTTCATTTATTCATGTCATGCATCATCACAGTGAACTGAGATATTGATATTGATATAGAATGTTTGTGCAACAGCTGTTAGGAACATTCCAAATGAAGGGACAGGAAGGAGGGAAAAGAAACATACTAAGGGAGATAACAGTTTATTAGCAGAAAAGCTCAAATCGTTCAAATTAGTTATAAAGCAATTTCAAACAGAAGCACAGTTGCACCACATAACAGACTTTAATCAATAAGGACAGATATGAAGTCCATACCCAGAGCAGAAAGTTCTTAAATTTTTTCTTTTTATTCCATATTCATTTTACGTAGATAAAAAACCGAGTCCAGTTCTAGTGACTCAACACACAGTACAGCCGACACGTTTCGTCCTAGTGCAGTACTTCTTCAGGGATTATATCAAGAATTTGAAGCCATCTATATAAGGGCCACGTCCAAAAGGTAACTACAAAGCACGTCCCACAATGATGAATTCCAAACCCCGCCAGGTTGATTACGATGGATTTCAAAATGAATCCTATGAGGATATATCTTCAAAATATGAGGCGAAGGTCTAGAAAAAAGGGATAGACTTGTGCAATAAAAAGCACAGCTAGAACTATAATGCATCCGAGCAAAGTAGACCTTTGCGTCATATTTTGAAGATATATCCTCATAGGATTAATTTTGAAATCCATCTTAATCAACCTGGCGGGTTTTGGAATTCATCATTGTGGGACGTGCTTTGTAGTTACCTTTTGGACGAGGCCCTTATATAGACGGCTTCAAATTCTTGATATAATCCCTGAAGAAGTCCTGCACTAGGACGAAACGCGTCGGCTGTACTGTGTGTAGAGTCACTAGAACTGGACTCGGTTTTTTATCAACGTAAAATGAATATGGAATAAAAAGAAAAAATTGAAGAACTTTCTGCTGTGGATATGGACTTCATATCTGTCCTTATTGATTACATTCTGTTATGTGGTGCACCTGTGCTTCTGTTTGAAATTGTTAGGTTCCTGATGGAACAAGCACTGTAACGGTGGGTGCTATTCGTGTGCACACAGACCCTTGTAAGGATAGAAGGGACAATACTGATGGAGTGACACTAGGTTAGGTGCTAACAGTTAGAAGGTCCCACTGTAAGGTCTCATTGTTTATGTAGTTATAAAGCAATAATCACCTTATAAAAAGTTGTTTGTATAATTCAAAGTGAGCCAAAATAGTGAATACAAAGGCAATTTAAATCAAGACTGTCATGTGTAAAATAAACAAGATTCAGTTCCCCTGAAGGAAAATTCCCTAATGCTAAGCTGAAGATTCAAATAAGGTGAGCGGAAGTTAAGCAGCAGGTGTCAGCAAGTAAAACCTGTAAATGCAGAACCAAATAAAGGTTCTATCAGACAAAAGAAGAAACAGACTTGGTTGTGAGTTTAACTCTAGAAGAAGGAGCAAAATCATCATGGGGTCTCAATAGAATGTAAAGGGGCATCTTCTCTCTATAGAGTAGATAAGAGCGTCAGAAACTAACTAGCTCAGTAAAGCACAGTTAAACATACTATTTCTACAGTGTCTAACAACTCCATACAGTTCGCAAGAGATGAGGACCAATAGAAATCAAACATTTTCTGATAACGTCTTCACCCCTGTTAGACTTGGCATCTATGGCATGGTTTCCCCTGACTTTTTGCCTGTACCTCCTGTATTTTTGATGCTGTGCTGGATTTAGTATTGGCTGGCTTAGATACTTTGGAACCTTTGCCACTGCTGATCAGTGTCAAAGTGCAAGTGATCCCTGTATAAATTACTATTGTGATTGGTTATCCATGATTGGAATATTTTTATTTACTGGTAAGCCCCTAGTAAAGTGCACTGAGTGTGCCAGGGCCTGTAAATCAAATGCTACTAGTGGCTCTGCAGCACTGATTGTGCCACCCACATGAGTAGCCCTGAAAAGGTATCTCAGACATGCCACAGCAGTGTCTGCGCGCAGTTTTAAACTGCCATGTCGATCTGGCAAGTGGGTGCACTTGCCAAGTACTAACCATTCCGGTTTTTACTAGTGAGGCATCCCTCAGGTAGGCCCTAGGTACCCCCATGGGCTGGGTGCAGTGTAAGTAAAAGGTAGGACATGTACTGGTGTGTGTGACATGTCCTGATAGTGAAATACTGTCAATTTTGTTTTTCACTATCGGAAGGCTATCTGTCCCATAGGCTAACATGGGAGATACCTTATAACATCCTACAAGTATAACTTCCCATTGGGGCAAGATAGAGGAATGAAGTTTATGCTCTCTGAACTCAGAATTTAATAACACATCTTTTAGTAAAGATGTTTTTTAAATTATGTGCTTGAAAATGCCACTTTTAGAAAGTAGGTTTTTTCTTGTTTAACCATTCTGTGTACCTCTGCCTGTTTGTGGATTGACTGTCTAGTTTTGGAGTGACAGGGGCTGGGGATATGCATTCATTGTAGACAGCCACTGAAGGGGGGGTTGAGGTGTGCCTGGCCCTTCCTGGATGACTCTGAGCTGAGTTGAATAGGCCTTGGCTGCATTTAGAGTATTGGGAGGAGTTTTGCTTGCACCTGAATAGGGCCTGTCTCCCTTACACAATGCTGTCTCCACCCCCTGGAGTCATACTGCACCAGTGAGGACAGACCTGGTTTGTACTGGGCTCAAAGACCTTGGCATACAGAAGAACAAAGACAAAATGGGGTATAAGTAGAGAACCTTAAACCCAAGAACACTAGATCACTTCTGGACTCAAGAGGAACCTTTGCCAAGGAGAAGAGCTGGAGAGCTGTGAGGAGGAGTGCTGTCTCTTTGCTTTGTGCTGTGTAGGGTTGGCCTGCAATTGCTGCTTCTGCCAATGAAAAGGACAAAGACTGGAACTTTGCTGAGCAACCTACTTGAAGAAGAATGTCCAAGGGCTTGTGTGTGCTGGCCTCCTGTTCTGAAGTGTCAGGGACACAAAGACTTCACCCCCAGCACCCCTGAACTCTACGCTGAGAGTTCTGACCTGCCAGGAGGTGCTTGTTCCACTTTTGGGCCTCTGGAGGGTGTTCCTGCTGTTGGGAGCCAGTAAAAAATAAGAAAAGTAAGAAAACCCATCTCTGGTTGATGCAGTCAGCGACACCGCCGTGACGCCACGACCTGCAACGAGGCCAGGGGCACTGCTCATGAAGTGCACAATGTACTGCCCGGCCTGCACCCCTGCTCCAACACCTTCCGACACCTGCAGTTATTGGCCTTCCCGATGCCAGCACTCGCACAATCTTGCAGACTTCGCATCGCTTCACCGGAACCAACGTCTCACCGCCAACATAACCGACTTCTCCTGTCCTGGATTCGACATGTCACATCCTCAAAGACACAACGCCTCACCTCCCCGTGGCAGTCAGGGTGCCAGCCTCAACCTGGGCACCGATGCCTCACCTCCACGACACCATGCACCATCATAGACTTCGTTTTGCAAGCTATTGTTTGTTTGGGAGTCCGTGTGACTCATGCCCTATGCCATGCACCTTGCGGTCGGTGCTGTACTTTGGATTTATTGCTGTCACAACATCGTAATAGCCCTAGGTGGAGCTATTTGTTTTCTACAAACTTTGTTTTGGAAATAACCGTTTTTAAGTGCTATTTTACTACATGTATGTTGGATTTTGTCGTGTTGGTCTTGTTGAGTTTACATAAAGATACTTTATTTTGCTAAAATGGTTTCGTGTCCATTTGTGGTGTTTTCACTATATTACTGTGTGTTTTGAGTACAAATACTTTACACATTGCCTTTGGGATAAGCAGAGGTGGCTCTTCCGCTTAGGTGGAGGAGCGTCGCTCCACTGCTTTTTAGCAGTGGAATAAAAGGAAGATAAAATGCTAATAACTTGCGTTATTATCATTTTATTTTGTCCTAATTCTGGCAGCTTTGTGGGGATGCTCTGCTCACAGAGCAGGGCATGGGAGGAGTGGTAGCACCCTCCTAAGTGCGCAATGACTATTTGTCCGGCCCTATCGGGCCAGCCAAACAGTCATGCTCACTTCGCATGTTTTCCATGCTGGCAGCATTACAGCCTGAGTGGAGAACATGCCCAGGCTCCCAGTCAGCATCTGTGTGCTGAACCACTATGTTCAGACCAATCACAAAATGCTGCTAAGGCAGCATTGTGATTGGCTGACTGGGAGCCCAGGTGTGCTTTCTGTTCAGGCCGAACGACGGACTACGGAGGAGAGACGCGGCGAGGAAGCTGAGAGAAGGTACGTTTTTTCTTTTCTTTTTTAATACCCGCTTCCCCCGCGTCTGCCCCCACCCCTGCCCCCTACCTCTGATCCATGCCTGCCGCCACTGGTGATAAGCCTGTCTGCTTGTGCCAAACTACCAAGGGAGTGAGCAGGGGTTATCTAAAGTGTGTATTCCCCTCACTCTGACTAGAAGCAAGGGTCCCTACTTGGACAAAGGTACCTACCTCTGTCAATTAGAGACCCCCAGTTTTAACAACCCCTCTTTCCAGGCTTTGCACGCAGTAAGCTCACAGATGCATGGCCTTTGGGTGAAATCTTGTAAAGAATGGAACACTACGGTCATCCCATCTCCAGCACAGGTGCAAGAAACTCATTCAACTTTCAGTTAAACTCAGAATGATAACAGTTCCCTCAGAAAAAAACATTTCAAAACACTATGAATAGTTTAAGCTACTGCAGTTCAGCTTGTGAAACAAAAGAAATAGTGGAATTACACACAGCAGTCAAAATACATTTTAAATGTTAGCCAAAATGCATTTAAAATGTTAGCATTAGTAATAGAAAAACGTTAACTATTTACTAACTTAATGTCAACACTCTTTAACTATGGTTAACCATAACGTGAGAATTAGTAACTAGGGTTAATTGTAACATAAAATCAAACTTTTGTATATGAATATTTTTAATATGCAATAGTACAAATGTTAAGCAAAATTAAACATAGTGGCAGAGGGCCTCATTTCTGCATTGGCGGGTGGCTCGTCCTCCACCATAGTGATGGAGTCAATTACTTTGTCGTGCTGACAGAGGTGCTGCCTACTAGATTTAGAAATGTCTGTTGGACTAGTGGAAATTTTGAGCATTGACCAGAACCGACATTGTGGGAGTTCCTGCCAATGCATTGTAAGTTTGACGGGCATCTCTGTCAACATGGCTCCATTGACATGATGGAGCTGTCTGTCAAACATACAACTTTTTTTAGTTTTCAACATGAAAATCCCATTTTTTAAAACAACAATACCCCTTTCACCATGGGAGTTGTACACTTTTGAATCACCTCGCAGCTAGGTTTTTCCTGGTGCAGTGACTGGCATTGAAAACCAGCTGTATGTCACATGTGTGACACATATGTAAATGTAATGTAAATGTATTTGTACTTATATAGCACACTTCTACCCAGGTGTCTCGTAGCGCTGTATTCATACCACTGTGGAACCCTGCCTGGTTTTCCTGTGAGATGTCCACTCCTGGGCAACCCCAAGGTGAAGCCAGGCATCCTAGCGCTGTGGGGGCCGTTGTGGAGATTAAGCAAGCTATTCCCCAGAGTTGCACAGTGGGACCCATGATTAGAATAGGCACCGAGGCGAGAATTATCAGGTCCGGGGAAATTGAATCCAAGAGCCGCCAAGGCGGGAATTGAACCCTGGTCCCGGGCCAGACCTCTGCATCAGGGTCTGCCGCTCTGACCATTGAGCCACACTTCTCCACAATGGGATGAGCTCTGGTGGCCAAAGAGCTTTGGCACTGCCCCTGCCCCTAAGCAAGCAGTGAAGAACCTAGTGGTCTGGATGGACACTTCACTCAACTTTCAGACTCAAACTAAAAAGGTGGCGGGAACCTTTTTTGGATTGTTGCGTGGACTCAAACCCATCCTGGGCTTCTTTGATGCCCCTACCAGGCAAATCACCCACTCCGTAGGTCTCCCTGAGCTCTTTCCGAGCTCGGTCACCTCTCTGCTGTTCAGCGCCGGGACGCCTCTTTGCCGGGGCAGCTGTCACGCTCTATAAAAACTCCTAACATAACATAACAAATTTGGTGACAAGTTGGAGCATCCTCTACACTCACTGGAATCCATTCGTGCTGATTTGAGAATCCAAGCTTTGCATGTTCTAATGCTTGATGTTCGTATAGCAGATGGAAGGATGCTGGGACACGGGTGAGTCTATCCTCTACTTAAATATGTACATTATTTTTGGTGACATATATATTTGTTGCACATATCTCTTGCTGGCATTGTTTGCAACATTCTTGTGGTCTGCAGTATGTGGAGGGGAGCCTGCGCATTCTCTCGCCAGCAAGGCGTTCTCATGCTGCCTTGGAGACTGGAGCGGCCATCTCGGATTGGGTGGTGGCGCATAAGGACAACAAAATTGGAATTGTCACACCGGTGAGTATCCAGAATCAGTTGGCAGATTTATACAAAGTAATTGTATCAGCAGACGTTTTCTATTAAGCTGTGGATGTTGGCAGCCATCTTGGATTGAGTAGCAGCATTTATTTTTTTTAAATCAGAAGGATATTCATTTTATCTGCTAATTTGTACAATATTTACCTGCAACAATTGGAATTCATTTTCAAGCTGGTTGGACTGCAGAAATTCATTGTAGAGACCATTGTGTATTTATTCAGTTGTTACTGTTAAAGTAGGATCTATTTCCTCTGGTTTTCAGGGTTTTTTTTCTCTTTATTTAGAAGCCCTCAACCCTGTCATTTATGGTCAGTCTTTTTCTTTAACTTCTCCTTTTCCTTTTATGGCAGTAAAAGGTAAGCCACATCTCAAATGGCCTGAGTGGAAGATTAATAATTACATTGATACTATTGATGACGATGAAGTAATTTCTGCAGAGAAGAAAAAGAAGATTTTATTGCACTCTTTGGGTCTTGATGAATTAAGAATGTACAAAAGTATAGAGAAGAAACCATGAACTGATGGTGATTTTTATCTGCATGCCTTGTTGGATTTAGATGACTATTTTGCACCTTGTGTTTGTATTGCTATTGACTGTGATAAACATTTCCATAGGAAACCCAAACTAGATAGGGGTATAGAAGACTATGTGTCTGCCCTTAAAAAGCTAGCACTTACCTGTGAATTTGGTGACCTACATGATTAATTGATTGAAGATAAAATTATTTAGCATGGGAATAATGAATCTATTCAGGAGAGGGTATGGGTTCATGGTGATTCTGAGTTAAAGGAAGTGTTGGCTCTTGTGCTGCAAGCAGAAAACATGTTGGTAAAATGTGATCTGGAAAGGAAAATTATAAGTAATAGACAAATAAAGGTAAAGATACTAATAATGCTGTTGAAAAAAGACCAATGTAAGTAGAGTGAAGGATGGACTAAGGTGTAATAGATGTGGGAGTAAGGACCATTTCGCTTATTACACAACATGTCCAGTCGTGAAGCAAAAGTGCTCCTTTTGTGGTGTATAGGGCCATGTTTCAAAAGTTTGCAAGAAGAATTATGATAAGGTGATGCTTGTTAAGGAGCCCATTTCTGAGAAAAACAGTACGACTATGATGGGAGCAATGACTGCATACTGAATGTTAACACCGATAATAGTAATTGTGAAACAGCGTGTGTACATGGTACTAAGGTAGATATTAATAGTGGTAGATTCAGGCTCACCATGAATAATCATTGACAGAAATATATGGAAAGCCAAATTTGCCAGGGTGCTAGGTGAACAGTTACTACTGTCTGACATGAGATCTGAAAAGCTTTAATGGAGACACTAAACATATGATTGGATACCACACAGTTTCCTTTCAATTGTTAAACAGGAAGGCCATAGAGGGAAATTGTATCTAGCTGAGGAGATCCCATCAGTTGTTATCATTTTAAATCCAAATAGTCCTGAGCAGGTGATAGTGGTGGGAGAGGATGAAGCATATCACCAACAATTACTAAATGAGTTTTCTAGTTGGGTTTTCTTGCAAAATTGGTATTTTGAAGGGTTTCACCCACAAGATAATTCTGAAGGACAATGCAACTCCTAAGGTTTATACAGCTAGAGGGTTACCTATGAGTGTGTGCGATAAGGTGAATAATATAGGAACTTTTAAGAAATGTCATAATAGAACCAATTGTAGCCTATATATGGATTACACCTTTAATAGTGGCTAGACGGTCTAATGGGAAAATTAGTTTATGAGTTGACCTAAGAGTTCATAATCAGAGCACTGTAGTAGAGAGATTTCCTTTGTCCAAGATAAATGAAATGTTAGCATTACTATGCAATTGTTTTCTTCTATTGTTTTGTTCCTCAGAGTAATAAACTTACAGCCTTCGTGACTCTTTTAGGCTGCTTCCAATATGTACTTATGTTTCAAAAGTTAATGCACAATTTATTCTGCTCTCAACAAGGTGTGATGTTTTTCCAAGGCAACATTTTGATAATGGGAAAAAAAATATTCATGATAAAATGTGTTGTGTACCTTGAAAGAGTATGGAGTGACTGCAGAATATTCAAAGTGCAAACTTGCTATACAAACATGTTATTATTTAGGGCAGGAAGCAAGGCATGACGGTATTAGACCTAAAACAGGGTTGTTACGAACAATAGCTGAAGCACAGTCTTCCACTAACAAGGATGAATTAATGTCCTTGTTGGGATTGCTTTAGTACTATTCAAAATGTGTTAAGAATTTTACAGAAAAACCCTGTGTTATGTTACAAAAAGGAGGCAAGTTATATCAGTCACATGCATATCAACAGGAACTATTGTAAAAAAATTACTTATTACTTAATTTGTTACATGGGTTTGATCATACTTTACAAACCTTCCTAACCACTGATGCCATTTGTAAAGGATTGGAGGCTGTGTTAAGCCAGAAAGACCGTAATGGGAAATGACTGTTGCATTAGCTTCTAGAGCATTGTCTCCGGCTGAAACAAGATATTCTGTAATTGAGAGGGAGTCCTTGGCAGTGGTATGGGGAATGGAAGACTTCAGGCAGTTTGTTTGGGGATCACATGTTGTTGTAAAGTGTGACCATAAATAAACATTTAGTCAATGTTTTAACTACAAAATGATTATTTAATTCCACTTCAATACTTGCCAAACGTTGTGTATGATTATAGTGTCTTTTATTAGTGAATAACAGAGTTGCAGGTTGCTTAAATGGATTACCTTTAGCATTGGGGGAGTTCTCAGAAGATTTTAGTGTGGCATGGTTAAATGATGAGTCATGGAAGGGTGTTTCAAAAGAGCAGTGGATTGAAGCTGTAGAGGGAGATGAGCTTTTGAAATTATTGCATGATTATGTGATGAATGGTTGACCTTCCAATTGTAAGATGGACTATAAGTTTACGCCTTTGTGGGAAATTCATAATGATTTATCAGTAGAAAATAGTAATCTGATTAGTGGGTCAAACATGATTCCACTGACCCTCTTGAAAGAAAGGAAATTGGAATTGTGTCATGAAGACCATTTAGGAATTGTCAGAAGTAAAAGGAAGGTAAAGGAGGGTAAATGAGGACTATTAGCGGCCTGGACTCTACAGAGACATGGAGGTTTTAGGGCGATCATGTGTGGAATGTGATTGAGTTGATGATAAATCACAGGTTATCCCACTATGGTTTGGGGGGGTAGCTTTATTTATATTAGCAGACCTGTGGTGAAATCTGATGAAAGGCATGCATATGTGATATCAATTATGGACTATTTTTCAAAGTGAAACACACAAAAGGTGATGGGAGGTTGCTTGTAATAAGTTTAACCACTGGCAATAGTTTGGGGTAGCACTCCAACCCATCTTTTTTAAGTGCGCGCTCTACATTCTTTATTGTTAATGTGTAAAAGTTCGATAGAATGTTTGGGTTTTGAACAGTAGGTAGGGGGTGGTCACTTGCTTTGACTTCACAGAGGTTGGTGTGCCTACACCGAGGCTGGAATAAACTTACCAGTTTTCACTTCTGGTGAGTTCCTTCATAACAACCACCATTTTCATCAGGACGACTCTCTCTATCAGGGAAACGGAAAGTCGAATCCAAATGTGTTTTTTCTTATTACAAGACTATTAAAAACCTAAGCATGCTACTAAACTAACAAGACACTCATACAATAAAAGAAACGTCTTATATGAAGTTAGACCGGGCAAGCTATTTGAATGCATTAGACCAGGTGATGCACACATTTTATACTACCTTGCATGAAAGATTTCCGTATTATTGGTTACACCTCAGCAGTTTGTGATTGCATTATTTTAACCTGTTGGCAGTCCTTCTGTCCATTTCTAATTAGCTTGCCTAAATTAATAAGACACTTTGTGCTTTCAAGTAGAACTCAGTAGAGCTTTAAAACACAGAACACGGCAATAAATAATGACACGAAAATATGTTTTCCGGAATGAAAATGTTTTTGAAGTCTTTATGGTGAAATGTTCCCGGAAAACTATTTTTAGCCGCTGTCGTTTTACTGCTCGCTCCCTCCCTCTCACTTTATCTCTCTCTGTGATGCTGCTTGCTTCCTCTGTCACGATCTCTGATTTTTCTCTAGCCCCCTCTAGCCCCCACTCTCTCTCCCCCAAAGTCGCTGCATCCATCTCTCCCACTCTCTCTCTCTTGTTTCTTTGTTTTGTGATACGGTTGGCATTCTGATTCTGTTTATCATGAAAGGTTGGGTGAAGACCACTGGATGTGAAGAGGTGTGAGAGTATGAAGAAGGATACAGAGGGCAGAAGACCTAGGATCAGTAACTCGCCAAAGCGTTTCAAGGTTTTATGATAAAGTAATGTCATCTGTACCTGATCAATTTGTTCAACCGACCCCATTGTACATGCATTTTTTGGTCTTGCTGCTGCACTCATTATTCAGTGCCTTACTGCAAACTTGTGTTGCATTTGTACACATGTTCTATGTTAATTATTACATAGAATTGTATTGCGATGTTATTTTTTCCTGTATTTTGTTTCTGTAGTAGGGCTATGTGTGGACCTTTCTTTGCTTCATGACATGGTTGTTATTCTGATTCTTGAATGTAATACAGGGTATGGTTTGAACCTGTGTTCTATGTGAGATAGTTGCTATTGAGAGCAGATAACTGGTGATTGGTTAAGGACACATTAAACATCCTGAAAAGATGACCTTAACGTGGCATGGTTCTTGCATTCTGTCTCTCTCTTTTTCACCCACTTTCTATCTCTCTCTCTTTCTCTATCTCTCTCTCTCTCTCTCTCTCTCTCTCTCATTCTTTCTCTCTCTCTCTCTCTACATATATATATATATATATGGCACTTTAGTTGAAATCAAGTGTAAAAGTTTACATCGCTAAGCACTAGCACTTTGTAAACGAATTAAGATAATCGTCGGCACTTGCGACTAGTCTTCTTATAAAAGGTTGAGAAGTTGAGAAATTTCGAGGTTTTGATTTTTGTATATAGAAATCAATCAAGGATAAAGAAATTGCATGTAGAAATAACTGCAAGTGATTCACGCCAATGAAAATGTTATGTTGGAATAACAATTCAAAATGTCATTGTAAGGATTGGGTGCCAGGCATTGACATGGAAAGACGTTCCAAAATGGCGGGAGCTTTTGACCTACCGTTTACCATGGTTGATAAAATAATTTGATAGTCCCTCTTTTATGTCTTATATGTCACATGTTTGTTTTAAAAAGAGGAACGAATGATTTTTTCATTATCGTGAACAAGGTGGCGAGAGGCCATCGAAACGCGTTGATATGAAAACTCATCAATAAAAAGCCGAATGGAATAACCCCCCTGGGAGTGCAGTGTGGTTTTTGCTGAAAACGACTTGAACCGTATGCTGAATGTTAAAAGACGGGGCGGCCGTCTTTCCTTTCTGCACCATCGACGTTAAGGAAGCACGCCAGTAAATCCGTCCAATCTGCAGTGTTTGAAGACAGGCGTGCCCCCTGAGCTAACCCGTTTGAATTTCGCCAGTAATCTACGAAGAGGAGCCTGAAACCGGGAGAAGTATTTTCGTCGACTTTCACGATCGGAGGATTGAGGAAGGAGAGCAAAAGCACCCGACAGAAGGCTCCGGTAAGCGTGGCGAAATTGGGAGGGCTCGGGAGTCGAATTGGACACACTGAACTGTCACGAGAAGGCTTTCCGTGGTTATAAGAGCAGTGTGAAGAAACTAGGGGAATACATCGGCGATAAAATGTGTGATGAGGAATATGCGGCACACGAAGAGGAAGCTAAAAAGCTTTTTGAAAACATGCCAAAAACGCAAGAGAAAAACAGCAGTGTCCCAAATGTGGGAGGAGTTAATGATTTGACAAAACAATTACATGACTTTGAGAAATTAAAAAAAAGAGAAATATCTCGGTGGTGGGAGGTGGCCTCCCTAAGGCAGTACTTACAAGTAGGAAGAGTCCCGAGAGGACTACGAATAATGATTACGCCAACATATGAGAATCTCCATGTGGACATGTTGAGCGAATGGGCAGAAAACAATGCGAACAGCTCGACTAATATGATGCGCATATTGTTGAAGTATGCTGATAAAGAACATGGGGAAGTGGTGGAGAAGATCAAGGAATTAAATGATATCTTTGGGAAGCATGCTGAGAAAGCAAAAATAGAGAAATTCAGAACAGATCTTAAAATACGGCTAGAGAAATATGAGAAGCAGATCAAGGATAGAAAAGCCACAAAATTCACGCGTGACCGACTCGATTATGAGACAGGAAGAATATACACTTTCGCCAAGAAATTTGATTCCGTTAGACGAAAGCAAATTCAAAGTGGAACTGCAACATTGCAAGAAGCTTCATGCAGTGAATTGAGTTCCGATACAGGCTCGGAACAGGAGCAGGAACCTGAAAGAAGGAAGGGGCAAAGTGATATTCGTCTGGCGGTAACAGATGAATTCCGTTTTTTACAAATGGAACTGCAGACAGACCACCGACCTTCGAGAGGCCGCGGAAGGGGAAGAGGTGTAGGAAGAGGAAACAGAGAAGGGGAGGAGAAGGATACAGGAGGAGCACCAGATTGGCAAGCAAAACGCTCAATGCGCTCGAACATGAAAAAATCAACAAAGTAACCTCAAACAAGACCATTATAAATCTGAGTACCATTAATCTAACAACAGAAGAGCAATCTGTGTTGGAATTAGGGTTATCATACTGTGATGACAATGAATTTAATTATCCCCACAGTAGAATGGACTTGTACTTGTACGTGCGAAAATTAAAACTTGCTAAGATGTTTGCGAATAAACGACCTGACAGAACCCCCATAGATCAGCCACAAACTATTCAAACTACGAATTCGAGTGGCCTAAATACCTTGGATGCTGCAATTCTGGGCGATTTAATGGAACTGTGTAATGAAAATGACTGCCCTTCCATAGACTCTTTGCAGATAGAAACTCTGAATGAAGGAGATACATTGGGATTATTGAGTAGCGACCACACACCGTTCCGACCACGATCTAAATTCTTGCCACAAACAGCGCGAGATAATTTGGATATTTTCTCTGAAAACGTAACGAGGGATCTGAAATTACTGTATAGTAATTTAGCAGATCAGAAGAAGGAAAGAGACCCTCGAAAAGAAATCATACAGCAAACGGTGGAGAAATTGATTAAAGATGACGGTGTGTTGGTGAAACCCTCCGACAAAGGAGGAAATGTTGTATTATGGGGACGAGAATTATATAAGAAAGAGGCCCTTACTCAATTAAATAATACCGAATGTTACAAAAGGATTGACATGCGAGAGTTTATTTTGGTGAAAGAAGAATACCATGCTAGATTAGATGTTTGGAAGGCAGAGGATTTACTGAACTGGGATGAGTACAAATTTATAAGACAAAATAATCCAATTCTCCCAGTTTTTTATATGCTCCCCAAAGTCCACAAGAGTGTGGCTTCACCACCAGGGAGACCCATCATTTCCTCTTGTGGAAGCCTCTTTGAAAATACCTCAAAATATATAGATTATTTTTTAAACCCTATAGTTAAGACCTTGACCTCTTATATTAAGGATTCTACGGATTTTTTAAAATGTATTTATGATATAAGATGGGATGAAAACAGTATGATGTTATTAACGCTTGACATTGCTACTCTGTACACGAGTATACGACATACTGAGGGTTTGAGAGCAACTGAATTTTATCTAAACAGGAGGCCTCTGAGGTTTTTTAAACAAAATGAAATGATTTTAGAAATGATGCAATGGTGTTTAACTAAAAATATGTTTTTGTTTGGGGAAGAAATGTTCCAACAGGCACAAGGAACAGCGATGGGCACCTGCTTCGCCCCCAGTTATGCCAGTCTACACCTGGGCTGGTGGGAGGAGCAGGTGCTCAGAGGCCCACACTTGGAACATTGGAGTAACAACATACTTTTGTGGGTGCGATTTATCGACGATGTTTTTGTGCTGTGGGAGGGCACGGAAGCATCAATTGATGTATTTATTAATGAGATAAATTGTAACACCCTTAACTTGAAATTCACTGGACAATACAGTAAATCCTGTATAGATTTTCTGGACATAAGAGTTAAGGCAGTTGAGGGAAAATTAGAAACTACTGTTTTTAGGAAGCCCACCTCAGGAAATACAATTTTACATGCAGAGAGCGCTCATCCAGCCCCGTTAATTAGAAGTATTCCCTTTGGTGAGTTTTATAGAGCCAGAAGAACATGTAGTAGCCTTGATGAGTACACAAAAATTGAGGAGGAAATGAGTGAAAGATTCCTACAGAGAGGCTACCCACAGAATATAATAGAAGGGGCAGCCTCAAAAGCAAGAAAACTAGACAGGAAAAAGGTTTTATTT